>NC_089504.1:269673283-271080783 GCF_036850995.1 Saccopteryx leptura | reverse complement strand
TCAACTAATCGTGGTGTAATTGTTGAATCAGCGTATTCTGATATAGTAAAAATGGTAAGCCTCTAGACCTATGTTCCTCAGATTTATATATATTCAAGTAACATCTGAGGGGTAATTATGAATTAATGAAACTTATTTTTAATAAGTGTACAATAATTACTGTACTCAAAAGAATGTGGTTTTTTTTAATAGTCCATTTGAAACATTATCCATTCATTTCAGTGATGCTGACATTGCTTATAGTAGTTGGGAAATTCAGTAGCCACAGTGGCTGGCGGCTATTGTATTGGGTAGTGCAGATCTAGAGCCCAAGAGTTTAGGAGAAAGATGTAGGCTCGAGATTATAATGATTGGTAGATAATTAATATCCTGGGGCTGAATAGTCACCAAGAGAGAAAGTCTAAAGGGGAAAGAAAAGACCAATGAAAAACTATGGTACTGTCCACATTTCAGTGGTAGTTAAAAGGAGTCAGATCTAAAAAAAAATTGTATTTAGGACATTTTTAATATTATATTTGTAGATTCTGTATATATCACCTGAATTTCAATCAAAACTCAGATCTTTAAGAAGGCAAATAGTGTAACTAAATATTTGAAATATCTGCGAACTTTATTGAAGTAAGATTGTTTAGGATACTGTTTATTAATAATTCAACCTTATTCTCCACCAGACAGTAGACATGGGTTTAGGATTTGTGATTTTTGTATACATACTAACAAAATACATAAAAATTAGTTGGAATAATTAGAGAATCACTGAGTACATAATTTAAGCTTAAATGTTTCCAAGGTATAGCAAGTATAACCTATAGTTAGTTGCTTTCATTTCCTTCCCTTTGCCTAATAGATATTCTAGGGGAAGAGCAGAGTGTATAGGAAAGTTCAATTCCACCCTAATATGCTAATTGATATTTCTTTTATCATATTGTACTAGAAGACCTATTAAAAGGACTTAAGAAATTTTGATTTAAAAAATGAAAATAGAAGTATTAAAAAATTTTAAAGATTAGCTATAAAGAGAACATTATTCACAATGAACTTGGCTTTCTAAACTCCCAGAGACAGTAAAAGGTGACAGTTCAAAAATATAAATAGTGACTATTGGTAGGCTTTTTATTTTTTGTTAATTTAAAAATGTTCAGGAAGAAAAGTAATATTCCCATCAATATTTTCACTGACTTCAAATGTATTGTATTTAGGGATTTTGCAGGTTCTGGGAAAGATGCTTTATTTTTATCTCGAAAAGTTGTTGACTTAGATATCGAAAGTACTCATATTTAGTCAAATTATTCTGTAATTGCTATATACTAATAAATTTTGGGATGTAATTGTTTTCCCCAAGTAAAAAGGAATATGTGTGTGTGTGTGTGTGTGTGTGTGTGTGTGTGTGTGTTTCTAATTTCTAGATAAAAGTGAAGTCAGGTCCTTTAAGGCTCTTTGGTATATTATGTATAGTTAATTTTCTAGCAGATCAAATTTTACGTTACTACTTTATAAGCCTTATGGTATAGTAATTGACGATTAGCAGTTATTTGGCCTACCATAGATGCCACTTCATAAGAATAGTTGAAAATCTGCTTGCACCACCATATACCCCTTGTCTCATCTTCTATTCCCCAGATAGTTTACCTCAAATCACCACTCCCTCAGTAGTATGACCTTAAGTGTCATTTAACCATTTGGTCTGTTAGTCTGTTCATCATTCTTCAAAGAATTATGAGCTGGTACCACAATCTATCCTTTGCTAGAGAAAAAGGATATGTAGTTTATCTTGGTACTGAGATAGATAGTGTGAAAGATGAAATTATAAATACTGGATTTCATTCAATATAAAATAAAAACTCAGAGTACATCCTGATTTCAAAGATTTTTTCAAGAAGGCTCAGAGTAGATGAAATACAGTAAAATAAATCATCATGAGATATTACAAACTTATGTCTATAGTAGTAGTGAAAATATTTACCCCCTTCCTCCTCTTCCTTAGTGTGTGGTATATATATGTAAGAATAGAAATATTTTACCAAACTCCTTGGGTTATAAGATAAGTAAATGGCTGAGTCAGAATATGGGGAAAGATGAAAAGAACCAAGTTAGGGATAGTTAGATTCAGAACGTTTATGCTTTCCCCCCCAAAAAAAACTTTCATCCCTTCTCCTCCCCTTCCCTTCCTTTTTAAAAGCAAAATTTAGAACAATTTGTAATTTAAGGAAGAGGAATCTATAGATAATCTGTAATTTTCGGTAGCATAGCATCTGAAGAAGAAAAGAGTTATTGGATAGTGAAAAGAGAAGAACAATGCCTGCCTGCCTTCCTCGTATCTTAAGGAGGTTTATAGGTTTTTGTTTGGTTTGGGGGGGGGGGGAGTGGAGGGAGAGAGATGAGAAGCATCAACTCATAGTTCTGGCACTTCAGTAATTGTCATTGATTGCTTCTCATATGTGCCTTGACTAGGGGTCTCCAGCTGAGCCAGTGACCCCTTGCTCAAACCAGCAACCTTAAGACGGTGATATCAGGGTCTCAAACCCGGGACCTTAGTGTCCTGGGTCGATGTTCTATCCACTGTACCACCACTGGTCAGGCTGTTTATAGTGGGGTTTTTTTTTTCTTTTTTTTTTCTTTTTTGTATTTCTCTGAAGTTGGAAACGGCGAGGCAGTCAGACAGACTCCCGCATGCGCCCGACCGGGATCCACCCAGCATGCCCACCAGGGGGCGATGCTCTGCCCATCTTGGGGCGTCGCTCTGCCGCAATCAGAGCCATTCCGGCGCCTGAGGCAGAGGCCACGGAGCCATCCTCAGCGGCCTGGGCAATCGCTGCTCCAATGGAGCCTTGGCTGTGGGAGGGGAAGAAAGAGACAGAGAGGAAGGAGAGGGGTAGGGGTGGAGAAACAGATGGGTGCTTCCCCTATGTGCCCTGGCTGGTAATCAAACCCAGGACTTCCACATGCTGGGCCAATGCTCTACTGCTAGTTTATAGTTTTTTTAAGTTTATGGCCACAACATAAACTTTTTTCTTAGATAACGTTATCTTAAAAATATTTTATTTTGCATTGTTGAATTCAGTTACACAACAAAGAACATAAATCTGAATTTATTTCTCTTTACAGATAAGTGCTAATATCTTCCGTACTCTTCCTCCAAGTGATAATCCAGATTTTGATCCAGAAGAAGATGAACCCACACTTGAGGCTTCGTGGCCTCACATACAAGTATGAAACATAATTACATATTGACACTTTTTATATTTATGATATTCTGAAATCATGGCTCTCTTTCAGATCTGAGTGTCTATTTAAAATTTTTGGCTTTTAATATTTTTTAATATTCTTTTAAAAAAAATTAATTGAGAGGCAGGGAGGCAGAGAGACAGATTCCCACATGCGTCCTGATGGAGATCCACCCAGCAGGTCACCTACAGGGTGATACTCTGCCCATCTGGGGCCACTGCTCTGTTGCTGGGCAACTAAACTATTTCAGCACCTTAGGCGGGGCCATGGAGCCATCTTCAGCACCAGGGCCAGCTTGCTCAAACCATTTAAGCCATGGCTGCAGGAGGGGAAGAGAAAGAGAGAGAAGGAGGAGGAGGGGGAGAGGTGGAGAAGCAGATGGTTGCTTCTCCTGTGTGTCCTGATCGGGACTTGAACCCAGGACTTTCACATGCCAGGCTGACTCTCTACTGCTGAGCCAACTGGCCAAGGGTAACATTATTTTCTTTTCCTAAAATATTGCTTTTCACCTTTTTTATTGTGATAAAATACACTTGACTTTTACCATTTAAACTATTTTAAAGTATACTATTCAGTGGTACATTCACAGTGCTGTGCAACCTTCATCACTGTCTAGTTCCAGAACTTTTTCATCACCCCAAATGGAAACTTCCTCATCATTAGCAGTCACATTTCCATTCCACTATCCCCATAGCCCCTGATGACTACTAATCTATATACTTTTTCTATGGATCTGCCTGTTCTGTGTATTTAATATGAATGGAGTCATATAACATGTGATCTTTTGTGTATGGGTTCTTTCCCTTAGCATATATTTTCAAGGTTTATCAATACTGTAGCATGTATTAGTACATTCCTTTTAATGACTGAATAATATTCCATTGTATGGATATACTATCCTTTGTTTATTCATTAATCAGATAAACATTAGAATGGCTTTTGTCTTTTGGCTATTGTGACTAGAGCTTTTAAGAACATTTGTGTACTAGTTTTTGTTTTAGTGTCTGTTGCCCATAGTTTTGATATGTTGTGGTTTTGTTCTCATTTATTTCCAAGTATAATTTCCCTTTTGATTTTTTTTTTTACTCAGTTTTTTTGGGATGTGTTGAATTTCTACATATTTGTGACTCCCATATTTATCTTACTGATTTCTAATTTTATTCCACTGTGGTTGGATAATAAATATAATTTAAATATTATAGTTTCAACCCTTTTAAACTTATTGAGGCTTGTTTTATGGATTAGCATATAGTCTATCCTGGGGAATGTTTCAAGTGTTCTTCAGAAGAATGTGTTGGGCAGAGTGTACTGTAGAAATGTTAGGTGTAATTGGTTTATAATGTTCAAGTATTTTGTTTCCTTGTTGATCTTCTGTTTAGTTCTATCCATTATTGAAAGTGAGATATTGATGTCTCCAACTACGATTGTTAAATTGTATATTTTTCTCTTTAGTCCTGTCACTTTTTATTTCATGTGTTTCTGGGGCCCAAATCTTAGCTACATATGTTAATAATTGTTATATTTTCCTTATGGGTGTCTTTTATCATAATTCTAGTAAAAGTTTCTGTGTTTATTTTTCTGATATTAGTATGGCTATTCAGCTCTCCTTTGGTTACTGTTTGCATGGTGTCTTTGCTATTTTAATCTGTTTCTTGAATCTAAATTGTGTTTCTTGTAAACAGCACGTGGTTGGATCATGTTTTGTTTTGTTTTTAATCAGTTTTGACCATATCTGACTTTTGACTGGAATGCTTAATCTGTTTACATTTAATATTATTACTGATAAGGTAGGAGGATTTACATCTTCCATTTTGTCATTTTCTATCTTACGTCTTTTTTGTTTTACTTCTCCATTATTGCCTTCTATATTAAATAGGTATTTTGAAGGGTACCATTTTAATTCCCATGTTTCTTTAATTATAGTTTTTGACTTACTTTATCAGTAGTTACCCTGGGAATTGCAATTAACATTTTAAAACAATCTAATTTGGTTGACTTTTTTTTAAAAGATTTTATTTATTGATTTTACAGAGTGCAGATGGGGAGTGAGAAGTACTAACTCAAAGTTGCTTCACTTTAGTTGTTCATTGACTGCTTGTTGTATGTGCTTTGACCAGGCCAGCCCAGGGTTTCAAACCAGCAATCTTAATACTCCAGGTTGACATTTTATCATTTCAAACCAGCAATCTTAATACTCCAGGTTGACATCTTATCAACTGTGCCACCATGGGTCAGGCTGGTTGACTTATTTTATTACCCTGGGAATTGTAATTAGTATTTTAAAACAATCTAGTTTGGTTGAATACTAGCATAAAATCAGTAATATCTAAAATTTTGTTCCGGTATACCTTAATTCCCTCCCCACTTCTTTGTGGTATTGTCATACAACTTAGTTCTTTATACATTTTATGCCTTAAGGCATTATAAGCTTTATGTGGTTCTCTGGTAAAGCATAATAGAGTTATAAATTAAAAATACATTTATACTGTCTTGTATATTTACCTATGTAGTTACCTTTACCCATGCTCTTTATTTCTTCCTATGGATTCAAGTTACATATGGTGTCCTTTCATTTCAGCTCAAAGGATTCCCTTTAGTATTTGTTGTGGGGAAGGTCTGTTCGTGATGAATTTTCTCAGTATTTGTTTATCTGGGAATGTCTTAAAGTCCCCTTCATTTTATTATTATTATTATTGTTGTTGTTGTTATAAGCAAGAGAGAGAAAGACAGGAAGAGAGAGATGAGAAGCATCAACTCGTAGTTGCGGCATTTTTTTGTTGTTGTTGTTCATTGATTGCTTCTCATGTTCCTTGAATAGGGGCTGCAACTGAGCTAGTGACCACTTGTTCAATCCAGCGACCTTGGCCTTCAAGCCAGTGACCATGGGATCATGTCAGTGGTCCCATGCTCAAACTGGTGAGCCCGTGCTCAAGCTGATGACCTTGAGGCTTCAAACCTGGGACCTCAGCATCCCAGGTTGATGCTTTATCCACTGTACCCCCACCAATCAGGCAATTCATTTTTTTAAAATTTATTGTGTTTACATAGATTCTATTGTTGCCCTGATTGCATCCCCCCATATTCCCCTCAACATATCTCTTGCTCCCAGTAGCTCCCTCCCCCCTTCCCTTCAGATTTAATTCCGTTCCTCAGTTCACATTATTCCTTGGATTCATCAAATGAATGAGGTCATATGATATTTTTCTTTCTCTGCCTGGCTTATTTCACTTAACATAATGGTTTTCAGGTCCATCCATGTTGTTACAAAGGTAATATTTCCTTATTTTTCATGGCCCCATAGTATTCCATAGTATATATGTACCACAGCTTTTTAATCCACTTGTCCACTGACGGACACTTGGGCTGTTTCCAGATCTTCACTATTGTGAACATCCCCTTCATTTTTTGAAGGAAAGTTTAGCTGGATATAGAATTCTTGGCTAGTGGCCTTTTTCTTTTAATACCTTTTGTGTGTGTGTGTGTGTGTGAGAGAGAGAGAGAGAGAGAAAGAAAGAGAGAGAGACAAGAAGGGAGAGAGATGAGAAGTATCTATAGATGAGAAGCAACTCATAGTTATGGCACCTTAGTTGTTCATTGCTTGCTTTCTCTATGTGCCTTGATTGGGGGGGGGGGGTTTCAGCCAAGCCAATGACCCTTTGCTCAAACCAGCAACCTTGAGCTCAAGCCATTGACCGTGGGGTCATGTCTATGATCCCACACTCAAGCCAGCAACCCCACACTCAAGCCAGCAACCTCAGGGTTTTGAACCTGGGTCTTCAGCATCCCAGGCTGATGCTCTATCCACTGTGCCACTGCCTGGTTAGGCAGTTGTCTCACTTCATATCATTCAGGAAATTCCAGGGGTTTTAGGAGCTTTGTGCCAACAACCAGGATGAAAATCAAATATATGTTTTCTGTTATACCACAATATCACAATAGTCCAGTGTTGGACATGAAAACAGGCGCTGAGCAAGATGTGCCAATGAAAGTACAGAGCAGTTCATGAGACTGGACCAGCTCTTCAGAGAACTCGGATCACTTCCGGATGACTTTTCACATGTGTATATCACAAAGCAAATTATACCATTGGCTGATTAGAAATTTATAAATAAAAACTTAATTGATAACAACTTCTATTCTTGTTATATCCTTAATTCATATTTAACATTAAAAGTTAGTCCAGGTAGGTGTCACTTCATTTGCATAGTTGAGCAAAGATGTGTCCAACAAAAGAAAGCAGTATTTACTCAGATCCTAACATTGTTGTTAGCCTTGGAATATTATTGAATTTGTAGTAGTAAAAATGTGTTACTCCTTGGGTGAATAATAGGGCCCAAATCTGGTACTACTTTTTGGTAGTTTGTGAGGTCTGTAAATTTAGTGTTGCAGTCTTTTTTTCCTGCTGCCTTCTCTGTGTGGCCTAAGTAGCTACCTAAATGTTCATTGAATGACTTTTTTACTTTGGGATCTAATCTTTTTCTTTTAGAGTGCAAGATTGATATATAGTATAATATCTAATAAATTAAGCCGCACTTTGGGCTATACTCCTGCCTTCCTGCCTTTTATAGCTGTTAGGTTACAATAAAAAAATTTTAGTATAGCCTGACCAGGCGGTGGCGCAGTGGATAGAGTGTCAGAGTGGGATGCGGAAGACCCAGGTTTGAGACCCCGTGGTTGCCAGTTTGAGCGTGGGCTCAGCTGGCTTGAGCAAAAAGCTCGCCAGCTTGGACCCAAGGTCGCTGGCTTGAGCAAGGGGTTACTCGGTCTGCTGAAGGCCCGCGGTCAAGGCACATATGAGAAAGCAATCAATGAACAACTAAGGTGTCGCAATGCGCAACGAAAAACTAATGATTGATGCTTCTCATCTCTCCATTCCTGTCTGTCTGTCCCTGTCTATCCCTCACTCTGACTCTCTCTCTGTCTCTGTAAAAAACAAACAAACAAAAAAACAACAAAAAACTTTAGTATAAATATATTTGTCTTTCCCCTTGGAAGACAGATGTAGGTGTAATGGAGGCAACTGAAGAGTGCTTTCCTGATTTGTGGTAGCAAGTGAACATTTGCTTGTACTTTTCAGATCCTGGCACTTGGTCAGTAGAAGGCCTGCTGTGTGCTGTGATTTGCAGTTTATTCACTGTGGTGTCCAGACATTCCTTCCTGAGCTCTGTATTTAAATTATTTGGTTCATTATTTCTCAAGTATGGATCTGAAATGCTGGTTTTGAGTTGACTTTTTTTCCCTACTATAGTTTTAAGATGAAGTTTTTCTTTTTTTATTGTAATTGATACACTGCCCTTTACAATCCAGTTTACTTTTCTTTTTCTTTTTTTAGTTTACACTTATCTTGAGGTTTCTGATCCTGTATTTAACCAACTCTGGAGATTAATTTGAGGTAGTGTAGTGTTCCACTAAAGAAAGAACATGTTCCAAGTGAATATGGACTGGAAAAATAGTCTTCTTAATTAAATAGGCACCATTTTCATTTTCTAGCTTCTGTATAACATTACAATGAGTGATGCAAAGCAATAAACTTCAAAATTTACCAGCTTAGGAGACCAAATTGTGAATATATATTTAGTTTTTTTTAAATGTTACATTTTCTAATGAGATCTGAAATATCCCTACTAGTTGGTAAAGAAGGTGTGTTTTGTATGACATAACTTAGCGTAATGTTTTATAGGCATCATCTTATATTTGACTTTCTCTCATAGTTGGTGTATGAATTCTTCTTAAGATTTTTGGAGAGCCCTGATTTCCAGCCTAGCATTGCAAAGCGATACATTGATCAGAAATTTGTACAACAGGTAAGGAATTCTTATGTTTTAAATTTTCTTATATTCATCTTAGCAATTATTTATTAACTTGTGATTAAAGTAGTCTTTCAAAACTTTAATGGTTTATTTTGATTTAATATTCTTACCAGGAAATTAGGATAAAAATAAAGTAGCTTGAGAATATGAGAGTATTTTAAAGAAAGGATGACTTCTAATGAAGTCAAACTATCCTGTCCAATCCTAGATTCTCAGTTATTTTATAAAGACCAGCAAAGCAAGTATTTCTGCAATATCTTAGAAATTTTTGTATGACCATTCAACCTAAGGGTAAACCTTACCTTTTAATTATAAGCCTTTAAACTTGAAATATGTTTTAAGCATTGTGACGCTGAAATGCCAGAGGGAAAAATAGAAATGGGATCATTGTTAGGAGTTTGGACATTAGGGTCCATTCCAGTCATCCAGCATCAGTTACCTTCCCTTTCCCCTTCCCACCTTAGGCATTCTAGCCACCCAATTCCTAAACCACAGATAAAATGGTTTTCTTAAGAAGAAAAGGAGTTAGAGTTAAATATATGTGATACCTTCTCTCTTTTTATAAACTAGTTATTAGTGTTACTTTTGGAACCTACTTATTCAAAATTAATTTCTCAGAATATGGTTTTATTATTATTAAGTGAGAGGGAGGCAGACAGACTCCCACATGCACCCCAACCGTGATCCACCAGGCAAGGCCCGTATTGCCTATCTGGGGCCACTGCTCTGTTGCTCTGGCAACTGAGCTCTTTTAGCACTTGAGGTGAGGCCATGGGGCCATCCTCAGCGCCCAGGGCCAACTTGCTCAAACCATTCAAACCATGGCTGCAGGAGGAAGAGAGATGGCAGGGGGGAGGTGGAGAAGCAGATGGTCGCTTCTCTCCTGTGTGCCCTGACTGGGAATCGAACCCAGGACTTCCACATGCTGGGCTGATGCTCTACCGCTGAGCCAACCAAGCAGGGCCTCAGAATATGTTCAAATTGTAAAAGTAGACCAAGTTTTTCTCTTTTGAAATACTTGTCAGTTTCTAAGGTCTCATTAGGAATTTGATGCTCTCCTCTTCTAGAGTTATTTGCATTTTAAAGAAAGGTAGAAGGTGGATGTAAGGCAGGGGTCTCAAACTCAACTCAGCATGTGGGCCGCAGAGCAAGATCACAGCCGTTAGGCAGGCCGCACTAGGTCTACAAAAGGCAACTGTTACGCAACACTTTTCTCACTGCAGTTGAAAAAAAAAAAAAAAATCAGTACAACAAGCACAATCGTACATGCAGTTTACTCAGTGTCACAAAACAACCAGAAACTGTAGTTCGCATCACAACTGCTGTTAACTAAGCTAATATCTAGCTAGGATGCTAGAGAAATGAAAATACAAGTAGGCCCCTAGGCTTACTTAATTTTATCCAAAATATTTTGAACTTCGTGGATTAGTCTGCGGGCCGCATGCGGCCTGTGGGCCGTGAGTTTGAGACCCCTGATGTAAGGGAATCAATAAACCCAGTGCTGAGGCCAGGATTAAAATTACTACAAGAAGCCTTCCTACCATCTACGACCACTGTGTATTCCTTATGATAAAGATTCTACAAACATGAGTTACACATATTTGGAGTTCATTTTTTGTTGTTTATAATTGTCCCTGACCTCATATAAAGTATTCCGACTAGTTGCTTTGAATGTATTGATAAACAAAGAACTTTATCAAGAATATGTTCTTCAGCCATTCAAGTAGCTCTCATGAACAGTGAAGAAATGTTAGGTGTGTATTAACAAGTAAAATGCCTATTTTAATCATAAGTAAAAATCAGACTAAATGGAACTTATTTTGGTAATTGCAGTTGAATGCTTATTTCTTTCTGTAGCTCTGGTGTGCTATTAAGGAACTCTAGTAATGCCATATTGAATTGTATTTAAGATAATAATAGCAGGATGAGGGAAACAATTTGGGGAACAGTTGCCTTGCTGCTTCCTCAGTCTGGAGATTGAGGTATTTCAGCTGCTGGACTATTCAGTGGGTTTCAGTGGAAACAAGAAATAAACTGGTACAGTTGGAGACCCACATTCTACCTCTGCTCTAAATGCCTGAATTAGTTGAGAAGCCAAGGCCAATAATTTGTTTTTAGCAGTCTGTAAGACTGCTTTCACAGATCACTTTTCTGAGGTATTCTTAGTGTATTGTTTTACTAAATAGTATATTGTATGTGGGAATTCTCAGCTTCTGTATTTTGAAATTTATTAGGTGGTAAGTTTGAAGACTTAAAAGTACAGGAGAAAAATCTTAAGGTATATGAATTTGGACAATTCATTTTTTCAAGAGAAGAAAATAATTGCATAGTTTCAGGTTATGTTCATATCACAGGGTTTCAGAAGAAAGAAGGAAGCTAAGAATTGTTGAGTACTTTTTACGTGCCAGGCACTGTCCTTCTATAAAGAGCTTGATCATGTCCAATTTCACACAGACAGTGGGTGGCACAGTCAGGATTTGAATTAGACACTCTTAATCTCCAACTTTCTCTTAAAAAAGAAAATAATAATTGGTTTCAACCTTTCTCATTTTATCAATGAAGAAACAGGCTCTTGGTTTATAAATTATCCTTAAAAGTAGTTAGATAAATGTATCAGAGCCAGGATAAGAAAGTTTCCTGAGTCTTAGTTTTGTGTTTCATTGTGTTAATGATGTATCTAAATAGATTATTTTATTTAGATTATATTTCAAAATAGATTTGACACTTCGCTAACAACTACTCTCTAGCTAAATATTTTACCCCTATGGATAATCTTGTATTAAATTATATTTGTTCTTGAATTAGACATGAGCACCTTGATTAAGGGCCCCTTTTATTAATTTGAAAGTGTATCTTCCAAGTAACCCAACATCAGAAACTTAGATATGAGTGTCTTAAGTGAATAGTTTATCATTTTTAATTAGAATAATTTGAACTGAATTTATTAGGTATATTAACATAAATTCTCATGCTCCACGATGGATGGTTTTGCTGGAGCCTTGTACAGTACTTTTATAACTATGTGGACAAAGAATGCAAACTAAGTAAGACACTTGTTTATGACAAATATGACAAAAGTTATCACTATCCTCAAAAAACATCTACTTTAGTAGAAGAGATACACATGTAAATAACTACATATAATTCAAGACAGAATGGAAAAAGAACTTCGGATGAGGTTCAGATCTTGCTCTCTTAACTGTAATTATTGATACCCAAGTGCAGAGTATAAAATGCCTGGAGGACTTCATATTTCAAGAGAGATCATTTTATATCTTTTTCCTAAGAAGCTCCATTGTTTCATTTAAAATACAGTAATACTTTTTTTTTTTTAAGAGATGGAGAGATGAGAAGCATCAACTAGTAGTTGTGGTACTTTAGTTGTTCATTGATTGCTTCTCATAAGTGCTGTGACCTTTGGGCTCATGCCAGCGACCATGGGATCATGTCTATGATTCCACGCTCAAGCTGGTGAGCCTGCGCTCAAGCTGGATGAGCCCACACTCAATCCAGAGACCTCAGGTTTCGAACCAGGGTCCTCAGCATCCCAGGTTGATGCTCTTTCCATTGCGCCACCACTGGTCAGGCAGTTATACTTTTTTTGACGGAAGAAATTCACTTTACTACTTTAGATTAGAAATTTGAGCTTTTGACTTTAAAATTTTCAAATATCTCTTTATCCTGCCTTTGCTGAAGAATGTATAAAGGAAAAGGATTTGGCTGATTTGAACTGGTTTAAAACTTTCCAGCCATTTGCTAAACTGACTTTTAAATCTGTGGTTTTATCTTTTGGGGGGGGGGTTCAGGGACAGAGAGAGAGTCAGATAGAGGGATAGATAGGGACAGACAGACAGGAACAGAGAGAAATGTGAAGCATCAATCATCAGTTTTTCGTTGCGACACCGTAGTTGTTCATTGACTGCTTTCTCATTATGTGCCTTGACCGTGGGGCTACAGCAGACCGAGTAACCCCCTGCTCGAGTCAGTGACCTTGGGTCCATGCTAGTGAGCTTTTTGCTCAAGCCAGATGAGCCCGTGCTCAAGATGGCAACCCTGGGGTCTCGAACCTGGGTCCTTCTGCATCCCAGTCCGATGCTCTATCCACTGCGCCACCGCTTGGTCAGGCTGGTTTTATCTTTTATTTCAATGTTATTTCATGAATGATCTCCACTTGGTTAGCATGTATCTACCAATAGTTTATCCTGTTAACTAATTACTAATACTTGAGCTGTTGGCATGGTGACTCTTGAAATTTTTGAGTGTAAAATCAGAAAAGAAGCCTTAGTTTATATAAATCTTCCTAGTAAACTACACATGTATTTTAACTTCCTTTATTTAATGACTTGTAATCTAAAAGCTTTAAGATTTTATATGTAATTTTGACTAACTATCAAAAAGCATTAAAAAATCTCTTAAATTCCAACACTAAGGCCTGACCTGTGGTGGCACAGTGGATAAAGCGTCAACCTGGAAACGCTGAGGTCACCAGTTCAAAACCCTGGGCTTGCCTGGTCAAGGCACATATAGGAGTTGATGCTTCCTGCTCCTCTCCCCCTTCTCTCTCTCTCTCTCTCCTGTCTATAATGAATAAATTTTTAAAAAATCTTAAAAAAAAATTTTCAACACTAAGGTATGGGCCATTTTTAGTAGTCAGGAGTGGGATAGAATTTTAAAATGAGTGGTTAGGCAAATAAAAGATCTACTTTTTGAAGTGTTTATATTATTTATTGTGTCTTGTTTTTGAAATGAAATAAGTGAAAATACTCCCTAAGCTTTTCTTTAGCTTCACTAGTCAGCAAGAATAAAGTCAGTCTGATAAAGCAGAACCTTTAAAACCTTTTAAAGATTTCATGGGTTATCTTAAAATCAATATTAGAATAAAGTGGAGTTTTAGCTCAATTATTTTTAAAAAGTAATTTCTCAGCTTTTTTTTAAAGCTCCTGGAGCTTTTTGATAGTGAAGATCCCAGAGAACGTGACTTCCTGAAGACTGTTCTGCATCGAATTTATGGAAAATTTCTTGGATTAAGAGCATTCATCAGAAAACAAATTAACAACATTTTCCTCAGGTAAATTTGTCATATAGTCATATGCTCCCCACTTCATATTTTATTTTTATTCTAGTTCCTTTAGGTTAACTTTTAATATATGAAATCTGGAAATTTAACTGCTAGTATTTGTCATTTTTAGCCTTTTTTGTGGACATTATTTGATCTCATCTAACTTTATAGAAATTTACAACCTGTTTTTCATCTAAGTGGATAGTAATAATGAAGTTTTTCAATAGGTAATACCAGTGTTACTTATGTTTAAGATGTATCATGCTGGTCGGATATCTTGGTTAGAGAGCACTTGTCCCAGTGCATAAAGGTTGCTGGTTCAATCCCCAGTCAGGGCATATACAGGAATAGATTGATGTTTCTGTTTCCCATCCTCTCTCTCTAAAATCAATGAATATATTTTTAAAAGAGATTTATTGTGAGGAGAATTTGTCTAAGTATTTCTTTGAGCTTTTTGTCTGAAAAATTTGTAACTACTATAAAAACCAGTCATTCTTAGATGTACTTTCAATTGATTCTCTGACAGCTGATTAAATTTAGATGGAGCCAGCCCTGGCTAGTTGGCTCAGTGGTAGAGTGTCAGCCTGGTCTGTGGATGTCCTGAGTTCAGTTCCCAGTCAGGGCACACAACACCCCTCCCCCTCCTGCTTCTCTCTCTCTCTCTCTCTCTCTCTCTCATCCTCTCCTGCAGCCATGGCTCACTTGAAGTGAGTTGGACCCGGGTGCTGAAGATGGCTTTATGGCCTCCACCTCAGGCACTAAGAAGAGCTCGGTTGCTGAGCAGCAGAGCAATGCCCCAGATGGGCAGAACATTGTCCCCCTAGTGGGCTTTCTGGGAGGATCCTGGTCAGAGCACATATGGGGGAGGGAGTCTGTCTCTGCCTCCCCTCCTCTCACTGAATTAAAAAAAAATTTATTTGGAGCCTATCTTTTTAAATTTTTATTTATTGATATTAGAGAGAGAATGACAATGAGAGAGACAGGAACATCAATCTGTTCCTGTACGTACTCTGACCAGGGATCAAACTAGCAACCTCTGCACTTCAGGGTAAAGAAAATTCTTAACCAAATAAGCCATCTGGCCAAGACTGTATGGAGCCTCTCTTTTGGCTACAGTGTAAGTGATAGTCTGTTTAGTTGCTTCGAAGTAGGACATTTCACTATAATACTGTACTACACTTCAGGTTTGGTGTGTTTTTAATTGAAGATCTGACAAATTAGGCCAGCATTTCCACATTGTAACAACAAGAGTGTCTTTCCCCAGCTGTGTGTCATCCTTTCCCTGTCCTGTGTTCGAGTTTGACTCCCCGCTTTTTATTTAGAAAATTAAATTTAACAGGGTAACATTGATCAACAAGAGTACATAGATTTTGGGCAAACACACATCATTTGGACAGTCAATTATGTTGCATATCCATCACCCAAAGTCAAATCATCTTCCGTCACCCTATATTTGTCCCTATTTATACCCTTCTTCCAATCCCCTTTCTCCTCCCCTGACTCCCTTTTTTAAAGGTGATTTTAATCTTGGAAAGCTAGACTGCAGAGTGTAGTTTAGGGTTGGAGAGGTTCTGAATAAAAGTGGCTTTATTACATATGGGTCCTTTTCTCTTGCATTTTCCTATAAGTAGAGGTTTTCCTATTTTGGAAAGTATTTCCTTGAGAAAACTCATCTTTCTTACACATTTTTAAGTAAAATAAAATATTCCAAGTGAAATTATATTCTGTTGTCTTAACATATAGCACATTTTAGGAGACGTAGATGCTTAAAATAGGAAATATTTTAAAGTATCTGGTTTAGTAGGAAATACTTTTTTTTATAAGATTGCTAAGAATAATTGATTTGAGGTAAAATAATTTACAAAGGATTCTTACAGTATGCTTGTATAGTTCTTATAGTTGCCCTTTGGGTTGATTTCTTTACCTTTCTGTTCCTTCCTTTTAGTTTCTGATGTTTGATTTTCATACATCTATATTTTAAATTCAGGTTTATATATGAAACAGAGCATTTCAATGGTGTTGCTGAACTCCTGGAAATATTAGGAAGGTAGGTCAGTTATTTTTTGTTGTTGTCCTTTCTAAGACTTAAGTAACTTTGAATGTTTTATGTATTAAATTCATAGCTGGAGTTGGAGAAATTATTTCATACTTTAGAATTTAAATATGGAGTACAAGATAGTGTTTCTCAACTGAATTCTTATTATAGTTATTTTAGAGGGTCAGCATATTAAAGTACTGTGGTGCAAGACATCTGTTTCAGAATAGGCTTCCTGCTTTTGAAACTGTGGCATATTTTATGCCTAATTGCTGCCAGACTGCCTCCAAAATTTATAGGATCTGATTGGGAAGAGATGAAATAAGCTATAGTGAATCTTTGATGAAGTTAAAAGAATCCTTGCTCCTTGATGACAGATCATTCCTAATCTATCTTTTCTTTTTAGACTAATCTATACCCTTTTAGTTTACACGAACATTTTGCTTCTTTATTTACCACATAGCAGTAGCATTATTGAGAGATGTTGAGACCCCTGTATTTGTATTAGAGAACGATTTTAGCCTCCTCAGTAAGAGAAAATGAATATGGAGAAGACTACTTTTTAAGATCCTTCAGTAAAGTCAGAGAAACTATCCCTTTACTTCCAAAACTATTAAAAAGTCTTAATATTGTGATATTGACTCTCCTGAGGCTTTAGGGGGGAACACTAAGGGCAACAGTGCATAAATAAAGTGATAGGCTTTTATAGAAAATGTAGAAATTAATTACTTACTGGGACATTAATTGGCAGTCCTACTTTTCTTTTGGGATCATTGAGTGACTTAGAGGAAAGACTTCATAGTATAGTCTTTCTAAAGTAGCTTGAAAATGAGTGATTCAACACCTGGAATGAAGTGGAGTGCTGTTCTTATGTACTCGTGGGTATAATAACTGGTAGGAATCAAGTAGAAACTACTTAACCCTTCCCCCTACCTTTTTTTCCCTCCAGTATTATCAATGGCTTTGCATTGCCACTGAAAGCAGAACATAAACAATTTCTAATGAAGGTTCTTATTCCTATGCATACTGCAAAAGGATTAGCTTTGTTTCATGCTCAGGTAAGTTTCAGAGAAATTTCAAATTAAATGAAAAGTTTCAAAGATTGATATAAAGGCAGAGAAACTGAGAAGTACTAAGGTGGCAGTTATAAGCATGATTAAACACTTGACTTTGTAAGTCATCCAAAGCACATTTTTATTATAATTTAAAAGTATTTTATTTAGAATTATTAAATAAGCTCAATGTACATTAAGTATAAATACAGGAAATAAGATACCAACTTATTTTCTAGTCTAGGCCCTAACCTAATTAAATGATGCTGAATAAATTTACGTAACTGCAGAATGTTCTGTCTAGCTGTGATAACCTATTTTGTCTCCTCTATTAATATTTAGAGAATATTGTTATCACCATAGGCATACATATAGAAATATGCTGAAAAAAGAAAATGTTAGCTCTAGTCTTAACTTTATAGTCAGAAGTTACTGAAAAAAATGTTTTTTAATTAGAAGTTATTTTCAAGGTTAAAAAGTTATACAAATGTGAGTATATTAATTTTTATATAATGAGATTAGCCTAGAGTAAAATTTATTAAAATGAAGTAGTCATTTTCGTTAGCTAAATATAAAAACCCTGCATCACTAAATGTTACTTCACTCAATTTATAAACTGTCCCTTACATTTTAGCTAGCCTACTGTGTTGTACAGTTCCTGGAGAAAGATACAACATTAACAGAACCAGTAAGTTGTCTATTTGTTTTTATTTTTGGTCTACATTGCAGCACTTCAGTCTACCTACCTTTATACCGTTATATACCATTATAGAGTTATCAAATAATACTAGTAATGTACTTTAAAATCATTGACAAGCAATGTGAGGTTAATCTACATTTAAAGAACAGGGTTGGGAAGGGGCATTCTCATGAGTTATGTGTCTTGAATAACAAGCATAGATTAATATATATTAACAGATAGTAGTTGATGACAGGATCTTGTGACTACAGTGAAATTTTATATACATATTCTCTTCACTGATGCTTAAGATGTAATCTTGGAATAAAGGTTGTTGTTTATGAATCAACATAGCAATTCAGTACTTGAATTCTGCTTACTGTATATTTAACTATAGTATGAAGATTCAGAAAATAGATTATCATGAAAATTACTTGAAAAATCAAGAAAAACAAAAGATAAAATAGAAATAGAAAACAAAACTTTAACCTTAGTGAGCTGAAAATTTCAGTAAGCCTAGGTGTCCTGAATCTAGATATTTAAACTAAGAGTGGTTGAAGCATTGCTGTAGGTTTGAAGGATTTAAACTATTTGTTCTTTTTTATGTTATGAGCTTTCTGTGGCTAACCGTTGTGGTGCTTAGGAAACTTAGGTAGTTAGTATTCTCCCTTTGATTTGACCTTTAAACACTCCCTGATATTTTGAGTTTTTAGACTTCGAGATTTGCAGTTCTTTCTCAAAACAGCTAAAGACAGGTTTTTTTTGTTGTTTGTTTTTTGTTTTTACAGAGATAGAGAGTCAGAGAGAGGGATAGATAGGGACAGACAGGAACGGAGAGAGATGAGAAGCATCAATCATTAGTTTTTTTGTTGCGACACCTTAGTTGCTCATTGATTGCTTTCTCATATGTGCCTTGACCGTGAGGCTACAGCAAACCGAGTAACCCCTTGCTCAAGCCAGCAACCTTGAGTCCAAGCTGGTGAGCTTTGCTTAAACCAGATGAGCCCACGCTTAAGCTGGCGACCTCGGGGTCTCGAACCTGGGTCCTTCTGCATCCCAGTTTGACACTCTATCCACTGCACCACTGCCTGGTCAGGCTAAAGACAGTTTTTAATGACAAACCAGAATTAGAAACCCAGTCTTTACATGAAAACCACATTAGCCTCTAACATTGATTAAACTTAATACAAATCCGTAAGTCTCATTAGAACTGAAACAGAAAACCCATAACATAATTCACAGTTCATGCTTGATGAATAGTAAAGATATAATTTAAATATAATAAAATAATATGGGATGGATAGGGGAGATGGTTATTTCTTTTAGAGTAGGTTAAGGAAAGGAATGATGGCCAGACATGTGGCTTAGTGGAAGTAGAAGCAAGGATGAAGAGATAGTAGGTATATGTCTAAAGTTGACAAAAAATAGTCTTTAATTCATAAATATCTGTAGACATAAGAGATCTTGCAGTTTCTACCATAGGCTATTCCAGCACCAAAATTATGGCCATGTTACTTGGGTCTGAGCCTTAATACTTATTTTCTAGAAACCTGGCATTCATATCAAAGCTTCCTACAAATTAAAATAAGAGCTTTGGCTAGTTTATTACAATTCTATATGTTCCTCAGTTTTGTATTGAAATTACTTTCTAAAACAGAAATGACTGTTATTTCTGTTTATGAAAGTAATGTGTGTTAATTTGGTCCACACAATACAAAATCATAAAGCACAATGTGGAGGAAGTTCCTGGAAATCTTGTTCTAGAAGTAAACATATAAATGAATATATTTCTGGAAACTTTTCCATGTGTAGGTTAAACAAATGGTGGGACAGCGCTAACCAGGTTTTCTCACCTCAGTATAATGTGGGTATCTTTCCTTATGAGCCTGCTGCTTCATTTTTTCACTGGTAGTATCAGATTCCATTATGGATTACCCTACATATGTAATCAATTTTTCATTAATGGGTACTTGAATTATTTTAGTTTTCATTGTTACAAACATGTTGCTGGGTGAAGGGATGTTTTAGGGTGTTGGACTTGTTCTGTGTCCTGTCTGTGGTGTTGGTTACAAAAAAACAAAAACAGAAACCCATTGTGTATAAAACCCCTCAGAACTATACACCAAAATAAGAAAAATTTCATTGCATGTAAACTTTTTTAAATAAATTTTTATTAATGTTAATGGGGTGACATCAATAAATCAGGGTACATATATTCAAAGAAAACATGTCCAGATTATCTTGTCATTCAATTATGTTGCATACCCATCACCCAAAGTCAGATTGTCCTCCGTCACCTTTTTTATCTAGTTTTCTTTGTGCCTCTCCCCCTCCCCCTCCTTCCCTCCCGCATCCCCCCTCCCCCCACCCCCGTTAACCACCACACTCTTGTCCATGTCTCTTAGTCTTGTTTTTATGTCCCACCAATGAATGGAATCATGTAGTTCTTGGTTTTTTCTGATTTACTAATTTCACTCCGTATAATGTTATCAAGATCCCACCATTTTGTTGTAAATGATCCGATGTCATCATTTCTCATGGCTGAGTAGTATTCCATAGTGTATATGTGCCACATCTTCTTTATCCAGTCTTCTATTGAAGGACTTTTTGGTTGTTTCCATGTCCTGGCCACTGTGAGCAATGCTGCAATGAACATGGGGCTACATGTGTCTTTACGTATCAATGTTTCTGAGTTTTGGGGGTATATACCCAGTAGAGGGATTGCTGGGTCATAAGGTAGTTCTATTTTCAGTTTTTTGAGGAACCACCATACTTTCTTCCATAATGGTTGTACTACTTTACAGTCCCACCAACAGTGAATGAGGGTTCCTTTTTTTCCACAGCCTGTTCAGCCTTTGCTATTACCTGTCTTTTTGATAGTAGCTAATCTAACAGGGGTGAGGTGGTATCTCATTGCAGTTTTGATTTGCATTTCTCTAATAACTAATGAAGGTGAGCATCTCTTCATATATCTGTTGGCCATTTGTATTTCTTCCTGGGAGAAGTGTCTGTTCATGTCCTCTTCCCATTTTTTTATTGGATTGTTTGTTTGTTGTTGAGTTTTATAAGTTCTTTGTAAATTTTGGATATTAGACCCTTATCTGAGCTGTTGTTTGAAAATATCATTTCCCATTTAGTTGGTTGTCTGTTTATTTTGTTGTCAGTTTCTCTTGCTGAGCAAAAACTTTTTAGTCTGATGTAGTCCCATTCATTTATCTTTGCCTTCACTTCTCTTGCCTTTGGAGTCAAATTCATAAAATGCTCTTTAAAACCCAGGTCCATGAGTTTAGTACCTATGTCTTCTTCTATGTACTTTATTGTTTCAGGTCTTATATTTAGGTCTTTGATCCATTTTGAATTAATTTTCGTACAAAGGGACAAATTGTAGTTGAGTTTCATTCTTTTGCATGTGGCTTTCCAGTTTTCCCAGCACCATTTGTTGAAGAGGCTTTCTTTTCTCCATTGTGTGTTGTTGGCCCCTTTATCAAAAATTATTTGACCATATATATGTGGTTTTATTTCTGGACTTTCTATTCTGTTCCATTGGTCTGAGTGTCTATTTTTCTGCCAATACCATGCTGTTTTGATTGTCATGGCCCTATAATATAGTTTGAAGTCAGGTATTGTAATGCCCCTAGCTTCATTCTTTTTCCTTAGGATTGCTTTGGCTAATCGGGGTTTTTTATAGTTCCATATAAATCTGATGATTTTTTGCTCCATTTCTTTAAAGAATGTCATAGGAATTTTGATGGGAATTGCATTAAATTTATATATTGCTTTGGGTAATATGGCCATTTTGATTATATTTATTCTTCCTATCCACGAACAAGGAATATTTTTCCATCTCACTGTATCTTTTTCAATTTCCCTTAACAATGCTTTGTAGTTTTCATTATATAGGTCCTTTATATTCTTTGTTATGTTTATTCCTAGGTATTTTATTTTTTTTTGTTTATTGCATGTAAATTTTTTAAACCAAATTATTAAAAATAAAGATATGTTGCTGGGCCAAAAAGTACATGGAAATTGTAACATTACAAGTTCCACAAAGCATGAACAATTTAATAGTCCAATCCAGAGCATAAAGATGCCAGTTTTCCCTTACCATAGCAGAACACTGTTTAAAATTTTTTGCTAGTCTTAATAAGTATAAGATATTTTAATTGGCTTTTTGTCTATTACAGGGTTTGAGCCATCCTTTTATATGGTTATTAGGCGTTTATGTTTCTCCTTTGCCTATTTTTAATCCTTTTCCTATTTTGCAAATTTTTTTGTCCATTTGGAGCTTTTAACTTTGTGCAGTTTTTAATATTTGCCTCAAAGCTAAGAAAAATTTTTTATCTAGTGGAATGTATTCATCATGGCTTCTGGCCTTGCTGTCATGCTAAGAAAAGTCCTTCTACCCTTTGAGATTATAAAAATATTCTGTAATATCATATTCTGGTTATTTTATGGATTTAGTTTTTATTTGCAAAAACTTCATTCCATCTGTAATTGTTTGCTAGGGCTGCCATGACAAATTACCACAAATCTGGTGGCTTAGAATAACAAATTTATTTTCTCTCAGTTCTGAAGGCCAGAAGTCCAAAATCAAGGTGTCGGCAGGGCTGTATTCCCTCCAGATGCGCTAGGGGAGATTCCGTACCTTGCCTCTTCCAGTTTCTGGTGTCTCCAGGTGTTCCTTGGCTTGTGGCTGCATCACTCCAACCTCACATTGCTGCCTCTTCTGTCTCTGTGTGTCTCTTATAAGGACACTTGTTGTTGGATTTAGGGCCCACCCAATAATGCAGGATGATTTCATCTTGAGATCTTTAACTTAATTACATTTGTAAAGATCCACTTCCCAAATAAGTCACATTCATAGATTCTAGAAATGAAGATATAGACATATCTGTTTGAGGGCCACCATTCAATGCACTATACTATTTGAAATCAGAATTGTGTGTGACAAGGATCAAGAACTGTATTAGTTTCCTATTGCCAAAGAACAAATTACTACAAAATTTAGTGGGTTAAAACAACAAACATTCATTATTTCTTAGGTTTTATGAATCAGGAATCCAGGTATGATTTAGCTGGCACGCTGCTGCTGTAGGGTTTCTTACAAGGCTGCATTCGAGGTGTTGTCCAGGGCTGAGGTCTCATTTAAAGACTCAGATGAGGAAGGATCTGCTTCTAAGTTCACATTGGTGGTGAAATTCAGTTCCTCAAGTGCCGCTGGACTGAGGGCCTCAGTTCCTAGCTGGCTGTTGGCCAGAGGCCACCCTCAGTGCCCTGTCACATGGGCCTCTCCAGCATAACAGCTTGTTTTATCAGAGTTGTAAGATGAAAAGGCTTTACAATCTGCTAGTGAGATGGAAGGCACTAGGCCAGTCCACACGCGAGGATTACACAAGAGTGTGAATTCAAATAGCAAAGATTATGGGAGATTATTTTAGGAGTCTGCTTACTAAAGGTTCTGCGTTTTTTTTTTCTAAATGGTGAGACACCTGTCCAGGTACCACCACTTAATTGACTAATACAGCTGTTTCCAAGGAACTGAAATTCTGCCCTTGTCATCTATTAAACCCCCATGTACATGAGTCTTTTCTGTCCGTCTCCATGCCAATACCATCTTGTTTTAATGCTGATCTCAGTAGTGTAGGTTCCATTCCACTAATTCTCCCTCTTCTCCTTGCCCCCATTCTTACTCACTTACATATATGGATTTTAGAATAAATCTTTCTAGTTTTAGAAACTAATTCAGTTGGCATTTGATTGAAATTATATTAAATTTATAGATTAAGTATAGAGGGAACATCTGTAGAATATTCTATTTCTGGTCTTTCATGAAATTCAGTCAAGTTTTATAGTTTTCTTCATATAAATCTTAAACATTTCTTACTATGAAAGGCATCTTTTTATTTTCACTATTGATACTGTTTTATAAAGGTATTTATCTTTTATCTGACCATTTATTGAATTTTCCTACTCATTATATTTTTTCCTACTTATTTAGTAGTAACTGTTTTAAAAATACATGTTATTTTAAAATTACAAAAATGTATAATGTATACTTAGACAAATAAGTATACTTCTGATATTCCTTTCCACAGTTACTCATCAGATCCTTTTCATCTTACTGGATTGGCTCCAGAACAGTGGTCTCCTCGATTTTAATTTTGAATGTGTGTTCTTCATTATTTGACCAGACAGTAACTAAAATAACCTAAAAGGCTGTCAAAGATCTCTTTCCACTGCAGCACCAGCCCAGATGGTTTTACAGCCTGTTTCTAAGAAACCACTATATAAGATGATTACTGATGGTTTCTGATAAATTCTTAGTTCTAGCTTACTAAATTTTTATCAGGATAATCAATCAAAAATATCAAATAACTGTTTAAAATCTTGTGAGATACAACCTATTGCTATAGAGTTCAACCATCCTGGAATTTCTGAAATAAATTATAACTGGTCAGATAGTATTGTTCTGTTAATATATTATTAGATTCACTTTAGTATAAATTTTTACAATTATGTTCCCTTAAATTTATGACCTGTTTTATTTGGTTATCAATATTGTGTTAACTACATATAAAATAAATTGGCAGCTTTCTGGCTTTTTTGGTGCTCCGTAATAGTTTAAAGTAACAGGAATAATCTGTCCCTTAGTTTCTCCCAAAGATAACCTATACCCCTCAACCCAGCAGTTATATTTTCCTTTATTTTTTAGTAGCACTTACTATTGAAACTTTTATTTATGTTTGGTAACTTATGTTGGTCTTTCTGCTTCATGAAAATCAGGGATTTCATCTGTCTGTTCACCAGCCTCTAGAACAGTATGTGGTTAATAAAAGGCCAAAGCTGAGCAGACAGTCTGGGATACAGTTAAGATACATAAGACAGTGATCTGAATACTTCAGAATGAGTATTGCTATAATCACAATTATTAAAAATTTCCTAGGATTAACTAACCTCATTGCTTAATTCATGCTCAACTTTTCCTTTTTTGCAGGTGATCAGAGGATTGCTGAAATTTTGGCCAAAAACATGTAGTCAGAAAGAGGTGGGTGTTGTTTAACAAAAATAGCACATTTTAGTAAAACTCTGAACCTCAGGCGGATAAACCGTATTTTTATTGTCGCTGCTACCAAGTGGGGGATACTCTGTGAGGATTAGAGAGTTGTTAGAACATCTGTCAAGTCTTTTTTTGTCTACTGTGTAATTTGTAGGTTAACCTCATTTTAATGTTTTCTATATTAACACCCTATAATTTGTCATGTTTCTTAAAATCTTTTTAACCTAGGTGATGTTTTTAGGAGAAATTGAAGAAATCTTAGATGTCATTGAACCGACACAATTCAAAAAAATTGAAGAGCCCCTTTTTAAGCAGATATCCAAGTGTGTATCGAGTTCTCATTTTCAGGTACGGAGTTTTCAGTAAAGCCAATTTTATTTTCTACTATTTCTTTTCTTTTTTTTTTTACATTTATAAATGTCTCTTTTAGGTTGCAGAAAGGGCATTGTACTTCTGGAATAATGAATATATTCTTAGTTTGATTGAGGAGAATATTGATAAAATTCTGCCAATTATGTTTGGTAGTTTGTACAAAATCTCCAAAGAACACTGGAATCAGTAAGTGACTTTTATGTTAATTGTGTTATTTTTCTGTTTTTGGTTTTTTAACCTGTCATTTGCTCTCCTAACTTCTACATAAAACCTATACAGATTTGGAACTTAGTCCAAGGTTAGCATCAGTTTTATTCTGCTCACTTTATAAATATGTGTGTCTATATGTACTTAATGTTGATTGAAAATTACAAATCTCCCTGAAGGTAGAACTAGCTGGTGTGACATTCTGCAGCAGTGTGTGGTCAAAGCCTTTGGGGAGACCAACCTAGCAATTTCCAGAGATGCAGAAAAGACTGTGTGAATGCCGAGGTGGGTTGACCTGGCGCTGGTAACAGTCTTATGTCTGCAGGTAGCACTATGTCAGGGAGAAGCTGGAGTGTTTAAGGTGACATCAGTGATGTTTAGATGGCATATCTTCTAACAATTTATGGTAGCTGGATCTTCTTCATGTTCTTTTAATGCAGCTGTTACTCAGGGTTTGAGACTTTCCAGCAGACATGAAGATGACCATGACATTTTAGTGAGGGTGGTCTCTACCAACACTGGCTGTGTGACCTGGAGCAAATTTCTAAACCTCTTGCATTTAGTTATCCCTAACACGGATAAGTGAGTCAGCCAAATTTTAACCCACTTAAGTGAGTATGTTACATTTCCTGTTAAGTGGCATCAGTAACCCAGGACTGGCTTGTTTTCATTTTAGGACCATCGTAGCCCTGGTCTACAATGTGCTGAAAACCCTCATGGAAATGAATGGCAAGCTTTTTGATGATCTTACCAGCTCATACAAAGCTGAAAGACAAAGGTATTCGATATTTGATATTTTAAATTACATTTTAGGTTAGTTGAATCTTCTCTAAGTTAAAATTATAATGTTTAAGAAAATCAATTGCATTAAGTATTACAATTTGAATGTCTAGAAACATTTTTAAGTCCTTTTCAGGTAAACTTCCTCTGATGGTTCCATCAGAGTCTATAATCTTCATGCAGCATCAGGGTGGCTAACTCATGATTTTAATATGAATTATAAATCTCTTGATCTCATTCTGAGCCTAAGACTTCATCAGTCTGGTAGGATCTGCATTGTGAAATACAATTTATGCTAAGTTTTAACTACTACTTTGTATAATTTTGTTTTTTATATTTATGAAAATCCTTTTTCCCCCCATGGGCTTCTATAATGAACTTTATTATTTTAATTTTACGCTGAGAGATAGGAAGGGGAGAGAGATGAGAAGCATCAACTCGTAGTTGCATCACTTTAGTTGTTTATTGGTTGCTTCTCATACGTGCCTTGATGGGGGGAGGGGGGTGCTCAAGCTAGCTCCCTCAGAGTTTTGAACCTGTTTCTTCAATGTCCCAGGTCGATGCTCTGTCCACTGTGCCGCCACCACCAGTCAGGCATGAGCTTTATTCTTGACCTCCTTGCACAACAATTTTTTTAAGCTTTACCCCATTTTAACAAAGGGGTAAAGTCAGCATAGTTCTCTTTTGGAAAGAAAATTCCCATAATGGTAATAATGCCTGTGGCTCAGTACTGTTAATATTTTTGTTCCTTGTGATAATACATACTTTAGAGAAAAATTGATAGCACACATCAGCATTTAGGAACTTGGCTTAGTGATTACCACAAAATAATTTAAAAATCACTTCTCATTTTTTTCAAACTTCAGGTGGGTAGTAACTACTGCACCTGACTCCACCTGTCACTTGATAATAGTTACCATTTACTTTTAATAATTAATAGTGCCTACTCTGTTTGGAAAAGCTGATATTGTTCAACTTGTCATGGTTTTCTTGTTTTCAAGTAGAGAAAGGATAGTTCTTCAAGACCATCCTAGTCTACCAATAACTGTAAATGCATTATTTTTTTTAAATATCACCTCTCAAGAAGGAATATAAATTACGTATATAAGTTGGAGCCCAGGAACAAATGGAAAGAAAACATGACTAATATCATATAGAACTTATATCTTAATCTGCATAAATCAGCACCTTTGTGCCCTTAATCATATAAAACTTCAAAACAGTTTAGTCCAGGTTATTCAGAAGTGTTTTGTATAGAGTTGAAATTAAGTACACTGCTCACAAAAATTAGGGGATATTTTAAAAATGAATATGAAGTGATAAAATATCCCCTAATTTTTGTGAATAGTATATTTGAAACAATGTAAGAGATTAAACTTTGCATTTGGTATCTAAGGGACAAGAGATAGTAAGTTACAGATTGGTTAGTGGCTAGAGATGTGGTACCAAAGGATGTGGATTCCAGCCAGAAATGGCTCCAGACTGAGTTGTGGCCAGCCTTTCCATGTGTTTGTAAAAGGACTATGCCTGCTACAGGAACTGCGAGAGGTTCATGAGAATATAAAAGTCTGGGTTAAGACTTCCAGTCAAGGTGGCTCACTGGGTAAGCACTGTGCTCACCTTCTGCCACGACCACATCAGAATTACCAATAAATAAAAGAACCACCACCACTGAGAACCACCTGAATGGAAACCCTGTAAGGATATAAAGGAGCCACAATGAAGAGACTGTTAGGAGGAATATCTTGACTGTGGAGGTCCCCTGAGAAGTGAGGGGTTCCAGCCCCACACTGGGCTCCCCAGCCAGGGCACCAGTGCCAGCAGGAGTCCCCATACCATCTGGCTGTGAAAAACAGCAGGGATTACGTCTGAGTGAAAGTGGGCTGCTGGAGTCCGAGCAGTCCTCTCAAGGGGTCTGCACAAAGACTCACACGCTGTGGGCAGCAGCAGGAACACACAGGGAGGGACAGAGCTGACTGGGTACAGGGCAGCTCTCCGAAACGGAAGCACTGGCCGGTGCCAAATCTCAGCTCCCACGAACCTAGCTAACATGGTCACCCTGTCTTGGTAAGTCCCTAAAACACTGCCCCACCCAGCTCATGAACCTGGCCCAGGCCACCTGCTTTGGCTCTTGCTGTGGACTTTCCCAAAATCTCTTAGTGGTCCACAAAGCCCCACTGAGCAGCAGCTCACCTCAGTGTCCTGTACATCTTCCTAAACAGCCCCAAGCTCACAACAGGTGGCAATTGGGTCTCAGTTTGCATTGTGACTCCCATTAGGTGGTTCCAAGCCAGGAATAAACTATAGCCATGGTGGCTCGGAATGTAGCTTCAAATAAGCAGCCACAAACCTGGCCTCAGCTTACAAACTCAGCCTTAGTTTGCATCATACCCTCTCCCAAGTCCAGCACAAGTGGCAACCAACCATAGGTCTCTTTGTAGCTCTTACCAGATGGCTCCCAAATGGGTACAAACAGTGGCTAATATTGGCCTGCACTGGAGCCCCTCCTAGGAGACTCCAGAACCAACACACCTGTTGGCCAGCTTCATATCAAACCAGAGTACCACCCAACCAGCTCAGACCAGCACCCCTCTAAAACAACTCTTGCTACATGGAGTCAGCCCCCACACGACAGCTTGACTGCTATAGTTAAGTGATCTGGGCGACTGCACCACTGGGCCCCACAGGGTACTACATAAGGTCACTCTGCCAAGACTGCAAGATGTAGTAAGCTGACCTAACAAAAAGAAACATTCAGAGTCAGCCAAAATGAGACAAACATGTCCCAAATGAAAGAAGAGGATAAAACCCCAGTAAAGAACTAAACAAAATGGTGATCTGCAGTCTACCCAGAAGCAGAGTTCAAACACTGGTAACAGAGATGCTCAGTGACTTAGATAGGAAGCATAAAAATGGAGACAGAAAACAAACACATTGAGAAATGAAGGCTACATTAGAGGGAATGAACAGATTAGAGAAAGCAGAGGAATGAATCAGAGCTGGAAGATGGGTGTCAGAAAATATCCAGTTGGAACACAAAAGTAAATAATAAAATGAGGACAATTTAAGGGACCTCTGGGATAACATCAAGCATAACAGAATTTGTATCATAGGGTACCAAAAGGACAAGAGAGAAAGGGATTAAAAACCTATTTGAAGAAATGAGTGAAAACTTCCCTAGACTGGTGAGTCTGTGTCCCAAACAAGAGGAACCCAAAACGCCCACATAAAGGCACACCGTAATTAAAATGCTAAAGGTTAAAGACAAAGAGAGTCTTAAAAACAGCGAGTTATATGCAAGGGAGCTCACATAAGAATTTCTCAGAAGAAACTGTGCAGGCCAAAAGGTATTGACATGAAATATTCAAAGTGAGGAAAAGCAAGGGCCTACCCAGCAAGGCTATCATTTAAAATGAAAGGCAAAAGAAAGAACTTCCCAAACAAGAAAAGCTGAGTTTATTACCACCAAACCAGTATTACAAGAAATGTTAAAAGGATTTCTTTAAGAAACGGGTGAAGGGGATCAAAAATATAAGAAAGTGACAATAACCTACCAATATTTTAGTGTAAATGGATTAACTGTTCCAATCAAAAGACACCTGGTTAGCTGAAGAGGTAAGAAAACAAGACATACACACACACACACACACACTGCCTGCAAGAAACCCACTTCTGACTGACAGACATGGACTAAAAGTGAAGGTATGGAAAAAGGTATTTCATGCAAATGGTTATGTAAACAAACAGGGGTAGCAGTACTTATATCAGACAAAGTAGACTTTAAAACAAAGGCTGTAACAGGAGACAAGTACATTCTATAATGATAATGGGGTCAATACAAAAAGAATATAACCCTTGTAAACATTTACACTTCCAGTTGGAGCACCTAAACATATAAAGCAAATATTAATGGACACAAAGGGAGACAGTAATCCAGTCATACATAATTGGGGCTTTAACACCCTATTGACATCAGTGCATAGATCATCCAGACAAAAAATCACAAGAAAAGAGAAGCCTTAAATGACACATTAGACCAAATGGATTTAATTGATATCTTTAGAGCATTTCACTCCAAAGCAGTAAAATATACATTCTTTTCAAGTGCCCATGGAATGTTTTCTAGGTTAGGCCACACTTTAGGACATAAAACATGTCTCAGTAAATTTAAGATTGAAATAATATCAAGCATCTTCTCAGACCACGATGCTATGAAATTAGGAATTAGTTACAAGAAGGAAACTAGAAAATTCACAAATACATGGGAGCTAAATAAAATACTAAACAATGAGTGAGTGAGTTAACAAGATCAAGGAAAACATCAAAGAATACCTCAGACAAATGAAAATAGTGACCTACTGACACAGCAGTTCTATCAGAAATTCATAGCAATATAGGTCTCTACCTCATGAAAGAAAAAAACCCCTCAAATAAGCAAGCTGACTTTCATCTAAAGGAAATAGGAAAAATAAAACCAAAATCTAAAGTGAGTAGAAAGAAGGAAATAAGAAAGACCTGAGCCCTGACTGGATAGCTCGGTTGGCAACAGCATCGTGCTGAAACACAGAGGTGGTCAGTTCAATCCCTGGTCAGGGCACTTACAGGAACAGATCAATGTTCCTGACGTCTCTGTTCGTCTCTCTCTCTCCTTTCCTCTCTAAAATCAATAAAATAAACATTTAAAAAAATACCTGAGATTAAGTAGTTAAAAGGTGAAATTTATAATTAACTGGACTCAAGGAAATGACACAAATAAAATCAGAAATGAAAAAAGTGACAAGTGACACCAGGAATACAATGAAGTATAAGAAAATATGCCAGCAAATTAGACAACCTGGAAGAAATGGGTAAATTCCTGGAAACATACAGTCTTCCAAGACTGAATCATGAACCCAAAATCTAAATAGACCAATTACAACCAATGAAATTGAAGCAGTAGTCAAAAAATTCCCAACAAGTCTTGGACCTGATGGCGTCAGAGGTCAATTTAACTAAACATTCAAAGAATTACTTCTAGCCTTCTCAAACTATTCCAAAAACTTGGGAGGGAATGTTCCCAAGCTTATTTTACAAGGCCAGCATTAATCTGATTCCCAAACCAGACAAAAACAAAAAATTATAGGCCAGTATCTCTGATGCAAAAATCCTTAACAAAATATTTGAAAACTGAATTTCCGGATACATTATAGATCATACACCATGATCAAGTGGGATGTGCGATTCGTCCTAGGGATGCAAGGATGGGTCAGTATCCACAAATCAATCAATGTGATACACCACATTAACAGAATGCAGGGTAAAAATCATGATCATATCAATAAATGCAGAAAAAGCATGAGGAAAATCTAACACCCATTTATGATAAAAACTGTGCCTGACCTGTGGTGGGGCAGTGGATAAAGCATCAACCTGGAACACTGAAGCTGCTGGTTTGAAACCCTAGGCTTGCCTGGTCAAGGCACATAAGGAAGTTGATGCTTCCTGCTCCTCCTCCATTCTCTCTAAAAATAAACCTATACTTAACTCACATTAAAAAAAAAAAAAATTCCCTAGCCGGTTGGCTCGGTAGAGCGTCGGCCTGGCGTGCGGGAGTCCTGGGTTCGATTTCCGACCAGGGCACACAGGAGAAGCACCCATCTGCTTCTCTACCCCTCCCCCTCTCCTTCCTCCCTGTCTCTCTCTCCCCCTCCCGCAGCCAAGACTCCATTGGAGCAAAGTTGGCCCCCGGCGCTGAGGATAGCTCTGTGGCCTCTGCCTCAGGCGCTAGAGTGGCTCTGGTCGCAACAGAGCAACGCCCCCTGGTGGGCGTGCCGGGTGGATCCCGGTCAGGCGCATGCAGGAGTCTGTCTGACTGCCTCCCCATTTCCAGCTTCAGAAAAATACAAAAAAAAAAAAAAAATTTTAATGGAGATAGACTATATTTCAGCATAATAAAGGTCAGTCAGATATGACACTGACATCTAACATCATATTCAATGGTGAAAAGCTTTTTCTTTAAAGATCAAGAACATAAGAATGTCCACTTTCACCACTTTTATTGAAGATAATAGTGGAAGTCCTAGCCACATCAATCGGAAAAGAAAAGGCACTCAGATTGCAAAGGAAGAAGTAAAACTATCATTAGTTGCAGATGACTCTAATAGAATCCTTAAGAATTCACCAAAAAACTATTAGAATTAAAGTAGCAGGATACAAAAATAATAGAAATTGGCTGCATTATATACATCCATAACTATCAGAAGGAAATTAAGAAAACAATCCCATTTACAATTGCATCAATAAGAATAAAATACCTAGGAATAAATTTCACCAAGGAAGTAAAAGACCTATACTCAGAAAACAGAAATTGAAAAAAGATACAAATAAATGGAAGGATATACTGTGTTCATAGATAGAAGAATTACCATTAAAATGGCCGTACTACCCAAAGCAATCTACAGATTCAAGGTAATCCCTCTCAGAATACCAATGGCATTTTCACAGAACTAAAACAGTCCCAAAATTTATATACAATTGCAAAGACCCAAATAGGCAAAACAGTCTTGAGAGAGGAGTAAAGTTGGAGGTATCACACTGGTATTAAAACTATACTGCAAAGCTATGGTAATTAAAACAGGATGTACAGGCATAAAAACAGACACAAGTCAGAGGAACAGGTTAGAGAGCCCAGAAATAAACTCACACCTTAAATTAAGGTCAGTTGATCTATAACAAAGGAGGCAAGAATATGCAATGGAGTGATGCCATTATCTTCAATAAATGATATTGGGAAAACTGGAAAGACACATACAAAAGAATGAAACGAGGTCACTTTATACCATAAACAAGAATAAACTCAAAATGGATTAAAGGTTTAAATCCAAGACCCAAAACCATAAAACTTCTAGAAGAAAACATTAGAGTAAGCCATATGACATTGCTTAGTAGGATTTTTCTTATATGTTCCCTTTTGCAAGAGAAACAAAATAAAAGGAACCACATACAGTGGGTCCTCAGGTTACACGTTTCGAGTGTATGACGCTCACTCCCATAAAAACTTAAAAAATTGAGATGTGTTTCGGTTTATGCTGTTAGTATCGTATTACAGACTTTGTGGGCAAACTAGTTTGGTTGCGCACAGCAGAATAAGCAGTAACGTGGCATATGAGTGAGGGGGTTGGCGCCCCCCAGTATGCTTACCTACACCATTTTGGACTGTCAAAAGTGCAAATGTTGTGTTTGTGTTAAGGCCAGGGTGTGTTTGGACTTACACCAAACCTCGGGTTATGTCACTGTCACGTTAACCCGAGGACCCACTGTATATCAAACTAAAAAGTTTTTGCACAGCAAAGGAAAGAAAATGAAAAGATCACCTACTGAATTGAAGATACTTGCCAGTGGTACATCCAATAAGGGGTTAATATGTAAGAAACTCATACAATTTAACACGAAAGGAAACCCGAGTATAAAATGGGCTGAAGACTTGAATAGAAATTTTCCAAAGAGCACAGATGGCCAACAGACATAGGAAAACATGCTCAACATCAGAGAAATGCAAATTAAAACCACAATGAGATATCACTTCACACCTGTCAGAGAGCTATCATCAATAAATCAACAACCAAGTGTTGCAGAGGATGTGATATGGAGAAAAGGGGACCCTGGTGCTACTGGTGGAATTGTAAATTAGTGCAGCCACTATGGAAAACAGTATGGAGTATCCCCCAAAAATTAAAAACAGAACTGTATGACCCAGCAATTCCACTTTGGTATTTATCTGGAGAAATCCAAAATATTCAAAAAGATATATGCGCCCCTATGTTCACTGTGGCATTATTTGTAATAGCAAAGATATGGAAGCAACCTTAGTAGCCATTGATGGATAGAAAAACATGTTCTATACAATGGAATATTACGCAGCCATAAAAAAGAATGAAGTCTTACCATTTGTGTAACATGAATGGACCTAGAGGAGATTATGCTAAGTGAATTGTGACAGAGAAGAACAAATATCATTTGATTTCCTGTATATCTGGACTCTAAAAAACAAAATAAATGAACAAATAGTTTCATAGATTCAGAGAACAAATTGATGGTTGCCAGATGGAAGAGTGGTTGGGAGGAGGGATGAGTGAAAAAAGTGAAGGCATTAAGAAGTACAGTTGGCACTTATAAAAACAGTAAGGGTGTAAAGTACAGCATAGGAAATACAGTCAATAATATTGTCATACCTATGTACGGTGTCAGATGGGTACTAGATTTATCGGGGTGACGACTTCAGAAATTAATGTCTAATCACTATTTTGTACACCTGAAACTAATGTAATACTGTGTATCAACTGTAATAATTAAATTTTTTTTTTCAATTTATTTTGTCAACCACAAATCACCAACAATATAGTGGGTATGGCAGGGTTAGAGACAATATGTAGACAGAGCAAGCAAGTAGTAACTTTTATTTGGTTCAGGAGAGGCACAGATGGAGGACAGACTGACAAGGAGCAGTTAGGAGCTTCAGGTAATTGTCCTCCAACTCCTTACCAGGATTTAAATGAAATGTGGACAGTGTGTTTTCTAGCAAATTGCCCAACAACGTGTTCTTCAGGTTCTGAGTAAAATTTTGCTTTATCTACAGAGAGAAAAAGAAGGAATTGGAACGTGAAGAATTATGGAAAAAACTAGAGGAGCTAAAACTAAAGAAAGCTCTGGAGAAGCAGAACAGCGCTTACAACATGCACAGCCTTCTCAGCAACGCAAGCGGCGAGTAGAGCGCCCGCAGCTGTGCTGGACAGGCACCGTTTTGTACACTTTTTTGAAATATGTAAAAATTATGAAACAAACCTCATCAGTATAATTAAAAGGCCAATTTTTTTCTGGCAACTGTAAATGAAAACTATATGGACGAAACATAGCTCTGTGCTATATCATGGCCACAATATATAGTAACGTGTCTAATCATTGATTTGTGTCACTTCTGAAGTTTCACAGAAATGAACTTTATCATCTATAATAAGAGTGAGATAATTATGGGAGTGGTAAGAATTATGACTTGAATTCTTTGATTGTGTTGCACATAGATATAGTGTCTGCTCTGTATATTTTTCCCGTTTATAATGTGCTTTTCACATTGCTGCAGACCTTAGTGACATCCTAGGAAAAAGAGTATTTCCTAAAATAAAACTAAGGTATAACCTTTACCCTTCCCTTTGTCCCTCTCAGAAATACGATGGGGGAATTAACCTGCCCTTAGCCTTCTTTCATTGGAGATATTACTGTACTCTGGAATTTGAGCAAAAACTTAAATCTCCAGGCTTTTTAAAGCACAAAATATAAACACAAGCTGGGAAAGTAAACCAAATTCTTCAGACTGTTCCTCACAATATCCCCCTTCCTCTGCAACTGCCCAGTGAGGAACAGAGTAGAGGCAGCGCAGGGGACACTCAGCCTGCCTCTCAATCCATTCCTCTGCCCCTCCCGCCCCCAAAGGCTGAAGGCAGGGCCCTTCCAGTCCTCCCCACCTGCCCCTCCAGTCCCTGACGGGGATGGAGGCTTTGAGTCCCACAGTGTGGGGACAGAGTGCTCAGTGTCACTGCCTGGCTTTATTTAAAGGAAATGCAGTAGGCTTCTTCTGTTGAGTGCTGAGACAGCTGACTATAGAGAAGTCTTGTATGTTTTTACTTGGTCAAGTATTTCTAACAAATTTTGTTATCAGAGTACCATTCCAATCTCTTACCTTGCAGTTGTGTGGAGAACTGTTTTGTAATGAAAGATCTTCATTGGGGGATTGAGCAGCATTTAATAAAGTCTATGTTTGTATTTTGCCTTATGTTGTCGCTGCTTTCTTCAGCTGTTTAGGCATCGATGCTGACCTCCTTTACATATATATGATACTTACAGAACACACGTGTATTTAGAAATCTTGAAGGCAAGTTATGGGATTGAATTCCAACTAAAACAGAACATTGTGCTAAATTGAGTGTTCTGGCCATTTACTAAAGTATATCTGTTTTACAGAGTATCTGCATAAAATTGTAAGTTCTAGGCTACCCCTCGTGTCCCTTTATGTTCAGGGGGTGGGTTTACCTTACATGTTACAGACCTAGGAGGAAACCTCAGGACCTGTAGGAGAGCAGCAGTTTTTGTGAGGAGCAGGGGAGACTGTAGCAGTCAGAAGTCAGGCATCGTCAAGTTTTCAACGACAATGTCTGATTCCACCCTTGCAAACCATGAAAACCTCCAGCACGTTCTACACCTGTTCCTAGGTCCCTGTGAAAGCCCTCCTCTCACTGCCTGCAGCTCCCCGAGAGCCCCTTCCCTCTTAGGGCAGGACACCCATTTTACCGTGTCCCCAAGTCCTTACCTCCGCAGTCCAGATCAAGGTGTTCCCGCCAGGTCCTCCCCGTGAACCCCAGGCCAGCTGGGGCTCCGACAGCTGGGGCGGCACAGGTAGGAGGGCGAGCCTGCTGCGGGCAGGAGAGCAAGCTCCCGCCCTTCCCGAGGGCGAAGGGAGGTGTCAAGGTCCGTTCTGTGGAAGGTTTAGGCACACACATCTTTCACTGAACAGAAGCCAGGCTGCAGCTAATAACTGGTAGTTTTCTTTTTGGTGAGCTAAAAATGCTCACTTCCTAATTACCTACTTATTCACAAGCACAAGTAAGAGGTCTCAACTCTCCACGATATAGAAAGTGCAGTTTTAGGCTGCTCATTGGAGCAAGTTTTATTAGACATTTAAGAAATATTGAGTGATATTAAAGAGGTGTGTCATCTTCAGCGATAGTTTCAAAGTACATACCTGTCTCTCAGTACTGCTGATGTATGTTTTATCCCTGGCTCAGCATTTGCCCTGCAGCAGAGACGAGGCCTAGGCTACAGTTTGTATCTGCGTGCTTAGGGTACAGAAAAGTAGCAGGAATATTTCTTTACAAGTTTATTTGTAAAAATTCAAGCAAAAAACAGCTTTTGCTCTTAAGTTAGACACAAAATGCTACCAAGTCCTCTCTGATGTAAAGAACATGTAAATAATTTAAAACCCTGGAAACAAAACATATACCCTTCAATCAGCCTATGGCTACCATGTGAAAAATTCTCAGACGGTGGCTTGGTCAAGTTAACAGCTCTTCATGGGGCTTGAGTCATCCTTCTTCCTGCCCACCCTGCTCTTCCTGGCGGTCAGGATCTACCTCGGGAGTCCAGATCCATCATCCCAGGAGTCCCGGCTCTCGCTGCCTTTCATTTGTAGGCCACAGAATGAAAGGGCACTCGTACCTACTGATTTAGCAGATATTCATACTGGCACACCGATTCCTTTTGAATTAGCCTAACCTTTATTTACCTGTTAATGAAATCATCAAAATACACTGGATAGACACCTACTCTGTACATTTGTGCTAGTGCTTTTGTGTTAATCACTCTAAACTCTTATACCTCATCAACAGAAACTAACCAGACAGGCAGGTGGCTAGTCAGTCCACAGGAAATCTCATTACTAGATTGCAGTAGCTTTAAAAGCCTCCTTTAACATTTAAAAAATGAGAAAGCTTGTCAGAAACAGGACAATGTAAATGACAGATGATACTGGGCACAAGGGTGTGTTTGCCTTTGTGTCAAGTGCGGAGGTTTCAAAGCGTGACCCACACATCTGTCTAGATACACTCTCGCATCCACGTTAAAAACCTCAGGGGAAAAGCCCCAGGTGACTAGCAGAGCTTTCATAACCTGCTATCGCTGAACTAGACACACCAGACCAAACAGGACAGGCGGCTCTGACAAGCCTTCAGACTAGATACATATCTAATTCCATCTTCCACAAACCCTACTCATGGCATAGTCAAAAACTGTTCATTAATAATTTAAGTACTTAAATAACTTCCAGGTTATCCACTGGGTCTGTTCCATTAGGCTGGTCCTCCCAGCAGGGCCCGTTTCCGCAGGTCGGTTCAGGAGTGCTTACGGCTCAATTCTTCAAGTGGAAGTGATGAGAACTTCCGTTAACGTGGGCGGTTCTAGGAACACGGTCTCTTCAGCTTATGTGGTTCGTTGCCTGACCTCTTTTTTTGAGGTATCTCTTCCTAATTTTGATCATCCATTTCACACTCAGTTTGGCAAACTCGGCCGCTTTAAATAGTGCCAAGAAGGCCCCACAGAGAAGAGCAATTGTGTTCCAAGGATTGGCAGTGATTATCTGTAAAACAGAACCAGCTCAAGTTTATTAGTTTGATTCAGTTTTGATTCCTTGGTCATACTGGTATCATGGGGGCAACAAAAACACCTGGGTTCTAAAATGGTCGTCCTCTCCACTTCATTCATACTTGAAGCCCTCCCTACAATAAAGTGATTTGGAAAGAAAAAATTGTTTCTGAAAATAGCTCTGTGCAAAGAAGATGCTCAGTACTGAGCTTTAAATTTTTGGCCCACAACAGGTGACCCTGCTTTGAGACAAATTTCTCCAACCACCTCGTATGAAGGATGAAAGGCAGCTCCCGTTTTCTTCCCATCTCAGAGTGACCTCCATGCCTCCTCCCATCCAGCCCAACAGCTGTCCTTCCCCTGTCACCTCGTGGACCCCCGCCTCCAGGCTGCCCGGCCCCTCCGCGCATGTTCGCCTCCTACCTAGAGCCAGTAACCCTACAAGGCTCCTCAGAGCCTTTCTCTGGCCGCTAAGCCAAACCCTGACTCGACCAGCAGTATTATCCCACTGTCTCCGTGGGCGGTTACTGTCTGGAATTAGTCACTTGACAGCTATAGACGGCCCCTCACTAAATGTTACACTCTCCAAGGCCAACGTCCTATCTTGAATTTCCAAGTTCCCCAATCATGGTAAACAGAGCACTTTTAAGCCCTAGTTCAGCAGGGTGACCTTAGTCTGAACCTCAGGGCTCACCTGTGGAAAATGGTTCTATCACCCGCTCTTTAGGACTGTCATGAAGCTGAGTGACAACGCAAGGCAGGCCTTGAACACTGGCCCATAACAGACACCTCTTCTTGAATACAGTAGGGTGAAAAATGTCTGGTCACATGATTGCCGTGTAGCGTCCCTACTCTGTAAGCCTGTGTCAGTCCACGATTAACAGTGATGGTGGGTAACAATGGAGCACATCCGGGTCACAGAGACACTCCTTGTATAAGTCTCAGCTCTAAAACATCTTCCCCTAAGCCATGACCACGTCGGGATGCTGTGTGATGCTCTGGACGCCCATCAGTGTTATCTGGGACTTGCCCTGGTGGACGGTATCTCATGAATGTTCCTTTAGCAAAGCTGTGTCATTATTCTTCCCCGTCAAGACTGTTGGTCTGAAAATTTGGCATTGGTACATTTTTTTTATCTGTACCTTTCTACTCTCACTTATCACAAATAAGTTCTTACCCTACAGAGAACCATTGGAAAAGAATGGTTTCCCAACAGCAGTAATCTAGATGTTCGCTTAATGCTTTCTACTCAGCTCAATTAATATTACCACTAAGCACGTCCTCTGTACTGAGCACTGTGCATCAGAGAGATGATGAGCAAAAGACGAAGTCCCCACCTTCCCAGGGTCAGAGTCTAGTGATAAAGACAAGATCAATTCAACACACACGCTCCAGGACACGAATGTCACAAACACAAAGGACCAGCTGTGATCTGTGCCAGGAAGGAAGATGACAGTCTGCAAGGACGCGCCTGGTCCTGGGTGTGGGCTCACACAGTCAGTCAATACTCACATCTTGCACTTTCTGGATGAAAGGATCTTTCCATTCAAACACCACGAAAAACAACTGAGCGCTTTTTTCAGCAGCTGGCCTCTGGTCAATGTAGTTAACCACGCTTGTCTAGGAAACAGAGGAGAGAGAGCAGTGTCACCTGGCCTGGGCCTCAGAGAAGGAAAGCATAGTTGTGGACTCTCTGTCCTCACATCGTCTTGGGAGAGAGACCATCTACACAACGTCCTGAAACTGGTACCAGAGCCCAGGCCTTACCTCGATTCCCTGGGGAAATGGATAGGATCTGGGATGTACAATAGGTGTTTTAGATCATCACTGATTAAACCGTATTCAAAGATTCACCATTAAAAGTCATAAAAAATCCTAAATTTCAAAATACCGAATCTTAAGAGCTGAGTATTTCAATCTCTGAGTCTACGGGGACAAAGGGCAGCCCCAGGGACTCACAAGGCTGGGCGTCCCTGGGAACAGTTGGTCAGTATGATCCATGGATTGTGTAAGCGTCCTGTGGTGTCGCTGTGAGCAGATGGGCTCCAGGGCAGTAGCCCCGCCCCAGCCTGAAGGGTTGGGATCACCCGAACTCAGCCTCTACACTGCCTTCTATAAAACAGGGACAAAGTGCCTATCCCACTGAAGGTGTGGCACTCAAGTGAAGCGATATATAGTATATGAAAGGATCTTAAACCTTAAAACACATTATAGAAACATTTAAAATTTTGAGTCTGTATCCCCTGCCAAAGGATTCCAATGGAGACACTAATACAAAGCACATTAATCATTCTGCAATGTACAGGCTGGCCAGGGCCTGGGCCCCTGTGGGTTCCGATCACAGCTAGGGCTCAGCAGAGCCTGGGTGGACCGGGGCTGCACCCCACTCTGAGGGGAGCCACGGAAGCTCCCTTCCCAGCTGGTGGGGGCCAGACAAGAAAGGGCTTGGCATTCTTGGAGAAAAGTGTGGAATAAAAATTCAGGAAATGCAGTTACCTTACAAATAGGAATAACTGAAGGACCTATGCCACGGGAGCTATTACATCGAAGGCAGAAAGAAAGCTTGTCCCCTTGAAGAAACCTGGCTCTGCACACGTCCACAAGCTCCGTCTGGCCAGTGACAGTCCTGTTGGCCGGAGTGGGTCCTCCTACTCCAACCCGGCCCCTTCCTAAGGCAGCCCCTCGGAGCCCAGCCCACAGGGCACCCCTGGGAGGAGGGTCCCCTGGCTGCCTCTGCAGGGCCCCAGTCACCGACACATGGGGTGGCCAGCTCTGGGTGTGGCTTCAGGCAGGAGACAGCCACTGCCCCAGTGGAGGCCACATGGGCTGGGGTGCAGCCTTGCTTTTGGTGGCCATTGACAAACAGCCCTGTCCCATCCCCCGCTCCCCAGTGTCCCACTTTCTCCTCTCAGTTCCCATAAAAACTTCTGAGCAGGCCTGACCAGGCAGTGGCGCAGTGGATAGAGCGTCGGACTGGGATGTGGAGGACCCAGGTTCGAGACCCCGAGGTCACCAGCTTGAGTGCAGGCTCATCGGGTTTGAGCAAAAGCTCACCAGCTTGAGCCCAAGGTCGCTGGCTCGAGCAAGGGGTCACCCGGTCTGCTGTAGCCCCACGGTCAAGGCACATATGAGAAATTAATCAATGAACAACTAAGGAACTGCAATGAAGAACTGATGTTTCTCATCTCTCTCCCTTCCTGTCTGTCTGTCCCTATCTGTCCCTCTCTTGACTCTCTCTGCCACAAAAGAAAAAAAAGCACTTCTGAGCAGGCACCCAACATACTTATAACTCCATTCAGAAGTGATGTAACATGACTAGTACGGTTCTATTGTTACATGCATTATAAAACATTGAAAAATAGAGGATCTTAGCCCTGGCCGGTTGGCTCAGTGGTAGAGCGTCGGCCTGGCGTGCAGAAGTCCCGGGTTCAATTCCCGGCCAGGGCACACAGAAGCGCCCATCTGCTTCTCCACCCCTCCCCCTCTCCTTCCTCTCTGTCTCTCTCTTCCCCTCCCGCAGCGAGGCTCCATTGGAGCAAAGATGGCCCGGGCGCTGGGGATGGCTCCTTGGCCTCTGCCCCAGGTGCTAGAGTGGCTCTGGTCGCGACAGAGCGACGCCCCGGAGGGGCAGAGCGTCGCCCCTGGTGGGTGTGCCGGGTGGATCCCGGTCGGGCGCATGCGGGAGTCTGACTGTCTCTCCCCGTTTCCAGCTTCAGAAAAATACAAAAAAAAAAAAAAAAAAAAATAGAGGATCTTGCTCCCTTGAATGTTGTCAGTTTGACTCAAACTCGTAAGAATTTTTTGAAAAAGTACAAAAAGATAGTTAGCATTTTACTCCTGTGTCCCACCCAGTGCGTCATCCAGCCCACAACACTCAGAGGCCACTGTATCCGGTCTCTCCTCTGCAAAACCCCCATCTTTTAGGTGGCCGCCAGCCTCTCACTGCGCAGGGGCGGGCACAGAGCTAAGAACACGGCCAGGTGTCAGCGCAGGGGTCATTGCACCCCGTGTGGTCTGCGAGGACCGGCTGTACCAGAGGGAGGGGGCCTGGCACGGGTGCAGCAGAACCCGTGAACTCCTGCGACGGGCCCACTCTCAGCAGCCAAAGCCCGTGAGGCCCGCTCCCCTGCGAAGCCCCCACCCCCACCCAGGCTGATGTCACTGGCAGCTGAAGCAGACCAGCACCACCCACCTCCTGCCGGAACTCCACTGCTTCTCGCCCGTCTTCCTTGGTCTCCACCAGGGACATCTTGACCCAGGTGCGGAAGCCCCCGGAGAACTTCCAGCTGGAATAGGCGCTCTCACAGGCCTGCATGAAGCGCACCCTGTCTGAGCTGGAGGACAGAGAAGAGAGGTCCAAGTTCGTGAGGTCTAACGGCAGGGTGCAAGCACATCGCCTTCTGTGTGGGCATCGGCAGACACTTCCCACCCCACCTCCTCCGAGCTCTGCGTCCTGTTCCACAGGGAGAGGGAGCAGCCACTACCTCAGCCAGCTGCCCGATCCCTGAAGTCCCCAGGGGAGGATGCCTTCCTCCGGGCTCCTCAGACAACTGGGACTTGAGCCGTCCTGAGGTACCCTCCCCGGCCTGTCTGCCTCCCGGCCCCCACCCCACACCCCCGCCTAGGGCAGGGCTGGAACAAGACAGAGTGGACACAGTCCCCTGGGGACACCGAAGAGCCACCTGTGCAGGAACTCCTGGAAGGAGGAGAAGAGGAGGTAGTCAATGGCACTGAAGTCCTCGCTGCTCTCGTTCAGGCGAAACTGGAGGAAGACCAGCTCCCGTTTCTTCACCTCCCGGGGCCCCCGCACGATCAGGGCGGACTTCTGCAGACACAAAGAGGACTCGGGGTCGCGGGCTGCGCCGGACCCGCAGGCCCACAGACACCGGAGACTAGGCCTGGAAAGCCCGCAGTGGCCCCAGTCACCAGCGGCCACACCCTCCCACGCTGCCGGGGCCGAGCTCAGCACAACACGTCCTCTGTCCACTCCCCTCACTGCTGGCCGCACTATGGAAGCTCTTTACTGAGAAATCAACTTCCCTCTGCTGTGTGCACAAGTGTTTTCTTACAGTAGCTTTCCTGTTAACTCTTTTCAGAATGTCATTTGTTTTATGAAGCTCTAAATCTGATGTCGTGAAATCTATAAACCATTTTTTATGGCTCTGGGTTTTCCTAGCTAAGGAAAACCAGAATTATAGCAATATTTCCCTATGTAGCTTTAGAGTAGCTTTTAAAAATCTTTTTTACATTTAGAGACAGCTTTGTATATGGTGTGAAACAGGGACCTAATCCCAGTCCCCCCACACTGGGATGCAGGCTTGGTCACTCTGGGTTACGCTGGGACATGGGACCAGGCAGGTCCCCACCTGTCACTGCCCCCACCCCACCCCACCAGGCCGTTTGGCTGTTTCTGTACACGTGCTCTTCTAAAGCACTTTAAAACTGCCTTAAGTTCTTAAATCAACTGGGACTTTTAACTGATGCTGGATAGATTAATTTGGGGAAAAATATGTCTTTACATCAACTTTTACAAATGCTCTAGCTACTGAAAGAGGGACCCCACACCCGCTGCAAACCTAGGGTGCTACTTAACCACCCCCCTTACTTTGTCTGTGACCTGTGGATCCTGAGAGGTGCTACACATGCTCTAAGGCAGGGGTCCCCAAACTTTTTACACAGGGGGCCAGTTCACTGTCCCTCAGACCGTTGGAGGGCCGGACTATAAAAAAAAACTATGAACAAATCCCTATGCACACTGCACATATCTTATTTTAAAGTAAAAAAACAAAAAACGGGAACAAATACAATATTTAAGATAAAAAACAAGTAAATTTAAATCAAGAAACTGACCAGTATTTCAATGGGAACTATGGGCCTGCTTTTGGCTAATGAGATGGTCAATGTGCTCCTTTCATTGACCACCAATGAAAGAGGTGCCCCTTCCAGAAGTGCAGCAGGGGCCGGATAAATGGCCTCAGGGGGCCGCATGTGGCCCGCAGGCCATAGTTTGGGGACCCCTGCTCTAAGGTGATGGTGGTTTTTACTTCTAACAATTTTTGCCTAAAATACACAATTGGTACACTGTTTTACACATAAAGATAGATTTATGACTGTTAAATCTTCTCAGCGGAGACTGGTGGAGCTGAACCTCTTCTCCACATTAAGCATCCCTGCTTTAACCCTTTGCACCTGAAATTCCTTTGGACTGAGGTTCGTGTTGTCATTCCACTGCTGGTTATTGCTGCACTGTCCCCAGGGATCTCCGTCTATTTATTCTCAACCTCTCCATGACGTGTTCAGTGGCAGCAGAGAATGCTAATTGTCCCCAGTTGCTTAGCTACTTCCTCCTGCAGAGCTAGAACCGCTACCCCAATCCCAGATTTTAGCAGAACACAGTCGCCCTGGGGGACCCCCATTTCTGGCCCTGGACGCGGCCACGTGATGAAGTTCCTGGAACGTGCAGTGACTCATGCCTCTCGTCGGGCGTCACGCCCTCCACCTCGCACCTCCTGGGAGCCGGCGTGTGCACACAGGCTGCGAGCCAGTGCTGACCGCAAGGACCGGGACAACGTCCAGGGGATGGCGGAGTGCCAGACACCTGCACGCCTAGACTGTCCCCAGAGAAAGAACAGACTTCTCTCTGGCCTCGGCCACCGTATTTGCTTGGGTGTTTCTGTACACAGCTCAGCCTCGTCTCTGAGAAGGGCCTAGGGTGTTTTCTGGAACTGGAGCGCCATGGTAACCACCACCTCCAGGAAGGGGGCATTGGCTCCACAGCCGCGCTGGAATACGGCCGGTGGCGAGGAAACACACTGGGCCTGCAGCCTGGGGGCCGTGACCCTCACTGTGCCAGAGCAATGCGCCTGGTAAACACAGGCTAGGTTATAATGAGGCAGGAGCAGGAGACTAGAAAACAAGGCGAATCTGAAGGCTGACAAAGTAGAGCCAGACGAGACGCTCGGTCAGACTCGACAGGACGCAAGCAGCCAGAAGCCTACACGTTTTGGAGAATGTCTCACTGCAAAGATGTGGGGGCAGTAGGGCAATGACAAACCCACCACGCCGTCCAGGACTGTCCAGTCCACACCTCCACCTCTGCAGCGGGAAGTGGGTGCCCAGAGCTGTGTGACCGGGGAGGCCACATCTCTAATGTCCACTCCAGATACAGCCGGACAACCACCGCCAGGGCAGCTGCTGCGCTTCCCAGTCTCCCCTTCCCCGGGGTGGGGGTGGGGGTGGGGGGGCTCCCGCGCTCCTCAGGGGCCTCCCCCAGGGTGCGGGCTGGGCAGGCGGGGTCTGGCAGCAGCTGAGCTGCGGACACCTGGGCTCCAGTTGGCACCTGTTCCCAGGGAAGGAACAGGTTTTTAGCTCTTCATAAAAAAATTTTTTTTAAATCATTCTCCTATTCATTTAAATTAGCTTCAGTTTCCCTGTTCGAGAGTCTGTTCTGTTTGTTCCTCCTGGTCCTTTCATGTTTTGAGTTTCCTGTAAATGTTCAGTGCCCCCGAGTTCTGCAGTCTCATGGTCAGGGCCTAGTCCAGTTGGGGGCGTGGGCGTCTTCCTAGCGGGCTCTCTGACAGGCTGGCCCTGGTCTGGGGCCGACTGCAAGGCACAGCGGGCAGGGACACCAGCAGGTGACACTCCCCCGAGTTCTATCCCCGAAGGGGCTCCTTCCCCATCGTTCTCTCCCCCTCCCACTGAGGAGGTCAGGGCCCAGTCCCTTCTACTCCAGTCCTCTGCTGCCCCATATCCAAGCAGGGAACCTCCAGGGCCTGCGCAGACAGTGGCCCCAGGGCCTTCTACCCAGAAGCAAGCACTGCCCCAGCAGCTCTGCGTGCCCCGGGGAGCCGGGTCAGGAGGCCCAGACAACCCCGACCATCACCCCACACCTGCCCAGGGCAGGGGGCTCCTTGGGGGAGCTGGCGGCCCGGAGCAGCGGGAGGGAACCCCCTCCATGGTGGCTGCTCCAGCACCGGCTTGGGGACGGTTTCCCCGTCTGACCAATTTGCTGTTTGTGTTTCACACCTATCCTCAAAATGTCTGGTCAACCAGTGATGCCCCTTCTTGGTTCTCAGGGCAACTGTGGATCTTTTATTCTATCTTTTATAGGAGTAGGGGTCATCTCAGCAGGATTTTGGGAGGAAGCCTAGGATAATACTAACACAATTCACCTTAAGAGCCACTCCGAGCTCCCTGTCACCCCGAAGAGCAAGCCCCACCCCGCAGCCTGCTTCTCTCCCGGCCACTGCTCTGTCCACAGCGCCACCTCCCGCCGCGCGGGGCACCGGACCCTCAGACACAGCAGCTCTGGTAACTGCCCGGAGCACCAGCCCAGCGCACGCGCTCCCCGTCGTCTGGGCGCAGAGCCCTCTGCCCGGATAGCCCTTCCTTCCTCTCTCTGATCTGGGAAACTCGACTCAGCCTGTTCAGTCCTTTCTGCAACAAGGATACGGGATGCAAAGGGAAGATGTGAAAAAATACAGAATCCCCTTCCTGCCTTCACCAGCCGCTCTTCCGCTGAGCTGTGTGGCTGCGTGTGACCGCAGGGCCAGGACCGTGGTCCCTGCTCCCAGACCTGCACTCCTGCTTTACGACGGCTCGTTTCAAACACAGAGTCCCAGGCCTCACCTCCTGTGATCAGCCCCGCACAGAACCTGGGAGTTGACATTATCAACAAATACTCTGGCAATTCCTTTGAGCAGTCAGGTAGGGGACCTGCTCCCAGACACACCAGCCCCACTCGGCAGCCTGTCTTTGTCCCGCCAAGAACAGGACCTTATCGTGATGTAGGGAGTCCCCGGGGGTCACTATGACTAGGCTGCAGGCCTCACTGCCCTCCCTGAGTGCAGGTGAGCCAGCCACGAACACAACCCACTCAGAACAGCCAAAGACACATGGAGGCCGCCCAGTAGAGAGAAGACTGGGCCCCCGGTGTGTGGGTCCAGGGCACGCTGCCCAGGCCCAGAGGGGACTTACCAGGGTCTGGTTGGAGAAGGGGTCTGTGTAGTTGATCCTCTGGGTGGTGCAGTTCATGTCCCCGGGCTGGCCCGGGCTCCTCAGAGGAGGAATGACCTCATAATGGTGCTTACAACTGAGCAGCTGGGCCTGACCGGGGTACAGGGCAATACCTGGGGGCACAAGGGGAAAGCACAGGTCAAAGGGCACAGCCCCAACCACATCCCTACAGTCACCACACACTTGCACACCCACCAGCAACCTGACTAAGCTCAGGACTCCTGGCGACTGCAGAGGAGGGAGGAGAAACGGGTTGTCGAGGTGGGACGCCAGCTCCCCGGCCCCTAGAGGCCCTGCTCTAATAAGGACACAGCGCTCCTCCCAGAGCCCCTTCCCAGGCTTGTTATGTGATGCGGCCCCCACACGCCTGCACCAGACGCCCTGTGCACTGAGGGGCCTTCGGGATGCAGCCAGTCCCCTGGGACCAGCACCCACCTGCCATCACTGGGGGGCCCGGTCGTGGCTTCCCCAGATCTCACGCTGTCTCTCATCGCCTGCTCTGCCTGGAGCTCCAAGTGTGCACGTCTCCCCCTAACAGCCTCTCCCTCGGCCCCGCCCAGCTCCTCGTTCGGGCTCCGCCGCTGGGCGCTATTCCATTGCAGCGGTGGTAACGACAGAGCAGCGCGGGGCCTCGGCCCAGGTGGGGCTCAGGGACCAGGAGACCAGAAGCAAGTAACTCACCGAGGGCAGAGCAGGCACAGAGGAGGGCAGACAGGCCAGGAGCATGACCTGCACGCCTGTTAAGAATCTCCAGGCAGCAGGGACCTGGGCCAGGCTCTGCCCTGTGAGCAGGCCAGCGGAGGGTCCCTGGGCGTCCTGCGGTCACAGCCTGAGCACACAGAGCTCATGCCTCCACAGCCAGGCCCAGGCTCCCAGAACCCAGGGCCAGCACCCTGCCCTGTAGCAGAGATGATGCCCCACTCGGGGCCTGGCCCATGCTGGGGCGGGGGCGAGGACAGCCTGGCAGGCAGGGCCCCACCCTCCTCTGTGCAGAGCGCCCCGCCCTTCCCGGCTCTGAGTGGCCCCTCCAGGCTCTCCGCGATGGGGGGGTGTGCCCCACACCCAGGCTGAGCTCAGGCTCCTCCCGTCATGCCCCACTCCAGTGGCAGTGCCAGCTCAGGGAGCATTTGCAAATGGATGCCCAGACCTGGGCCCTGAGACCTGTCCTAGCGGGCTCTACCTGGGGCATCATAGCGATCCACCTCCTTGTAAGACACCGACATGACGGGGTGCTTGAGCTTCTCTCGGAAGTCCGTGATGGTCTGGTACACCAGGAAGACGGCCACGGCCATGAGCAGCAGGTAGATGAGGATGAGCAGCACGGAGAAGACGTTCTTCAGGCAGGCCTTGCTGACGCGGATGCTGCTGGCCGCAGACTCGCTGTCGAGGACTGAGGACAGCAGCACAGCGTGACCCTGAGTGCAGAGGCAGGTGCGGCCCAGGAGGTGGGCGACCCCCAGGCCCCTCCCTTGCTTTACCGAGGAGGCCAGGTCACTGCATACCAGACCTGCCCGCCTCACCTCCACCCACAAACCATAATACAGGGCCCCTATCTACACTGACTACTCATAGACTTATCAGGAAGGGGACCCTGACGGGAAGGAGGGACAGACAGTTGCATTCCAACGAGGGAGCCTGTGCCAACCTACCTCTCAGGCCTTAGCCCCCCCTCCCCTCCCACCCCCAGCTCCGGCTGTGCTGAGCGGCCTCTGCCCCTCCAGCATGCCCGCACCCTGAAGCCCGGCCTGAGCCCTTCTCTCACAAGCTGGTCCTGACTCATCCTCCAGGTTTCGGTTTAAAAAGGCGTGCCTCCGAGGAAGCCTGCCCTGACCCCTAACGTTATTTGGGCACGCCTTCCCCAGTGCTCCCAGGCATCCATTTGTGCCCTGTCATCACTCTGCAAGGTCACTGTCTACATGTTTTTTGATCCCCCTAGGCTTTCAGCTCCGTGACAGCAGGGCCAAGGGCCAGTTTTGTCCACACTGGACCCCTTGCCCTTCAATGTTGTGCCTGGAACACGGCCGGCATTCCGCATTTACATGGTGACCAACTGAACGGCTGATTAAACGTGTGCTGAAGCCCACCCCCCCAGCTCTGCTTCTCCTGCCTGCTTGCAAACCAGCCCCAGCCTCGATTACTCTGTTATAAACTGAACTGTGTTCCTGGTGCCTAACATTCATACGCTGAAGCCCTAACACCCAGTGTGACTATTTAGATACAAAGTGTTTAAGGATGTAATTAAAGTTAAATGAAGTCATATGGGTGGAGCCCTAACCCGATAGTACTAGTGTCTTTATAAGAAGGGGAAGAGACACCAGGGATGCCGCACACAGAGAAAAGGCCACAGGAAGACACATGGAGAGGCTGACGCCTTCAAGTGAAAGAAAGAAACCAAACTTGCTGACACCCTGACCTTGGACTTCCAGCCTCCAGAACTGAGAAAAACCTTCTGTTTAAGCCCCAGCCTGCGATACATTGCTGCAGCAGCCCGAGCTGATGGCGACATCCCACAGTGTTCCTCGTGCCGCCTCTCCTCGGCTGCAACTGGGTCCCGAGGAAAAACCCTGGGTCCCCCACAAGGCTCAGGATAGAAGGGAGTCTGAAAGTAAGTTCAAAAAGATATGTAGCTGGCTTCTGGCTCCCACCAGTGACAGAGGAGCTTGGTCATACCACCCTTCTACATACAGATAACCACTTTAAAATTTGGACAAAATATTTAAATTTTATTTGAAGGTACCAGAGAATGATCAAAAGAAGGCAGACAACGGAAGACAGTCTACTCTTGAAAGAAGAAAATGGCACATACATATATATTTATATATTCATACATACATACATGAATAAGTAAATAGAAGATGATGAGAACATCACCTGCTGAGATTTGTAAATTTGCAACTTTCTGGCTTGAGGTGCTCACCAATGTGTATAAGGCATCATTCAAGGAAATAGTGGACCAAGTTCAGGGCTGGCAGAGCAGTCAGAAAGTCATGGGGAAACCCTAAAAGGGAGGGTCACACATAGTGGGGTGAGTCCTCAAATCTGCAAATAAATATGTTCAAATTCTTGGCTAGACATTCTAGGTGGCCCAGCGAAAAAGCAGCAATTGGTAACCGAAAAAACTGAATGGACACCCTGGCTGGTTTGCTCAGTGATAGAGAGTCGGCCCAACATGTGGATGTCCCAGGTTTGATTGCTGGTCAGGGCACACAGGAGAAGTGACCATCTGCTTCTCTACCCTTCTCCATTCTCTCTTTCTCTCTGTTGTCCTCCCACAGCCATGGCTCAATTGGTTTGAGCGCACTGGCCCCAGGGCCTAAGGATGGCTCTGTGAAGCCTCCACCTCAGGTGCTAAAAATAGCTTGGTAGCAAGCATGGCCCCAGATAGGCAGAGCATCAGCCCCAGATGGGGTTTGCTGGGTGTATCCCAGTTGGGGCACATGCCATAGTCTATCTATCTCCTCTCCTCTCACTTGGAAAAGAAGCGGGGGAAATTAAACTGAGTGGAGATTTCAATTGCTGCTAATGGAGAGAACACAGGAGTTTGAAACTTGAACCTTGCCACATTAACTACCTAAGAGATTCATAATAGAATTCAGAAGCCACATAATGTATCATTTATAATATCTAGTGCTCTATTAAAAATCGGTAGACAGGGAATGACAAGAAAAAACTACCCATACTAAAGAAAAAAGAGCAGTTTATAGAAACCAATGCCAAGATGACCCAGATACTGCAATTAGCAGACAGGAACTTTACAGCATTTAAAAAACCCAAAGAAAACTATATACATAAGAATGAGGCCCTGGCCGGTTGGCTCAGTGGTAGAGCGTCGGCCTGGCGTGCTGAAGTCCCGGGTTCGATTCCTGGCCAGGGCACACAGGAGAGGCGCCCATCTGCTTCTCCACCCCTCCCCCTCTCCTTCCTCTCTGTCTTTCTCTTCCCCTCCCACAGCCGAGGCTCCATTGGAGCAAAGATGGCCCGGGCACTGGGGATGGCTCTGTGGCCTCTGCCCCAGGCGCTAGAGTGGCTCTGGTCGTGACAGAGCGACGCCCCGAATGGGCAGAGCATCGCCCCCTGGTGGGCGTGCCGGGTGGATCCCGGTCGGGTGCATGCGGGGAGTCTGACTGCCTCCCCGTTTCCAGCTTCAGAAAAATACAAAAAAAAAAATAATGAACAGAGGGGAACTAGAAATGATAAAAATAAACCAAATGGAAATCCTAAAGCTGAAAAAAAATATATATATACTGCAGTGTCTCAGCAGCATAAGATCACAGAAGAAAGAGTCAGTGCAATGGAAGTTAAATCAATTTGAAAAAAAGATTAAAGAAAAAGTGAATAGAGCCTAGATAACTGTGGGACGGTATTTAGCAGTGTAACAACATGTAACTGAAGAGACAGAACAGGTCACAAAGAGTATTTGGGGGGAAAAAGCCCAAATATCCCAAAATTGTAGGAAAAAAACATTAATTTGCAGATCCAAAAAGCTCAATATATACCAAGAAGGATAAATAAGAAAACCACTCTTAGGCAAATCATAGTCAAACTGCCAATAAGAAGGTAAGACAAAAATCCTGAAATAAGCCTGGAAATAAAAAGAAAGACACATTACATATAGAATATTGTATCTAATGATAAGTAACTTTTGATCAGAAATAATGAAGGCCAAAAGACAATGGAATATCTTTAAAGTGCTGCTGTCTATGACTCAGAAATAAAACGAACTAGTAAAACTAACTTTCAAAAATGAAGGTGAGCCCTGGCCGGTTGGCTCAGCGGTAGAGCGTCGGCCTAGCGTGCGGAGGACCCGGGTTCGATTCCCGGCCAGGGCACACAGGAGAAGCGCCCATTTGCTTCTCCACCCCTCCGCCGCGCTTTCCTCTCTGTCTCTCTCTTCCCCTCCCGCAGCCAAGGCTCCATTGGAGCAAAGATGGCCCGGGCGCTGGGGATGGCTCTGTGGCCTATGCCTCAGGCGCTAGAGTGGCTCTGGTCGCAACATGGCGACGCCCAGGATGGGCAGAGCATCGCCCCCTGGTGGGCAGAGCGTCGCCCCTGGTGGGCGTGCCGGGTGGATCCCGGTCAGGCGCATGCGGGAGTCTGTCTGACTCCTGTTTCCAAACTTCAGAAAAATGAAAAAAAAAAAAAAAATGAAGGTGAGCCTGACCAGGCGGTGATGCAGTGGATAGAGTGTCGGACTGGGATGCAGAGGACCCAGGTTCGAGACCCCAAGGTCGCCAGCTTGAGCGTGGGCTCATTTGGTTTGAGCAAAAGCCCACCAGCTTGAATCCAAGGTCGCTGGCTCGAGCAAGGGGTTACTCGGTCTGCTGAAGGCCCACGGTCAAGGCACATATGAGAGAGCAATCAATGAACAACTAAGGTGTTGCAATGCGCAATGAAAAACTAATGATTGATGCTTCTCATCTCTCTCCGTTCCTGTCTGTCTGTCCCTGTCTATCCCTCTCTCTGACTCACTCTCTGTCTAGGTAAAATAAAAAAAATTTAAAAATAAATAAATAAATGAAGGTAAACTAAAGATATACTCAAAAACAAAAGCTAAGAGAATTCATCACCGAGACCTGTACAAGACCTTCTAAAGAAAATCCCAAACGGTAAAGGGAAATGACACTAGCTTCTAACTTTCAAATGTATAGTAAGAAATAAAGATCACTGAAATGTTAAATAGTTGGGTAAATATAAAAAACTATATATATTTTAAATTTAAGATTGTCTAAAGCAAATGTCTACAACAATATGGTAAGGTTTATAACTTGTACGAATGCAGAACAGAGAAACAAAAACCACATGAGACAAATAGGAAACAGCAAAATATAAGAACCAAATCCAACCACATCAATAACTACATTAAATGTAAATGAACCAAACACTCCAATCAAAAGGCAGAGACTGTCAGCCTGGATGAAAAACAAGATCCAACTATATGCTATCTATAAAAAAAATGGACTTTAGTGACATAGCATCATGGAACAGTGAGAAGACTCCATCATTTGTCCCCCTAAATTTACAGCAAGCTCCTGACCTGTGGTGGTGCAGTGGATAAAGCATCGGCCTAAAATGTTGAGGTCACTGTTTCAAAACGCTGGGCCTGCCCAGTCAAGGCACATATAGTAATTGATGCTTCCTCCTTCGCTCCCTCTTCTCTCTCCCGCTCCCCTCTCTAAAATGAATTAAAAAAAAATTTTAATTTACAACAAGTTGGACAATTATAACTCAAAAAAGGATTCCCTATGTTTAAAAGATCCACACATCCAGCTGTCTGCAGGTGGGCATACTGGAATGAGTAGGTAAGGTGGGACAGGGGATGGTGCTGCAGATGCAGGTCAGTGTCCACCACAGCTTCAAAAAATGTGGTACCAGGAAAGCAGTAAGGCTGCAGCCCTAACACCATGGCCTAGAGCAGGGGTCCCCAAACTTTTTACACAGAGGGCCAGTTCACCTTCCCTCAGACCGTTGGAGGGTCTGACTATAAAAAAAAACTATGAACAAATCCCTATGCACACTGCACATATCTTATTTTAAAGTAAAAAAACAAAACGGGAACAAATACAATATTTAAAATAAAGAACAAGTAAATTTAAATCAACAAACTGACCAGTATTTCAATGGGAACTATGGGCCTGCTTTTGGCTAATGAGATGGTCAATGCTCAGTTCCATATTTGTCACTGCTAGCCCTAACAAGTGATATGACGCACTTCTGGAGCCGTGAGGCGTGCATCCCGCGTCACCGGAAGTAGTACTGTACGTGAGTGACGCTGCGCTTTGCGACCGCATCCTGTGCTCCTCTCACTGACCACTAATAAAAGAGGTGCCCCTTCCAGAAGTGCAGTGGGGGCCAGATAAATGGCCTCAGGGGGCCACATGCGGCCCGCAGTTCATAGTTTGGGGACCCCTGGCCTACAGTGTAAGAGGGGCAGAAGCAGTTTCCCTTCCAGAAAACATATCTCCCTTCTCCCTTCCCTTTGTGGCAGAACCAGGCAGGGTGGCTGGAAAGCTTTAAACAAAACAGTGGAGCTGACAGCCATTACTGGCAGGGCGGCAGAGCTGTGAGATGGCAAACCTGCCTCCTCTCCCACATGCCCTGGAAGAGCCCAGTGAAGCCAAAAATAGAGAATAAAGGCCTGGCCTGTGGTGGAGCAGTGGGTTAAAGCGTCGACCTGGAACACTGAGGTCGCTGGTTCAAAACCCTGTGTTTGCCTGGTCTAGGCACATATGGGAGTTGATGCTTCCTGCTCCTCCCCCTTGTCTCTCTCTCTCTTTCTCCCCCCCCTCCTCTAATTGAATAAATAAAGTCTTAAAAGAATAAAGGAGGTAGCTCTGGAATTTCACTAAATAAGTTCTACACCACCCATAACATTCCCCCAGTACAGTGGCAGTGTCCCATGATCGAGGTGAGCTGGTCAGAGAGGACACCCACCATCCCACTGGATACAGTGCACTTAACCAAAACACCACCACAGTGATCTCAGGCACAAGTAAAAGAAAACAAAAACTTGCCCTGTAGCACCGTCTACCGGAAAACAAAAGAAAGCAGTCTACCAGCCCTGGCCGGTTGGCTCAGTGGTAGAGCGTCGGCCTGGCGTGCAGAAGTCCCGGGTTCGATTCCCGGCCAGGGCACACAGGAGAAGTGCCCATCTGCTTCTCCACCCCTCCCCCTCTCCTTCCTCTCTGTCTCTCTCTTCTCCTCCCGCAGCGAGGCTCCATTGGAGCAAAGATGGCCCGGGCGCTGGGGATGGCTCCTTGGCCTCTGCCCCAGGTGCTAGAGTGGCTCTGGTCGCAAAAGAGCGACGCCCCAGAGGGGCAGAGCATCGCCCCCTGGTGGACAGAGCGTCGCCCCTGGTGGGCGTGCCTGGTGGATCCTGGTCGGGCGCATGCGGGAGTCTGTCTGACTGTCTCCGTTTCCAGCTTCAGAAAATACAAAAAAAAAAAAAAAAAAAGAAAGCAGTCTACCTATAAACCTGCTAAATTGTTGAGAGCAAAAGAGTATCTACACAAGGAAAGAGATCATTACCTCAAAATGTGTATACAGAGAAATAATCCATCAAATACATGAACAATCAAGGAAACTTGGTAGCATAGAAACAAAATGAAAAGACTCCAAAAACTGAACTCAAAGGCATAAAAGGCTGTGATCTGAATGACAGCAAATTCAAGATTGTAGTTATGAAAAAAATAATAATATACAAGAAAATTCAGAAAGGTAGTTCAGTGAATTTAGTAACATTAATGAACAAAAGTAGTATTTTATCAAAGACAAAACTATTAAAAAAAACAAAGAAATTCTGATGCTAAAGAACTCAATATATGAGATCAGGACTACATTAGAGAGCACTAAAAACAGAGCATTCTAGATAGAAGAGACAACTGGTAAACTCAAAAACAGAAACCTAGAAATACCCAGGAGAAAGAAGAGAACTAAGAGTTAAAAAAAAGAAAGAGGCCCTGGCCGGTTGGCTCAGTGGTAGAGCATCGGTCTGGCGTGCAGGAGTCCCAGGTTCGATTCCCGGCCAGGGCACACAGGAGAAGCACCCATCTGCTTCTCCACCCCTCCCCCTCTCCTTCCTCTCTGTCTCTCTTCCCCTCCCGCAGCCAAGGCTCCATTGGAGCAAAGTTTGCACAGGCACTGAGGATGGCTCCATGGCCTCTGCCTCAGGCGCTAGAATGGCTCTGGTTGCGACAGAGCAATGCCCCCAGATGGGTGCATGCGGGAGTCTGTCTGACTGCCTCCCCATTTCCAACTTCAGAAAAATACCCAAAAAAATAATAAATAAATAAATAAATAAACAAGAATTATATATACTATATTAGAAAAAGCCACCTAAAGATACTAAGAACAATAGGTATACCAAAAGGAGAAAGATGAAGAAGGAAACAGAGAGCCTACTCAAAGAAATAATTGATGAGAACTTCCCAAACCCTATGAAAAGAACTGGACTTCAGAGGAAGCTAAAAACACAACTTAATCATATCAATGCAAAAAAGACCTTCTCCAAAATACATTTTCTGCAAACTGGCAAAAATTAATAACAAAAGGAATTCTCAGTGCAGCCAAGGTGAAAACACTAACCTACATAAGAATCCCCATTATCATCAGATTTCTCAGTAGAACCCTTACAAGACAGGAGAAAGTATAAAGAAAATTCAAACTACTAAAAGAAAAAAACCATCAACCAAGGATAATATATCCAACAAAGTCAACCTTTAGATATGAAGGAGAAACAAAGGCTTTGCAGACAAACAAAAGCTAAGGGAATCTGCTACAAGATATGCATTACAAGAAATGTTTAAAGGAGCTCTTCTAACCAAACACAAAAATTCAAAAGTATACAGTACTTTGGTAAAGAGATTAACAGAAGCAGGAAACTACAACTCTACTTCAGAATAGGCTATTAAACAATTATAACAAAAGGTTAAGGGGGGGGGGGGTTTGGTGTTAAAAATAATTATAACAGGCAAGCGGGGAGGGGAGTAAAGAGGGACAAATAAAAGGTGATGGAAAATGATTTGACTTCGGGTGATGGGCACACAATACAATCAACAGTTCACATGCTATAGTAATGTTTACCTGAAACCTATGTACTCTTAATGATTGTCATACCATTAAATTTAATTTTATAAATAAAATTAAAAAAATAATTATAACAGCAATTTGGTATTGAATATACAACATTAAAAGGGATAATTTGTGGTGACAAAATCATAAAGGGGACGAGCAAAGGGGACTGAATGGCTACAGGTGAATGAAGGTAAGGGGCAATCAGAAGAAAAAGGACTACTGTACGCATGAGATATTTTACACAAACCTGATGGTAAACACAAAACAGAGATCAGCTGAGGAGGAGGAAACAGGAAAAAAATCCAGAAAATAGAAAACAGCCAAACTAAAATAGCAGAATCACTAGGGGAAAGCAGCGATCAAGGCACAGAGCAACCAGAAAAAAAGGCAAAATGGCTGCAGTAAATCCTCATTTATCAGTAATCACCCTGGATAGATGAATGTCAACAGAGTAGCATGATGGATTAAAAAACAAGGCCTTACTATATGTTACCTGCAGGAGACTCATCTCAGCTCCAAAGACAAACAGCCTCAAAGTGGAAAGGCAGAGGATGATACCTCAAGAAAATGGCATCCAGAGAAAAGCAGGTGTTGCCACACTTATGTCAGACAAAACAGATTTCAAGAAAAAGGTAACAAGAGGGAGAACTGGTCAAGAAGGAAGAGGAGGTAAATGCTGTGCTCATCTCCTCCCATAACCACATCAAAATTACAACTACGTTATAGAACAAACCTCACTAAGAACCACCTGAAGACTAGCTGAAGAGAAGTCCTACAACTAGAGAAAAAAGAAGCACGTCAAGACTGGTAGAAGGGGTGGAGGGGTAGACAAGGAGATCCCACACCCATAACATGGCAATTAAGAATGAAGAGGGCAGGCCCTGGCCAGTTGGCTCAGTGGTAGAGCGTCGGCCTGGCGTGCAGGAGTCCCGGGTTCGATTCCCGGCCAGGGCACACAGGAGAAGCGCCCATCTGCTTCTCCACCCCTCCCCCTCTCCTTCCTCTCTGTCTCTCTATTCCCCTCCCGCAGCCAAGGCTCCACTGGAGCAAAGTTGGCCCGGGCGCTGAGGATGGCTCCATGGCCTCTGCCTCAGGCGCTGGAATGGCTCTGGTTGCGACAGAGCAACGCCCCAGATGGGCAGAGCATCGCCCCCTGGTGGGCGTGCCGTGTGGATCCCGGTCGGTGCATATGGGAGTCCGTTTGACTGCTTCCCCATTTCCAACTTCAGAAAATAAAAAAAAATTAAAAATTAAAAAAAAAAGAAAAAAAGAATGAAGAGGGTTATCTCCACTGTGGAAGTGTCCCTGAGGAGCGAGGGTCCCAGCCCCACACTGGGCTCTACAGTCTGCAGTACCAGTGCTGGGAAGAGGAGTCCCCATAACATCGGCTGTGCAAACCAGTGAGGAGTGAGACAGGGCTGCTGGAGACCTATGCACTCCTCTTAAGGGACCCCACACGGATATACTCACTCAGAAACTCACACAATTTATGCTTCAGTGCAGGGGCAGCAGCTCTAATAGCCCCAAGGACATACAAGGAGGGACTGAGTTGACTAGTTTCAGGATGAGGGCTGGAGGAGCAGGGGTCAGGACAGCTCTCTCCAGGGACAGAAGTACTGGCAGCCACTACCTTTCCTTTGTTGAGTTCCTCCCCAACATGGCCAGCAAGGTGCCAAATGTGTGCTCTCTATTAATCTGGCTAACATCATCCACCCCTCCCTGGTGATTCCCAAAGACCCCACCCAGGTCCCTGAACCCGGCCCAAGCTGTTCTGCACACACAGGAAGCCTGCCATGGCTTGCACTCGTCTTTCCCCAAATCTCTCGGAGATGCACAAACCCCAAACCAGCAGGGGCTGGCCTTGGTGTACCTTATAGCTTTGGCTAAGTGTCCCCAGGTCTACCACAAGCAGGACTGGTCTCAACTTGAACTGGAACTCCCATCAGGTGGTCCCAAGCCTGGCATAAGTGGCAGCTACATTGACCTGGAGGGTAGCTTCAACTAATTAGCCACAAGCCTGACACAAGAGGCAGCTGACTCAGATCACATTGTGGTGCCCACAAAAGTGTCCCAAAGCTAACACCAGTGGCAACTGGTCTTGGTTCACAGCATAGCCTCTGACCCAAGTGCCTCCAGGGCCAATGCAAGTGGCAACCAACCACAGATCACTCTGCAGCTCATAGCAAGAGAACACAAGCCCAGCACAAATGTTGGCTGACACTGCCTTAACACTGTAACCCCTCCCAAGAGGCCCCAGAACCAACACACCAGTGGCCAATTTCAGCACACAATAGAGCACCATCCGGCCAGCTCCACAAATGACACACCCGAAGGTCAGACTCAGCTGGCACCAGAGCTCCACTAATGTGATCCTGCTCTATGGAGTCAGCCCCTACACAGCAGCTCATCCATTGTAGTCAGGAACAGCCCTAAAAGGCAGTCAGCCATAGGGTCAGTCCCAACCACTGACACACCAATAGCAATCAAGGTTCATCTGAAACAAGAGAACACATAACCCACACAAGGAACAGCCCAGGAGCACCCGGCTTAGGTGACCAGGGAAACTGTGCAACTGGGTCCCACAGGACACCAACTATATAAGGCCACTTTACCAAGACCAGAGGATGTAGCAAATCTACCTAATACATAGAGAGAAAAAAAAAAACAAACACACAGGGAGGCAGCCAAAATGAGGAGACAAACATGTTCCAACTGAAAGAACAGAACAAAACTCCAGGAAAAAAATAAACAAAATGGACATAAGCAACTGACCAAATACAGAGTTCAAAACACTGGTTATAAGAATACTCAATGAGGCCCTGGCCGGTTGGCTCAGTGGTAGAGCGTCGGCCTGGCGTGCAGAAGTCCCGGGTTCGATTCCCAGCCAGGGCACACAGGAGAAGCGCCCATCTGCTTCTCCACCCCTCCCCCTCTCCTTCCTCTCTGTCTCTCTCTTCCCCTCCCGCAGCCAAGGTTCCATTGGAGTAAAGATGGCCCGGGCGCTGGGGATGGCTCCTTGGCCTCTGCCCCAGGCGCTAGAGTGGCTCTGGTCGCAACAGAGTGACGCCCCGGAGGGGCAGAGCATCGCCCCCTGATGGGCAGAGCGTCGCCCCCTGGTGGGCGTGCCGGGTGGATCCTGGCTGGGCGCATGCGGGAGTCTGTCTGTCTCTCCCTGTTTCCAGCTACAGAAAAAATACAAAAAAAATATTCAATGAAGCCCTAGCCAGTTGGCTCAGCAGTAGAGCATCGGCCCAGCGTGTGGAAGTCCCAGGTTTGATTCCCGGTCAGGGCAAACAGGAGAGGCGCCCATCTGCTTCTCCACCCCTCCCCCTCTTCTTCCTCACTATCTCGCTCTTCCCTTCCTGCAGCCAAGGCTCCATTGGAGCCAAGTTTGCCTGGCGCTGAGGACGGCTCCATGGCCTCTACCTCAGGTGCTAGAATGGCTCCGGCCACAACAGAGCAACACCCTAGATGGGCAGAGCATCGCCCCCTGGTAGGCATGCTGGGTAGATCCTGGTTGGGCACATGCAGGAGTCTATCTGACTGCCTCCCCACTTCTAACTTCGGAAAAATACAAAAAAGAATACTCAATGAATTTAGGAGAAAAATAGATGAACACAGTGAGAATTTCAACGAAGAGATAGAAAACATAAAAAAGAACCAGTCAGAAATAAAGAATACAATGGAAATGAAGACATTAGAGTGAATCAAGAGCAGATTAAATGAAGCAAGGATCAAATCAGTGAATCAGAACAGCAAAAAGAAAATAAAAATTCTTTTAAACTAGGAGAGTTTATGGGACCTGGGACAACATCAAGCGTATCAACATTTGCATCATAGTGGGTACCAGGAGATGAGAGAACGGTAATGAAAAAGTATTTGAGGGCCTGGCCAGTTGGTTCCATGGTAGAGTGTTGGCCTGGCATGTGGATGTCCCAGGTTCAATTCCCAGTCAGGGCACAAAGGGGAAAGCAAACATTTGCTTCTCCTCTCCTCCCTCCCCCTTCTCTCTTTCTCCCATTTTCTCTCTCTATTCCCATCCTGTAGCCTTGGCTTGATTGATTTGAGCACATCAGCCTGGGTGAGATGCTCATGAGATGGCCCCATGGCGCCTCCAGCTCAGGTGCTAAAAATAGCTCAGTTATGAGCATGGCCCCAGATAGGCAGAGAATTGGCCCCAGACGGGGGTTGCTAGATGGATCCTGGTCAGGGGACATGCAGGAGTCTATCTCCTCTCCTCTCACTTGGAAAAGAAAAAAAAAAAAACTATTTTAAGAAATAATGATAGAAAACTTCCCTAATCTGGTGAAGAAAACGAAAATACAAGTCCAGGAAGGAAAAAGAGTCCCAAACAAGATGAACCAAAAGAGGCCCACACCAAGACACATCATAATTAAATTGCAAAAGGTAAAAGAGAAAATCTTAAAAACAGCAAGAGAAAAAGCAATGAGTTATGTAAAAGGGAGCTCCCATAAGACTGTCAGCTGATTTCTCAACAGAAACTTAGCAGGCCAGAGGGAATAGCATAAAATATTCAAAGAGATGAAAGACAAAGACCTATCAGAAAATTCTTCTATCCAATAAGGCTATCATTTAGAACTGAAGGAGAGATCATCTTCCAGACAAGAAAAAGCTATAGAAGTTCATCACCACTAAACCAGTCTTACAAGAAATGTCAAAGGGACTTTTTGAAGATAAGATTAAAAATGTGAGAAAGAAAATACAAGAAAGAAAAGAATTCTCACTGTCAAAGACAAACAGTAAAAGCAGTGAATCAACTGACTATAAAGCCAGTATAAAGGTTAAAAGACAAAAGTAGGAAGATTATGTATAACTACAACAAAACAAGGGATCAAGAGAAGCACACAAACAAAAGATAATGACAAAAACATAAACGTGGAGGGATGAGTAAAAACTGTAGTGATTTTAGAATGTGTTGAAACTTAAGTGACCATCAACTTGAAATGGATTGCTACAAATGTAGCTCGGTATATAAGCACATGGTAACAACAAACCAAAAATCTACACAAAGATATACAAAAAATAAAGAGTAAAGAAATACAAACACAAAACTAGAAAATCGTCAACATACAAGAGAGCAACATAAGGAACAGAACTATAAAAACAATTAGAAAACAATAACATGCCAATAACAACATACCTATCAGTAATTACATACATATCAATAATTACTTTAAGTGTAAATATATTAAATGTTCCAGTCAAAAGACACAGGGTAACTAAATATATAAGAAAACAAAACCTGTACATATGCCGCCTACAAGAGATCCATCTGAGATGAAAACACACACAGACTGACAGTAAAAGAATGTAAGAGATATTTTATGCATATAGAAAGAAAAGAAGAAAAGGCTGGGGTAGCAATACCTATATCAGACAAAACAGACTTTAACTCAAGGGGTATAACAAGAGACAAAGACGGATCTTTCATCATGATAAAGGTATCAATTCAACAAACATATATAATTCCTATAAATATTTACATGCCCAATATGGGGACACCTCAATAAACAAAGCAAATATTGATGGACATACAGGGAGAGATCAACAGTAATACACTCAGAGTAGGGGGTTTTAACACCCCATTGTTATCTATGAATAGATCGTCTAGACCAGTGGTAGTCAACCTGGTCCCTACTGTCCACTAGTGGGCGTTCCAGCTTTCATGGTGGGAGGTAGCGGAGCAACCAAAGTATAAATAAAAAGATAGATATAACTATAGTAAGTTGTTTTATAAAGATTCTGCCAAACTTAGTGAAAATCCGACATAAAGTACTTGGTAAGTAATTATTATTATATGCTTTAACTTGCTGTAACTCTGCTTTATAAATTTTATAAAGTAAAGTTACTTCCCTACTTTATAAATCACCATTACTGTGGAACCTGTGGGTGGTTAGAAAATTTTACTACTAACAGAGATACAAAAGTGGGCGGTAGGTATAAAAAGGTTGACTACCCCAGGGCTAGACAGAAAATCAACAAGGAAACAGCAGCTTTAAACAGCAATTTAGAGTATATAGATTAATTTATATTTTTAAAACATTTCACCTAAAAGCAGCAGCATATGCATTCTTTTCAAATGCACATGGAACATTTTCTAAGACAGACCATATTAGGCCACAAGTCTCAAATTTAATAAGATTAAAATCATTTTAAGCATCTTATCAGATTACAATAGCATGAAACTAGAAATCAATTATAAGAAGAAAACTGAAACATACATAAACACAGAGGCTAAATACCAAGCTACTAAACAATAAATGGATTAATAATGAGATTAAGGAAGAAATCAAAGATACCCTGAGACAAATGAAAACATAATGACCCAAAAATCTATGGGCCAGAGTAAAAAACAGTTGAGAGAGAAATTCATAGCAATGCAGGCCTACCCCAAGTCACAAGAAAAATGCAACTGAACAATCTAATTTTATACATAAAGGAAGTAGAAAATGATGAACAAAGTTGAAAGTGAGTAGAAGGAAGAAAATAATGAAGATCAGAGTGGAAATAAAGTCTTACAAAACAATAGAGCAGATCAATAAAACCAAGAGCTGGTTCTTTGAAAAAATAAACAAAATTAATAAACATTTAGCCAGACTCCTTAGAAAAAAAGAGGGCCCAAACAACTAAAATCAGAAATGGAAGAGCACTGACAACCTACACCACAGAGATAAATAGGATTATAAGGAAATACTACAGACAATTATATACCAACAAATTGGACAACCTAGAGGAAATAAATTTCTAAAAACATAGTGTTCTGAGGCTAAATCAGGGAAACTGAACAGACCAGGAACTACTAATGAAATCAAATCAGTAATCAAAAAACTTCCACCTGACCAGGCGGTGGCGCAATGGATAGAGCGTTGGACTGGGATGCAGAGGACCCAGGTTTGAGACCCTGAGGTCACCAGCTTGAGCGTGGGCTCATCTGGTTTGAGCAGGCCTCACCAGCTTGGACCCAAGGTCACTGGCTCGAGCAAGGGGTTCCTCAGTCTGCTGAAGGCCCACGGTCAAGGCACATATGAGAAAGCAATCAATGAACAACTAAGGTGTTGCAACAAAAAACTGATGATTAATGCTTCTCATCTCTCTCTCTGTTCCTGTCTGTCTGTCCCTATCTATCCCTCTCTCTGACTCTTTCTCTGTCTCTGTAAAAATAACAAACTTCCAACAAACAAAAGTCCAAAACCAGATGGCTTCACTGGTTAATTTTACCAAACATTCAAAAAAGAATACCTATCCTTTTCTAACCATCTTGCTCACAAAAATTCGGAGATATTTCAAAATGAATATGAAGTAATAAAAATATCCCCTAATTTTTGTGAGCAGAATTAGGGGATATTTCAAAATGAGTATGAAGTGATAAAATATCCCGTAGTTTTTGTGAGCAGTGTATTTAAAAAACTGAAGACTCCCAAAGACTCATCATACAAGGCCAACATTACTCTTATAACACCACCAGACAAAGACACTACAAAAAAATTACAGGCCAATACCCCTGATGAACACACATACAAAAGTCTTCAACAATATATTAGCAAACTAAATTCAGCAATAAATAAAAAAGATCATATACCACAATCAAGTGGGGTATATCCCTGTTCTGCGAAGTTGGTTCAATATCCACAAATTAACATAATACACCACAAAAACAAAACAAAGCATGTTAGTTATGATCATATTAGCAGATGTAGAAAAGGCATTTGACAAAATTCAACATCCATTTACGATTAAAAATTCTCAGCAAAGTGGGAATAGAGGAAACATATTTCAATATAACAAAAGCCATATATGACAAACCCACAGTGAACATCTTACTCAACAGTAAAAAGCTTCAAGTGCTTTTCCTTTAAGATCAGGAACAGACAACCACAGTCACTCTCAATAAATTCAATTTATAAAAGATAAGAAACAAGACAAGAATGTTAGCTTTATGACTTTATCTTTCGGCTGTCAAATGATCTTTAATTGAAGTACTTTTCTTTAAAGGTCTTAACTAGCTGGGCATTCCACTGCACAGTATTGATGTCATCTATGATGCAGGCAGGCATCAACGTTACAGCCCATAGACTGGGCTGTCCCTAGGACCTCTGTAATGGTTCCAGAGCTCTCTAGCTAAAGATCAATGCTGCACCTATCAATGTTGACAATCTCATCAAAAGTGGAATATTTCCACTGTGCTCAATAATACTATTTTTTTTTTTTTTTTTTGCCTCTTTCTGTCTGTCGGCAGCTTTTTGAGGGCCTTGATGATCAGGACAGAGGCAGGTCTGGGCCTGTCTGTTCTGAATGGTCAGATTCACTGTAATCCTCAGACCCTTCCAATCATTGGATGCTTTGGCAATATCATCACCAACCTTTTTTGGAGACAGACCCAGGGGGTCTATCTTAGGAACCAGGGCAGAGGTGGCACTGACTTCACATGGGTACACTTCACGCATATGACTTTGATCTCCTTGGGGTTGAACTTCAGCAGCGTGGTGGAGGCAGCAGGTGTTGGATAAACCCAGATTCAGGATGACCAGAGAAAGTTGCACCTATGCCTGCTCCAAGCTGAAAGCCACTTTCCCCACTTCAATTCCACATAGTACTGGAAGTCCTAGCAACAGCAATCAAACAAGAAAAAGAAATAAAAGGCATCCAAATTGGAAAGGAAGAAGTAAAACTATCATTATTTGCAGGTGATATAATACTACAGAGAGAGAACCAACAAGATTCTACCAAAACATTATTAGAACTGATAAATTCAGTAAAGTAGCAGGATGCAAAAATAATATTCAGAAATCAGCTGCTTTTAATACCAACAACAAAACTATCACAGAAATAAGAAAACAATTCCATTTACAATTGATTAAAAATATATCTAGGAATAGATTTAACCAAGAAGGTAAAAGACCCATATTCAAAAAATTATGACACTGAAGAAGATAAAAATAAAAGTCTATACCATGCTCATGGATAGGAAAAGTTAACATTGTCAAAATGTACCTACTACCTAAATAATTAAATACAATCCCTATCAAAACATCCATGGCATTTTTCTTACACTAGAAAACATAATCCTCAAATTTATATGGAACCACAAGAGACCAATGGCCAAAGCAATCTTGAGAAAGAAGAAAGGTGAAGGTATCATGCTGCCTGATATTAAAATATACTACAAGCCTGACCAGGTGGTGGTGCAGTAGATAGAGCATCGAACTGGGATGCAGAGGACCCAAGTTTGAGATTCCAAGGTCGCCAGCTTGAACATGGGCTCATCTGGTTTGAGCAAAACTCACCAGCTTGGACCCAAGGTCGCTGGCTCGAGCAAGGGGTTACTCGGTCTGCTGTAGCCCCACGGTCAAGGCACATATGAAAAAGCAATCAATGAACAACTAAGGTGTTGCAATAAAAAACTAATGATTGATGCTTCTCATCTTTCTCCATTCCTGTCTGTCTGTCCCTATCTATCCCTCTCTCTGACTCTCTCTCTGTCTCTGTAAAAAACAAAACAAACAAACAAAAAAAAACCAAGGCTATAGTCATCAAAACAGCATGGTACTGTCATAAAAACAGACAAATAGATTAATGCAACAGAACAGAGCCCAGAAATAAACCTATGCCTAGACCAGTGGTAGTCAACCTGGTCCCTACTGCCCACTAGTGAGTGTTCCAGCTTTCATGGTGGGTGGTAGAGGAAAACCAAAGTATAAATAAAAAGATAGATTTAACTATAGTAAGTTGTTTTATAAAGATTTATTCTGCCAAACTTAGCAAAAATCCAACATTAAGTACTTGGTAAGTAATTATTATTATATGCTTTAACTTGCTGTAATTCTGCTTTATAAATTTTATAAAGTAAAGTGACTTCCCTACTTTATATTATAAATCACCATTACTGTGGAACCGGTGGGCAGTTAGAAAATATTACTACTAACAGAGATTCAAAAGTGGGCGGTAGGTATAAAAAGGTTGACTACTCCTGGCCTAGACGGTCAATTACTCTATGACAAAGGAGGTAAGACTATACAATAGGAGAAGACAGTTTCTTTAATAATTACTATTGGCAAAATTGGACAGGTAAACGCAAAGAAACCCACAAAAAAATAATTTAAAAAACCAGACTATTTTCTTACACCATAAACAAGAATAAACTCAAAATGAATTAAAGATTTAACTCTAAACGCCAAACCGTAAAACTCTTATAAGAAAATACAGGCAGTAAATTCTTTGACATCACTCTTAGTAATATTTTTTTGGGTGTCTCCTTGAGCAAGGGAAACAAAAGAAAAAATAAACAAATGGGACTCCATCAAACTAAAAAGTGTTTTCACAGCAAAGCAAACCATCAATAGAATGAAAATACAACCTACTAAAATGGGAGAAGATATTCCCCAATGATATGTCCAATAGGGGGTTAATATTCAAACTGTATAAGGAACTCATACAACTTCTCACCAAAAAGACTAACAATCCAATTTAAAAATGGGTAGAGAGCCTAAGTAAACATTTCTCCAAAAAGGACATACATATGACCAATAAACACATGAAAAGATACTTAACATCAATAACCATAAGAGAAATACAAATGAAAGCCACATGATGCATCACCTCACACTTGTCAGAAGGCTATCATCAATAAATTAACAGACAAGTATTGGCAAAAATGTGGAGAAAAAGGAACACTCATGCACTGCTGGTGGGATTACAAATTGGTGTAGCCATATGGAAGTTCCTCAAAAAAATTAAAAATAAAACTATCATATGACCCAAGTAATTTCACTTCTGGGTATTTATCCGAAGAAATCCAAAACACTAATTCAAAAAGATCCATGCATCCATCCCTATGTTCACTTCAGGATTATGTATATAGCCAAGATATGGAAGCAACCTAAGAGTCCACTGATAGATGACTGGATAAAGAAGTGGTACATATTTACAACAGAATATTATTCGGCCATAAGAAAACAAAATCTTACCATTTGTGACGACATGGAAGGACTCAGTGGGTCTTATGCTAAGTGAAGTAAGTCAGATAGAGAAAGACAAATACCATATGGTTTCACTTATAAGTGGAATCTAAACATGAGGAAAAAACAGAAACAGACTCATAGATATGGAGAACAAATTAATGGGGGGGGGAGTCGGGTGAAAAAGATAAAGAGATTAAAAAGTACAAATTGGCAGTTACAAAATTGTCATGGGGACGTCAAGTTCAGCACAGGGAATATGGTCAATAATATTATAACTATGTATGGTGTCAGGTGGGTACTGGACTTACCAGGAGGATCACTTAGTAAGTTATGCAAATGTCTAACTTTTGGTTAGACAGTATTGGAATACTGCCTGAACCTTATTTAATACTGCATGCCAACTGTAAGTAAATTTAAAAAAAAAAGAAATTAATAATTGAAGGTAAAAACACTTTCATTCCTAAAGATGTATGTGGCCCTATGTTGACCGCAGCATTATATACAACAGCCAAGACATGGAAACGGCCTAGCGTCCTTCAATAGATAAAGAATATATGACATGTATATAGTGGACTACTACTCAGCTATAAAAAAGATAAAATATCGCCATTTGCAACAACATGGAGGGATCTTGAGAGTACTATGCTAAGTGAAATGAGTCAGAAGGAAAAGGACAATCTGTATTTCACTCATATGTGGGATATAAAACAAACAGGAAACATGCAAACTCAGACACAGACAACAGAAGGTAGTTACGGGGGGAAGGGAGTTGGAAGGAGGACAAAGAGCGTACGGGGGATGAGATACATGGTGACTGAAAGAGACTAGACTTCAGGAAGTGAACACACAATAATGTATACATATGTTGTATTGTGAAGCTGTATACCTGAAATTTACATAATGTTATTAGCCAATGCTACTCCAATAAATTTAATTTGAAAAAATAACTTTAAATACAAAGATATTAGAGTATTTGTCATAATTATTTCATGTTATTTTATTTAAAGGCACAAAAGCAAGATCAACACAGAATTATCAGTGTCCTAGGTTGGTAGAGATAAGGACTCATTCCCTCTCTACTTCCACAATCGTGCATCAAGCACCAACTCTATACGCAAGGCTTTGTGCTAGGTGCTTCAGGGAGACACTCACAGACAAGGATCAGTGGTCTGTCCTGAAATCGCTACAGAATTCAGAAGGATGTGACGATGTAAAACTGAGCTGTCCTTTTCTCAGAAGAAAGAATGGGGGCCCTGGCCAGTCAGCTCAATCAGTTAAAACATAATCCTGAAACAAAATGGTTGTGGGTTTAATCCCTGATCAGGGTACATAAAGCAACTAATGAACGCACAACTAAGTGGAATAACAAAATGAATGCTTCTCTCGCTCTCTCTCTAAAATGAAGCAACAAAAAAAGAAAGTAAGGGAGAAAGAATGAAGAGTGTGGAGAAAAAGGAAGAGATCAGCAAAGGCTCTATGGAGGAGGAAGTCACACAGCATTATGTCTAAGGTACCAGGAGGACGTTGAGAGAAACAGTGTGTTCACTATTTATTAACGTTCTGAATGGAAAGACCAGAGAGCTAGCCCAGACTTTATAAGCATGAGCTTTAGAGTCAGAGAGATCTAAGTTCCAGCTCTGCTACTAACCACTCTGACCCAGGACAAGCTACTTAATGCTTCTAAGCCTCTCTTTCTCCATGTGAAAAGGAAATCATTTCAGTTTTAAAGGATGTCTAAAAGAAGTAAGTATATGAGATAATGTTGCAAAATGCTTTATAGTACAGAGTGCCTACTCAATGAATTACTGTTACTGAAGGAACCAAGTACCCTCTACACCACAAAAAATGAAGACCTCAATGATGAAGATAGCACAAATGAACACCATGGCATTACAATCTCTTAATAATAATGAAAGGCAGGGTGGAACATAGTGCCTTTCACATAGTAGACATGTTTCCACATCTGTTAAATGAATAAATAACCCAAAGAACAGATGAATTAAGCCTTGCAGTGCTAACAAGCTACCCTTAATTTGTCAGAGAATACCAGTGCATTTCAGGCATGTAAAACTATAAACATATTGGTGTGGCTTGCTATTTCTGGCAAAATACTTTAGCAAGTTTTTACTTTCCACAGGAGTGCCAAGTCCGGGAGAGTCTATGAGGCTCCTTCAGGCCAGAAGGAACAGGTTACTGTAGACAACAATGTTTCCTCCACAGTTACAAAGAGAAATGAGGAACCAGGGAGCCCCAAGAAATCTCCTTGGGCAGCTGAGAGTTAAGCCACCAAAATACAGAGCAGCTGTTGTTCTCCCAAAGGAATTAAAGCAATACTTTTTTCCAACTTCCTTTGTGGATGATTCTACTTTTGCTGCTTCTTATTGTTATTAGGGTCTGTGTCAATTTCTGCTCCCTCGTGGCTTTGCTGTCTGCCTTCTCTCCATGTTTCTCTCACACTCTTGCTCCACTTTACTAAGTCCTCCCCCATGAGTCTTGCGTTCAGATCGCGTCCCACAGTATCCTGTATAGGGTGCCCCATTAGACAGGTCACAAGATAATGCCCTTGTTTGTCCCCAGTCCACAGAAGGCTTCACTTGGCTCAGGTACTGATCAGTCACATGTAGCTGGGTACTGTGGCCCTGTACCCAAAGTGGTGGTCTGAGCACAAGGCCCTACCAGAGCTGTTTTGCTTTGAAGGCACTCCCAGCTCCCATGGTCCATGTGGAACCAAGGGTTCACTTCAAAACATGGCACATTCACTGTCATGAGCTGCTCATAATTGCAGGGGCAACAGGTACCAGGTTCCTACATTTAACGAGGTTTGAAATCATCACAAAATGGAAAGAACTCTGAAGTGACTGATTTGGTGCAAAACAACTGAATAGAACTGTAAAGAGTTGGTAGAGAACTAAAAGGCCATCTGGTGCAACCCCATTCCTATGAGGTGATCCAGGTCCCAGAGCCTGAACTGGCACAATCAGAACAAGGGTCCTGAACAAGGGTCCTGAAGTCCTGACTCCTATCAGTGCTTTCTCGACATGACAGAGTGAGCATTAGTGCTTAAGATTCCAGTTCCTAATGACAATAAAAGAAGATCTGATTGAGCCTGACTGACTAGATGGTGGCGCAGTAGATAGTGTGTCAGCTGGGATGCTGAGGACCCAAGTTTGAAACCCTGAGGTATCCAGCTTGGGTGTGGGTTCACCAGCTTGAACGTGGGATCACAGACATGACTCCATGGTTGCTGACTTTTTTTTTTGTTTTGAATTTTTGAGTTTATTAATTAGACGGCTAGCTACCCAGGGTTCAATCCCAAATTATGTAGCGTTGCTGACTTTGAGCCAAAAGGTTGCTGGCTTTGAGCCCAAGGTTGTTGGCTTGAAGCTCAAGGTGGCTGGCCTGAGCAAGGAGTCACTGGACCAGCTGGAGCCCCCCCTCCCCAGCTAACCCCAGTCAAAGAACAGATGAGAAAGAAATCAATGAACTCAAGTGCCATAACTATGAGTTGATGCTTCTCATCTCTTTCCATTCCTGTCTGTCTGATTCTGTCTGTGTCTCAAAAAATAAAAATAAATTAAAAAAGAAATGGCTCTGATTGAAAGAATGTACATTCACAACAAACAGAACTCTGGGACATTTTTATGGCAAACTGAATATTACATTCGGGCTGAACCATATAATGAAGATGAACAATGATGGGCATTTTGGGGCAAGGTCCACTCTATCATAAACCAGATAAACATGATCTGAAATGCTCTAACTTTACAATGCCTTTGGTTAGAGAAAGAGATGGATCTCTACATGTTCTTGAAAATTCTAAGAATCTAAGACACAAAATGGTCATATGACAATTGCATCATTTTCATTTGTTTGGCAGAGGTACTTGTGCAAATTACTCTCGTGGGAACCCTGGCAAGAGTCTCCTGCTCTGTTTCACTCACAGAAGCCAAGTTTAGCTTCTTTATAGGCCCTTCTTGATCCACAAACTGGCATGTAATGTAAATAAAAACTGTAAAATTCTTTATCATCCATATGTGCTGTGTCACTTTAATTCTGAAACTAGACACTACTACATTTTACTATTAAAAAAAAGATGTTGGATATTTGACAAAATGTTCTATGCACTCTGCAGTCAGAAAAGCAAACACTGGCTTTTTTTGTGGCAAGCTAGATGAACATGTTTTTTTTTTAATTTTTTTTTATTTTATTTAATTTATTCATTTTAGAGAGAAGAGAGAGAGGGGGAGAGAGAGAGAGAGAGAGAGAGAGAGGAGAGAGACAGGGGGGAGGAGCTGGAGGCATCAACCCCCACACATGCCCTGACCAGGCAAGCCCAGGGTTTTGAACCGGCGACCTCAGCATTTCCAGGTCGACGCTTTATCCACTGCGCCACCACAGGTCAGGCTAGATGAACATGTTTTAAAAGTATATATACTTCCCGACAGACAAAACACACTTTAAAACCAAGGCTACAAGGAGAGATAAAGAAGAACATTACATAATGATAAAGGGATCAATCCAACAAAAAGATATAATCCTTGTAAACATTATGCACATAACACAGGATCACCTAACATAAAAAAATATTGATGAACGTAAAGAGAGAGACAGACAGTAATACAGTCATAGGAGGAGACTTTAACACCCTAGTGACATCAATAGATAAATCTTCCAGACAGAAAATCAACATGGAAATGGTAAGCTTGAATGACTCATCAAACCAGATGACTTGATACTTTCAGAGTATTTCACCCCAAAGCAATAAAATATACATTCTTTTCAAGTACACATGAAATATTTCCAGAATAGAGCACATATCAGGACACAAGTCAAAATAAATGTAAAAACATTAAAATCATACTAAGCATCTTCTCTGACCACAACAGTATGAAACTAGAAATCAATTACAAGAAAACTGAAAAATACACAAACACATGGAGGCCAAATGACATATTACCAAACAACAAATAGGTTAACAATGAAATCAAGGAAGAAATCAAGAAACTCTGAGACAATTAAAAATGAAAACACAACCACCTCAAATCTATAGAACACAACTAAAGGAGTACAAAGAGGGAAATTCATAGTAATACAGGCCTACCTCAAGAACAAGAAAAATCTCAAATAAACAATCTAACTTTACACCTAAAGGAACTAGAAAAAGAACAAACAAAGCTCAAAGTGAGTAGAAGAAAGGAAGTAATTATGATCAGAGGGAAAATAAATAGAATTTAAAAAAACAATACAAACAATCTATGAAACCAAGAGCTGGTTCTTTTATTTTAGTTTTTATTTTTGAGAAAGAAAGAGACTAGAAGGGGGAGGAAGAGAGAGATAAGAAGCATCAACTCATAGTTGCTTCACTTTACTTTTTACTAAGCTAGAGAGAAAGAGAAAGAGAAAGAGAGAGAGATAAGAAGCATCAACTCGTAGTTGCAGTGCTTTAATTGTTCAGTTTCTCATACGTGCCTTGATGCAGGGGGCGCTCAAGCTGAGCCAGCGACCTTGAGCTTCAAGCCAGTGACCCTGTGCTCAAGCCGGTGAACCTGCACTCAAGCCAGTGACCTCAGGGTTTCGTACCTGGGACCTCAGTGTCCCAGGTCAATGCTCTATTCACTGCGTTACCACCACTCAGGCACTTGAGTTGTTTATTGATTGCTTCTCATACATCCCTTGATTGGGGGGCTCAAACTAAGCCAAGGACCCCTTGTTCCAGCCAGCAACCTTGGGCTCAAGTCAGTGACCTTGATCCTGCACTTGGCCAGTGAACTCACACTTCAGCTGGCAAGCCTGGGCTCTAACCAGCATCCTCAAGGTTTCAAACTGGGGCCCTCAGCATCCTGGGCTGTGGCTCAATCCACTGTGCCACTATTGGTCAGTCTAAGAGCTGGTTCTTTGAAAAGATAAACTTTTAACCAGACTTATCAAGAAAAAGAGACAACCCAAGTAAATAAAATCAGAATGAAAGAGAAGTAACAACTGACAGAAATATAAAGGATAATAAGAAAATATGACAAACATTATATGCCAACAAATTGGGAAACCTGGAGGAAATGGATAAATTCCTAGAAACATACAATCTTCCAAGACTGAATCAAGAAGAAACTAAAAATCTGAACAAATTACAACCAATAAAATCAAAGCAGTAACAAAAAATCTCCCAACAAACAAAAGTCCTAAACTGGACGTCTTAACAGATAAATTTTACCAAACATTTAAAAAAGAATTAATATCTATTCTTCTCAAAATATTTAAAAAAATCAAGAGGAGGGAAGATGCCCAAGTTCATTTTATATGGCCAGCATTATCCTGATTCCAAAACTAAATAAAGACACTACAAAGAAAGAAAATTATTAGCCAATATCCCTGACGAACAGAGATGCAACAGACTCTAAAATATTAGCAAACAAAATTAAGCAATACAGTATAAAGATCATATACCAGATTGCCTGACCTGTGGTGGCACAGAGGATTAAGCCATTGACCTGGAACACTGAGGATGCCAGTTCGAAACCCTGGGCATGCCTGGTCAAGGCGCATATGGGAGTTGATCCTTCCTGCTCCTCCCCAACTTCTCTCTTTCTCTCTCTCTCTCTCTCCTCTCTCTATAAAAATGAATAAATAAAATCTAAAAAAAAAAGTTAAAAAAATAAAAAGATCATATACCAGATCAAGTGGGATTTTTTCCTGAGATGCAAGGATAGTCCAGTATCCGCAAATCAATTAATGTAATACACCACATAAACAAAATGAAGGGTAAAAATCAAATGATCATATCAATAGATACATAAAACACATTTGACAAAATCAGCACCCAGTTAAGGGTAAAAACTCTTAGTACTAAGTGGGAATAGAGGGAACATACCTCAACATAATAAAGGTCATATATAACAAATCTATAGCTATTAAAAGGGAAAAACTAAAAGCATTTCCCTTAACATTAAGAACAAGACAGGAATGTATACTTTCACCACTCTTGTTCAACATAGTACTAGAAATCCTAACTGTAGCAATCTAGCAAGAATAAGAAACAATAGGTATACAAATTGGAAAGGAAGAGGTAAAACTGTCATTATTGCCCTGGCCGGTTGGCTCAGTGGTAGAGCGTCAGCCTGGCGTGCAGGAGTCCCGGGTTCAATTCCTGGCCAGGGCACACAGGAGAAGTGCCCATCTGCTTCTCCACCCCTCCCCCTCTCTTTTCCCCTCCCGGAGCCAAGGCTCCATTGGAGCAAAGTTGGCCCGGGCGCTGAGGATGGCTCCTTGGCCTCTGCCTAGGCGCTAGAATGGCTCTGGTCGCAACAGAGCAATGCCCCAGATGGGCAGATCATCGCCCCCTGGTGGGCATGCCGGCTGGATCCTGGTCAGGCGCATGCGGAAGTCTGTCTGCCTCCCCATTTCCAACTTCAGAAAAATACAAAAAAAAAAAACCCTGTCATTATTTGCAGATGACATGAAACTGTATATAGAGAACCCTAAAGATCCCACCAAAAAACTACTAGAATAAGTGAATTCAGTTAAGTAGCAGGATACTAAATAAATATTCAGAAATGTGTTGCTTTTTTACACACTAGTAATAAACTATCAGAAACAGAAACTAAGAAAACAATCACATTTACACTTTTTTAAAATCCTAGGAATACATTTAATCAAAGGAGGTAAAAGACCTGCACTCAGAAAATTATAAGACACTAAAAAAAGAAATCAAAGAAGATAGTAGTAAAAGGAAGCAGATACCATGTTCATGGATGGAAAGAATTAGCATCATTAAATGTCCATACTACCCAGAGCAATTTATACTCAATGCAATTCCTACCAAAATACCAATGGCATTTTTCACAAAACTAGAATAATCCAAAAATGTGTATGGAAACACAAAAGACCATGAATAGTGATTCTGAAAAAGAAGAACAAAGCAGGAGGTATCACACTACCTGATATCAAACTATACTAAAAGGCTATAGTAATCAAAAACAGCATGGTACTGGCATAAAAACAGACACACAGATCAATGAAACAGAATAGAGAGCCAGAGATAAACCCCACCCTAACTGGTTAATCAATCTTTGACAAAAGAAGCAAGAACATACAATGGGGTAAAGAATCTATTCAATATGGTGTTGAGAAAACTGAACAGATAAAATGGAAAAAAATATTAGACCACCTTCTAACACCATGTACAAGAATAAATTCAAAATGGATTAAAGATTTAAATGCAAGACCTGAAACCATAAAACTCCTAGAAGAAAACATAGGCAGTAAAATATCAGACCTTATTCTTAGTAATGTTTTTTCTGACATATCACCTTGGGCAAGGGAAACAAAAGAAATAATAATAATAAACTCTATATCAAACTAAAAAAGTCTTTGCACAGCAAGGGAAACCAACAAAAATGAAAAGACAACCATTGAATGGTAGAACTTATTTGCCAATGATGCCTCTGATAAGGTAGTTCATATCCAAAATTAATAAAGAACTCAGACAACACCAAGAAACCAAACAACCCAATTAAAAAGTGGCCAGAGTGGCCCTGGCCAGTTCGCTCAGTGTAGAGCGTCGGCCTGGCGTGCAGAAGTCCCGGGTTCGATTCCCGGCCAGGGTACACAGGAGAAGCGCCCATCTGCTTCTCCACCCCTCCCCCTCTCCTTCCTCTTTGTCTCTCTCTTCCCCTCCCGCAGCCGAGGCTCCATTGGAGCAAAGATGGCCTGGGCACTGGGAATGGCTCCTTGGCCTCTGCCCCAGGCGCTAGAGTAGCTCTGGTCGCGACAGAGTGATGCCCCGAAGGGGCAGAGCATCGCCCCCTGGTGGGCAGACTGTCGCCCCCTGGTGGGCGTGCCGGGTGGATCCCAGTCAGGCGCATGCGGGAGTCTGTCTGACTGTCTCTCCCCGTTTCCAGCTTCAGAAAAAAAAAATTAAATAAAATAAAAAGTGGCCAGAGGACCTGAATTCAGAGACATTTCTCCAAAGAGGACATGCAGATGGCCAATAGACGTATGAAAAGATGCTCAACGTCACTAATCATCAGAGAGATGTAGACTAAAATTACAATGAGATATCTAACACCTGTCAAGAAAAGTTATCATTAATAAATCAACAAACAAGCGTTGGTAAGGATGTCGAGAAAAGGGAACCCTTGTGTACTATTGATGGGAATGCAGATTGGTACAAACATGGATAACAGTGTGGATGTTCATCAGAAAATTAAAAATGGAACCGCCTCATGGCACAACATTTCCACTTCTGGGTATATATCCAAAGACACCCAAACCACTAACTAAAAGAATATATGCACTATGTTCATTGCAGCATTATTTCAACAGCCAAAATATGGGAAACAATGCAAGTGCCTATCAACAGATGAGTAGATAAAAAGGCGGTGGTACGTATATACAATGGAATATCACTTGGCCATAAAAAAGAATGAAATCTTACCATTTGCAACAGCACAGATGGACCTAGTGGGTATTATGCTAAGTGAAATAAGCCAGACTAAGAAAGACAAATACCATATGATATCATTTATATGTAGACTCAAACAAAATAAACTAACAAAATTGAAAGAGTTATAGATAGAGTGAAGAAACTGATGGAGGCCAGAGGCAGTGGGTGTTGGCGGGAGGTGTGAGGTAGGGTGTAATAGAGTAATGGTATTAGTCACTGGGCCCTGGCCCGGAGATTCAATGAACAGAACTTCGTCCCAGAGCACCGAGTCAGAGGTTTGATCCCTGGGCAGATCACATAAGAGAAACAACCAATGAGTGCACAACTAAATGGAACTAAGTGGAATAAGTCGATATTTCTTTCTCTCTCTCCCCTGCCCCTTCCTCCCCTCTCTTCCTTCTCTCCCTCTCTTTCAAATCAATGGGGGAAAATTCTTTTTAAATAAAAAGAAAAAAAAAGTACTAATTGGTAGTTACAAAACAGGCGCAGGAATGTAAGGTACAGCACAGGGAATATTGTTAACAATACTCTAATAACTATCGAGCCAGGTGGGCAGCTGAATTATTGAAGGGAACGCTTTGAAATCTATATGAAGGTCTATCTGCTGTACAGCTGAAACTAATACAAAACAGTGTTGAATGCAAACCGCAATAAAAAAAAATTAAATAATCTGCCTGACCTGTGGTGGCGCAGTGGATAAAGCGTCTACCTAAAATGCTGAGGTCACTGGTTCAAAATCCTGGGCTTGCCCGGTCAAGGCACAATACGAGAAGCAAATACTATGAGTTGATGCTTCCCATACCACCACCATTACCTTTCTCTCTCTCTGTCCTCTCTCTAAAATAAAGTCTTAAAAAAGTTTTTTAAAAATACATATACATCCTTAATATGAACACAAACGAGGTAATAGAAAGACAAAAATAATGCATAAGATTTTTCTTGGGAAAATTAACCTACAAGTTTTGTAAAATCTATACTACAGTTGTTTCAAAAACCCACACTTGCCACAGACTGTTAAGTAAGACCATTATGGGAATCTGTGATGAGCTATTCAATTTCTGAAAACAACTTGGTTTCTGAAAATAACCTGGTCCTGTATTGAGGAAGGGGAACTGGTTGCCTACCATAGCCCTAATGAAACCCTACCCTCAGAAAGCACTGGGCAAATATGCATTCTGAATGCAAAGAAGGAATGAATTCTGTGTCCAGCTCTTTTTAGTCATTATTTTTTGAGAGGGAAGGATATATTTACATACCATAATATTTACCCTTTAAAGTGAACATTTAATAGTTTTCAGTATATTTACAAGGTGTGCAACCATCACCACGATCTAATTACACTTTATTCATGACCCAAAAAGATGCTCTATACCAGGCGTCCCCAAACTGCGGCCCCCTGAGGCCATTTATCCGGCCCCTGCCACACTTCCGGAAGGGGCACTCTTTCATTGGTGGTCAGGATGCATCCGCATCCTGTGCTCCTGGAGTACTGTATGTGGCGGTCCTCCAACAGTCTGAGGGACAGTGAACTGGCCCCCTGTGTTAAAAGTTTGGGGACCCCTGCTCGATACCCTTTAGTAGTCACTTCTCCTTCTCTGTAGTCCCTGGTAACTTATCTACTTTCTGTCTTATGGATTTGCCTATTCTGAACATTTCACATAAACAGAACCATTCAATATGTGGCCTTTTGTGTCTGACTTCTTTCATTTAATGATTTCAATATTCACATAGCATGTATTAATTCTTCATTCCTTTTTATTGCCAAGTAATATTTCACTATATTACTATACCATTTTATTTATCCAATCACCAATTGGTGGACACCTAAGTTGTTTCAATCTTTCGGTGACTATGAATAATGCTACTATGAACATTTTTTTTTTATTTTAATTTAATTTTATTTTTTTACGGAGACAGAGAGAGTGAAGGATAGACAGGGACAGACAGACAGGAATGGAGAGATGAGAAGCATCAATCATTAGTTTTTCGTTGTGCATTGTGACACCTTAGTTGTTCATTGATTGCTTCCTCATATATGCCTTGACCGCGGGCCTTCAGCAGACCGAGCAACCCCTTGCTTGAGCCAGCGACCTTGGGTCCAAGCTGGTGAGCTTTGCTCAAACCAGATGAGCCCGCGCTCAAGCTGGCGACCTCAGGGTCTCGAACCTGGGTCCTCCGCATCCCAGTCTGACACTCCATCCACTGCGCCACTGCCCGGTCAGGCTACTATGAACATTCTTGCACAAGTTTTTGTGTGGAGGTAAGTTTTCATTTCTCTTGGGTATATATACATAAGATTGGAATTGCCAGGTCAGAGGATAACTCTATATTTAACCTTTTGAGGAACTGCCAGACTTTTTCCCACAGTGGCTATACCATTGTACACTCCCACCAGCAATGCATGTGGGTTCTAATTTCTTGATCTTCTCATCAAAACCTGTTATGTTATGGTCCATCTTGTCGACTGAAGCCATCTTAATAGGTGTGAAGTGGTATCTCATTGTGGTTTAAATGTGCATTTCCCTGATGGTTAATGGTGCTGAGCATCTTTTCATGCACTTAACAATCGTGCATCATGACCTATAAAGAAAACTTCACTTTTCCAAGTCTTCCCTCCCTGCTCCTCTTCTTGCTGCAGGCCAGGGGGCAGCATAGGATGCAGGAGGCAGACTAATGCCCACCAAAGATGTCCAAGCGCTAACTCTTGGAACCTGAAAATATGTCCAGTGATATGCCACAGAGAAATTAAGGCTTAAAATGGGATTAAAATTGCTATCACCTGATCTTAAAACAGGGAGATCATCTTAGATTACCTGGGTACACCCAATGTAATCACAAGGGCTTTTTCAAGAGGGAGGAGGGAGGCAGAAGACAATATCAGAATGAAAAGATGTGAGACTCCACCTGCCACGGCTGGTTTGAAGATAAGAGCCGGCGGCCTAGGAGCTCAGACAGCCTCTGGAAGCCGGAAGCCCCCCACACACGGGATGCCTCGGAGCCTCCTGAAAAGAATTCGGGCCTGCTGACACTTAAACTTTAAATCAGTGAGACCCACTGTAGACTTCTGACCTTCAGAACTGTAAGATAGTCTACTGTGTTGTTTTAAACCACTCAGTTTGTGGTACGTTGTTACAGAAACAACATTCAAGGGTTTTAAACTGTTCTCTCTGCGGCTCAGGGGCAGTGCCTAAAGTCAGAGTGGGGGCAGTCTGCTCCTACCCCCACGGCCTTTTGTACACTGGACCTTAATTTAAAAATGCTTTAAATGGTTTTTTAAAACTACTGGTTTAGCAGAAGAGTTTGAGGTCAAAGTTTGACCCAGTCCTGTTTACCAGCCACATGACCTCCCCATGCTTGATTTAACCTTGGGGCAATGGCTCTGACAGTGCCTGGCCCAGAGGGTGCAATCAGTGAACACCAGCTGCCCTTTCAGCCTCCTTCCTTCTCCAACGGTCCTAAGAATCAGGCACAATCACAGAATTTCCTATCCCGTTCTCCCCACAGATACAGGAATCAACAAAACCCCACCTCCCCCAGGCCACTTCCCAGTGCCCAGAAGCTGGAGTCTGACTGGGCCTCCACTCACTCACTCTTCATTCATTCAACAAATCTATTGCACGGCTAGGGCTAAGGTGGCCAGCAAACCAAACTGGTCTTTACCCTCATGGGAGAGGTGCAGAGGCTCTACGAGTGACAGCACTGAAGGGCAGGAAGTGGTCTAGCCAGAGGTCACAGAATGCTTTGCAGAAGAATATGAGTGAGCTGAAGACTAATTTAGGCATTAACTAGGTGATGGAGAGAAGAGAACTTCAGCAGAACCCCGTCTTACGGTGGGAAGGAGTGAGGCCCAAGATATAAGAAGACCAGCACAACTGAGAGGAAGAGAAAATGGTGAGGAAGGGAAGAAAGGAAAAAAGAATGACTTCCAGGCTCAATGCGGTGGGAGGTGGTACCATTCCCATGAAGAGCACACACTGGAAGCGGCTCCAGTGGGGAGCTCCTGAGGTCAATTTTGGACATGCGCAGTTTAGGCTCTGGAACACTGAGGCAGAGCTATCACCTGGGCACTTGGATATGCAGGATACATAAGTCCAGAGTTTACAGGTCACCTCTGGGCTGGAGAAGTAAACATGGCAGGTGTGTGTGAGCCAGCAGGGACTGAAGCAGAGCAGAGGGCCTGGGTGGGTTCACCCGCTGGCGAGTAAGAGAAGGGGGCCGGTGACAAACATTTAACACCCAAGAGCTGGAGGACGACTGAGAAGTCTGTGTTACATTATGGAAACTAAGGGAGCAGATGTATCCAGGAGAAAGAAGTGCTCAACAATGTCAAAAGTTACTGCCAGGCTCCGTAAAATGCCAATGACTGATGGGACCCTGCTCACCCAGCTGTGTGACTATATTGGAGTGGTCTGATATCGGAGAGGTGGTGCCTATTACACAGTCTTCCAGAAGCCTCTGGGAAGTGACCCAGATATTAGAGGCTACCAACTTCTACCAGCTTCCTAGGGAAAAACTAACAGAGCAGACAGACACCCAAAGCCCGTGTTATTATATCCAAAGACGGCACAGCTGCTATCTCAAGGCTGGTTAAATATGTTAGCTTTAAAATGAGGCAGTACTGGAGATCTGACTCCAGGGCACAAGGCCGGGGGCCCCTCCTCTCCCACAGTCCCCGCATGTCCCCACTGGCACCTGGCGAGGCACCCGGCCTGGGGCTCCCAGCTGCAGCAGCAGCATGCGGTTTTCCCACCCTGCCACCCCCCGGCACTGAACCCACTTACCTGGTAAGATTCCTGAACCCTGGACTTTGACTGTCTCCCTTTCCTGCTCGTCTGTCCGCTCTGAGTTCTCCACCACCTGATCCAACTCCTCACTCAGCTAAATGGAGAAAGAAAGAGGCAAACAGGTCAGCTACACCAGCCCTGCTTTTTTCAGACTAGAGTAGGAAAGCAGAAGCTGCTGCTCACTAAATCATCACACACTCAAAAAAGGTCACATGATGTAGGGCAGTGGTTTTCAACCGCTGGTCTGTGAAAGAGTTAACCACCCTGCTGTTGTATGAAGATTATAGATCCACCAAATGGGCCCAAATGGCCATACTCCAGTATGACCTCATCTTAACTGATCACATCTGCAATGACCCTATTTCCAAATGAGGTCACAGTCAAAGGGTTAGGACTTCAACATATCCTTTTTCATGGGGGGAGGGGGCACAATTCAACACAACACTTTCCAAAACCTCAGATGCAAGAGTCAAATCCAAGCTGGCCTAGTTCCAAAGCCCTGATCTTAACCACTTCCCAGAGGAGGAGGAAATGAGGCTCAGAGTCTGCTGAGCAAGGCAGGGAACAGGGAAGCTGGTGGCAGCACTCTCCAGAAGTCTGGCCCAAGTTCGCTGCCTCAGCTGCAAATGACACAGCAGAGCGGGCCATTTCAGGGGCAGATACTAACCAGCAGCCGGTGAGCAACAGCATCAGCCTCACTCTCAGTGTTCTCACCCGCCACGTGGGGAAAATGACACTGCTGAGGACAACAGGTGGGCAAGAATGACGATAACCAACAAGTCTCTGCAGCATTAAGGGGGGCAGGAGAGGTCAAGACCAGAGACAGAGGAGGAGCTATCACTGAACTGGGATGAAAGGGGGGGAGGTGAATTTGGCCGGGCAGGCCAGGAGGTGGGCTCATCGCAGCAGCAGGTAGTCAGCTTTCCCAAATATTTTCTTCGATCCGCAATGTAAATGCCTAAGGTCTTAAGACATCTGTATTAAAAATTCACCTCCGGCCCTGGCCGGTTGGCTCAGTGGTAGAGCGTCAGCCTGGTGTGCAGGAATCCCGGGTTTGATTCCCGGCCAGGGCACACAGGAGAAGCGCCCATCTGCTTCTCCACCCCTCCCCCTCTCCTTCCTCTCTGTCTCTCTCTTCCCCTCCCGCAGCCAAGGCTCCATTGGAGCAAAGTTGGCCCAGGCGCTGAGGATGGCTCCTTGGCCTCTGCCTCAGGCGCTAGAGTGGCTCTGGTTGCAACAGAGCAACACCCCAGATGGGCAGAGCATCGCCCCCTGGTGGGCGTGCCGGGTGGATCCCGGTCGGGCACATGCGGAAGTCTGTCTGACTGCCTCCCCATTTCCAACTTCAGAAAAATACAAAAAAAAAAAAAAAAAAAAAAAATCACCTCTATGAAACGTGAGTTAAATAAGGCTCTACGCATCTATTACTCTTGCAGGTCCCTTTCCATGCCTCTACTCTGGCCCCTCAGAATCAGGTAAAACTCCCAGTTTAAAGCCCCCAGTCCCAAAAGAAAGGAAAAAGTGGGAGAGGGCTGGGAGGCTGGAGAAGGCACCATGAGACCCAGGCCCCTGGTGGGAGCACAGAGCAGGGGGTCCCTGCAGCTTCCACTGGCCACAGGAAAGAGAGACTGTTAGTCCCAGGAAGGCATAAAGTTCGGATCTAAACCTAACCCGGGTACAGCCCAATCCAAGTGTTTTATGCTCTCCTCACCCAGCTCCCCTCCTGATTACCTGCTGCCCCGATGAGCCCACCTCCTGGCGTGCCCCAACCTGAAAGCCAAAATCTCCACTCGGCGAAGAAGCCGAACTCGAAGCTAGGTTCACTCTCAGAATGACCCAGCAAGAAAGAGGCAGGCCACTCTCTGGGCAACCACTTGCTTCTGAAGGCGAGAAACAGGGACTGACTGTAGAACAAGCCACTTAAGAGAGAGGAGAGGTCCTTCTAGTGTCTTGCCCCAAGGGGGTGCCCCCAAATACCAACTGACTATACCTTTGGCCTTGTCCCTGAAAGTAGGATAATTGCCTAAACTTTAATAAACATTTTAGGAGCCCAGATAGGTAAGTTTAAGGTGTCCTATGAACACCAAAGCTCCCTAGAAGCAGGAGCTGCACACGCTCTGTTAACAAGAGCTATTATTTCATTCACCTGCCAGGCTGAGCTAAGCACTTTTCACATACCAACTTATCTAACCCTCAGAACCATCACGGATAGAGATTATCATTACCTTCATTTTGCAGATGAGGCTCAGAGAAGTTAAATAACTTCACAAAAGTCACACCATCAGCAAGAGGCAGAGCCCAAATGGAAATGTGGCCTTTTTTACTTTAACATCCAGTATTTAACCACTATGGTCTCCTCCTTCTAAACCTGAAAATGTTCCGAGTCAGAGAAAGACACAACTCATTCCGCAGGATTCCCCCAAGGTCTAGGACATGAAATCTAGGGCCCACAGAATCCACCACACTGGTTAAAAAACCATCAGGCGGCCCTGGCCGGTTGGCTCAGTGGTAGAGCGTCGGCCTGGTGTGTCGAGGTCCCGGGTTCGATTCCCGGCCAGGGCACACAGGAGAAGCGCCATCTGCTTCTCCACCCCACCCCCCTCTCCTTCCTCTCTGTCTCTCTCTTCTCCTCCCGCAGCAAGGCTCCATTGGAGCAAAGATGGCCCAGGCGCTGAGGATGGCTCCTTGGCCTCTGCCCCAGGCGCTGGAGTGGCTCTGGTCGCAACAGAGCGACGCCCCGGAGGGGCAGAGCATCACCCCCTGGTGGGCGTGCCGGGTGGATCCCGGTGGGGCGCATGCGGGAGTCTGTCTGACTGTCTCTCCCCGTTTCCAGCTTCAGAAAAATACAAAAAAAAAAAAAAAAAAAACAAAAAAAAAACCCATCAGGCTCCTCTTGGATAAAAGAAAGAGATGGAATAAAGAAGATGGTAGGATGGTAGAGAAAATACAAAAAGCTGTCCCAAAGTCAAATTCCAACCCAGGTCCTTCCTAAAAAATGGCCTCAGGCAAGCCTTTCTGACTCCAACTCAGCTTCTCCTTCTACTGTCGGGCTAAGCTGTTTTGTCCACTCCACACAGTATCACTGACAAAGGGAGAAACGTGCATATATCATATTGATCAGCACTGATCAAGCTTAACTGAGAAGGAAAGGCAGAATGCTAGACTAGTCTAGGAAGTCAGTCTCCATGAAGCATGTGAGATTTTATATTCTCCCCTTCAATAACGTGGGGATTTTAGCCAAGAGAGCGTGAGAGAGGTTAAAGAAGAGGTGGTGTGAGCACAGGCATAGAGGCCAGAAAGCAAGAGCACATTTTTTAAACAGCAAGCTTCCAAGTGTGGCCAGACCCAGGTGGGTGAGGAGGTGGTGACCGTAATGAGGGACAAAGCTGCTGAGCTGTGCAGAGCTTTAAAAGTTTGCTGAGAAGTTTAGGCTGTTCTGAGTAGACCAAGGACAACATGAAGTGTGTGAAAAAAAGGAATGCTGTGGGAGCAAGGCAGGGCCTCAAAGCGAATCTGCACAGCGTGGGGAGAGACCAAAGGGAGAGGAGGTAACACAGTATCACATTCAGGCGGTTAGAGCAGATGCAGGGAGACAAACAGGAGGGCAAAGAACGTGGTACTGCCTGAACTTGGCAAGTGAGGGAGGCACAGGGGAGGAAGATTACCAGATGACCGAGGTTTGGGACCTGAGAGGAGAAAAGCAGTTCACTAGTTGCAGTAACAGTCAGAAGAAAGAGTTCGTCTGTAGGAAAAGCTGTAACCGCAGCTGTAACTCTGGACAGGCAAGAAAGAGACAAAGAACTGCAAAGTGATAGTTACGTGGGAGGAGGTGAGACGGGAGAGAAAGACGGAGTGGGGCGAGCAGAAGCTATATCAGTGAACGCATATTTTCAAAGTCAGGCGGCCACCAAAACCAGATACAATTATCCCTATCATTAACAGCTGCAAGGTCCACGAGGCCTTGGGCTGGGAGGTGGGCTGATGTCCACCGCGCGTCCGCTCCAGCTGGGAGCAGGGCGCAGGCGCTTCCACTTGTTGCAAACAACGCCGGGATCCCCGAGGCCACGCGGGGTCACGCCCGGCCCACCCGCCGCTGCCTGGGTCTCACGAGGTTTTAATCATTCACCTGCTGGTTACGAGTCGCGGCTCCAGGACCCCCGCTCCGGCCAAGCGACGGCAGCATCCGGAGGAGGCTGGGCGCCCCGCTTCCTTCCTGCTCTGCCGCTCCCTTGCACGCGGGGACCCGGGCCTGGACGATCTCACCCGTTCCCCCGAAGCGCGCCCCGAGGCCCCTCGCACCCCTTCCACCCAGCCTCCCAGGACCCCACTCCTCCGCTCCACACGAAACTTTGTTTCCGACCACTCCGACCCACAAGCCTTGTACCTCCTGGTAAGATGTGGAGAGCTCCTGCCGGATCATGGCACTGACCACGGATAAGACACAGCAAAGCCCGCTACGCCGGGAAAGGCAGCGGAGCAAGCACCGCAACAGCAGCGCCGGGACCTGCCGGCTCCGCCAGGCGCAACTGGTTCGGAGGGACGGCCCCGAGACCAGGAGAGGCGGCACCCGGCGCATGCGCCTTGCTCCCGCCGCGGCTGAAACCGCGAGTGGTTTGTTGGGAAGTGTAGTTCTCGGTGGAGGGCACCCTTCAGCACCCAAGGGGCGGCGAAGTCTGCGGGTACCCAGAACCAGGCATAACACCGGCGTTAGAAGAACGTGCTCTCATCTCTCACTTCCTCTCTTTGTTGAAGGGAGAGGGCCGGAGAACATTAGTGGAAAGTGGAACAAAGCAGTCAGGTCAGATGGGTAAGAGAACCTAATCTATAATTGAAAGAGGAAGTTTGGCCTGGTGGTTTATAACCGTAATAAATGGAGAGCACGTGGTATGTTAAAAGCACTTTCATGCACATTATGCCCTTTATCCTGCAAGGACCCCTGTAAAGGGGACGTTTTTCTCCCTGTTAGTGAGGAAATTTAAGTACTTTGCTTCAGAAAGGAAGGCGGGAAAGGGCAGTGATCGAGTGAAGATTATTTAATCCAGGAACAGACTACAGAATCTAAGTTCTTTCCATTATTCCCGAGGCAGACCCCCGGATTCAGGACCCCTAGGCCCTTGTCCTGGCTCTGCCCCTATCCCGCAGGTCTTGTAATGCTCTAAGCGCCCCTCTCTTAGACTGTGACTGCCAACCCTGCCCTACTTCCCAGGGCTTTATGAGAGCCAAAATAGATCAGGCAGAAAAACCCAAGGGCGCTGTTCACCACAGCAGAAGCCCCGCGCCGCACCGGGAATGTGGTGGACAATTGGGTGTTTGCCTCATGGCTGGGTGGACCCGAGAACCTCATCTCCCCCTCCTCCCCGCTGCCTGAACAGCTGTTCTGCGTGGCCACCCTGGCTGCTTAGTGGTGACACAGATAAAGGTTGCTTATGCCTTGGTGAATGCTGCTCTGTGTCCCCGGCAGCTGCAGCTCTGCCACCCGCTGCACTCAGGCCACTCAGGGCCTCTTCCCTCCTCAGCAGCAGCCACAGTAGCACCAACCACATCAGAGCACCCGGGACCTCCCAGAGCCTTAGCAGTGAAAGGCCTCCACCTCTCCTGACCACCCTCCCCCACCCCAGCCTCTGCCCCTACAACTATTAAATGAGACAATATATGTATACAGCTCCTAACACATCATAGGCACTCAACAAACGTTTGTTAATTTATGATTGGAACATTTATTTCAGCCATTAATTATGTTTAACACTTATTTATCAGAACAAATAAACAACAATGAACAACTTATTAATTTCCTTACTGTAGTAATAAACCAGTGGTTGATAGAACAAGTCGCATAATCACAAAATTTCAGAGTTGGAAGAACCAGAGAAATCTAGTCCAGTTCTATCATTTCTCTCCATTCTTTGCTGATATGACCAAACTGGAAAACAGCGGCTCCCATATTTGAAGGCGATACTGACTAACAAAGTATTCAGCACGGTTTAACCACTACAATGTGCTGGGCACCAGGATACCGAATGAACAGGACACTCCAAGGTCCTTGCTCTGTTAGAATGGAGAGACAGACCATGAACACATAAAAAAAATGTTTCTGTACTTGTCCTCACGTCCTTTCCTTCCATTCCCTCAAGCTCACAGCCATCAGGCTTTCTGGCTGTCCACTCCACTGAAATGGTGCTTGTCATAGTCACAAATGATCTCTGAGTTATCAAATCAGATGGTCATCTCCCCATTCTCCTCTCTCTTGATATCAGCTTCAGGGACTCACCTGACCGTCCCCTCTCCCTGTACATGTCCCTCCTGCAGCTTACCAGACCCCACTGTGCCACTCTCGCGTTGCCTCCCCCCCAGTCAGTGCTTCTTCTCAGTCTCCTTTGCTGGTTTGTCCTCGCTGCCTCAACTCTACAGGGTGGCTAGACCTGGGTCCCCTTTCTTCTCACTCCCTAGTGAGAAGACCAGCCAGAGAAGTGGTCTTCTCTATTCTCATGGTTTGAATTGCCATCTATACATTAATGATTCCAGATATGGGTTGAGCAGTATCCCCCCAAAAAGACATGTTGATGTCCTAATCCCTGGTACCTCAGACTGTGACCTTGTTTGAAAATAGGATTTTTGTGGCTATCATTGGTTAAGATGAGGTCATACTAAGTAAGGTGATCCCTTCATTTCTTATGACTTGTGTCCTTACAAAAAAATGTCAGGTGATGTGAAGATAGACACACACGGAAAACATGCTGTGATGACAGAAGTAGATGGCAGTGATGCAAGGGTAAGCCGCGGTGGCTTTAATCATTCACCTGCTGGTTACAGGTCCTAGCCTGGGAGGCCAGGCTCCATCCTTGGGCAAGCAACAGGCAGAGTCCCAAGGCTCACCAGCCACCAACAGAAACTAGGAAGAGGCAAGGAAGCATTCTATCCAGAGTCTCAGATGGAGCGTGACCCTGCCAAAACTTTGACCTCGAACTTCTAGCCTCTAGAACTGGGAGACAATACATTTCTGTAATTTTAAGCAGCCTAGTTTGTGGTATTTTGGTATGGCAATCCTAGGAAATGAACCCCGTTCTCAACTGTATACGAATGAATAACTCCTCCAGCTCTGAGCCCAGCTCACTCGTCCAGCTGCCCCGGCACCTTCTGCTGTTCAAGGACCTGCTGTATTACAGTTACTTACTCCTAGATTTCAGAGAGGACTAACATGCAAAGTACTTGGAACACCATCTGGCATGTTGTAAATCATATGTTAGTGTTCCTGGTTACTGCAAGGTTCAAAATGAACTATTGATCTTCCTATCCCAAATCTGCTTCCCTCCCAGTCTTTCTCACTGACATAAACTCCATCTTCCCATTGGCTCTGACCAAACTCTGCCATCATTTCCAGTTCCTTCCTTTCTCTAATGCCCCACATCTAAATCAGCAAATCCTCTACTTTAAACATTTATTCAGACTCTGACGATACTTCACCACCGTGACCATCACCACCCTGGAGACGGAACACATTACCAGCATTTCTCATGGTTGGTCTCTCTCCTTCCATCCTTGCACCCTGTGGTCTATTCCCAACACTGCATGCTGCTAGTGAGAACCTGCTAAACAAGGTCAGGTAACATCAGTCCTCTGCTCCAACCCCACACACATCAAAGTCCTCCCAGTGGCCCACATGGCCCAATAGGATCCATCTGGCATCCCCCACCTTTCCTATTACTCCTCCCTGCACTCTCTCAGCCTTAACATGCTGAGCTTAAGAGCCCTTGCCCTAGCTGTGCCCTGTCCCTGGAATGCTTTTATACTGGGGATCTATATGGCTCATTTCCTCACTTCCTTCAGGTCTTTCTTTAAATTCACCTTATCAGTGATGTCTCCTTTGAACATCCTGGTGAAAGGCCAGCCCAGCCCCACTCCAGCCCCACTGCGGCACCTCCTGTTGCCCAGCTTTATGTTTCTCCCGGGCATGTACTACCTTCTGACTTTCATTTATAGTTTCAGTATCCCTCTGGTAGAATGTAATTTCCATGAAGGCGGGGTTCTATGTGTCTTATTCATTGCTGTATGCCAGTGCTCTGACAGTGCCTGACACTTATTGGTATATACTTAGTTATTTGAATAAGCAAACAAATTAATTTCAATGAGCAACAAAAGCTGTAAAGAAAATTAAAAAAAAAAAGATATCTGATCGACAGCGATAGGGCAGCGGCTCAGAGATGCTGATTTATGTCGCGGGCATCAAAAGAGGCATCAGGATAGTAGTGACTTGTGAGCTGAGGCGGAATGACGAGAAGGGGCCAGCATATGATGATCTATATCCCAGGCAGAAGGCACCAGTGTAGCAGAAAGGCCCAGGCTGGAACCCAAGCAGAAAGCAGGTTGGCTGGAGGGGACGGATGGAGGGCCACATAAGAGACAGAGTCAGAGGGGTAGACAGACACCAGATCTTGGAGGCTGTGCTGTGCTGATTCCTGGGCTTGTTTATTCTCAGATCCAGTCCTCACTTAACAGCTCTGGTTTGCAGGGACTGGCCCATGGGCTGGGTTTCCACTGAGCTCAGTCAAAAGGAAGCACAGCTGGGAGGCTGGGGGGTCAGGGCAGCGGAGAAGCCAGGGTTTTCTTCCCCTTGCTGTTTGCCCCAGCAGCTTCCCACCATGGCTCTAACCCCTGCTGCAAAGACTTTTTGTAGTTCTGGCCTCAGGCACGTGACCCAGGCCTCCAGACTAATACAGGGGGTCCTCAGATTACAACACAGCTCCGTTCCTACAACAGTAACATAACCCGAATTTTGGTGTAAGTCGAAATGCACCCTAGCCTAACATAAACAGAAGAACACTTGTGCTTTAGGTAAGCATACTGGGGGATACCAACCTCCTCACTCATATGCCACATTACTGCACATTCCTCCGCCATGCGCAACCAAATGAGTTTGCTCACATAGTTGTAAGTACTGATGCTAGTGGCGTAAACCGAAACGCTCACATCTGTTTTTGTTTGTTTGTTTGTTTTTATGGGAGTGAGCCTTGTAAACTCAAAACGTTGCATGTTGAGACTATTGTAACCTGAGGACCCCCTGTATCACCACTGCTTTCCTTCTATCGGCAGGATGTTGCTAATCTTCCCGTTGTCTAAATCTCTGGGTTGCTTCTCAGTCTCTTCTATATATTATCTGTGTAACCAACTCCCTGTTTTACTCAGAATAGTTTCTATTTTCCTTGCAGTTGACTGACTGATTTGTTTGGCAAAATGAACCTGGGCTCAAGTAGACAAGGGAAATCGGGGGGGGGGGGGGTGCTTGGAAGAACCCAAGGGCATATGAGCATGCTATTAAATTGTAGACTTGTACTCAGCATCTCAAGGAAGAGGAAGCTAGATCTGATCAGTAGAAATTATAGGGAGTATGTTTTGGTTCAAAGGAGTTCCTAACAAATATGTAGAACTGTAGAGAGAGAAAGGGCTCAAGCAGAAAAATAGAACAGGGTGTGCCAGGATGTTAGATGTTATCAGGGAACATGATGCATCAGAAAGGGGATGATATTCTATTCAAGAGCTTAGAAGGGCCTATTCTATCCTAGAGCTCCTGTGACACAGTGTGACATAGATACCTTTCGCATCCATTTCCATTTTTAGTTTCAACACAATCCTATCAAGGAGGCAGGCCAGTCTGTTACTAATGTGGAAATAGAGATTCAGAGGGTTTGTGGACAGACCTGTTTAGGTTGCTCTGCACGTGAAGCCCATTCTGTTGAATAAGAAAACTTGGTATAGTCACTGAGGGGGGTTGTCACCTGGTGGTTAGGGGCAGACTCTGGGACATAGGGCCTGTGTTTGAGTCTTGGCTCTGCCACCTACTGTGTGACCTTGGGCAAGGTACTTAAGGTCTCTGCACTTCAGTTTCATCATCTGTAAGATGGGAGATAATAGTTCTAACTTCATAGGGTTATAGGGAGGATGGAGTGAGTTAATACATGTAAAAGTGCTAAACTAGTGTTTGGGGCACAGGAAGCCCTGCGCTGGTCTCCTTTGCCAGTTCTCCCAACCACAAAATGTTGTCAGGCCCCAAGAGCTCAGTCCTTGGTCCTCTATTTGTCCCTATCCACATGTGTACTTCCTTGGCTATCTCATTCACCTGCATCTTTAAATACAATCTATAGGCCAGTGATCCCAAAGCTTCTATCTCTAGCCTAGAACTCTTCCCCCCAATTCCAGACTCATATAGCCAACCATCAATTTGATACTTCACTTAGATATCTAAGTGTCTGTAATTGAACAAGCCTGATCTTGATCTCCCCTCAAAACTAGCTCCTTCTGCCATCACTCCTTATACAATAAATGGCAACTGTGTATCATTCTCGTTGTCCAAGCCAAAACCCTGAGGGTCATCCTCAGCTCCTCTCCATCTCTCAGACCTCATGTCTCTTTGGTCAGCAAATCCTTTCAGCCACACTTTCAAAACATATGACAATCGCCCCCTTCTCCCCACCCCCTTGCTACCACACCATTATCCCTCCCCTGGGTGATTAGCTCCCTGGTTCAGTCTATTCTTATCACAGCAGCCAGAGGCATTCAGTTAGCATTTTAACTAATTTCTTTGTTTCATTCATGCAGTGCAAAGGCCAAAGTCTTTTAAAAATAAGCTGTGAGACCCCATGAGATCTGCCTCCCTCCTTAGTCCCTATTACTCTCTTACTCCTTGATGTCCCAACCCTCTTCCCTCCTTGCTGGTCTTCCATCAAGCAGGGCACTCTCCTTCCTCAGCGTTTATGCAGGTGACTTTCCCTTCCCAAGCATCCCTTTCCCCTCCAGGCCACCTCCCTCCCCTCCCTTAGATTTTTATAAAAATACTACCTTCTCGGTGGGGCCTTCTCTGGTAAGTCAATTTAAAATTGCAACCAGCAATACTCCCTATTCCTTTGCTCTGCTTAATTTCCCCTCCTCGCCATCTAACATACTACTTACTTATCTTACTTCTTGTCTATCTTGTCCAGAATGTAAGCTCCATGCAGGCATGGATCAATGCTATTCAGGGATGTGTCCCTGGGACTTTAGAAAGTATGTCCTAATAAGTAAATTAACGAAGGAAGCCTTGCACAACGTTAGTTATTATTTCAGTGCATATCTGTGCCATGCCCTACCCTTTGCAGAAATTTAAACACAACCGGGAAGAAGGAAAAGTTCAAGTGGATTAATAAAATTGAGGTCCTAGTGAGGGTGAGCAACAAGAATAAACTCTGTGTTTTGCGGGCTCACACTGTAAACCTACTCTTGCCCACCCCTCCATACCTTCCAACGTGCCACCTATGTACCTAACCGAGGAGCTACTGTAACCTACGTCCCTCTTCCGTTCAACTTCCCGCTCGCAGTTTAGAGTCGGGAGCGCGGGGTTACGATCCTTGTCCAAGTTTCCAGCGCGCGCTCCAGGAGGACTAAAGCTCCCGGCCGCGGGCGCGCGCGGGGCGGGGCTCCAGGCGGCGGCGGGCGCGCGCGGGGCGGGACTCCAGGCGGCGGCGGGCGCGCGCGGGGCTCCGGGAGGCGGCGGGTGCGCGCGGGCCCCGCCTCCCCAGCCGTCCCGGGTCCTGCGCAGCGCGCTCAGCATGGCGGGCCCCGCGCCTGGGCGGCGGCTGCGGCCGCTGGCCGCGCTGGCCCTGGTCCTGGCGCTGTCCCCCGCGCTGCCCGCAGTCCGTGCCGAGCAGACGCCGCGCCCCGCCGAACGGGGGCCCCCGGTGCGGCTCTTCACGGAGGAGGAGCTGGCCCACTACGGCGGGGAGGAGGTACGCGGGACGCGCGGGCCGAGGGACCCGGGAAACCTCCGTCTCGAGGGGAGGCGCCCGGGACCCAGAGGCCGCCGACGCCGTGGGAGGCCTGGGGCGCGGCGGGCGCCCCCTCCGGGAGCCCGGGCTCGGAGCTGGGCCTGCCGTCTCAACTCTCTCCAGGTCCCTAGGATAAGGGGGCGTCCTCAGCAATCGGGGCGCCCTGCATCCCCTTCCCGCAGCCCGAGGACCCCGTCCAGCTCTTTCTTCCCTCGAGCTGCCTCCTTAGGACGCATTTTGACTGGTGGTCTGTAAGGAAGCTCGGAATTTTTTTGTTTCGTGTTAGTATCAGCTGGGGACGGACACTCTGCCTCCGCCCAGGGGGGAGTGGCAGGGAGGGAGGGAGGAACGCAAAGCCTGCCCCTGGGTCAAGCGGGAAATGGTTTCTCGCTCGGGTGATCCTGGCTTTCTCTGCACTTCGTTTTTCCGCCCCTATATATCCCAGGTCTCCTCTGCAGAGACTCCTCAAACCTGCTTTTCCTGCCTGTGCCGTTAGGACTGAGCGGGAGCTGGGGGAGGACAGGCGGGGAGATCGGAGGTGAGAGACAGAGGCCCCCCCAACACACCCACATGGGTCAGTAGCCTGGCAGGAAACACCTCACAATCGCCTGCCCATTTGAGTTGAGGGGCCCAGGGTGATGCTTTCAAAGTGTAGGAATAGGAACTACATGTTGCACAGGAGAAGGGCCATGGGCAGGGGAGGCGGGGCAGTTTGGTGAGGAGATCATGGTACCATAGCATTTCGGTTGATAAGAACCAACCTCCTGCTTTTACACATGAGGAAACTCTGCATGCCACTAGTTAGTGGCAGAAGGAGGAAGGGACCCTGTGCTCCTTGACACCTAAGTCATGTAGCCTTAGGCAGACTAGTTTTAAAAGGGCACTTTGAAAGCTGGCCCTTCCACAGTGATCCTAGTTCGGCATCATTATAGAGGCTGGGTTCGAAGAAGTTTGAGTCAGTGAGAACTCAGAGGGAGGGAGACAGGGACGGGACAAGATATTAAGGGACACTATCTTTGGTGCAGCAAGGAATCAGATGGTTTAGGGTCAGGGAATTGATGCACAAAAGAATTAACTCTCCTGCTCCTTAGAAGGGCTTGCCAGCTAGAGCGGCTCTTGGCTGGTGTCTGGCTTCCCAGGGTGTTCCACAGTTCCCTAACAGATAAGGGTGGCTCAGTCTGGGCACTGTAGAAACTGTGTTTATGTTGAACACTGCTAGGAAGAGAGGGCCCGCATGTCCAGGGCACAGTGAAAACCTTGGGCTCGAGTCTCTCATGGGCTTCCCTGGGCAGAAACACGACACATGTGTTGCTGTATTTTGTTGTTGGGGGAAGAGTGCTCTGTGTGACCCTTATGGGAAGGAGAGAGCAGAGGAAGTCTGTACAGATTCCTCTAGAGCAGCGATTTTCAACCGGTGTGCCGCAAGACTTTTTAAAACATGCAATACCTGACTACTTAGGGGCACCGACCTCTTTCCCTTCGATTGTCAAATTAAAAAAAAAAATGACAATAGACTGCACAATAGCCATCTGGTGTGAATGAATCAAAATTATTGTTTTTCTCAGATCATCAAAAAAAGACATTTTTTGGTGTGCCGCAGAATTTTAGTAATTAGTTTATGTGTGCTGTGAGACAGAAAAGGTTGAAAATCACTGCTCTAGACAGCCTGTGTCCTTTTCCCTTATGATAGGCTGTGCATCGTTACATAACTGTAATAAATCCTTATGCTGAGTTCTGAGTCCTTCTAGTGAATCTCCAAACAAACATGCAGGTCATCTTCGGGACCCCAGACCAGAACCGGTAGAGAGTTCAATGTGGAGGGCGCGAGCAGCAGCAGTACCAGGGGCTGCAGAATGGGGACTGAGAAAAGATCTTAGTTTTTGAAGCTGATGTCATTGACTGATGCTCAACTGAGAGAAGAGAGGAGTTGAGATGGAAACAGGGTGAAGAAAGGATATTTTGGGTATGGGGCCCATTGGATGTCTGTAGGCAGAGAGAGGAAGAGAGTGAGGGAGGAGGAGGGCAGTTGAACTTGGTTTATGTGCTCGTGGTGCTGGCTGGGCAGGTCTGAGATCTGTTGGGCAGGCTGTAGGAAGGGCAGGCCCGAAGCCGGGAGCAGGAGCTGATGCCGACTCACTGGTGGGGTTTCTTCTTCCTTAGGAAAACCTCAGCTCTCTTCTTGAAGCTTTTCATCTGATGTGAACACGTCCACCCAGATTATCCAGGATAATCTCCTCTACGTAAAGCCATACAGTTGTTGGTGTTAATCACATCTACAAAACACCTTCACTCTGCGGTTGAGTAACTGAATATTGTAGCCAAATCCAAATTGACACATAAAACTGACCATCATAATGGCTTTAATAAGAGTTCGTATCCTATATAGTGTTGGGGTGAGAATTAAATGACATAGTAATGTACAAAGTGCTTAGCATAGACCTTGGGTAGTCTTAGCACAGTTAGCCTAAATAAATCTTAATTGCTATTATTTACATTTGCTTATTGTTAAAGACACAAAAAAGAGTCAGTATAACAGGTCCACAGTGCTCTCAGGCAATTCAGAAATTGAACAAGCTCTAAAAACCAGATGGTTTTAAAATAAGTCATTTGACAACAACACCCACCTGATCTGAACTCCCTTGGTGATGGGACCTTGTTGGAGCTGGTACAAGTCTATTTATAGCCTCCATGTATCCTACTAGGCGTGGATACGCATGTTCATGCTTTACTGTGGAAATCTTAATATAGCTGATTACAGGCTGCTGCCTTGGACCCTCTGAGGGTGTCATGGTATGTGCTTCATAATACCTTTCTAAAATCTGACAAATTCTGAATTCTTAAATATAGCTGGCCCACAAGAGTTTCTGCTGTGGGATTGTGGACCTGTATGTCAGGTCTTTCTGAAACATCTAGCAAATGAATGTCTTATTTCTACTATAACCTTTTTGGGTGAGAGACAGCCCCACCTGTGCTGTCCACTTTCTGTTGTGTGGTTTGTGGTCAGAGCTCAAGCACCCAGGTAGAGAGCTGGCCTTCGACCCTTGGAGGGTCCAGAGACTTTTGTGGAAGAAAACATCCACAGCAGTTTCTCTCTTTTCCAAGGAGAATAGTTGGCAATGAGGAACTTCTGCTCTGTCCCTGGTCCCTGGCTCAGGGTCTGAGGGGGCGCAGTTTTCCACGCCTTTCTGCCTGTGCCCAGGCTCCAGGCCTCTCTCCCCCACCTGTGGAAGAAGCCCTCGTTTCTCTGCCCGCTGCTCTTGTATCCCCTTGTCACAGTCACACACGTGGCCCTGCTTGGCCAGAGGCAGAAAGGAAGGCCAGAGGTGAGGTAAGCTCAGAGGAGCGAGAACAACCTGCTCTTGTATGCAGGCGGTTCTCTGACCCACTCCCTGTGTCTTTCCTCGTGGTCCTGGCTCTTTTGTATGAATTTTCCAGGACACACTCACCCTCTCCTGGTCACAGACAAGTGCTCTGTCCTTGTGCTGTGTGTCCCCTGCTGAGGCAGGCCAGAGAGCAGACTGAGGCTTGGGTTCCGAGGCTCCAGGTTCCAGAACCTGCTGTCCCCCTCACTGGTTCTGTCATGCTGGGCAGATACGTAACCCCACTTGATAAGCAATTGAAGTCGAGGAGCCAGTGATCTCTGAAGGAAAGGCAGTAAGTCACCCCAAGGAAAAATGCAGTCTGCCAGCTGGTTTGGTCGTGCCATTTAAAATCAGAAGAGATAGAACCAAGTCAACAGAAGTTCTGTGGACTATTTGTAGGATCTAATCAGGGAATAGTAACCACCACCCATGTGCTGGGCTTCTGTGTTGTGGCTGCCATGCTTATGTACACACTTTCCTTCAGCATCTGCAAGGTCAGTAGGTGTTACCCCATTTTAACAGACAGACTGAGGCCTGAGAAGTTATACGGCCTATCTGCTCAAATTCTCTCAGCTGCAGTTTTCCCATCTATTAAATGTGGTCATGAAAACACTTGACCTTAAGCTCCATGAAAGCAAGAACCCTAAGGTCTACCCCAAAGAAGGCCAAGCAGCATATTCTTGAAGATTCTCAAATTATTTTATACCCAGCTGTAGTTTCCACCCTCACCCTGGCCTGAGCCACCTGGCTGGTGTCCCTGTACCTGGACAGGGCTCAGAAAAAGGAAGGATCAAGTCCTGGGTGTCTCAAAACTGCCAGTCACCCCAGCCTGAGTCCGACTTCCTGGGAGTTAGAAAATCCATGCCATCTGCTCTTGTGTTCTTTTCCTTTTGTGAGTAAATTAATGTAACATTGTACACCCAAGAATATAGCAAGAGATAAAGTATAAAACTCACTAGAACTGTAGGGAAACAGCATTACTTGTATTTTTCTAGCGTGAATTGGTTTTTGAAGGACAAACTGGTAAAATATAAAAGGTGCTAATGTTGTTCATATACTTTAGCCCAGGAATTCCACATATTGAAAATAAGTCTCAAGGCAATAACTCACCAAATTATAAAGTAACTTGTAGAAAGATACAACAATGCTGCTGTTTATAGTTCTAAAAAATTGGAAACAACCCAAATACCTAAAACAGAAGAATAGCTAAACAAACAGATACACAGTATCATTAATATAAAATGCAGCTGTTTCAGTGCCAGCCATTCTGATTATTTCAATACATTGAAACATTTATACAAAGTTGTTTCCTATAAGAAGCAAAATATAAAATATATCATTTACATTGATTACTCCCACCCACATATGTACATTGATGAAGATTAAAGAAAGTTTGGGATGATTTAATTAATCACTTAATATTCTTTTGAATTTCTGTCTACATAAGAGTTGCTTCAGTTTCTGATTTTTTAAAAAAAGAACAGCATAGCCTTCTGTTTGTCATGCTATTTCTAACTTTCCCAAGGTTTTGTGAGTGGGTATGACCGTGCAAGCACGGCGAGCTCGCTGAGGCTGGCTTACGGAAGGCTGCATGGGGCTTTACCTACTCCACAGAGCCCACGTGGGGAGAGACTTCACTGACTTGGGCTGGGAGAGCCGGGCTCCTTGTCTCCTCCTCACAGTGTCTCTCCTGCTTTCCAGGAAGATCAACCCATCTACATGGCCGTGAAGGGAGTGGTGTTTGATGTCACTTCTGGGAAGGGTAAGTGGCTTGGCAGTATGGGTCCTTATTTCTGGGGAGCTGGGCAGAGTGCACACTGGAGGGGTGAGGAAAGGAAGGGAACTCTGGGCGAGTCCTCTCCCCCCAGATGGAGTGAACGATCCTTCTCAGTGTTGGACTTCAGCAGTTTGTTCCTAATTGGGTCATTAGGTGGCTCCCCAGTTTGTTCCTAATCCTGCTCAAAAGCCTTCCATGGCTCCCATTTCCTATCGAATCACATTCAGATTTGATGCTTTACCCTTGTTGAAGCACTGAGAAGAAAAGAGTTACTAAGAGTTGGGATCATAGAACATTACAGAACATTTTGATGCTATTTCATGGTTTCCGAACTGGTAACCTCAAATGATATGCTAGTTCTGTAATGTAATGGTTCTTGTCTGCCTGATACCAAACAAAAGATGTTGAATGGAATTAAACTTAGCTTCTACCAACATTTCAGAAGGTTAAACATTTTTCTTGTTTGGATTTTAAGAATTTTTAAGAAGTTACTTTTTTTAAAAAAAATCATTAAAAAAAAAAATCACCTCTTGCCTGACCAAGCGGTGGCACAGTGGATAGAGCGTTGGACTGGGATGTGGAGGACCCAGGTTCGAGACCCCGAGGTCTCCAGCTTGAGTGCAGAGTCATCTGGTTTGAGCGAAACTCACCAGCTTGGACCCAAGGTCGCTGGCTTGAGCAAGGGGTTACTCGCTCTTCTGTAGCCCCCTGGTCAGGGCACATACGAGAAATCAATCAATGAACAACTAAGGAGCCACAACGAAGAATTGATGCTTCTCATCTCTCTCCCTTCCTGTCTGTCCCTATCTGTCCCTCTCTCTGTCCCTGTCACCACAAAAAAAAAAAAAAGAAAAAAAAAGAAAAGAAAACAAATCACCTCTCAGCCCAGCACATGTGACTTATTTTATATTCTGAATCAGTGGAATCCAAACTGATGGCTGGTGGCTCATTGGATGTCACTCCTTCGCCACCTTCCCTCTCCTCGGGGGTGGGGCCTTTCTCAGGATTAGGTTGGCTCTCCTGGGCCCACACTGCGCAGTGCACATCCACACTCACAGCCCGTTCCTTCCTCCCCACTGCAGAGTTTTATGGACGAGGAGCCCCCTACAATGCCTTGACCGGGAAGGATTCCACCAGAGGGGTAGCCAAGATGTCCCTGGATCCTGCAGACCTCACCCATGACACTGTGAGCCAGATCATGAGCCTCTTTCAGAATAGAATGTCCTATCCCCTAGGTCATGGCCTTTTTTTTTTAACCTCTAGGCAATAGCGGAGCTGCCCAACTAGCCTGTTGACATTCCAGCCCACTGGGTGTGGCAGCCAGCTGTTTTCTTGAAATAGATAACCTACTGTGCCACTGCCAGTCAGAAACCTTCCGTGGCTCCCCAGGGTCAAGTCCAAACTCTTGTGAACTTGTGATCAAATTCAGTGAGCTTCCCAGTTTGCCTCCAGCCTGCTTTGGCGGCCCATCCCTCTTACAGTCTGCACCTGCCACTCTGCCTCTTACACATCTGTCGTTAGTCTCTGGGACCCACTGCCTGGGCCACGAGGTAGCTCAGGAGATGAACGAAGTTGGCAAGCTGAGGCCCCCTATGCTCACAATTCTGTGAGGAGAAAACAGCATTAACTGAAACCACTTCGGTGTCTGTGTAATCCCAACAGAAGGGCTGGCATACCCCCCAACTGTGCTGAGATGACGCAAACTCTTAAATCGCAACAGTACAGAAGAAACAAATTAAGAAATTAAGGAGGGAAAAATCTATAATGGGAGGAGTCTAGAGAGCAGTGGAATTAATCAATGCAGCCCGCCCCACCCCAGGCTGGGTGTTCCCAGGAGTCCTGAATTCCTCCATCAGTCAAACAACAAAAGACTCCCCACCCCACCTCACCCCACAGGGCTGTCTCTTAAAAGTCAAACGTCCCTTTCTTGGTTTGTTGAGCTATCTTTTTCTTGCACTCCAGGTGTGGGGAAGGCAGGGTGGGGATGGCCAAGCACAATTCTCTCATCCCCACCCCCGCGACCCCCATGTTCCTTGTGTCTTTCTCCAGACGGGCCTCACGGCGCAGGAGCTGAGATCCCTAGATGACGTCTTTACCAAAGTGTACAAAGCCAAGTATCCCATCGTTGGCTACACAGCCCGGAGAATCCTCAATGAGGACGGCAGTCCCAACCTGGACTTCAAGCCTGAGGACCAGCCCCATTTTGACATCAAGGACGAGTTCTGATCTGTCTGTAGGAGCAGATTCTCGGGAGGGTGAGGCAGGGCCACATGTGGGGGTGAAATCTGCAGAAGAGGCCGCCTGGGTCTCCGGTCATTGGGTCTGAGTGAAGATCTGACTCGGAACGCCTAACGCCTTCCATTGTCCCTGGTTAGGTGTTCTCTGCACCTGGGCATCCTGCCCGCACTCCAGCCAGGGTGGTGAGAACAGCTTTGTCAGGGTCCACAGGGACCCTCTGCGTGGCTGAATTAATGAGTGAGGTTTCTTCCTTATATTTTTCTGTACTTGCCAAATTTCCTACTGTGACTATGTTTGCTTTAGAATAAGCACAAAAATAAACTTATTTTCATAAAAGGAGAATTCTTCCACGTGTACCCTCTCCTTGGAGCGTCCTCAGCGCCAGTTATAAGGGGCAGCCTCTGCTACCCTTCTCCAGCTTTCTGCCTCCCCTGCGTGCGAGGAGCCGGACGGCAGGGGCACCCTGAGCTGTGGCAGAGCCCTGAGCTGTGGCAGGGGCACCCTGAGCTGTGGCAGAGCCCTGAGCTGTGGCAGAGCCCTGAGCTGTGGCAGGGGCACCCTGAGCTGTGGCAGAGCCCTGAGCTGTGGCAGAGCCCTGAGCTGTGGCAGGAGCACCCTGAGCTGTGGCAGAGCCCTGAGCTGTGGCAGAGCCCTGAGCTGTGGCAGGGGCACCCTGAGCTGTGGCAGGGGCACCCTGAGCTGTGGCAGAGCCCTGAGCTGTGGCAGAGCCCTGAGCTGTGGCAGGGGCACCCTGAGCTGTGGCAGGGGCACCCTGAGCTGTGGCAGGAGCACCCTGAGCTGTGGCAGGGGCACCCTGAGCTGTGGCAGGGGCACGCTGAGCTGTGGCAGGGGCACCCTGAGCTGTGGCAGGGGCACGCTGAGCTGTGGCAGGGGCACGCTGAGCTGTGGCAGAGCCCTGAGCTGTGGCAGGGGCACCCTGAGCTGTGGCAGAGCCCTGAGCTGTGGCAGAGCCCTGAGCTGTGGCAGAGCCCTGAGCTGTGGCAGGGGCACCCTGAGCTGTGGCAGGGGCACCCTGAGCTGTGGCAGGGGCACGCTGAGCTGTGGCAGGGGCACCCTGAGCTGTGGCAGAGCCCTGAGCTGTGGCAGGGGCACCCTGAGCTGTGGCAGGGGCACGCTGAGCTGTGGCAGGGGCACCCTGAGCTGTGGCAGGGGCACGCTGAGCTGTGGCAGGGGCACGCTGAGCTGTGGCAGGGGCACCCTGAGCTGTGGCAGAGCCCTGAGCTGTGGCAGGAGCACCCTGAGCTGTGGCAGAGCCCTGAGCTGTGGCAGAGCCCTGAGCTGTGGCAGGGGCGCCCTGAGCTGTGGCAGAACCCTGAGCTGTGGCAGGGGCACCCTGAGCTGTGGCAGGGGCGCCCTGAGCTGTGGCAGGGCCCTGAGCTGTGGCAGAGCCCTGAGCTGTGGCAGGAGCACCCTGAGCTGTGGCAGAGCCCTGAGCTGTGGCAGAGCCCTGAGCTGTGGCAGAGCCCTGAGCTGTGGCAGGGGCACCCTGAGCTGTGGCAGAACCCTGAGCTGTGGCAGAGCCCTGAGCTGTGGCAGGGGCACCCTGAGCTGTGGCAGAGCCCTGAGCTGTGTGGCAGAGCCCTGAGCTGTGTGGCAGAGCCCTGAGCTGTGTGGCAGAGCCCTGAGCTATGGCAGAGCCCTGAGCTGTGGCAGAGCCCTGAGCTGTGGCAGGGGCACCCTGAGCTGTGGCAGAGCCCTGAGCTGTGGCAGAGCCCTGAGCTGTGGCAGGGGCACCCTGAGCTGTGGCAGAGCCCTGAGCTGTGGCAGGGGCACCCTGAGCTGTGGCAGGGGCACCCTGAGCTGTGGCAGAGCCCTGAGCTGTGGCAGGGGCACCCTGAGCTGTGGCAGGGGCACCCTGAGCTGTGGCAGAGCCCTGAGCTGTGGCAGGGGCACCCTGAGCTGTGGCAGGGGCACCCTGAGCTGTGGCAGAGCCCTGAGCTGTGGCAGGGGCACCCTGAGCTGTGGCAGAGCAGCAGGACTGGGGGGAGGGGTGGAGAGGGGGAAAGGCAGGCATTAAAGAGCCTGGCTTTCTACTACCACACCCAGGAGCTAGTGATGGAGTGAACTGGCTTCAGCCCCATCTGTAGCTGGAAAGGGATGAGGAGGGCTGGGGTCAGTGTGGGCAGAGCCTGGCCTGGAGGTCACCACAGGGATATGAAGGACACCGACACCCTGGGGCAGGTCAGACTGCATAAGGAAATCCCTTGAGAGGGGGGTTCCTCTTTAATGAACATTTGAACAATGTCTAGGGATAGTTTTACATTTTTGGTTGTCACGGCTACAGAATACTCCTGGTATCTAGTGTCCAGGGATGTTGTTAAACCTATAATGCACAGGACAGCTATTCATGACCGTTATCTGGTCCAAATGTCAACTGTGCTGAGGTTGAGAATCCCTGTGTTATAGACTCACTCTGGAGATTTTACCATAGGGTGAACTTCTGTGACATAAAACTTTGTCTTTTATTAAGATAAATAGCAGCTGTCCCCAAGAGAGGGTTTGTACATTATGCAGCAGAGTCTCTTAGGGTGGCTTTCAGAATGCTGATTCCTGGGCCTGGGTATTTCTAGAACATGGGAACTGCATTATTAATGAGCTCCCAGGAGGTTTTGATATGGATGGACCCAGATATACTTTGAGAAATGCCACCTTCTGCCCACCAGTTACCTCAGAGAGGACTTTCTGAGGACCAGGTGTGACCGCTGCGTCACTCTTCAGTGTGTCTGGACTAGCAAGGCCCACGGTGGATCCTGGGTCCCACTCAGGAAGCTGGCAGCTCGATGGCCATCCAGGACTAATGGCCTGGGACTTACCCAGCAGGATTCTTTGGCTTGGAATTTAGATCCCAGTTCACGTGGCTGAGATAGTCCACACTGGGACAATTTACCCCAAAACAAATGACGTCTGAATAAATACAGATGGTTAGAAGTCCTCAGAGCACCCAAGAGATGACTGACTTGTGTGCCAGCCCCTTCCTGCATCATGAAGCGATGTGTGGGCTAGGGTTTCACTCCTCGGGGCCCCAACTCTGCAAAGAAGGCACGGTCTTCATACCCAGGACCCAGGGAACGTTCCAGGACACTGTTTTCCCCACTCCGCCCCCCCCCCCCCCCATCAAAGCAGTTTTCCCGCAGGCTCTCCACTCCTGGGCAGCTCGGTGTTCCCTGTCCTGCGACGGCCGCTCCGACACCCCCCACAAGGCTCTCTGAATGGAGTCTCTCTTTGGAGAGTCTGGGTCAGCCTTTCCCAGGACCAAGCACACAGAACCCTGGGCAGCCTGGCAGGCCCCACACTGCACGGGCACACTCAGGAGCAGGGTACAGGCTGGCCCAGGGACGTGCAGCACTGCGTGTCCGCAGAACCCAAAGGAACAGACCCCTGGAGCCCACAGCCTGCTGCCCAGAGGTCCCTACTCCCATGTCTACTCCTCATGTGTTTTCTTTGCTTTCAAGGCTTATATTTGCTCCTTACGGGACTCAGTCTAGATGCCCCTCTGCAGGAAGCCGTCCTCCACAGGGGTCCCATGTAGCACACATTTCCCCATTTGCTGTAATTGCCTATTTACGAGCCTGTCTCTCACAAACAGGAGAGCCTCGAAACCCCAGCACAGACACTCAGCTAGAGTGGCCACCCTCTCTGGACTTTCCAAGTTTTACACTGCAATTCTTGCATCCCAGGAAACCCCTTGGTCCTGAGCAAACCCTGGGGACCAAACCGCACCTGCGGCTGAGGCAGGCCTCCTCTCCGGGAGGGCTCCAGGCACAGTGGGGAGGCCATGCGCCACTTGCAATGAGAGAGGAAGAAAGGCACTATGATTCTAACGGAAAGGACAGGGGAGAGTGGAAGGGAGTTGGGCTCTTAACCAACCGCCATGCAAGTTCCCGGTCAGCCTCTCAGAGGGGAGGCTCGGTGCCCGGTGTAGGGTAGGTGCCCAGGGCGCTGGAGCGTTGTTGATATTGGTGTACTTTGTGAAGTCCTTCCCCGAGGCTGTGTTCCTCCTGCGAGGTGCGGCCCCACCCTCTGAGTCTCTCTTAGGGGAAGCAGGGTGCCTCCTGCTTCAAGTTCCCTGCTGACTGGTACCTTCCTCTCTCTCGTCCCCCGGGGCCTGCGACTGCACAGGACTTCCCCTGTCGTCACAGAGAAAAAGAGGTTTAAATTCAGGAAACAAGGCCGTGCAACATGGAGCCCATTCTCCATTTAAAAAATAAGACCCCTAATAAGACATGAGCGATAGAACTGACCCACCTCCAAAGAGCAGGGCAATGGGGCCTGGCCTGCACCCCAGGTCCTAGAGACGGGGATCATCAAAGGCAACTGGCCCAGGTCTCAGCCTGATCCTGGATAGGAGACCCCCAGACTGACAGCGCACCTCCTTCTCAGGCACCTGCTGCAGGGAGGACTCCTCACTACATCCTTAGCTTCCAGGAGAAAAACTGAGGGTCCAAATACAGCACCCTCACCCTCTGCATTGGCTTCCTTTAAAAGTCTGCTTCTCAAGGCTCCGGTCTCCAGCAAGCATAGATGCTGGCTCGCTGTCAGCTCCTGACACAAAGCTGGAAGTCTATGCTCAGAGCCCCGGCCTGCGAGGTGGTGGGTGCCCGGCCCCAGGCCCTCCCCCAGGGTCCCTGTGATCACCAGAGATCACCTGCAGAGCCCAAATGCCACTGGCTGTGCTCTGAAGGATGGTGGCTTTCAGAGTATAGTGCCCTTGCTCACGCAGGCCTGAAACGCCGCAGGCATTTCTGGAGAGGCAGGCCAGGCTGCCCAAAGTCCTGGGGACACTGAGCGATCAGGCAGAGGTTGGTCCTACAGGCCTCTCTCAGGACATCAAGTGTAACCATTGCCTGGAGAATTATTTAATACTTGTGTCACTCATCTTTTACGCTCCATTCCATAGCCTGTCCGCCCACCACACGTGGTATGATCTCTGGGTCAGATTCAGCTTTCTTTCCTGGGCTCCTTTGCCAAGCGAGCTTCTCTGTCCCACTCTGGGAATCCCCACCCCACAAGTGCAAGGAGCTAACATCCCTGGAGCAAGCTCCACCGTCGGGCTGGAGCCCGCAGACCAATGCCACGTCCTGACACTTACTCTACAGGTTCTCGAGGGTGTCTGGCCATGCACAGCCCCCTCTGCACACAGCGGCGACCAGCTCAGTAGCACACCCCTGAACTGGCTGAGCCTCCTCCCCAGTTTCTTCTTCCCAGTCCTCTACACCTGACCCCATGCATCACTTCCCAAACATGCATCCCTGCACTCAAACCCCTGCCCTGGCCTCTGCTTTTGGGGAGAACCCAGGTTAAGACACAAATTTATTTCCTCAGTTGCTGTACTCAGTATCTGTGAGGGGTAACCCAGCCCCCCTGATAGGATCACCCTCCCACAGCCCATCTGGTTTCCCAGATGTCCCGAGAGTCTCCCAGAGTTCCGACCACACTAGGGAAGGCCCCCCCCCCCCCCAGGCATTGCCTGCACTGCCATCTTATTGCCAGAAGCCTGATGGCGTGTGTGCCTGAATGTGCCCAACCCCGCTTGATGGTTTGGGTCCCTGCCCAGCTGTCACTTCCCCTGGGGTTGGGTCCTACCCCACACTCCAGAAGTTCAGTGACTTCAGTTCCAGAAGGGGCCTTACTCACGATCTCCCCTGCGCCCTCGCCCATGCTGTTCCCTCTGCCTGCAATGCCCTTCCTCTTAGCCCACATCACTGGTAAAACCTTGTCTCGGCTTAGGTGTCACCTCATCAAGGAAGCTCTCCAGCACCCCTCCATGGCAGATGGTACCCAGCACCCTCTGCGGCAGCGCCGAGGCCACTGCTCTGCAATTACCTTCTAATCTGTCCATCTTCCCGCCAGGCTGGGGCGCACTCGCCCTGTTCTCAGCCGACTCTCCCCCACCTAGCACAAGCCCAGCACCTCCTATGTCTGAGAACATGAATGAATGACTCAAGTCACCCCTCTTCTTGGTGGTCTCCTGCCACCCACACTCAGGGATGTGGGTCTGAACCACTTCCTGTGGTATCACAACAGCTCCTGCCCTCCACTCAAGGTCCCCAGCCCAGCCCACTGGGTGTAGCTTTCAGGATCACTCCCGGACCTACCACACCAGAGCCTCTCCACAGCCTTGTCATGTGGGGAACATATAAAAATAGTAAGTGGTTTCCCTGGCAACCACCACAGCAGATGGTAACCAGTGTGGAAAATGTGGGAAAGCCCTGAGGCTGGGAGGAAAGGGAACCACGCCCGCAGGCAGCTATCTGGTCTGGGCCAGGCAGGGGCTGCGAGCAGCCTCTTGAGCAGCCTCTCCTCTCATGGCTCCCTGGGGACCGCCTGCTCTGAAGCCTGCTCAGACTTCATTCCTGTCAGCCCCTGCATTGCTGTCCATCCCCTCTCTGTGGGGTCCCTGAGGCCCCCTGGCTGCCCGGCTCTGTCCAGGGCCTCACCTCAGGGACCACCACCAGTCCGCACTCAGCATGTTGCCAGAGGCCCGACGTCCGGTGTGCCCACTGTGCCGATGTCCCAGCCCTCCCCTGCACTGTTGGGCCTCTGCCCAGGTCTTCACTGCCCCTGGCTCTGGGCCTCCCCCGCCCTCCAGCCCCGCCCAGGCTCTGTTCTCCCAATCCACCCCCCCCCCCATCGTGCAGCCTAGGCCCCACCTGAGACCCTGCTCTTGTCACCACCCCGACTCCTTCTCGGATGAGTGAGGGCTGGGGGCTTGCAGGCTGAGGATCTGGATGCCCCGGGGGTGTGGGAGTCGGGACACGAGCTCCGGAGGGCACAGGGAGGGGAGAACTGAGTGGCGTTGCTAACAGGTGAAGCCAGAATGCGCTGCAGACTGAGGGAAGCCGGGCTCTCAGGACCAAGAGGCTGAGTGAGGAGGTTGTGGCAGAGCCCAGAGTGGGACCCTGGGCTGCTGAAGAGTGGGAGCTCAAGGTCCCCAGGTGGTGGCCGCTGGGTGTGGCCCTATTTGGAGATGGCCTGGTCACTCATGCTCTTTTTGATTATTATTATTTTTTTAAACTGATCTGAGAGGGAGAGAGAGAGAGACATCTGCTCGCTGCTCCACCCACCCAGGCACCACTCATGCTCTTGCTGCCTTCTGTTTCTGAGCGAGATGTTTGCGCCCTCATCCCCCACTTCCTGGGATATTGAATTTGCTGCATCTTCTTTTTTTTTTTTTTTTTTCATTTTTCTGAAGCTGGAAACAGGGAGAGACAGTCAGACAGACTCCTTCATGCGCCCGACCGGGATCCACCCGGCACGCCCACCAGGGGCGATGCTCTGCCCACCAGGGGGCGATGCTCTGCCCATCCTGGGCATCGCCATGTTGCGACCAGAGCCACTCTAGCGCCTGAGGCAGAGGCCACAGAGCCATCCCCAGCTCCCGGGCCATCTTTGCTCCAATGGAGCCTTGGCTGCGGGAGGGGAAGAGAGAGACAGAGAGGAAAGCGCGGTGGAGGGGTGGAGAAGCAAATGGGTGCTTCTGTGTGCCCTGGCCGGGAATCGAACCCGGGTCCTCCACACGCTAGGCCGATGCTCTACCGCTGAGCCAACCCGCCAGGGCGTGCTGCATCTTCTTGGCTGTGAGAAAGCCCACCCTGTGCTTGCCCCTTCCAGCGAACCCTGCTTCCTGCCTCCTCTGCCCACTCACCCCATTGGCTGCTGTTGCTGCAGCCCAGCGGGCCCCTGTCTGTGTCCACTGCTGTGTCACTGAGCTAGGCCTGAGCCATGTGCTGGCACTTGGTACCTGCTCCCCCATTTGATTCTCTGCGAGGGGGCACTAACATTTTACAGATGACAGACCATTCTCAGGATGGATACGTAACTTGCCAGAAAAAATGCACCTCTTACAACCAATAGATCCTAGAGCTGGGATCCAATGCAAGTCTTACTTTCACCCTGTGTTCTTCCATTCTGCCTCATTTTACCTGAAGATCGAGTCTGACAGGGGGCCCACCCAGCACAGGAATTAGGGCACAGCATGCTGGGCTGGTGACAGAGCCTCTCCTGAAAGAGACTCTCTGGACTAAGGATGTGTGATGGGGTTCGGGGCGCTGAGCTCTAGAGAGAGGCAGTGTGATCCAGGCTTATCCGCGGAGCTCACAGCCTGATAGTGGCAACTGCAAACCGCCCCAAAGACAGGCGAGGCTAACGGTGGTCACGGGGCTAGCAATGCATACCTGGAGGACAGCTGAGCAGTGGCTGATGGCTGTTTGTGCCCATCTCCCCACATATTCCTGCTGCTGCCGCCCAGGGCCCCGAAGTAAGGATCTGACCTCAGCATTGAGCAGCCCTTCACTGCCGGGACCCCTGAAATACACCTGCTGGAGCCCTCTCACACCCCCATTCCCATTTAGCCACGACCCTTTCCTGCCATCAGCCATAACTGATCTGTCACTCCACACTCACCACTCTCAAAGCTCAGGCACTTTCCTTTCCATCATTTATTAATTACACATATCCGCCCACCAGCCAACCAGGTGCATATTGCATGCCTACCAGTGTCCAGCACTGTGCTAGGTCCTGGAGGAGGGGTGGGGAGGAGCCAGGAAACTAATGCAGAAAAATAAAGACAAGAACTGTTCCTGTTTTCAAGGGTTCCCAAGGAGGAAAGCAGTGGGCTGAGTTGCAAAGAGCTTTCCCTAGGACCAGCAGCTGGTGATCTGTGGGAACTCCAGCCACAGGGTCCTGAGCAGGAAAAGAAGGCTGGGCATGAAGTTCCCGAAGGGTATTGAGATTTTCATGGCAACTTCTGACCACTTCCGGCCCATCAGCAACCATTCTCATGGGACGATAGTGCCCCCTGGTGGTTCATGCCTGGAACTCTCCAGCGGCTGTTTCGTACACCCCAGAGGATTAAGCTCCTTGAAGAGCTTCTATTTTTGGTTCCCAATAGTTCCATAATAAAGTGCTAACAGGAGCAGCCAGAGGGCTTCCAAAATGACCGGAAAGCTGCGCTGCTGAATTCCCATGCTCTCTGGCTATGTGTGCTCCAGGGCTCAGAGCTGCTCTTTGGTCTCAGGTGGAGGGCTCCTTGCACATGGTTTAATGGAAGGGTTCCAGGGCAGTGGCCAAGCATTCTCTTCGCCATGGACCGAGTCTGGCCTCAGAGGGAAGGCTGTGTGCACACTCAGAGTGACGTGTTGGAAAGAATACCGGATCCAGGATCAGGAGGCTTGGATGCTCACCCCACGTCAGCCGCTAACTAGTGGTGAGATAATAATTACAATAATAGCTACATTTATTCAGTATTTATTCTCAGTCAGCATTATGCCAAGAGTTTAAGGCATATTATTGACTTTGATCCTCACAACAGACCTCTGAGGTTGGGATATTACTATTTCTATTTAACAGGTGAAGAAATCGAGGTTCAGAGAGGTTAAGTAACTTTCCCAGTTTCACACCATGTGAGGCAGAGTCAGAGCATAAGCCTGAGTTTCTGGGCACCTGCTATGCTACACTGAATTATGGACCTAAAGGAATCAAAAACTAGCGGTAAGGTCCACAAACGGGTGTCTTTAAATGTTCCCCAGGTGGTTGTGATGGGATCTACGGGGTCCCACCAGCTCTCACGTTCAAGGAGCCCAGTGACTCAGAGGGTCAGGAAGTGACATTGTAATGAGGGAGAGCCCTGGCCTGGGTTCTAATCCCCATGGTGGACAGGGCCACAGCATGGCAGAAATGTCCTAGAGAGCAGACCGTTCTTCCCGCCATCCTCTTGGTCTGGACATGGTTTGTAGGAGAGGAGAGTGACTGCCTTCTACAACATATTCTTCTCAGAGTTTGTTTTAATTTTTTTATTTTATTTATTCATTTTAGAGAGGAGAGAGAGGGAGAGAGAGAGAAAGAGAGAGAGAGAGACAAGGGGAGGAGCAGGAAGCATCAACTCCCATATGTGCCTTGACCAGGCAAGCCCAGGGTTTCGAGCCGGCGACCTCAGCATTTCCAGGTCGACGCTTTATCCACTGTGCCACCACAGGTCAGGCTTAAATATGTAGCTTTTCTTTTTAATTTTTTTTATTTTAACCTCTCAGAGTTTGTTATGTCACATACACTGCTGATTCACAAAGCCATCATCTGTCAACTTACTGCAACTTGCCTAGAACCACTTTACACACACACACACACACACACACACACACACACACACACACACACGTGGGATTCAAATAATTTAACAACCGGTTCTCTGCCCTAACGTCTGTTTTAAGTATAAAAAATGATATACTGAAAGGTAGTTTATTATTTCATGCATTTAATATTTAAAGAAAAACAATAAAAGAGGTACACAATGCTAGACTATAAGAAAGTTTTAAAATATTAATAAAAAATATTAAATAATGCCTAACAAAAATACAATAAAACTGTTGTTTATTCCATATTGCTTCTTGATCGGCATCCTCACTTGCAATATTTTTCACCTATGGACGGAATGAACGTTACTACGGGCACTTAGAATACGCTGTTGTGCAGATGAACGTTAAAAGAGTAAGGAATGTCGATTTGTGATTTCCACATTGGGGGCTACCCAGGCGCCCACCTTAGAAAGAAACCTGATTACAAGTGCCATTTTAACAACCGGTCACAGAACTCAACAAAAGATTATTAGGTATGGTTCTGTGGAACCGATGCGAGTTAGCTGAATCCCACCCTGGGCACACCTTGTCCCGGGGCTGGGCTCCCTGCAGCCCCAAAGTCCACCGGGTTCGGGTTTGGGTTCACAGAGGAAGCAGCTGCCAGGTGTGTCTGAAAGGACGGATATAAAACAGCCTGTGTTCATCAGGCTCTTTCTGTGCCTCTATAAATCTTCCGTACCTACCAACTCAGTTGATTCTCTAGTGTCTGGGACCTCCACGTCCCCAGCTACACAAGCGTGGAGCAAAAAATGCTCACATGAACAGGAACTGACAGCCTTTCTCAGGCTTTGTGCCTGCCTCAGCCTCCGAGTGTCCCCCACTGGTGTTGTCCCAGGAGGTGTCCTACCTGAGCCCAGGAGCTCAGTTTCAACTCTCTGGGTGCCATCTGCAGCAGCTGCCCTCAGCACATCCAAAGCTTGACAGGGTGCGCCCCCGGGGGGGGGGGGGCGGGAGCTGGCTGAGGTGAGTGGGATGTACCTGGTGACTTTACAGAAATAATTACCATGAATAATGAACATCAATGCACAGGGGTATGCCTGGGCCCAGCTGGTTCGAGCTTGTCAAGATCCTGGGCCTGGTACCAGTTCCCACAGAGTGAGCAGACAGCCATGTATGGCGCCCTCCCTTGGGGGGAGACATTCTGCTTCTCTTCTCAGAGCCACATGTCAGTCCCATGCTGATGGCCTTGGGCCCCGCAGGTCTCACCAAGATTCTTGAGCTAGCAGCATTCCTCGGGCATCAGCTGTCAGGGGCCAGGCTAGAGGCTGACCCGGGTGCCAACATCAGTGGTCCCCCAAGCTGTCCTTCCTCTTTTCTGTCCCCAGGTATGTTCTCATCACTCTTGGCTGAGACCATCTACCTTCTCTCTGAGGATGAGTTCTTTCTCAAAAGACACCAGCGAACTTTTAGTGTCCAAGACCACAAGACATGGCTAAATGTCAGAGCAAAACCCCTCCACGCACAGACATCGTCTTCCTGTGATGGGTGGGGAAACTGAGACCTGGAGTGTTAGATGACCAGCCTGGGTCACATAGAGTCTTCAGATCCCTAATACCTCGTCAGTGCTGTGTTCTTCTCACCACACTGTGCTGCAGGTCACCTCCCAGAGGGGCCAGGTTGTTTCAGGATCACTACCTGAACTGTCCAGGCCCAGCAGGTGTCACCCGGGCGCTCTGAGGTGTCTCTGCAGTGGCTCCCACCCAGGCCCTACATCAGAACCACCCAGGGAGCCCCGGCCCAGGGTCCAGACAAGCTCTATCCAGCTGGGCCCGGGCTTACCCCTGTGCACTGAGGCTCATTACTCGTGGTAATTATCTCTGTAAAGTCACCAGGAATAATGAATTGGCAAATACTGGTCCTTTGCCCCATGGGAAATGCAAATTAGGTTCCTGCTGGCCTTTTCATTAACTGACCAATACCGACCCTTTTTTATGTGTGTTTCCATTTAAAGACACTATTTAATACATATTGTTGATGCATAAACATTGGACAACAGCACTATAACTCATGCTGGAACCAAGTTTATCTAAGACTCATCTTTCCCCCCATAATGCATGTCATAGCCTTCTCGAGCGTGGGAACATCAGATGAACATCAGCACCACCCTTGCGAAATCACCAATGAAAAGCACAAAAATTTGTAAAACCTGGCACTAACTAGACTGTGGAGAGGACACTGGTTTCTGGTGCGGGAGCTAAAACCTTGTGACCTCAGCTGAGAATGTCCCGTTGAGCAACTCAGATTTTCCCCACAGTGCATGTGTCCATTGGGAGCAGCAACAAGGTGTAGTGAGCAGGGGAACTTGCAAATAGGAAACCCAGGAACAGTGACAGTCGATTGTGTCTCCAAAGCTCTATTTGCCCAGAGCAGTGCTGGGTGGGGCGGCCCCTGGCAGTGGAAGTTGGGAGGGTGACTGACGGTGCAGAGGACAGACAGCGGGGTGGTGCCCCTGGGGGGCCTCAGAGCAGCTGAGAGGCCACTGCGGGTTCTGGGCTGTGACTTCCGCTCTCCTTCAGGACCCAAATCTCTACAAATGCTGGACTCCCACGCCTCTGCAAGCTGGGGGTTCAGGAGTCAGAATTTGGTTTCCCCATAGAAATCCTGTGTGGTGGTTTGGGTCTCAGCCTGGGTCGCAGAGACCCACCTCACACTCAAAGGGGCGGCACTGTGGGCCCAGGACTCCCCGCCCCAGCACGCCTCGTGCAGGGCTCAGGGATTCGGGCTGTGAGAACAGAGGGCCCCTCTGCTCCCCTTGGAACCCTGAAGTGGATGGGGGAGTCCTCAAGGGGAGTCTCAGGTGGAGGGTGAGGACAGGTGTCCTGGCAGGCAGTGGGAGATGTCTGTCTTCTGTAAGGTGAGGTGGCAGCCAGGGCCAGTGTTTTCTTCAGCGGGGAAGGGGTGCAGGTGTCTGGGGGTGGGGACGGAGGAGTGTGAGGACAGGCCAGGAAAGAGGCATTCTGTAGCCGCACGCCTCCCTCCACCTGCTGCTCCTCCGTCATGGACATCCGCTAAGGTCACGGCAGCAGCGGCTGGAGGGGACTCAGCGGCTCTGCAGGAGTTTCCGTGGTTGAAGGGTCTGGTCGGGGTGTGTGGCTGGGTCCAGGTTAGACTGAAGCTGAGGCCAACCCTGCACAGCTTTGTTAGCTCTCGCCTCTGGGGCAGGACCCCAGGTCTGTTGGGACCCCTTCCTCCTGCCAGAGTTCACACATGACTGAACACCCCAGTGCTGCCTCATACACTCTTGTCAGGGACAGCAGACGCACGACGGGTGGGGCCCAGAAGACACAGACTGCCAGCACACACATGACCTTGTTGTGCGAGAACAAACGTATCTAACGCACTTTTTACACCAAACTCATCACAGCCTTCTCGCGCTTAGGAGCACCCTGGTCTGACCTGACCCCTGCTCACCGCTTGACAGAAGAGGGTGGAGGCCTGACACAGCCTGTTCTAAAACGGGGTAAGCAAGTTAAACCTTGTCGCTCCAGGAAGCTCTGAGCTCAGGGCTTAGAGGACTAGGTCTTGCCAGGCTGCACTGGGAATGGCCTCAGGTGGCTGATTCAGATGCCAGCACCCAGGTGGCCAGGGCTCCCCCACCCTGCACTGGGGGGAGGGGCGGGGAGAGGTGAGGGTTCACAGACCCAGAGCCAGCCCCAGGGATGGGGGTCCTGGACTGAGCCTTGCATTCTGGGACTGCGTCATCGCCTGCGGGACACCTGGGCCTGTCCTCCAGGCAGCTCAGCGGCTGGCCCACCTTTCTAGTTCACTAGGCTCCCAGCCACGTGGGTGAGAGGGGTGGCCCTTCTACAAGCCCTTGTCACTGGGTTATTGCCGCTCCAGGGAGGGTGAGGGTCAGGGCTGAGGTTCTCAATCAGCTGTCAGGAACTGTGACACCCAGAAAGCTCCTCAAAATCATCTCTCCAGAATTCATCTCACTGCCTCTTTATATTTACAAGCTTGAAACAGTTTATTCAGCAACAGTATTCATTTTGCCTCCCTCTCTCCCTCCCTCCCTCCCTCCGTCCTTCCCTTCCCTTCCCTTCCCTTCCCTTCCCTCTGTCTTTCCCTTCCCTTCCCTCTGTCCTTCCCTTCCCTTCCCTTCCCTTCCCTTCCCTTCCCTTCCCTTCCCTTCCCTTCCCTCTGTCCTTCCCTTCCCTTCCCTTCCCTTCCCTTCCCTTCCCTTCCCTTCCCTCTGTCCTTCCCTTCCCTTCCCTTCCCTTCCCTTCCCTCTGTCCTTCCCTTCCCTTCCCTTCCCTTCCCTTCCCTTCCCTTCCCTCCGTCCTTCCCTTCCCTTCCCTTCCCCTCCCCTCCCCTCCCTTCCCCTCCCCTCCCCTCCCCTCCCCTCCCCTCCCCTCCCCTCCCCTCCCCTCCCCTCCCCTCCCCTCCCCTCCTCTCCCCTCCCCTCCCCTCTCCTTCCCTTCTTCCTCCTTCCTTCCAACTTCATTTATGTGCCAGGGGCTGGGTACGTGCTGGCTCCTGCCACACATTGATGCCTCTGCTTGTGGGTCCCCTCTGGCTGGCTGTCCGACCCCACTCCCCTCCCTCACCCACCCTCACTGAAACCACCGCCTCAGGGGCCACCTGGGGGAAGTGCTCTACCCCCTGGACGCCCAGCACAGGCCGCCCAGCACTCTCCTGGCCCTGGCTGGCCCTGGCTGCGGTGTGTGTGCTGCCTCCCTGGAGCAGGGGCAGCCTCAGTGCCCTCTTTTCTCTCTCCAGCCACCATCCCTTGAGGATGTGGGGATAGACATGCCTGGCTCCCCCTCTGCCTTCACTCCAGCAGCCTCTCAGGGAAGTGTGCTGCTCTGGGCTGGCTCGTGTGGGAGTTCTCCTCCGGACTGGCACGTGTGTGTGTAGTGTGTGCGTGTGTGCATGTGCGTGTGCGTGTGTTTGCACCCCATCAGACTGGGAGCTTCCCAAGCACAGGACTTTTCTTCCTCCATCTGGACACTTGATCAATGGTCCTGACCACCTGTCCTGGAGTCCCAGAGAAAGGGACCCTGGGCTCCAGGAAAGATTTCTAGGAGAGAAGAATCAGACGACAGCCCCTTGCCCCTTCCTGTTACCCTCCCACTGCACCTGGCATGCCTGGGGACCCCAAAGGGGGTTTTGGGGACTCTGCCAGATCAGGATAGTCAAGGCTCCCCCAATGCAGGGACAGCTCAACCTGTAGCACTCTGGGATGGTTTTTAAAAACAGTGCAATGAGGCCCTGGCCAGTTGGCTCAGCGGTAGAGCATCGGCCTGGTGTGCGGGGGACCCGGGTTCGATTCCCAGCCAGGGCACATAGTAGAAGCGCCCATTTGCTTCTCCACCCCCCCCCCTTCCTCTCTATCTCTCTCTTCCCCTCCCGCAGCCAAGGCTCCATTGGAGCAAAGATGGCCCGGGCGCTGGGGATGGCTCCTTGGCCTCTGCCCCAGGCGCTAGAGTGGCTCTGGTCTTGGCAGGGCGACGCCCCGGAGGGGCAGAACATCGCCCCTGGTGGGCGTGCCAGGTGGGTCCCGGTCGGGCGCATGCGGGAGTCTGTCTGACTGTCTCTCCCCGTTTCCAGCTTCAGAAAAATACAGAAACAAACAAACAAACAAAAAAAACACAGTGCACTGAATTGACATGGGGTTCCTTGCAGATGGCCTGAGAGCTCGGAAGGGAGGAGTTCCCTCGTGGGGGAGGGGGACGGCAGGGTCCAGCCTGATCAGTTAGTCTGAGGCTTGTTTCCTCCAGCTGTACTGGGTTACTTGCATTTGGAGAATGTGCTTCTGTGGCCTCAACCATTAGCAAACCTTCAGTGTGTCCTAAGTCTACAGCTTTCCTCTGTTCAAATGACACTCCAGGTCATCAAGCAGGGGCCTTGGGTAGAGGGAGGTGCCCACAGTGCTCATGTCACTGCAGGACTCCAGCCCTGAGCTCCCTGCCAGGGGTTAGCTGGAGACAGCAGTACCCAGTGCTGCTCAGGGCTATACGTGCTCATGACAGCCAGATGGGGGGTGGGGAGACACGAGGACCAGTGCCTCCCTGGCTCTCAGACAGTGGGTATTGGGGATCCCAGATGTGTGACATACTCAGGAAGTCCTGCCTTCTTAGGGAAAGAGTCCTCGTCTAGAAGTCCAAAGACACGAGCTCTGGGCTGGGTCCCACTCACCAGCATAGGGCGCTAGGTAAGTGACTCGGGCTCCTCCTGTGCCCTGCGAGGTTATCGTGGAGCCCAGTGTGCTCTGAAAACCAAGTACTGTTCACAGGCAAGGCACTGCTGTGTCTCTGGGCACTGTCCCCAGGGGAGATTGAAGGCCAGGGCTGTCCCGGGGCATGAAGGGCAGGGACTAGGCTGGCACTTCTGAGCCGAGTCACCAGCTCAGTCAGGGTTCATTGGGGAGGTCACAGCCAGATGGTGTGGGCTTTTAGGGGTTTTGTTAAGAACGGAGTGGGTATCCTTGGCCACCCTGAGATGGCTCAGGGGCTCTAGAGACAGCAGGCCCCTTTAGATTCAGCACCAGGACATAGATCTCTATTTCCAGCCTTAAACCAGCTGAACTAACCCGCCTGCCCCGAGCCAGGGCTGGGTCAAGACCCAGCCTTTTTCCTAGGGGGAAGCAGGGCCGTCAGCTGAGTGGGAGGTCTGGGAGAGGGGAAGCCTGCACACTGGAGAAGCTCGCGTCAGTGGGGGGAGATGCCCCTGCCGAGAGGTGGGAGAGACCAGGAGCTGCGCGTGGCAGGTGGAGCGACCTGCCAAGGAATGTGAAATAACAGGTTTGCGGGTCCCAGGAGGGGAGCTGCGGACGTGCAGGCCCTTCGCAGCCTGTTCCTCTTCCCATCACACCCCACACCCGCCCCTGTCGGCCCAGAGAAGGCCTGTCAACACTACAAAGTCCCAGGGGCAGGAGGGCGGGGAGTCCCCGGCTGCTGTGAACATTGGGTGTCTTAGACGTAACTTCATGTCACAGAAGCCATTCTTACTTGAAAAAATAATGTGAGCCGGAAATACACTAAGAAAAGGCAGTTTTGCTGCCCTCCCCACCAGTGGCCTCTGGCCCCTTTGGAAGCCAGCCCCCCCCCCCATATTCCTAACTCGGAAAAGCCAAGGGTGTTTATTTGCTTGTCCTGCCTGTGGGTTCTGGCGTTGTCACACTGCATGTCAGTGTGACAGTCCCCAACTCTAACTCCAGGCATGTAAAATAACAAACTCGGGCTTGATTTCCCATGGCTGTGGGCATCTGAGCGAGGCGACCCAAAGCAACAGGTACATTCAAGCCGGTTCTGGTTCTCCTCAGTGCGAGTTGCACGGCTTGGTTTTATAAGTTACTGTTTGCTGCAGAGCTCACTTTCTGGATGTGGCGGGCTCCGGACGAAATGGAGTTCAGTCTGGATTACCTGAGCTCAGACCAGGCTGTGGGGTTGCGTGGGCAACACGGACCCACAGGTGTTTTATTTTTCGGCCCAGGCACGGTGGGAACGCTGCCGTGGGGACTCCACAGCATGAAGGGCTTTGAAAGGCACATGGCCAGAAGTCTCTTCCTTTGGGCTAATAAGGACCCATGTGACAGCAGCCCTGCACTGGCCATGAGCCCTCCAGGAAGGTGCTGGTGCTGCTCGCCACTGCCCACAGCTCAGCTGTCCCTCCTTGCCACCTTGCTCTGGGCCCGGAGGCTGGCCAAAAGCTGCCCAGTGGCCTTCCTCCTGCTCTGGCTTCAGCTGAGTGAGAGGACAGAGGTCCCAGCGTCTAAGCCCCGACTCCCTCCCTGCCGGCTGGACTGTGGCGGCTGTTCTCTCTCCCAAGTCCCCAGTTCTCATGGACAGACCCCCTCCCACTACAGCACACCCAGATCCTGGGAACTGACCTTTTCCTTGTCCCATCAGGCCTCGGGGGGCAGCAGCTCTTGCTGGGGCTCCCCCAGCCTTTGTTGGTCCCCGACTCTGCCCACACTTCTGCTTGCAGACTTCCTATCACCCTTCAGCCCTGTCCGCTTTGCACGTGCTTCTGTTCCTGCCACAACTGCCTAAACACACGCCTCCCCGTCCCTGAGCTGGGGAGGATACTGACACCTGTTTCATCCACCTCTGTGACCCGGGCTTATCCTCTCAGATGTGCTCCCCTTTAGGAAGAGAGCTCCGGGTCGCCCCTGTGTCAGACTGGGGAGGTGTGCTGCTGAGGGTCCCAGGGGAGACAGACAGGAGGGCTCTTCTCAGTGTTTTCCAGGGCAAGTCATGCTGTCAGGGACAGAGACTGGTCATGGGGTTCAAAGCTCTGAAGTATGTTGCCTGGGCCTCTGCTCAGATCACCAGCTGGGTGGGGTGGCTATGCCTTCTGATGGCACGTGCAGGTCCAGCCAGGCTGGGGGGGCCCACAGTGCCCATCCTGCTGGAGCCCTGGCCTTGCTGCCCTCTGAAAGTGACTCCCGGGCCTCCCGTACTAACTGGGGTGTGGTAGACAAAAAGAATAATGCCCCTCCCCCAGGTGTCTTCATCCCGATCCCCGGAACCTGTGCAGATGGCAACAGGGACTCTGGGGGTGTGATTCAGTTGAGGATCTTGAGATGGGAAGATTATCCTTAGTTTTCTGCATGGGCCCTAAGTGCAAAAGGGGAGCAGAGGGTTAGAGAGCAGAAGTGATAGCAAAAGCCAGGCTGAAGTCATGTGAGGAAGGCGCACGAGTCAAGAAATGCAGGGGGCTGCTCGGAGCTGGGAGAGGCCCATGCTCATATCTCCCTGCAGCCTCTAGAGCAGGCGTCCCCAAACTATGGCCCACAGGCCGCATGCGGCCCCCTGAGGCCATTTATCCGGCCTCTTGCCGCACTTCCGGAAGGGGCACCTCTTTCATTGGTGGTCAGTGAGAGGAGCACTGTACGTGGCGGCCCTCCAACGGTCTGAGGGACAGTGAACTGGCCCCCTGTGTAAAAAGCTTGGGGACCCCTGCTCCAGAGAAACACAGTCCTGCAGGTGCCTCGAGTTTAGCCCAGTGAGGCTGACTGTGGAGATCAGGCCTCCAGAGCTGTAAGAACGTAAGTTGGTCTTGTCTGAAGCCACTAAGTTTATGGTTGTTTGTTACAGCAGCCACAGGACACTGATCACAGGACAAGGTTCAGGCCCCACAGACACAGAGACTGTAATAATTCTGGGCTCTGCTCCGGCTCCGCTGATTCTGTTCCAGGAGCGGCACCCCCTGGGACCTGCCTGTGACTCCAGGGCCTCGTTGTCTTCATTTTGGTCCAGAATGTGGGGTTTTTTCCAGGTGAAATGCTGATACCAAATTACTTCACATCCTAAAAGCCTCAAAATCCAGTGTCAACAGGAGCCACAATAACATGGTAACTCAACTGGGTAGGAGGGTCTAAGGCAATGAAGGGGGAGCGGTGGGGCCCATGGCAAACTAGAGAATACATGCCTTGCTGAAAGATAGCAACTCTATGTAACAGTGAGAGCAATAAATCCAGCCAAACAAAATCAATGTCTAACGTATCTCTGTGGCTTGTGAACTGGGAGCTTGAGATCCCATATTTGCCTACTAGTTTCTGGCTGACCCCAAAGGGAAGTGGTCCCTGGGGTAAAGAATAGCACTGGATGTGGTGAGGGTCTCCCAGACCCGGCTGTCCCTTAGAGCCACCCTCCACACCCCCGCCCAGGCCTCCACTGCCCTCAGCCTGTATGCTTTCTAAACAAAATCTGATGAAGAGCCAGGCAAGATGCACTGGCCCTGCTGGCCAGCTGGCTCTGCCTCACCTCCCTCCTTCCTGCCTGCACAAAACCCACAAAGTCTACCCTGGGACCTCGTCTCAGCCCCAGGGCACACTCTCTCTCCCCCCTCCCCAACCCCCCGGTGTGGAACAACCAAGAGGCTACTACGAATGAGTCAAGCTCTAGCCAATGAGACTGTAGGGGGCTAAGAAAAGAGGGGCACTGTCCCAGAAAATGACCAGAACACAGATATTGTAGAAAAAAGCATGGGCTTTGAAGTCAGAGAGGCTTGAGTGAGGTTCCACTTTACCACTAATAGCTGTGTGATTTTGGGCAAGATACTTAACCTCCCTGAGCCTCAATTTTCCCATCTTTAAATGGGGACAGCTTTGGCCAGACAGCTTGGTTGGTTAGATCATTGCCCTGATATGCAAAGGATGTGGGTTTGATTCCCAGGAACAGATTGATATTTCTGTTTCTCTTTACCTTCCTCTATCTAAAAATCAATCAATCAATAAATTAAAAAAATAAAGTGGGGACAATAATCTTTTCTTTGCACTGTGAAGAGAAATCAGATAATGTATGTGAAGGCAGTGCCTGGCCTATAGGAGGGCTTCTGTGCACAGATTCTGAAACTGATAGCTTGGGTTAGAATTCTCTCTAGTGGTTGTGTGACTTCGGTTAAGTTACTTTATGTTTCTGTGCAGACTTTTCTCATCCACAAAATGGGTTCACTGATGTTCTCCTAGGGCTGTTGGGAGGACAAAGTGGCATAGCGCATGTCAAAGACTTAGACCATGCCTGAACTTGGTAAGGACTCCATGAGCATGGTAATTATTTATTAGGTTCATTCTGACACTGGTGAGCATGTGTCTCTTGTACCCGGTGGGCCATGTGGTGTGGAATGGAGAAGTCAGAGCTGGCCTCCTGGTTTTCATAAGAGAATGACTATAGTGTCCCTCACCTGTCTGCCTGGTTCCTTCCTCCACTTTCTACAACCTGAATCTTCCACTCTTTCACCTTCTGTCTCCAGCAGCTGTCTGTGACATTGCCAGACACCGATCTGGCAGCCCCTGGCAGCCCCAGACCCCGGGGCCAGGAGAGTGCCGGGGTCCCAGGGGGAGCAGGGCTGCTCGGTTCCATCATGGGCTGGGCGGGGCCTGGGCTGCCCTCTGTCTGAGAGGCCCCATTAGCCACTGGCGCTGATGAGCGTTGCACTGTCCTAGGCCCAGATGAATCACTTTGCATGCTGTGCTGTTATGGAGGTTCACAACAGAGGCCCTGTGTGCTGCTTCTGTGTATAGTGTTTCTTTCCATTCCATGATTCAGAAAATGCTAGTCACTCAGCCATGTGATCCCCTAGTCTTCTGCCAAGGAACCGAGGGCAAAGGTTGGCTGGAAAACCCTCGAAGGATGGGTAGGGCCATTGCGATTGCCAGAAAGTGGGCTGAGCCAAGACAGCGAGAGCCTGGACCTCACGGAACCATCACGAAGAACAGTGTTGGGGGCACAAGTATGACGAGGCCAGAGACCCACCCATCAGAGCAGCTGCCGAGGGCCCCAACATGACTGCATGCAGACTTCCACCCACGTCAGCCCCGGAAAATAATGTGATTATTTTGTCTGATTATAAATGTAAAGCTTATTTATGCAAAAATCCTGTTCAATACAGCAAGAAATAAAGAAGAAAGGACATATCTCCTGTCTGTCACCACCAGACACCGTTTTAACCCCTCCAGACACTTTCCGTGTGTCTTCAGGTTCTGGCCCTGTCCTGGCTCCAGCCCAATGCTGGGACACTGTGCCTCCACCGCCGGGAGACAGGCCAGGTCTGCCCAGCTTCCGGGGCCTAGTCCCTACTTGGCCATTAGCTGTCCGTGTGCCTTTAGGCAAATCATGTTGAGTCCTATTTTCTATGTGACTAAAAATAGGATAGCCTGACCAGGCGGTGGCGCAGTGGATAGAGCGATGGACAGGGACTCAGAGGACCCAGGTTCGAGACCCCAAGGTCGCCAGCTTGAGTGCGGGCTCATTGGGTTTGAGCAAAGCTCACCAGCTTGAACCCAAGGTCGCTGGCTCGAGCAAGGAGTTACTCAGTCTGCTGTACCCTCCGGTCAAGGCACATATGAGAAAGCAATCAATGGACAACTGAGGAACCGCAACAAAGAATTGATGTTTCTCATCTCTCTCCGTTCCTGTCTGTCTGTCCCTATCTGTCCCTCTCTCTGACTCTCTCTGTCTCTGCCACACAAATAAAATAAAATAAAAAAATAAAAAAATGGGATAATAATTGGGATAATTTGTTGAGAGGATGAAAGAAATGAGAAATTAAAACCGCAAACCTGTAAAAAGCACTTCAAATATAAGGCAAAATGCTCCCCAAAGTGGTTTTGGGCATCATTGTATGACCACCATAAAGAGAGGGGAAGAGCAAGGGGTTAAGAACATCGCCAGGAAGCCAGCCTCTCAATCATGACTCTATTACCTCAGCTATGTGACTGTGGGTGAGTCCTATGGCACCTCGATGCCTCAGTTTTCTCGTCTGTAAAATGGGGACATAATAGTGTTTAGTTCTTAGGGATGTGACCTAATTAATATACCAATTGTTGATGCTAAAAAAGAGGCTGCTCACCTGTCTACACAGGTCAGGCTCTAACTCTAGCCAGAAAGGGTCAGTACAAAGCACAGTGCAACTTGTATTAAGTGGTGTCTAAGGGGTAGGGGATGTTAAAACCCCAGAGATACTATATATAAGGCAACAAAGACCCCTACATCATAAGAGATCAAAGATGGGATTCAAAATACTCTCAGTGAGGGGACAGCGTGGTCCTCAGGCTCAATGGCACTCACTAAACTGGTATTAAGATCCATCATCATTTAAGTCACATTTCTGCCGGTCACCTGTTCCCTGGATGAAGATATGACTATCTGCACAACACAAGCGAACTGCCCTTCCGTCCCCATCAGTGTTCTCGACTGGCGAAGGGCCCCGTACAACTTCTCCATTTCTGCCGGCCGGCTGGAGTGAGCACAGGGGTTTGCACTGGTGGGTGGCAAAGACCTTCAGATGCGGAGTTCTCAACCCTCAGCAGGCTCTTTCAAAGCCCAGAGTGAAAGACCCACGAAGTGTAGCTAACAACCCACCAGAGTGGGTCTCTGAATTGCTGTCAAGAATTTTGGGCTCAAAATGTGTGGCCAAGTCAGCAACTTCTTTCCATTCTGAGCATAAAGGCGGGGGTGGGGGGTGGGGTCTGGGGTCCGGTGCAGCTTTGTGATTCCAGCCTCACATGCTGTCCCCAGCACATGTCTTGAATAAACAAACAGGAAAGGATGAATGAGTTCTCCTTCTCTCCATCCCACTGACCTCACTTAGCTCAGGGCCTTGGCTGCGCTTGCCAGCCCTATCCATATTCCACATCCCACACTCCTGTGAGAGTGATCTTTTTAAAGTGCAAATTCTATAATGCCACCTTCCTTCACCGCTCTGTTATCACCCTGCAGACCCTTGGGAGGTTCTCACTGCCTAAGGCGCTCTTGAAACTCCCTTCAAGGCACGGCGTCAAACACCTCTTCATCCTCCCTCACCAGCCCGTCCGAGCCCTGCGCTCAGGTCCTACTGAACACCTTGTAATCTCTGAGGATGCAATACGGTCTCAAGCCTCCATGCTTTTGCCTATGCCATTCTCGGCCCCACTGTAAAGAACTGGCACGCTCAGTGGAAGCCCCGTGTCCCCTGTGAAGCTTTCTGTGACTGGAGAGCTGGGGGGCCCCTTGCCCTGTTTTCCCAGTGCTCTCCCATGGACTGTTTGTTCCCAAGGAGGCAACTGAGAAGGCTTGACTGGCCTCCCCGATCTGGACACTAGAGGGCAGTGGAGTGTAGGCAAGCAGTGGGTGGACAGCTACCTCAGGCTGTTGAGCTAGTTCTGGGGGGGGAGGGTACCTGGCTGCAGGCTCTGCTCACAATCTGTCCTTACACACACAGCTGTTTGGGCCTCGCCACACCCCACTTCTGGGAGGCACAGCCCCTCTGCGGGTCCCCTGGCCTTTGCCACTCCACCTTCACACCTCTACCCACAGGGCCACCCAACTAACCATCTTTAGCCATTATTTTCATCAACTTTTCTCTTCTTCATGCCATCCCACCTCACCCCACCCACCCCTCCTCAAGAATATTCAGTAGCTCCTTGTTATTTCCATATTAAAGCCGAACCTCTCATTTTGGGTTTCTTTTGCTTATTAAATTTTTGCAATTTCCACAGCATTAAAAAAAAAAATCTTAAGTCCATCCCATAATTTACATTTTGTGCACTTTCTCTATCCATGCATGTATATGTGTGTATTTGTGGTTATGGTCAGGGCATAGGTACAATTTTGAATTGAACTGTTTTGGCCTAATTTAAAACCATAGGCAGTTTTTCAAACCATCATCCCCACTGTATAGATATCAATATGAAGGAATGCCAGTCGAGGTCTCCAGGCCACGCTCGCCAGCCTTCCTGCCCCGTTTGACCACCCCCAGTGCAGAGTCCGCAGCTCTTTAGAGACCAGACTCCCTGCCCAGTCCCTATCCTGGAGTCCATGCCTCCCAGTCTCTTCCTGAAACGCCCTCCCCTTTCGTCTCTGCTAGACTGCCGACCGCCCCAGACCTCTGCTCCAACTTCTCCTCCACCAGAGCAGGCAGCCCTGCTTGGTCGCCTTGCTCCTGCAGCCCACTCCCCTCTGATGCGGCTTCCGGAGGGTAGTCCTGGCCGGAGGTCCTGCCACCCCGAGTCCATTAATGTCTCATGCTGCTATAACGAATCACTGCAGACTCGGTTGCTTAAAACAAGAGATATTCAATCTCTCACAGTTCTGGAAGCCACAAGTCTGAAATCAAGGTGTCAGCAGGGCCATTTCTTTAGAGGTTCTAGGGGAGCATTCGTCCCTGGCCTCTTCCAGCTTGATGGAGGTCCGTATTCCTTGGGAATCATCCAGTCTCTGTCTCTACCTTCACATGGCTTTCTCTTCCCTGTGTCTCTTTGTCTCAAATCTTCCACCGAGTCACTTTTATAAGGACACTTGTAATTGCATTGGATAACCCAAGATGATCTCTTCTTCAATATTCTTAACTACATACACAAAGATGATTCTTACAAATAATGTAACATTTACAGCTTCCAGGGACTCAGACGTGGACATATCTTCTTGGGGGCCACCATTCAACCCACTACTGTGTCAATCTGAAGTTATTCAGGGCCAGCCCTCAAGATCAATGTGGAACAAAGTGGGGGCTCCCAAACTTAAATAACCACCAGAAACCTGGTGGTATGTGAGTGAGACCTGGGAAGTGCCTCCGCCCAGGCTCCCACAGTGACTCAGATTCAGGGGGGATGGGACAGTGCCTGGCTATCAGTCGGGATCGGATACATCGCTACAGTAACAAACAACCCCAACCTGTAAGTGGCTTAACACACAAAAAATTTCCTCTTGCTTGATCTTTCCAAATGATCACCTTGGGTTAGTTTGGGACTCTCCTATGACTTGTCCTCATTCTAGGCTCCAGGCTGACTGAGTAGCCACCATCTGGAGTGTCGCTGGTTTCCATGACAGAGGGGGGAAAGCTGTGATGATTTATGAACTGGCTTTCAATGCCAGTTCCACCCAGAAAGTGACACTAACTCTTCTTTGGCCGTGTACACACTGTGCGGGGAGTACAACCCTGTACCAATACCTGGGAGAACTCAAACCTGGTGTCTATAGAAAGTGCCACAGGTTTGGGGCAGCATGGCACAAGACAGCCCTAGGAGAAGATGTGGGCAGCGTCCTCTAGCCCGGAGTCATCACATCTCTGACTAGGGCCTCCTCACTAACCAGGCTCAGGAAAATGGGCGGGGCATGCCCACGGGCGGGAGGCAGCTGCAAGCCTGGTCGCTGTCACTCAGTCTACTTAGGACGCCGGTGTAGGTGCTGCCACCAGTGTCATGCTGTCTAGACTCCTGACCCCACTGCCATGGCTGTGTCCTCTCTAACTGCCCGTTTCTCCCTTGAGAGACAGAACCCTGAGCACGAGCACCCTCTGGGCCGAGCCTGGGTCTCACGCGGGAATAGAGGACTGTCTGCCTCCCATCAAGACCGCACGCTGGTGGACCCTCTGCACCAGGGAGGGGACTCGAATGTGGGCAGGCTAAAGTCAGCAGACATCCTCTCCTGAGGTCATCTGCTCCTTGTCCAGAGTGAGCTCATTCTGGAAGGCATTCAGTTCACTTGATCCTCTAAGGAAGAACCAAGAGAGAACTGGAGAGAGAGAGGTGTGGCATTTGCTCGACTGTCTGCCCCGTGAAGGCCACCAGCATCAATCAGCAGAACCAAGGCAACTGGTTTAGACGTGGTTGCTCCTCTGCTCACCCCAGAAGGAAAGGGCTGAGGAGCAAGGGGAGGAGGCGGGACAACCAGGCTCCATCCTAAACCTGCACAGAACAGGCAGCAGTCTGTCAGGGAACTGAAAACGATGTGTGAAGAAACCTGTTTGGCTTGAAATGGTTGTGCAAACTGCAGAGCTGTTTGTTACAAATGTTGGCTGCCGATCAAGGTATTTTGACCCTTAAAGAACACTCCTGTATTTCAGGAAACGAAGTTCCTTTTGAGCAGCAAGCTTTCCCTCCCTGGGGCCCGCACAGAGACCTGGGACCCAGCGCTGCTGTGGGGAAGGCGGCCTTGGCCTGCTCAGAAGGAGGCAGCCCCAGGGCAGGGGGAAGGAAAGCAGGAGGGGAGAGTCACAACTTTCCCTAAAACGGTGGCTGACAGTGGCTGATGGCCGACTGCACAGCCCCAGGGCAGCTCAAACACAGAACTCCCGGCTCCATTTGAGTACCAAACAACATGCAGCTGGGGATATATTTCCACTTTAAAAATTACTTTTCTGAAGTTCAAATTTAAAGGGAAGTCCTGTAGTTTTATTCCCTAAACCTGGAATTATTACTTGGGCATGCTGCTTTTGTTTTATTTATTTGAGGGCTTAGGTTAGATTTTCTTGGCATTATGGTTTCTTACTGCCAAAAAAACAAAGTACAAGTTTTGAAAGTCATAGCTAGCCCTTCATTATTCCCCCACATTGAAAAGTTTGGCTGTGATGAATGTTTAATGCATTCTTTCACCCCACATTTTATGGAGTCCCTTTGAAGTCCCAGGCACTGGTGCAGGCCACAGGGATTAAACGAGGTGTACGAGATGGAGCCGCTGCCTTCCGAGAGCTCTCAGAGTATCAGGGCGGACGGTCAGCCATCGCCCATGCGTGCTGGGAAGAGCGCGGTACAGAGAGGGAGCTGGCCGCAGAGCAGGGAATAAGTGAAGCAGGCACTCTGGTTTCCGAAGGTCCTTGGACAACGTTGATGAGCCCAGCATTTGGGAAGGCACTGATCCTATTATGTAGTAAAGTAACCACTGTCTGCTTGGTTGGCTTAAAAAAATATGACATTGTAAGACATTTCCTTGGGGTGTCTTCAGGATCTAACAGCAGGGAAGTGATATTGTGATTTATAGCAAATAAATAAATAAATAAACAAACAAAAACACACCTGTATTTGAGCTTTGCAGGGTTCTGGCACAGAGCTCCTGAAATCCTTGGGACTTCCTAAGTGATGAGAGTGATAAAGGTGTCTCTTGTTCTGTTAATGAGGTGACTTTTGGATGGAACCTAATGAGGACTGGTTGCCAGGGAGCCAACCACCTGAGTAGAGGGCTGAAATGTTCAGTCCCACCCCTCAGACATCCTGGGAGAGGGGCTTGAGGTTGAATCAGTTGCCAGTTGGCAATGGCTTAGTCAACCAAGCCTATGTAATGAAGCCCCCATAAAATCCCGAGAGGACTGGGTTCTGAGGGCTCTGGGTTGGTGAACATGTGGCGATGAGAGTGGCTCCCACAGAGAGCACAGAAGCTCCACACCCCTCCCCATACTTCGCCCTGTGTGTCTCCTTCACTGGGCTTCTCCTGAGTTAGAGTCACAGTTAATAAACCTCTGCTCTAGTAAGCAAACTGTTTCCCTGAGTTCTGAGTTGAGAAAGAGAACATGGGAACCTCTAATTTATAGCTGGTGGTCAGAAGCACAGGTGACAGCCTGGATTTGTGATTTGCATGTTGAGCTGCAGGCAGTCATTGGAACCTGCAAGTTGTAGCTGCTAAGTCAGGAGCACAGGACACAACAGCCTGGGCTGTGACTGGTATCTGAGGAGGGGCGGTAGCTGAAGAGGCCTGATCCCTTAAACCTGGAAGTTGGTGCTATCTCTGGGTAGATAGGGTCAGAATGGTGAATTCTGACATACCCGGCCGGTGTCTGAGAATTACTTGCTGGAGGTAGGGGCCCCACCCCACCCGCTGCCAGCACACATGTTGGAACTGGGTTGGGGAACCTAATTTAAGGGCTGGCCCCAAGACTTGCTGGTTTGGGCCGAGGAGCCACATTTAACCATATCCCTAAGACTCGGTCCCGGCCCTACCAGTAACAGGAACATGGCTGAAATGAAGATATTCCGGAGGAGGAAGTTTCAAAGGGCAAAATGCTCTCCTCCTTATTAACTCCCAGGTAAACACCACAGCCCTGAGCACGGATGAGTAAACCAGAAGGAACTCCACCTCGTGAAGGGCAGATTGTTCTTTGTTGCCCAAGGAAGCAGCAAGAGCAAAAAGAAAGTACTCTGTTATCGGGAACATTATTATCCTTAAAAAAAAAAACAACAACAAACCATTAGAGGATGTTATTTCCTTTCTGGAAGAACCTGTGTTCTGGGAACTGGGGCTGACTTTCAGTGAGCGTGGCAGTCCTTCCACGACGCGCTCTGGATGGGTGTCTGAGGCTGCTGGCAGCCAGGCTCGTGGCAGCTGGTCTAAGGGTTGGGAGACTAAGCCTGGGAGCCTGGGAGCCTGGTCGCACTTGCCACAGAAGACATGAGGTCTCCAGCATGTGACCAAGCAGTGGTGGGCCCAGCAGCAGCGTGGGCTGTGGAAACAAGGCTCAGAGATGGTTCTGTGTGAATCCAGAACAACAACACGAAGCCCACGGATTGGTGAGTCAACCACAAGCCTCTGGAAACCAGGAACGTTGTTTTCTCCTGCTCCTGTGGAAGCCAGAAATAGACCTCTGTCCTTTGTCCTTGAGGAGCTGAGGAAACTGCTTGTGGGTGTCACCAACCACAGGTCTCTCTGTTCCTCTCCCTCACCCACTCTCCGCTCCTTCCCTCCCTCCCCTGACCTTAGCCACAGCTGTGGACACTGTGGGCTGCTCTCAGCTCGCTGTCTGGCATCTGGGTAAAGGTGGTTTCCCCGGGCACGAGGAGTACATCTGAAGAATGTGGTTGCTGCTGGAAGCAGCACAGCTGTTTCCTTGCCCACATTAACATCACACCCAAAACCTTCCTCCAGCAGCGGATCCTGACCTGAGGCCATTCAGACATGTTGGGCTTCTTCCTGGCGTAACTTCAATGTCAGAGACATGCTTCTAGGGTTTTAAAAACTTCATTAACTGAGGCCCACAGTAAGACATACTGTGTATTTTCCATTGTATCCATGCATGTATTATGTACTGGATATTTTCCACACACATGAATCCCATCTGGCTCCCTGCCCTCAGTTTCTTTGGTGTTTGGCTAGTGAACAGCCAGCCCCATAGGAGATGGGAGGGAAGGTGGTAATGAGGGTAGGTACTATTCTCAATTTGGTTGCCTCAAGCTGGCTAGCCTCCTTCCTCTGCTTATAATCACAGCCCCTGTCGGAGCCTCTCCACATCATTCTGTCCCCAAGTTCTGCCTTCCTCCTTTAAGACTAAGGAACTAAGCCCTACAGCCCTGGCCCCGCATTGTCCCTCATGACTTTCCTACATGATGCCACATTTTTCTAAGTAGTTCCTTCACTAAATGACCCAATCAGAATGTGCCATCTTTCTACTGCTGTATACATGTGCTATGTGTGTAATACATTCATATATTACGCGCACACACACACACACACACACACACAAACACACACACACAGAGTCATGAAATGCAAAGAAGGATACTAAAGGGATCCAACAAGAGGATACAACTCTTGTAAATATATATATATACCCAACATTCGAGTACCTTAATACATAAAGAAAATCTTGGTGGACATTAAGGGAGAAATAGACAGCAGTACAATCATAGTGGGGGATTTAAACACCCCACTGACATCAATAGATATATTTTTCAGACAAAAAATCAACAAGGCAACAGCAATATGAATAACACACTGGATTAGATGTATTTAATTGGTATTTACAGAACATTTCATCCAAAAGCAGCAGAATAAACATTCATCTCAAGTGCACATGTAACATCCTCAAAGATAGACCGCATGTTAGGACACAAAATAAGTCTCAACAAATTCAAGAAGACTGAAATCATATCAAGCACCTTCTCTAACTACAATGATATAAGACTAGAAATCAACGACAATAAAAAAACCCCTGAAAAACAATCAAACACATGGAAGCTAAACAGCATGTTATTAAACAATGACTGGGTCAACAATGAGATCAAAGAAGAAATCAAAAGTTATCTGGAAACAAATGAAAATGAACACACAACAATACAAAATCTATGGGACACGGCAAAAGTAGTTTTTAATGGGATATTCATAGCATTATAGGCATTCCTCAAGAAGCAAGAAAACTGTTAAACAATCTAAACTTATACCTAAAAGTACTAAATAAAGAACAATTGGCCTGACCTGTGGTGGCGCAGTGGGATAAAGCATCGACCTGGAACACTGAGGTCCCCGGTTCGAAACCTTGGGCTTGCCTGGTCAAGGCACATATGGGAGTTGATGCTTCCTGCTCCTCCCCCTTCTCTCTCTCTCTCTGTCTCTCTCTCTCACTCCTCTCTCTCTAAAAAAATCAATAAATAAAATATTTTTTTTAAAAAAAAAGAACAATAAAGCCCAGAGTAAGTGGAAGAAAGGAAATAAAGATCAGAATGGAAATAAATGACACAGAGACTTAAAAAACAATACAGAAGATTGATGAAACCAAGAGCTGGTTCTCTGAAGGGATAAAAAGAGATTGACGAAGTTTAACAGACTCATCAAGAAAAAAAGAGAGGCCCTAGCCAGGTGGTTCAGTGGATAAAGTGTCATCCTGGCACACCAAGGTCACAGGTTCAATTCCTGGTCAGAGCATGTATGAGAAGCAATCAATGAGTGCACAACTAAATGGAACAACTACGTGGAACAATGAGTTGATGCTTCTCTCTGTCTCCCTTTCTCTCTCTCTCTTTCTCTCAAATCAATGTGAAAAGAGAGAGAATCTGAATAAATAAAATCAGAAATTTAAGAGAAGTAACAGCTGACACCACAGAAATACAAAGGGCTGTAAGAAAATAATATGAACAACTACATTTATGCCAACAAATTGGATAATCTAGGCAAAATGGATAAATTCTTAGAAACATACAATCTTCCTAAACTGAATCAGGAAAAATCAGAAAGTCTAAATAGATTGATTACAACAAATGAAATTGAAGCAGTAGGCCCTGGCTGGTTGGCTTAGTGGATAGAGCATTGGCCTGGAGTGCGGACGCCCCAGGTTCAACCCCCGGTCAGGTCACACAGGAGAAGGGACCATCTGCTTCTCTCTCTCTTCCCCTCCCCCTTTCTCTCTCTCTTCTGTTTTCACAGCCAGTGGCTTGATTGGTTCAAGCGCTGGACCCAGACAGGATTGCCAGTGAATCCCAGTCAGGGTGCATGTGGGAGTCTGTCTCACTATCTCCCTTCTTCTCACTTAAAAATAAAAGAAAGAAATTGAAGCATTAATAAAGAAAATTCCTAGCAAACAAAAGTCCTGGACTGGATAGCTTCATAGGTGAAACTTACTAAACATTCAAAGAAGAAATAACACCTATCTTCAAACTAGTCTAAAAATTTCAAGAGGAGGGAAGACTCTTAAGCTCTTTTTACAAAGTCAGCATTATCCTTATTCCAAAACCAGACAAAGACACTACAAAGAAAGAAAACTATAGGCCAATATTCCTGATGAACATAGATCTAAAATACCCAACAAAATATTAGCAAACTGGATCCAGAAATACACTAAAAAGATCACATACCAAGACCAAGTAGAATTTATTCCAGGGATGCAAGGTAGGTACAATATCTGCAAGCCAATAAACATGATACAAACAAACATGAAGAATAAAAACAACAGGATTATATTTATAAATGCAGAAACAACATTTGATTAAATGCAGTGCTCATTTAGGATAAAAACTGCAAAGTGGGAATAGAGGGATCATTCCTCATATATGACAAACCTATAGACAATGTCATACTCAATGGACAAAAACTAAAAACATTTTCCCTAAGATCAGGAATAGGATGGGATGTCTGCTTTCATCATTCTTATTCAGTATAGTACTGGAAGTCCTAGCCATAGCAATCAGACAAGAAGAAGAAATAAAAGGTATCCAAATTGGAAAAAGAAGAAGTAAAACTGTCCTCATCACCAGACAACATGATATTATACATAAAAAACCCTAAAAACTTCACCAAAAAGTCACTAAATCTAATAAATGAATTTCTCAAAGTAGTAGGATACAAAATTAATATTCAGAAATCAGTAGCATTCTCATTTACCAGTAATGAAATATCAGAAAGAGATATTAAAAAACAAACAATTCCATTTACTATTGCAACAACATCAAAATAATTTGGTACTTAAGAATAAATTTAACCAAGAAAGCAAAGGACCTGTACTTGGAAAATTATAGGATACAGAAGAAAGAAATTGAGGAAGATACAAATAAATGGGAGCATATACCATGTTCATGGATTGGAAGAATTAACATCATTAAAGTGTCCATATTACCACAAGCAATCTACAGGTTCAATGCAATGCGTATTAAAATACCAAAGATATACTTCACAGATCTAAAACAAATATACCAAAAATGTATATGGAACCAAAAAAGACCCTGAATAGCTTCAGCAAATCTTGAGAAACAAGAACAAAGTTGGAGCCTGAACAGGCAGTGGCACAGTAATAGAGCATCAGCCTGGGATGCTGAGGACCCAGGTTTGAAACCCTGAGGTCACTGTCTTGAGCACCAGCTCATCCAGCTTGAGCACGGGCTCACCAGCTTGAATGCAGGATTGCTGGCTTGCGCATAAGATCAGACATGATCCCATGGTCACTGACTTGAGCCCAAAGGTCACTGTCTTAATCCCAAAGGTCACTGGCTTGAGCCCAAAGGTCACTGGCTTGAAACCCAAGGTTGCTGGCTTGAGTCCAAGGTCACTGGCTTGAGCAAGGGGTCAATGGCTCAGCTGGAGCCCCCCAGTCAAGGCATATAAGAGAAAGCAATCAATGAACAACTGAAGTGACATAACTATGAGTTGATGCTTCTCATCTCCCTTCCTTCTGTCTGTCCCTGTCTGTCTCTCTCTCTCACTAAAACAAAACAAAACAAAACCAAAAAAACAAAGTTGGATATCACAATGCTGGATATCAAACTATACTACAAGGCTATTGTAATTAAAACAGCTTGGTACTGGCATAAGAACAAGCATACAGATCAATGAAACAGAGCAGAGAACCCAGAAATAAATCTACACCTTTATGGTCAATTGATATTTAACAAAGGAGTCAAGAGCATTCAATAGAGTAAAGGCAGTCTCTTCAATAAATGATGTCAGGAAAATTGGACAAGTACACACAAAAAAGTGAAACTAGACCATCAACTTACAATTATACACAAGAATAAACTCAAAATGGATAAAAGACTTAAATGTAAAATGTGAGACCATAAAAATCCTAGAATAAAACATAGGCAAAAAAACCTCAGACATTTCTCATAGCAATTTTTTGCTGATATATCTCCTCGGCAAGGGAAACAAAGGATAAAACAAACAAACAAATGCTACTACATTAAACTAAAAAGCTTTTGCACAGCAAAAGAAACCGTCAACAAAATGAAAAGGTAACACACTGAATAGGAGAACATATTTACCAATGATACATCTGATAAGGGGTTAATTTCCAAAATATATAAAGAACTTATGCAACCACGAAGACAAACAACCCAATTAAAAAATGGGCAAAGGACCTAAATAGACACTTCTCCAAAGAAGATATACAGATGGCCAATAGACATATAAAAAAGGTGCTCAATATTAATACTAATCATTAGCCCAGTGGTTCTCAAAGTTTTTGAAGTCGAGGCGCATTTAAAATCCTACAAATAATTGTAGGTGCACTATATACAAATTTCTGAGAAATATGTTATAATAATTAAGTCAAATATTAAAGAAAAAAATAAAGTCCAAGTGTGCTTTTATGGTAATTAAACGAAATAAATACAACAAAATAAAATTTATTCTGACATTAAAAAACATTTTTATGTTACATTTTTAAAAATGTTTTTTATTTATTTATTTATGTATTTATGTATTTTTTTACAGAGACAGAGAGAGAGTCAGAGAGAGGGATGGACAGGGACAGACAGACAGAAACAGAGAGATGAGAAGCATCAATCATTAGTTTTTCGTCATGCGTTGCAACACCTTAGTTGTTCATTGATTGCTTTCTCATATGTGCCTTGACCGTGGGCCTTCAGCAGACCGAGTAACTCCTTGCTCGAGCCAGCGACCTTGGGTTGAAGCTGGTGAACTTTTGCTCAAACCAGATGAGCCTGCGCTCAAGCTGGTGACCTTGGGATCTTGAACCTGGGTCCTCTGCATCCCAGTCTGACGCTCTATCCACTGCGCCACCACCTGGTCAGGCTATGTTACATTTTTTGAGTTATGCTTTTTAGAATTTGTTAAAAAGAGGGGTTAAAAAATTAAAAAACAAAACAAAAAAGTTATCTTTTTATATATATATAGACACATTCTTAGTAAGATTTAGTAAATTCAACAGGTCCTGGCATGAATGTGTTAAGTTTTTTCATTCTTGTGTTTATGAGAAACATGAGCCTGATGTGTCCTAGTGATTTCTTCAATATTTGGGCATATATTTGAAAGGCGAACTCTCATTTCCTGGTCAATACATTAAAGAATTCCTCTCTTTTTAATCTTGTGTTGAGGGTAGAAAATCCTAATTCACATAAATAGGATGTTGAAAATTGTAGTAAAATGTTCAAAGCTTTTTTAGATATTGCCACATATTCTTCTTTTATTGAAATCCAAAAGGCTTCAAGAGACAATTCCTTATGTTTAATCATCAATCCAAAACCCCCACCATACATATCATCTTAACTTTATACCAAACAAAGGATAGAAGAAACTTGCCTCCAGTCTTTCTGGGGATGGGGGGGGGGAGGGTAGTGTAAACAATCCAGCACCACAGTTGAACAGCCTTTTGCAACCTAGTCAGGCAAGTGAGATGGGGGGTTGGGCAGACTGTCAGCTTACAGCCAATTCCACACACCTCTGTCCCCCCAAAATCTAAACTCCAAAAACACTGTTGGTTTTTTGGTCTCCAACAGGCACATATTTCTCTGGAATATCATAGGGCACACCTGGAAATCTTCTAGGGCACACACTTTGAGAACCCCTGCATTAGAGAGATGCAAATTAAAACCACAATGAGCTATAACCTCACATCTGCCAGAATGGCTTTCATCAATAAATCAACAAACAAGTGTGGGTGAGGGTGTGGAGGAAAGGGAACCCTCATGCATTGCTGGTGGGAATGCAGACTGGCACAGCCACTGTGGAAAGAAGTATGGAGTTTCCTCAAAAAATAAGAATGGAATTGCCTTTTGACCCAGCAGTCCTACTTCTGGGAATATATCATAAGAATCCCAAAACATTAATTTGAAAGAATCAATGCACCCCTATGTTCACTGCAGTGTTGTTTACAATAGCCAAGATCTGGAAACAGCTCAAGTGCCCATCAATAGATGAGTGGGTAAAAAAACTGTGGTACATTTACACGGTGGAATACCATGCAGCTGTAAAAAAGAAGGAAATCTTACTTTTTATGAGAGCACGGATGAACTTGTAGATTTTGACACAAAGTGAGGTACACTGGTCAGAGAAAGACAAATACCATATGTTCTCACTTATAAGTGGAATCTAATGAACAAAATAAACTGATGAACAAAATAGAAAGAGACATGGATACATGGAACAGACTGACAGCTGTCAGGGGTGGTTTGGGGGACTGGAAGACAGAAGATGAAGGGATTAAGCAAAAATACACACACACACACACACACATATAAAAACAAGTAGACACAGACAATAGTGAGGGAAAAGCCATATATGTAATTCTATTCTAATTATCAAGAATGCTTATCCCACCCACTAAACTAATTCCATGACCCACTTGCAGGTCTCGATCCCCAGTTTGAAAAGCACTGCTTAGAGCCAGCCGAGTGGAGGCAGCCCTCCGCTGACCTGGCTAGAGCATCCAGCAGAATCAGCGTGGAACATGCCATGGGAGTAGTCAGATGACTGCAGAGTGGGTGTCGCATGGGGATCCATTTGGGGAAGGCTGGACTCCTCTCTGGGGGTAGTTTCCGTCTGTGGTCATCACATCACGCAGGGGTTGGGTTTCCACAACCTCAGTTGGTTAGCAGCCTCCAAAGGTAACTGCACTCTGGGGTGATTCACACAATAGGAGTGTAAATACCACGGTACTAACTTAGCCACGCACAGTAAGTATACGGCCATCAAGTGGGCCAGAGAGTCATGTTTAACATCAGCACCTGTTTTCCAGTTGGAATTCTATCTAGAAAGCCCGGCTAGCACAGCTCCAAAGCAGGGGAATTCTTCGAAGCTTAGAGCACCCCCAGGTGGCCTGAGCACCTTCTCTCTGGGGTGCCTGCTTCACTGCCTCTTTGTTCCTACATCCTTACTGAGCACTGACTTTCTGGTTTCATTCCTGTCTGTATCTGAGCAATTGAAGCTTATTTCAATTCTTGGTGGTAGCAGATGAGGGTGGCTGTGTCCATTCATGGCCATCCATGGCAGCCTGCAAGTGGTCCAGAGATGTGTGGCCAGCATCTAGCCAATCAGTCATAACTATAAGGGCATATTTATTGAATGTTTTGTAGTTTTGTAGAAAGCTCAGTATGCTGCACAGGACTTTTTTTGGCACAACCTCATTTCTCTCCCATAACAAGCTGGCATAGTACCCATTTCCCTACTTTGTACAAAAGGAGGCTGAGGCTCAGAGAGGTCAGACGACTTAGTTGAGGTCATAGCATAGGTCAGTAGCTAGGTGGCCCTAGAAACTGTGAATACAAGTGTGTTCTCTGAAAGGACAGGGAATGTTGACCCTCCCCCTACAAATTCTCAGTCCCTGAAGGCAGGATTGTGCCCCCTTCCAATAACTTGCCTTCCCACCCTGCTCGCCACCTGCACTGTCCAGGGGTGCCCTGTTACCTACGCTTCCTGACAGACGCAGACGGGGGACCAGACTCTTGCCAAAAAGGGAAGGCCTGTGGGAGCCTCAGGCCATAGGGAAGTGACCGCATGGACACAGAAGACCATGCGGGTGACTCAGCTGCCCAGCTGATGGACGTAGATGGATGTCAGTCCTTACAACATGGCCCTTCCGCTTTTCCCCCAGAACAATAACAAATCTTGGCTCTGTGATTTAGTTGCCATAGGAACTAGAAAACATTTGATAACATGGGACCTCGGGACAGGTAGATACAGGTAAACACAACCCTTTCCTGACTCTTAACTTCAAATCTTCTGTTTGTAGCAGATTAGGTAAACAGCCGGGGAAGTCACACTACCACCTGGATTGAATGACCATGTCCGAACCAGGAAGTCTGGGGAACGAGGAAGTCTGGAGTGGTCCCAAGTCTGCATGCACATAGGATCTGGGCCAGATTCCTTCCAGGAAGAAATGGGATCTCAAATATGCTTGTCTTCTTAGGAGGCTGAACATGATTTGATGTGCTCCGGGCCCCTCCCTCCCAACATAGGCCCTGCCCTGGACATTGTGGGGAACAGAAAAAGAAAGACACTGGTTTCAATGTTCAGAGAGCTCTGGGCACAAGACACACACCTGGACAGTCCTGCTAGGTCCCAGCACATATCAGGAATCACCAGGGAACAGGGAGGGAGGAGACTGGGGAGGGGTTTCTGGGGTTTGGAGGAGTGATCCAGAACTCTCCACTCCCAGCCCAGCCTAGCTGAGTGTGGGAACTTCACTCACTGGTGAGGGGTCACGGGTGCCAGGTGGGGCCAAGGACTGGATTCTCTTATGGGCTCAGCCATCGGTGCCTTCTCTGCTTATGGCTTTGGTTCTCCTGTCCTCCCTCTCACTCCTTCAATGCACGTAGGGCACTCAGCTCAGACATCCTTTTTTTTTCCTTTAGGTGAGAGGAGTGGAGATAGTGAGGCAGGGCAGACTCCCACATGCGCTCAGACCAGGATCCACCTGCCACTGCCGGCAAAACCTGATGCCTGAGTGCCGAGCCAATGCCTGGGGCCACACTCAGACCAACCACCAATCGAGACACTGGCTGCAGGAGAGGAAGGAGGAGAGGAGCAGATGGTCGCTTCTCCTGTGTGCCCTGACTGGGAATCAAACCCGGGACGTCATATATTGGGCCAACACTCTATCCACTGAGCCACCGGCCAGGGCCAGCTCAGACATCTTGACAACAATATCTCACCCTCTGTAAGATTAAACAGGTTCATATTCAAATGTTTCCCTCCCTTCCCCCTTCCCAAATGTCTCCTCTTCCCTAAAGCACCAACATTATTCCAGGGTTAACCCCATTCTCTCTAATCAGACTGCTGCCAATGTCAGATGAGTGTGAGTCACACCAGAGCCTCCCTTTCCTCTCCTATGGCCACCACCCTTGGCCATCTTGCACATGACCACTTTAGCCTCATCTTAGATATTTTCTTATCTCCATTAATGTTTTCTTCCAACTTTTTTTTCTTGAGAGAGAGGAAGGGAGTGGGGGAGAGAAGCATGACCTTGTTTTGTTCCCCTTAGTTGTGCCATTAATTGCTTCTCTATGTGCCCTGACTGGTCTCGGTGACCCCGGGATCGAGCCGGCGACCTTGGTGCTCCAGGGTGTTGCTCTATCCACCCTGCCACCAGCCAGGGCTCTTCTGATTTTTTAAACCTACTCTTCAAGTACAGGTGTTCCTTAGGGTCTTATCCTCTGCCAGCATTTTCAACTTCCTGTGGGCAGCACCTCTCCCCCTCCCCCACAATTCAGACTCCAAACCTCTGAGAGAGACTCACATCCGGCCCCCACAGCTTACTACCTTCTTGTATGTTTCCTCTCTTGATTCACTGCCTCTCTTGATTGACTCTTCCCTGATCACCCCTCATACCCTACTGGTCAGCAAGGCCTGTTGACTGTGGGCGGGGAGTGGCCTCTGCTGGTGACCCCCTGTGCCGTCTGCTCTGGTGCTGTTGTGGACAGGTGTGCCAACTTCTCACTCGCCCCTGCCTCCTCACTTATCCCTGCCCCTGACTCTGTCTCCTCCTTCCTCCTGCAAGGAGTCAGAATTCACATTTCCACAAGGAGCTCTGGTCATGGTATCCCTGCTTACAAACCCTTCATCTCCTTACTGCGTAGGAGTGATATCCAGGCCCCTTGGGGGGAGGGCAGGGGGAGGCCTCCCAGTGTGGCCCGAACTTTCCTTTCCAGCCTTACCTCACACACACAGCCGATGGCTATGGCTACACCACCCTGCTATTCTCTGTCCCTTGTCCTTTTCTGGTATCACCTGCTTTGTCATGCTGACTCCCTTGCCTGAAACCCCCTCTTCCCTCAACCCAGGGAACTCCCACTGGTCCCAAGGCCCCAGCCCAACTCAAATGTCTTCCCAGCCCAATCCCACCCCCAGGTCCTGGGCAGAGTTCACCACACCCTCCTCTGGGTTCCAACGAGAGTCAAGCCTTTTCCACACTGAGCAGAAGTTCCTGTTTCCAGCCTACTCCACTGGCCTGCCAACGGCTAGTGCTGGCCCTGTCCTGCTCCTCTGTGTGCCCTGATGTCCAGCGTGAGCGAGGGGCTCCCCGAATGCTGCACTGGTCCCTGGACCTTCTTTCTCTAGACCTCTTGCTACCTGGCGCTCAGTGTCAGCCTCAACCTCCCAGACTCTGTCCTCCACCTCCCTTCCACACCAGCCCCGACCCTATGCCCCTCACAGAGGTCACTGCCATTTCTGCGGGGAAATCACACAACCCAAAGCCCCTGTGTCTGAGCCTCCATTGTTCTCTAAACAGAATCTTCTCCCTCCCTAGTCTACCCTCCTTCTCTGCGGTGGTACAGCCCATGCCCCCTCAGAGGTGTCTTCTCCTGTCCTCTCAGTCAGGACTCATCCCCCCGCCCCCCAGCTGTGAGCCACACCTGGCCTTCCATCAGTGCTGTTAGCCTGAGTTTTCTCCTGTCTCACTCATTCCCTTTGGAGCTTTGCACAGGCATGAGAACAGCTACCCCCAAATGTCTGTGGATGTGCAGATTCCACCATTGCCCTGTAGTTCCTCCCTGGGGCCTGTGATAGGTTGGCTACCGCAGTCACCACGGGAGCAGGTGGCCTATTTCTGGTCAGTGGGGTGGATGGAGTCCCTTTGCCCCAGTTGAGTGCAGGACCGGAGGGAAAAGTGGCTTCCTCAGCTCTCAAGTCAGCAGCTCGCAAGGAAACAGCCTCCCCGCCTGCTGGTAGACCTGCATGCACCATGATGGCCACTCCCTCTTCAGGGCCTCCGAGGAAGCTGACTAGGGCAGGGGAAGCCCTGGAGAATTGTATTTGCCCAACGGCTTCCTTTAGGTGAGTTCACATGGGACTTCCTTCAGGTTAGGCACATGTGTCCATCATGAGGCCCAGACACCGGCAAGTCCGTTAGCACCAGGGACCTGGTGCCTCCTGGGAACATGCATGGCATGAGCCTGGGGCTTGGGAGGGGGCGTCCCTTGGCCCTGCCCAATGCCCAGTGTAAGGCCAGTGGCCGCCGCCATGGTCATGCAGGTTTCCATTGGATTTGAGCAGATAGTAAAGGAACTATGGAGCCAGAAAATGGTGGGCCATTCCATTTATTAAGGTCTCATAACGGCAGATGAGCAAGCAGGCAGGGAAAACCACTTCCCTCTCACTCAGGGATCCCAAGCCCCAACCTGGTCTTTGGTTCCACAACCTGGACTCCTTCTCCGGACTCACCCTTCAGACTCACAGGCCCCCCACCAACCTCAGCAGGGCTCCCATGCTCCTCTGTACTCCCTCTCTCTCTCTCTCTCTGGACTCTCCAGCAAAACAGTCTGGGGGGAAAAACCCTTCTCCAGCAAACAATGGCCCCTCCCAAGCAGACAGGCAATCCACACTTTGCAATCTGCGGCCCTGAGGGCAAGCACCCACAGCCTTCCATAGACTACACACACTGGCACTGCCCCAACACCTACAAGCATATAAGCAAGCAAACCTAAAAAACACTTGTTTACCCAACCCCCAGGGCTTGTTTTCTTCTTTCTCCTCTTGTTTCCCTCCAGATTCTGCACTTTCATCCCTAACACTGCCTTTGACTTCCTTCCTGTGGACCTCACCACTCCTTCAACGTGCACCTTCTCCTCCATGAGCGCTTCCTAATTGCCCAGGTGCAAGCTCATCAATAACCTCTGACCTCTCTTCTCCCTTTCCTCTCTCTGGAAAACTAGGTTTCCCAAGAGGTCACCATGCACACTGGTGGTGGCCCCCGGAGTCATGAGTGTTGGGGTCTTCTGGAGCCCACTTTGCTCAGGCCACTACATGTGTTTAACCATTCACTGAGCACTTACAGTGTGGGCCCTGGGGAAACAAGAGGGGCTGGCACATGGTGCCTGTCCTCGGGGGACTTGTGATGCAGCAGAGAACCAAGCAGACCATGAGAAGTGCTGTAACGATGGGGAGATATACAGCATACAAGGCACAGAGGGGGGCAGCCAGGACACTGCTGGGAGGGTGGCTCAGGGGAGGTGATGACCAAGGGGAGGCCCAACAATGATTGTCGTTGGCTATAGGCTTGGGGAAAATGTATTCTATGCAGAGAGAAGCCAGAAAGAACACGGCATCTTGGGGGGAACTGCCAGCAGGTCTACCCAGCTCCAAGTCAAGTGTGCACAGGAAGGGGAGGCAGTGGGGACCAGAGAGAGGCAAGGGGAGACTCATGCAGCACCTCTGGTCCATGAAAGGCGACCAGATTCAATCCAAAAGCAACAAGGACTTGCTGGGGAGCCTTAAGCTGGGAACGATGATGCTGAGTAGCTTATGTTGGAAATATTAATTTCTATCAGATAATGGGGAAAATTCAGAAGGAGGTTTGCTCTTGTCCAAGTTCATATTCATTGAGTAAACCAAAGGAGAGGAGCCAGAGACCTGCTGAGTCCACAGTGAGCAGGGCCACGCTGGCACTGGACCCCACGCCTGTGCCAGGGCAGGTGGGTTGGTGGGAGTATACAAAGAAGGGAACAAGTGGATAGGTTGGGACATTTAGGTTGCAACTAACAGAAGTCAGTTTGACCTGACTTAAGCCAAAGGAGACACTGGTTGTGAAGATGTAGGAGAGGAGCGGTGTGTCCTCAGGACTCTCGCCACCTTCCTGCTATGCTGCCTCTGTCCACCTGCTTTACTCCTTCTCTTTGAGCCCCTCCTCAGTCCCTCTGGCTGCTGACAGAGCCTGCTCCCACACTGACCTCGAGGTGGCGAGTGACAGGCTGGCTCTGGCTTCCAGGTCCACGTTCCAAGAAGAGAGACTCTGAGAGCCCCAGAGCATCCAGTGTAAGCTGCTATGGCCATGGGTGTCAGACATATAACCCAGGGGCCAGGGCTCACGCTGAGCATTGGGGGCAGGGGTCCCAGAGAAGAACCATGTATCAACCTTGTAGGAAGAAGATACATAAATCCCTACAGCCCAAAGGACTTCAATGACAATAAATAATATTTTGAGCACTTACTCTATGCTGGGTACTTTGCTAAGGGATTCACATGTATTTCTTATTTAATTCTTGTGACCCAGTGAGGTACATGCTATTACTGTTTTCAATATACAAACAAGGAAATGGAGGCACAGAGAATTCTAATTGAACTTTCCTGTCCAGTTTCTAAGGCACAACAGCCTGATTTTAGAGTAGAGAGGAAGAGAGAGGCAGCCCTCTTACCAGGGGTGTGCTGGTAAATGTTCAACAACCAACTTTCTGGGGAAGAAAGCTCTGGTTTGTAGCATTTGCTGATTGCCAAGGAGTAAACTGCTCCCATCACGGTTGCTTTCACCTGCTGATTTTTGGAGCCAGTTGGAGCCAGCTCCCACATACTCTGCCTCTCCGCCCTTGGGGTGACCCCCAGAGCTGTGTCACAAAGCTGTGGGATTTAGAGCAGTGGTTCTCAAAGTGTGGTCTTTGAACCAGCCACAGCAGCATCCCCTGAAAACCTGTTAGAAATGCAAATAACCCGACCCCATCCAGCCCTGGAGGGGGGGAGGCAGACCAGCCCTTGGGGCATTCTGATGCAAGCCCAGTTTGAGACCTCTGGAGCAACGGGCTGTCCCAGTCTTCACCCCGAAGTTGGGAGAATGGGGCTTACTTCCCACTCTTTGGTAGACAGGCAAACTGAGGCCAGAGAGGTGGAGGTGTGCTGGAAGGTGGCAGGTGGGTGACAGAAGTTAAGAGGTCACCTGCTGTAAGGTCAGTGGGCAATGGGGGAAGGTCACGTGAGGAACCAGGCCCGGGAACTTTGGCTAGAACCATCCACACCCATGCGTGCCAAAAGAGCAACTGTCTGTCAGCCAGTGAGACTTTGCCGCGTCATATCAACTCACCTCCACCCTAGATGACCCTTTAAATATCCCCCACGCGGTTTCATCCATGCAACTTCTCTGGCCTCTGTCCCTGGGACCAGAGAACATCGTCTGGGAAGCGCTGTACTAAATAAAGCTTTTATTATTCCACACTTCGTGGCTACACCCTTCTTTCTTCCTCAGCGGGGGGGGGGGGGGGGGGGGGGGGGGGTACCTTACACCTGCCAGCCAGTCTTGGTCTCCCCTCCCGTGAGGTAATGGGGTTGGGGGATCTCTGTAGTCTCTTAGCTCTGACACTCCACAAATCTGTGAAGTGATTTGCTAGTGGACCCAAGGTGACTGGGACGGTGGAAAGGCTGGGCCCCCACTGGAAGCAAATGGCCGGAGGATAGGGAAGGAGGGAGTCTGGAGGCCTCCCACACTGGCTCCTCTGAAGGAGGGAATGAGAAACAAGCTGACAAAAGCATGAGGCTCAGTGGTGCCAGGGCCTTCGAGGCCAGTGCACAGAAGTTCCAAACTGAAGTAAGTCCAAGCCATCTCTCTGCCTCGGCCTGGGCCCCCAAATCCCGAGATGGCTCTTGGGGTGGGGGATGGGCCGGGAGCCCTAGGCCCAAGTCCCGCCAAGCTTTCTGTGGGATATGTTTGCTCTCTGGTTATCTCAACAACTTCCCTTCACCCCAGTGCAAATTTACTATTAACCAAAGGCAAACAGATCAAGCGCCAAGTATCAGAAATGATGCAAATCCCGTGTCAGCCCTGGGAGGCCGTGAAATACCTGGGCAATCAGCATGATGTCACCCGGAGAAATGCCAGGCACGCAGGCAGCTGTGGTCACGTGACACAGCCCGGCTGCACTCTGGTCACGTGGGGGGAGAGGGGGTTCCCCACTGAGCTCAGAGTTTCTGACAGAGAACCAAAACACAAACAGAAACTGTCCGGTCACCATGACCTCCGTTAAGTCATGTGATGGGACAGTGTTTTTCCTCAGCGTTTCAGTCACAGAGCACAGATGCTGAGCAAGCGTCACTTAGCAGGACCAGGCTCCGTTGGAACGCTGGCCCGCCTTTGCTTCGGCTGGAATTTCAGCCTCTCCCTGCAGGAAAGAAGCTCTCTATGAAATAGAGCTCCTCAGAGGTCCCTGCTCTAGAATTTCTTTAGCAAAATTCCTGGACTCTGGAAATGCTGAGCAAATGCCTGGTAGCAAGTTGAAGGTTTAGGTAGCAGGGAAGTATAAGGTGTTGGGGTCAAGGGGCAACGGTTCACTCCACTCTCTTGCCCCCATTCTTATAGGCTCTCGTTCTTTGCAAAGGAACTGCTGACCACCTGGAATCCTGGCACTGAGTGACAGCGGTGTGGGCAACACATAAATGGGCAGCCAGGTCATGGCCGTTAAGGATTTCACATTCTATTTAGAACGACAAAACTCTCACAGCCCACGCAGTAACAAGCAACAGGAAACAGCATGCAAATTTACCACAAACCCAGAATTGTGAGGCATAGCGTCTAGTCCCTGTGCTAGACACACCGCATCTGAATTCTAGCCCTGTTACTCCCTAGCAGCTGTGTAACCTTAGGCAAGTTGCTTAACCTCTCTGAGCTCTGGTCTACACATTATAAAGTGGTGAGAAAATTCCCTACACATATGGCTGTTGTAAAAAATGAAATAGTAGTTGCAAAACAGCTGGAAAAATGCCCATCACATAGTAAGTACTTGATAAATTTTAATAGTCCCCTTACTTCCTTTTTGGGCCAAGATGGACCATAAGATGCATCATTTATGTCTGGTCTGTCAACTCAGAGCAGACTAGAAGCAGTAAGTGAAGGGAAGCTTAAAAAGAACAGGGAAAATTAACACATGAAAGTCTGACAGTGAGGAAATACCTAGAGAAAGTATAAAAGCCGGTGTGAAAACAAACTAGCACCTGGGGATCGTACAGTGTGGGTGCAAACAGACACCCGCCCTACAGCCTCTGGGTCCTCATTGTTCCAGGACAGCACAGCAGATAATGCTCACAATGAAATGGTGTTCAGTAGCCTCTAAGAAGCCAAGGATGGGCATAGTGCATCAAAAAACATTTATATCCAAAGTATTTCAGTTTGTTTTTTTTTAAAGTGAGAGGAAGGGAGATAGAGAGATAGACGCCTGCATGCGCCCCAAAGGGAATCCACCCAGAGACCCCCGTCTGGGGCAGATATTCAATGTTCGAATCAGCAGAGCTATCCTCAGCGCCCAAGGCTGATGCTTGAAGCAGTCGAACCACTGGCTGCAATAGGGGAAGAGAGAGAAGGGGGAGAGAAAGGGAGAGAGAAGCAGATGGTTGCTTCTTTTTAGTGCCCTGATTGAACCTGGACGTCCATACGCAGGGCTGAGGCTCTGTCCACCGAGTCAACCAGCCAGGGCGTATTTAACACTTTTAGCAAAGCACTTAAAGTGTGTGGGGCTAGTACATTTTCAGGCATTAGAAAAATTCACCTGCCACAATTCCCCAGTGGTTAAATTAGCTGTGCTTTACTCTACTTCTCTATATATTATACGTCAGAGAGCTTAGAATCATGCTGAACACATTGCAGGGCCTTAACAGACCTTTGCTTTCTGATAGAGCCACACAGCTTTATTTATTTATTTATTTTATTTTTGGATTTTTCTGAAGCTGGAAACGGGGAGGCAGTCAGACAGACTCCCGCATGCACCCGACCGGGATCCACCGGCACGCCCACCAGAAGGCGATGCTCTGCCCATCCGGGGCGTCGCTCTGTTGCGACCAGAGCCACTCTAGCGCCTGGGGCAGAGGCCAAGGAGCCATCCCCAGCGCCCGGGCCATCTTTGCTCCAATGGAGCCTCGGCTGCGGGAGGGAAAGAGAGAGACAGAGAGGAAGGAGAGGGGGAGGGGTGGAGAAGCAGATGGGCGCTTCTCCTGTGTGCCCTGGCCGGGAATCGAACCTGGGACTCCTGCACGCCAGGCCGACGCTCTACCACTCAGCCAACTGGCCAGGGCCAAGCCACACAGCTTTAGAAGATGGCTTGCCCTCTTTCCTATTTCAAGCATTCTATGCATTAACAGCGTAAGATCAGGGAATGGGGTCCATCTTTTCTTTGAAACAACAATACTGTTTATGTCCAGCCTCCCCTGCTGCTCCCACTAACCTGTATTCCAGATTCCTCAGCTGCCCTATGTGGGGGGAAACTTGAAGTCCTAGGATTTCCCTGGTGTAGGTGGGGGTGGGAGGCGGAGTTCCCTTTCCACTTGTTGAGACACACAGGGGACCGGGAGGGCCCCAGGCAGAGGTACCCTTGGCTTCCCTGCTAGCCACCCCACCCAAGGCGAGAATGTTCCCAGGGCTCAAAGCAGCCCAGCCATGCTCCTCACACTTCTGGCCTCCACCCAGCTCCTGACAGGCTGCTGCCCAGAACAGGAGGGGCCTGGTTGTCAGCAGGGACCCACCTGCTCCCCCAGCCAGCACCTCCTCCCCACCCAGGGTCAGCCTTCCACCTTCTTCTTCACCCTGTCCCAGCAAAGGTGCCCTTAACCCTCAACATGCCTCTTCAGTTTTCTGTTTGATTTTTGACTTTTATTTCACGTTAATGCAGTAAATTCTTCTGGGAAGTAGCCCACCAGTAAATAGAATATCTCTGTGTTCAAAAATCCCCACTCAGTGCGATCGGGGAATCTCTATTCCTTTTTCCTGCTGAGTCCTGTCAGGGTTCTGTCCGGAAAACATGCGAGGGCTTCCCCATCTCTGAGCCTTTGTCCTTTCCTTCCTCTCTCTGTACGCACAGGGGGACCGGGGAGGTGGGCCTGGCAGGGAGAAAGCAGCCCGGTGCATTCGGGAGTGTGAATCTGAACTGCCCTTTACTAGCTGTGACCCTGAGTGAGTCACTGAACAGCTTTAGGTTTCGTTTTCCTTATCTTTAAATGGGAACTGGAACTGCTTGCTTGCACATGAGCCCCCCTCCCCCAGATGTGTGTGCCTGGCCTGTGCTAAGTTCTCCCTGACCCTGCCCTGGCCCATTTATCCCATGAATTCTTCTGTGATTATCCCCACTGTGACAGCTCACTGCTCACACCACCCCGACTCCCTGCTTTTTCTTTACTAATAGAACGCCCATTTTATTTGATGGGCAGCAGTGTGCCAGCTAAGAAAGGACATTTCCCAGACGCCAGACAGGTGTGCATGAACCATGGGCGCGCCAGTGAGAGGTAAATGACAGTCTCTGGGAGGGAATTCTGAGAAAGCTCTTTTTAAAAAACAGACTCAATTGTGCCCTTTGGTCCCTTACTTTCATCTCATTCCCCTTTTTCTTGTCTGGAATGGGAATGTGATGTCTGGAGTCACAGTGGCCACATCACAACCACATGGCAACCCTGAAGATAGAAGTCACAGCCTAAGTATGGCAGAGCAAAAGAGTAGAAGGTGCCTAGGACACTGAAGGCACAGTCCATCAGCTTCAGGATTTATGTCACATGGGAAGAAAAACCAGGTAAGATTCCTCCTACATGTAGCCCAATGGAATCCCTATGACTGGACATGTGGGTTGATGGCCTTGCCCTCTTCTGTGAGTTTGACCTAGTCCCACATATGGTCATAACTGTTTTCAGAGAGACTCTGGCCATAAGCAAAGTAGCCTAATGACCTAGACCTTTCAAACCCCATGTATGAGGGGCAGAAAGTTCTGAGTCAGAGTGTCTGCACCCCAAAGTTAATGAAGTTGGTTCCTCACCACCTGGTACTTACCTTATGGGAGAACTGAAAGACGATGGATGTTGATTGTGAAGCAAACACTATTTGCAGGATTGTGGGATATGTTAACCCAAAAGCATGATGGGGAATGGAAGAGCCCAGGCTAGCAGACTTTCTCTGACTTGGGAAAAACTTAGTCCATTCTGTTCATAAGTGTATGAGTTCCAGACCAAATCATTTCTTCACATGTCCACATTCTGCATCCCCAACAAGCTCTAGTTTGCAACTGAAGTTATTTACTGTGCACTTCCCACGTGCAAGTTTCTATGCTAAGTGCTGGTGGGGGTTTGGGGGGGAGGCAAGGATGAGAAAAGACCCAGGCCTTGCCCTCAGTGAGTTGACAATCCAGTGGAGGGGTGGCACAAACACATGAGATTCTCACACAAGTGTAGGAGGGTGCAGAAAGGCCATGATGGAAGGAGAGAGGGATGGGGAAATACAACAGAGGAGGTGAGGCCACAGAGGGAAGCTGCATCTGAACTTTGGAGAAGGATAGGCATTTCAACAGGCGGCAGTGTGGGAGGGCTTGCCCGGCCTGAAGGTGCAGCGACCAGGACAAGGCAGAGTCACCAGGCTAGAGTGATTCTAAAATGGTCACAGTCCAGTAGGGTTACAGTACTGGGAGCCTGAGGCAGTGAAATTCGGGTGCTGAGTGTGGGAGATAAAGCTATGACGATTTAAAAATAAAAATAATAATGGCCAGCATGCACTGGGTGTATTATATGTGCTAGTCACTGTTCTAAGTGTCTTTCTGTGAATTAAGTCACAACAACCCGATAGAGTAAAGACTTTACAGGTCACGAAACTAAGCTTTCACCAAGGAGAAGTCTGTTCGTCCAATGAATGCATCCTGGAGCCAGGATGCAGCCCCGTCTGGCTCCCGAGTTTGCTCTCTTAGTCACTAACCTAGAGTAGGAAAGGGTCAGACCACGGTCAGTGGCGGTCTTATGCACCACTCTAAGGGGAATGGTTTCCCTGCACAGAGCTGTGAATGAGCAGAGGGCCATCAGAGTCACACTTGTGACTTTGCTGCATCCTGCTAGGGACTCCCTGAGGAAGGGCTAGAGCAGGGAGAAAGTAGAGGCGGGGGTCCATTAGGAGGCAGCGTCCCTGAGACACTTGAGGGCCCGGCCTGGGGCAGGGCCAAGAGGACAGGGAGGTTAGAGCATCTCTGAAGACACAGGTCAAGGCTGATGTGTGCAAAGCATTCAGTGCACGCGGTGTTAACCAACTGGTACCAAGGTAGAAAGATGAAGACTTTAAAGAGATGAGAAAGGAGGTAGAGGAGCTGGGAGGAGAAGCAGGACTGTTTAGATGGGACTGAACTCATCCCAAAGTCTGTCCCTTGTCACCTGATATGTCACTTGTCACCTGATGTTTGGACACTGTTATTCACTGCAGCATTATATGTGATGGCAAAGGCCTGGAACCGGGCTGGAAATCCATCAACAGGACCCTGTTTAAATGCATTTTAGTTTACTCATACATCGAAATACTACATTTTTGTACAGCCTGTGAGATCAACATAGCTTTTGCATTTTTAAATGTTTGGGAAAAATTGAATAATGTTTTGTGATATGTGACAATGACATAAATTTCAAATTTCAGCATCCATAAATAAAAGTTGACTGGAACACAGCCACATGTACTTGTTTACAGCCCGTGTCTGTTCCCCCAGTCCGATGATGGAGTGGAGCAGTGTGAGAGAGGACCTCTGGCCCAGGAAGCCAAAGATGTTTGCTGTCGGGCCCTTTACAAAAGGAGTTTGCCCACTTGATGGAGACCAGCTCCAGAGTGTTGTCCAGGAAGTGAAGCTGGCGGCCGCCTTTGGGGAGGGATGGCCAAAGGGCAGACCAGAAAGGAGACTTCTTACAGTGCAGCTTTTGTAATTTTTGAATTCTGAATCATGTGAATGTTTAACCTATCTTCAAGCTTAATTTGAAATTCAAAAGGGGAAAACTGGGCCCCATTTCCAATCCTAAACCTAAGAAAGAGAAAGAAGAAAAAAAGGGTGGCCAGATTCTAGCTCTTTGGCCCTAGGTCTGCATGAGGTCATGGGCCTCCAGCCTGGGGAGGTTGCAAGATGAACCTGGACTTGACCTCAGGCTTGCCTGTGCTAAATGACCCACAACAACGTCCCTTCCCTGTGGGGTTGGGGTCAGCGCTGCTCATGCACTAGAGGCCCTGCCCCAGAAAGGGGCGGGAATACAGGCCTCCATCTCTCCGCCTGCCAGAGGGACAAGGGAAATGGACAAATAAACCCAGACTGTGGACTTATAAGTAGCTGATTAACAGACACAGAGCAGATAAGGAATGTGGAATGGTGAGAAGGACATGAGGGTTCCGGACATTGGGTCCTAGTCCTGCCTAGCCATCAGCTGTTCCTGTGATTTTAGATAAGTCATTTTCCCTTTGGGGCCCAAGCTCCATTCTTATTAGTGGGGGCTTGGACCAGACTGACCTCATCCAACAGCCACTCTCTTGCCCGCTTCACCCACCCCCTGCTTTACCTATTGGGCATCCATTCAAGAGTTCACAGAGGCCCTGGACTGAAAAAATGACATTAAACCAGTCAAAAAATAGCTAGTCTCACCTAGATGGTCTCTAGGTCATGTAATTGAGTCGCTCCACAGCTCTGAGAACCTCACCACCTCCCCTGATACAAGCTTTTCAGGCAGCGAAGTCAATAGGACACCCTTCCATCATGGGCCGAGCAGCGGGGACACCAGGGTCCTGGGTAATGGCTGATTTGGTAGCAGGGAGGAAGTGGGAATGCAAGAGGGCCCCTTTTGAGCAAATCCAGGCAGATGCATTAACAGTCCAGGTGCTGGAAATAGTTGTAGCAGCTACAGCCCCAGAGGAGTGGTGCCTGGGAAAGACCTGCTGGAGGTCAAATATCTTCTGTGGAGGTCTCTCCACCTGACAAGGGGTGCGGCTGCATCCTCCTGGCCCTCATGGTCAGGAGTAGCCAGACCATAGGTCAACCAGCATCCTAGAGAGTGCTGAGTGTACAGCCCATAGTATCCCTTAGGGCTCCCTCAGTCCTGGAAGCCTCTCCTCTCTCTCCTTCCTATGCTCACTTGTGACCCAGCTCAGAACTTTCCTTGTGGATACAGGAGCCAACTTAAAGGGGCTCCCAATGGTCAAATTTCAGATAATTTGAGCAACAAAATAATAATCATAATAGATGATAACTTATAAAGATAAAATAAGAAACAAGGAGTCTATATTGATATATTTGAATAAATAAGGGAGAAGGCACATCTCTTTCTTACAACAGAACACCAGTTAATAAATGTCAGAAGGCACGATGGAAATAGAAAAACCACCATTTGGAAAAACACCCACAATAATAATTGTTTTTAAGCAAGAATCATCAATGGAAAGAAACATTTGTGGGTGAAAGTATTTCCCCATGAGATGCTTATTAAGCGCAAAGGGGGAAATAGTAACTTTTCAGTGGAAAAACCTGGCAGATGCCACCTTACCTAGGTGACCAGAGTCAACATCACAAATGATACGATATATTAGCTGTATGTACCACCTGATATGATGCACAGAGAAAGGCCCAATATCACTTCTGCAGTGTTCTGGTCAAAAGGCACAACCTGAGGAAACACCAGTGAAAACCAGATTGAGGGACATTCTACAAAACAGCTAGTTAGTACTCTTCAAAAAGTATGAAGGTCATGAACAAGTAAGATTCAGGAATTATCCCAGACTAGAGGGAACTAAGAAAATATGACAACTAAATGCTACGTGTGATCCTGCACTGGCTCCTGGCTCAGATGAAGACATTAGAAAGGCGACTGATGAAATTTGAATGAGGTTTGCAGCTAATGTCAATTTCCTGGTCTTGATGACTCTACTGTAAATTTGTAGGATGTTAACATTTGGGGAAACTAGGTGAAGGGTATTCCGGAATTCTTTGTACTATTTTTGCAACATTTATGTAAGTCGGAAATTATTTTGAGAAAAGCGGAACCAAAAGCTTTCCTCTTTTGTCCTATTTCCCCATCAGTCCTGTCGCTGTGCGTAGGCCACGACTGCCCACGTGATATCGGTATTGTGAGTTTATGTCTCTCTCCCTCAGGTTCAGAGTTCTAGGACGGGGATGGACTATGTCCCTTTAATCTTTGCCTTTGCTTTACTGTACAAATCTTACTTGGACAGAAGCTGGCTGGCTGTCTTTCTCATTAAGAAACTCCCCATTCTACTCCCTCCATTCTCCCACCATAAAAAGCACCACGGTTTCTTCAGTTGCTCAGACCAAAATCCGGTGGGACATCTTTGATTTCTGCTCAGGCTCCCCCTCCAGAATCCCCATCTGTCCCCAAAGAGAGCAATCTAGCACTGGGAGATTTTGGCCATAAAAGCCTTGGCTAGTTATTGGGCTGGGTGGACCTTGGAGTTTCACGTGCTTCTGGCTGATTGAGGAGGGGAAAAAAAGGAGATCTAACTCCTGAGATGCTTTCTGAACCCCCAACGTGAGGTGTGAGACTTCCAGACGAGTCAGCAGGGCCCGTTTCCTTGGGATCAGCCTCTCTGGCTGAAAACTGTCCATGTTGCAACAGGCATACTCAGCCACCCCCAGAAAAGCTGACCCACCACTCAACACGCTTCCTGATTTAATACCTATATATAGCCCCACTTATAGACTTTTCTTTACATGTATGTGCTTAGAAACCAACAAGGCTAAAACTATCCAGAGGACAGAGGCTCTGTCTGGTGAACAGGGAGAACTGCCCCAGCCCCAGCCCCAGGTCTAAAGTCAATGTGCTGTGATGTTTTGGAATATTCTCCCCCTTGGGAAGCCTCACTGTCGTTCAACTGAAGGAAGAATTGAACTTGGTCTAAGGTGTTTTCTTGCTCTTCTGTTCCTTGGCTAAGTGCAATAATGGTATCCACAGGAAATGAGACACAGATGCTCCGGAACCACCGATTCCTGTTTACTCACTCATCTAACAAATATTTACTGAGTACTGACTATGTGCTCGATAAAAATCTCTACCCTTAGGGAACTGACATTCCAGTTAGGAAAGACAAATAATAAACAGAATAAACAAATAAAACATACAGTATGTTTAATGGTGGTGTTGAGAAGAAAAGTAACAAGTGGGGGACAGAAAAGGAAGAGGGGTAAAGTTTTAATTAAGGAGGTTAGGGAAGACTCCCCTGAGGGGATGGCAGTTGCATGAAGACACGAAATGAAGCTGCGCCCAGGAGAGGGAGCGAGCACGCGGATACCTGGGGCAGGTGTCCCAAGCAGAGGAGGTGCACATGCCAAGGCCTCGAGGTGGGAATGCCCCTGGTGTGTCTGAGGCCACTGTGGCTGGAGTGGAGTGGCCAGGGGGCCAGGGCTGGGAGCTCAGAGGGAGAGGTAACATGGGCCGCTGCTCCACATGGGATGGGGCGCCATTGGAGGGCTCTGAGCTGAGGGGGACCGCTGCTGCCTCTTCCCTTTGCAGGATATTCTGGCAGCTGAGTCACAGTTAGTTCATAATGGACTGCAGGGCACAAGGGTGGAAGCAGGGAAACCATTAAGGAGACTATTGCAAGGGTTGCTGGTGGCTCGGAGCAGGGATGGGGAGAGATGGGGAGAAGTGGTAAGAATCCATATGTACATGGAAGCATTTGTTGATAGACTGACCATGAGTAGGAGAGAAACAGAAGCCAAGAGTGACTCCAAGGATTTTGGCTTGAGCAATAATGGAACTGACATAAACTCAAATGGAGAAGACTGTGGGAGGAGGAAAGAATACGAACTCAGTTCTGGATCCCTGCAGAGAGAGACACCTATCAGACATCCCAGAGGAGGAGGTGAGTGGGCAGTTGAATGTATGAGTCTGGAGTTCAGGAGAGAGTCTGGCTGGAGATACACATTTCAGAGTCATCAGCAGTTACATATACCTGGTACATAAAGCCGCAGGCCTGTGTGATCCCAACATGGCTCGCCAACATTTAGAGACTAGGATGAGATGGCAAACCTTTTTATAAAAACCGCCCACTTTTGCAGTGCTGGTCAACCTGGTCCCTCCCACCCAACCAGGTTGACCAGCACTGCAAAAGTGGGCGGTTTTTATAAAAAGGTTCACCATCATGGGACTAGGAGGTGAGAAGAAACCAGCAAAGGGGCAGAGAAGAATCAGTCAGGGAGGCTGTGTCCATTCCACATCTTATAAGCACAGGTAACAGAGCAAAAGGGGACCCTGGAGAGCTCTCCCTTTTAAAGAGGAAGAACTGAAGCCAGGACAGGGGTGGCCATGCCCCTTGAGTGAAACTCACAATGACAATAACCCCCAGTCTGGGAGGAGGGTAGGCTGGAATTGGTAATGGTGGTGTGACCAGGAAAAGTGTGATGGGAATGGAGGAGGCTTGGGTGGGGTGTGTGGAACAGATGGAAATCAGTCTGACCTGTGGCTAAAGCATCAACCTGGAATGCTGAGGTCGCCAGCTCAAAACCCAGGGCTTGCCTGGTCAAGGCACATACAAGAAGCAACTACTATGAGTTTATGCTTCTTGCCCCCCCTCCTCTGTCTAAAGTCAATAAATGAAATCTAAAAAAAAAAAAAAAAAAGACGAAATCGGTAAAATGTGATACCAAATATAAAGGATAAGGGAGAAGATGGAGGGGGCTGGCATTCTGAGCCTGAGGAGGGAGGAAGGGATGCTACTAAGAGAAATTGATCCCCCTACCTTGCCTTTTCCAGCTACACCCACTCCCCAGAATCAACCCAAGCCTTGATTCTGGCTACACAAGAAATTAGAGTGACAGGAAACCAGGTCACAGAAATAAAAGAAATCCTACAGGGTCTGCATATATATAATGGAATCAGGTGAAATGGCAAAGAAAGGGAGCTCTTTGGACTTAGTGAGCTTGTGTCCCTACTGACTCCATACACGGAGGACCAGCTGGGAGTGTACAGAGACATCCCTTCTGCGCAAGAACTTTGCGGGGATACAGTGAGGAAGTGTGTTTTGTGGCAGAAACAACTGAATCCACTAGTTTCCCTTTCCTTCTGGGCTCACAGCCACCTTCATTTCCAGCCCTCGCCCCTCCCCATGCCCCCTGAGTTCTGGCTCAGGAAACATGGGCAGAGGGAGGTGGCCATTCCTTGGCCTGGCCCATAGCTGCCTCCCATGAGATCCTTTCTCTGTTTCCCTCTCATCTGTAGAGGCTGTCATTGCCCAAGGTGACCTGAAAGCTCTGAGAAGAGGGGCACATCTCCTCAGACTGGGCTCCTGAATGACAAGGTCCCCGCCCCAACCAGGAACAGCTCACTGGACAGTTAACTAAGTTTATTACGGTAAACCATGGAAATGTGGAGTCTGAGCAGTACCTTACCTAGTAGAGCATGGAGAAGCTTTGTGAGAACCATGAGATGTTATAGGACTATAAGGTATTTTGTCCTGTTTGTATGTTTAAATCCCAGATTTTCTAGTCTGTGAAGGGCCATTTGGAAGAGCCAGCAAGGCCAGCAGATGTTGGTTTGGGCTGTAGTAGAACCAAGGAGAGTTCCCAACACACCAGTCCCCAGCAGACACCTAGTGTCTACATGAAATCAGCTACCTCTGAGCACATCTGAGACCAGGCCCAGGGGCCTTGCAAAATAGGCCCCTCCCTCATTATATAGATGAGGTCACAGAAAGAAAGAAAGGGTCACGTGCCCCTCCCCAGGCACTGTGTGCACACTGTCAACACTCATCGGTGACAAGGTGGACAAATTACTATGGCAGATTCTTAGCGATGGCTCCTGATCAATATGCCTGTTTCTGTGCCCTTTTGGAGTCCCTGCCCTCTTTGGCTCTGGGTTTAACCATGTGGTCTGCTTTGGCCAATGGAACACCAGCAAATACGATGCAGGCAGAGGCTTGAAAAGCACTTGTGCATTGGGGCTTGCTCTCTTTCACCGCTGTGGCACCCCTTCTGCTATCAGGAAGTGGGTTAGCCTAGTGGGAGATGAGACTGCAGGAATGAAGATAAGTCTTCATGCTGAGTTCCCCATGGCCAGTGGTTCTCAATCGGAGGACAATTTTGTCCCCTAGGAAACACTTGCCAATGTCTGGAGATATTTTTGGTTGTCCTAAAGGGGGTGAGGAAAAGAGGTGTTACTGGAATCTAGTGGAAATAAGCTAGGGGTGTATCTTACAATGCACAAGACAGTTCCCCACAACAAAGGATTTCCCGGTTCCAAATGCCAATGGTGTTGAGGTTTAGAAAGCCTACCCTCAACCAACCAGCACCAAGGTGATCTCCCAACTGACTACAACCCATGAGTTATCCCAGGTGAGACCAACAGAAGAATGGCCCAGTTGATCCCAGCCTAGGTTGCTGACCCACAGAATTGTGAGCAATAAGGTAGTGATGGTGTTAAGCCATTACATTTGGGGGTAGGTTTTTATGCAGCAAAAGCTGATACTGGACACCTGGCTATTGGTGGTCCATCACTGTGTTTGTACATGTCCTCACTCTGTAACAGGAAATGAAGAGGTGCTTGGATCCTCCTGTACGGACTCTCCATCATTGAGGATATTACCCAGCTTGGAGCTGTTTATTATACCTCCCATTACCACTATTATGGGCCAGCTGCTGTTCTAAGTATTCTACAAGTATTAATTCAGCTAATCCTTACAACAACCCATAAGGTATTGTCCTATTTTTAAAAACTGAGGCTCAGATTAAGTTGCAAAGCATCACATGGTTACTAAGTAAGGCCAGCATTTGGGCATCTGGCCCTGAGTCTTTGACCAACACTTGATGCTGGGCCCTGTCAGTGACTCTGCTTCTTGGAGTCTGTGCTCTGTCCTGTCATGGCCCAGCTGCCCCTTCCCGTGCCCCAGACTGCTGCCTGCGGGGACGGCTGGCCACTGCTGCTCCCAGGTGGCTACAGGTGTGCCTTCTTGTGACATATTGTCCTTTGAAACAGGACTTCCCAGGAGGGTGAGTGTGAGCCACGGTTCCTGGGGTCAGAAGTCAACCTCCAAGCCCAGCTCCAATACATAATTATTTGTTGTGGGGTCTTGAGCACATTCCTTAACTTCTCTGAGCTTCAGTTTCTTACTGGCAAATGGGGCCAAATCATCAGTGTACACCAATCAGTGAAGTGTAGGACACAGGTCTAAAGACCAGTGATAGGAGGCCCCCCTTCGGGAATTCACAGTATGATGGGGAAGGGAAACACTAAACAAACAGCAAGAAAGGGTTCAACATGACCTCACAGGGAGCTTGTATGGATTAAGTGGATAATGACTGTGGAAGCATTTATCCAGTGTCTGGTGGTGGCTGCTCAGTAGATGGTAGTGGAGCCTCAAATCCACGCTGCCGCAGCTGATTTCTAAGTTCATGGCCATGACCTTGCTCTCCCTCTGGGGCCTCAGGTTGTAGAGCAGGACAAGGGGACCCAGTAAGGTAACAGTGACTTTGAGGACCTCCGGGAAATAGAATGTTGCTTTTCTTTAGAAAAAAGAGTGATGTTTCCTGAGTGAGCATTTTTCTCCCTCTCTCTGATGAGTTATACTCCTCCTGCGTTATAGTGTACTGTACTGGCTCCCAGCCCAGACCCTGGAATTGGATGCTTGGGTTAAGTTCCCTGGGCAAGTGCTTAACTTCTCTGGGTCCCAGTCTCTCATCTGTAATATGGGGATGATAACTGCCCCATCTCATGATCTCATTGTGAGGATTAAATGAATTGAAGTATAAAAGGGCACACTGCATGCATTGGTATCAAAGCTTTAGCTGTTTCCCATCATTCTGCTTTGCCTGCACCCCTCCCAAAGGGGGCTCTCTGAATTGGAGGAATTCCGACTGGCAGAGGACTGACATGTTCCCTGCTCAGGCAGAACATCATTTGTGACTTTTAGGGCCCAGGTAACTTTCCCTCTTGCCTTACCCACTCCCCTTTCAGGGAGTCATCACTTTGTTCTTTATTATTATTATTAATTATAATTACAAAGAGAATATATAATCACTATACAAAAATTGAAACATATAGATAAGCATGAAGAAATTAAAATCACTTCAAACCCCACCATTCAGAGAGAAATATGGTTAACGTTTCAAAATATCTCTTTCTGGACTTTTCTCCATCCCATATATTTGCTTAAATTAATGTGTGTACATACTTAGGCCTGGGGTCAGCATGCTCAGCCTCAGGCCCATGGCGGGGAGGCTTAGGTGGGCGGGGCACCAGAGCTCTATTGGTGGCTCTGAGTCTAGCACCCTGGTGGCTTGGGAGCAGGACCTTTCTGCCTGGCACCAATCTATTCCCCCCACCCCCAGCTGGGCCTGGAGCTTCCTTATCCCAGTTCTGCCTGGAATGACCCATCTTGAAGCTGCTTTGATCCCTTCCATGGAGGCGACTTGTGTGGGATGATTGTGTCAGAAGGAAAACCCACAAGCAGGCCCCTAGGAATGAATTGGGCCTTTATGTGGACAGCAGCGCTTGGCCGCACCCCAGTCTCCTAACCCACTCTAAAAGCTGACTGTGACATTGCTAATAATCGAAGGGACAGGGTGGGAGCCCGCAGAGTAGATGCAGCTTAACAACAGCTGGAGAAATTACTGGCAAACACAAGGGGTGACATTTATCCAGGCTTTTCGACCCCTTCCAACCCGGGGGGCCGCGAAGTCTGCCTTCACTCCCTACCATGAGATTTCTCAGAAATCTTAACAACCACAATGACTATAATTTATTGAGCATATAGTCTGTGCCAAGCCCTTTACAAAAATTTACTTGTAATCTTCACCTCAGTGTTACAAGGCAGATAAGGAAACTGAGACTCGGGAAGGCAGTGGCTTGACCCAGGCCCTGCTCTCAGTAAGACAATACAGAGAGATTTGAAACTAGAGCCCAAACTCTTTATTTTTGAATAAAAATTAATGTTTATATTATTAAAGTGACCTGTGCTATAGTTAAAATTCAAATGGGGCTAAAAGACACAGCAAAACCAGCTGCCGACAGCGCCTACCAGCTCCCTGCTGTGCTTCCCAGAAGCTACCAGCTGAGCAGAGCTTTTTCCCTGCTCTTCACTCTAGATTTCATTTTTTATGCATTTCCCCTTGAATCATAATCCCCTACGCTCTTTCCCATTCCTTCACTCTTCTCCTTATGGCATTTTCTCCATTTCCTTCAATGGTTCTGTCAAAGGCCTAGCAAGAACCTCCCTACTACTCACTAGACCATGCTGTCTGGCCCTCCTTCCCCCCCACCATCGGGCCCTCCCTCTCCCCCCACCCCTTCAGGCTGGATTACTCCCTACCCGTGGGCATGGCACAAGGCTTCCCTTCACCTCTCCCTTTGCTGGAGCGCAGTTTTTAAGTCCTGCATGTCTGAAAATGTTTTCATTTTTCCCTTCATATTTTATGGATTATTTGGTGAGAATCCAATAAACTGAAACAGATAAAGCACCTACAAGATGCCTGGCACGTCTCACACATTGTCAACAAGTGGCAGGTGGAGGCACAATGGTTCTCACGGGGCCATTGTGATGGACAACACTGCCTGTCAGGTACAGGGGCATTTCCTTCCCATGGTGGGACCAGACAGTTGGTTAAAAGTCAATGTGTTGGCTCTCCAGGGTGGGCTCACAGGTGTGCCTGTCTGCACAGTTGTGATCTCTAACCTGGGTTCCACGGGAGCGCCTCAGGGACTGAGGGCTGCCTGATGTTGCATGGAGCACTGACTGTGTAAGCATCTTTCTGGGACTAGTGTTTATAGCTTCCGTCAAATCTCAGAAAGGTCACTAACCCTCCTCCCCCAGTATTGAATATCTCAGCTCTACAGGCTCTCCCGCCCTTCTGACATGTGTGCTTCTAATGTGGTTTGGGTTGGAAAATAAAATTGTTTGTCATGTTAGAGTTATGATGAAAATAGGTCAACAGGACCTGAAAAAGAGCCGGATGGGCTCTCCTGTTGGGGGAGGGGTTGAGCTTCACAGTGAATGACACCATGGGGTCCCTTTCTGCAGCCAGTGGCCTACTATTGCATCGGGGCTGACCTAGCTGTTTGCAAACTGTGGATGACTAGAAAACTGAGCACCAGGGAGCCAGTTTTCACTTTGCCCACATGATGGGCATTTTCATTGTCTGTCTGGCAGTCCGCATGTCCCAAGCCCTGTATGTATGCGCCATCCTAACCTCTGGGTTGAGTATATCAAAGAAACTCGTCACACAACCCAGGAGCAGACAGGGAAGGGTTGGCCCTAGCTGGCAACTTGCAGTGACATCTGTCTATGAAAATCACCTGCTATGCCTTGACAGGCATTTTCACACACTTGTTCTTCTAATATAGTTACATTAATGACCAAAAGAGTCCACTCTGAGGGCTGGAGCTGTTGCTTAGGAACATGCTGTTGAATCATTTTGGAGGGAAAGAAACAAGCCCAGCAGAGCTGGAACATCTAGTCTAATCTTACTTGAAATCTTGATCCTCTTCCTCTTATGAGTCAAAGGCAGAGAGAAGAGGGTTCCCCCAAATTCTGTGGAGTATTTCTTGACAGACTTGGTCCTGAGGAGGGTTGCACAAAACTCTTGGAGAGAAGCCAGGGAGTGACCCAGAGCCCAATTCAAAAGCATCCAGGGTAATTCTGTGGTAAACAGAAAGAGAATTCTGGAGCCTGTTACACCCACAGATCCACCACAGGGCACCATCGTCCCCCAGTAGGAGGCTGCTTCCCCCCCTCCGCCCTCACCCGCTCTTATCACTGGTTAATGCCTCCCCCGGGTGGGAACCTGGGGGAGGTGTCCAGGCCTGGGACACCTGGCGGCCAGGGTTCCCAGGTTACTCCTATCTCTGCAGCAGGCCCCTTCCCCTGTGCCTCTCAGCACAGGGATTCCGTGACTCACTCTGAAGGAGCCATCATAAATTTCCTTCTAATAACACACTTGTCACTGAACCATTCCAAGAATTTGGCATTGCAAGAGACCTGGCTCCAGACAGTGGGGCCAATAGGTAATCCTCTGTTTATAAATTGTTTCCCACCAAGGGCTGGAGAGGGGCGAGCCCACTAAGTTAATGCCACATATTCCTTTGGGAAATAAAATGATTAGGCCCCTTTTACAGATGAGGGAAGTAGTGACTGAGGCCCTTGGACTGGCTGGGACAGACCCTGCCCCGCATCCCACCCAGCAGGCAGCTCTGCAGAGGACGCTTGGTGGCAGACTTCTGACTATGCCACTTCCAAGCTGGGCCACTTTACACAGGTTTCTTAATCTCTCTGGCCTCTCCTTTCATCACCTGGGAGTGAGGATAACCCTTACCTTGTGAGGCTTTTGTAGAGTAACTGAGGCTCGTTAGGTGAAGAGCATCCAGCATGGAGCCCTGTGGAGCGAGGGCTCTAAGCGCAGCGGCTGGTATTGCTGCTCTTCATGCTGCTTGTCAGCAGCAGAGGGGTCATGCCTCTCCCTCTGCGTGACCCCTCACTTGGCTTCTTGCTGGCCTCTCCTCTGGCACTCTGTCCTGTCTTTTTCCTTTTGAATAAAGAAAGGTGGCCACTCCTACCTTGTATCATTTCTTCTCAACTAGTATTTGAGGAAGATCAAATAATCCCTAGTTGACAAGGGTAGAAACTGAGGCTGGGAGAGTCTGAGTGACTTCCTCAGCCCACCACTAGGGGTCTGACAGGCTCAGTATAGGGAACTGGGTCTTACTGAATTCACTCCAACACAACAGCTCCCAGGGGAAGCCCGGGATCAAGGACCAGCTGGCAGCAAGGAAGTTCCAGACGTGGCCAAGTGTTTCTGTCACTGCATTCTTCCCAGGCGGCTCACTCTCGGGACTCTGGACAGTTGCCAAGGAGGTGTGAGTGAGAAGGAGAAGGAGGACTCCTTTGGAGGAGCAGTGAGACACCCGAGCTATCATTTACTGAGTCCTCGCTAGGTACCTTCCATGCTAACATTCTGCGCCTCCTTTAATCCACACCACTCTTGTGAACCAGACTAAGTGCAGTCCCTACTTCACAGAGGAGACTGAGGTACAGGGTGGCCAGGCCCTTGCCCCAGCCTGTCTGGGGGTCCAACTCTGTTGTTCGTCTCCCACCTCCTGCTTCCTATCAGTGCGGCATTAAGTTTGGCCGGAGCAGTCAGTTCTGGAAAATGCATCCAGGCTAGATGACCTCAACCCCCCACCAAGAGAAGGAGTGGCGGGCCCTATGTTCCTTCAGGGACTCCAAGGCTTCTCACTGAGCATCTTTGAGTCTGTGTATGTGTGTGTGTGTGGGGGGGGGAGAGGAGCATCTCTTGCTGCTTTCGTGCATCCTGGGGAGGGGGCAGAGGTGCAGCAGCTCCTCAGAACTGCCCACCTCAAGGCTACCTCAGTGTGTCTGCAATGGAGCTGGACTTCAGCAAAGAGCCTGGCAGGCCCTGGAGCCCTCAGGGTCCTCTGGTCGCTGCACTGAGCTTGCCCCCAGCCCGTGTGCCCCACAGGATGGGGGCAGTCGGCCTGTGAGCAGGAGCTCTACCCCATTCTCCTCTGTATCCTCAGCACCCAGAACAGTGCCTGGGCCTCAGCAGACATTTGCCTGACAGACTGACAGATGACAGAGTGATGGACGAAAGCCTGTTGGCCCAGTGACAAACTGAAGCCAGTGCGGCAGGAATTTGCTGGGCTGCTGAGGGGTCCGATGGCTCCCCAGGTGCTGCCGTGCGGGAGGTGAGGTGGGGATGGCACAAGCAGGCCGGACACAAAGAGCCTGCAAAGCACTCCAGATAGCACAGGTTCAAACCAGAATTGAGAGGCTAATGGGCTGGCCAGGGGGCCAGAGCTGAGCAGTCCAAGGCTGCCCGACCACATGCCAGGCCTGTGTCAGACAATGTCAGGGCTGCCAAAGTGCTTCTGTCCCCAGCATGGCCGCCTCAGCCATCACTGAGACTCTGAGACCTCGTGAGCAGGGGGTGTGGGGTAATGGAAACTGTCCGCACTGCAATCACAGACCAAGGCTGCAGTGACCGTCTCTGCTTGCTGAATTTCCCCTCCTTGGTTGACCTAGGGACTGTCCCTCCATCTTTGGGCTGTTCCCTCAGATCTGCTGTCTGTCACAGAGGCTGTCTCCCCCCTAAGACGTGTGGATGGGAGCCTGAACTTGCGTCAGCCTGCACCCCACCCCGCCTCGCACAGCCAAAGGTGCCAACTCTGCCATGACGCCACACCCCCCCAGACACCCCTCAGACGCCCCCCAGACACCCCTCAGACGTTCCCCAGACACCCCTCAGATGCCCCCCAGACACCCCTCAGACGTCCCCCAGACACCCCTCAGATGCCCCCCAGACACCTCTCAGATGCCCCCCAGACACCCCTCAGACGCCCCCCAGACACCCCTCAGACGTTCCCCAGACACCCCTCAGATGTCCCCCAGACACCCCTCAGACGTTCCCCAGACACCCCTCAGATGTCCCCCAGACACCCCTCAGACGTTCCCCAGACACCCCTCAGACGTTCCCCAGACACCCCTCAGACGCCCCCCAGACACCCCTCAGACGTCCCCCAGACACCCCTCAGACGCCCCCCAGACACCCCTCAGACGTCCCCCAGACACCCCTCAGACGCCCCCCAGACACCCCTCAGACGCCTCCTCAAGGGCTGGCTTCTCACAGCCAGCGCTGAGCACCTGCAGGCTGACGCCTGGGCTTCTCCCTCTGGACTCCACACTGCCTTCCTGTCCACCACCCCCCCCCAGACCCAGAAGCCTGGCTCCCCTGTGGAGCAGTCTCTGATACAGAGAAGGAAATAGTTAGTATATTCACCAGTTTAATTCTCTCCACTCTTCTATGTGAAGATAATTTGCCAGCACTCAGAGGGCTCCCCTACCAGCCGGGCCAGGGAGACAGGGAGGCTCAGGAACTGGGAACTGTGGAGTCTCAAGCTAATCAAGTGGAAGGTGTTCTGGGGAACCGAGCTGTGTGTGCAGGCAGCACAAGGCAGCCTCTGGACATCGTGGAGAGGGCAAGCAGGGGTGCAAGTGACAAAGGTGATTAGAGGGCTGCCCAGTGAGCTGGGTGTGAGACTAAGGTCGGGGCCGTTGAAGTATTCAGCCTGACGGAGAAAAAGGAATGAGGGCCGGGCACTTCCTCATCCCTGTGCTGTAAACAGACATGCTCCGGGGTCTCTCCCTCCTCTCAGCCCCAGTTCTCTCCTCCCCACTCCCTTCCTCTCATCACCTTTTCATTCTGTTTATGTGTAGATTCATTTTGACTTTTATGGAGCAACCATTCATGCTGACACTGCCAGATACTCAAGATGAGAAGACAGAGTCTGCCCTGCGAGTGAGGGGTAAGAAGTGGGCCCCGACCCAGCAGCTGCCTGGGCTGCAGGACCGGAGGGCTACCAGCAGGGCTCTGGGTCCTGCCTGAGGCAGCAGAGGGAGGAAGGCGTGAGGCCGCAGCTGCTGTGGGAGTTCAGGAGCTAGGTAGGCTGCTGAGCCCGCCTGGGCTCAGGAGAGGTCCCTGCGGGTGCTGGCACCCAAGGGAAATGCTGAAGACAATCGGTGAGCCAGGCGAGAGCGGTGGGAAGGGCATTCCAGGCAGTGTGAGCAGCCCGAGCAAAGGCCATGCACAGAAAATGTAGAGCCTATATAGCAAACACAAGTGTTGGGCTTTACTGGAGCAAAAAGTAGGGACGGATGTGGTGCCGGGTATGACAGGGGGTCAGGCAGGGTCCAGATCTGGACCCTGTGGTAGGGAACAAGCACTTTACCTAGAAATAGTGCTTCCAAGAATGTTCAGAATGACATAGGTGACATGCAGGCTTAACAGATGTCCTCCCAAAATAAAAGGTGTGCTTTGTCAAATAAGGTGATGGACATTGAGTTAAACTAGTGATTTTCTATGGAAGGGCAATTTGCAAAAGGGGACATTTAGCAATGTCTGGAGATATTTTTGGTTTTCCTAATTTTAGGGTGGAGTACCACTGGCATCTTGTGAGTCAAGGCCTGGGATACTGCTCATCATCCCACAATGCACAGGCGCCCCCCTACAATCACCTGTGGCCCTACAATCACTGTGCCCCCTACAAACACCTGTGCCCTCTACAAACACCTGTGGCCCTACAATCACTGTGCCCCCTACAAACACCCATGCCAGGGCTCTCACAGCCCCTGGACAGGTCCCACCGGATCATTCATCTTTGTACTCTCGCGATCTGGATTGTCAGGTCTGAAAGGCTGGGTTCAGGTAGTCAGTATTTGGGGGAGGGAGGAAGAAAAACTATGGGAGAAGAGGACTTTCTGTTAGGGTTAGGGGTGGCAGTTGCTTTGGGTGGACTCTGGCTCATGGGGGATATACCTGCTATCGCGTTAGCAAGTGACTCTGTGGGGTTTTTCCACCCATGTGGCCCACACCTACATGGCTGGGGGTTTGGGAATCATACCCAGCCCTGAGGAGCTGGCCAGATCAGAGTTAGGGACCTATTCTGTGCTCAGTGTCAAACGGGCATTTGGATGATCATCCCTCATTACCAGGTTCCCTGCTTTATTTTTTTCCACAGCATCTTTTAAGGTACCTGTTTTTAAATGTAATTTACCCGTATCCTCTCCTTGCTCCCCTTCTCGCCTTACAATGCTAGCCCCACAGGGTTGGGCTTTTCATCTGTATGGTTCACTGCTTTATTCCCAGGGCCCAGAGCAGCGCCTTTCACAGTGTGCTCAGTGGAACTGTAAAGCAGGAATGTCTGACATCCCCCCTCCCCCCGGGCCGTACAGCTCAGAGTGCCTGGGCCAGTATCTACCGCACATGCTCCCTTCTCCTCTGTGGCCACACGGACTGGCAAGTCCAGGGAGGCCTGCTTCCTAACCCCTACCACGTCTCTCATCCTATAGGGATAATCCCAAAGCTGCTTCAGGAGGAAGATGCAGGAGCTCCACACACACACACCTGATCTTCCCTGGAGAACCTGGGATGACGGACTAACCATTAGCTCACAAGGAGGAAGCAGGATGGGCTGGCGCAGCCTGGCAGTCACATGATGCTGTAGCCAGTTGACAGGACAATGGCATGAACAAGGGCCTAGCTGTCTCCAGGGAGCTGCGGCCAAGTGTGTGCCACCCGGGCAACCACCTCTGAGTGCGGCCCCCATGCTGGCAGGGCTTCAGTCACCATGCTGCCCAAGGAGGCGCACTCATCACAGAGCGACCAGCGGGGCCCCCCAATTACACACAGGGAGGGAGACCAAAGCGGGAGAGCAAGTGCCTGCCGGTCCCCTTGGAAACAAATGCAAGAAAATAAAAACCTGCGGGCAGAAGCAGGTGCCCAGGTCTAGGCAGAGTTGCCAGGGAATTCTGTTAATTGGGGGTCTGTTTACCCCCAAAGTTGTGGCGCCTGGAGCTGTTGTTAAGCTTGGGCTCCTGGCCTGGGCTATGGGCAGAGCAAGGCTGTTTAAAACCAGTGTTCAAATCCCAGCTGACCCTCCAAGCTGGGGGTTCCAGGCTGCAGAGGCTACAGACCTGATGACACTGTCCTACTTAGCTTTGTGGCCGCAGGCAAGTCACCCATAGAAGTGTATGTGGGTGAGGATAGTGCTGATCTGCTCTGCTAACCTAACAGGCTATTGGGAGAATCAGAAAGACGGGGCAAGTAGAGGCGCCTTGAGAACCAGAAAAAGGGAGAGCATGCAGGAAAGCACGAGGGGGTGCGGCTGTGTCCCCCCAACAGGGGCCATGCATAGGAAACCAGCAATCTATCTGTGGGTGGCCTTTGGTTACCTGTGGAAACCCAATGGCGTTCATGGCACACCCTCATCTGCAGGACATGCCTTTTCAGACCTTGGTGTGGCTCTTAGAGCCCCATGTAAGGCCCTTTCATTAAAGGCCGGAGTGGAGGCCGGAGACACACAGCTCATCTGGGTTATTCTGAACAATTACTTTGGGAAGATAAATGTATAGTCAGCTGATAATCACATGGCACTGCCTATTTTGTAAACTCATACAAGTTTAATCCTTTAATAACACCAAAAGATAGGCATCATTATGCCCATGTATAGGCTCAGAGTTTCCCAGAGTCACACAGCCAGCTTGTATCAGAGACAGTCCAAACCTCTGATTGCCGGTTAGATCGGGGCCCACCACATAGACACGACAGTCTCCTTCCAGAGTCCTCTCCTCCCCCCTTTTTAAGGGTCTTTGGTTTGGGGCCTACTTTTGCTATTGCATCGCTTAACCGCCTTCCCAGATGAACCTGAGCAGCACTTGCTGAGGAAGACCACCCAGACTACGGAATTCTCTCTGGGAGAAGCGAATGTCCCAAGAGCGGAGCCTGAGCAACCCCAGCAGTGCTTCTCCACTGAGGTGCTAAGCGTGGGAGGGCTCCTGGTAGGGTGTGGCTCACACATGTCCCGAGGACCTGTGACCCAGAGGAAGGCAGACATGACTGCTTCAACGTCTACAGTCACCTGAGAAGGTGGTTATGGTACCTCTCCTGGGTATGAGATGATGCACACTCTCCCCTTAAATGGAGCACAGTTCACTTTCCTTCCCATGGAGAGCTCGTGTCTGGATTTTGAATCCTAGATTAAAACAGAGGGAAGAGTACAATAAAGATGAAAGTGCTCTGATTTTTTATTTTTTTTTTTTTTTTTGTATTTTTCTGAAGCTGGAAACGGGGAGGCAGTCAGACAGACTCCCGCATGCGCCCGACCGGGATCCACCTGGCACGCCCACCAGGGGGTGATGCTCTGCTCATCCGGGGCATGGCTCTGTCGCGACCAGAGCCACTCTAGCGCCTGGGGCAGAGGCCAAGGAGCCATCCCTAGTTCCCGGGCCATCTTTTGCTCCAATGGAGCCTCGGCTGCGGGAGGGGAAGAAAGAGACAGAGAGGAAGGAGAGGGGGAGGGGTGGAGAAGCAGATGGGCGCCTCTCCTGTGTGCCCTGGCCGGGAATCGAACCCGGGACTTCTGCACGCCAGGCCGACGCTCTACCACTGAGCCAACCGTCCAGGGCCGAAAGTGCTCTGATTTTTAAGTGACACTTAACATATTACCAATCAAGTTCATACCCATTGCCACAGTTAATCTTTACAATACCTTACAACCCTGTGAGATATGATTATTCCCATTTTAAAGATGAGGGAAACTGAAGCTTAAGAGTGCACAGATGACTTGTCCAAGGTCACACAAGGTAGAGACGGAACAAAGACTTGGTTCTCCTACCTCCAAGTTTAAGACTTAACATATGGCAATTTATTATTATTTTTTTTACTTTCTATGAGTAAGAAGTTAATTAACAGTAAATTCAAAGGTTGATTAGAGTTTTGGATTGGAAATCCCTTTAAATTCCTTGTAACATTAATACTTATCTCTTCTTCATCTAATCAACCCTCACCAAAATCCTATGATCCAATATCGTAGCAGGTGTTGTCTGAAGCCAGAAGGTAGGTATAGAGGCTTGCCAATCATTGCTTGAGGTTAGGGGCCTGGGCATTGCCTAGGACTGTGCCTTTTGAAGAGTTCTGGTGTGGCTAGTGTTATCTTGGAGAGTGTTCAGGGACCAGCACTAGATTGGAGCCCAGAGGAATTTAAGAATCAGTGTAAATCATAGACTCCACTTTCACGGAGTTTACAATTTGATAGGGAAGTGAGATTTGTTATGAAATCTTTGAAGGGCAATGTACTAAACAGAATGAGATTCAGTGCCCACTATGTTTTATACATAGTTCAAGAAGGCTTCCTGAGGAGGTAGTCCTGTAGCAGGTCTTCAGAATGGATAGAAGTTGCAGGGGGAGGAAGGAGAGAGGGTTTCCATTTCGATGGAGGATGAGTACCAGCAGCAGGCAGGGTGGGGATGCACAGTTCCCAGCACATCTGTGCCACTCCACGCATTACCTGGGTCCTAGGACAGCCACGTGTTAACACATCTGAGCATTTCTACCTGCTCTGTCCTCTTCTGGAAGGAATCTCTCCCCTTGCTTCCTTGTCCCCTATCTCTCACGCTCCATCTACCTGTTAACACTTGTCAGTTCGTCTCATTTGTATTATGTAAGGGACTCTGGCCCCCCACAGTGCTGTCTTCCCCCTAGTGGCTCCCATCATGTGGCAGGATGATGTCTTTGTAAGCCTCTGTCCCTGACCACATCATGACCCCTGAGAACAGATACTCTCTTCTGCTAATTTTTACACAGTCATTTGTTGAACAAATACAAATGAAAGGTGGAAATGCAGACTGAATGGGAGAATCTGCAAAAAGAGAGTCCTGCTACAGGACATAAGGGCTCACACCTAGAACCAGTGATGTCTTGGGCCATTAGATGTACTATGGCCAATAAATCTGAGCAGAATTAATGATCCTTTGATGACTGAGTAATGGATTGACTGAGTTATCAATACATGATGATGAAATGCATCATCACTCTTCAGCTCACTAGGTTGATGTTTTTATTTCAACTTTATTTCGTTAGTGAGGCTGAGAGTGGAAGAATCAGCAGAGTGAACCCAGGGCAAGGTGCAAAGTGTGCAGAGCCGCTGTACAAGCCCGGAGACCAGAGAGCGTGAGGGTGTGAGGTGAGGGTCCGGCAGCAGCCCTCGCACAATGGGCAGAGTCTGGAAGGACAAGAGGAGGCTGGAGAACTGAGCAGAAGGCAGGCCAGGAAGGGAATTAACTGTTTCCAGTGGACACTGGACACAATGAAACCTTTAAGCAAGGTGTGCGACAAGATTATAATTTTCTTTCTTTGTTTAAAGAGAGAGGGCCCCAACTGAACTGTGAGGATGGATCAAGGCAGAGCAAGACTGAGCAGCCGCAGATCAGTGTTAGGGAGTATGAGATTGGGGGGCCTGGGGGTATGAGCTAGGAGGTGGTCTGTGGGGAGGAGGCATGCAGAGAGATTTGAGGGTGCTGAGGAGGTGGAAAGGACAGACAGACTCAGTGACTGCCAGGATCAGCAGGAACCTGATGGTGTGGTGCTGGGCATATAGGAGGGGTCAGGATGAGGATGCCAAGGAATCTGGCTTAGGAAATGGGGTGGGTCCCAGATGAGAAGAGGGAATCTGGGGGCAGAGGTACAATGGGGCTGAGAGAGGGGAAATAATGCATTATTTCCAGAAATCTTACTCTGCATAAGCTTTGTTCTCAGTCTTTATTATATATATAGGTATAGTATGAAACAATATCCATTCATGTTACTGCAGACTCTTCAGGAACATTATTTCTAGGGGACAAAGTGTCAATAACTATGCAAATGATCAGAGAAAAATGAATCAGGTACACTTTTTGAAGAGGCTTTTCCATGCTACATACACATAAGAGCAGGTCAGCAGGTCCATCAGCAGCATCTTCCTATAAAGGCCTGCTCTTGCATCTTGAGTGATACCAAGAAAACATAAAGAACCCCGGCCAGGTAGCTCAGTTAGTTAGAGCACCGTCCTGATAACACCAAGGTCACGGGTTCGATCCCTGGTTGGGGCACATATAAGAATCAAGCAATGAATGCATAAATAAGTGGAACAACAAATTGATGTTTCTCTCCCTTCCTCTCTTTCTCTCTCTCTCTGAAATTCAATAAGTTAAAAAAACACACACACATAAAGAGCTTACAGCTGTACCCAGGAGACCCCAGGAGACTCAGCACCAGCCAGAATGCGGCCTTGGTCTCAGACACAGAGCCTACAAACTGCAAGGCACACTGAGGGCAGTCTTGGTCTTAGGGGATGGAGGTGGGATGGGAGAAAGATCCGTGACTACGAAGGAGGTCTGAAGAAAACTTCCCAAACCAGCTGGGCAGAGAAAATGAGACTGTCTTTGAAAGTATTTTGTAATCTCAAAAGCTGAATACAAATTTAAGGGGCTATCATTATCATCTACACTCAAAACCATCAATTTAAAATTAATGAAAGTTCTCCTAACATTCACCTATAAAGCAACAGGAGTGAAAAGGAGACTTTGTACTACATTCTCTTTTGCATCTTTTGAATCATTCAACAAACCAATTCTAGGCAAACCAATTCTGTCTTTTTCATTTTACAGTAGTGATGGAGAAACAAGTGTTATCACAGAACTTTTTGACTTGTCCCCAAAAAATCATAAAGAAAGGCAATAACCGCATCTCACAGTGGCTTCATTCATTTGAGAAGCACAATGCCCATTCCTAGAATAACATTAAATGATCACATACTGAGTCGAAGGAAAGTGAGCTAGAGCGGCTCTGGGGGAAAGGGCATGGCGTAAATGCCCAGGACTTACATTCATGTTGTGTTAAAGTCCTTCATGCCTGTTTTTTCATCTGTAAAACAGACATCACAAAACCTACCAGGAAGAATCATCATGAGACTCCACTGGGTAACTTCTGTGAAGGCAGCTAACACAGATGGCCTGCAACTCTCTAGATGTCTGTTTGTTGAATCTTAGAGATTCCACTGAATTCACAGGAATGTTTTTGACCACAACAGAAAAACCTGATGACAATGTCTGAGATAAGTAGGGGCTCATTTTCTCATTGTATAATAAAAAGTCTCTGGAAATAAGCAGTCCTGGTAAGGATAAGGTGACCAACCCTAGGATAGGATCCAGGTTTGCCCGGGACAATTCTTGGTTTAGCTTCAAAAGTCCAGCATTTCAGGAAACCCCCACAAGTTCCAGGAAACCCCTCAGTCTCGACGAAATCCAGAAGTTGGCCAGCCTAGCATAATGGTCATCAATGATGCCATCATGGGCCTGGTACTTCCTTTCCTCCCTTAATCATTCTGTTTCTTGTCTCACACTTTCAAGATGGCTTCTACATCTCCAGGCATCACATCTGCATTCCAGGTAGGAAGTAAAGAAAAGGGTAAGAGGGTCAAAGGCTTTCTCTTAAATAGGTCTGTCTTTTCTGGAAGACTTGTACTTACACCTCACTGCCCAGAACTATTTCCAATGGCCACTCTCAGCTGTGAGAGTAGCTGGGAGCATTGAGTATTTGTTACCAAGCCCACAGTTGAAGAGCAGAAGGTGAGGAAAGGCTATGGGCTCATCCACAGTGTCTCCCCACCACCCCCTCCTCATTATACTCAGCCAGTGTTGAGCACCTGCCATGTTACCAGCACTCTGGTTGGATCTGCAAAGGGCAGAATGAAAATAAGACCCAATGCCCACGCCAGTAAGCTCACTATCTGGTATGGGCTGACACAGACAGAGGTGACTATGTCAGAAGGCAGCCATCCATGAGAGAGTGAGAAGTGCCGTGCTGGCAAATCTTACCCAAGACTCAGGTGGGAATGACGAGGTTGGTGGAATGAACACAATGCACCTTCCAAGTAAGGATGAACCCAAGATGTGAGGACAGGGCTTGGCAACAAGAAAGCTCCAGGAAGAAGAGCCAATGGGTATGAAAGGAGGGATGTGTGTGTAGGGGTGACTACCTCCCATCTCTGAAGATAACCTGGCTTTGGGGTCTTGTGGTCATGCTATGGCATTAGGGAGCCATTTAGACACCAGTGTGTACATAGGAGGTCTGAGTGACTGCGGAGCACACCCAGCAAAGAGCTGGAAAAACGCCTCATGGAGACATGAGCTCTAAATAAGGTTTCAAGCCTGCCCTTGAGAAAGAGACGACCAAACCCCTATCCTCTGTCTGAGGATCATGTTGGGTGCCCAAGCCTCACCTTACCCTTGTTTCCTATCCTTTAGGCCCCTGAGGCCAGCCACCTTCTTCACTTCCCAGCTTCCCAGACGCTCTGCTTCTCAGTTGCTGGATCTACCCCCAGGCCGGGCCTGCCAGCCTCTGAGCCAGGCAGTGCAGAGGCTGAAGGCTTCGCTGCCAACCAGTGCTGGTGCTGGATGCCAGCAACCTGCCCGGTTCCCGGGCGAGCGGCCGCATGCCCTACCTCCCACTGGCACTGGCCCAGGTCCCAGTACAGCTGGGCCTTAATCTGCCAGTCTGCTGCGGAGCCATGGAGCAGATCTGTATCTGTTCTTCACATGCCTTAGATTACCCCAGGAAGCATCAGAAAATAAACCCTTACAAAGTGGCAGGGGGCAGGGGGGGGTTACAGTTATTTCTAGGTAGGTGGGCAAGAAATGAGGCCCAGGAAGGTTAAGTTAACTGCCTGATTACCGAACTGGGTAGTGGGAGAGGTGGGTTCAAACCTGGGTTGGCCTCTAAGGCCCCTGCATTCCTCACTGTTCTGCACCATGTCTCTACACCATCTCTCTCCCCAATCCCCTTGACCTGCAAGCTTGTCTGTGCCCAGACCCCTGGCCTGGTGGCACCCTCTGGTTATGATTACCAGAGACTACAATGAAGCTTCATTTATTCCTTCACTCAACAAATATTTATTCCTTGGCTAGTAGCTCAGTTGGTTAGAGTGTCATCTCTACATGCCAAGACTGTGGATTGCATTCCCGGTCAGGGCACATACAGGAATCAACCAATGAATGCATAAATAAGGGGGACAACAAATCGATCTCTCTCCTTCTCAAAAAGAAATCAAGTTTTAAAATAACTAAGGTGGTCAGAGGCTGAGAAAAATCGGATACAGCCACCAGACCCACTTGATTCTGGATATGGTGACAGTAGAGATGAAACAAGAACAGCTTTTTTTTGGGGGGGCAGGGTAGGAGCTGTCAATAATCACACAAGAAACTGAGACTTGAAGGGGTAAAACAACCAACCCAAGTTTATGCATTATTGAATTATTTTTCTATTTGTGAAATAAATAATACATGCTCATTGTGGAAAATTGAAAAGTACAGAAAAGTATAAAGAAAATTAGAAAATACCAAAAGTATACAGAAAAAAATAAACACACTCTATGATACTGTTACCCAGACATGATAACCACTGCTAACATTTTATGTCTTCCTCTAGATTTATCCTGTGCACATGTGTGGATTTATTCTGTGCATACTACTTTGTATCCATCTTTTACCACTTAACATTAACTGATACCATTCCCCTCTTGACACCAAGTGTTTTATGAAAATGTTATTTTAACTGGCTGCACAGTATTCCATTATGTGGGTGTGCCATAATTGTTTGACCTATAATCTTAGTTATTTGTATTGTTTCCTACTCCCTTTTGTCCTATATAAATAATATGAGATGAACATGTTTGTACATATGCACATATCTGATTTTGGGGGGCACGGGGTAACAAATCACTTTGGCATGGTCTGTCTCTGCTGAGAAAGGAGGAATGGGGGCCATTAGCTATCACCAGGCTTCCTGAGCAGGGACTTTGGGGTATCCAAAGGAGGAGATTCGGAAGCAGGGGTCATGGGCACCTCAAAGCCTCACTTCTCTTACAGTTTTTCCTTGGAGGACCCCTGCTTTATTACTCATTAGTTCAGAAATCTACTGAAACCAGCTCAAATAAATAAAAGAAATGGTGATAAGAATGTCAGGCAGGAACACAGCCAGTCGTTAGAGAGGGTCTGGGAGAGAGGAATTGTGTTGAACTTCCTCTTCCCCCCCCCACCCCATCAGTTCCTGTGGGCAGTGGGCCTCACACGTAAGACTGCATATGAATCACTGCAGGGCTCATTCACACTGCAGTTGCTGGGAAGTTGGCCCCCAAGTTTTAGACTGAACAGGTTTGAGAAATAATATAGAATGTACATTTCTTTTAAAAGATTTTTTATTAAATGTATTGGGGTGACATTGGTTAATAAAATTATTTAGGTTTCAAGTGTATAATTCTATAATATATAATCTGTATACTGCATTGTGTGTTCACCTCCCAAAGTCAAATCTCCTTCCATCACCATACATTTGACCCTGTCTCCCTGTACTGCCTTCCCAAGCCCCCGGCCCTCTGGTAACCACCCCCTGTTGTCTATGTCTATGTGTCTGCATTTCTAATGCATTCCCAGCTGCTGCTGCTGCTGCTGGGCCAGGGACCATGCTTTGAGAAACAACAGGAGAATATCATGGCGCCTGCACAGACACCCTCCAAGATCACTACCACACCCTGGTTTCTGAGTGAATCCGCCCTTCTCACTGTGATCCTGCCTGGTGGCAGCAGAGCCAGGATATTACCACTTTCTGTCAGAAAGAGACCTTCCCGCCAACAGGATCAGACCCGAAAAAGGGGTGGGGGCATGAAGGCCTCTTGCCCTTAGGCTCTCTCTCCCTCAGGCCCTTTCCTGAGACCTAACTCACCAGTTCTCAGGGAGTTCTCTCATAGCCAAGTTTTCTTTCCGCTGGCTGAAACCGGATGCTGAGCAGCGATTAAGGGGTCTCCACCTCAGGAGACTCACTCTGAAGGGCTCTTCCGTTCCCAGTACCCGTTAAGCAGGTGCTGAGGATGCTGGGGTGACCAGAGCTTCCACAGGATATGGCCACCAGCGAGGCAGGGCCCAGCCCTAGGTTACTCGGAGGTTCACTAGACAGTGACTCCAAGGGGCAGCCAACAGGGGTGACTTATTGTCCACTGTGAGGCCACAGAGGAACTCTTAGGCTGGTAGGACAACAAAGTGACATCGTGAGAGATCCTATAAGATCACAGAAAAAGGACCAACATTTACTATGCTCCTACTTGTGCTGGGCACCAAGTGCCTTATGTTGATCATCGGATTAATCTTCCCTAAAATCTATAAATGCAGACATGGGTACTACTATGCCCATAATACAGAAGAAGAAATTGAGGCACAGAGAGCCTAGGTTACTTGCTTGAGCTCACTCAAGCTCTTAACTACTACTCTATAGCTGCTCTTGGGAGAAGTCAGAAAACCAAAAAGGGCAGACGGGAAGAAACTAACCCATAGATTATTTTCTTCGACCATTATATTAACATTCAAGGAAAGGCAGTATTGCCCCCATTTTATAGGTGAGGAGACTTAGTTAATAAGTTTCCTAAGACCACACAGCTGGTGCTTCCCCAGGCTTGTCAGCCTGCGAAGCCCAAACTCCCCTCACTCTACCACTCCGCTTCCCACAAGTGATTCCTGCAACCAGGGAAATGGGCAGGCTTCAGTGCAGGTGACCTCGGAACCTCAACAGCCAAGTAAGAGTTCAATGAACAGAGGTGGAAGGGCTATATGCCTACGTGAACAAAGTCTTGGGGCTTGAAAATGCATGGCCCATCAGTCATTAGAGGAATGGCATATAATGACACATTCTTTTGACAGACAATAAACTGAGCAATAAAATATCACATCTGAATATTTTGACACATGAAATTAATTGCAAAATAAATATACATTGAAAACTAAGGATATATTATAAAACTATCTACACTAAGGTAAACATTTGAGATCTGCTCCCCTGCAAATGTTCTTGGTTTGGCTCAAATAAACTTTCATAAAAAAAATTTTTTAAACCTACCAAAACTATATACACTAAGATTCTAATTTTGTATCAATGTGGAAGAAAATATACCATCTTGTTAGGTGGGCTTTCAGGACAGTAGGCTTATGAATGATCTTTATTTTCTTACTTTTTACTTTTCTGTCTTTATTTTTCAAACACAATGATCTTTTACAGTCATTAGAAGAAATCTTTGTTTATAAAGATGCAAGGGTATAGCTTCTTTCTGACACCATTTCGGGGAGAGGATGAAACTCCTTATCCCATTCTGACCTGCTTCCTGCCCTCCTACTTCACAAGCTGGCTTTTCAAACTTCATTTGTGAACTTCTGATGTGGAATTCATCTGTTCATAACAATTTTTGTGAAAGCAGGAGAGCAGTCATTCAATAGACTCTAAAGACCTCAGGGAAAGCTCTCATTTTGCGCCACACACACACACACACACACACACACACACACACACACGGAAGCACTTGCCTCCTCAGAGCTTTCCTATCTAGTCAAGCTGAGGTGGGGGGGGGGGTTCCCCTGAAATCCTCAGCAGATCTCTGAGCACAGAACCCCTGGCGGCTCATCTTGCTGTTTCTGCCTCCCTCTGCCCTGAAATCATTGCCTGTGGAGAAAGCAAAGCCTCAAACTCAAGGTGAAGTTTCTGCGATCTTTCAAAGTTTTTTCTAAAATCAAACCAAGCTGGAACTTAGTGATATAGAATGATCAAGTTGACTCCATGTATTTTTCTTTTTATGATTGCATTCTCATAAATTCCAGTTTGTATCTGGAGGAGTTTGACATGGATGCTAAAGTGTTATAAAACATGTCTGGAATTAACTAAAAAGGAAATCATATAGAATGACCACCAAACAATGAAACCAAAAAGTAGCTTCAATTTAAAAACTAATCTGTGAGTTGACTTTTAAAAAATTCAAACATTCCCCTCCCATAATTGAAGAGTCCCCTGCATAATTTTTAAAAATTTTACAAATAAAATTTGTTTTTAAATTATACAGGTCTTTGGCTTCCATTTCCAAAAGAAGCTTTATATTTTTAAGGGTACACATACCAAGTAACCAGACTCTGGCCTTGGCTAGAAAAAGCTCCCAGTTCTCATAAACATGCAATCACTAGTGCCTTTCAGGATGATGAATACTATTGATTGGCTCAGATCAGCTTGTGCCCAGCAGTGGTATTAGACATTGGCTATAAAACATCTCCTTATGAATTTTTCATTGGCGTGTCTGGAGAGCGGGTGATCTGCCTCCCAGAGCGATCAGCCTCCCTCCTCGCCCTCCCTCCTCCTCTCTGTGTCTCAGGACTGATGATGCTACTCCGCAGGGCCACGTTATTGGATCACAGTGATTAGCTTTACGGCCTGATTTCCTGGGCCAAATCCAATTTCTCCAGGTACAGCAGGCTTACGAGTAGTCATGTGCTTTTTGTTTTGCGATGGCATCACAGGATTACTAGCAGATGCAGTCAACTGGAGTCATTTCCCATTAACCGTATTCCTCATGGTACTGAGACAATGTGTCACTCTGCACTCGCATTCCCGAGAATGCTTCAGGAGAAAGAGTGCTTTCAGCAGCTCGGGTAAGAGCTGACAAAGAGGTGAATGCCTGTGAAGCCCTGTGTCAGCCTGAGCTCATGATTCTGATGCCCCAAGAGGAGTGACATTACTCCCCCTCCACATGGTGGACACTGAGTATCTGAGAAATTTGATAATCTCTCCAAATTCATTACTGTGGATGTATCAAGCTCATACTGAAGCAGGCGGTGAGGTGAAACCCCAGGACTCCAGAGAAAACTCAAGAACCATCTTCTTTTAAGAGAACAGGAAAAGCTTTGCTCAGAGAAAACCTGTTCCCTGCCACATCTCCATGGGTTCTTATATTCTGGTTCTGAACTGCATGAAAAGTTCAAGTTCTCATGTCTAGAAGTAGGGTTCCCCTCTATTAAACTTTTTATTCAGGTGAAATTGAATTGAAGTAAATGCCAAGCACCAGTTTGGGGGAGAAAATAACATAAGGTCAGCAGCAGTTGGAGTAGGGCAGAGGGCTGAAGGCCTACCCACATGTGTGTGTGTGTGAGCTTTCTCTCTCGTGCACGCATGGCCCTCTGCCTGGTCCTGCTTCCTCCCTAAGACAGGGGGCTCTGTGAGGAACCCGTAACACAGTGACTAAGAGCTCTGAGTCGTTATATTATGGCTGACTATGGTCAAATATTTTATTGTACACTTAAAAGAGAATGAAGAAGAGAAAAAAAAGGAAGTACCACGGCTCTGCTAAGGGAATCTAGACTCTACTTGGGAACAGTGGCCAATTTGAACAAAGTGCACCATTCAACTCATCCACAGCAACCTGCCCACCTGAGCCACAAGCCTATACCTGCCAGAAACAATGATGCCAAAAAACACCTTTCTTTGTAGCCACCTCCAGGGTGCTTATCAGGATAACACCAGCAATTTTCAACTGGTGTGCCATAAGAATTTTCAAAACATGAAATATCTGACTATTTAGTTAGGGTCACTGACCACTTTTCTCTTGGACGGTCAAATAAAAAATTGACAACAGCCAATACAACCATAGCCATCTGATGTGAGCAAATCAAAATTATAGCTACTTTTTTGTCATATCAGCAATATATATATTTTGTGTGTGTTGCAGACTTTTAGTAATTAGTTTATATGTGCCATGAAATGAAAAGGTTGAACGTTTCTGGCATAACACAATTGAGCCATTTGCTCTTACCTTCGACATAAATTGTTAGGTAAGATTGAAGACCAGAAATACACACATACCTAGCTAGTCCCTTCTTCAGACACCAGCTGAGATGATTATGCTGAGATGCCTAAGGAGACTATATTGTTTTTGCTCCCAGACATTAGGTCTTTTCCTATATTCATCCTTGATTTTATACACTAAAACTCCCAAATGATCCCAGAGAAATTCCAAAAGCTATTTACCTAAGCAAGATGGAAAACAGAAAAAGTCATGTAGATTTTTTCAAAATCATTAACATGGCATCTTCAGTGGGACAGTCAATGATTTTCTAGACAACAGCTGTTGGCATATCCATCTTATGGATATTAAAAACTTGTTGAGTGACTGCATTTTTTGCCATTCTTCAGGGATTATCTCATACCAATTTCACAGTTTTCAAGCCCTCAGGACTTTCCTAAAAATTTGTATTTATTGATAAATTTCAATCAAAGATGTACAAAGTATTACGTTTAATTTGATAGTCATTCTGGAATACCAAAGGTGAAAGGAACTCCCTTCAGTCCTCTGTTACTGCCTAGACCCGCAGTCCTCACTCTCAGCAGATGGCTCTGCTTCCTACTGCTTCATGCTGAGGAAAGAGCCCTTGGTAGAACACTAGAAAGTTCTTCCTACAACCATGCCCTCCTGAAGCTTTGGGAGTTTTATTTCCCCTGTATCTTTAGACTTTTCTAGTGGAATAAACAAGCTAATAGTGTCCCCTAAGAGAGTTAGTTCACTAGTCAAATCCACAGCCTTTAATGTCTTCAAACTCGGAAGGGATCCTAGAGGTCACTTTGTTTAATTCTAATATTAAAAATGAAGTGACTCTACGAAAAGGGTCTGGGCCCTGCTGGGTAGCTCAGATGGTTCGAGTGTTGTCCCAATACACCAAGTTTGTGGGTTTGATACCCAGTCAGGGCACACACAAGAATCAACCAAGGAATGCATAAATAAGTGGAACAACAAATCAATCTCTCTCTCTTACCCCCTCTCTTGAATCAATAAAAAAATAGAAAGAAAAGCATCTGATATCAAGTGGTATGAAGAAGGATAAAATCCAACCAACTTTGAAACTACAACTGTGATGATGGGGGCTAAATGGCAGGAAAAGATTTTGGAGTCACATGGGTCTTCAAGGGTCATAGTCCCTGGTCTCATGACAAGATGACACAAGATGGCAAGGCATCTGGGGAGGCTGTTTACATCTGTCTTGCAGTTTGTGGGTGAAAGAGTGGGTTGATTCTGATGACTCTGGTGAGTGTTTCCTTCTTCCTATTCCAAAAAAGTGAGTGGCCCAGCATAGCCCAGTCTTGAGATGGCCCTTCACATGAATATCATAGCTTGTGAGCATTTATTTATGCTTGATTTGGGAGGAAAGGTTTTTCCTAACCAGTGGTATGATCATGACACAGAAACATATTTCTGCTTCCAGCTCAGAGAAATAATGGGGGAGAAACAAAAAACAAGCAGAAAAGAAACTTTTTCTTCAGGCTTTCAGGAGAGGAAGCTACCTCCATGGCCAGTGAGTGGCTTTCAGGATCACTTTTGTAATCTCATTTGACCCCTAAACTCTCCACGTCCACTGCAGCCCAGTCCCTGTGGGCAGTGAGATTTCACTGGCCCACAGGAAGGCAGTTCTCAGGCTTGTGTTGCCTTCAAGTGTGTCCTACGGGTTAAAGATTGCTTTTTCTTCCCCACTCTGACTCATGAAAACCAACCTTCAAGTTTAGTTTAGGCCTGACCTGTGGTGGCGCAGTGGATAAAGCGTCAACCTGGAATGCTGAGGTCGCCGGTTCAAAACCCTGCACTTGTCTGGTCAAGGCACAAGGCACATATGGGAGTTGATGCTTTCTGCTCCTCCCCCCTTTCTCTCTCTCTCTCTCTCTCTCTCTCTCTCTCTCTCTCTCTCTCTCAAATGAATAATAATAATAAAAAAGTTTAGTTTAGGACCTGACCTGTGGTGGCACAGTGGATAAAGCATCAACCTGGAATGCTGAGGTTGCTGGTTCAAAACTCTGGGTTTGCGTGGTCAAGGCACATATGGTAGATGATGCTTCCTGATCCTACCCCATTCTCTCTCTCTTCTCTAAAATTAATTAAAAAATATTTAAAAAAGATTCAGTTTAGGGACACCCCTCATTATTCCAGCTTAGAAGCCATCTATAACTCCTCCCACCATTAAGCAGAGACCTAACTCACCCCCAGACTCATCTCTTAACCAAATCCCAGTGCCAGGGACAGAACAGGGGGTCATGGAACCAAGCAGACTCCTTCTGGCTCTGCTTTTTGTGTGGGTCTTTGCTGCTTTGTATGTAGTTTCTCCATCCCTGCTGTCCCTTGTATTTATGCTCTGCACCTTCTACAGAGCCCCTCCAGTCCATGCTGCTGCTGTAGCCACTATCTATTGCCTGGCAACAGTTGTTTGCATGGAAAATAATACAACAATTAATAATAGAAGAATAAACTGTGTTTCACGTACTCACAACTGTAAACCTACTTTTGCCCTATCCTTCATACCAAGGGATGCTATGTGACAGATAGACCTAAACTGAACTGGTATGTAGCTTGAAAACTTTGGGCAAGCTATTCACTTAACAGTCCCTTTCCCACCAAATTTCTTGAGTGAGTCTTCTGTCCCTTCTCTCTTTGTCTCATACCTTGTCCATTTAATCTGATTTAATTTCCCACAATCCTTCCACACATATGCAAACTCTGAAATGCTCACTCTAACTGCCAGATATAAAACCTTTTTTTGAATTTTGTCCTCATCAAGCTCCCTAATGAACTTGCTGCAGCTGTTGATTACCTTCTGCAAAATCTTCTTCCTTCATCTTTGGAGTGACTGGATACTATTTGTCTCACAAGTCAGACTGACTGACTTCTATGTCTTCATTGGCGTCTCTTGTGCCTCAGTGAAAACAGGTGTGTCCCAAAGTTTGCCCTCAACTCAGTTTCTCTTCCTTTTCTTTTCTTTTCTTTTTTTTTGTATTTTTCTGAAGCTGGAAACGGGGAGGCAGTCAGACAGACTCCCGCATGGTCAGGTGTCAATTTTTTAAAATGAAAACAATGGACATTTTACTTATAGTGTTTTTTCCCTACAAATAATAATAGCTGTTGATTTAAATTAGATATTTTTATTTTCAGAAGTATTTGCCTACCCTAAATTATTGCATTTAACTTTTCCTTTATATTAAAATTTTATCTGTGCTCTTATTGGATCACTGTCTCAGACTGAGCTATATTATATAATCTAAGTGGAGTGGAGATTTGGTAACTGTTCAGTGATATGATCAATTATACACAGCCACACCAAACTTGTAAATCATGACTCATTTGGATTATATTTACTGATAAAACTTTATCAAGAGAACTGATGAGCACACATTAGGCTTTGTACCATTTAGAAATAAACTCTCTAGAATAAAGGTGACAAAATAGGAAAATGCTAGTGAATTCTTCTATTCTCATTGGGCTTTTGTTCTAGAGAAGGTAAACAGTAAATTAACAAATAGGTGAACAAGATATTTTCAGATATTCATAAGTGCTATAAAGATAATAAAATAAAGCTATGTATGTATTAGGGAGTGGCCAATAGGGATGGGTTATTTCAGTCAAGTTAGATAGCAAAGACTTCTCTAAGGAATATTTGAACAGAGAACTAAGTGACAACAAGAAACCAGCTACTATGTAAAGATAACAGAGAGAATACTGCAAGCAGAGGAAATAGTGAATTCAAAGGCCCTAAGGTGAGGATGATCTTGGTATTTTACAAGAACAAAGAGAAGGCTGAAAAGTAGTGAATGGAAGGAGAACAATAGCATTTGAGCTCAGAGGGCCATAGATCACGGTGGAGAATCTAGATGCTGTGTGCTCATGGAAATCACTCTTATGAATCAGGATAATAATACATCTGCCAGGATTCTTAGGAGATTCACAATGTAAATTATGAATACATAAACTTAACTCAAATCTTAAATAAGAAATAAGCCTAAATGAGACAAACAAGCTCTCTACGACTGTACATTCTAAGCCCCGACGACATTCTCATTTACTTGTGCTATGTAACCATGGGTAGCAATAAAGATCTTGGAATGATAAACATGCATTCCTGGGAGCAAAATTTCCTTATGCAACAGATTGTGAGCCAAGATCTTTCTGGCAGTTAAGACAGCTCAGAGAGACACATCACCCCAACCAGTTAGCTGTGGGCTTTCTGAAGCTGAGGAATCACATCATCTACACTAGTGGCAATATTAATGGAAAGTTAAACAAAACCACATGAATTGGTTCCTTTCTTTGTACTTTTATTTGGAGAGAGAAACAAGTAAATGAAACACTTTTTGGTCCCCACAGAAGTTATCCAAAAATAAAGTATGTACAAATGGGTCTGGGTGAGTCAGGGTGGTCATTCTCCATGTGTCTTGATTTAGACTATGGCACTATTTTTGGTTTGTCATGACTAGCTGTCTGCTGTGGTCTCAGCCCAGGCACATTACCCTGGTCAAAGCAGTGCTTTGTCATGGCACAGAAGCTTGTGGCAAAAAACCTGGCAACTCTTTGTCCCTTTGTGAAAGAAGAACATTGAATCTCAGCTGTGGTTAGATCCTGCTGCAATGGCCTCCAAAGGGCTGCTCAAGTCTTTGTTATACTAGAGTCTAAATTTTTCATATAGTGATCGTGTTCTTGGGAAGAGCAGATCACCAATGAGATCTTGGGTCATAAGGGTTTTCCTGGTGATTAGAATCAGAGAGAAGCAGGGGCAAACATCACAAGGTCATCACTCCCTATGCAAACAAAGCACTTAGCACAGGGCCTGGAACAGAGTAGTCCCTCAATAAATATCACCTGGTTAATTTTGTTATTTTACATATATGTGGCCTCCAACAGGATTCTGTGGAAGTCCTTGAATCAGTTCCCAAAGACCAGTCCAAGGATTTAGGCTGGTCCATTATTACTGGTCTCCAGAAAAATAAGAAACAACTTTAAAGCTATCATTTATCACTTCTCATTGATTGCATATACACTGGTATTTTTTGTCCTACAAAACTACAGTAATCAGCCTGACCAGGGGGTGGTGCAGTGAATAGAGCGTCGGACTGGGATGTGGAGGACTCAGGTTCGAGACCCCGAGGTCACCAGCTTGAGTGCAGGCTCATTTAGTTTGAGCAAAGCTCACCAGCTTGAACCCAAGGTCGCTGGCTCGAGTAAGGGGTTACTCGGTCTGCTGTAGCCCCATGGTCAAGGCACATATGAGAAAGCAATCAATGAACAACTAAGGTATCGCAACAAAAAAACTAATGATTGATGTTTCTCATCTCTCCATCTCTCTCCGTTCCTGACTGTCTGTCCCTATCTATCCCTCTCTCTGACTCTTGTAAAAAAAAAAAAAAAAAGACTACAGTAATCAAAACAGTATGGATTGGCAGAAAAACACACACACAAACCAATGGAACAGAATTGTGAGCCCCAAAATAAACCCACACATATATATGGGCAACTAATTTTCAAAAAAGCAACCAAAAACATACAATAGAAAAAGGAAAGCTTCAATAAATGGTGTTGAGAAAATTGGAAAGCTATATGCAAAAGAATGAAACTAGACTGCTATATGACATCATACAAAAATTACTGGATTAAATGACTTGAATATAAGACCTGAAACAATAAAATACATAGAAAAAACATAGATACTATATGTATGGACCTCGATCTCAGAGGAGTTATTGTGAACTTGACTCCAAAGGCAAGGGAAGTTAAAAAAAATAAATGAATGGGACTACATAAAACTAAAAAGCTTCTGCACAGCAAAAGAAACCATCAACAAAAGAAAAAAGGAACAAAGCAAATGAGAGAGAATATTTGCAAATGATACCTCTGATAAGGGGCTAATATCCAAAAAAATATAAAAACTCATATAATTCAACAACACAAAAACCAAACAATCCACTTAAAAAATAGGCAGAGGAACTGAATGGGTACTTTTTCCAAGAAGACATACAGATGGCCAACAGATACTACATGAAAAGATGCTCAACTTCACTAACTATAAAGGGAAATGCAAATCAAAACCACAACTAGATACCACCTTACATCTGTTAGAATGGCTATTACCAGTAAGACAAGAAATAACAAGTGTTGGAAGGATATGGAGAAAAGGAAACCTTCATACACTGCTGGTGGGAATGTAAATTGGTGCCGCCTCTACGGAAAGAACTGAACTACCATATGCCCCAGTAATCCCTCCGCTAGGTATCTATCCAAAAAATTTGAAACCACTGATTTGTAAAGATATTTGTACTCCTATGTTCACTGCAGCATTTTTCACAATAGCCAAGACATGGAAATAATCTAAGTGTCCTTTGAACACTGATTAGATAAAGAAGATGTGGTACATATATACAATGGAATACTACTCAGCCATAAAAAATAATGTAGTATTGCCATTTGCAACAACACAGGTGGATCTTGAGAGTATCATGCTAAATGAAGTAAGTCAGATGGAAAAGAACAAGACCTATGTGATTTCACTCATATGTAGGGTACAAAATGGAAAGCAACAAATAAACAAACAAAACAAATTCATAAACACAGACAACAGTATGGTGGTTACCAAAGGGGCAAGGGACAGTGGGAGAATGAAGAGGATAAAGGAGGTCAAATATATGGTGACAGACGGAGACTAGACTTTGGGTGGTGGGCACACAATGCAATATACAAATGCTATGTTATAAAATGGTACACCTGAAACTTATATAATGTTATTAACCAATGTTACCTCAATAATTTAAAATGAAAAACCAAGAAAAAGGAAGAAATATTTAGTACCACAGGGCAAATGTAGGTTTTCTATAATTCAATCAGTCTAAATCATTGCTTAGATTATGCTTCATGATACAGCTTATGAATAAGAATGTAAAAACCTAAGTGGTTATTTTTATCTTAGAAGATAAAAGAGACTAATTTACTGTTATATCATGTTGAGAAAATTGCTTAAGCTGCCTCTGTTCTAATTTTTATAAATTTGAGATAGTAAAATTTGTCACTAGTGGCCCAGTGGGAAGGGTGTTGATGAAAACAGATTACAAACAATGGCCTTTTCTATGGGGAGGGTAGTTATCTGTGTACAGTATTTGAAGGTCTTATAATTACCATACTACATCTATAATATATAATTCATAGCATAAGAATAAAAGTTTAGAGTAATAATTTTGTAATGACATTAATAACAGCTCATTTGTCCAGCACTTATTAGGTACCAGGCATTATTCAAAGTGCTTTATGAACAGGGTCTGCTTTACTCTTTTTAGAAAGGCACTATCACTGCCTTTCAACTTACAGTTCAGGAAATTGGGGCTTTGGGGGATAATTCGCCATGAGCAACAAGTGTCAGGCTGGGAAGCCTCTTGAGAAGCGGGTGGCCCCCCTCTTCCCACGGAGCAGTATTGACCCCCTTGGAATCATTCTGTGTGAACCGGGCTAGTGGGTTATCCATTTCCACCATCCAATACCTAATAAGGCAGTATTTTCCTTTTTATTCACGTAGTTCCTTTTATAAATAATTCTCAATTTCCCTTTGTCTTCTGTCATTTGACTTTCATTTCCTGTTTGGGCTTTTCTGCTTTGATCACTCTGAACCTTCAGTAACTGCCCTGACTCACTCCTCTTCTTAGTAGATTTGACCTAAGTTCCAGTTTTGGTGCATTTTCCTTCATGTTTCAATTCCTTATACAGTCTGTTTTGCAAGTCAAGTTACTTTTTATGGTTTCCATCCCTTCTTTTCACTAAAGGTTTTCTAGTTTTTCTATATTCTTTTGATATGTGTGTGTGTATTTATCTTTTTTTTAGAGAGAGAGAGACAGGAAGGGAGAGGGGTGGGGAGGAGAGAGATGAGAAGAGTCAATTCTTCATCGCTGCTCCTTAGTTGTTCATTGATTGCTTCTCGTATGTGCCTTGACCAGGGGGCTCCAGCAGAGCGAGTGACCCCTTGTTCAAGCCAGTGACCTTGGGTCCAAGCCAGCGACCTTGTTCTCAAGCCAGTGATCTTGAGATCATGTTGATGATTCTGCGCTCAAGCTGATGAGCCCAAGCTCTAGCTGGTAACCTCGGGGCTTTGAACCATGACCTTCAGCGTTCCTGCCAACAATCTATCCACTGCACCACCACTGGTCAGGCTATATATATTTATCTTAAAGGGGCTTTCTTTGGCGGCCTCGAGGTTAGACTTCAAAAATAATACTCTAATTTAAGTACTGTAATGTATTAGAGCATTTTACGGAAAAGGATTTTAAATGCCTACAGGTTTTGTCTTTGTAGAAAACAAAGACAAAAAAAGAAAAGGTTAAACCCTGACAGAAAGAAGAGGGGTGGAGGGATTTTTCATCTTGTTGACATGCACAGGGGGCGGAGGGGGGAGAAATCAATGGTCTCCACTCATGGCCCTCTAGCTGGAGAATTCTGGACTATTTGTGTGATTTCAGTAACCAGAATAATAGAACTCAGAAATAAAAATTATCACCATAACATTAGATATTTTGTTAGGCAAATTTTGTTTTTGTTTTCTTTAGAAACAAGGGCATTCTTCTTTCCAGTGTTTATTCTTGGGAGTCCAGGTTCTAAATGGTTTCATGAACTGGCCGTGGCAATGTAATATTGATATATAGGAACAAAGACTGGATTGGGAGCAGGAGGCTTATTAGGTCTAGTCCTGGTTGTGCTAGTAACTAGCTTTGTAACTTCAGGCATGCTGTCTCTCTTCCCCAAGTCTGTTTCCTTACTAGTCCAATGAATTAAATGAGTTAAAAGGAATAGGGGACCTATCACAGGTCTTTTCATACTTTACTATTCTCAGTACAACACATTTCCTCCTTTCCCATTAAAATGTACCAAATTCTCAGGAGAAGAAAGCTCTCCGGAATAGGAAGACTGTGAGTAACGCCAGCCTTTCCATAGTTAGATCTTGGTAAGTAATACTTCCCCGTCCCCCATATATGCGCAGATCAGCTATTTCCTAAAGATTGGTAAAATTCTGTGGTAATGTCCCTTCATGACTGTGATTTTTACATGAATCAAAAAGCCTTATTTAGAGGTTATCTGAATGGCATTTACAGAAAATAATGCATGTGGGGTTGTTCTTTTGTTGTTGTTCTGCAGTTTTACTGCGTAACCTGAAATATTAGATGCCAAAGTCTGACCTTGAAAGCTCATACATCTCAAAAACAGCTTTTGTGGTGGAAAAGATTATATAGATATTACGCAGAGTGCTCAGAAGAAACTGTATGCCCAAGGACGACATCTCTGACTCCAGCATTTAGAAAGCTCCTGTTGTTTTCTAAAAGATACAACTAAAGAAGACCTGAGAGCTTGTATTTCTAGATAATGGAGTCTTCACAGGATTTTAGTTTAACCTCCAACTCAGCACAGGCATTCCTTCCCAACATTCCTGCCAATTGGTCTCACGTGTTCTGTGACAGGAAGCTTACTATCTCATAATACAGGTCATTCCATTGAAAGGCAGCTTTATTCATTGAAAAATTCTTCTGTAAATCCCCCTGTGGCTAGGTTTGATTGGAAGTCACTTTTAGCCACAAGTTGTAGCATATACTTCTTCTTCGTTGTGGGGTCCTAGGCAAAGGGTATAAATAGAGGACCACATACCATATCTCTAACCATGTAAAAGTTACAAATCAAGCCAACAAACTTAAGTATGTTCTATATTTCTCCCTTAACAAATACATCTTCATAACACCTGTATTGTCTGAATTTTGTCCCTCCCAAATTCCTATGTGGAAGTCCTGACTCCCAATATAACTATAGTTAGAAGTAGGGCCTTGAAGGAGGTAATTAAAGTTAAATGAGATCTGATCCAATGGGACTGATGTCTTTATAAGAGGAAGAGACACCAAAGATCTCTCCTGCATGTGCATAGAGAAAATGCCATGTGAGGACAGTAAGAAAGTAACTGTACACAAGCCAGGAAGAGAGGCCTCACCACAAACCAACACTGTGGCACCATGATCTTGGACTTCTAGCATCTATAACTGTGAGAAAATAAATGTCTGTTGTTTTAAGCCATCCAGTCTGGTATCTTGTGATGGCAGCCTGAGCTGACTAATAAAACATACAAGTTGAAAAATAGGTAAAGGATGTGGTTTTTATGTGAGCAAAATATGAAAAACAATAGAATTTCCTTATTATTGGATATATCTGGGTGTTCTGTTGATGAGTTGACCATACTAGATGAGTAATAAAATAAAGACACATAATTCATAAATACTATATAATTGCTTTAATTTCAGTGAAACCTCTAGGTCTGTTGTTATAATCAAGATTTGCACATAATTTATGTTCTATTGGCAGTAATTATATTAAAGATTAAAAACGGTATGTAATTATATTAAATGAGTATGTATTATCATCAAAAATTATTTTTTCCTAAACTAAAAATCATTTAAGTGAAACAAATGTTGTGTAAATTATAATTTTACCACTTTTAAAACAAGAATAATTAAGTTTTGCTTTTTCTTAAAATTTAATATTAATTTAATAAAAATAAAACATCCTAAAACTTCACAATCTAGCATTCAATGTCCATCTTGTTGCCAATGTGAAGAGTCACTATCATTCCAGCCCTGGTCGGGTGGCTCAGTGAATAAAGTGTTGTCCCAGTGCACTGAGGTTACAGGTTCAATCCCCGCACCGAATGAGAAGCAACTAATGAGTACAACTAAATGGAACAATGAATTGATGCTTATCTCTCTCTCTCTCTATTCTCTCTCTCTCTCTCCCTCTCTCTACCCCTCCCTCCTTTCCTCTCTCTCTCAAATCGATGGAAAAATTATTAAAGTCATTTTTTCCCTAATGCATGTTATGTCTCAGTCTATACATATACAAATTAAAGAGTAATATGAACTAACACTGTAGCATGTTCCTCGGCTGCTATGTGCAACTGTTCAGAATACCATGTTAATTCATGATTACCTTTGTAACCATGCATAGGAGGGAAAAAAAGAAGAAAATTCATTCCTACATTACTAGGAAAGCATACTTTTTAATGCAAGAACCTATTCATTAATGGTATCCAGAAGGGTTTGACAAGTATATTTGACAAGTCTTTTATGTAGGTGTTTCTTCCACTCAAGTTCTCCCTGTATCCAAAGCAATGTCTGACCCTGATGTTGGTGGCAGTGTTATTCACAAAACTTTATAGCAAAGAGATGTGATGAAGTGTTTCCTTGGACTTGAATTGTGTTAGTCACTAGGGCAGGTGTTGAGGGTCATAGGCTGCCAGTGTGTGTGTGTGCATGCATATTTGCAGGGTCCCCTGAAGTCCAGGACCCAGGGCAGAGGCCCCTCACCTGGGACTGTTGCTAGTAGAAGTGGGGTTCTTCTGGCAACAGGACTAAGGAGGGTACTGCCATTTTACTTAATCCCAAACCAATAAACAGAGTATATGTTTTCCAGCCAACTTTATATTTAGATCATTATTTTTGTGTTTTAGAGTTGTCTTAGGATATGAATACTATTGTAGAAGTTCAGATTTTTTTTCCTTCTTTTTCCAAGTGAGAGGAGAGGCAATAGAGACAGACTCTCACATGCACCCTGACAGGATACACTCAGCAATCCCTGTCTGGAGCCAATGCTCTGCCCATCTGGGGCCATGCATGTAACCAAGCTATTTTTAGCACCTGAGGCAGAGGCTTCATGGAACCATCCTTAGCGCCTGGGGCCAATGTGCTTGAATCAATAAAGCCATGGCTGTGCGAGAAGAAGAGAGAGAGAGAGAGAGAGAGAGAGAGAGAGAGAGAGAGAGAGAGAGAGAACAGGGAGAGCAAGGGGTGAAGAAGCAGATGTTTGCTTCTCCTATGTGCCCTGACCAGGAATCAAACTAGGACCTCCACATGCCAGGCCAATGCTCTACCGCTGAGCCAACCAGCCAGGGCCAGAATTTTTTCTTATATTTGAGGGGATTTCATTCAAAGGCAAACCACATTTTATAGACCAAAGCAAAGAAGAATAAAGAAATGAATAAACCATACATTGTGCAACAAGAACTGAACCATTGTAACTGCCTTACATTGCATATGTAAGTCTTTGTTTCACCCCATTTCCATTTATCTCTGAGCTGCATTTGCTAAAATATTGGAAGCCAGATTCCAAAGGCAGAGCAAAGACAACAAAGGCTCTCCTCTTGCACCCCTCTGAAAGAAAATCGTACGGATTTATCTATACTTAGGCAAATATCTTTTCTTCTACGTTGAGATAATTCTCTTCACATGAAGAAAGGAGTAAAATGGACTACAGATACTGATTCTCTTGACTCTCCCAAGACTTCTTTTATTTCCTCTCTCCTAAAGGGGACATAAGAACTAAATTAATACCTGCCCTTGATTTTTTAAAAAATGCAAAAGAATATGATACTAAGAGTAAAAATCTTTTTCTTTACTCCATTCTCAACTCCTAGTAACATTTATTAGAGCCAACAATTGTTAACCTTTTCTTGTGTAGCTTTCCAGATTTTTTTAAGGCTTATACAAGGAAAGACCTTTTTGTAATTAATGGGACTATGACCTACATGCTCATCTGTATTTTAAAAACATACACTTTATCTTGACAATATTTCCATTTTACCACACACAGAACAAGCTTATCTCCTGAAGTTCTTTAAAAACTACATGAGAGTACCAGTAGCAGAGCAGCCCATAAAAACGAAGAGGTAATATAATAGTGTATCATTAGCACCTGATCTTGGGTATACTTGGCTCTCAAAACATGTCAGTTTCCTTCTGCCCTTTCATTAACAGAAGAATCACATGGCTTTTTGATTGTGATTCTGGAAGATTCTATGTATTATTTAAATGCAGGTGTAGCCTGACCAGGTGGTGGCGCAGTGGATAGAGCGTCGAACTGGAATGAGAAGGACCCAGGTTCAAAACCCTGAGGTCGCCAGCTTGAGCGCAGGCTCATCTGGTTTGAGCAAAGCTCACCAGCTTGGTCCCAAGGTCGCTGGCTTGAGCAAGGAGTTACTCAGTCTGCTGTACCCCCCGGGTCAAGGCACATATGAGAAAGCAATCAATAAACAACTAAGCTGCCACAATGAAAAACTGATGATTGATGCTTCTCATATCTCTCCGTTCCTGTCTATCCCTCTCTCTGACTCTCTGTTTCTGTAAAAAAATAAAATAAAATAATAATAATAATAATAATGCAGGTGTAGGTGGAAGAAAATCACAGAATTACAGAATTTATGAGTGAATGGCTCTCATGGATAACTTGAGTCAAGTGGAAGATCCTTTATCAAAACCAAGTTTTTGCTTCCAGTTTGGTGTTCCTTTAATCCTTTTTCACTTCTAATATAATTGTGATTTTTGCCTATTGTTTGACTTAAAAATTAAAGTAGGGCATGTAAAGATGTTAAACAATGGTAGTAAGTCAGTTTGTGTTACAGCTCAAAAGAAATAAGATAGCAATTATCATTTAGAGAAATTACGTAGCTCAAACCAAAGGTGATAGCTTATTTGAAAAATATAAATTTTGGCAAAAAAAAAATGCAAAAGTGATACTACTTCTTAGAAAAAAGATTCAGAGTTTGGAGGTAAAAGAAGACTTACTTCTCCCACTGTCTGCATCTGTTTGCGCATGCATTCATTTGTCTATTTGAAAAACCAGGATCAATATATATAGGTTGTGGGGCACTGTTTGGTGCCCTGTGTTTTAGACCTGGGGGTCCATCCCTGAAAGACCTTGAAGTGTTGATGGAAGGAGTGAAGATTCAATGTTCAGGGGTACACATCAAGAATCTAGAAGACTGCTCTAGTGCTGGAAAGGGAACAGAAATGGGAAGCTCCTTGTGGAGATTAAAGGGAATGATGACAAGATCTTAGACCATGAAGCACAGATGGTGATTTTTATTTTGCAGTTCTAAAATAGATTGGTTTGTTTGTGAATAAGATAGATAAGTGTGTAGGGGGAACGTAAAAAGTGAAATGATTCAACATAATCTGGCAGAAAAAGGGAATAACTGATTGGGCCAACATAATGGTGCAGAATATGCTCTCTTGTCCTGAAAAGGGGAGCTTGTTTTCCTCCTAAACATACGATGATCCAAGGAAGGTTAGGCAATCCATCACACGACCAAAAGTCACCCATTCAGACTCCCGTCTGAAAAATGGAAATTCTGAAACACTCATGTTTACATCATAACAATGCCGTGAAAGCACAATAGAGCGAAGCAAAAAGAGGCTTGAAGCTCAGGCTTTGGCAATGCCAGTACTCTGTTATTCAAGAGTCATGCAAAGCACAGAACCACAGAATTGGAAGAAATCATAAAGGTCACCGGGCCCCCTCATTTTCCAGATGAGCAAACAAACAGGGACCTGGTGATCCGTGTCGGTCCCGCAGCTAGTCAGGAGCACCAGTACCAGAAGCCAGGCCTCCAAGTCAGGGCCTGGCTGTACTACTGTCCTTCCTTCCACAGAATATCCGTTCCTAGTGGTCTGATGTTTGCCCCATTCTATGCCAATGCCCTCTTTTAAAAATGATTTTATGTTTACCTTTTCCCTCTACTAATTATATGAAATTATAAATCTAATACAAAGGAATCCTATATCTTTACTTGGAGAAAATGTTATATAGTTTAATGGATGCATAAACTATATAAAGCCACTTCCCTTATGAAAGTTGTGGTAAAGTTATAATTGCCCCTCAAATCTTTCTGATCATGGGCTATAGAGATGGAGGATGTAGACAGGTGGGTACCTCACTGAAACATTCATATTACACACACACACACACAGGCATATAGACAAAAACAGATCAGGCCTATTGCCTATTCAAAGGTATGAAATAGAGATTGTGGCAGAAAGGAGAACAAAGGGCCTTATTCAATTTATTCCAAAAATACTGGTGATAATAATTCACCTTTTGTAGCTACACTGCTCACAAAAATTAGGGGGTCAGGGAATGTGCAAATACCCCAGCACTTTCAGTCTTTTGTACAGTGCATTTTCATCAATGAAATAAAAGTTGGCTTTGCATCTTATTTGCATAATCAAACAATTTTCTTTGACTTGTTTGCTTTTCTGATGTTCTTGTTTAATAAAAAAATCAAATACTTCTTTTTATATTGCTTCATATTCATTTTGAAATATCCCCTAATTTTTGTGAGCAGTATATTTGCTAGCCACTTAACAAGAATTACTGAATGCTCTATATCTCTCTCCATTTCCTTCTGTAAGGTTTCAAATATGAAAAGACAAAATCTCTCACTTAAAGAGCTCACTGTCTAGAAAAGGAGATACATAAGTAGGGGCGGCAAGCAGATTTGGTATCACATGCCAACCTTCCAATTAGTTGGTCGTTGATTTTTAGAAAGCAAAGATCTAAAAAAGTATTTTACTTGACCAGATCTTCATTTTTCCAGTTTCTAAAATATTTAAGAATATTATATTTCTATTCCATTCACACAGCGAATTTTACACTGAGAAAGCTAGGTTGATTGAACAAAAAGTATTTTTGGTTCTTTCCATAATTAAATGACATAAATACATACAAGAGTCTTTAGCTTTTAAATACTGATGGGATTGTGAAGAGCAATGAATCACAGTCATTAGCTATTAAGATTTTATGGCTATAAATTTTCTCTTACAAATAAGTTAACTAGTTTTGCTGTTGATTTAAGTGCTATTTTTATATAGCATAGAGTTTCAGAATTTCTATAAGGAGAAAATACAAGATTCAAGATTCAAACAACGGAAAATTACATTTAAAATTTTTTATTGTGGTAAGAACATTTAACATGAGATCTATGCTCTTAAAACTTTTTTTTTATAATTTTATTTTTTTAATGGGGTGACATCAATAAATCAAGATACATATATTCAAAGAAAACATGTCCAGGTTATCTTGTCGTTCAATTATGTTGCATACCCATCACCCAAAGTCAGATTGTCCTCTGTCATCTTCTATCTAGTTTTCTATGTGCCCCTCCCCCTCCCCCTTTCCCTCTCCCTCTCCCCCCTCCCCCGTAACCACCACACTCTTATCAATGTCTCTTAGTCTCACTTTTATGTCCCACCTACACATGGAATAATGCAGTTCCTGGTTTTTTCTGATTTACTTATTTCACTCCGTATAATGTTGTCAAGATCCCACCATTTTGCTGTAAATGATCCGATGTCATCATTTCTTATGGCTGAGTAGTATTCCATAGTGTATATGTGCCACATCTTCTTTATCCAGTCATCTATTGAAGGGCTTTTTGGTTGTTTCCATGTCCTGGCCACTGTGAACAATGCTGCAATGAACATGGAGCTGCATGTGTCTTTACATATCAATGTTTCTGAGTTTTTGGGGTATATACCCAGTAGAGGGATTGCTGGGTCATAAGGTAGTTCTATTTTCAGTTTTTTTAGGAACCACCACACTTTCTTCCATAATGGTTGTACTACTTTACATTCCCACCAACAGTGTATGAGGGTTCCTTTTTCTCCACAGCCTCCCCAACATTTGCTATTACCTGCCTTGTTAATAATAGCTAATCTAACAGGTGTGAGGTGGTATCTCATTGCAGTTTTGATTTGCATTTCTCTAATAACTAAAGAAGATGAGCATCTTTACATATATCTGTTGGCCATTTGTATTTCTTCCTGGTAGAAGTGTCTGTTCATGTCCTCTTCCCATTTTTTTATTGGATTGTTTGTTTGTTGTTGAGTTTTATGAGTTCTTTGTATATTTTGGATATTAGGCCCTTATCTGAGCAGTTGTTTGAAAATATCATTTCCCATTTAGTTGGCTGTCTGTTTATTTTGTTATCAGTTTCTCTTGCTGAGCAAAAACTTCTTAGTCTGATGTAGTCCCATTCATTAATTTTTGCCTTCACTTCTCTTGCCTTTGGAGTCAAATTCATAAAATGCTCTTTAAAACCCAGATCCATGAGTTTAGTACCTATGTCTTCTTCTATGTGCTTTATTGTTTCAGGTCTTATGTTTAGATCTTTGATCCATTTTGAGTTAATTTTAGTACAGGGGGACAAACTGTAGTCCAGTTTCATTCTTTTGCATGTGGCTTTCCAGTTTTCCCAGCACCATTTGTTGAAGAGGCTTTCTTTTCTCCATTGTGTGTTGTTGGCCCCTTTATCAAAAATTATTTGACTATATATATGTGGTTTTATTTCTGGGTTTTCTATTCTGTTCCATTGGTCTGAGTGTCTATTTTTCTGCCAATACCATGCTGTTTTGATTGTCGTGGCCCTATAATATAGTTTGAAGTCAGGTATTGTAATGTCCCTAGCTTCATTCTTTTTCTTTAGGATTGCTTTGGCTATTCAGGGTTTTTTATAGTTCCATATAAATCTGATGATTTTTTGCTCCATTTCTTTAAAAAATGTCATTGGAATTTTGATGGGAATTGCATTAAATTTGTATATTGCTTTGGGTGATATAGCCATCTTGATTATATTTATTCTTCCTAACCAAGAACAAGGAATATTCTTCCATCTCATTATATCTTTTTCGATTTCCCTTAACAATGGTTTATAGTTTTCATTATATAAGTCCTTTACATTCTGTTACGTTTATTCCTAGGTATTTTATTTTTTTTTTGTTGCAATCATGAAGGGGATTCTTCTTTTGAGTTCATTCTCAAATGTTTCATTGTTGGCATATAGAAAGGCTATGGACTTCTGTATGTTAATTTTGTATCCTGCGACCTTACTGTATTGGCTTATTGTTTCTAGTAGTCTTTTTGTGGATTCTTTGGGGTTTTCGATGTATAGAATCATATCATCTGCAAAAAGTGATACCTTTACTTCTTCTTTTCCGATATGGATGCCTTTTATTTCTTTGTCTTGTCTGATTGCTCTGGCTAGAACCTCTAGTACCACATTAAATAAGAGTGGAGAGAGTGGACAACCCTGTCTTGTTCCTGATTTAAGGGGGAAAGCCTTCAGTTTAGTGCCATTTAATATGATGTTAGCTGATGGTTTATCATATATGGCCTTTATCATGTTGAGATATTTTCCTTCTATACCCATTTTGTTGAGAGTCTTAAACATAAAATTGTGTTGTATTTTATCAAAAGCCTTTTCTGCGTCTATTGATAAGATCATGTGGTTTTTGTTCTTTGTTTTGTTGATATGGTGTATTACGTTAACCGTTTTACGTATGTTGAACCATCCTTGAGATTCTGGGATGAATCCCACTTGATCATGATGTATTATTTTTTTGATATGTTGTTATATTCGATTTGCTAGTATTTTGTTTAGTATTTTAGCATCTGTATTCATTAGAGATATTGGTCTGTAGTTTTCTTTTTTTGTGCCATCCTTGCCTGGTTTTGGTATGAGGGTTATGTTGGCCTCATAAAATGTGTTTGGAAGTATTGCTTCTTCTTCAATTTTTTGGAAGACTTTCAGTAGAATAGGAACCAAGTCTTCTTTGAATGTTTGATAAAATTCACTGGTATAGCTGTCTGGGCCTGGACTTTTCTTTTTGGGGAGGTTTTTAATGGTTTTTTCTATTTCTTCTCTACTGATAGGTCTGTTTAGGCTTTCTGCTTCTTCTTGACTCAGTCTAGGAAGGTTGTATTGTTCTAGGAATTTATTTCTTCTAGGTTGTTGAATTTAGTGGTATAAAGTTTTTCATAGTATTCTACAATAATTCTTTGTATATCTACGGTGTCCGTGGTGATTTCTCCTCTTTCATTTTGGATTTTGTTTATATGAGTTCTTCCTCTTTTTTCCTTGGTAAGTCTTGCCAAGGGTTTGTCAATTTTGTTGATCTTTTAAAAAAACCAGCTCCTTGTTCTATTAATTTTTTCTATAGTTTTTCTGATCTCAATTTCATTTATTTCTGCTCTGATTTTTACTATCTCCTTTCTTCGGCTGGTTTTGGGTTGTCTTTGTTCTTCTTTTTCTAGTTTCTTAAGGTGTGAAGTTAAGTGGTTCACTTGGGCTCTCTCTTGTTTGTTTATATATGCCTGAAGTGATATGAACTTCCCTCTTATCACTGATTTTGCTGCATCCCATAAATTCTGATATATCGTACTGTCATTTTCATTTGTCTGTATATATCTTTTGATCTCTGCACTTATTTCTTCTTTGATCCATTAATTTTTTAAAAGTATGTTGTTTAGTTTCCACATTTTTGTGGGATTTTTTCCCTCTTTTTTGCAGTTGAATTCTAGTTTCAAGGCTTTATGATCAGAAAATATGCTTGGTACAACTTTGATTTTTCTGAATTTGCTGATATTGTTTTTGTGGCCCAACATATGGTCAATTCTTGAGAATGATCCATGTACACTGGAGAAAAATGTATACTCAGTCATTTTGGGATGAAATGTCCTGTAGATGTCTATCATATCCAGGTGCTCTAGGTGTTTTGTTTAAGGCCATTATATCTTTGTTGATTCTCTGTTTGGATGGCCGATCTAGAGCCGTCAGCAGTGTATTGAGGTCTCCAAGTATGACTGTATTTTTGTTTTAAGGTCAATAAGTAGCTGTCTTATATATTTTGGTGCTCCTTGGTTTGGTGCATATATATTAAGAATTGTTATGTCTTCTTGATTCAGTGTCCCCTTAGCCATTATGAATGGCCATTTTTGTCTCTGGGTACTTTTGCTGTCTTGTAGTCAACATGATCAGATATGAGTATTGCTATGCCTGCTTTTTTTTGGATGTTATTTGCTTGGAGTATTGTTTTCCAGCCTTTCACTTTGAATTTGTTTTTATCCTTGTTGCTTAGATGAGTTTCTTGTAGGCAGCATACAGTTGGATTTTCTTTTTTAATCCATTCTGCTACTCTGTGCCTTTTTATTGGTGAGTTTAATCCATTTACATTTAGTGTAATTATTGACACTTGTGAGTTCCCTATTGCCATTTTATAGATTGATTTCTGTTAGTTTTGTGTCTTGTTTGATTTCTCTTTCATTTTTCTATCTTTCGTTTTTATTTGGTTGTATTCCATACATCTTTCCTCTGTTGCTATCTTTTTTAAATCATGTGCTTCTGTGGTGGTTTTTTCAATGGTGGTTACCATTAAGTAATGAAAAGGGTTCTTCCTACCCTGTTCATGGTAGTGCATTATTTTGTGAGTACTTATGCACTCCATCATCCTTTGCTACTGTTAATCTCCATCCTCTCCCCCCCTTTCTTTTTGTTGTTGTCACAATTTAAATTTGGTTTTGTTGTGTGCTTCTTGGAGCTTTTACTTGTGACTTTGTTTTTTTTTTGTTCTTTGTATCTGATTGGAGAACCTCCTTTAGTAATTCCTGGAGTGGGGTTTTCTGATAAATTCCCTCATCTTTTCTGTATCTGTGAATGTTTTTATTTCTCCTTCATATTTGAAGGATAGCTTTGATAGATATAGTATTCATGGCTGAAAGTTCCTCTGTTTCAGGACTTTAAATATTGGGGTCCACTCTCTTCTAGCTTGTAGAGTTTCTGTTGAGAAATCTGATGATAATCTAATGGGCCTTTCTTTATATGTTGTACTCTTCTTTTCCCTGGCTGCCTTGAGAATTTTTTCTTTGCCGTTGGTTTGTGCCAATTTCATTATGATGTGCCTTGGAGTAGGTTTGTTGGGGTTAAGAAAACTCGGAGTTCTGTTTGCTTCTTGAATTTGAGGCTTTAATTCTTTCCACAGGCTTGGGAAGTTCTCATCTATTATTTGTTTGAGTATGTTCTCCATTCCATTTTCTCTCTCTTCTCCCTCTGATATACCTATTATTCTTATGTTATTCTTTTTGATGGAGTCAGATAATTCCTGTAGGGCTATCTCATTTTTTTTTTTTTTAATTTTTGAGTCTCTTTCTTCTTCTCTGTTGTGCCTCAAGTTGCTTGTCTTCTATTTCACTAATCCTACCTTCTATCTGGCCTGTTCTATTAGCTAAGCTTCTTACCTCGTTTTTCAGCTCATGAATTGAGTTTTTCATCTCTGTTTGATTTGTTTTTATAGTTTCAATTTCTTTGGAAATATATTCTTTGTGTTCATTGAGTTGTTTTCTGAGCTCCCTAAATTGCCTTTCTGTGTTTTCTTGTATATCTCTGAGTATTTTTAGGATTTCTATATTAAATTCTGTCATTTAATTCCAAGGTTTCCAATATATTAAAATTTTTCTCCATAGATTTTTCCTCATCTATCTGTCTTACCTCTCTTTCTTTTGTATCCATGATATTCAATTTTCTCTTCCTTAATGGCATCTGAGGGTGGTTTTGTTGATAGTATTAATGAGATTTAATAAAGACTAAAGAGTTAAAAAAATAAAAAATCAAAGTTTTTTAAAAAAATTAATAATTAAAGAAAAATAAAATAAAATAAAAATTTAAAAAAAAGAAATTATTCCCCCCCTCCTTTTTTCCTCTCCTCTCCTCTCTCCTCTTTCTTGAGAAAATCTTGTGGTGAACTGTGAATTATATTGTACTAAATAGAACAAATAGTGCCTGTAATGGAGGGCCTGAATTGGGGAGAATAAAGGGGCAAAAAAAAGGGGGTATGGACCCACAAAAAGCAAATAAGGAAAAAATTTGGGTCAAGAATAAAATGATTTGCTTTTAGGTGTTCGTTGACTAAGAGATATGATGATAGGAATAAAAGGGAAACAGGAAAATGGGGGGAAAAGTTAAAAAATTACTATTGTATTTAGTGGAACAAGAACTAGATAAAATGGAGAACCAGGGATGGGAGCACTGCTAGTGAATTAAAAAGGTGAAGTAAAAAAAACCCAAAATGCCACAAACATAAGTTTGAGTCCCAGATAAGATAATTTGTTTGTTATTGAGGTTTGAAGGAGAGGAGATGTAAAGGAGAAATGAAGAAACTAATATAGAGAGAGAAAAGAGAGAAAAAAAGAAAAAAAAAGAGGGAACCACTAAAAGAAGAAAAGAGAAAAAAGAGGAGAGAGAGAGAGTTAAGGGTTTTGGAGTGCAACCTTCATAGAGAGAAAGGAAGAGGAAAGAAAAGATAATGGGAGATGTAACACTTTTGGGTAGTGTAGTTCAAGGAGAGGAGAGAGTAAGACCGGCAGAGAGTTAAACGACCAAATTGGAGGAGGAAAAAAAAAAATCAAGAATGAAGATAAGAGAAACATACAAACAAATATAATAAAATGGGATAGGTTATAAAGTCTGCAGATTATTCTTGATTTTGAGAGGTTATCTTCTTGCTTTTTCTTTTCTCTCCCTCTTCCTGGTCGGTGACTCTGTACCCCGGGTTCTGCCCCTGTGGCATGCTCAGGTAGAGGTTTGCAGTTGATAAGTCTCTATGGCGATGTCATGTATTGTGCTTCAGTCTCGTTGGCAGTCGAGGCTCATTAGCATTTATAGGCTCCAACAGTGAGAGAGTCCGTGTTCCTGGAGCCTCTCTCCTAGTCTTTCCTTCCTCAATTAGTAGCCTGATAATCCAGCTATGGGGTTGCTGCTGCCTCTGCCTGGATAGTAAGAGGCTCAAAGAGCTGGCAACTCCCCACTCTATTCCCACTCAGCACAGGGCTCTGGGTAAGGCTCAGTCAGTCAGAGCTGCTAGCATAATCAGGCAGGGCTTCCACCCACTCAAAGACCTCTGGCTCTGCCACTCTGTCCAGTAACACGGGCGGGCGCTCACTCCCGGGGTGCTTGGAGGAAACTCTCGCTCACTATCTGCGCACGCAGATCAGGATATCAGGCCGGCAGTCTCACACTCTGAGTGAAACCCCCGCCCGCACGGAAAAGTTCCAGCGTTGGAATTGGCTCTCGCTCCCTCCCCGTGCGCGGCTTTTTCAGGGTGCTGGGGTGGCCCGAGATTCTGCTTTCGGCCCACACAAAGGCCCCTGACTCTGCCTCTCTGTGGGGTAACACGGGCGGGCGCCTACTGCCAAGGCACTCGGAGGAATCTCTTGCCCACTCTCCGTGCCGACCAGGATATCAGGCCGGCCACCTCTCACTCCGAGTGAGACCCCTGCCCGCATGGAAAAGTTCCAGCGTTGGAATTTGCTCTTGCTCCCTCCCCGTCCGTGGCTTTTTCAGGGCACTGGGGTGGCCCGAGATTCCGTTTTCGGCCCACACAAAGGCCCCTGACTCTGCCTCTCTGTGGGGTAACACGGGCGGGCGCCTACTGACGAGGCACTTGGAGAAATCTCTTGCCCACTCTCCGTGCCGACCAGGATATCAGGCCTGCCGCCTCTCACTCTGAGTGAGACCCCCGCCTGCACGGAAAAGTTCCAGCGTTGGAATTGGCTCTTGCTCCCTCCCCGTGCGCGGCTTTTTCAGGGTGCTGGGGTGGCCCGGAGATTCCGCTTTCGGCCCACACAAAGGCCTCTGACTCTGCCTCTCTGTGGGATAACACGGGCGCCCACTCCCGGGGCTTTCGAAGGAATCTCTCGCCCACTATCTGCGCGCGCCGACCAGGAGATCAGGGCGAATGGCTGCCCCACTTGTCTTTCTTTGTCTGGGTTTGGCACAAGTGTTAGCTTGTATTGCTTGGGTTGCCACAGTCACAGTTTTTCCTCGGCTTGGATCTCTGTGCCAAAGCCTGGTTCAGCTGTTTGTGCCGCGGCCTGGATCTATTCACCCCCTTTGCCCGCCTTAGTTTCTATACTCTCAGTTCCCAGTGAAAGCAGCCCTATTTAGGTTAGTGAGGAAGGCGGAGGATTTCTTACTCCCTATTTCCGTCAGGGTTTGATTATATATTTAGCCAATTTTTCGCTCTACCATACCTTCGGGTGTATTGTGAAACATCTGGAGGCTCCAAGAATAGTTTTTTCTGTTTCTGGTTGAAGATCTTGTTTAGTTTTGGGGGAGATTTATCGGTATCGCTTCCTACCGTGCCATTACTCTGATGTCATTCCAAAACTTTTTTTTTTGACAGAGACAGAGAGAGAGTCAGAGGGAGGGAGAAATAGGGACAGACAGGAAGGGAGAAAGATGAGAAGCATCAATTCTTCGTTGTGCCACCTTCATTGTTCATTGATTGCTTTCTCATATGTGCCTTGATGGGGCAGGGTGGTGGTGGTGATCCCTTGCTTAAGCCAGTGACCTTGGGCTCAAACCAGCAACCTTGGGTTTCAAGACAGTGACCTTTGGACTTTAAACCAGCGACCTTTGGGCTCAAGCCAGTGACCATAGTGTCATGTCTATGATCCCATGCGCAAGCCAGCAACCCTGCACTCAAGCTGGTGAGCCCATGCTCAAGCTGGGATGAACCTGCACTCAAGCGGGTAACCTCAGCGTTTCAAACCTGGGTCCTAAGCATCCCAGTCTGATGCTCTATCCACTGCGCCACCACACGGTCAGGCTATGCTCTTAAAATTTTAAGTGTACATTACTGTTGACTATAGGTATAATATCACATAGTGATCACTAGAACCTGACAACCATCATTCCACTCTTTGAGTCCATGAATTTGACTATTACAGATACCTCATTTTAGTGGAATCATGCAGTATTTGTCTTTCTGTGACTGACTCATTTCACTTAGCATAATGTTCTCAAGGTTCATCCATGCTGCCACATCTTGCAAAATAGTATCCTATTGTATGTATATATATACCACATGTTCTATATCCATTTATCTGTTGGTGGACAAACTTAGGTTGTTTCCACATCTTGGCTACTATGAATAGTACTGCAATGAATATACGAATGTTAATATCTCTTTCAGATCTGATTTCAATTCCTTTTCTTTTTTTACTTAATTTTTAAAAATGTTTGTTTTATTTATTTTAGAGAGAGGAAGGGAGAGAGAGAGACAGGAACATAAGTCTGTTCTTATATGGCTCTGACCAGAAATTGAACCAGCAACCTCTGTGCTTCGGGATGATGCTCTAACCAACTGAGTTACCTAACCAGGGCATGATTTCAATTCTTTTAACTACTCAGAAGGGCGATTGCTGGATCATATAGTAGTTCCACGTGGAATTTTTGAGGAACCTTCATACTGTTTTTCCACAGCAGCTGCACCATGTTGCATTCCTGCCAACAGTATGGAAGTTCTCCACATACTCATCAACACTTATTTATATATATGCCATTCTGAAAGATGTGAAGTGAAATCTCATTGTGGTTTTGATTTATATTTTTCTGGTGATTGGTGAAATTGAGGATTTTTTCTGTTGGCTATTTTTATAATTATTATCTTATATCATTATATAATGACCTTTGTTCCCTCTTGTGACAGTTTTTTTACTTAGTCTGGTTTCTTTTTCTTCCTGATATATATACAGCTGCCCCTCCTCTCCTTTGGTCACCATTTGCCTGTAATATTGTTTTCTTTTTTTTCACTTTCAGCCTATGAGTGTCCTTAAATATAATGTGAGAGTCTTGCAGACAGCATATAGTTCGGTTTTTAAAAAAATCCATTCAGCCAATCTACGCGTTTTAATAGGGAGTTTAATCCATTTACAGTTAAAGTAATTATTGATAGGGAAATTTTTACCATTGCCATTTTGTTAGTTGTTTTCTGTTACTCCTGTATTTCTTCAGTCTGTTTTTCCTTCTGTTTTTATATTCCTTCATGTTTGGATTTCTTGTATTGATATGCTTTGATTACTTTCTCTTTTTCTTTTGTGTAACTTCTATAGAAATGTGTGCGTGTGTGTGTGCGCACGTAGTAACCTTGGAGCTTACATAAAATATCTTATAAGTTATAAGTCTATTTTAAGCTGATAACAATATAAGTTCAACCACACACAAAAACTCCACTTTACCTTCACCCCCTTTATGTACTGTTGTCACAATTTACATCTATTCATTGTGTATCTTGTGAAATTTTTAGTTATCTTCATTTTAATACTTTTGTCTTTTACCTTTTATACTAGATTTAAAAGTGATTTACCTACTACCATTACAGTAATACAGTATTCTGTATTTGTCTATATATTCACTAAAGTTTCATACTTTCTTATGCTATTACATTGCTATTTAGCATCCTTTCATTCCAACTTGAAGAATTCCCTTTAGTATTTCCTATAAGACAGATCTGGTAGTGATGAACTCCCTCAGATTTGTTTGTCTGGGAAAGTCTTTCTCCTTCATTTCTGAATGACAGATTTGCTGATTATTTTTGGTTGGATCTATTTTTCCTTTAAGCACTTTAAATATATAATTCAACTCCCTCTGACCTACAAGGTTTCAGATGAAAAATCCACTGGTATTCATATGGAGTTTTACTGTACATGACAAGTGGCTCTTTTCTTGTTGCTTTCAAAAATGATCTCTGTCCTTGTCTTTCTAAAAAAATTTATTAATTTATTATTTTATTTATTTTAGTTTTAGATTTTATTTATTTATTTTAGAGAGAGGAGACAGAGAGAGAGACAGAGAGAGAAGGGAAGGAGGAGCAGAAAGCATCAACTCCCATATGTGCCTTGACCAAGAAAACCCGGGGTTTTGAACCGGCGACCTCAGTGTTCCAGGTCGACGCTTTTACCCACTGCGCCACCGCAGGTCAGGCTATTAATTTATTGTGTTAACATGGATTCAAGTGTCCCACTGAATATAACACTCTCACCCCCACCCCTGTGTCCCCATTTACACCCCTTTTCCCCTAACTCCCTCCCTCCTTCCCTCTGGGATTTGCTGTCCTGTTATCGGTATCTATGTGTTATGTATACATAATTTTACTAATCCCTTTCCCTTCTCTGATCCCATCCTCTCATCCCCCTTCCCTCTGACAGCTGTCCCTCTGTCCTTGTCTTTTGACAATTTGATTGTAATTTGTTTCAGTGTGGATTCTTTGGGTTCACCTCCAATTGTTTTTTGTTTTTGTTTTTCTTCTTGGATTTGGATGTCCATTTCCTTCCTCAGATTTGGAAAATTTTGACACATTATTTCTTTAAATAAGCCTTTGGTCCATTTTCTCTCCCTCTCTTCTCCTCTGGACTCCCCTAATGCATGTATTACTCCATTTGGTAATGTCCCATAAGTTCCTTAAATTTTCTTCACTCTTTCTTTTTTCTTTTTGCTCATTTGACTAAATTATTTCTAATAACTTGTCTTAAGAGTTGGCTAATCCCTCCCTCTGATTGATCTAGTCTACTGTTGAACAACTCTAGTGATTTTTTCAGTTCAGTTACGGTGTTCTTCAGCTCCATGATTTCTGTTTGGTACTTTTAAATACATATTTTCTGTCTTTGTTGAAATTCTCACTTTGTTCACATATTTTTCACTTGACCTAGTAAGCATCTTTGTAAAAGTTATTTAGGATTCTATTTCAGGTAAATCATATAACTGTGTTTCACTAGGGTCAGTTTCTAGAAATAACATGCTGCTCCGTTGTTTTGAATACCTTTGCCTGATTCTTCATTTTCCTTGTGTCTATGTGCTGGTGTCGGTGCATTATACAAAGTAGGCATCTCTCTCAATCTTCATGGACTGGCTTCATATAAGAGAAGTCTCCTACCTGACATCCCCAGAGGTTCTGGGGGCCTCTTCCAACTCTTCCCCTTCCAGAGAAAAGCAAAAAGTTGTGGGTTTTGTCCACTTGTTCCTTGCTGAGCTGGGCGTGGGGGAGCTACTGCATCTATTAGTCTAACCATTGTCTTCATTCTCCTCCAGGCAGCTAGATTGCACCAGACTCATCAGAGCTCTAGGACTGACAAGACAAATTCTAGTTCTTTGGTCAGCCCCAGAGAAGTTGGAGCTCTGGACACATGGATCACTCTTTTCCTTCCCAAGAGGTAATTAAGAACTAGGATTTCTCATCTGCTCACTCCACGCTAAACAGGATGGAGGGTCTGTGACATCTATTAACCCATAACATTCTCCCTCAGGTGGCTAGATTATGCTAGACCCATCAGAGTTCCAAGACTTACAAGACAGAAGCCAGTTCTCTGGGAAGCACTATTGGAAAGCTGGGGTGTTACATCCATGAACCAACCCTTTCCCTTCTCTGGAAGAAACTGGGAGGTAGGTGTCCTAGTTGATTATATGGCACTGTGCTGGGGACAGGGATTCTGGTGAGATGGTGTCCTGAATCTCCCTACTGACTTTGATGACTGGCCTCACAGTGACAGTGCAAGAGCCTTTCCATTAGTTTTGGATTTCTCACAAAGTTAATATGTTCATGAATTATTGCTGAATTGGTGTGTTTGTGGGGAAGAAGGCTCCAGGGTTTTCTACTCTGCCATCTTGCTGATGTCATTCCTAAAAATTTTTATTGTATAGACTTTTCTAAACTAAAAATAGTGGCTAAATTTGAAAAGAAAAATTTACAAAGAAAAAACTCCTCAACATCTGTGATATTTTCTCATTTATAAAAACCATTTCTAAATTTATGACCATTCTATTTACAAGAATATTACATTTAATACTTCAGAGATCATTGTTTATAAATCACATCAAGTTTAAGAAAAACATGTTTCTATTTTTAAAAAGGGCCAATAATTAACAGTAGGTATGAAAAATAAGTCAACTGGTTAAATATAATTTTACAGCCATGCTAAATGTAGACTTAGCTGAAATATTATTTTAGAAATAATAGTAAATAAATATTTAAGAAATCTAATAATACTATTAAAGAGACATTATTTCATTGAATCTTCATTTAATATATGGAAATTTACTTCAGGTCAAAATGTTACTATGAACTCTATCAGGCTAACATGACATTTTCCAGTCTTCAATTCCAAGCTTTTCTACTAAAGACAACAGAAATGTGACTGTCCCCTGTTGAAGGAACTGTGCCATCAGCAAGTTGTCTACCTAGATTACATTTGCAATTAGATTAATAGGAGGACCAGAAAAATCCAGTCTAAAAATACTAAAATGTTAATTGGAAATGTAATGCATTAGAGAAGAGCACATTTACCAAAATTTCTCTCAGAAATTAAGGTAGGAAGGCATACTCTGATGAGCCATTGGGGGAGGGGGGTATGAGACTCCAAATGAACGTGCCTCAGTGACTAGAGAGATGCTAAACTGCCTTCTAATGGGGGCAAGTGCAGTTAAGAGAGGTTGTTTTGCTTCGACAGAGCTAGAATGTTGGGCGAAATTGCTCAGACAATAGAAAGACTAACCTACAAACCTCCTTCTAGCCTCCCATGAAATTGAACAGGGTGCCAATTAATAACCTGACCAGCCATTTGCATGCCCTTGGTTCATGTGAATGCCTTAATAATGCTTAGGGTCTTGGATACACTATAAGGATGTCATATGAAACAATATCCCATTGGAGGGATATAATTAATGGCAAAGGATACTTTTCAGAATATTTACAATAGGTCTTTTGCAAAACACTACTTTGTTTTTATCTTAAGGAACTTGTAACTGAGCATATTTTCCCTTTTGCTTTGGATGCTAGGAAACTTAAGGGCCAGATTTGCCAACCCATTCTTAAAATTATGTAGGCTCAGAGTATGCTTTTCTCTTCTTTATTTCTACCTTTTATTTTTCTACCTTTCTCTTTCACCTGTACTCATTCAACTTTTTATTTCAATCTTCCATACCATGAATACTTTTGAAAGTTACCTCTATTCCTTGTAACACTAGTTGGAGTCCCTGATTCCAGGATCTCATGCCTTCCTCTTGGTTTATCGCCTCATTTGGATAGAGCACCCTCTCCAGCAGCTTCCTGAGACAAAAGCAAATGAGAAGCAATTTTTTTGAGATTTTGCTTATTTGAATTGTCTTTATCTTACCCTCAAAATAATTCTTTCCTTCTTTTTCCAAGTGAGAGGGGGGGGAGATTGAGAGGCAGACTCCACATGCACCCCAACCAGGATCCACCCAGCGACACGTCTGGGGCCATGCTTGCAACCAAGCTATCTTTAGTGCCTGAGGCAGAGGCTCCATGGAGCTATCCTCAACTCCTGGGCTGATGCACCAGAACCAACAGAGTCATGGCTGAAGAAGGGGAAGAGAGGGAGAGAAAGGGGAGGGGGAGAGGTAGACAGGGAATTGAACCCAGGATATCCACATGCCTGGCCGATGGTCCATTACTGAGCCAACCAGCCAGGGCCTTACTCTCAAATTTGATAGTTTCACTGGATGTAGAAAATTCTTTTATCTTTGCTCATTGAGTGAGAAAAAGTGGCACTCTTTGTTTCATTATGCTCATAATTTAGCTGCTCTAATACCACCACCGTACTGGTCAATTATTTAACAATTTTAGGAAATCAGAGCAAGCAAAGTAACTTTGGGCCAGTTTTCTGAACCTTAATACTGTGTAATATATACCAACTAACAACTGTATAAAAAAAACTTGCATTCTTACTTTATTTTTCCAAAACATTCAAATACCTGGATTTTTTTGTTTGTTTTTTGGTTTTTTGTTTTTTTATTAAGTGAGAGGCAGGGAGGCAGGGAGACAGATTCCTGCATGTACCCCGATCAGGATCCACCCAGCAAGCCCCTACCGGGCAATGTTCTGCCCATCTGGGGATATTGCTCCATTCCTCAGAAACCAAGGTATTTCAGTGCCTGAGATAAGGCCATGGAGCCATCCTCAGCACCTGGGATCAACTTGCTCAAACCACTGGAGCCAGGGCTGCAAGAGAAAAGAAGGCAGGGTGATAAGTAGATGGTTCCTTCTCCTATGTGCCCTGATCGGGAATTGAACCTGGGACTTCCACATGCTGGGTGATACACTACGGCTGAGCCACCTAGCCAGGGCCAATATACAATTTATAATTTAGATGCAAAACAAATTTTCACGAGGGAAGGAGGTAATTTTTGTATTTTTTATACTACTAGAAATCTAATTTGATATCATACAATTCAATATATCAGTATAAAATAGGATATAAGAAAAATGTTATGAGTTTTAAAAAATAAGTATTTTAATTGCAAAACCTTTATTATAACCATGTTGCCAAAGCAATGCTATATTTAGAAAAGTATCTCAAATGAAAAATGTTAAAAATTTCAATGATTTAAACTTCCATATTACCATAAATTCTGCTTACATAATATGCTGAAAACTCTATATTTAATAAAGAATTACCACCTATGGCCACACTACTCTGAACATGCCTGATCTCGTCTAATAAAGAATTACCAGCTAGCTTCATTACTTGATAGATTTGATTGCATCCTAAAACATAATTGTAGCTTAGTTTCTTAAAAAGGCAAAGGAAATGATTGTTTTCAACAAGACCTGATTTAAAAGAAAACACTATTAAGAACACAGGAAGGGGTAATTCAATGATGTCCCTTTCTTAACACCCTCTGTTTTTATTCTACCAGACATACCCAAGCCAACCAAGTCCATTTAAATCAGGAAGGGTAATGTAATTCCAAGCTCTAAAGACTATAGAACAAATGTACTGTAAATAGGAAAAGCTCTCTTGCCTTGATTAATATAATTGTGGCAGATGTCATTGTCAATCAAAAATACACTCTTGAATTTTTCTAATACAAAAGAGGAGTATATTTTTACTTGTGACTTTAATAAAAATACCCTTTCAGTGTATTGTGCTGAGTAAATTAACTTTTAGAAGAATGAAAAATAACTTGTGATAACTTAATGAGACAACTATTTGTAAAAATTGTCCTTTTCCCAATGAAGCCCATCTTCAAAATCCATCTTAAAAATTTCAGTTTTAAATGTTAGACAGGCTTGACCATCTCTTTTGAATATCAATAAAATGTAGTTTTGCCCATGTGCTTTTCAATGTTCTCTAATATTCTTAGTAATATATAACAATAAAAGAACTTAAAATCTGAAAGGCAGAGAAAACAGTCAAAGGATTTGTTGGTAACGAATATATTCTGGATATTAAAGGACAACTAACTTGCCAAGAACTGCTCTGATGTTGAAGTGGTATTATGGCACCAATGAAATCTATACAGTCTCTGTCCTAGGATATAACAGAGTAGCACCCACTAGGCAAAAATTACTCTAAGAATTTTTACTCTTTCCAAAATTGTAATCAAGTAAAAAAATTAACAAACAATATTTACTAAAAACACAAAGGTCACGGAAATATTTTTAAATAAGCACTCTCTGAGATGTAGGTTCACAAGGCTGCTCAGTCAAGTGAGGTCCCTGTAATGGCAATTGCTTCTGTTGGGGGGAGAAGGTGGAGAGGTTAGAGTTCTAAAATGATAGTGACAATGATGGCAGGAGTTGAGTCAAGAGGAAGCAATGAGAGAGGTTGGTCCTAAGGAGGCAGTTGAGAGAAAGGAAGCTCATGCGCTGGCTGGGCTGTACCCACAGGGCAGGATGCCCATCAGACAGGCCAGTAAAGAGGACTGAACAAGCAGTTGGGTAGGATTTGCTAACGTGGAGGTAATTAGTTCAAAAGGTTAGGTACACAGAAAATAAGAATATGTGCAGTATAATTAGAAAGCTGGGAAATTATTCTAAGGAAGGAAATGGCTGTATTGTGTATGCATTTTGGGAAGGGGATTCTAAGTTGGCTACTGATATTTAAAGACCTGCACTAATTAGGCGAGTCTGTCAGGTATGAATGGGGTATTGATAGACATTCCAGATGAGGAGGAAAAAGACCAGGGTTAAAGCTACTTCGTGAATCCTAGGATGTGAAGGAGACATAATGTTGAGTGTAAGCTTTGGAAATCAAATAGATCTATGTGATGGTTAATTAACTTGAGTGGGCCACAGCAGACATTTGGTCAAACATTATGCTGAATGTCTCTAGATGTATTAACATTTAAATTGGCAGACTGAGTAAAGCAGATTGCCCTCCATAATGTGAGTGGCCCTATCTAGTCAACTGAAGGCCCTAAAGAGACAAAAGGACTAACCTCCTCAACTAAGAGGGAATTCTTCCTGCCTGACAGTCTTTGTCACCTCCCCAACTAAGAGGGAATTCTTCCTGCCTGACAGCCTTTAAACTGGAACATCAGCTTTTCCTTCCTTTGGATTCGGAATGGGAACTATCATCAGCTCTCCTTGCCAACTCACCCTGCAGATCTTGGGACTTGCTGACATTCACAAACACATGAACCAATTCCTTACAACATAAAACACTTCCTATTGGTTCTGTTTCTCTTGAGAACCCTAATATAACCTGGGTTCAAAATCATGGCTGTTTCTTAATAGCTGTGTGCCCTTAAGATGGCCCCTTACCCTCCCTGAGCCTATAAAATGGAAATAATAATTGATCAGCATAGGATTGTAACAAGCACTAAAATAATTTCATAAAGCATTGAGTATAAGGCCTGGCACATAGTGCTCAACAAATAGAAGGTGTTATTATTATTATATGAGGCTCTATTAAGAGGAAAAAAAAAACCAGTGAAACAGGGCCTACAGATGTTTTCTTGGTGAGAAGCGAGGTATGAAAGTGAGACCTGTCAAAGATTCCCCTGGCCCATAGCAGCAGCCCTTGTTCTTTTCATCTAGCCTTCTCTCCCATATTTATGAAAACTACTTTCTGTGTGTCATCACGCTCATGTAACTCTTTGGGATAATTCAGCTGAACTTTCAAAAACTTTCTAAAATCTTGTTTAAAAATCTTCCAGATCCACATCACTCTTACTAGACTTAAACATAGTGAATATAAAAATATGGACCTTCTGATTTAGGATTTTGCAGAGGTACTAGGTTATTACTGAAAATACTAATCACTGTAACGTATTACATATTTATTTTCAAACTAAACCTCTGATAGACACTTATTTTGTTGTCATTAGCCTTTCATAAAATTGAGTTGGCATCAATTCCAGTTGGTTAAGAATTCTGACTAGAAAAGCTTTACTGTAAAAATCCCCCTCTCACAACAGTAACTTCTAAAAAAGGGGATAAATACATTCTCTTCATTTTATATCCTTGTATCTTCTCTCAGGGTCAGAACGAAGTACCACTGTGCAAACACTGATTCTATTTCAAATGTAAACATTCAATTAGCTACCAGTCTTAAGTATTTACAGAGGTTCTCAAAAAAAATTTTTTTTAAACACTAGCCAAGTGTTCTGTGATAAAAATCTGACTAATGACAGTGTATGGATAACAGTTATAGCCCTAGAGGGCTGATCAAAGTTCCACCATCATGAATCTAAAAGTATGCCACCCTAATGAATCTAAAAGTACGCCACCCTACTTCGATCCCCAAATAATTCAGTTTGGTTGTTGGTTTTATTTTCTTTGGTTCCTTCATGGTGGTGGGGGTGGTAATAAGAGAGAAGTTAGGGTGGGCTTGGAAAAGAAGGAAACTGTCCCTTAGCACAGTTGTATATGTCTGCAGCGCTATCTTTTCAACTATAAAAACTCTCCCTTCCCAAAATGTGCAATCTGGTTTTGGTAACTCGTAATTTATTCACAAAACAAGACTACCAAAAAAAAAAAAAAAAAAAAAGTACCTCTTTCTACATGTTAACACTATTCCAGATGCTAGAGATACAAAGATAAAGACACTAGTCTGGGGCCCCAAGAGATTAGTCTAGTGGGTGAAACAAACATAAGCAAACAATCATAACACAGTGAACAATAACTGAGTAATAGATATAGTTCAAAGAGAGCAGGTACAAGTTGGGGACTGGGAAGACTTGAACAAAATGCTACAGGATGCAGGTGGCCCATTCCAAGGTTAAGTGTTTTTCAAGCAAAAACTCAGTTTCCGGACTAAAATACCTTCATTTCTAAATGTGAGACTTTTATGTTAAAGTTCTTATGCATCATATATACATACATAATAACAACCCAAAGGGAAATTAGCTCAGTTTTAGAGCATGATTCATCATCATTCACACCTGCTCAATTTAAGACCCTCAACAAAATAGGCATTACATTGAGGAAATTATGGTAGCAATTGTACAAAATTAGAACAAAGAGACTTCTGTTGCTATATGAACAATATGAAACACTATACATGCTTATAGATGTATTTAATTGTTACACTGTAACTGTCAATCCTTTCAAAACTCTTAAGATGGATTCTGACTGAGAAATAAAACCGTAAAAATTCTGTTTTCATCTTTATATTTGAGAAATCTCCAAATTACAAAGGCCAGTGTGGTACTTTTGAAAAACAGATGAAAATTACATGTTTGGATTTACAGATTTCTGTTATTCACTCATGTCATTATCCCCAAAGCTACCTTTATTCCACAGCTAACTTTCCAACATTTCTACGAAAAGGGCACAGGACGAGTTTTCTTTTCGTTCGTTCTTTATTTTTTTTTAAGGTTATAGTCTTTTTTTTAAGCGTTGAAATAGAAAATTTTGACAACCCAGCAATTTTAAAACGGGCCATTTGATCGGGCCCATTTTATTTTATACTTTTTTCCAACATCTGCCACCCTTCATCTAAGGTCAAAGGCTCCCCGAATGTTTTACAAGCTGCCTACGGAGACAAACCCTGTGAAACCTGAAGACACCACACCAACAACCGTGCGAGTCACTGTAACGTGGCAGACCACTCGGCAAAGTCAAAACTGCAGTTCACTTTACGCTGACAGAGCTGCTTTCCAGAACTCTTCCCTCTCTGTCCGCCCCGCCCCCGGCCCCCAAAGAACGGGAAAGTGTGGATTTCACAGGATGTTTGGAACCGATTTCCTTAAAACGAAGCTTTTATCTGGTTCCCGGCCCTGTGCGGGCTCGGGCTGGAGCGCCTGGGTTTTGTGGGATCAGCGAGGGCTTCTCAACTGGTGACCTCCAGCCCCTCTGCTGGGCGTGTCCCTAGAAAGGCCACGGCCCTTCACACCACGGAGGACGCCTCAGGCCCGCTGCCAGGCGACCCCCGCCCCGCGGCTCCGCAGGGGATCCCGGGCACACCCCACCGCGCAGGTGGCGACACCCGCCGGGCAGGGGCAGCCAGGCCAAGCTGAGCGACCGCTATGCGTGGCCACCGAGGGCTGGGCCCCGTTGGGCTCGGTCCACTCCGTCTGCCCGAGCGAGCCCTCGTCGATAGCGACTCCTGTTCTGACTTCAGCCCATCCCGCACTCGGCTCATCAGGGAACTTTCCAGAACCCTGGCCCTCCCTGGCAAGTCCCGAATCGCCGTCCAGGAGAGAACCTTGGTTCACTTACTGAGCGCCCCCTGCGGCCGGGAGCTCAGGGCGGGCCTGCACGCGGAGGGGACCCTCTCGGACCCGCCTCAGGACGCCCTGCGCTCCCGCACCTCCAGGCGCCCGGCGGGCACCCCGTCCCCAGCCCCCTCTCGGGCCGGCCTCGTCCTCCAGGAGGACAGACGACGGGGCAGCAAGGGACCAGGAGAGCCACGCCCCCAGCCCCTGGTCCCCTCTGCCCGCCTTTACCTCGCCTAACCCCACCAGGGCCGCCGGAGTTAAAATTAGAGCCCAGCGCAGGGCGAGCTCACGTGCGCCGGGCGGGGCGGGGGCGCGGTCCGGGTGAGTCACGACCCCGCCCCCACTCGTCGAAGACGGGCTGACGTCAGCCGCTTCCCCGAAGGGTGACGTCAGCGCGTCCCGGAGAGGCTGCGAGGCTATCCTTTAACATTCACGGAGTTTCGGTACCTTAAAGGGGCCAGGCCTCGGATAAACGGGTCTGGGAAGGTGACTCTAGTCAGGCATCCGTAGGGTCCCTTTATACATATTCTTTTGTACAGAGAAGTGTTGACTGTTGAGTTGCTGATGAGCAAAGGACAGCAGTTGAGCGTAATTGGAGGCTCCCCGAAACCCCAGAACCTCTTCCTGGAAGCCCTCCTTAATTAACCAGAGTCTGATACTGACCCAAAATTCAGAAAGTTTTCTGTGTCCCTTGACTCCCTACCCCTTCACTATATGCTTACACCTCTGCTGGTACAGAAAGGCTGTGGTTTGAAAGTTTATACAACTTAAGCCAACTTGGCCCTTTTATCACTGTTTTTGACCGTGTTTAAAATCTGTCACCAGTAGTGTAACATGAAACAAGTCATTTAAATTTCTGAGTGAGAAATTTGTGAACTGGTCTCCAAACCCTTCTCTCATGCTAATGTTGCTGGTGGAAACTTCCAGAGGCAGGAGACCTGTTCATTCAGCATTATCATGACCTCACCGGAAACTAACAATTTACTGAGGTTTACTATGTGGCAGGTATTTTCATTATTGCCCCCCCCACACACACACACATACAGTTTAATCCTCCGATCTCTGGGGTGTCATCATCCCCATTTTACTAACAAGGAAAGAAACTGAGGCGCAGCAAGGTTGAGTATGTTTCCCTAGGTTACACAGCTCAAGAATGACAAACTGGAAGTCATTCCCTGATCTATATTCCCAGTTGGACTCCAGGTCTATGTTTGTGTTATATAAGGTAGGCTATGAAATGCAGGTCTTATTCTGGATATATTGAGTCCCCTAGAACTAGCTTTTCCTCTTTTAACACAAGCCCAGTGCCTCTGTACAAATAATCCAGATGTTCTCCCAAGGAGGCTCCAAGCCTCCGGGTGGGGCAGTGAGAAGGCACTCCCTCTCAGGGGTGCTCCTCCTGCACTTGCCCAACCTGAGAACAAGTGCCTCCTTGAGATTGGCAGCCTAGGCACCTCACTCACTTCACAGGCGTCCCAGCACTGCCAGCCTGCCTTTGACTCTGTGGTTCCTCTCTTGAAACCAGAGAAGACATCCCACTTACAGCATCTTCACCTGGCACACTGGTGGCCAGCTCTACCGAAGTACAGAAGAAACATCTTGTTTTATCTTCATCATAATCCCCTCTCTGTAAAGCAATAGAGAATTTCTGGTTAGACCGGCATGTTCATGCCAAAAACAAATTAAAGACAACAACAGCTTCCCAAAGTTTTGAGCAAAATAATGGTGCTTGTGTACTGGAAATGGAGCCAAATGGATGAGCTGTTGTCACAGTTATCTTCCGACAATCATTGCTGGTCCTTGGCTGAGAGTCACAGCCCCATCCTCAGGCTATACATGCCAGGAGCACCTTCCTCCCCCAGCTCATCCTTTGGAAGTATTTAAAACTAATTCCTCTTCCCTCCTATCCAGTCTCCAGACGCCACCAAGCTCTCTCCTTTGTGATCCCTGCTCCTGTCCCCTCTATCATGCTGATGGAGTCACTACCACTGCTCTTTCTGTTCTGCCAGGTTTTCTGGAGCCTGTGACCAAACACCTGGGTGCACTTCCACCGCAGCCTCAGGAAGAGATGGAGAAAACCACAGGCAGCTTTAGGGGAAGCTGTAGGGGCAGAGGGTTCTTCCTGTGCACTGGGGCTAGACACGAGACATGGAAACTTAGACCAGTATGGGACCTTCAGGTCAACTGGGCCAGCCCTTGTTTTATAGTTAAGGGATTAAGGTCCAGGTGAGGTGACCTGCTCAGTGTCACATGGCCTGTTAGGTGAGAGTCTTAGTCACCTGACTTCTACTCAGATCCATGGATCACATCATTTTTATAAATTTCAGGTGGAACAATGGGCATAAATATGCATGAAAAATGGTAATGTGACATATAAGTGGTGGAAGGGAAGACAATTGGTGGCATGAGGTAAATATAGACATGAAGTCACCGGGAAGAATTGCAGAACACAATTTCTTTGGAGCCATGGCTATTCCCACCTCCCCTTTCCTTCCTCTCCCATCTAGTCTCAAGATAGGTGAGGTGGTTATTCCTCCTCGGACCTGGGAACCTTTTCCCAATGGAATGACACAATGAGTTGGATTGCCATTTTTAAACCTTCAGTAATCCAGATCTTGTGTGTCATTTCAGGTTTTGATTTTTTATCTCCTAGCTTTTACTTCCCATAATTTTCCTATCCCAGAAGTCCCATTAAATACCATTAAGAGCCATAAGTGTAACTGGCCACTAATGTGGAAGGATTGTGATCACAAAACAGCCCTGGCAAAGAAAGGAGCAGGAATCCTGGGTCTGTTCCCAACCGTGCCAGTGACTCACTGGATGACACAAAGCTAAGAGAGATGTGGGTCAACACACACAGCTGCTGGCCAGACAGAGGTGGAAGGGTGGGAAGAAGCCATTTAGCTGACTTCCAGCATAGTGGAAGCTCCAAGGTCCCCCAGTAACAGCTGAAGGGTGGCCCGCCAGGTCAGCCCTGAGCTCTGTCCCACTTAAGAGCCTGCCTCCAATGGAGCCACCAAGATGGCTTGGGCTGGATTATAGCATTTATCCTTCATGACACCATTCTCTTTGGTTAGGAATGCACCCTAGTGAGTTATTCCTAACTCCACTTTAATAACTTGTTACAGATCTTCCCTCAAGGAATTTATCTGAAACTTTCTTTGATCTATTTATATTTCAGCCTGTCCAGCCTTTTCAGGGAAGAAGTAGATTTACCATTTATGTAAAAGCAGTTAGGTCCTAAGACACAGAAAACTACTATATGAGGGTTTCTAAATAATAATAGTATTACAATATATTATATTTAATCAATATACTCCTGTATTATAGTTTGATGATAATAATGATTCAGATGGTCTCACAGGCTTATTTTGTCTTTGACTTTATCTTCATGCACATATACACGCACACATACCCCATCAAAAAGTACTTCTTAATGGAGTGGGGTGCTGTGATAAAAGTAACTCTGCACGCCAACTTTCATAAACATACTTAATGTTCTCTAAGGACTTACTTTCTAGGACCAACATATAGTAGGTGCTCAATAAATACTTGTTGGGTTGATGGAAGAGTGGAATAAAAAAAAGAGAAAGCCATGTGGTCACTGAGCATATACTTGGCCTGGAAGGAAAAGGGAATGTCTGATTTTATGGTACATGGGTGTGTGAGCTCTCCTCAGATTGGCCCTAGAGCTCACCCTGGAGCAACAGCTGGTTCCCAGGCTGCTGAAATAGACTAGGGTTGCCAAAGGGACAGCACCTGACAGGAGTTATGTAGATGGTAGGAATGAGGAGGCAGGTATGGGGGTCAGAATAGGATGACCAGGTCCTATGGCCATCTCTGTTTTCAATATGAACCACACTAGAATGGAGTTTTAAAAGCCAAGTGATTCTGTAGGTGAATGGACAAATAGACCGTGATATATTCAAACAATGGGATATTATTCACCACTAAAAAGAACTGAGCTATTAAGTCATGAAAAGACATGGAGGAAACTTAAATGCATAAACTCAAGTGCATATTATTACGTGAAAGAAGCTAATCTAGAAAGGCTACATATTGTATGATTCCAACCCTATGACATTCTGAAAAACGCAGAATTACAGAGACAGTAAAAAGATCAGTGGTTATATGGGGTTGGGGGAGGGACAAAAAGGCAAAGCAGAGAGGATTTTTAGGGCAGTGAAAATACTCTATACAATATTATACTAATAGATACCTCTCATTATACACTTTTCCAAAACCATAGAATGCACAACATCAAGAGTGAGCCCTAATGTAAACTAAGAACTTTGGATGATAATGATGGGTCAATGTAAGTTCATCCTTGGTAAAAAAAAAAAAAAAAAAAAAAAAAAAAAAATAGTACCACTCTAGTGGGGGAAGTGGGGGATGTTGATAGTGGAGAAGGCTATGCATTGTCCGGGGAAGAGGGTCTATGGGAAATCTCTGTACCTTCTGCTTACTTTTGCTGTGAACATAGAACTGCTCTACAAATTAAAGTCTACTTTTAAAAACCCAGGTGAGGTGATCGTACTTACCTGTATGTAGATTAGGTCCACTATGGAGTCACAGAGACTTGAGTTGGGCTCCTAGCCCCATCACGACCAACTGTTACTTTGGAAAGTTACTTAATGCCTCTAATCTCTGTTTCTCCTAATGTCACAGGACTGTCATGCTTTCCTCAAAGCATTTTGAAAATCAAACGTAAAAATATATGTAAAGAGTCTAACCCAGTACCGGGGATGTAGAGCATGGTGAATATATACCCTCTCCAATCTCTCCCTAGTTACTATGATTATTAAACATTTTGATGGCTACTAATTTCAAAGTCAGGCCAATCGAGGAAAGCTATCTCTGGTGAAAGTGACCTTCTACTAGGAAGGCAATCTGTGTGTAGGAATGGGCATGCGTGTCCTCAAATGGCTCAGTCACAGATGCTGACTACAGAAGGTCAGGCATGAACTTGAGCTCTAGAAGGCCGTGTCAAGCCCCTCACTCAGCTTTCTCCTGTGAAAAGGTCAAGATGATGGAAGGCTGTCATATTTAGATGATGGCTCGTAGGGAAGCCTCGGTGGGTTAGTCACCTATGCTATGACATCATATTGCCACTCAATATAGTAACAGCTGTTGGTTGCTTTAGGGGGCAGGGGCGGGGTCAGCTTCTGTTGACCAACCATACCTCCAGGATAAATTGGATGGAACCAGCAGGGAAGACATGACAAGTGGAGAAACCCTCCTCTAAATAGGATATTCCACAGTTTTCAAAGGATTTTCCACAGTTTTCAAAGGATTTTTGGGCACCTCACCTCAAAATGTGAGTCTTGATTTTTTCTTTGTCCTTGGGGCCAAGCAGGAAAAATGTACAAGAAAGGTGTTTGGTCAGGAAGACTTCAGCTGGGGGAGTATCCACCATGACCAGGGGCCACGCTGCCCTGTTCAGGGGTGAAAAAGAGAAAAGTCCTATGCACCAGCTACACGATGCCTACATGGCACCCCAAGAAGTAGTCCAAGGAGGAGGACTGAAAAGGCCCGGAGTTAGAGTGTTCTAGAATCTTTGGGCTGGATCAGGCATTTTACCTTTCACAGATTCATTACAACCGTGGGGCCAGATCAGCACCCCACTGAGGCAATGGTGTCATCTCACCTTTGAAATTAGCCGGGATGAAGCCATAGTTTGAAGATAACACACATCAGTGCTATAGTTAATCTGGGGTGTTGATTAGTCACATCATAATGGAAAGCCTCTGGATTTGGTTAACCCCTTCTTTCCAGACTATTATCCTCTTTGACATCTCAACCTACCTCTCGAGGGGCCTTGTGCTTTGGGAGCAGAATGCTTTGAATCAGCAGTAAGAGGTTAACTGGGGAAGGCAGACTCTCCCTGTATCTAAACTGGAGTTAAGTTCAGACTGAAGAAGCAGAGGTTAGAAAAAAAAACCTGGACCAGGGGTCAGGAGACCTAGTTTGGCAACTGATTCTGCCACAGTTTGAGCCGTGTGATGTTGGGCAAGTCACTGCCTCTCTGTAGCTTTTGGTTACGTCTCTTGTCTGTAAATTATGTGTGCTTGTGGTCCTTCTGACCCTGACTGGCACGTTCCAGTCCTCTAAGTGTGGATTTGCTGTCCTGTTGCTGCAGATTAGAAAAGACCTGGGGTCTGAGTGTGTGGCTCTGCCACTCACTGTGCTACCTTGCACAAGAACACCCCTTCTCTGAACCTCAGTTTTCCCACTTGTATAATATGGTTATTATGAGACATGGGTGAGATAATGACCCTGGAAGCCTTTTCGGAGGCTCTATGCAAATGTATTTAAATGATGCCCCAAGTTCAGAAGGGAAGGCGGGTAAGAGGAGCTGAGGAGGACAGTTGGGGGTACTTACTGGCCGGTTGGACTGTGACCAGGGCTAGAACTTGAGCAGGTGGGGGTTGTGGTCAGCCAGGCCATGAAAACCTCCAGCTCTGTCCTGATCAGTTCCTGGTCACTTCCCAGCAGTTCAGGGAGGGGAAACAATTGAGAGATTGTAAACGATAATGTGAACAGCCCAAGGGAGTGGCTGCAAACTGTTGTCTGAGTGGGCACCGCGCCAGGCAAAGAGGGCGGTGGGGAGCCCAGCCAGGGTCTGGAATCCCATGCAAATGAGCAGCCTCCCATTTCCTAGGGATGCCCCGGGAATACTCCTGCACTGTGCACCTCCCACGGTGTGGAAACGCCTGGTAGGGGAGCCCTGCAAATAACAGATCACAGCAGCGTATTGACTGGAGTGATCTGTCTCAAGTCATCCCTTGAGGAAAAATCACAGATCCTCTAGCCTAGAGAAACTCTTCAAATTCCTGTTAATTCTTCACGTTAATCGATTAGCTTAGGGTTAGCGATTTTACTTTGACTCTCCCTTTCATGTTTCCGGGGAATGAAATTGACCACTCCTTTCAAGCTGTTCTTTGAGCCAGGAGCGCGACTTCTCTTCCTTCCTTCCCACCAAAAAAGGGTTACTCTGTTTTTTTTAATTTTTATTATTATTTTTTTAATTTTTGAAGCCCTTGGAACAGAGGGTGGAGAGGCTGGCAGGAGGCGCGGCTGCTCAGCGTGCTGACTTGCTGACTCATCTGACATTAACATCATTATGTTTCAGGAGTCAAAGTGATTTTCAAACTATGAGTAATGCGCGATATTAGAGAGAATGTTTACAAGTCAGCAGGCGTTTCAGCACACTGGAGGAACCAGAGGCTGCTGACAACTGAAATGACTGAAGGAATAAGAAATGCCCTCTGGAGAAACACCCTTTCTGTCTGGGCTCCTCTTCTTTGAAAAGGATCCCGACAGGAAAGGCAGGTGAACTAGGAGCTCCCTGAGGAGGGATCCAGATCTAGCATCCTTATATGAATACTACCTGGATGTCTGATCATTTTATATGAGAAAAGCTTTCTTCTAGTCTTTGTTTTCATTTATGCAACTCTAGTGAAAGATGGATTTAAAGATTTTGGGAAATTATTCCTTTTTTAATTTAGAAATTAAATTTAATGGGGTGACATTGATCAATAAGAGTACATAGGTTTCAGGTGAACATTAATATAGCATTTGAACTGTTGGTTGTGTTGTGTGCCCATCACCCAAAGTCAAATTATTTTCCCTCACCAAATATTTGTCCCTCATTACTCCCTTCCCTCACACCCCCTCCCCCTGATAACCACTTCACTTTTATCTATGTCCATGAGTCTCGTTTTTAAAGCAAATTAGTTCTTAAAGCTAAGTTATTACCTGTATTAATAACTATAATAGCCTGACCAGGCGGTGGCGCAGTGGATAGAGTGTCGGACTGGGATGCGGAGGACCCAGGTTTGAGACCCCAAGGTCACCAGCTTGGACCCAAGGTTGCTGGCTCGAGCAAGGGGTTACTTGGTCTGCTGAAGGCCCGGGGTCAAGGCACATATGAGAAAGCAATCAATGAGCAACTAAGGAGTCACAACAAAAAAACTGATAATTGATGCTTCTCATCTCTCTCCATTCCTGTCTGTCTGTCCGTATCTATCCCTCTCTCTGACTCTGTCTCTGTAAAATAAAAAAAAAAGAAATTATAATAATATCTAAAGTTTTGTGGATAACTGTGTTACTTCTAAAGCAGGAATGAGAACAAATCATTTCCACCATTTTAAAGATGGGTGCAGAAGCCCACGGCATGGGTGGAGGGTGAGGGGGAATCCTTTTTAATGCTCCTTTGTGGAATTAGTAAGAGAAAAGTTTGAGAGCCATTGAGTACAATGAGCCAAGTATTTAGACCTCATGACAGAAAAGAGGCCCCAGTCCTGTCCAGATAAGTATCTGTCCCTTGCCTCCTAAGGCAAATACTAACACTTGCTCTGCCTACCTCAGAGGAAGAGCCTTGAGCTCTGGGATGGTAGGGACAGTGTCTGCCCACCACTCTCCCCACCCCGTGTCTAACTTGGAGACTGCCTATAGTAAGTGCTCAGTAACTCCTTGCAGAATTAACGAATGACACAAGAGCTTTGAACGCCAGAACACTGCTCTCCTGTTTAGTTGGTCTTCTTGCCTTTAGTTCCCCCTGCCCAGGGCCGGGTGGGGATGCTCAGCAAGTGGGGCCATGCTTGGAGGCACATCTACTGAAGGTACGAGAATTACTGCTCGGATCCTCAGGAACTTAACTGCTAAAACTAGGTGAAAGTAGAACACTCAAAGAAACTCCTTTAGAAAAGGCTCATTCTAAAGCGTGGCAGTAATTTTAATTTGTTTATCTGTTGGAGGCAAATGAGAACTGTTCAGACTCCATTTCACCTGCTGATATTTGAACTGAAATTATCACTGAAGGTGTAATGACAATGAAGTCAACTCCATGTTTGGGCTTTGTGAAGATAGGGCAAGGATAAATAGTTGGACTGGATTAATCCTTAAAACACAAAAGCTCCACTCTTGATATGTGTTTACAGGTATAAAAGAAAAGAAAAACTTGTGAATAATCAATCCTGCCTTTTTTTTCCCCCCATGGGAAAAACATCCACATGATTTTATATGCTAGGACATATTTCTAAATTTTGATAAGGGCTTACAAGTATAGCCTTTTCCAAAATCCTTTCTCTACAACAGGTAACTGTCCTCTTGTTCTTTCCATTCCTTTGACTTCTCTGCCTCTCTCTCCTTTTCCCTCTTTTCTCCATCCCCCAGTTAACTCCTTCCTCTGTTCTTATTCTTATGTTGCTGTCTGCCTCTCCCATCCAAGCACCTCTCTCATCTTGTAAACTTTTCTAGTGTTGAGCCATTCACATGGGGAGTGGTCAATAACATTTTGAAACAAACAAATAAAAAGTCATGAACTAATTATAAGATCACTTATAAACTGTTAATAAATAAATTGGTAATTATTTTTAAGCTTTCAAGCTTAATCGCAGATTGAGATTGTCTTTGAAGAAGATGTAAAAATTAACTTTATCAAATCTCGTTCCTTGAGTACATGACCTTTGAATGCTCAATATCACCATCAAAGAAAAAAAAAAGGGGGGTGGCCTTAAGGGAATGACACACCCTGAGAACCCTAACCCTAGTCTTCTGTGGCCCACCTGGTTTAACTGATCTCTTCTCTCCCCATCCATTAAAATAGTATTGTTAGGCTTACTTCAAGCAGTAAATATAAACCAGTACATTTGTGGCTAATCAATCCAAAATGATTGTTAAAGAGAGCCAGGGTCCGTGGTTCCATCTCAAACATTTGAGGATGATGCCAGGAAAGAAAGGCTGTGTGTGCTCCCTGTGGCTGTCACTGAGTGCTTCTGCCCCAGGCACACTCTCCAGTGGGGTACATCTAGGGCGGTGGTATTTCTAGGGTTCTGAAACTTCACTATTCTGTATCAGAGCTGCACGTCCAGGCCGGTCTAGATCTCACATCCCCTCCTCCATTGTTCCTGCAGGTACATGAATGCTTGTCAAGCTAGGGATCCTCATTTGGGGTTGGATGACACAGTCACTGCCCTAAGGCATCTCAAGTAACAAGGTTCCTCATTTCAACCTGAATTATTTATCTTATAATTATAAATAATTTCATATTCATTTAATAATGTTATTAAGTTAGTTGCAGGTTGCTGAACATTTGAGATCCAATTGTTTAACATAGATTCTAAAATAAACTTTGTCTATTTAGAACCCTCATGGAATAAACTCATACTAATTTTCCCCAATATTCTCCCTTTACTATTTCCCCCTTCCTTCTTTCCCTTGATTTTTTTTCTCTCTCTCCCTCCATCTTTTCTTCCCTTCTGTTCTTCTTTCCTCTTTCTTTGTTTTCTTGTGATTTGTTTGTTTGTTGCTTTTGGTAGATGTCTTTCTAGAAAATAAAAGGAGATTTAAAAAACTGGTTAAGGACTAAATAGAGACTTTTTATCATGTGCATATTTTGACTTCCCATTTTTAATTGTGTGCATATGTTTCTTCCCAATCAAACAACAAAAGAAGTTAACTTAAATAGTGTTTTGCACTTTTTCTGTTTTCAATTTTTAAGAATGTTTTATTTTCCCCCCAATTCTAATGTCAGCCTATCTCCTCCCTCTGGAACAGCTTCCGAAGGGAAATGGGGAAGAAGGGAAGGGAAGAAGTTGCCAGAAGCTAAATGCCTGTGTGCTCACAACAGGGATACAGGGAATGGGTGAGCCTACTAGGATCAAGGAAGTGTTTGGCCTTTTTTTCTTTTAAATTCAAGATCTTTCCACATCATTAAATATTCTTCTACAACATCATTTTTAATGGTTGGACAAGTCCTAAGTTAATTTTATATCTTTGAACTGCAATTTATTTAAGTAAATTATTTGGGTAATACAGTATCTTATTTGTTAATATTGTAAATAATGCTGCCCTAAACTTTTTTGTAGCTTAATCTTTGTGCATAGCCATTCTTATTTACTTCAAATATCTCTTCTGAAAGGACGATAAGTATATATAATTTTCAAAGGCAAATAAGTCAGAGTATATAAGTTCTAGAATTTTTGATATATATATTGCTCCTAATATAATTTAAATTTAACATGAAGAAAGTTCTGCCTTTGTTTATTAAATTGTATTTTCTGTTTATGAATTTCTTGTTTAGAGTCTTTGCCCTCATATTTGTTGGTATCTATTTGCAATTATTTAGAATGTTTTTCATATATGTCAAATATATATACAAAGACCTCCTTGTCTAATATGGTTTTTTAATTGTTATAATAGATATAATTATATTCTGGCTTGATATTTGCATTTTAATGTTGGTTATTTATATATTTTTTGACACACAAAAGTTTTTAGAGAAGTAATCAAATGTGTCAATATTTTCCTTTCTAAAGAAAGAGTTTTCCATACAGAACTTTGACAATACTTCATATTTTCCTCTAATAAAATAATTTTAAAGGTAAAGTTTATGTATTTTACATATTTACAGTGCTATGCACAAATTTTAAGTGGACCATTCAGTAAGTTGTGAGATATGCATAAACCTAAGATTTTAAAATTTAAAAGGTACAAGTTTCTTTTTGAGTTGATGGTTAAATATATATATATATATATATATATAAATACACTAAAACCATTGGATTGTATACTTTAAAAGGATAAATTATATGGTATATGAATTATATCTAATGGTGTGAAATACATTTGTAGAGAAATTAACATCATCACAGAAAGTTCCCGAGTGTCACTTCCAAAAGATCCTCACTCCCACTATATCCCAGAGGCAATCAGAGTTTTTAGTTTTTTCATAATAGATTAGTTTTGCCTGTTTTAGAACTTTACATAAATGGAATCATACAGAATGAACTTTATTGTGCAAAGTTTCTTATACTCGGCATAATGTTTTAAAAATTCATCTCTGTTGGTATGTTTCAGAATTTTCTTTTTGTTGTTAAGAGTAATCTTACTTTCAGTGTCTATATTACAGTTTTGTTTATCCATTCCTCTATTGATGGACAGCTGGGCTCTTTCCAGTCTGGGGCTATTATGAACATTCTTATATAAATATATGTCCTCTTGTGGACATAAATTTTTATTTCTCTTGAGGCAATACCTAGGAGTAGAATTGCTGGGTCATAAAATAGATGTATGTCTAGTTTTATTAGAATTTGCCAGACATTTTTCAAAAGTTATTATCCAGTATACTCAAACAAAAATGCATGAGAGTTCTAGTTGCTCCATATCCTCGTCAACTTTTGCTGCTGTCAGCCTTTTGTGATTTTAGCCATTCTGTTGAGTGTGCAGTGGCAGTGTATGGTAGCTTTAATTTTCATCTCCTTGATGACTAAACATATTGACATCTTTTCATGTGCTTCTAGTTTTTGTTGTATTCAATAGTTTTGTATTTTATCCTAATTGCATCTCTATCAAAGTAATGTTGATTATTTGAAGTAAACTTCCAAATTTATATTTTTCTAAATAATCAACTCACCCAACTTAATTTATTAACAATAATTTTATTCCTACAGATTTATGATGATTTCTTTATCATAGATTAAATTCTTTTGTATAACGTGGTCTCAAAATATCTAGTCTGTGCAATTCATTTGTATAATTTGTACATTTTTGGGGTCAGTTTCATGCTATTTTATTGATATTTTCTTTCAAAGATGGTTTATTTAATATCTGGCAAAGTCATGGTCTCATCATTCCTTTTCATGTTCAACATTTTCTTTGCTGTTCATACCTTTGCTGGTCTTTCAGTAAACATTAGAATTATGTCTAAAAAGAATCTTATTGAGATTTTTATTGAAAGTATATTGAACATGCAAATTAATTTGAGAAACACTGATGTCATTGCCATGGAATTTAATATTTAAATTTTCCTGTACATTTCCCAGTTACATTTTGTGATTTTAATTATATGGATCCTTCACATTCTCATTAAAGCTAGAACAAGGCATTTAATAGAGATTTTTAATATCAGCATTGTTAATTTTTCTATTTTAATTCAATCTTTTTCACTATATTTTCTAACTGGGTAGTATTTCTATGATATATAGAGCAGATACTGGCTTTTGTTTCTCCTTTGTATATTTAGCAGTTTTCTTTTACTCTCTTAATAATTTTAGTTGAATTGTTCTTTTGAGTTTTCAGGAATTATATTATCTACTTATAATTTAAAATCTGTTCTCTCCTTTCTAATATTTATGCACTTTATTTTTTTAAATGCATCCTATTTAATTGAGCAGAATTTTCAGACCTTAAAATAAAAATGGCAATAAATTATATCCCTGTTTTGCTTCTGATTTTAATAATATTGCTTTAGTATTTCATTCTTAAAGAAGTTTGGATTGTTTGCAAATAAATACTTTTTGTTAAGAAGGAGTTTTAATTTTGAAATTATTTTTTGGTAAGGACAAGCTATTGAATTTTAATGTCTTCTCTACATCTATCGAGAATTTCATTTGGATTTTCTTTTTTAGCTAGTGGATGTGATATATTGTACTACTGGATTTTTCAAATATTAAAACATAAAGCCTTTCATTCTAGGTTAAACCCTACTGGGATTATTCTTCTGATACTCTGTTATCTGTGTTTGGATTTTCTTTTCTGTGTCCATAGTTTAGATAGTTTTATTATTTTCTTTCTTTTGAGCTGTCTTTCAGGTTTTGATATCCAAGTTATTCTATAAAGTATATTAGATAAGCTTACCATATTTTTCAACGTTGGGAGTAATTATTGAGACATAGTAACTACCTACTACTTCCGAGTTGAAAGAATTTTCCCCATAAAGTTTTTAGGCCTTGATAATTTTCTTTCTGGAGAAAAATCTTTTTCTCTTTTCTCTCTCTAGTTTCTTCAGCTGTGATTAGAGTGTTAAGATTTTATAATTCTAAGTTTAATCATGTATATATTTCCAGAATATTATTTATTTTACCTAGGTTTTTAAGTTTCTAAATTATAATTTTGCAAGTATTGTCTTAGGTTTAAAATAAGTTCTTCTTAACTTGTAATTATCTCCCTTTTTAATTTGCAATTATTCATAAGAATTTTTCTTTTTTATTTTCTTTAAAAGTTTGATTATTTTATTAATTTTTAAAAGAAGTTTGTTAATTCTATAAATTTTCTAATATCCTAATTAATTTAGTTTTGTTTTTGCCTTTAGTCTTTTCTCTTGATTCCTTAGGTATTTTATTATTGCTGTTGTTTTTATAAATCCTTGAATGGAATACTTTCATTTTCCCTTTCCTTAAAAATAATGAAAATATAAAGACTAATTTTATTAGAATACCTTTTGATAATATTTCATAATTTTCATGTGATCTATTTTTATCTTAATTATCTCCTGCTATGTTCTTACAGTTTAATTTTTTCACATTTTTAAACTTTATTTACTCACACAGTAGTTTAATTTCCTTTGAAAGCTAGAAAATAAATATCACTTATCTCATTATTTTATTGTTTTTCCATATGGTAAATATTGATCTTTTCCTGATTCTCATAAAAGTCATTTTTAAAAAAATCTATACACACACCAAGCCACTGAATAGTAATGTGCAAATCTCCAGAAAAACTATTACTTGAATGTTTTTAAGGTGGCAGAAGATAACAATTTGGAGATATAGCCTATAAACACGAGTTTCTTTTTTCCTATTGATAAAACTAGCTTTCAAAGTGGTATATTTTGAATGATTACAATCCAAAAGTAACTCCCAAAACAGATAATATCAACTTTAAAAGAACTTCTAAGCTAAGCTACTTGAAGGATAAATTAAGAATATCATTTTTTCTTTGTCCTAAATTTCTGAATTTGATACATATATTTTTCCAAGGTTCTTTTTGTTGTTGTTTATTTTAAAGGTAACATACCACACATTCAGAATATAATTCTTAAATTTGTTTCTTGTAAATATAAGAATGGGCAAAGTTAAGGTGCATTAGTTATAGAAAGGATAAAGAAAGATAAAACATTTAGTCACATATGACTTAAGGTCTTAGTTATTTATTGTGATTTCAGTATTCACAACAGTATATTTCCCTAGTGCTTACTTACATAACTAAGCAGGTAGACACAGCAAAAATGTCTGAATATGTAAGAAATGAAGACAAATAATTTAATCTGTATATTATCAGTCAATTAATACAGTTAGACTCTTAAACTAACCATTGGTAGTAAAATAATCTGATCACTTTTTACACAGCAATTAAAAAGAATAAGAAATGAAAGTCTCCTATACAATTACAGCATCTGCTGATATGTAAAGCTGTTAAGAAGCCCCTGTATACTTTATTTTGTAGATGTTACCCAGACAACCTGTCTCAAATCAACCATTGCATAATGTATTTTGTAAAATACCTTTCTAAAAATACATTGCATTTTATAACCTTTATTATTACAAGTGCAGGGGGGGGGGGGGGGGTTCTAGGCTAAACACTTAAACCAAACATATACATGGGGCTATTCAGCAGTAGCCTGTAATGCAACCCGATGACAGGAAACTTCACACACACTTATTAAATGTTTATTATTTCAATCAAGTCAAATTAAAGCAAGCATTTTTTTTCTACATAGTTACCAGAAAAGACACTGAGCTGGAGTCAGGAGAGCAGATTTCTAGGTGCAGCTCTGACTCAAGCTAACTATAAGACATGAGGAAAGTTCTCTTAGCCTTTGTAAAGGCCTCAGATGCCTAAACTATATGTAATATAAACAAAGCGGTTGAGCAAAATAAATTCTAAGGAGTATTATCATAATATGGGATTTTGCTAAACTTTTAAGAACTTAAATTAAAAAAATGATAGCTATGAAATATCAAGCTTGATACTTATCACCGATAATGTTGATTAGAGAGAGAGCTTTAAGCCAGGGAAATACTGATTCTGCATTTATGTACAAAACTACAAACTTTTTTATTTTTTGCATGGTATATACTTAATTTTTGTTTTATTTAATTTTTGTCCCGTATTTATATTTTGTGTTGCCTTAATTTCTATTATTAATAGTTTTGTTGCCTTGTGATAAAAAATTAAGTTTGTATAATTTCTGCTCCTTAAAAAAATCTATTTTTGAAAATATGCATTGCAAATACTTTCTGTTTTATAATCAACATTGTCTTGACTATTCTTGTCCTTTCCACATGAATTTCAGAATTAGTTTATTAAGGATCACACACACACACACACATTGGGGATTTTAAAAATTAAAATTACATTAAGTCTATATATAAATATAGATATAATTGATATTTTTATGTTATTAAGTACTCCAATCAATGAACATGGTAATTTTATTTATTTAGGTCTTTATTTTGCTCAATAATACTTTCATAGTTTTCTTCATAGAGGCCTTACATGAATTTGCCCTAGGTGCCACATTATTTCTGTTACTAATGTGAATAGAAATCTTTTTAATTATATTTTCTCATTAGTTATTACTGTTAGAAATTCTATTGATTTTGTGTGGTTTTTGTGTCTAGCATCCTTGTTGAACACTTTTTAGCTCTACGAGTTTCTCTGAATTTTTTTGAATTCCTTATGTTGACAATCACATTTGTTTTTTGCAAACAAGAAAAAAAAATGGGTTTTTTTTTCTCCTTCTAACTTCCATCTCTCTTCCCTTTCTTTTCTATTGGGTCAATTAAGTCCTTCAGTACAATGCTGAATAGAAGTTTATAACTGGTACCCTTATGTTATTTCTGACTTTAATGGAAATGCCATTTCCTTAATGGAAATGTTTGCTTGTGGAATTTTGATATATGGCCTTTATCAAGTAAAGAAAGTTGCCTTCTATACCTATTTTGCAAAGATTTTTTTTGAAATGTATAAATGCTGCGTTTTATCAAATGTATATTCTGCATTTATCTGGATTATATTAAAAGGAGTTTTTAAAAAGGAAAATGCTTTTTCTCTTTTAAAATGTTGATATTAATAGGTTTTCTAATCTTGAATTATACTTTCATTCTTAATATTAAATTTTATTTGGTCACAATATTTTCTTTAAGATTTTGTATCTATATAAAAATAAGATTATTATCATTTTCTTTACTGATACTGTTGTCTGGCTTTAGTATCTTAAAAAATAATTTGGGTTGTCTTTCTTTTCCTCCCTATTCTCTGAGACAGTTTTTTGTTTGTTTGATTTTAGATAGCATTTATCTATTTTTTGAAGATCTGGTAAAACTCTTTGGGCCTGGTATCTCTGGATGTGGGAAACCTTTGGATCAGTAATTTAATTTCTCTCATGGCTAAGGCTTTATTCTGGTTTTATCTGAACAAATGACCATAATTTTATCTTTTCTTAAAAAACATCTAGTTCTTCTAGGTTTCCATATTTATTGGCATGAAGTTGTTAATAGCTTTCAAGTGGATTTTTATATATTTCCAAACCCTTTTTATTCCTATTTTCTGTGTGTGTGTGTGTGTGTGTGTGTGTGTGTGTGTGTGTTTCTTTTCCTTAATCACTTTTGCTCAGGGTTAATCTATTTCTGTAAGTTGTTTCAAAAAAAAGAAAAACATCTTTTGGTTTTATTCCTCTCCTCTAAATATAATTTCTTTAATTTTTCTCTTATACTTATTTTTTCTAATTTCTAGGTTAGGTTTCTCTGTTGTTCCTTTCTCTGTTTCTTAAGTCACTCACTTTATTTATTGTCTTGGTTTTGTTTGATTATTCATTTTGTTTTACAGAATATATATATTTTTTTTACAGAATATATTTTTAAGGTACTAAGTATTCCCTATTCTCTTGACCTCAACAAGGACCCCAGCACTTTGTAGATACTTATTGAACTCTGCTCCCCAACTTATTTTTGTTCTAGATTTGTAGTTTTATCTTTTTAAATATAAAAATAGTTATTTTTACAATCAGTATTTAATTATATTCATAATACTTTTTTGTAGTTATTTAGTGATAGTCTGTGATTTTTAAACACCCTTGTCTTTGCATGTCTGACATGTCTTTAGTAGGGTATAGAATTCTAGATTGACAATTATTCTCCCTCTGCACTTTGAACATATTACCTTTATTGCCTCCTTTTTGTCCTTTTTTTTGAAAACTTTAGAAAATTTAGAAAATTAATTTTAACAGGGTGACACTGATCAATAAGGGCACATAGGTTTCAGGTGAACATTTCTACAGCATCAGAACTGTTGATTATGATGTATACCCCTCACCCAAAGTCAAATCATTTTCTGCCACCTTTATTTGTTTATTGCCTTCTAGAACCTGTTGTTGTCTATGAGAAGGCTGCTATCAAACTACTTTTCATTCCTTTGTAGGTAATCCATCCTTTACTTCTGGTAACTTCTGATGATCTCTTTAGCCATAATGTTCTGCAGTTTTGCTGCCATGTTGTCTAGATACATACAGATTTATCCTTATTTCAAAGCTTGGTCCTCAAATGTACTTTTGATTTGAAGTCTCTAATTTCTAAAAAATTCCCAGTCATTATCTCTGTAAAGATTACTTGACTGTCATTCTCTCTTTCCTCTTCTTTCAGAATTCCTATTTGATGACAGTTGGTATCTCTCCCTCAGACCTCCATGTCTCTTCCACTTCATTGCTGTGCCCGGACTCTGGGTGTGCTCCTCAGTACCCTTTCCACTTCATTGCTGTGCCCGGACTCTGGGTGTGCTCCTCAGTACCTTTCCACTTCATTGCTGTGCCCGGACTCTGGGTGTGCTCCTCAGTACCTTTCCACTTCATTGCTGTGCCCGGACTCTGGGTGTGCTCCCCAGTACCCTTTCCACTTCATTGCTGTGCCCGGACTCTGGGTGTGCTCCTCAGTACCCTTTCCACTTCATTGCTGTGCCCGGACTCTGGGTGTGCTCCTCAGTACCCTTTCCACTTCATTACTGTGCCCTTCAGCTTCATTAAGTCCAGAAATTTTATCACCCAGGAAATTTTAAATTTCAATCATTATTTTATTCATTTCTGAAATTTTTAGTTGGCTCTTTTTTCTTTCTGTAAACCTGGTATTGTTTTTACCAGGTTGTTTTATAATTTCTAATAATTTTTGTTATTCATTTCCTTTGACCCTTCAGATTTGCTTACTCTAAAGTCTTAGTTAGGCTGGCCTATAAAATTAGTCTTAACGTGGAATAAAATCCTGTCCTGATTACGAACTTTGTTGGCTGTCTTTCTTAGCATTAGATTTCTTTATCTATTTTGGAATTGGGGTTTGCAGACTCACTTCAGATGTAATCATGTTTGTTTGGTTTGTTTTCTTTCTCTTTCTCACTCTGGGCTTACCCTGCCCGTTCTCCCACTATTACACTCAGCCCTCTTACTCCCCAGCCTTGAACTAGCGTTTCTGGTGGCATTTCAGGGTTATTGCTGTATGGTGATGATAGGGACATAGCAGGTCTAGTTACTGACCCATTCCCAGTGAGTACGCTGTGTCTGTATTCTGTTATGTCTCTAGGCCTGCAAATTCTAGGAACTAGAGCCGAGATGGCTTTCTTGAGTGGTTTTTTCAGCCTCTCTTCCAAAGTTTGGAAACTCAATTCCATGTACCTCCCCCACCATAAAATCATAAGCTCCATAAGGAGAGCAACTGTATATGTTTTGGTCACCACTCTATACCCAGTGCATAAAGTAGTGTCAACACATCATAAACTTAAAAAATGAATTCAGGCTAACAAGTTGTAAACTGAAGTTACAAACTATACCTTTGAAGTTGAACCTGGAGTTTTGTTTACTCCCAGTCTCTTTGGAAAGTGGTCAGCCTACTACAGAGGATAACTTGTATCTATAGAAGGGAAAAATACTGATGCAAGAGCTCAAAGATCTTGATTTCAGGATGGCTCTGCCCCTTGCCTAGCTAATTCATCTAATTATTCTAAACCCAGAATTCATCTTCTATAAAATGAACATGTTGTAGTTGGATGGCAATGCTCTAGATGGCTGCTCTATTAGCCTCAGTTCCTGAGTGAGAATAACAGCAGGTCCCCAGCCGATGGGGACGGCTATGTAGTCTGAGTGAGAAGCAAATGCATTGTTTTAAGGAATAGAGACTCTTAGAGTTGTCAGTTACCACAGCCTAACCTAGATCATCCTGATAGATGTAATTACTTACCAGTATCCCTCTACACCACAGTTTCGAGCTTTGTTGGGGGAAGAATTCTTATTTTTATTTTATTTTTTTTTACTATTTCCCAATTTCTAGTTAAGTATATAAATATGATCATTGTTCTTTACTCCATTTTCACTACTAAAGGCAAACATATTTCAAGTCAATAACAACTGCATATCCATGGTATTCCAGTTTTCTAAGAAAATTGTGACATTGGCTAGAATTCTCAGAAATATAATAAAATGTACTTTGAAAAGTGTCACTGTGCCCTTTCTGGAGATGGGGAGACAAAACTTTTGGCCTGAACATAATTTAATTGTTGCAGATAACATGCAACCTTATTATATGCCTCAAGAATTCAGTGATGGCAACAACTCAACGTGTAGGTGTACTGGCCCGGAGAGAAATGGCTCTTGACTGTAATGCTCTTTGAGTTCTTGGTTTTGTGTTTCAGTGGGACTTCTCTGCTCTATTCATACTGCTTCTGCTTTTGGTATGTGTGCTTCTAGCCCAGGGGTCGGGAACCTTTTTGGTTGACAGAGCCATGAACGCCACATATTTTAAAATGTAATTCCGTGAGAGCCATATAATGACCTGTGTACATTATGCATTATCCAATAAAAATTTGGTGTTGTCCCAGAGGACAGCTGTGATTGGCTCCAGCCACCTGCAACCATGAGCGGTAGGAAATGAATGGATTGTAATACATGAGAATGTTTTATATTTTTAACATTATTATTTTTTTATTAAAGATTTGTCTGCAAGCCAGATGCAGCCATCAAAAGAGCCACACCTGGCTCGCAAGCCATAGGTTCCCGACCCCTGTTCTAGTGGAAAGCCCCTTCCCTGAGCTCCCTTGAAATTAAAAACCAGAAAACCAAGAACTTAGATCAGTGCCTAGAAATGATGATTTTTGAGTATATATCTAAGAAAAGTTCAGCAGTGCCCTGAGTCAAGTACATAAGCCCCATGGCATCTGTAATGGGTGTCCAAGAAGCTTTGTTTTGTTGTTATAATCATTGTTGTTGTTTTTTGCCAGTGGAAACATGCTTTATTGAATTTAAAATGCAAGGTATATTTGTGGTTCATCAGACATTTGCACTGCTGTACATATTATATGTTGTGGTATAATTATTAATGATTCAAAGCGGCATAAGCAAAATATGGCCTATCCTATGAAAATTCAAACCATACAAATTAAAAGCATAAAATAATTACTCATCACCCTGAAGAATGCTTAATATATCCATGTGTGATATCTTACACATACATACATTGAAAAGTTGGTGTTGTTTTGATATTTGAAGTTGCTATAAACATGGCCTCTAGAGAAGAGATACAGTTACCTATTCTTAAGGAAATACAGTTTTTGAGTATTTTCAAAAACAGACATTAGAACACAGCTAATAGAATGTTATTTAGAGTCCTTATTTAATGAATATAAAATAAGCAATTTACAAAAAGCACATTGGTTTCTAAAAAAAAGAGAGTTTCTAAAATATGTGAGTGGAGCCAGAAAACAATGTTCTCTTAGGTCAGTAAAATATCCCCCCCCCCCCAACCTATAAAGCTTCTAGATTTAGCAAATAAAAATACACAATGCCTAAGTAAATGGAAATTTGACAATGCCCAAGTAATGGAAATTTAACAAATAATTTTTATTATAAGTTTATCTCAGGTATTACATAGACTATACTGATACTAAAAATTATTTGTTGCTTATATGATATTTAAAATTACCTAGATGTCCTGTACTTTATCTGGCAGCCCTGCCCACCTTACTTTTTTTAATCCTCAATTTGCACCACCCTCTGGGTGGAAGCTGGCCAGCCTCTGCCCCAAGCCCCATAAGTTCTGTATTAGTGAGCTTGCATTAATGCAATTTCACTTACACATTGTGAGGCTTCTAAAAAGACTAGGTTCACCAACCAAATGCTCTCAAACCCATTGCACCCCCGTGTAAAGCAGTGCGGTCTTTGGAACTTCTCCAAGGGGAGGGCTCTCCTCCATAACGTCCTATTTTAGTCACAGTCATTAGCGCTGGAGAAAAAGCACACTGGTCATGAGATTCTCCTTTTGCAGTGTCACAAGAGTAAAACAAGTGCCTGGAAGAAAGCTTGGGAGAAGAGACCTGTCTCCCGAGCTGAGGACTCGGGAGCCTTTTTCTAAAACATGCCCACATGATTTTAGCATTCAGAACCCCTGACATCTCCTCCTGCACAGAGATGAGCAGCATTTTTTCTTTTTAATTGAAAAAGAGACTGAGTGATTTCAGGCAGGTAATTCAGGCATTGCCACAAGACCCGAACTTGGAAGAAATGGGAAGAAACACTCACTTGACCGAGCGCGTGATATAATATCGGTTTATTTACTCCTCGTTCACACCTGCTTGTAGTATGGCTCCACTCTACAAACCAGGGAGCAGAGGCTCAGAGAGTCAAGCCCTCTGCTCGGAGCCACATAGCTAGTGACATAGCCTAGATTCCAATTCAGGTCTCTGAGGCCATAGATGGTCAAGCCCTGCCCCAACTCTTCCTCTCTTTTCACGGAGTTTCTATTATCTTCTGACCCCAGAGCTCGACTAGAGACCCACATAAACAGCTTCTTCTCCTTCTCCCTTTCCTGATGCCCCCTCTCAACCAAGCTGGTAGGACATAGTTGGGGTGGGAGAGGTCAAGGAGGGAATACTCTTCTTGAGTGGGGGCACCTCCTTCCTCCCCACTGCTCCAGGTGCAGAGCCCCTGGTGCGGGGTAACTCCAGGAGAGTTCCTCGGCCCTGAGCACGGCGCCCAGCACATAGTCAGCCTCCAGTGAGTATTTGATTAAGAAAAGAACGAATGAATGAGGCTCTGGCCGGTCAGCCTGGCATGCAGGAGTCCCAGGTTCGATTCCCGGCCAGGGCACACAGGAGAAGCATCCATCTGCTTCTCCACCCCTCCCCCTCTCCTTCCTCTCTGTCTCTCTCTTCCCCTCCTGCAGCCAAGGCTCCATTGGAGCAAAGTTCGCCGGGGTGCTGAGGATGGCTCTATGGCCTCTGCCTCAGGCGCTAGAATGGCTCTGATTGCAGCAGAGCAACGCCCCAGATGGGCAGAGCATCGCCCCCTGGTGGGCATGCCGGGTAGATCCCCGTCCGGCGCATGCAGGAGTCTGTCTGACTGCCTCCCCGTTTACGGCTTCAGAAAAATACAAAAAAAAAAAAAAAAGAACGAATGAATGAAAGACGATGTCAGTATGAGTTTGCCACCTGGGATGATATTCCTGCCCAGAATAACCTTGGAGAAAGTGCCAAAGAATTTAATTTGGTTTGAGTTTCAAATGTCCAACGCAAAGTCATTGTCCCGTCTCCTCATCAGCGCCGGCATTGCTCTCTGCACGCCAGACGTACATCGGTGTGCGAGAAAACAAACACATGAACCGCTGCACTGGCAACATGCTCCAGTCACTTTAGGATTTTGTGGGAAGAAAAAAAATAACCAACAATTATTGGCATTAAGTCTTAAAAAGTGGCTTTTTGTTCATGTCAGTGCTACAGCCTTAGGGATCCCAAAGATAGTTGATGAAGAGCTAATTCCCAGTTTCACCCGAGTCACTGAGGTGTCCTGGAGAAAGCACAATGGGTGACTTGTTCACGTGGCTGTCCACTGGGCAGAGGAGGCCTCTGGGTTCAGGAGAAACATCTAGAACTTTCTGTCTCTGATGATTAAAATTTTCACTGACTCCGACATATGCTTTGCTTTTTTTCTTCTGAAGGTGGGACAGGTGGGTTGGGGGTAGGAGAGGGAAAAGGGGTTATGTTTGGAAAAGAGATGACCATTTGGAAGTGAAAAACAATGGAAAGCTAAAAATTGAGCAAAGTGATGTATTGAAAGGATTGTGTGTGATAGGCTCTTATATTGACATAATGCTCAACTTACACATAATTGGTGTTCAGTAAATTTGGGGGATGAGTACATTAATAAATAAAGACTATTCATACCTATGTGCTTTAAATAGACTCTTTAAAGCTAGCCTGGGAACTAAAATATTTGCTTATTAAATTGTTTCTATAGGAAGATATGTTTTGCATTCTAAATAACTGGCTTGCAATGGACATTTGTGGAAGCTGGGGTTGTTGCTGTGGGGGTGGGTTACATGACACAGATCATAGCCTCTAGCCTGTGCCTCTTATGACCAACCCACCTGTTTAGAAGCCCACAGGCTGGGCTCAGGGAAGGAGTCATTGGCCAAGGAACAAAGTATTACTAACACAGAAACACCCTGGGATGTGAACTCACAACAGAGGGCAGAAAATGGTAAATAAAATTCAGCCTTCCTGTTTTAAAGTTAAGAGCACTTTCAGTTAAAATGGAATGTTAACCAGTCATTCATTCACTTATTCAAAAATACATGTATATCTCCCTTGAAAATAATGCAAAAAGGATATTAAAATATATATTAACTTATAAGGACATAAAGGACAGGAATATAATAACAGCAGACAAGATCTGTCAATGGAATTGTGGAAGCTGGAAAGTGGGGGTGGGATGGGGCACCTGTAATTAATTTAGCAAAGCGGAAGGAGTCCAAGTCGGGTGCCTCTCTCTACAGAGCCCTGCAAGGCTCAGCATCTGGGGCACCAGTAACTGTGGGAGGTCAGGGCACGGGGTACAGCTGAGACTCACAAGACTACTTACAATTCTGAATCGAGAGGAGTGACCTTTAAATCCTTAAGTGGCTTTTCTTACTTTTTGTGGAAAGGTAACTCCCCTCCCACCTTGAGAAGCATCTTTTAAAGAGAAATTGAAACTGGAGAGGCTCTGGACACGAAGATTCCAGGCAGAGTGTGGACTTGGACGGAAAAGACGGGACTAAGTGAGATTGCACATTCTGAACTGGGGGACACTCAGCACACTTCCCACTCTGCTCACACACAGCCCCCAACCAGGCGTGTTACCACCAGCCCCAGCCAGAGGGAAGTCAGAGGAAAGACTCAGGGCTGTTAACACTGGGGTCCTCCAATGGGGAATCATGTCTCATTGCTGGGGGACAAGGCTCACCCCACACTGAGAGCGCCCATCCTCTGTCTAGTGCCTCACTCTCAGCTATTAGATTGGGTTGGCAGTGGTTATCCTGGTGGTAGATAAGAGGGACAGTTACTCTATTTTTAAGTTTAATTTTCATTTGTTTCAAAGTAATATCTGTACAAAGTTTAAAAAGGCCATTAATACTACAAGGAGTCATACTGAAAAAAACAAGTCTCCTAGCCTATGCATTGCCACCCATAATTTTTACTACCTGAAAGCAATTAATTACTTTCCATTCTTTTAGCTGTTTTCTCTCCGTATTCATAAATAATGTGCTTATCCTGCTAACTGCCTGATTTTCCCATTTTGGACATTACCTGTCGACTCCTAACTTTGGACGTTTGGGATTCAGCTCTCTTCCTCCACCACCCACCTCCCCCCATTCAGATGCTCAACATGAAGCCACGTTTTAGTTGTCTTCATATTTAGGCAATAACCTTCTTTTCAAAAATATAGGTAATACATGGATATGGTATTTTTCCTATAACTAGGTAGACATATTTATACTTTTAAAAGAAAAGTATTGTCCCATTTTGAAACCAACTAAAACATAGCATCATTTTGAGCACAAGAGAGAATCCATGTGACTGGCTTTGCCAGGCGTGTTCTCCTTCATGTGGCAGAGAGGTGGGGACTCTGGCAGAGAAGGACATCTGATCCTAGCATGCACCTGGGCGACACAATAATTGATGTACACAGTCAATAACACAAAGCCTGTCTATCAGCTTTCCACTACTGAAACCCACCTGCCCATAAAGCAAGGAAGACTTGACAATGGTGACAGAGCTGATTGTAGATGTTCTCATTCTTGTTGTAAGGTAATGGTACAAATAGCATGTGATAGGAGGTAGAGGGGAGAGATGGAGGAGGGGGCCTGTGCTAATATTCTCATCTAACACAGTGGGGAGTGGAAAGGTGCGGTGCAGATGGAAGAAGAAATGGGAGATTAAGTATTGATATGTCATATACTCGTCCAGAGGGAACCAGTAGAAGAACCAAATTAGAAATTAGAAATCTGGGGGCAGGGAATTAGGAAGTTAAATCCTCATATGTATAGGAGGTGAGTCAATAGACAGTATTTTATTATCTAATTGAATATAGACAAGAATTCAGAATATGTAATTCTGAATAATTTAAAAAATAATTTTTCCAAAAGGCCATGGAAAGTAGTGGTCTCCAGAACATGGCGTGAGTGTGGTGTGAGCACTGTCGGTTTTCCTTAGGTACACTCCCCTACCATTGAATTCTTTGAACTTTTGTGCATATCATATTTCGATTTTAAAACTGAAGAAGGGGGAGATGCATTTTAAAAGCACATATTTTTAAAAGTTGAATTCACTGAGAAGACAGGTGCAATGGCGATCTCCATTATTATTCCTTCAAAAACTATGTATTTTCCAGGCGCTTCTTGAAATGGTAATATAAGCTTAATGGGTCTCCTGTTGAGAGACTGACAGAGTTAGCATTGGCTATGAGCAACATTAAGAGCAAGATAATGTATTTTCATTGCTCTTACTGTTGGCTACAAGGGAAGGGCACCAACCACTTAGATAATAAGGAGAGACTGTACGAAAGTAAGAAATGTCTCTTTACGGTGGACCTGGTTTCTTGTACCAAGCCCTATTTACTGTCTGGAACTTTCTTTTTTCACCTACGTGGGTCTCTCTTACTTGCCCTGGTCCCACCCACGTCACAAAGCTGGAGTAAAGGAAGATTAGAGATTCAAGGTGTAACAAGTAGCTTCGGCCCCGCCATCAGGTGTCCTGGGTTGTGTGATGGCTAGCACATTTCCCCTTTATCATCTCTCTTCTCGGCCAAATTCCTTAGTCAAAGGGAAAGGGGCAGTGTCCATCTTTGTAAAGAAAGTAGCCCTTCAATTGGCTTTCAATCTGTTGAAAGAATGAAATTCATTGCCAAACATATAAGAGTATCCACAACCTGACCCCAGCTAGCCTTTTCAGCTTCCTCTTCTGTGTCCCTGCACTAGGGACAGACATGTGGCTACTGTCTGTTTCTGGAGGGAGACATACTCCTTTGCGCTCTCATGCCTTTGTATATCCTGAGTCCTCTACCTGGACGACCTTTCCCCCCTTTTTAAGGGGACAGCTTCAGGACTCACCTTCTTTAAAGGAGCCTCCCCCGTTTCAGCCTCCCCAGACCCCAGAGAGAGGGAGGACCCTCCCAGGAGTTCCCAGCAGCCTGTACCTTCCAGCTGCTCAGTAAAAATTCCTTAACTATATCCAATAATTGCCTCTAGGGCCCTATTGCAAGGAAACTCTAAAGTAATAACTTATATTTGTGCAAAAAAAAAATTATACAGAAGCTCATCAAGCTGATTGAGAAAGGCATTGGGTGTTCCAGCAAGGGCCAAGGTCAGGAACTGTCACTGAGGGATGAGTTTTGAAAAAGCAAGCACTGTTTAGACACTGATGACTTACGCATTAACCATGGAGAAGACAGATGCTCTCCACAGCCCAGCTCCCTGACCATTGCCGGTGATTTTCCTATCGGCTGGGCTGTTACATATATAGACAGATGTGCACTGTATTCACTTACCTTTGAGAGTCAGGCATTTTGTAGTCATTCAAACACTTTTTAATTACTGAAAATTTCAAACATGCACACATAAACGCCATAACTCAGCTCCAACAATGACCAATATTTTGTCAATCTTATTGTATCTATCCATCTACACAACACTTTAAGGGGAGAGGAGGGGAGGAATATTTTAAAGCAAATCACAAGTGCTTGACCAGGCGGTGGCACGGTGAATGGAGCTTCGGACTGGGATGCAGAGGATCCAGGTTCGAGACCCCGAGGTCGCCAGCTTGAGCGCAGGCTCATCTGGTTTGAGCAAAGCTCACCAGCTTGGACCCAAGGTCACTGGCTCGAGCAAGGGGTTACTCAGTCTGCTATAGCCCCACGGTCAAGGCACATATGAGAAAGCAATCAATGAACAACTAAGGTGTCACAACGAAAAACTAATGATTTATGATTCTCATCTCTCTCCATTCCTGTCTGCCTGTCCCTATCTATCCCTCTCTCTGACTCTCTCTCTGTCTCTGTAATAAATAAATAAATAAGTAAATAAATAAATAAATAATAAAGCAAATCACAAGCATCTCAAGCTATATCTCTAACAGTTTATTTCTTAAAAATTGTGCTGAAGAATACATAACATAAAATTGACTATATTATTTTCTTTTAAAATGAGAGGAGGGGAGATAAACAGACTCCCACATGTGCCCCAGCTGGGATCCACCCAACAACCCCTACCTAGGGCTGATATTCTGCCCATCTAGGGCCATGCTCGCAACTGAGCTATTTTTAGTGCCCGAGGCAGAGGCTCCACAGGGCCTTCCTTAGTGCCTGGGGCCGATGTTCTCGAGCATATCAAGCCATGGCTGCAGAAGGGGAAAAGAGAGAAAGAGAAGGGGAAGGGGGAGAGGAGGAGAAGAGCAGACAGTTGCCTCGCTTGTGTGCCCTGGCCAGGAATCAAACCCAAGAGATCTACACACTGGGTCAACACTCTACTACTGAGCCAACTGGACAGGGTGTATTATTCATTTTTAAATGTACAGTTCAGTGGCACTAAGTATATTCACTTTGTTGTGCAACCATCACCACCATCCATCCATCTCCAGAATATTATCATCATCTAAAACTGAAACTCTGTATCCATGAACAGTAACTCTCATTCTCCCTTCACCACAGCCTTGGTAACCACAGTTCTACTTTTTGTGTCTATAAAGTTACCTATTCTAGATACCTCATATAAGTGGAATCATATGATATTTATCCTTTTGTCTGTCTTATTTCGTTTGGCCCAATGTTTTCGAAGTTCATCCATGCTACAGCATGTATCAGCATTGCATTCCTTTTTAAGACTGATGAGGACTTTTAAAATAATAATCACTAAATCCTAACAAAATTAACAATAATTTCTTAATATCTAATTAGTCTATGTTTGTGCTTCTAAAGTAATATCTTTAAATGTCATTGTAGTTAGTTTGACTGAATCAGGAGCCAAACAAGGTTCATGTGTTGCATTTGGTTGATATATATGTCTCTTAAATCTCCTTTAATCTATGATCATTCCTCCTGGGGGTTTTTTTTGTTTGTTTGTTTGTTTGGTTGGGTTTTTTTGTTTGTTTGTTTGTTTTGTATTTTTCTGAAGCTGGAAACGGGGAGAGACAGTCAGACTCCCGCATGCGCCCGACCGGGATCCACCCTGCACGCCCACCAGGGGCTACGTTCTGCCCACCAGGGGGCGATGCTCTGCCCCTCCGGGGTGGGGGGGGTCGCTCTGCCGCGACCAGAGCCATTCTAGCGCCTGGGGCAGAGGCCAAGGAGCCATCCCCAGCGCCCGGGCCATCTTTTGCTCCAATGGAGCCTTGGCTGCGGGAGGGGAAGAGAGAGACAGAGAGGAAGGAGAGGGGGAGGGGTGGAGAAGCAGATGGGCGCTTCTCCTGTGTGCCCTGGCCGGGAATCGAACCCAGGACTCCTGCATGCCAGGCCAACGCTCTACCGCTGAGCCAATTAGTTAGTCTTTGAATTGCCGGCAAAGGGGTATCCACGCAGAGCCACAGAGATCTACCTGAAAGGAATCCTTGCCCACCTACCTGAGAGGCCGCTCTAATGGCCAAGCTCTCACAGAGAGGAAGTCTTCCTTCTGTCTAGCCTCTCCCTCTTCCCAGAGTTAGATTCCATTTCCTCTAGTCCGGGGCTCAGTGGTGCCGCATAGCAGCTGGCCAGCAGGCCCTGCAGATGGGCCGGAGAAATGATGCAGGGGGCCAGGACACATCCCGGGGAGCCTACATGCTTCATGAACCTAATGAAAGATTGGCAAGGGCTAGAATATGTTTTATTGTTACTTCCCAGCCCAGGTTTGTTATTTTTCTCTCATAATTAAATACAGATAACTTATTTTTAAGTAAATATTCAGAGAATATGAACTAAGAAAAAAACCTGACAATTTTCCAAAGTTCAAAGTTGATGGTGTGCCTCTTTTTGTGCCGTTAAATATTAGCAGAGGCCAATGAGTGACAGATTTAAAAACTTAGACGACCTCTTATATATTCTGCCTTATTAGGGAAGAAGGATGGAGGACAGGGAGGGAGAAGACAGCAGAAACCATGGGGTAGAAGAGCCTCAGATGAGAGTGGCACTGAGGGAGAGGAGAGCTTGGGGCTAGAAATAGTAGCAGCACGAACCAGGATGCCAGACTCTAGATCAGCTATCCAATAGAATAAAAGATGAGCCATAAATATGAGCCACACATATAATTTTTCATTTCCTAGGGATCACATTAATAAAAATAAAAGTAGTGAGTGACATTCATTTTAATAATATATTTTATTTAACCCAATATATTTAAAAATTGTTTCAACGTGTAATTAATGTAAAAATTATTAATGCCTTATTTTACATTATTATTATTTTTTATTTAGTCTTCTAAATCCAGTGTGTATTTTACACTTACAGCACATGCCGATTTGGATCAGCCACATTCAGGTGTTCAGTGGCCACATGTAGTGGGTAACTATCTCATTGGACAGCATTGCTCTAGACTTTGACAAAACTGTTCAGACTCTTTCCTCAACTTCTAGTCAGTAAAATGGAAAGAACCTTGATCCCATTTTAGGGTTGTGTAGAATGCATCAGAGCTAGAGGGTGTGAATGTGCTTTGTACCCCGGAAGCCTCTCACAGATCCCAACCTCCGAGGGAAGAAGAGTGTTACCAGCACCCTTGAGCAGAACTAATCGACCAGTCTGTTGCCCAGTAACCTGGATTTAGCATGTACGAAACTGAATGGAAGTGTGGCAGTTGTTCACCCTCGTCTTGATTTTACAGACCACTTAAATTTCACAACAAAAATCAGGATAATGGAGGTGAGGCTGTCAACTGTTGCTCTGCAATCTACTATGACAAGCATTTTATTTATTTAAGAAATGAAAGACTACAGTGTGTCCGTAAAGTCATGGTGCACTTTGACCGGTCACAGGAAAGCAACAAAAGACAATAGAAATGTGAAATCTGCACCAAATAAAAGGAAAACTCTCCCAGTTTCATACCTATTCAGTGCAGTACGATGTGGGCTCACACACAGATTTTTTAGGGCTCCTTAGGTAGCTATCTCGTATAGCCTCTACAGACTCGTCACTGACTGATGGCCTACCAGAACGGGGTTTCTCCACCAAACTGCCGGTTTCCTTCAACTGCTTATCCCACTGAGTGATGTTATTCCTGTGTGGTGGCGCTTCGTTATAAACGCGCCGATATTCACGTTGCACTTTGGTCACGGATTTGAATTTAGCGAGCCACAGAACACATTGAACTTTCCTCTGTACCCTTGACATCTCGACTGGCATGGCTGTGGGTTGCTCCGCTGTATACATGGTGTTACGTCATCATCTGCACATGTGCACATGCTGCCACATCATCCTACAGAAACTGGGAGGGTTTTTCTTTTATTTGGTGCAGATTTCACATTTCTATCGTCTTTTGTTGCTTTCCTGTGACCAGTCAAAAGTGCATCATGACTTTACGGACACACTGTATTTTAATACTATCCTAAAAACTAGGGATAATAAGATGAGCAAAACAAGCTGCTTGTTCCCAAAGAGCTCACAGAACAGTGCGGGAACACATATACGAATAAATATTATAGATATGGTTCTCCTTGGACTTTTTTGTTTACAAATGTCAAAAAACCCAGTTCAAAATGGCTTACGCAAAAAGGGGTGATTTACTACCTCACATAACTGAAAACTGCACGGGGAATTGTGCCTCTGCCTCTTATCTCCGGCTCCCTATGGCAACCCCAGCAGCCTCTGCCTCATAGACCCCCACGTCCAAATCCAGTAGGGAAGCAAAGAGCGCTGGTCTCTGCAGCAGCCCTAGACTGGTGCTCCCAGCAGCTGGCTGGCTCTGACTGGGTTGCGAGCCCATTCCCGGACCAGTCACCCTGGCCCATTGCATGGTTTGCTCTGACTAGTCACCCAGTGTGCAGGACCAGGGATGTGAGCAGAATGGTGTTCCCGCAGGAAAACAGGGAAACCTGAACCTGGATTAGGGTGGCTAGACGCTGGACGGCCAAGAGACAATATCCACTGAGAATGATGGTGACACAGAAGAGGAGTGACCAGGCCTGGCTTCATGAGTGTCTGATCAGTGCAGTCCCACTCTTAAAAGTTCCCACATCTGCCTGATCAGGTGGTGGCGCAGTGGATAGAGCGTCGGACTGGGATGCAGAAGACCCAGGTTCAAGACCCCGAGGTCACCAGCTTGAGCACGGGCTCATCTGGTTTGAGCAAAAAGCCCACCAGCGTGAACCCAAGGTCGCTGGCTCCAGCAAGGGGTTACTCAGTCTACTGAAGGCCCGTGGTCAAGGCACATATGAGAAAGCAATCAATGAACAACTAAGGTGTTGCAACGCACAATGAAAAACTAATGATTGATGCTTCTCATCTCTCTCTGTTCCTGTTTGTCTGTCCCTGTCTATCCCTCTCTGACTCACTCTCTGTCTCTGTAAAAAAATTTTTTTAAAAACCCTAAAAAAAAAAAGTTCCCACATCTGCTGTTCCCAGATTGAAATTCTTAATAGTTTTGTTTTTTTTTTTTACATTTTCATTTAAATTACAAACTAAATAGCTAATTCTGGGTGTGACTAACATTACATTACATACATGAGAAAGTGACTTTAGAACTGAATTTTGAAAGATAAAATAATATAGCAATTTTCCAAATGGAGAGGGTTGGGTGAGGGAAGAGAAGAGGGATCAGCACAGACAACATAGCCAGGTGAGAAGGCTCAATGGGAAACTGAAACCACTAGCGCCTCAAGTGGTTGGAGCAGAAAGTGCCAGTGGGCGTGGCCCTAGCTGAGATGGAAAGATGGGCAGAGAAGGACCTGGTGTGTCAACCCAGGAGACTAGCACTAAATACATATTTTTTTAAGGAATTAACCAATACAAGTCAAGGGAGTTACAACATTAGAAGAATTACTTTTAAACGTATATTATTCCAAATAACCATTACAAAGTAACTGCCCAGCTTTCCACCTTCCTTTTCCACTGCAGACTGAGGCTAACTTTTCACTGTGTGATACTAGCGTCTGCTGATTGTTATCATCAGCATGTTAGCAAAGTTCACATTCCACCTTTGTGACTTCACCATCCAAATATTTATGAATCAGAGGGATGTTTCTAAGAACCTGTTTTCTGATTGTTTACTTTTAGCAATAATAGTGTGCTTTAATTACGAAGATGACGTCTTAAAACTTAAATAGAAACCCTCAATTGTGTGGGAGTTCATTGCTTTGGTGATAAAAGAGAAACACAGACAGTGACTCAGGTGGAACGTTGTTTCATTTTCATTTTGTGTTTCATTTGGTTCTACATGTCAGGATATGTCATCCAGCCAATGAGGAATGGCGCTGTGGGGAACTCAAAAGTCAAAACTAAGGCTTTACATGTCAGAATGAAAGTACATGGTCTCTATGCACCCAGCCTCTCCCTTGTCAAGGCCAACATGAAAGGAGGGAAAGATGGTGGCGTTCCTTTAGCTGGTGGTTGATGAGCTGGTAACGGTCCATATATTGCACCCACATTCTTTAAAAGAATGCTAGAGACAGTACTGGTTCTTCCGAATTGAGAATCTTTTTGGGATGGCATCACAGCCTTATTTCAATTTAAATTATATATAAACACAAGAAGAGAAATTACTGTTTGGGTATCTGCTAAGTGCTGGGTGTGGAGCCTTTGTCTGCCTTGTTCATTCTTGTATTCCCAGCACCTTGAACAATGCCTGGCATGTTGTAGGCACTCAATAAATATGTGTTGGGTGAATAAATACAAGACTTTATCCCTCACAGCAATCCTATGTGGCTGTGGCAACTTTTCCGATCAGGAAACAGAGACTAAGATTCTGTGCTGGAAAGCCAGGGGGAGCAATGGTCCGTCCAGCCATGCCTATTTAAGGCAGACAGAGACATCATGGGGCCACCTCAGTGGTGAGCTTTTAGATGACCGGGTGCACGTGTCTTCTGTAGAACCCTTGTTCAATGTGGAATGATGACAGGAGAAAGGGGGCACTTAAAATGTAACATCCCACCATGACCACCATTTTCATCATCATCATCAACTATTGACACAGAGCTAAAAATCAAAGAGCTGAAGAACTATAAGGAATTTCAGACCTTATAATACCAGAAGCTTCCATTTGTAGATAATTTGTTATATTCTGGCACTAAATTACGCTACACACACACATACACACAAGGCCCCCAACCCCCTTCCCCAGCTTATCAACCCTGCAAGAAAGAACTCAAACCCAAGACACATGTCATTTTCACTTACCCAATGTTCTCAATTCTAGGTGAGTACACTTTGGATCTCATTCTGTTTTGTTGCTGTCAGTCAATGCTAGGTTTAGCAGGACAAAAATTATCTGAGTTTACTGGAGATGCCTTAGTTGTTTCATTTCCCACCTCAGAAACTATTTTGTTCTTTCCTGTACCCTAGCTCAGTCCTTGGTACATAGCAGGCATTCAATAAGTGCTTGACACAATTAAGCAGTTTTTGTGTGTGTTTTTAATTGGATTTTATTGGGGTGACACTGGTTAACAATTACGCAGGTTTCAGGCGCCCAATTCTACAGCACATGTCTGTACAGCGTATTGTGTGTTCATCTTCCCCTCCCTGAAGCTTAAGCCAGGATTTGATGGGTATGGAATCTCAGTCCTTAGTATCCTTAGTGGCAGGACTGGAAAAAAGCAGGCAATCATACCCCTTGAAAGGCATTCAGTAATATTCATTTTAACTTCATTATAATATAAAGCTTACACTTTCATTTTTTCAGAATTAACATGCCCCCAGTAAAGAAAATTTAGAAAATTCAGAAATATAGAGGAGAAAAAGGTCACCGATCCTTATTTTCACCATCCAGACTAAAACACTTTTAGTATTTCATGACAATTTTTTCTGTTATGTATTTGTTGTTTATTTAGTTTTTTTAACTGAGTTATAATTGTTCTACATTTACAGTACATACATCTCATTTTTTAAACTTATGTTATCTCTGCAGCATTTCCTAAGTTATAAGTTCTTTGTAAACATATTTTTAAATAGTGGCATTGCAGAGAAAAAAGTATTTACTTTGTCAGTTCTCAATATGCCAGGCTAAGGATCATTGACTTCTCCTATTACCTTGGTGACTACTCCATTGCTCATTAACACCTTTCTCAGAAAGCTACCCGGGTCAACATTATTTTTTATTATTGTTATTAAGACTCACTTTTTTAAGAACTATTTTCAGTGTACAGCAAACTTGAGAGAGGCCCCGGCCAGTTGGCTCAGTGGTAAAGCATCGACCCGGCTTGTTGATGTCCCAGGTTCAATTCCCAGTCAGGGCACACAAGAGAATGACCATCTGCTTCTCTTCTCCTCCCCCTTCTTTTTCTCTTCTCCTCATGCAGACATGGCTTGATTGTTTCAAACACGTTGGCCCTGAGTGTTGAGGATGGCTCCAGGGAGCCTCTACCTCAGGTACTAAAAATATCTCTGTTGCAAACATCGGCCCAGATGGGCAGAGCATCAACCCCAAATGGGGTTGCTGGGTGGATCCCGGCCAGGGCACATGTGAGAGACTGTCTCACTATCTCCCCTCCTCCGACCTAAAAAAAAAAATAGAGAGAAAGGTACAGTATGTAGCCTTTTCAGATTGGCTTCTTTCACTTAGTAATATGCATTTAAGTTTCCTCCGTGTCTTTTTGATAGTTCATTTCTTTTTAGCGCTGAATAGTCCATTGTTTGGATGTACCACAGTTTATTTATCCATCCATCTACTGAAAGACGTCTTGGTTACTTCCTGCTAGAAATGTACTTGTGCAGGTTTTTGTGTGAACATATTTCCAATTCCTTTAGGTAAATAGCAAGGGACAGTGCTTGCTGAATTGTACAATGGTATGTTTAGTTTTTAAAGAAGCCGCCAAACTATCTTCCAAAGTGGCTGTGCCATTTTTCATTCCCACCAGCAATGAATGAGAGCTCCTGATGCTCCACATCCTCGTCAGCATTTGGTGGTGTCAGTGTTCTGGGTTTTGGCCATTCTAATAGGTATGTAGTTATGGTTTACTGTTGATTCAGTTTGCATTTCCATGATGACATATGATGTGGCGCATCTTTTCATGGACTTACATGCCACTTGTATATCTTCTTTGGTGAGATGTCTGTTAATAGTTTTGGAGATTTTTTTTTAAATCGAGTTATTTTCTGACTGTTGAGATAGGGTCAATATTACTGTCAAAAGCCTGAGGAAAAACACAGGTGAGAGCTGTGCACCAGTGGGGACAGATTTACATGGTACCCGGGAATTAAGAGCAAATTTTCAGTAATCTAGAATGGGCAACAATTGAGCCCTAGGGACCAGCCTGGCTGCCCTGCCTCCTTCTCTGCCCTCTTTCCTGAGTCTTGCTGTTACTTTGATGTCCCCAAGACGCTGATGCCCAGGGCCACTCTCTTGTTTGACATTACACTGCTAAGCACTGTTTGCTCCCACGTAAACCCATTGGTTTACTTAGTTCCTACTATACCAATCAGCCCCTCCCCACTGGGCTCCGGACTCTGCTCTGAAACACCTTGAGGTAGCAGACCTCTTCCCTCTCCATCTATCCTGACACCAAGCTGGGCCAAAATCCAAAGGTGGTCACCTGGAACTTTCCCCCAATCATCCCGCCCTGTTCACCTTGCTGCCCTTCCACCCTGCCCCCACCACATACACTGGACAGGCAACTCCCTCCTCAACTCCCTCTCCCCTCCACACATAACTCCTGTTCAGCACCTGCCTCACCATTCTGCTTCTCATTCAGGGTCCTCCAGGAACCTGCTTAGGGCCCTGGTAAAGCAGGGACAGGCCCCCCCAAAAAGTGACAGAAGCTCAGCTTTCATGAAGGAACCTTGAATTTTGCAATGACAAGATCTAGAAGAAAATAGCTATTTGACTTTTAACACATGAGCATTGTGTTTTGTGGATAATTGTTATTGATGCCTCACCTGACCATTGCCGCAGCGTCCTGATGCTCTGCTGGCTTCCTCCTCTCACATTCAGTCCACCCTCAGCCCTGCACCAGCAACCTTCCTGAACAACATCTACTGTGCCCATCCACTGCCCAAAGACCCTGTGACTCACCTCTTCGCTTTGTCCCTAGGACACAATCCAAACTGATTATCCCAACCTTCAAGGCCTATCACAGTCTGTTCTCTACTTCTCATCCTGGCTGCTACCACTTCCTCCTCAACTCCCTCTCCCCTCCACACATACTCCTGTTCAGCACCTGCCTCACCATTCTGCAAATGTGCTACAGGTTTTCACAATTCTGTACTTTATTCACTGCACGCACATTTACTGTAGGCCTAGCATGTACCTGGAATGGCACAAGGAGCTGGGAATAAGCATAGATGAACAGGGCACAGGCCCTGTCTTCCTGGCATACATACCCTCTGCATTTGCCTCTCTCTATGCCTGGAATACCTTCCCTCCTCTCCTGCCCAGAAAATGCTCAGCCTTCAACATCCAACCTAAAAGTCACTTTGCCCATCAGCCTTTGCCAGCTCTCCTGGGCAGAGTCTTCCTGCCCCACTTTAGCCCTTATTACATCAGCCTGTAACTATCTGTTGTCCAAGTCTGTCTCCCTATGAGCTGTGAGCACCTGCAGGGTAAGGAAGCATCATTGTGTAACTGTAGCTCCTGATACAGTACCCACCACATAGTAAGTGCTCTAAATGTTTGCTGAATAAATATATGGATATCAAACAGCTGCTATGTGCTAGATATTGTTTCATGCAGGCTAATTTGCCACCTAAACAAGATTTCAAACCTTTCAAGGGGAAGGGATGCTCTTAGATTGTCCTTGTAACCTCCAAGGTGGCTAAAAACACTGCTGAGATCAGGATCTGGCAATAGGACACAATCTGAACAACTGACTGACAGGTATAAACTCACAGTGACTCACTGTACCCTCAGCCACTCCTGTTTCAAGTGAGAGCTCATCATCAGATGATTTCAGTTCATCATATTTTGGGAAACAGAATAAAAATCCAAAAAGCCCTACTCACTTTACTCAGTCAATAGCAGGGTTTATGTTTGTGGTTAAAGCAAATTATGGAATAATTGCAAATTTGGCAGACGGGGCAGTATCACAGAAGGCGCAGGGATCTGGAATTTGTCGAGTGGGAATCTTCTGGGACTTCAGGTGTATGAATTTTCTGGTAAGGTCAACTCTAGAAGGTTCCAGACATTCAACAAGGCTTTGGTAAAGCAGAGGTGCCCATTTTCAACAGGGGTCAGGGGAGCAAGCCTAATAAGCACATGTAAAAGACTCCCTAAGCTTTGGGGACAGTATAACAACAGCTTTGATGTCACTCAGACCTGGGTTTGAATCAAGTGCCTAACAGCAATTTTCTTAGCCTTTCTGAGCTTTGGTTTCCTCATCTAGAAAACTGAAATAATAAGACCTACCTCATGGGGTTATTATAAAAATGAAATAAGATATTAGATATTTTTTTAAGTGCTTACCATGTGCCTGGCATATAGTATGTGCTTGGTAAATAGTCATTACTGTCTTCACATTGATTTTTTTTTTAATTTGTTTTAAACTCAGTCAGTAAGTCAGCCTGGGAGACAGAGTTTTCCCTTGGGGTCCAGATGTTTCCAATGTATGAGGGTTCCTCATCACTTATCAGCTTCAAGGGTAAGGCATCAGGAAGGAAAAAAGTAACATTTATTAAACACTTCTTATGTGGAGGCCTTGAGGGTGCATTGTTTATTTTTGGTGTTTTTTTTTTTTTTTTTTGGTATTTTTCTGAAGTTGGAAACGGGGAGGCAGTCAGACTCCCGCATACGCCCGACCGGGATCCACCCGGCACACCCACCAGGGGGAGATGCTCTGCCCATCTGGGGCATCACTCTGTTGCAACCAGAGCCATTCTAGCACCTGAGGCAGAGGCCACAGAGTCATCCTTAGCGCCCAGGCCAACTTTGCTCCAATGGAGCCTTGGCTGCAGGAGGGGAAGAGAGAGACAGAGAGGAAGGAGAGGGGGAGGGGTGGAGAAGCAGATGGGCGCTTCTCCTGTGTGCCCTGGCCGGGAATTAAACCTGGGACTCCTGCACTCCAGGCCAACACTCTACCACTGAGCCAACCGGCCAGGGCGAGGGTGCATTGTTCTTTAGTTCTCGTTATCACTTCATAAGATAAATGTTTTCATTTTAGAGGAGAAATCAAGGTTTCAGGACTCACTCAAAGCCAGATAATGACTGGTTGTGTGGGGATTTGAACTTAGTTTTATCTGAGCACAGGTCCAAGGTTCCTTCTGCCATCCCTGGTTCCTACCCCTCCACCATTCACCTTTCCAGCCCCAGCAGTGCTATGCATGGCCAGCCACCAGCCCCTGAAATGCTGTCAATTGCTCTTCCAATCAGCTTTTCTTCACCTTGGCCCCAATCTTAGCAAACAGAGCATCTCCTGGGGCAGAGGGCACATTAAGAAAAATGTATGATTCTATAAGAATGTATAATTCTGAGGCCATAGAGAGCCATTTTTCCTCTCTGAGCTCAGTATCTTCATTCATTAAATGAGGACACTGGACCACGTCCGAGCATTCCAAGTTTCCCAGGAGCACTTGCTGAGAGGCAGTAGATGTTGTGGGTTAAGCACCCAGACTGGGGGCGGGGCAGACTACCTGAGCTTATTTCCAGTTTTGCCGATTGCTTGCTATGTAACTTCTGGGAATTATTTACTCTCTTTGTGCTTCAGTTTCCTCATCTATAAAGTAGAGATGTTCACAGTACTTACCTCATAAAGTTGTTATGAGGATTAAAAGCATTGACTGCATATAAAGAACGTAGCCCACAGTCTGGACACAGGGAGTGCTACACTTAGAAGCAGAGGACAGGAACCATTCCCCCCAGGGTAACCAGGAGTATAACTTTTGGTGGACTGTCCCAAGCCCAAAATGTATTTGATATCCTTTTCCTTTTCTTAAAAAGTATTGTGAGAGGCCTGACCTGTGGTGGCGCAGTGGATAAAGTGTCGACCTGGAAATGCTGAGGTCGCCGGTTCGAAACCCTGGGCTTGCCTGGTCAAGGCCCATATGGGAGTTGATGCTTCCAGCTCCTCCCCCCCTTCTCTCCCTCTGTCTCTCCTCTCTCTCTCTCCCTCTGTCTCTCCTCTCCTCTCTAAAATGAATAAAATAAAATAAAAATATTGTGAAAAAAAAAGTATTGTGTGACTTAAATTTAAATTCAACATATCCATATTTGTTTAATATAAAGTAATATTGAAAGCATTAATTGGTTAAGACAGACACTCCAGCATTTACCTCCTGGTTCTGGTGCACAACGGTATGCCCACGCGCATGCTCACACCGAGTTCAATGGCAGTCGATTACTTCCAGGGCCCGTTCAGTTCTGGTGTCTTGTAGTTCAGAGAATCAGCACCGTCAGCTCCAGTGGCTGCCTACCTGGTATCACCCATGCCATCCATGCTCCCGAGCGGCGTAGCAATTTCCAAGCTGAGGTGCGAGCGGAGCTCCAGTGAAGCATGTTTCTGGAAGGCAGGGGCAAAACATTGCGCCAGCTTTTCCACCTCAGTACCACTCATCATGTTGCGGCCGGATTTTCTGTTCTAAGGTGGATGAAGGGAAAATAAGGGAGGATGGAAAAGTAGAAAGGGGGAGGACTAAAGGTTATACTCTGTGGGGGAAAGTACCTGCAGGATATTTTTGTTTGGTTGTTAGGAAACAAGGAATATGCACAGGTAGTCACAATCATGGAGGGGGGTCCTTCCGTCTTCCACTGTGCCCTGCGTAGCACTCGAAGATAGAAACCAAGACCCCTTCTCTAGCTCCTTTCAAGCAACCTAAGAATGATAAAATTTGATGTCCCCTCTTCCATAATAAAGAATAAAATTTTTATAACACTCTAGCAAAATATTGGCAACACCTAAATGCTTAAAGTAGATCATACCACCTCCATTGGCCATTAAAAGGTGCTATAATATACATAGAAGTCAGGATTGCGGTTACCTCTGGGAGGTGAAGAGAGGCAGGTGTGATTAGGAAGGGCCGCAGAAGGGCTTCTAAGGTGCTGGTGGCGGTGGTCTACTTCGGAACTTGGGTGGTAGGTTCTTGATATTTGTTTTATTGTTAAAATGAATATATTTGTTCTCTAGAATCACCTGTATGTATGCCACATTTCACAATAAAATAAAAAAATATTTTTGAGAAGAAAAATGATGGTAATTAAGACCACATATCGCCTGACCAGGTGGTGGCGCAGTGAATAGAGCGTCGGACTGGGATGAGGAGGACCCAGGTTCGAGACCCTGAGATTGCCAGTTTGAGCGCGGGCTCATCTGGTTTGAGCAAAGCTCACCAGCTTGGACCCAAGGTCACTGGCTCCAGCAAGGGGTTACTCGGTCTGCTGAAGGCCCACGGTCAAGGCACATATGAGAAAGCAATCAATGAACAACTAAGGTGTCACAACGAAAAACTAATGATTGATGTTTCTCATCTCTCTCTGTTCCTGTCTGTCTGTCCCTATCTCTCTCTCTGTCTCTTGTAAAACAAACAAACAAACAAAAAACCCACATACCATTCAGAATAATAAGCAAAAGAGCAAATTTCAAAGTTGTATGCAATCTCAAGTCATAACCATGTTTTTAAAAATCATATGCATGAGAAGAAACAGAAGGGAACACACCAAAATGCTAATAGTGTTGAGATTATGGGTGATTTTTCTTTTAATTCTGCATATTTCCCAAATTTTTGTAAAAAAAAATTATACTAAGAAAAGTTCTCCCAAAAGAATGTTTAAAAGTATGGTTCTTTTAATTGTTTTCAAATCACTTTCACATGTTATCTCATTGATTCTTAAAACAACCCTTTGGGTAGAATTGATAGTAAATAGTTCTATTTTATAGACTGGAACACAGATGATGTGTTTATAATTTACATAAGCCACTCAGTTGGCTAGAGGGAAACCTCACAGTGGGTCCCAGGTCTCCCGAGTCCTGCTAATATTCTGGCTGCTGGGACTTCATCTTGGCTGCCTGGGGCTCCAGGATCCCTACTGTTAAATGGAAGTAGTTGCTACCTGAGCTTTGGTTGTCCGGTCCAAGGTGGGTGTCTATGGCTGCTGAAGATGGATTACACAAAAGAAGGACGCAAAGATGCAACCCCTGCCTGGGGTGCGCTTATGCTCTCATCTCTAATAAGTCAAAAGTCCACCAGTAAAAATTTTTGGAAATGTTGACAGAAAGAAAAAGAGAGAGAGAGAGAGAGAGAGAGAGAGAGAGAAGGTTGTCAGGACCACAGGCTGTGTTTGAGAGTCAAGTTGGACATTTCTCCACACTAGTTTTTGGAGGGGAGGAGAGATTATGGAAGTAGGTCTATCCTTGTGCTAGTCAATGCCACCCCCCACCCCACCCTGGCCATGCCTTCCCTCTCTCTCTCCTTAGCAGGGTTTTATAGGATGACTCTGGCAGAAGGTCTTCATTCAAGACCGTCAGAGCTCAGCCCAGGGCTCCTCACTTCAGAGGGGGGAATGCCTTGCTCAAGAATACTAAAAGCAGAACTAGACCAGAACCCAAATCCCCTGCTCCCAGCCCAGGGCACTTTGCTTGGACCATTGGTCTGCCATGCACAGTGGAGAACAACATATGTCCTGGAGTTGCTGAGGGTGGAGAGCAGGGATCACTCTCACTGTTTTCTGTGTGAAGTCTTATCCCCGCTCTCTGGAAGATGGTCATTCCTAGATATAGCTCGACTTCATCGACGATTGTTTGTCAGAGACAGAATGGGCTCTGGGAGAGATTAAGGGGTATCACCAGAAAGCCCTTCTTGATTCGTAATTATTGCCACCACTACTGAGGATGGCGGTGTGACCCATCCTCAGTGAATCCTTCCAACAAACGTATGTGTTAGGTACAATTAATAGTGCTGTCTTTCAGCTGAGGAAACTTAAGCCCAAAATGTGAAACGAATTATTCAAGGTAACATGGTCACTTTCCACACTTCAGAGCCACTATGCAATGCTTCCCTGTGTTTCCCAAGGAGGCGCATTCTGTAGACTCTGAAGTTAGAAATCCCACCATTCAAACCAAGTTTAAATGTGGGTGTTGAAAAGCAGAATAGAAAAGAAAATCTACCCCACACTCTTTCTGAGGTAAAGTGGGTTTAGCCCACGAGGACAGGGCTGCTAGTACCTGACTGATTTTCATTTGTGTTTAATTTATCTCTCTAGAGCTCTGAGGGCAAATACAATCTTAGGGTTTGAAAAAGAGTAATGGGGGGGGGGAGGAGTGGGAAGAAACTGTTCCTTGGACTAAGAAACTGCTAAAATCTTTAAATATCTCTGAACTTTTTTTTTTTTTTTTTTGGCTCCCTGCAATGTTTTGGTGTTTAGATTCGGTTGCCACGAGTGGGCTGTTTTTAGCTGCCTAGTTCCATCCCCTCCCCTTAACTTTTTTCCCTTCCTTTTGCACATGCCCCAGCACGAAGTTTCCAATTCTTATCTCACTCAGCAAAACATACCGTGGCTGGTCTGAACGTGGATTCCCCAGGCGGTTCTCCAGTAGGAAACCTCAACAATATTCAAGTCTCTGCTTCCCCCTCCTTCACTGGGGCTTAACCCCTGAAATAAGCCAAGCCAAGGCTTCCTTCTCAGGAGACAGAGGCATCCTTTGCCTTTGTGGAGAGAAGCATTTTGGTCTGGGGAGCTGGTCTTGCCCCTCCTCTAAATGGTACTGAGTGTGCACACGGGACTGTGGGTGCCATTGACCAAAGTCAGGGTAAACAGGACGCCGATATTGATCACCCCTTGGGTGGCACAAACCCTGGGGCTCTTCCTTTCCGCTTTCCCAGTCTCTGCCATTCGCCAGTCGTTTCACAGTTCTCCTGGGGGGTGGGGGACGGGGAGGCAGGCCTGCGTCCTTTCTGTTTTCCTTAGATAAGAGTTTCATTCACAAGGGGGTGGACATACTTCGGTGTCAAGATTCTTATCGCTTTTAGAGTTTCGGTGGGAAAGGAGGCAAAAAAACAACCAGCCTCAGACTTCTGTGAACAGCTGACGGCATTTCTATCCAGGTGTGACTTGGAGATTCAAAACCGAGAATTATTAGAATGAAACAAGACTGCTCACAGGAACGGGAGGCGCTATGGTAACAAAAATAAACCGACGGGGGTGTGGACTTCTCCGTCTTAATTGCCCTTCTCTTGCATTGGTTCGTGCCGGCTAGTCTAGCTGGTGTTTACCCTACGCCAGAAGTAGAATTTCCCCTTCAGGACAGGACTCAGCCTCCATAAATCTGGCTGAGAGTTTAAAATGCAGACTGGTTAAAGATTTCCATAGGCATTTCGCAGAGGAAAAGAAGGGGAAAGCTGTCACGTGTCCTCCACCACCCCCCTTTTTCACTTTATAATGGTGCAGTTTATCCCAGGCGGTAGATAAACAGACAGAATAGATAAATAGAGAATCCCAAATAACTTTCATTTAAATTAACAAACGCCCTTCCTTCTGGGCTAGGAGTTGTGCCAACTCTCCTGGGGTTTACCTGCCTGCCTGTCCGGGGTTTACCCGCGGACGCGTTTTGGAGCCGGGAGTGCGGGGGTGTGGGCCCGGTTGGGGGGGGGGGGGAGGGTGTGGCGGGGAGAGCGGTTACCACGGCGAAAAGTAAAGCAAAACAATCGCTCCTTGCTTCCCGCGCGACGCAGCTGTAAACCCGATCAGGTCCCGTACAAACATCCACGTGGATCCTGTGTGAACCCTGGGGGCTTCGGGATTGGCGGGGGACAGAGGGAACTTCAGAGGCCGCCCTCGCGCTGTCCTGAACCCGAAGCTTGGGGCGGAAGCGGGGTAGGGTGGGGGTGTTCTGGTGAGGGTCGGATTGGGGGAAAGAAACTTGGGTGCGAGAGACAGTTTTACCTGCAGCTCTGAGGGTCTCAGCCCCAGGCTGCTTGGCCATTGGAGGGGCTGGGGTGTGTGTGTGTGTGTGTGTGTGTGTGTGTGTGTGTGTGTGTGTGTGTGTGTGTAAGGGAGAGAGAGAGAGAGACAGGCTGATTGGACCCTCCATCCCCATCATAACAGCGAGGACTGCAAGCGCGGCGGGTGGGGCTGCGAGTGAGTGAGACCCGGGCTTCCAGACCCTTCTAGTTCTGACCCCAAATTACCAAACTTGGACCTTCTACCGCCTCTCTCTCAAAAGGCAAGTGGAAGCAGATGCTTCTGTCCCCCCCCCCGCACCCCCCTCATACACCCCACGGGCGCGCACGGGTCTCCCTCCTGTGCAGATTCAAAAACTGCGAGGGCCACACTCCTTTCGCATATATGCGTCCACGGGCCGCCGAGAAGGTCCCGAGAGCTGCGGTCCAGGAATCCGAACCAAAAAGTCATTTGAAAGGTTCAAATCCAGTTCTGCTGAAGCATCGGCTCGAATTTAGGGTCACGGGACACCGCCTTTCCCGCAACCCCGGCTTCGGGGCGGAAGGGATTTGTGCTACAGGGCCTCATTTCCGCAGCTGCCAGTGCCCGGTCCCGGCGGTCCGGTCCCGGCCCACTCTGCTCTGGGCGCAGAAAAACACTTGAAAGCCGAATACGACGTTTCCCTAAACACCTAAATAAGACCAAAGCATTGTATCTTTCCTCCCCTCCCTGGCCTCTGGGCTTTAGCCCCACTCTTAGTCTTTCTCTGAGTTGTCATCGATTTTTCCAGGTCTCTTGTCTTTCCAGGGTCTTGTTCGTTTCACTGTCAATTTCAAACGCTGTAGTTGTTTTAAAAATCCTAACCCAGGTGGTCCTACCACTCGCACTCGCCTGGGGGGTCGGGTTCCCAGCCCGCCTCGGGGCAGTCCCACTGTGCGCTCGGGCGCGGTGCGCTGGGGCTACGAGCGTCCAATGTCCGCGGAGCGCTGCCCTCCGCGCGGGGGTTAACGGACGAACTTCTCGCGGTCCCGGCAGCGGAGGTCACCCACGGCAGGTAACGGTGTGGGTTTACGGTAGGGTGCCTGTGGACACCTGTTCCCCACTGGAGGCTAACGCTACAGTTCTCACCCCGCCTCCTACAAGAGAAGGCGGCGTTTGGCGGGGTAGGAGGTATTTTCCCGAAGATCCAGAAAATGATCACGCATTTTAGAGGAAGGACCTGCCCGCTTCCCAGCCTCACCTAGTCTCGGCGGCGGGCAGGATCCACCCCTCCATCTACCCACCACCAGCTGCCCTCCCCCCCCCACCCCAACCTAGCGGAGGGAGAGATGCCAATGCGGTGGAGTCATGCAGCTGCTCTTGGGCACCATTGGCTCATGCCTGGAACACGCAGCAGCGAGTACGCACATCTGGCGGCCAGCCCGGGCGACTCCAGTCCTGATATGGCGAGAGAGGGCGGGAAGGTTTGCGCCCGAGCGCCCGAGGCCAGGAGGACGCGCCCGGACCGGCTCCTCCCCGCGCTTGCATCACCAGTCCCCACCTTCCCTTTGGCCCCTCCTCCACCTCTCCTCCCTTTGCCCAGCCTAGTTCGGCTGGTTCTCGGGGAAGCTATTAATAGCATTACATCAGCCCCGGACTGGAGTAATCTGGCGCGGCGCCAGCCTCAGCCCCGGCGCTATAAAAGGGGTGATGCAACGCGCTCGCAGCCACAGTCGCACGCAGCGGAGCGGGCACTGCACAGCAAGCAGCCTCCCAGCGCCGCCGCTCCAGCGGACCCGCCAGCCCGCGCGCCGGCAGTGCGCTCTCGGCGCTCGCCCTCTGGCCTCGGTGCTCGCCCTCTGGCCCCACCGGCAGGCAGTCCGACCCCGCCCCGACCCCGCCCGCCCTCCGGACCCTGGCAGCCCCGAGTGGAGACCGGAGGTGAGCGCTTGGAAGCCAGTGAGTGAGAGCGGCGAGGGTAGCTCGCTTTCATTCCCTTTGCGCCCCTATAGTAACTAGTCCCGCGCCCCCTGGGCCCACCCCCGATCTGTGCCCCCAGCCTCCGGCTTCTAAAGAACTCTGGCTGAACTTTTTCCGGCCATCACTGCTCCTCGAAGCTTCAGAAAGTTTCTCGCTAATAACTTTCTCTTTTGACTTGGGGCGCGAAAGGTTCCTGGTGACAGAGAGGTGGGACTCCTGCTTCTCCGCTCGTCTGGAAACACTGCTTCTCTCCGCCCGCGCACTTTCTTTCCCCGCTGGATCCAACGTGGGGAGGTGGGTTGTGCGGGGGAGTGTCCGAGGTTCTCCCGCTCGCTGTCCGCTCCATCGTCGCTCGGTGCCGGGCACTGCCACTTCCGATCCCAGCCTTCGCGAGGTCCGCAGAGGGGCCCGGAGGCCGAGGGCTCACCTGAGGGCTGCCCCAGGGGCCGAACGGAATGAATGGGGACCGGACGGGCGAACCGGGGTCGCGGCCGCGGCCGCTGGGAGTCGCCCTGCGCACCCGGGAGCGCAGGGCAGCGGGACAGAGCCGGGAGCCCGGAGCAAAAGTTAGTTGAGATAAGTTTAGAGGTGCCAAGCGCTAGTGTCCTGCCTGCCCTGCGGTGGAAGACGGAGAGAGCTACCGGCACAGGCTGGTGTCGCGCTCCTGGACCTGACACTTCCTGTCCCAAGTCTCTCACGCTTTTTTCTCGTGCCTGTGGCTCTGGCTCTTCCTCTTGGCGGGATCGCGGACTTCACTGCCATTCGTCCATGGAGACCTGCCGCAGTGGACGCGAGAGTGCGAAGCCAGGTCTTCAGATAATTGAGAGAATGGCTTTACGGTCCCGTGGCCAGGACGCTGAGGAGAACTTACACTGTATTTAATATTCTTGAGCCTCAGTATTCCCAGCTGGGAGATGTGGGCACATATCGCAATGTTGGCCCCTCTGCCTGTTTGTGGGCACAAGATGGTGGTTGGACCAGGTAACCATTAAGGTTCTTACTAGCCAGAAGGCTTTTAGATTTTAGAGTGGTGTAATTGCAAAAGGGGGGGCCAGTGAGGGGTTTTGAATCACTTGAATGAGGGGGTACCTATCTAATGTCACTGACCAGCCTCTGAGACAAAGGGGTAAAGGGGACTTTAATATCAGGCATCTCTTCCCTTTCCAGTTTTCTTTCCATTTGGATTGGTTCTCCTTCTCTGCCTCCCCCCCTTTCTTTTTATCTACTTACTAACCACTTGCTTTCCTCTAATCTCATTGCCTAGATCACATATGTTTCCTCACAAGTAAAGGAGTTGTTAAAGCCTTGATGGAGAAAAAAAGAATGGGGTGGGGGTAGAAACATCCAAGAGTCGAGGAAAAGGGTGGGGTTAAGACAGGAAGGATCCGAAGGCCCCAGTAGCAGGCACAGGTGCTGTATCTTAACCACACGGTGGGCCTAAAGTGCTGTCAGCCGGGCCGTCCCCCAGGACACCTAACTCAGTGTGGCGGACAGTCACCTCTGTTTGGGGCTTGTTTCCCAAACGTTAAGTGAAGGAGAAACTGATATTACTCTTCCTTGTTCTCTTTCTTCTACACTCCCTCCCTGTCTGGTCCTGTCAAAGCCTGTCAAAGGTTACTTGACAATGGACCACTCATCTACCTGGCCGGTGGCTCTGTTCTCCGGTTGCCTTGTTGATTGAATCTCTATTGGTCATGGAACAAAATGAGCAGTAAGGGGGTGGGGGGGGGGGGTCAGCAGCGTGTCCTGATCTGGACCACGTACCAGCTCTGTGGCCTTGGGCAAGACTGTTTCTGGACCTCATTTTACTCAAATTACAAATGAAGACCTGACCCAGATGGCTCTAAAATTGGGTGTTCTTTCCCATTAGATACAGTGACTCCAAGTGTTACCCATCCTGGGAAGGAGGAAATACATAGCTGGGACACCACAGAAACCAGAAATGGTTTCATGAGTGAGGACTAGTGTTTTTGTTTGTTTGTTGTGTTTTTTGCTTTGTTTTCTTTTGTTTTGTTTGAGAGAGAGAGACAGACAGACAGACAGAAAGGGAAAGAGAGGGTGAGAAGCATCAACTTGTAGTTGCTTTCACTTTAGTTATACATTGAGCTTCTCGTACATTCCTTGACCAGGCTGTGCCAGTGTCCCCTTGCTCAAGCCAGTGACCTTGGGCTTCTCATGCCAGCGATCTTTGGGCTCAAGCTGGCAAGCCTTGGTATCGTGTGGATGATCCCTGCTTAAGCCAGCCACCTTTATACTGACGAGCCATGCTCGGAGCTGGGGACCTCGGGTTTCAATCTAGCGACCTCAGTGTTCTGGGTCGATGCCTCATCCACTGTGCCACCACCAATCAGGTTAGTTATTTCTTAGTTACCAAAGACCAGTGGAGACAAGCTGGTGCCAGCAAATGGGGGTGGGGGGTGGAATGGACCTGGTATGTCAGGGACCTAAGGGTCAATCAAAGTGCAGAAGAAGCTGTGACTGACCTGAATGTCTTGAGGGCTCCAGTGAATTCCAAATGAATGGAGCTAAACTGCATTGACAACAGCATTGAGTGCCCCTGAAACGGGGAAAGTGGAAACACTAGGATTGGGTGCCCAGGATGTGTATAAACTTCGTGAATCTCATATGATCTTACAGATGGCCCAGTGAGGGATCTAGGCAGGCCATGTCAGTCTCCTTTCACAGACGAGGGGACTGAGACCCTGAAAGCCTTCTGGGTGGCTTCTCGGCGGGCGCTCAGCATGTGAGTGGCAGCGATAGGCCTGGAAGTGCCTGGCCCTAAAACCCAGCCTTACACCTCCCACCTTCAAGGGGGCTAGGAGAAAGACCAAACAAGGTGCCACATTAGCAAAAGACCAATGTTGGCTTCCAACCAGAAGATGTTTTATGAGCTGCGGTTAGTGGAAAGAGGTAAAAATTAAAAGTGAAAATTCAACAAGGTTGTTTGTAGCTACTAGGAAATAAAATCTAGGAGCTGAATTTCCAGTTAAAGAAATAGATGAGTAAAGTTTCACTTTCTTGAAAATGATGAAACGATATGACATGATTTCTGATCAGAGATAATGAAGCAGAAGCAAAATAAAGGAGCTTGGTAGCAAGTCTGGACAATTTTAAGATCAGTGGAGAAAGTCAACTCAGAAAATCCCACACATATTTTTTTCCTTCAAATGAAGGGGATTTTAGAGGGTCTCAACTTTCAGAGGGAAAAAAATGCCTGAAGATTTAACTTCATTTTCCTTGGGGGACACAGCCCTGAGTCTGAGCTGAATCATACCTTAAGAGAATTGAGTAAAGAAGTTACTAGAAAGAACCTCAAGAAACTAAAAACGAAGCTTTAGCCAGGTGCAGAGAAAGCCCACATCTCTACAGATTCAACTATTTTACTTTCTGCAAAGCTTTTAACATTTTTACAACCTGTTTCCGTTCCCAAGTAAGCCCACCCAATGCTTTTCCTAAAGACATTCCATACCACTGACATTCTTCATTTTCTTTCATCAGGACTGCTGACTTGACACTGAGAAGGAAAAAAAAAATTTTTTTTCCAAATAGCAGACCTCAAGCCTAGAGAGCTCATTAATAAACTTAGTTGGGTGGTGATAATGGAACTCCACTCAGCTGCCGTGGAATTCAAACTACCCGTGTAGAAGGGAGCTATCTAGTCCTCCAACCAAAAGCGAGCCCAGTGGTAGCTTTGAATTGTATCCCTTAATAAAGTTGGAAGGGGAGGGAAAACATGAGTGCGTGGGAGAATCTTAAGCCTCTGGCTTTAGAAACCTAGTGTCTTAGAGTTTATCACCTGCCAGAGACAAGTACCCTCCCAGCATCCTAAGATAATAGGATTAAACTGGTAGAACATCGGTTCTGACTCATGACACGGGGTTTTAGGAAGAGAGTTACATACATTTCCTGGATTTCTTTGAATAGTCAACGGTGGCATTTGTTGGCCTGGAATCCTTGCCTCCAATAGTGTATCTCAGATCTTAAGGGGGAGTTAGAGGTCAGGGTGTTCTATTCAGAAGTGTTTGAGATCAAAGAGAGTGACCAGCCACCCTCCCACCTGGACCTCACAGAGCGTCTGTCAGAGAGCCAATCCTGGGCTAGGGAGCTCCCTGGGAGGCCCAGTAAGAACATACCTCCTAGTTGTATTCTGTTTCCAAGGCATATTCATGTATGACTATTTTCTCAACTCCTTGTACAACTCTATCAGAAAATAGGACGATTGCTATTAGCTTTCTTTTACAGAGGAGAAGGCCTTGGGAGGTATAATGATGACATATGAGTAAGTGAGCCTTAAATCTTGATTTTCTGACCCCCATTTGGGAATTCTGTGGATAAAAGACCCACTTATACATGCTTCAAAATGTGGGCAGCAGCTTGAGTATATGCCCGGACATAGAAAGACCAGCAGTTCGTTACCTAGAGTTCAAGTTTCCCTGTGGCTGTTTCCTCCATCGCTTCAGTCCCAGGACCCCCATCAACTCTATGCTTGCTCCACCCCCAAGAAAACTTTGCTCTGGTTTTTTTTTGTGTGTGTATGTGAGTGTGTGTGTGTTTGCAATGTGGAATAATAGTTGATAGTCTATAAATTAAGGGCAGAAGTTCTGGAGTCAAACCTATTTTCAAATCCTGATGCTGCCTCACACTATGACTTTAGGGAACATCTTTAGCTAGTATAAACCTCAGTTACTCCATCCATAAAATGGGCCTAGGACTGAACTCACTGTGTTCTCTTGAGGATTAAATGAGATAATGCACATAAGGTTTCTGGTATGAAGGAGGCACTCATTATATATTAGCAATTTACTGACGGGCTTCCTGTCCAGCTGGACTTGGGTTTAAAAACTGCAGGTCCCCAGACTGAGAAGGATGCTCCAGGGAATCCCCTGACTCAGGGCCGCTGGAGAACTGACTGCCTGGATGGGGGAACAGCCACTGCTGGAAGTATATGGCAGGGAGCGATTTATGGGGGGGGGGGGTGACTTCAAATTGGAACCGTAGAACTATCACTATTTCTACCCTTTATTTTCCTATTGTCACTTTGGCTTCCCTGGGCTATAGGAAGACAGAGACAGGAACTCAGAAGCCATTTGACTGGACTGCCCAGTCCCGATCTCCCAATCTCTTGTATTCAGTCAGGCAGTCTTCAGTGACCAGCAGGCATTGGGCACAACCGGTGCCAGGCGCTGTGCCAAGCCCTGGGATAGAGCGACAGCGGAGACTTGGTCCCTGTGCTGCAGGAGCTCTTAGCCTTTCGGCAGGTGAAGACGGAGACTAAGACACTGCTCCTTAGTGCCTCAGCCAGTCCCGGTCCCCTTTGGCCCCCAGACCAACCGTCTCCAGACACCACAGGGCTGAACAAGACTTCCAGACAAGGTTCACATTCTCAGCTCCTCACTTTTCTTTACCCTGAGGTCTTGGCTTCATCAAGCTTAACTTGACAAAGGGGCTACTGGTCCCTCGTGGTCTGAATCCCTAGCCCCCGGCCCCGGCCAGGGGCTGGCTCAAAGAAGCACACCTGTCACGGTTACCACCCTTATTCTCATTTATTTGGACCCCATTTCCTGAGAGAGAGGACTCAGGGATATGTGTGCTAAATTCAAGGGCCCCTGTGCCTCGCTTTACTTCCACTCATTGACAACTTCAACTTGATTTCAGATGCCAAGTTTGTTTGTTCAGAAAGAAACTGGAAATGAGGTTACATAATAGTTTCACTTTTTTTTTTTTTAATGCTCTTCCTCTTTCAGACTGTTTGAGGCTACATTTGCATATATGCACACCAGCCAAAACTAACACTTTTGCCAATTCGGAATAGCTTGAAATGCCACCCCTGATAAACTTCAGTTAGGTGTTTTATCCACATCACTGAGCTATGTTTTTCAAGAACCTGTTTTACTCAAGCTGCGGGTGGCATGAAATGAAAACAAAACAGAAGCTGGAGGGCTTATGGGACTTTCCCTGGGGGTGGGGCTCGGGTTGGGGGTCACAGGTGTGGGGGGCCAGGGTGGGGACTTGGTCCCATGTCCCCAACCCCTGAAGTAGCTTGGGTTTCGATGTGTCTTTCAGCAAAATGATGCTTCAACACCCAGGCCAGGTCTCTGCCTCGGAAGTCAGTGCCTCTGCCATCGTCCCCTGCCTGTCCCCTCCTGGGTCACTGGTGTTTGAGGATTTTGCTAACCTGACACCCTTTGTCAAGGAAGAGCTGAGGTTCGCCATCCAGAACAAGCACCTCTGCCACCGGATGTCCTCTGTGCTGGAGTCAGTCACTGTCAGCAGCAGACCGCTCGAGACATCAGTCACGAGAGGCCAGGTGGGTTCTACCAGAAGTGCCCAATCCTCAGCATGTATCATCGCACACCTGCACACCTGCCACATGCCGGACGTGCCCTGGGCGGGGGGCTGCAGCGGGAATAGAACTGACCACTGCCCTCAGGAAGCCTACCGTCTCCTGGGAGGACACAGATGGTACACAAAAGAAGGAAACACATAATATGAGAGAAGGGGGCAAAGGAGAGAAAGAAAGCTGCAAAGGGGACGGGAAGTGGGGTAGAGGAGGGTGCTGTTGTAAATCAGGAGGTCAGGGAAGGCTGCTCTGACAGAGTGACCTCTGAGCAGAGACTCAGAGGAGGAGAGGGAGAGGGCCAACTGGGTATCTCACAAAAGTGCCAAAACAAGGGCACTGAGGGGGGTGTGAGCTTGGTGGATAAGAGCAGTCACACGGGGTGGGGAGACTGGGGGGTGGAAAGCGAGGTAATGGGCAGGGGCAGGTCTTGCTGGGTCTATTGTGAAGATAGAGTCGTTTATTCAGACTAAGGCAGGAAGCCACTGGAGAGTTTCTGAGCAGGGGAGCTACTCGGTCTGACTTTTTAAATGACCCCCTGGCTGAAAAGGGCAGAAGGAGAGTACAGAAAAGAGTTAGTGATCCAGCTGAGCCAAGGAAGGTCTGCATTAGGATGCAAGCAGCGAAGTGTGGAGAGGTGGTCAGGTTCGGGGTCTGTCTGGAAGGTAAAGCTGATTTACTGACAGGTTGGACATAGAATGTAGCTCCAAGTGGAGGACTCAAGGTCGCTCCAAAGCCTGATCACTGGTAAGGATGGTGCGGCCACCTGCTGCTGAGATCAGGACTACAGGAGGTTGGGTGGGGCAAGGACAGGAGTGAGTCCACCCTACTGGAGTCTGTCCCAGAGGAGGAGGCAGTTGGATATGTGGGTCAGAAGTTCAGAGGAGAATCTGGCCTAGAGAGGTAGGGTGGAAAGCCATCAGCATATGATAAGCCGTGAGATCACCAGGTGTGTTTAGTTTCATCACTACAAGGACCCAGGCGGCCCAACTGGAGCTCACAGCCTTGGGACCAGCTTCTGCCTCCAGGTTTACTCCTGTCTCTGACACTTGCACTGCTCCGCAGTCGGTGACCTTTTATAAGACACCTGGAGTAAGAGGCATGGTGAGCAGTCTGAGAGGTGGCTGCTGGCAATGCTGTGGTGGCTCAAGGACGCAGGCTGAGGTCTTGGATGTGCTGTTGGCTGTTCCCTCATGGGCACAAGATGGGAGTGTTTCAGGCTTCAGCCTTTAGACAAGGTGTAGTGGAACTGGCTGAGAAGGAACTGTGTTTTAAAGGAAGCTGGTCAAGAATCTTTATGATTCTATAAAAGGGGCAGTGACTCTATATAAGGGCTCTATGATTCTATATAAGGGTTAATGAAATGACATTTTTTTAAAGGGTCTAGCAGAGGATCTGACTGATAGTTCAGGGCCTACTCTATGATGCTGTCATTAGGGATATTGGCTGGGCCTTAATTAACCTGAGGTGAGGTTGTCAGCACCCAGCCCACTAATGGACAGTGCAGGTTGGATATTTAATTGTATTTAATTTTATAATTAAATATCTTGAGATATCAGGATGCAATGGAAGTGGCAGGGTCGCCATAGAAGGAAGGAGAGCATTTTGGAAGGATATTTTGAGGGTTTTCCAGAGGAAGAAGTAATCAGCTTGCTTTGTGGAAAAACTCCTTAAAGTCACCCAACCCACCTGTGATTCTGTGTTCATCAAGTGATCTTCTGATCTTTAGTTTAACAAGTAGATTTTCCTACTGGGAAGAGAACTGATCTATTTGAATATTCTGGTCCCCGGGGCTGCTGTAATTGTCAACTTAAAATACGACGCTAAGCCTGTGAAATCCATAGGCACCCTGTGCTACTGGGCAGCACGAGCCTGTTCCCCAGGTCCCAGTCACATCTGGGAAGGCGACAGGGTGGAACAGGGCAGCTGTGACTCAGAGAGGACACAGGATGAGGAACCAAAGGCCTAGGTTACATCAGGGATTGTATCCTGCTGGTCTGCTGACCATGAGCTGGTGATTCCTGGGCATCCCTGGCTCATTACTATACAAATAGATCAGTATTTATTTGCTGGTTGAATTCTTTCTTTTCATATTAATACACTGATGGGACTGAACTAAATGACCTCATAGGAAGGCTTTTCCCTCTGACAGCACGTGACACTGAGATTTGCTCTACTTTCCAGTACTTTCCCCACATGAGCAAACCCGGAATCCTCTCCCACCTATCCAAAAATGTCTGTAGGAAACATCAAAGGAAATACCAGAATTGCTGTGTTGTTGATGAAGACACAGATGGCGAGGTTAATAACTGAAGCTTATACAGCCCTGACTGGAAGTTAAGCACTGTGCAAGGCATTCACATTTATTAGCTAATTTGTCCCTCATCATAACCCTATTAGGTAGGTAAGATTATTCACCCCATTTTACAAACGAGGACACTGAGGCTCAGAAGAACATGGTAACTTATTCAAGGTCTCACAGCTAATAGGTCATAAAGCTGGGATTCAAGGGCAATTTAGTCTAAACCCCAAATGTCTCCCTGTGTGGTTCTGGGATCCAGGATGTGAAAGATGGAATTTCTTTCACCATATTTCCCCCTTGGGCTTTGTTTCTCTAAATCACAAGGCCTCCCATCAGTATCATCTAATCCAAATGGCCAGTAGTAAGTCAGGTGATTATGTTGTGCCAGGACCGCCTGGGTTTGAGGTGTGGCTCTTACACCCTCTCCCACTGTCTAGAGCAGTGACATGTAACATGACAAAGTCTCACATTAGCAGCCTAAACCATTACCCACTCAGCCCACAGGGAGTGCTTCACCCCAGCTGGACTCAGGTCTCTAAACTAAGTCCAGCAGCTGGACTTTGCTCATTCCTCATCAGGCCTCAGATGAAGTCAGGTTCAGAGTGAACTTCCAGAGGACTGATCCTAAAACAGGGTAGGGTGTTGTTCTCTGAGGAGCCCCAGGGCTGACTCAGGGTAGAGCACAGAGGAAGAGGTAAGTATTTAATTGAAGGATAAACCAATGAATGGTTCTAGTTTGCCAGCCAGAAATGGCACCAAGCCATGGGCTGATTATGCCACTTTGGCTGGGAAAGACCTTGGGTTCCTCTTCTCCAGGAACTCCGTGGGCTTCTCCTGAATTCAGGAAGGAGGCACTCTAGTGCTCCAGGTGAAGAGAGATGGATGGGCTGCCCCTGGGTCTCAAATCAAAGAAACGGGGACAGGGTGACTGAGCCATTGAGGTTCCTGGTTCTAGGGGAAAGGACATACTTGCCAAACAGAATCTGTTTCCTGTGCTAAATGGTTCATTTATTACCAATAGTTATCAATTTGAATATCAAACTCTTATTCCAAAAAGCAAATGCAGGCCCTGGCCGGTTGGCTCAGTGGTAGAGCGTCAGCCTGGCGTGCAGGAGTCCCGGGTTCAATTCCTGGCCAGGGCACACAGGAGAAGCGCCCATCTGCTTCTCCACCCCTCCCCCTCTCATTCCTCTCTGTCTCTTTCTTCCCCTCCTGCAGCCAAGGCTCCATTGGAGCAAAGTTGGCCCGGGAGCTGAGGATGGCTCCATGGCCTCTGCCTCAGGCGCTGGAATGGCTCTGGTTGCAACAGAGCAACGCCCCAGATGGGCAGAGCATTGTCCCCTGGTGGGTGTGCCAGGTGGATCCTGGTCAGGTGCATGCGGGAGTCTGTCTGACTGCCTCCCGTTTCCAGCTTCGGAAAAATACCAAAAAATAAAAAGCAAATGCATTTTTTAAATAAACTAAATTTTAATTTATCAATATTGCCAATATAATCTTAACAGTTCTTTGATTTTCATTTTTTATTCTTAAGGGTGTATGTGTGCGGCGAGGTCTCATATAAGAGTCTGGGGCTTACTTTTTCCAGGTCCTTTAGCATTACGGCTGCCCTAACGTGCCAGTCTTTGCTGGCAATAAAAGGCAGGGTATTTGACGTGGGTTGTATTTCTTGCCTCCCACTAAGCAGGTGCCTCTTGGATTTTATAGGTAGCCCCTGAAGAGGATGAAAGGAAAAAGAGGCGACGGGAAAGAAATAAGATCGCGGCCGCCAAATGTCGAAACAAGAAGAAGGAGAAGACGGAGTGTCTGCAGAAAGTGAGTGTCTTCTCACCTTGCCCTGTCCCCTTGCTCATGCCTGTCCCCCACTGACCTCTTGCCACTCCCAGAAGGGAAGTTCAAAAAGTCTCCTACCCAGCAGTGTTTTTCCCAAGAAGGGCGTTGTTGCTGGCAGCAGGAGTGCCAGTGGCTGGATGTGGCACTAACAAAGCCGTGGGCACAAAGCATGTGACTCTGGATGGAGAAAAGCAGGTGTGTGGATTAGAAACCACGGCAGCCTCAGCCAGTCCCTGCATGTCCTGCAGCTTCCAGGCTGCGGGGTATGTCAGCCCGGTGTAAGAGGCTTCACTTGCCCCTTTTCCCAAGAAAGGGAGCTGCCAGCTCACATTTGGCTCACAATGAAACGCTTTTAATTAATCTCTTCAAACAAGTTGTTTCCTTAATCTGCAAGCAGTGGTTCAGCTTTCTTGGTGTTCCTGTGTAGCTCTTAACTCTGCAGCTCTTCTCCTTGGCTCACCCAAGAAGCTTAGCTCCTGGCTGCATTCGGCCAGCTCCCCTTCCTAAAGGGGACGGCATCTGTGGCCGGTGGGCCGGCTCGCGGTGCCGTTTCTCCAGTGGTCATGTCCCTTCCCCCCAAGTGCGGACAGGCCAGGGCAGAGTCTTCACCTAGACTGCACACGTCCCCAAGGGTTCTGTTAATTGCTTTAAGGAATCAGTTAAAATTCAGACATTTTGTGTGTTGCCATCTACATTCTGGGAAGATGAGCTTTTTGGTAAAATTAGTGACTCACCAAAGACGAAGCACCATGAGTCTGGATTTCTCCCCTGCCCCCATGGCCCTATGGGTCCGGAACACCCGCACACGGGCTGTTGGACTCAGGCAGAGGTGATCTCTGAGTCACTGGTTCTACTGCCGCTTCATTACTATTAAAGCACCGCCTGCCTCAACCTTGAGTGGAAACTCCAGGGCATCTCTGAAGAAGCCTCTAAGTTCCAAGGCTTCTCCGGGTTCTAGATTCGCCCAAACCTAAGACTGCTGCCCAGCTTTGTGAGCACTGGAGCAGGGAGCCACTGGCTTTGCCTCTGCAGGCCATTTCCAGCTTGATGAGCCCTCACATGTCCCAGGTGCTACCCCTGCCACCCAGGGGCCACTCCCTGGCCATCCCCCCCTTGCTGGACCTTGGCTCCATTCCTAACAACTCTGTTGTTTGACCCCCAGGAGTCAGAGAAGCTGGAGAGTGTGAATGCTGAACTGAAGGCCCAAATCGAGGAGCTCAAGAATGAAAAGCAGCATTTGATATACATGCTCAACCTTCATCGGCCCACATGTATTGTGCGGGCTCAGAACGGGCGGACTCCAGAAGATGAGAGAAACCTTTTTATCCAACAGATAAAAGAAGGAACATTGCAGAGCTAAGCAGCTGTGGTTATGGGGGCAACTGGGAACTCCTCATCGAATCCTCCTTCTACATCTAAAACCCTGCAGTCATTGGAAACCTGACTTCCTGTGCACCTCTCAAATCCCAGCAGCAAAGAACCATGGAGGCGGGAGGGCTCAGTGACCCGGCTGGGCCTCTCCAGTCTGCCCGAGAGTGGACTTTGGACCAGAGCAAGGGCATTTTTTGCCTCAACTCCAGGATTTAGGCCTTAATATATCAGCCATTCTTGGATTCTCCAGATGGTCCCTGGTTAGGGTCCTGCCCGCCTTTCATCTGGACTACAAAAAAACAGAACTCCCACCATTAGGATCCATGCAGAAGAAGTGTCCTGGGTAGGTGGGGTGGGGCCACCTCCTCCACTTCCACTGCCATGGTCACTTGTAAGGGACATGGAGTGAGGATGGCATTTAGGAGAGTCGTGCAATGGCCAGGGTTGTGCTTCTAGCAAACATGCTGTTATGTACAGGAATTACTGTGTGCAAGACGTTTGTTTCATAACTAGGCATTGTGCTCTCCTGATGTTTGTTCTGACAACACTGGTGTGACTTTTTCGTGACTTTCCTCAGCTCTGGTTTGTGAGCGTTGGAGAGGCTATCACCATGTGTAGTGTCTTACAAAATGTTCAGGTGGCCGGAAGAGCTTGTCAGCCCCAGGAGAACAGAATTTTGCTGGCCAGTAGTGCAGTTTTGTGCCAACTTTCCCTTGGCACCCAGGCATTAACACAAAATTCATGGGCATGACTGCAGGTCTCTGTCACAGGAAGAAAGCAGAAAGTCCACCTTCCAAAGAGTCAGGGCTCTGCTCAGTGACTTAGGTCAGAAGTTACTTCTAGGCCTGAAGAGAGCCAAAGAATATTCCATTTTCCTTTTCTTGCAGTTGGAAACCACATTCAGTGGAGGCATATTTGAAGCTAGGTGATGCCTAGCTTTAGCATTAGTGGATGTTAATGGCATTGTTTTTGTCATGCAGATGTTTGTAGAAATCTGGCCCAGAGCATTTCCAGCTGTGAGGTCATTCACACTGGCCACAAGGACTCGGGTCTGTTTAAATTCTGATGTTTCTGTGAAATCCTCAGAGTGTTTAATCCTACTCAACAGTATCGTTACAATTTTCTGTAAAAGGAAAATATTACTTATTTATCCTAGAATTCCTAACCTGTCAATATAATAAATATTGAAACCAAGATACGATAAACTTCATTGTTGTGTTGGTTTCTGTTCTTTTAAATCTGGTTGGTTGTTGAAATCGAGTCATTCTTCCGCCCCTTTCTGCTTCATGGTGGGAAGGAGATTAGTCTTAAGTATTTTCCAAGGGTCCCTTTGTTCTTTGGGGTGCCACTAGCTGGGATGGTTGACTTTCAATCCCGTTCCTCAGTCTAACTGTGGCATCTGATGCTCAATTTCTCATTGACAAATCCTGGAACACAAGCACCAAGTATATCCCTGACATGAATTGTCTAATGTTAAGACAGAATTTTGATATAAAATCTGGGTTGTTAAATACCTCAACTCCCATTTTCTCTGAATGTACAAAAGCCTAAAACGTACACCTGTTGTTCAACCTGAGCCATGGACATCTTCCATTCTGCCACAGAACCTCTCTCCAAGTATTCCCTTGAATTACATTCATTCTAATGCCCGAATGTGTGTCTCATTGTTATAATTATGCATTTCAAAGATCAGGAAAAAATGAGGGGAAGATGAAGAAGAGGAAAGGGAGAATAATTTGAGATGGGATAGGTGTGATCATTCAACCACCTGATTCTGGGATCTCTAGGACATGGGATTCCCTAGGTCGGTAACTGAACCACCTCCCTTGCTCTTGACCTGTGTGTATATGTAACACTCACAGGCTAGAAATAAAAATTGGCTACGCTGCTACCAGTGCTGCTCTTCAGAGATGATGGCTTCACGCACAGGAATAGCACCTGCTCCCTGGACCTCATGTATGGTTCTTTAAACGATCACTTGTGACACAGATGTCCTACTCTTGCTGCTTTAATTGCACATCAGGGGTAGTTCCTAATCTAAAGAGCCAGCTGGTGGACGTGCCATTCGCCCTTCTTGTAGGTGATCATCTTTTCCTTATCCTGGTGGAGGGGGGAAAAATTCCATGCATTTACCCTCAAGTTACAAGTAAAGGTGCCACCAATCAGCTGTTAGAAAACTAAAGATCATGCCTTAGCTATCATGGACAATGAATGGGTCAGAGAGGGAGGAAGGGGTTGGTGGCTATGGCAGGAAAAACTGACCTGAGAAATGTGCTGTATATGGTTAATGAAACTAAGTTCTTTTAACAAATGCATTAAAAATAGTTTTGTTTTCTGTAGCCGAGTTTATGTCTTGATACTTTAATAAAAAAACTAAAAAGGATGACTACGTATTTACCATCAAGTCATTTGGCTCATGTCATTTCACATTTGATGGAGAAGGATGGTTGGGGGGCGGGGCCAGGAGAATCAACTTGGATGGGACCTCTGCCAGAATGACAAGGTCTTTTCCCTGGGCTGCCTCTGTAGTGACATCACACTGACAGGCCCAGGAAGCCCCTCCTTCCTCCTCTCTCCTGCCCTCCTCCTGTCCCTGGGCTTTTCCCTGAGATCTGGCCTGACACCTGTTTTGGAGGAAAGAGCTTTAATTGGTTCTGGCCCAGGACACAGGTTCTAGAATTGAAACTTTCACTTTCTGCCAAGAGCTAAAAGGCTATTTTTTATCTTTATCTTAATTTCTTTTCTGCTTATGGGCTTTTAATTACAAACGCCTGAAACCCAAACCCAAACTGAGCTTTCTCCGAGCTTCCCCAACCCACAGGATTCGGTTGTGTTCAAGGAGTTCCTCTGAGGCTTGAACAGGGTTGTCATGGATCTGCCTGAGGTAAGACCTCACAGGGGGCCAGGCTTGCCCACTGAGCATCCTTCTGTCTTCTCATGGTGGCTCTAACTCCAGAAGCTTCTCTTTGTTTAATCAAGTCTGCCTCAGGAAGGAATTCACACTGAGGCTTAAAGGGACAGTTGAGAACTAATGCCAATAAGAGCTAACATTAATAAGACAATATGCTCAACATGTTACAGCAGGGGTCCCCAAACTACGGCCTGCCTGCGGGTCACATGCGGCCCCCTGAGGCCATTTATCCGGCCCCCGCTGCACTTCCGGAAGGGGCACCTCTTTCATTGGTGGTCAGTGAGAGGAGCACATTGACCATCTCATTAGCCAAAAGCAGGCCCATAGTTCCCGTTGAAATACTGGTCAGTTTGTTGATTTAAATTTACTTGTTCTTCATTTTAAATATTGTATTTGTTCCCGTTTTGTTTTTTTACTTTAAAATAAGATATGTGCAGTGTGCATAGGGATTTGTTCATAGTTTTTTTTATAGTCCGGCCCTCCAACGGTCTGAGGGACAGTGAACTGGCCCCCTGTGTAAAAAGTTTGGGGACCCCTGCATTACAGGTATTTTTTTTTAATTTATTTATTCATTTTTAGAGAGGAGAGAGAGAGGGAGAGAGAGAAGGAGAGAGAGAGAGAGACAGAGAGGGAGAAAGAGGAGAGGGGAGGAGCTGGAAGCATCAACTCCCATATGTGCCTTGACCAGGCAAGCCCAGGGTTTCGAACCAGCGACCTCAGCATTTCCAGGTCGATGCTTTATCCACTGCGCCACCACAGGTCAGGCACATTACAGGTATTGATCGACTTACGACCTATGCAATTTACGACCATTCGACTTTACGACCATAATCACTAGCCACAACTGCTCCACATCTGGCAGCGCAAGCATTGCCCAGCTGGGCGTATGACAGTGCGGACCAGCTTCCGGCAGCACTACCATCTCCACGTGCACCATTTCAACTGTTATCCCAGACTCGGTACAGCAATTTGTGTTTTGTGTCTTGGATATTTTTCATCAAACCCCTCCCAAGATGTCTACCAAGAGGAAATTGTCTTTGTCTACGCCTCAGCCTGCCAAGAAGGAAAGAAAGGCCATCCATCTCGACACAAAAACGAAGGTAATTAAGCAGTACAAAGGAAGAAAGAAAGTGAATGTGATCGCACATGATACGAAGTTATCACACTCAACTGTGTCGACGATTTTGAAAGATAAAGAATTCGTGAAGCTGTGAAAGGTTCTGCACCCATGCAATCAACAGTTATAACAGAGCAATGAAGCGAGCCCATCCACGAAATGGAGAAAATTATGATTATATATGACTTAAAGATTTTTATAACATCATTTCACAGTACTGTACATATAGCCTACTCAACTTACGACCAGTGCCATAACCTATTGTGGTCGTAAGTCGAGCACCAACTGTATATGCATTCTCTCGTTTAACCCTCCCAGCAACTGTTAGTGTTCCCATTTTACAGATGAGGAAGTAGAGAGCTGAGTAGTTTGGTCAAGGTCACACAGTTGATCTTTCTAAAGCTGAAACCTATATTTTTTAACTATCGGGTTTCTGAGCAGCTGTGTGTGTGTATGTGTGTATATGTGATTAAAATACACATAAAATTTACATCGTAACCATTACAGAGTGGACAATTCAGGGGCATTTATTATATTCACAATATTGTGCAACCATCTCCATTAGTTCCAGGATTTTTCATCACCTCCAAAGGAAATCCTGTAGCTATTCAGCAGTCGTTCTGCATTCTCCCCTTCTGCCAGCCCTAGGCAACCAATAACCTAATATCCGTCTCTACGGATTTGTCTCTCCTGGATATGTCATACAAATGGAGCCATACAATATGTGGCCTTTCATATATGGCTTCTTTAACTTAAAAAAAAATGTTTTCGAGGTTCATCCATGCTGTAGCATGTACCAATATCTAATTCCTTTCTGCGGGTGAATAATAAAACACTGTCTAGCTAGACTGAATTTTGTTTATCCATCCATCTACTGACAGACAGGTGTATTTTAACAGAAAGATACCTTTATCCTCAATGAATCTCTAAGAGAGATAAGAGGGTTGGAAACAGGGGTCTTTTTCAGAAGTTTCAAGTAACAATTTAGAAATCACTTATTCTGTAATTAGCTCTGTGGGGTCGGCAAAAAGGCAGTAAGTCTAATGGTACACACGCCCCGTGGGTACCAGCGCTTCCAAACCACGTCTGGCTGGTACGGAGGCGCTGCAGGAGGGCCTTCGGCAAGCGCCTGAAGTTGAAGCTTACTTACACAGGCTGTTTGCACAGGTAAAACGGAAGAACTGAGGTAGCCCCCTGGATAATTTAACTGGCAACTTAGCCAACTAACTGTCTTGAATTTTCTCTATAACGTACACTACACACACACACACACACACACAGAATTAATTATGCAACTTCTAAAAATGTACAAAACAGATCTTCTTGGAGATAGTTAAATCAGTCCAGTTTGAAAATAAACGGTCGGCCCAAACTTTCTTTGTGAAGTCAACTACTTAGTGGTTCAGAGCAAAGGCTTTAGAATCAGCCAGACCTGCATTCAAAAACTGCCTCCAGCCTGACTTGTGCTGGTGCAGTGGATAAAGTGTTGACCTGGAATGCTGAGGTCGCCGGTTCAAAAACCCAGGCTTGCCTGGTCAAGGAACATATGGGAGTTGATGCTTCCTACTGCTCCCCCTGTTCTCTCTATCTCTTCCTCTCTCTCTCTCTCCTCTCTCTCTAATAAAAATGAATAAATAAATTTTTTTTAAAAAAAGAGCATTGCTTCTTATAAATCTTAAAAAAAAAAAAGACTGCCTCCACCCAACTCCATTAGTTGTGTGAATTTAGGCAAGTGATAAACCTCAATATTTTCACTTGTAAAACAGGGATGGTAGAAACAGCACCAAACTCAACGAATTCATAAAATCCTGTGTGAAGAACATAACATGGCTGCAAGGGGACGCATACTTTTAAGGCTATTATTGAAGGTCACTATCATCAACATTAACTGAGATTTTATAAAAGGATGGACTAGGGATCAACACTACCAATTCTGGGTTATTTGATGAAATTAAACCTTGATCTCAATGATTCAAATTTACCCCATCATCTCACATTCCTACAGATTTTGCCCAATTTTATTTTTGAACCCACCTGAACCCCTGGCAAGGTGGGCCTGTCCTCTGTTGGGGCAATGGGTATTTGGGGAAATGATGGTGGCCCTGCCCTGAGGGGGGCTGAGGGATAGAAACAAAGGGGGATGTGACAGTGACAGGTCACAAAGGACAGCAGAGGATATATATGGCCACACAGGGGGTTTAGGCCGAGAGAGGAGTTCACAGCCTCTTGGGGAAATAAAAAAATCAAAGGTGGAGGTGAAGTGAGGCAGAGGGGAAGCCCACTGCACATCTCTGCGTTCTTGAAGAGGTTCAGGCTGGGGTCCTGGCCCCTCTAGCATCCCCACCCTCAGCCCTGCCTCTGGGAGGCGGGGAGACAAAGCAGGGCCCTGTGGGGTGGGGTGGAGTTGGGTTGAGAGACCTGCCATAGAGCCTGTATACCACTCCGGAGGCCACTGCTCCCCCTTCCTGCCAGCACTGCTTGTTGTGATCAAACAAAGCCATGCACCACCAGTCCCCGTTGCCATGTCACAAGGCCCAGACTGGCTCCAACACGGGCACGTTTAATTCCACCATGGGGAAACTGCAGCGACAACTGTACAAGGGAGAGTATGACATCTTCAAATATACACCTGTATTTGAGAGCGACTTTATCCAGATCACAAAACGGGGAGAAGTGGTCGATGTACACAACCACGTCCGCCTGGTGACCGTGGGCATCGCCGCCACCAGCCCCAGCCTCCCACTGCCAGATGTCATGCTGCTGGCCCGCCCGGCCCCCGGCCACGGAGAGAATGCAGGGCACAGCAAAGTCACCAAGGGGGGGAACCGCAAGGCTGCAAAGACCGTAGAGCTCACGAGGCTCCTTCCCTTGAAGTTCGTGCAGATCTCCATTCATGATCGTAAGAAACAACAGCTGCGCCTGAAGTTTGCCACTGGCCGCTCGTGCTACCTGCAGCTGTGTCCCCCTTCAGATGCTCCGGAAAACCTCTTTGCCTACTGGCTGAGGCTCATTCACCTCCTGTGGACACCAGCGAGCAGTCACAGCGCCACCTACACCACTCCTGCCGGGGACATGATATGCATGCCTGTGTTAGGGGAGGATGACAGGGGGGATCTGGCAGAGGCCAACTTCCAAGGGAGTAAGGATGAAGACCAGGTCAGCATAAGAAGCCTCCACGTGGTCACTGAGGTGGCTGGGGCTACCGCTGCAGCTTTTTCTGGGGGGGAGGGAATCCAGTACGACTCCGACGGAGTCACTGCCATGCCTGATGTAGCTACCCAGAACACAGAACCTGTAGCTACCCAGAACACAGAACCTGTAGCTACCCAGAACACAGAACCTGTAGCTACCCAGAACACAGAACCTGTAGAGCTTGACAAAGTGCCAGGAGCGGCAGCAGGGGCGGCAGCCAGTGCCACAGCAGTCGCTCTGAGCGTGGCCATAACCGAGCCTGCTGTCCCTGAACAACAGAGCACAGCCATAGCAGAGGCAGCCACCAGGGATCCAGGAGGAAGCAAAACCAGCCTAGCAATTGTGGGTGCTGCCGACATGTCCCCCAAGAGCATTAAAATGGCCCGGGCAGGTGCCGCAAACAAGTCTGCAGGGTGTCCTTCCAACACTAGCCTCTCGGCGGAGGCCGGCATGATTGCTGCAACAGCAAAAGCAGAGCCTCCCGGCGAGACTATTGGAGAATCAGCTAACGACCCTGCTGCGGGACCTCTTGTCTCAACCTTGCCCAGTGAAGACTGTGTGAGGGAACAGTCCGGGAGGCAGCAACAAGTGTCCCCGGCCAGGGCCAAGGCCCGCAAGAGCAAAAGGGATGAGGGGCAGAGAAAGGAAAGGGAGGAGGCTCTCAGGAGTCCCCACCATCACAGGGGAACTGAAAGCCAACACAAGCCCGGGGGTGACAAGATAGCCCAAAAACCACCTGGCTGGTCCGCAGCCAGGCAGAGAGATGACAAAAAGGAGAAAGACTGCCACAGCCCAAGGAGCAGCAGGCCCGTCCCCAAGGACTCCGGGACCTCTCACAAGTCAGGGAGGAGGAGCTTGTCTACCAGTAGCTCAGGTCCCGCACCCAAGAGACTAAGCAGGATCGGCACTTTCTTCAGGAACGTCAAAGCCAATCTGACTACGAAAACAGTGGCCTCACCACTGGACAATGTGACTGAGACAATGGAGAGGAACAGCATGGAGGCCATCACAGAGATAGGAGAGAGCGGCCAGGGGCCGGTGGTGGTGGATGGTGAGACACTTGAGACCATGGAGACAAGGACCTTTGAACCGAGAACTGGAAGCTGCAAAGGGGACCCGGGCTCCAGGGAGATTCCCAAAGAGCCTATTTCAGCTTTCCTCACTGCAGTTTAAATAAAGATCGATACAAGCTGAATACAATCTAGACAGTGCTGCTTCCTGTCTGAATTTTTTATGTCCCATGGTCTAGTAGTGACTTCACAGTGGATTCTGTGATTCAACTGGGCTGCAGCCTGAGCCCCCAGGGTCCAGTCAGGAGCAGCGCCACCTCACCCCACCTCACCTCACCGCCTCTGTTCCTTTCTGGCCTGTTCCCCAGGGCCATGGCGGAAAGTCAGACTGTGACCTGGGAAGCTCCACCTCCACCATCTCCCTATCCTTTCTACACACAGTTCCCCCCGCCTCTCTAGACGTCCACAGACAGAGCAAGAACAGGGCTCACACTTCCTCAGCTATTCAGGAGAGGGGAGAGGGGTGCATCAGCATTTGTAGCAACAAGAACGGGGGGGGAGGGGGGCTTCTCGTCTAGACTTGGGTCTATACCTTGGAGAAATACATATTCTCAGGAACAGCTGTAAGAATATTTCTAGTAAAAATAATTTAATAGCAAGACACTGAAAACCGCCCACATTTCCAACAAAAGAATTGATAATACTGTAGAATAATAGCATACACTTCTCATAACTTTTTTTAGAACAAGTCACAGAGTAGGATGTAATTCCACGTAGAAAACAGTTCAAGAACAAGAGCAAACCACACACTTCATAGGGCACATGTTGGCTAAAGCCAGACAAAAATAGAACAGTAAACACAAAATTCAGCTTAATAGTTTTCTCTAGGGTGGAAAGTTGAGATCAAGTTGGTGAGCACAAGGCTTTCAGGGTTGTTGGGAAGTGTTCTATTAAGCAAGGTGGTGGGTACACAGGCGTTGTATTCCCCACCCACACACATTTTAATATTCTGAAATCAGAGATACAATCATCATAGTGGTTGTGATGAAATTATTGCCTTAGAGATACCGTAACCAATGCCTTTTCCTATATTTTCACTCTAATGTATACACAAAAGTAGTATGTCTGAAAGGTCTGGTCTCTTTAAACTACAGCTATTCTAGGACGCTTCTCTGGTTATTAGGAAGAGAAAGAAGGATATCCCTATTTCACAGGCGAGAACACTGAGGCTCAGAGAAGGTAAGTTGCTACTGTCTAACAGTGGAACCTTTGCTTTGCTTCTGCCCACTTCTTCACGCACAGCCCTGTGTCAGGTACAGGGCAGAGGCAGAGCACATGGGTCTAAGGAGAGTGGGCCAGCACAAAACCCCGAGATGTCGACATACTTACCAGCATGGTCCAAAGCTCTGCAGAGAGGAGCACCAAATTTAGTGGATGGAGGGAGACGTGCGCTTGCTGGGGAGCTGGCTCCCCTCCAGTGAGCTCCCAGTGGCCTTATCACAACAGCACCCAGACCCCCCTTGAGCTGTGTCTGGCTCCAGGCTCTGTCCCCAGCCTCCAGCATGACCTGTGCTGCAGCCACAAACAGACCACCGCCTGCCCACCCTGACTGGGGCTGCCCCTGTCTGCGGCCCAGTCCTCCCCAGCCGCTAATCAAACTCAGAAAGCCAGTCTCACAATGGTTTCTCTATCGACATCTTCAAGAACTTTCTTCTTCTGGGTTCTGAAAACAAATAAACTTTACACAAAGGAGATTATGAGTAAGGTCACAGCATCCTTCTTGCTTGGACCTTCACAGTGTGTGGCTTTCATAGACCTCATCATGGGGGTCGGGGGCTGGGGAGGTCTCTTCTGTTGGTAGAGGGAACGGTGGGCCTGGGGGCTCACTGTGGAGGCCTACACACATCCCCTTTTCCTCTGGCAGAACAAATGCCTGACTCCAGGACGGGGAATTATTGCACTGAGTCAAACTATTCTTAAGAAAGAAGTGAACATGCCAGAGATTAAATGCAAACTGGCCCTGTGATGAAAACCTCAGAATCATTAACCCAGAGCTTCAGAGAAGACTGGGGGCTGCAGGGAGGCTTAATTAATGGTTTACTCTTGACCAGCTTTTCCCTGGACTCAAGGTGGGAAAACGACAAAAAAAAAAAATCACATCACATTCCTTTTCATTTTATGATTGCCACACAGACAGGTGCAGGTAAACACTAATCTGGAAGAAAAAAAATGCAAAGAAAACGTGCATAGCACTTAGCAGTTTATATTTTTTAACCCACGTGCCCTTTCTGATACTCACAGCTCTTCATTTTGCAAACCAGCAAATGGGAGTTAGAGCACTTAAAGGACTTGCTCAAGGCAGGAGGTGCTGGTGCAGAGAGAGAGCAACTCCAGGGCAACGGCTTCAATGCAGCACCTACTACGCGCCTGCCCTGGGTCCCACACGGAGGTCCAGAGATGGTGGAGAAGCAGGACAGAGGTGAGTCATTATCACGACTCCCAGGAACAGATCAGGGACAGGCTCATGTTCAGGGAACAGGATCCATTCAGAGGAGGGGTTCGGGGACAAGGGAAGGAGTTGTGGGTGAGGGAAGGTGTCACAGAGGAATTGGCAGGCTGAAGGACGAGCAGGGCTCCAGCGGGTGGAGGGAGTGTGGGAAGTAAGGGGAAAGCTGCAGGAGGTGCAAGGGAGGGGTCAGGAGAGCATCAGGTCATGGAAAAGAACGTGTGCAAAGTACCAAGGCTTGAAACATCAAGGCGTGTTGAGCAATTGCAAGTATTCCGGTGTTGCTGGTTGGAGGGCAGGGGGAGAAGCAGCCATGAGGCTGGAGAGCCGGGCCATGGATCACGGGGGTCTGGAGGGCTGTAGGCATGTCGGGGGTTTGGGGAGCCACTGAAGGCCAGCACCTGATGGGAGTCAGATCGCTCCAGCCCCACGGTGGAAAGTTCATGGGCAGGGCGTTGTCTGGGGACAGGTATCTCCCAGGAGGTCACTGCACTAATCCTGGTCAGAGAAGGAGAGCCCCAAATCTGAGTGGGGAGACAGAAAGGGGCAGAGTCGAGAGATGTTGAAGAGATGGAAGGGGAGCATTTTCCATCCCACATCCTGAAAAACATGGTTTAGGCTCAGCGCTCCTCTAAAGGAGGTGGAAATGTCGAAGTGGAGGTGTCTTCCCCTGCGGTGACTGTTGGTCAATAAAGGTGGTGTCAAGAAGAAAGGCTCATAGGAAAGCAAAGAGGAATGTGTTAAGATATAAAACAGTATCTCCTATGTGGCTAAGGGGTAAAACACCAAGAGAAGCCAGTCAAGGGGGCTATGGGGACCCCACACTTGGAGGTCTCGGAGAGGAAACACCCCCTGAGAGGTTCCTGGTTCATCTGGCTGGACGAATTCTCACCCAGCCCTCCTCTGCTGGGTGAAGTCGCCGGCTAGAGCCCCTTGTGGCCAAGTCTGGGTACTGCACGTTGGCGCTTGAATGGGGGGAGCCTGGACTGAGGCTGAGTGGCCTGTCCCTTTGTCACACCCTGCCCCTTTGTCACACCACAATTAGCTTAATGTTCATCCCAGAGGATTTACCTGAGGGATGTGAGGGGGACTGGGTAAGGAGGGTGTGTCTCATCCAGGCGGCATGGCTCCAGGCCCCTGGAAGTGGAGTGGCAGAGTATGGAATGGCCTACAAGACAGGTCCCCTGGGAGGTGAGGAATTTCGATTTAAGGGACAATGAGTGACCCCCAAGAAGAGGGATGGAGTCCCTCTGCACCCTGGAAGTTATCTAAGAAACTGTTGAGCACCTACTATGAGCAAGATAGGAAATCAGGGACCACAAAGATGTTCACACACACACACACACACACACACACACACACACATATACACACACACACATATACACACCGGTAATGCAAATTAAAGTGTGACAGTGGCCTTGGGCAGTGTTCACAGAGGAGGGGAGGTCTGAGAGAGGAAAGACAGGCTGAGCACCCCTGGCAAAAGGACTGGCATGACAGAGAAAGAGAGGGTTTGGGAGATTAGGGGCTTGGATGATGCTCACAGACAACAGACAAGTGCAGGAGGCCCAGTGTGTGATACGCCTGGGGAGAAGGTGGGGTGAAGGGGGCAGGGTGCGGTGGGAAAGGAGGCTGGAAAGAGAGAGGAGGCCCTGGCAGGACCTGACGATGGGGCCAGTGACCCAGGGCTGCAGGGTATGCAGAGCTGGAGCCCCTGGAGCAAAAGGACAAGGGAAGCCAGACGCTTCCCCTTTGCCAGCTGAAAGAACTTGAAATGTGTCATGGAGGCCCTGTCTTCCCACACACTCTCTAAGTAGATGTTTCCCACAGGGGTGTCACGGTATTGTTACCCACATCCTGGGGGCCCCTGGAGCACCGGGCCAGTCGGACTGTAAGGAGCCCCATTGGGTACCTCGGTGTGCCAGCCCAGTGTGGTCATTCTCTACATGTGCCACGGTCTGCAAAACATCAGGAAGCATCTCTCTAGATATGCACACGCGTGCACGTGATACAGCCGGTGTGTGAACTAGAGGGTGCAGCAGCAGCAAGGAGCGGCTGGGAGGCACCGGCCTGGAAAGCCGGCTTGCTTCCCAAGGCTTCAGCTGATGCTGACCCTGTCTAAATCTGGGCTGGCCTTAGGACTTGCTTATAACCGACAGAATGTGGGTAAGTTGTGCTGGGTAACTTTTGAGACTCAGGAGCAGCTGCCACCTGGTTATCTAGGGACACTTGCTCTGAGTGTCCCAGTTCCGCTCCTCATTGTATCTTTCCCACTGACACTGTCATAGCCCCCAGGGCCCTGCCATTTTGCAATTTACTCCTGTCCAAGGAGAAATTAGAAAAATAAGAACAAATAGCATAAATTTTTCATAAAACTTTCATAAAGCTAAATTAGTATTTTTTAAAAACCTATCCTTTGCTCTGAGGTCAGGTCCTGCTTCTGTTCTTTGATGTTTTGTTTCAAAGTATAACATACACACAGAAAAGTGCCCACGTTGACACCACTTCACAAAATGAGCCACCCCATATAACCAGCACCTGGAGAAGAATCTGAACATCACAATCCTAGAAGCCCCTCACATTCCGTCACTACCCCAAGGGTAACCGCTTCCTAACTTCTAACACCATGATTCGTTTTTCTTGCTTTTTCAACTTTATTAAATGGATTCACATAGTATGTACTCTTTGACTGATTCCTTTGTCTGGACAACATATTTGTGAGATTTGTCCATGATTTTTCTGGCAACAATTCATTACAATTGCAATAATTCCATACATTATACAATATCCCTTTGTGTGAATATACTACAACTTATTTATTCCTTCCGCTGTTGATATACACTTGGGTCTCTTCCAGTTTGGGGCTATTAGAAAGAGTGCTGCTATGAACATTTATATATAGATCTTTCAGTAAAAATACAGTATATGTAAACTTCTGTTGGACATACACTTAAGAATGGAATTGAATATATGCATGTATGTGTTCAGCTTTAGATGATATTGCCAAGCTATTTTCCAAAGTTGGCCATGACATTTCATACTCCTAACAGGAATGTATGAGAGCTCCAGTTGTTCCACACCTTTGCCAACATTTGATGTTGCTCATCTCTTTCATTTTAGCCATTTCTTTTTATTACAAAACTCAGCATCATCCTGACATGTTGAGGTTGTGGGTTTAATCCCCCGTCAGGGCACATAAAAGAATCGACTAATGACAGCATGAATGAGTGGAACAAGAAGTTGACCTCTCTCTCTCTCTAAAAATCAATAAATTTAGCCTGACTTGTGGTGGCGCAGTGGATAAAATGTCGACCTGGAACGCTGAGGTTGCCGGTTTGAAACCCCGAGTTTGCCTGGTCAAGGCACATAGTGGAGTTGATGCCTCCTGCTCCTCCCCCTTCTCTCTCTCTCTCTCTCTCTTTCTCTCTCTCTCCTCTCTAAAAATAAATAGTCTTAATAATAATAATAATAAATAAATTTTTTAAAATGTACTATGGTGACCTATTAAAAAGTTTTGTTGTAATGTCCTTTTAATAAACAAAATTAAAAGTTGGCATCCAAATTAGTTTTGAAATATCAAACATCTCCAAAATCTTAAAGGTCTTATTTATATTTTTAAAGGGTTTTTCATTGCAAGGAGGCTTTTATTTTCAGACCTCTCATATCATCCTGTTCCGGTATCATTTGCTTTACAACAAACTACCCCAAAACTTTGTGACTTAAAACAACAATTTTTTTCTTTCTTATATCTCAGATATTTCTACATGAGGACTTTGGACAGAGCTCAATTGAGCAATTCTGCTGCTGCTCCTGGTATCAAGTGAGGCTGATCAGTACATGCTTTGGTCTGGAGAGTTAAAGATAGCTTCATTCACATGTCTGGTGCCTTGAGGAAAATGGCTGGAAGATGGGACTATCAACAGGAATGCCTGGGTTGGCCTCTCCAGTCTGATGGTCCCACATAGTCAGATGGGCTTCCTTCAAAGCAAGTGTCTCAAGGTATCCAAGCAGAAGCTGCTTCTGACTGAGCCTCAGAAGTCACCCAGCACAACTTTTCCCACATTCTATTAGTTACAAGCAAGTCATAAGGCCAGCCCAGCTCTAAAGGGAGAGGAACTAGACTCCACCTCTCCATAGGGAAATGCCAAGATCACATTGTAAAAGAGCACAGGGGTGGGGGTGGCAATGTTATTGTGGCCCTCTTTGGAAAATACAATTTACTACCCCCAAACTCCCAGCCAAACAAAGTCAACCTGACCAGTATGTACTTGAGGAACCCTGAGGTTTTTATGGGGGCCACCTCTACGTGTTCGAACTTCCTGTTTCCTTATCTCCCTCTTATACTCTCCCTTTTCCTCTTTTCAATTTTTTTTTTTTTTTTTTTTGTATTTTTCTGAAGCTGGAAACAGGGAGAGACAGTCAGACAGACTCCCACATGCGCCCGACCGGGATCCACCTGGCACGCCCACCAGGGGCAACGCTCTGCCCACCAGGGGGCGATGCTCTGCCCCTCCGGAGCGTCGCTCTGCCGCGACCAGAGCCAATCTAGCGCCTGGGGCAGAGGCCAAGGAGCCATCCCCAGCGCCCGGGCCATCTTTGCTCCAATGGAGCCTTGGCTGCGGGAGGGGAAGAGAGAGACAGAGAGGAAGGACGGGGGGGGGGGCGGGGGGTGGAGAAGCAAATGGGCGCTTCTCCTATGTGCCCTGGCCGGGAATCGAACCTGAGTTCCCCGCACACCAGGCCGACGCTCTACTGCTGAGCCAACTGTCCAGGGCCTCAATTTTTCTTAATCCCTTCTCTTTCTCCCCACTTGCAGTTAACTAAACTCACAAGGACTCCCACTGGACATGTCTTAGTCCCTTCCACACCATTAAGGTGACCAATCGTCCTCCTTTAAGGAGGACAGTCCTTCTTTTGTAAGTTCTGTCCTCCCTCAAAAAGTGTCCTCCTACATGTCCTTGTAAAGTTGCCACGACCACTATCACAGCCACCTGGCCCATTAGATTCAGACAGATGGTAATAAAATAACGGAACCAAGAACTGGTGGGCCATTACCTTTAATCCTAGCTTGCACCCGGCGGGCAAGAAAAACACACTGGGCTCCAAAACCCACTCATTCAGCGCTCACAAAGCTACTGACTTATCCGAGTTTCCTAGAATCAAAGGTTTCTAGCTCACTAGACTTATTCACCTCTGTTCCCCATCTCCTTCTCTCTGCACAAACTCTGCACAAACTGGCTTCTCCTTCAGCACTCCGCCATCTTGGCTGTCTCTCCTCTCCTCTACGTGGCCTTTCTCTGCTCTCTCCTCTGATGCTAATCTCAGGAACCGAGAGAGAGCAAGCTCCCGGTCTGCCCCATTTTATAGTGCAGAAATCAAAACCTTTAATCCAAAAAAAACAACAACAAACCTTTAATCCAGGGGTAGTCAACCTTTTTATACCTACCGCCCACTTTTGTATCTCTGTTAGCAGTAAAATTTTCTAACTGCCCACTGGTTCCACAGTAATGGTGATTTATAAAGTAGGGAAGTAATTTTACTTTATAAAATTTATAAAGCATAATTACAGCAAGTTAAAGCATATAATAATAATTACTTACCAAGTACTTTATATCGGATTTTCGCTAAGTTTGGCAGAATAAATCTTTATAAAAAAACTTACTATAGTTAAATCGATCTTTTTATTTATACTTTGGTTGCTCCGCTACCACCCACCATGAAAGCTAGAAGGCCCACTAGTGGGCAGTAGGGACCAGGTTTACTACCACTGCAATCCAATATACAAACAAGGAAGTCTCTGATACAAAGTCACTTATCTGAGGCATAATGAGATTCCTCATGAGAGTGCACCACCCCACATCATGCAATCAGTCAAGGGTTTAGGGAAAAGCTCAGTCTTACAACTAAGCCTTAGGCTATAATGACCCAGCCTGCTTACAGCCTGCCCCCCACACCCAGTACAAACTATAAGCGAGCAAACATATATATCATATTTACAAACTTATTTGACCAACATCCTCCTTTTTGATATTGGAAGACTAATCTGTAAATGTCCGCAATGTCCGCATTCAATCGAGGCAGTTGATCCATTGTGTGTGATGTGACGTATTTATATCTAAATGAGTACTTTTTTCTTACAATTTCTAAAAATTAATAGGCATGTAAGCATAATTACAGTAAAAAATATTACAAATGTTTTATTATGCATTTATCATATTATAGTATATTATTGTTGCAATGAATAAAATGTTTCTTTTATTTACTATATTGTTTTCTTCAATTTATTTTTGTCCTCCTTCTCATTGTAAAAAAGTTGGTCACCTTAACATCATCTCTCCCCATGTGTCATCTTCAAGCTCTTTGGTCCCTGGGTGATAGATTACTGGGACACACTATGACATGTCAGGCCCTGGAGGGTTTTGACTAATCCCAGAAGCACTTTACATATGAGGAAGTAGGAGCCTAGAGAGGAGAGGGATTTTCCCAAGGTCCTACTCCATGTAAGTAGCAGAGTTCTAGCTAGTTCAGTGCAAACTGCAGCCTATAGTGGGTCTCACAGAATGTCAGCACTTGCATTCCATTTCTGACTTCCTGAAACTGAAGCCACTTGTTTCTGTTTCATGTTTATGGCCTCAATATAATGTCCTTTTGGCCTCCTGGTCAAGGAGTGAAACCAATGCTGGTGGCTCCTTGCCCAGAAAGGCCTGTCCCAGCCCTCTCCTGGGTCCCAGCCTTCAGAAATGGATGGGGGGGAGGCTAGGGGTTGTGAATGGAGCAACTCACCTCCCTCCAACCATCACACTGCACCTCAGACACAAGTAGGTCCTTTCTGATCCTGAATTCTCTGAACTCTCGGAAAATTACAAAGCATTGATAAAAGAAATCAAGGAAGATACAAACAAGTGGAAGCATATACTGTGCTCATGGTTAGAAAGAATAAACATCATTAAAATGTCTATATTACCCAAAGCAATCTATAAATTCAATGCAATACCAATTAAAATACCAATGACATACTTCAAAGATATAGATCATATTCCAAAAATTTATATGGAACCAAAAAAGAACACAAATAGCCTCAGCAATCTTAAAAAAGAAGAATAAAGTGGGAGGCATCACACTTCCTGAAATCAAGTAATACTACAAGGCCATTGTACTCAAAACAGCCTGGTACTGGCATAAGAACAGGCATATAGATCAATGGAACAGAACAGAGAACCCAGAAATAAACCCACAGCTCTATGGACAACTGATATTTGACAAAGGAGGTAAGGAAATACAATGGAGTAAAGACAGCCTCTTTAACAAATGGTGTTGGGAAAATTGGACAGCTACCTGCAAAAAAATGAAACTAGATCACCAGCTTACACCACTCACAAAAATAAACTCAAAATGGATAAAAGTCTTAAATGTAGGCTGTGAACCCATAAGCATCTTAGAAGAAAACATAGGCAGTAAGCTCTCTGACATCTCTCGGAGCAATATATTTGCTGATTTATCTCCACGGGGAAGTGAAATAAAAGACAGGATAAACAAATGGGACTATATCAAACTAAAAAGTTTTTGCACAGCTAAAGACAATAAGGACAGAATAAAAAGACAAACCACACAATTGGAGAACATATTTGACAGTACATCTGATGAGAGGTTAATAACCGAAATTTATAAAGAACTTGTAAATCTCAACACCAGAAAGACAAACAATCCAATCAAAAATGGGCAAAAGAAGTGAATAGACACTTCTCCAAAGAGGACACACAGATGGCCAATAGGCATATGAAAAAATGCTCAACATCACTAATCATTAGAGAAATGCAAATTAAAACCACAATGAGATAACACCTCACACCAGCCAGAATGGCACTCATCAACAAAACAACACAGAATAAGTGCTGGCGAGGATGTGGAGAAAAGGGAACCCTCCTGCACTGCTGGTGGGAATGCAGACTGGTGCAGCCACTGTGTAAAACAGTATGGAGATCCCTCAAAAAATTGAAAATCAAACTGTCTTTTGACCCAGCTATCCCACTTTTAGGAATATACTCCAAGAACACCATAGAACTGCTCCAAAAAGAGAAATGCACCCCCATGTTTGTGGCAGCATTGTTCACAATAGCGAAGATCTGGAAACAGCCCAAGTGTCCGTCAGAGGATGAGTGGATTAAAAAGCTTTGGTATATATATATACTATGGAATACTACTCAGCCATAAAAAATGATGACATCGGATCATTTATAATAACATGGATGGACCTTGATAACATTATACGGAGTGAAATAAGTAAATCAGAAAAAACTAAGAACTATATGAATCCATACATAAATGGGACATAAAAATGAGACTCAGAGACATGAACAAGAATGTGATGGCAACAGGGGTGGGGGGTGGGGGGAGGGGGGATGGGGCGAGGAAGGAGAGAGGGGGTGGGGGAGGGGAGGGGCACAAAGAAAACCAGATAGAAGGTGACAGAAGACAATTTGACTTTGGGGGAGGGGTATACAGCACAATCAAATGTCAAAATAATCTGGAGATGTTTTCTCTCAACATCTGTACCCTGATTTATCAATGTCACTGCATTAAATTTAATAAAGATATGTGTGTTCTGAAAAAAAAAATTCCTCAAGAAAAAAAAAAAAGAATTCTCTGAACTCAGGTACAATCTAGCAGCCAGTTTTGAAATAGTCTAGGCATTCAGAGGTGGTGAATTTAATCTAGGCTGATGAAAACTGAAGTCAGGATGAGGATAAATCTGTGGTGACACAGGGTGTTGGGCAAATAAGTCTGTAAAATGTGTTTTCTAGGTTTGCTCACTTATATTTTGCATTGCGAGCAAATGTGTATGCAGTCTGTGAAAGACTGTATAGTACCTGCCCTCAGAGCCCCGGATTGCAAATTGCAGATTACTTCCCTGTTTAGGAGGGGCCATTGTATTGCTAATGTTTGCTGGAGAAGGAATTCTTCCCCCAGCCTGGGTTTTGCAGGAAGAGAAGGAGTGCAGATGTGGAACCAGAGTGAGGGGCTTTGGGAGCTCCACTGAGGCAGTTGGGGGCCTTTGATTCCAGGAGGAACCAGAGAAGATTTTCCGGGTGGTGGAACTGGAACTGAAGAATGCATCAGGGCTTTGGAAGGAAGTGGTCTTCCCTGCCTGTTTGCTCATCCGTTGGTATGAGACTTTAATGAACGGTATGGGCCACCATTTTTTGGCTCCACAGTTTCTTTACCATCTGCCCAAATCCAATGAGAACCGGCATGGCCACTGATAGATACATGAATTTACCAGGAATTCCAATTGCCCTTTTGATGCTCCACTTAGCTGTCAAAACTCACCCTTACTTTCTGGACTATCGCCGCTGAGGCAGAGGAATTCCAAAAAGCTGGTCAGCCGACCCAAGGAGGAGCATTCCGGACATACCAGGACTTTTGATTCAACACCCTTCTTGCTCGAGATTCTCCTTTACCCTATAAAATTCATCCCCCTAGCTTGTACTGGTGTCCTTCTCCCCAGAGAAGTGCCCAGCAGGGTTTCTTTCTTCCTTTCAATAAAGCCTGTTACTCTGGTCTTTTTGGATTCCCAGGGATTCCAACATTTGGTGCCAAAACCCGGGACAGGGTACTAACTGCCTGGATGATCCCTCTTTGCCATCCAAACTTACAACCAGGGAAGCAATGGGCAGTGGCAGCTCGTCCCGGGCTTACTCCCTGATTCTGTTTGGATGTGTAATTGTAGGTTGATTGGCTGGCAGTCTAACCCTGTCCTGAACCCCTGCCGGATCAGGAGGTAAGGAGTTTCCCTCTCCACTTCCCGGTTGGCCTCCAAATTTCTCTCTAAATACACCCCTTCCTGGTCGGGTTTTTTTTTTTTTTTAATTTTTATTTTATTTATTTATTTATTTATTTATTTGATATTTTTCCAAAGCTGGAAATGGGGAGGCAATCAGACAGACTCCCGCATGCGCCCGACCAGGATCCACCTGGCATGCCCACCAAGGGGCGATGCTCTGCCCACCTTGGGGCGTCGCTCTGCCGCAATCAGAGACATTCTAGCACCTGAGGCAGAGGCCACAGAGCCATCCTCAGCGCCCGGGCAAACTTTGCTCCAATGGAGCCTCAGCTGCGGGAAGGGAAGAGAGAGACAGAGAGGAAAGAGAGGGGGAGGGGTGGAGAAGCAGATGGGAGCTTCTCCTGTGTGCCCTGGCCGGGAATCGAACCCGGGACTCCTGCACACCAGGCCAATGCTCTACCACTGAGCCAACCAGCCAGGGCATGGTCGGTTTTGACTTTGGACCCCATATCTACGAGTGGTCTGCCTCTACTCCTTTATGGACTTCTACGAAAGTCTAGGCGCGCCTAGCCAGGCCACTCTCCTACATCCGGGATGTTGGCCTTGGGGTGACGACCTCTTGTCTGAGACTCTCTTTCTACAGAGATTTTCTCCTCTCGGAACTGTGACTGAAGACAGGAACGCCCCCTTCTCTCACCAGTCTCCTCTACTGTGGGCTCCTCTCAGTCCAAACCATCCAGCCAGACTCCTCTCGGAGCATGGGCTCCTCCCAGTCTCAGGCCTTAGGGACTACTTCTCTACTTCTTTGGAACTACTCCTTCGGGACTCAATCTACTCCCTGAGGTTCATAGTTTGGAAGGTTTCTACTCTGAGTGGCCTGCTTCTATAAAGTTCCTCGAAAGTCTAGGCACCTAGCCAGGTTGCTTTCTACTACCATAACAATATCCTAAGAGATCTTGACAATTTCTGCCACCGGACAGAGAGGGCATCAGAAATTCTTTATGTGCAGGTTTTCTTCTCCCTTCGCTCCTGTCCTTAATCTCTATGCTGCTTGTTCTACACGTAGGCTGTTTATGGCCAGAGAAACCTCACCTAAAACCTTCACTCCTAATCTTTCCTCTTCTGCAGACTCCCAACTCTCTCTCCCTCCTGCCTGACCCCCGGGCACACCCCTCTCTTGGGACTCTTCTCTGGTCCCTCTGCAAATCTCTTTCACTTGAGTCTCGTCCCTCTAGAAAGCCCCCTCCCTTCACAAAATCCTGTTTCTCATTCACCTCCAAATATCATTCTCTCTTTTTCCTCCCCTGCTGGCCAGGGGCCCCTCCCTTCTACACTGTGTTCTTAAACCCCTCCTCCCTCCTTACAGATGGGCGACTCTGTTTCTTTTTCTTCTTTGACCCTCCCCCCTCCCCACCGGCTTCGGCTGTCTCTTTTTCTTCTTCGACCCATCCTCCCCCCTCCCCAGAGACTGACTATGCCTTCCAGTACCCCTCGTCCTCTCCCCTCTCCTCAGAGTTCTAAATCTTTTGACTCCTCTGTCCGTGTGGTGCCACCACCAGCACTTTAATCTCCTCCTCCTCCTCCCCCTCCTGCAGATATGGCCCTCCTTCTTTCCAGCCAGCTGCTCACACTGTCCATCCTTCTGCTTTCTCTCTTCCTCCCTCTATGCTGACAACTTCCTGCCATCTCGAAAAGCTTAAAAAAGCAGAGTTGTCTATTGAGCTGTGTGAGTAATCTGTTTTATCTCTTTGTCAGAAAACATCTCTAGTATAATTTGAATTGAAATAAGTAAAGCACACTCATTTAAATTCCTTAATTCATAAAGTGTATTTGAAGTCTTTGTTTAACATGTATCTGTGTCTGTTTCTAAGGCCTTAAACCAATATTTACCCTACCTCTTAAATCAAGGATTACTCATCCCCATGGACTCTCCCTACAATACCCCCATCCTTCCTATTCAAAAACCTTCAGGGGCTTATCACCTCATACAAGCCTTACACCTAATCAATGAGGTGGTAGTTCCCCTCCATCCAGTAGTCCCTAATCTCTAGAAGTTACTGTCACACATTCCCTCACTTCACGGTCCTAGACCTCAAGGATGCCTTCTTTACCATTCCCAACACCCTGACTCTTACTTTCTGTTTGCCTTTACCTGGACACTAATGCAGCCCAGCAATTTATGTGGACTGTCTTACCCCAGGGGTTCAGAAACAGCCCACACCTGTTTGGGCAGGCACTAGCTCAGGATTTAGCAGCATGCAATCTCAAAACTAGTCTTACAATATGTAGATGACCTACTCCTCTGCAGCCCCTCCCTGCTTGCCTCAAGGAGACACACCAACACCCTTCTTAACTTCCTCACTGTGAAGGGATATCGTGTCTTCTCTGTAAAGGCTCAACTTCACTCTTAGTCCATAGTCTATCTGGGCATCGCCTTAACCCCTACCATCTGAGGTCACACCCTAGATCAAACTCAGACCCTCTGCAGTCTCCAACCACTTACCACTGCAAATCAAATCCTTTCTTTCCTCAGTCTAATAGGCTTCTTTAGACATTGGATTCCCAGTTTTGCTCTCTTAGTCAAGCCCCTCAGTGATACCTTCTGAGCATGGCTTTTAAGGTCTATAATGGCCAAGGAAGTAACAGAAAAGGCAAATGAGGTCCAAAAGAGGTCGGGAAATACCAGCTTTTGGCATACGCTCTTAAAGGCTCCAGCACCCTAAAGAGCTTCATAGAATTCCATCAGGGCCCTGCTCTAAAATGGAAAGAAAGGTAATTGAACTGAAGCCTGCCGGGCTTCCCGGCCCCACCGGTTTACACGTCTTTGCTGTGGAAAGAGGGACACGAGAAGGTAAGCTGCCCCCTTGCTCCATAGAGGTAAGGTTCAGTTTCTTCTAGCCCTGCTCCAGCTACCTGTGATCTGACTTTGCCCAGCATGCTGGAAATTGCTACTGAAGGCCCTAGGACATCGTTCATGAGCCTAAGGTATTTCTTCCAAGTAGCAGATAAACTGATATCATTTCTTGTAAACACAAGGGCCATCTATTATGCCTTGCCTAAATATTTAAGTTTTATTTATCCCTCGAAGATCTCTACTGTGGGTACTGACAGTCTGATTTTGTTACTTTATTTAATGTATAGCATCTCCTTTATTCCTCTTATTTCAATGCCCCCGTGCCTATTATAGGCTGGGACCTGCTGCTAATTCCAGCTAGAAGCAGTGGTCACTAGGACTTAAACTCTAACTACAAAGTGTAGAAATGTAACCACCCTTTCCCTAAGTACTTGCAGGATTTACAGGTTACTCAGCAAACTGTTCAAAGACTGTCCAAGAGGCGCTTCCAGCATTACATCACCCAAGGACTGACTTTCACGTGTACAGGTCCACACACCGTGATCCTGACAACTCTCACTGCTGCTAAAGTAGAAAAACAGCATAACACCTATATGTGTCTCCCTACTAATTGGACAGAAACCTGTACCCTAATCTATCTCACCCCAAATATCAACCTAATCCCACCCCACGAGCCTCTTTCAATTCCTAGTACACTACCCATCAATCTAAGGACCAAACGAGCTGTACAGGTAATCCCTCTTCTTGTTGCTTTAGGAATCTCTACAGAAGTAGGTCCAGGAGCAGGAGTACTGGCCACTGCCCTGTCTTATTCCTACTCTTTCTCTCTCTCTCTCTCTCTCTCTGAAGTCCAGCGTATTCATAAAAAACAAACCGAGTCATGGAATCAGTGGTTTCGCACAAACTTGGTGTCTTGACTTGCCTTTCATTGGCCCACTCACTCTCCTATTCATTTTTCTAACTTTTGAACCCTGCCTCTTACGTTTGTTCAATAGTTTCTTACAGAACCGCATGCAGACCTTCGCCAACCAGAAAATTAGAAAAATCTACCTAATCCTACACACCAACCCTGAAACCTGCCCTCGCAAAACAGAAAAATCTGGAACCCTATAAAAACACCCCTACTCTGAACAATGGTGGAAAAAAACCCTTATTCTCAATGCTAGCACCAATTATAGGACCAATCCTAATTTTGTACCTAATTTTAATGCTTTCCTCTTTCTTTATCAAGTTCCTACAGGCTCGAATGAGAGAAATCTCCAGGATTACCTACAATCAAATGCTTTTACAACCCCTACTCCAACTATCCCAAGGGGGTTCACAAAGGAAGCCCCCAATAGGGATAACAGCAAGAAGTAGCTCCAGAAGATAGCCGGTCTGAGACAAACCTCTTTTCTGGGGGCAAGGGCCCAGAGTGGGGATCTCGGGCTGGGCCCCCAGACACATAGGGCCTGGATCTTGAGGGCAAAGCAGCGACTGGAGAAATCACAGAGGGCTGGTGTCTTGCTCTGGGATCTGAATGGTAATGAGCTGGAGAACAGCCGGCTAAGAAGCTCCTCAGAAAATTTTGTAATCCACCAGCTCAGCGCTTTCTGCCACAGGATATTCAGCTCTGCAAATGGGTGTGCTGTCAGGGAAGTCACCTCAGGCCAACAGTGCAAATCCCCAAGGATATAGAAATAGCATCATGGAGGACTCTATTGACAAGAAGAGATTGAAATAATTATTCAAATTGACATAGCCTGTAAGTTCCATTAGGGGAGTAGCCATATCTTATTGTTTCTGGGTCCCTGGGACTCACCCAGAGCCTGACACATATGAGAGGTTGCATGGAGGTTGGTGATGGAGACCTACAGGGATCGACCAGTCAGTCCTTCCCCTGCATCTCGGCGCAGGCCACTGGGGCGTTCCATCCTTCCGTGTGCCCCTCCCCTGCTTTCCTGCAGCACTCTGTGCCCTCACTGATGGGAGGCCCAGGAGTGGAGAGACACCACCAGTGAGGTTTAGTCCCTCCTTGCCCACAGACGCCAGACTAGCACACCTTCCTCAGAGGCCCTCTATTGTGAGTGGTAGAAACCAGCCGTGAAGGTCGGCCCATGCCTTTCTTCTTGCTGGGGTCCCTCCCTGCAGCCTACGTGCTCCTTCCTGAGAGACAATTAAAGGAGCCATTTCTTTTCCTTAATACTTCTTTCCTGGAGGAAAAAACCAAAGCAAAACCAAACCAGAAACATCATCAGCTAGCAGTGTCATTTCCCAGCCTGCACCTGGCTGGAGCCGCACAGCCCACATCCACACAGCCTGTTGCTGTGGCTGCATCAGCTTAACCAGCAACGGGAAGAGCAGCTGCCATTGGGCACAGAGCTCAGAAATCAGGAGCCCACCCACCCCAGGTTTCTCTCCAAGTTCTGCAATCTTCTCATTGCATATTCTCTGGGACTGGTGCGAGTAGTAACAGCGGTGTCTACCGAGTGTTTCTTCTCTGGCAGGCACTGCTCTAGGAACCATTATAGGGATTATTGTGTTCTTTCTCCACAACTCTGTGAAACAGGCATTATTATTATTCCTATTTTACAGATAATGAAACTGAGGCATAGACAAGTTCAAATAACTTACCCAAGGTTCCTAGTGATGGAGCTGTGATTAAATCCCACACCCCAGTCCCTCTGTGAGCTGACTCCATGGAATGCCTGGCCTTAGAAGATATTTGAGCCTCCACCTGGCGAGTGGCCAGCCTACAGCCAGCAGTCAGTAGCCCCATGGCATAGAACACTGGGTATGGTATGGGGTACCACTCTCCCTGGCTGTGGGGCCCACTCCATTTCCCTCCACTCCTCCTCCTCAGGCATCCACAGGCAGCACCTTTCACGCAGGCTCGGCCGAGTCCTGGCCGCGGGGGGAATGAACTGCATGTGTGGGCAGAGTGGCTCGTTCCTTCTGCAAAAACAACCTAGTGTCCCATCTTCCTGTAGTGTCTCACCTGGAACCACTTTAAAATCTGTCATCTGTACTTTCAGGCTGTGACACCTGAGACAGTCCCTGGACAGACCCAAAGGATGACTTTCCAGGCCCCAGCAAGAAACCCCAGTCTAATCTCAACCTGGCAAGGGAAGAAAGTAGTGGCCTCCGGGGAACCACCTGGCCACACACCGTCTAACTTGGGTCGCTAACTTCCTAGATAACAAAAGTCTATTCTCCATTCTAACTAGCTATGCAACGCTTGCCCTTCAACTTGCCTCTACTTACCCACCCACTCTTGCTCCTTCTTACCTCTGCCCTCTCTCTCCTCTTCCTTCCCCAGGCCTCCTTTCCACATGTCGGTGTCATCTCCAGTGAGACTCTCTGTTCCCTTCCTTCCCTCCCTCTACTCAGGCCTGAGGATTCCTCCTCCCCCAGTTCTTATCACACTGAACCCACCTCACACCACATAACTCCAATCACTTCTCTAGGTTCCAACACCTTAAGGATAAAGCTTCAGACCTAGAAAACAGAGAATCCCTTGATGGAGTTCTCAGTGGGCCCAGGTTGTGTTCTGCAGGCCAAGAGGATGAGGGGACCTTTGCTTACAAGGCAGGGCTGCTCTCTGTCTCTCTGTCTCTGTTTCCCTGTCTTTCTCTCAGGCTGAGGATTTCCTCTCCCACTTTGCAGAGGCACAAAAGTTGGAGTCCATTTGCATTAATTCTCTGAGTTGCTTTGACTCTGGGTCCAGGGCTCCTGTGGCATGCTAATTTATGCAAACTACATGCAAATGAGTGTAGAAAATTATGTGACCCTGAACTTTACTGGAAATCAGAGGTTCTTCTGATGGTAAGACTTAGGGAATTTGGAATCTACTTCCCAAGAGAAATTTAAAAATAAAGTGGCCTCCAGTTGGGGGTTGGCGAGGGATATGGCTGGAAGTCATTCAGAGGAAGGAGCATAGTCCGGGTTACATGTCATTTCTAAGTGACTCAGCAAAAGTCAGAGGAAGAGAAGGCATCGGAACACCAAGCCACCCCTCCCTTCTCTGTTGGCTCCAAGCTCAGGTTCAGCTCCTAGCTCTGCCAAAACCACTCCACAGTGTCCATGCTGGAGAGCAGATCACCCTGGGCATCCCACGTTTTTGGAAATGCACATTTTGCTTACATCTCACTCTCCGTGGCAACACTCTGCTGTTCCCCTTTCCCTCTCCATCTCCTGTAGTGACTGTCTTCTGCTTGTCCCTCATTGTGAATACCTGGTCAAGTGAACGAAATGTTCTGGAAGCTGACCAGGGGTGCTAGGTGGTCTGGATGCTCATACAAAGAAGACCTCGAGGACAGCTGACAGGTAGGTCGAGTCAGGTGCAAAGCCTTAGGCAACTCGTTTCCAGGAGGAGGGAAAGAAGACCACTTCAAGAAAGGATAAGAGAGAGGAAGTTGGCCCAGAAACACCAGCCTATTTTTCTGGCTATAAATTGAGATGTGAAGAGTAACTCCAAAAAAGTGGAATGAATCTTTTCTGAAATATTTCAAGAGAAGAAACTATTTTTCTACACTAAATTTTATCAGATAAGTTTTTTATTTTTATTTTTTAGGTGAGAGAAGGGGAGATAGTGCATGTGCTCTGACTAGGAGCCACCTGGCAACCCGTCATAGGCTGATGCTCAAATACCAAGCTATTTTTAGTACCTGAGGCTGACCTACTTGGACCAACTGAGCCATCCTCAGCACCCAAGGCCACGCTTGAGCCAATCAAGCCACTGGCTGCAGGAGGGGAAGAGGGAGAGAAGAGGGAGAGGGTGGTGGGGAGTAGCAGATGGTCGCTTCTCCTGTATGCCCTGACTTGGAATCAAACCCGGGACATCCATACGGGCCAACGCTCTACCACTGAGCCACCAGCCAGCGCCTCATCAGAACATTTTAACCTACATTAACATAAATACTTGGCGCTACCACAGAAGGCATTTCCTTTGGTTCTTTCCTCCAACCAGAGTACAGCTGTTCTTGACTGTTACTGTAATACACCAGCAAACCCCTAACAAATGCCATGAAAAGACCTTAAGACAAACTCCCACAAGATTCAGGGAGCACCTCATCACTTCCCTGAGTGGCAATCACCCATCCTGAACCTCCAGCCTCAGGTTATAGGGAGCAGAGTGTATTGATCCTTGTTTCCTTATTTAGATAGAAATTTGCTGAGGGCCAACTTTCAACTAGTCAGTATTCAGGGCTATCCAGAAGAAGGAAAACGTACTCATTTGAACATTTTTAAAAAATTTTAAGACTTTATTCATTTGAGGGGGGGGGAGAGAGAGAGAGAGAGAGAGAGAGAAGGGAGCAGGAGCAGGAAGCATCAACTCCCATATGTACCTTGACCCGACAAGCCCAGGGTTTTGAACTGGTGACCTCAGAATTCCAGGTTGATGCTTTATCCACTGTACCACTGCAGGTCAAGTTCATTTGCACATTTCAAAGGGAAGGGCAGTCTAGGTATCAAGTATGTTTTATATATTATATCCTTTAAGTCTTACAACAGTCCCGCTAGGTATGTATCATTTTCACTTACAGATGATGAAACCAAAGCTAAGAGAGTTAAAGTCATCTGCCCAAGGTCACACAGCTGGTGAGTGGGTGTGACAGAACCTTCTACTACTTATTAGTATCCATTTCTCCGTTTCTTTTTAGGCACATGTTAAATGACATTTCCCAGCCTTCTTGTGTTATAGGCAAGCTGTGACTAAACTCTAGCCAATGAAATGGGGACAAAAATAATTTTCGCCACCTGCAGCTGGCCCATAAAAATCTGCAAGGGGTCTTTCATCCTCTTCCCCATCACTGCCTGGAAGACCCAGGACACCACGAAGCCCGGTGATTAAGATGGGAGGAGCTTGGTCCCTGAATGACTACGTGGAGCAGAGCACCCTTCACCCTGCCCTCTGCCAACTGGGCTAGACTATATTTCTTGGATAAAATAAGCCTTCACTGTGTTAAACCATTGAGATTTTAGCTTATCCTAACAGCATGGTAAAGGCAAGATCTGAAACAAGTCTATCAAACTCCAAAGATCATCTTCTTTCATTAAGCCATATTGCCACACAGTACAACAGAATAACAGTATCTAATCTCACAGTTCACCTCTCCCCCACCATGCTCCTCCCACAACCAATAACTAGATTCCTAGAAATTATGGAGAAAATTGGGTAAAAACATAAAATCAAGCAAATAGCCAACAATCATACTATCTGCTGAATATACACAAAACTACTTTTGTTGTTACCTCATGTCTGGAGAAATCCTTCTATAATTTATGCCAAGAATGATTTCCCCGCCACCTTCCCATGAGACCCACCTACACCTGAGGCCTCATCCCTTGGGTATGGGGTTATGAATGTAAAGCACGCGGAGTAGTCATGGTCATACAAAAGTATGCCGAAACCACTGTCAATGATTTGCAGCTCACCACTGCATCATACAGTCCCTACCCTAAGCCAATGAGAGTTGAGTCACTATAGTCACTATCATATAAGGACCACACTAGGATCATGACAAAAAGAAACATATGTAATCAGTAAACCTATTATAAGTTAAGACTAACCAGTAGTTTGGGCATGGTAGAATCAGCTCAATGTGATTTTTAAAAGAGAGGGAGGTAAATTGTTTTATTAGTCAAGTATATCATACTGTAACGCAAGACAAGGTGGGAACTATATTTATTGAGCCCTTATCCATGCCTGTTATAGTTCTAGGATCTTAAAGAGCATGAGTACCTGGTATTATATGGATATGGCTCCATAGTAGTGACCAAGGTATAGTAGGTACCTTCCCATGTCCATTACTCCTGACACAGCAGTAGCTGGCCACCAACACTCATGCCAACCAACACTCCTGGCACACCTGGAGTCCCTGAACTTATGCTCCAGTGACAAACATTGACAAACCACTGGTTGTGGCAGGCACTACCAGTAACCCACCCAACAGTGGCTCCCTCCCTTTCTTGCTAACAAAACCCCAAGTTTTCATTTGTTCATACATTCACCTGGCTTGAGTGGGTGGATAATTGTTCAATCCCAACCCCTTGTCTAGTGATTGGTTTAATGCTGAACCTGTGACTCAGTTCTGGCCAAAAAGACTCAAGAGAATACTGCTAGGAGCTTCTGGGCAAGATTTTCCTCACTGCTCACACCCCTACTCCCTTTCTTCCTGCTTCAGAAGCAGCTACATGAGAAGGAAAGCTTGGAGTAACTGCAGCCACATTGCCACCATGAGGGGAGATAGAAGGCAGAGCAAGAAGGTGGAAGAGCCTGAGTCCTTGATGATCTCTAAGAGGCACCACACCAAGGCCGTAATCACCTCCTTCTGATCTGCAGGTTTCCTGCAATGAATCGGTCTCATCATTTAGTTCTTTAGTCCAAGCATTCTGTTATTTGCAGCTGAAACGTCTTGATATACTGATTTGCTGAATTTTAACTGTTTTCCAAAATAATTAATTATTTGAGCTAGAAGAGACCCTGGGAGATCAAAACTAGCTTGGAGCCTCACAGTGATAGAAGAATCGGAGGCAGAAGCAGAGGCACAGGGGGAACCTGGGCTTCCTGAGTCTGACCTCATGACAGGTTCCCCAACACCCTGAAGACTGAGCACCCAGGGCAGGGGCACTGATGGGTAGCCATGGGGTCAGAGTTTGGATCCTGGCCTCTGAGAGTCGTGGGCAAAGGGGCAAAAAAGAAGGGCAGAGTGGACTAGGCAGGGGCAGGGCCGTGGCCAAAGACACCTGAAACACCAGAGCCTGAGGAAGGGCAGAATATGCCCCCAGCTCGTCCTGTCAGGGCATACACACGCAGGTGCACGCATGTGCATGCACACACACACACACACACACACACACACACACACACACACACCCCTTTGCCCTCGCTCCACTTCCCAGGCTCCCTGAGTCTCTGGGACCCAGCAGTGAGGTCCTCTTCCTCTCACAGATGAGGGCTGTTTGTGGTTTTTGGTTGGTTTTATGCCTTGTACTTGGACCAAAGAGACCCTTCGTAGAGGCAAGAAATGAACGTTTGTAAGTTGCAAAAAATGGTGAACGAAACCTCGTGGGAACACGGGTCACAGAAAGCTGACAGAGATGCCAGTGGGCTGTGATTTCCTTCAGCAGCTTCAGAAAACCCCCTTCCCCACCTCGACACCAAGTCTTGCTTCCTTTGCCTGTGAAATCTCGGCTGAAATCCCACCATCAGACATACAATGTAAATATTCCTGGGGCTCAAACTGCTCCATGATACTCCTCAAGGTGGATGCATTTTTATCATCCTTTCAAGAGAGTAAACATTGAAGAGGAATGAGAGTGCTATAAGGTAAATTTTATGTGTCAACTTAGCTGGGCCACAGGATGCCTAGATATTTGGTCAAGTATATTCTGGGCGCTTCTGTGAGGGTGTTTTGCCGTCTATCAATCCACACTTTTATCTACCCTGGGCTTCTTGATTCCCTTTCCATCTCCGAAAAGAAAAGAAACTAGGCCTGACCTGTGGTGGTGCAGTGGATAAAGCATCTACCTGGAATGCTGAGGTCACCGGTTCAAAACCTTGGGCTTGTCTGGTCAAGGCACATATGGGAGTTGAAGCTTCCTGCTCCTCCCCCTGTTCTCTATCTCTCCCTCTCTCTCTTTCTCCCCTCTCTTTCTCTCTCTAATAAAAATGAATAAATAAAATCTAAAAAAAGAAAAAAAGAAAAGAAAAGAAACTAAAGAAAACACTTAAACTGAAACCATATTGACCCCTTTCCCCTCCAAGCCAGCCCGTGGCTGTCTCTTAGTGCCCTAGGCACTATCTTGGAAGCCTCTTTCGGTAACTGACAGCCCAGCAAGAGCCAAGTCCAGATCCATTGACCTCAGATACTTCTTCATCAGGCCTTCCCTGTGACCCCACAAGAATGGGGGTGAGCCTCGGGAACCTGGAGCAAAGCTCCTACTCCCCTTCCCTCAGCCTCACCTGGGATCTGGCAAGGAGTGGTGGGGACAGGGAGGAGGTAGCCACCTTCAGCCCCTCCCCCTTCAGTCTGTCTTCCTCACCCAGGCCGGTGTTCCCTGGGCCCAGCACATCCTAGGTTCCTGCCAAGTGTTTGTGGATGGATGGATGGATGAATGAATGAATGAATGAATGAAAGAACGCACATGGAACCGAAGGTGCCGGGAGTAGAGACTGCTGGATGGAGGAGCTTCCGTCTCCCTGGCTGGCACAGCTGTGAGTCAGGCGGCTCTCCTCACCTCTAAGGCAAAGCTCTGAAAACCATTAGCAGGCCATTAGCTGTGACTCAAGCCCAGATGGCAGGGAGTGGACTTTAGTCACCCTGCTGCAGAGCTCACACACTGGCTGCCCATCCCTTGGACCAGCAGCCTCGCCTCCCGTACCCAACACCACCAGCCAGATCCAGCTTCAGACCTGCCATTGCCCCATTTTGATCAGGGTGTGGGATGGAGCTTTTAGCAGGTGGGGACTTAGGCTCACTGCCTATGCACCCCCAGGGACAGGCTCACTGTTGATGGATAAATGTCAAAGGAAGGAAAATGGGGTTATTAACTGCTTATTAGGTACCAGCCCTTGAACACATAGAAGTCATTCAGGCCACACAGCAGTTCTGGGAGATGGGTCCTACATTTTTGCAGATAAGGAAACAAACACAGGCAAAGAAGTTAAGGGACTTCTTTAAGACTGCTCAGCTATTTTGGTAGCAGAAATGTGAGGCTCGTTCATATTGGATCTTTTTGGTCTAAAAGGCTGTGTTCCTTCCACCAACCATAAAAACTGAAACGGATTCGGAGACTGGAGGAGGGAACCCTGGGGTCTGGAGTCCACATAGTTATTGTTCCTTCTCTCTCTTCCCCAGGCTGAGTGGGGGAGGGTGGTAGCTTCTTCCAGGCCTCAAGGAGGTTCTCTACTAATAGAGAGAAGCCACTCAATTACCATTTGTTAAGGCTGGCTCTCTGTGGCCTCTCAGGCCAGGATGAGGAAGGGGTACTCCTTCTGAGACCTACAGGGCCTGCGTAGGGTCTGACTGCCCAGGATGGGCCTCCTGGTTCCACCCCAAATTCTGAGGGTCTCATCTTTTTTGCTGGAGGCCTTGAGGTGCAAAGCAAACAGCCAGAGGCAAAACACAAGCTGCCCTCTGAAAGGACCAAGTGTCCTACAGGTGAGGTGACAGGTAGAGCCAAAGAATCTGGCGAGGGAACACCATTCAGCAAGTGACCCCAAAGCAGGGTGAGCCGGTTAGGAGAGTGTGCCGGGTGAGGCAGAGAATTCAGTCAAGATGGAAGCTATCAGAGGGCAGGGCCGAGGCAGGTTTCCACTGACCCACCAGCCTTCACAACCATGCTCAGGTCTGACAGGAGCCGGCCCCAGCGGAGTCTGTGCTCTGCCTTCCAGAGCTCTGCGCCCTTGAGCATGTCACTTGACCTCTCTGAAAGCCCTGTCCTTGAGATCATCATACACTTCAGAAACATCAAATGAGATGGTGCCTGTGAGTGAAGCACTGCCCAACAAAGCATATGAGAGCAGGGAGAGAGGAGGAGAGAGATGAGAAGCATCAAGTTGTAGTTGCTTCACTTTAGTTGTTCATTAATTGATTCTCATTTGTGCCTTCACCAGGGGGCTCCAGCTGAGCTGAGCCAGTGTCCTCTTGCTCAAGTCTGTGACCTTGGGCTTCAAGCCAGAAACCTTGGGATCTACATGATCCCATGCTCAAGCCAGCAACTGTGCTCAAGCCAGCGACTGCACTCAAGCCAGCAACCTTGGGGTTTTGAACCGGGGACCTCTGTGTCCCAGGTTGCTGCTCTATCCACTGCACCACCACTAGTCAGGCCTCCCTTTTGATTTGTACTTGGGTGGCTGGAAAATGACAATAAACATTGAGGGTCTAGTATGTGCTAGATTAGTCATTCTCAAAGTTTGGTCCCTGGACAGATTGTACCAGCATCTCCTAAATGCAAGTTAGAAATGTAAATTCTTGAGCTTCAGACACACTGATTTAGAAACTGTGGGTGGGGCCCAGTGACTAGTATTTTTAATAAGTTCTCTGGTAATGCTGATGCATGCTAAATCCCCTCGGCTAAGTGTTTTACATGAATGTCTCCCTTTAACTCCGTAAAAGCCTAAGGAAGTGGGGATTGATATCTCTAATTCACAGATGAGAAACATGGGTGGTGGAGAGGTTAGTGACTTGCCCCAGGTCCTCACCTGGCAAGCAAACCAGGTGGGTGTGGCCATGCACTACTATCCTTCCCCCTCACTACCGGAATGCCTCTCAGAGGTGGGGTGGTCTGTTCCACCAGGGTTTCTACAGCATATATAGGAGGCAGGAGTAACGGGAAAAGACGGAACAGCCCCCTGGGCTGATGAACAGAATGGGCAGCTATTTTTGCATGATTTGCGAACATCAAGCTCAACAGGACTGTGTTATCTTTTATGAAAATAGGCAACTATTTTGTGCTAGGGCTTTCCCATTACTGAGCTGGCACTAAGAAGGCGTCACTATTCTTTTGTAAGGGCCCAGAGCACCCGCCATTTGCCAACATGAACTTCTGCAGCATTGTGATCTATTATGGATACTGAGGGTGATGACGCCATCAGTGATGTACAGAACTCCACGGCTGGAAGGCAGTTATAGGCTTTGAAATCTATTCTCTACCCAATGTTATTATACCTTTTAACAGATGAGGAAATTGAGGTCTAGAGCGGCTCAGAGACAAAAGGTTCTGACTTGTCCGGCTCTAAGGACCATTCCTTCCATTATGCTACGCGCTGAGAAGCCAGTTCTCAGATCGAGGCGAACCCGGTCCTGGCCTCCGCTATCAAGTCCACTTCCCTCCGGGCTCCCTGCCGAGAAGAAAGCCAACTGCAGCCCACCGGCGGCGCTATTGGGGAGGGAGGGCGCCAGGTGCTCAGCCCGAGGAGCCCGAGGAGCCCGGGGAGCCCGAGAGACCTGTCAGTGGCCACGAGATGGCGCTGTGGTTCAGGAGACTCGGAGTCCCGCTTGACACCAGTGCCGAGGACCGAGGATCGAGGACCGAAGACCGTGAGCCGGGACTCTTAGGGGACCAGACCCATCAAGTCAGACCCGACCCGAGGGCGCGGAAAGAAGTTGTTGAAGATGTTGTCCCCCCACTCCCACCGGAATCTCTGTCCCCTTCCTCCTTCCTGCCCCCAGCGTGGAGGTCGCTTCGGGGAGAGCCCGCCGCCCGCCGGACGGGGACTTCGCAGCGACTCTGCGCCGCGCTCTGCAGAGCGGCTTCTCCCCTCCCCTGCCGTCCCTTCCTCTTTCCCCCTTCAGCTCCTCCCCGGCCCAGCCTGCTGGTCCCAACCCACCGTTCTCACACGTTACAGTCACAGCACGCTCACAATTGGAGGATCTTAAATCTTGCAAAACTAAACATCAAAAATGACCTCTTTGTCTAAGGCATTCTCCTACTTTCAAACTCAGCCATCGAAGTTCCTTCTTTTATATCAAAAAAATTAATTACAAACAGGAGCCAGGGTCTGTGCCTTCCGTCAATCCTCTCTCCCAAAGTCCTTTTCCATCACTTAAAAAAAAAAAAAAAAAAAAAAAAAAAAAAAAACATACACAGGTATGTTGGTGCCCGCGCTCTTGGTCAGGCAGAACTTTGAGTTCAAATCCTGGATCTACTATTAAAATTGTGTGACACCGACCAAGTTCTCTCATCTGCTTGAGCCTCGCTTTTCTCATCCATAAAAGGAGAATAATATGAGTACACAACTTGTGTGTGGTTGGAAAAGTTAAATATGTATAAACCATTTAGAATAGGATAAGTGCACAATAAATGTTACCATCATTGTTATTTCTTTTTCTCAGACTTTGTGTGCAGCAGTCATTTGGCATTTCATACGGGCAACCTTTTATTTTTGGTTGACTTTTCTTAGAGGCTGTGCGGCGGCCACAGGGCTGTTACATATCTCTATGCTCAGAAGTGCCCGGTGCAGGCCCTTAATTGATGCACAGTAATTAGAGCGGGTCACAGTGATCACCACAAACCGGGGCCCCTGACTACAGCTCTGCCTCCATCTTATCTTCTCTCAGGTGTGGATTCTTACACAGACCTGCTAGTACAGTTGCAGAGGGTGTCCTGCCCTTCTCTGCTGTGGGACAGGGGGTGCCCAAGTTTGAGTGATGAGAGCCTTAGCCTTATACAGTAGTCCCCCCTTATCTGAGGGAGGGACCCCGGTGGCTGCCTCAAACCGCCAATAGTACCAAAGTCTACATATACTGTCTTTTCCTATCCATACATACCTACAATACAGTTTAATTTACAAATTAGGCACAGAAAGAGATTAACAATAAAAAAATAATAAGATAGAACAATTATAACAATATACTGTAATAAAAGTTATGTGAATGTGGTCTTTCAAAATATCTTGCTTAACTTCTCACGCAGCTTTTCACTTACAGGAAGCACTTCGCGCTTTTCTTCGGGCATTTCTGAATTGCAGGCATCGCTACTCTTGCACTTTGGGGCCATTATTAAATAAAATAAGGGTGACTTGAATGCAAGCACAGCCACTTACTCTGATAACCGAGAAGGCTACTAAGTGACTAAGGGGTGGGGAGCGTATGTAGTGTGGAGACGCAGGGTCTGCAGGGTGGAGACGCTGGTCCAAGGGCCGATTCACATCCTAGGCGGGTGGGAGCAAGACAACGCGAGATTTTATCATGCTGCTCAGAATAGCATGTAATTAAAAAACTTCCGAATTATTTCTGGGATTTTTCCTTTAATATTTTCGAACCGTAGTTGATCACAGGTAACTGAAACTTTGGAAAGTTAAACTGTGGATAGGAAGGATTGCTGTATTCTCTAGGCCAGAGAACCCCTTCTGCTCCCAGGAGCTGGGAGGGCGGGGGGGGGGGGGGGGGGATGTCTGGAGTGGGTGGGTGGCAGTGTCAAAGTTGTTTTGTTTCCACTCAAGAGTGGAGAGCATGTGTGTGGCATATAAAGAACTGCTTGGGCAGAGGGGAAGAGCCGGGTCCAGAACCTTGACATCTAAACCTTGGCCAGATTCAGATAGCCTGGAACTCTTGCCTCTGCTGTGCATGGCCACAGAATTTAGTAAGTCACTTTGTAGATGTTCCTGTCTGAGTTCTTTGAGGCTTCTATTTATGTCTTTCCTGACTTCATCACTAAGGGTCAGGTCTTTTCTCACCATGGTGCTGTCTCACACTAACCAGTGCCTGGCAAAAACAATATACAATCAATCACTCAATGTATGTTGACTGACTGTCTGACTGATTGACTCTGGAGTTTCAACCAAGCTAGACCGCAAGCAGATCTTTAAAGAAGCTGCAGTCCAACTATTCAAGCCCATCAGGGGGACCTGCGGAAGACAGCCGTTCACAGATCACACGATGTCAATAAAAAGCTAACCACATATGCAAATGACAGTATTAGAGGTGTGAAGGTGACTTGGGGTAGAAAGGGCTTCTGGAAGCCTTCCTGGTTTGGGAGGTGGAGGGGCTGAAGCTATAATTAAAACGGATGCAGTTTGACAAAGTGAGAGGAGGGTGTGGTTTAAGGACATAACCCACCCTTTCCTGGTCAGGTCCTCACTTGAGTCATTCCAGAGTTCCCCTGCCAGCCACTGGGGAATGTTCCAGTGTATGATATCTCTCAGGAAGCTAGTTGAGTTTCCTGGAAAACATCATCCACAGAGATCAAGTCCACCACCCCCACCCACCCCGAAACTTTCTTAGAAATCCTGCCTGTCTGCAGCCAGGAATGAATGGAATGGATGTTGAGGTTAAGCAATGACCAAATCTTTGGTTTGAGGTGCCCTCATGACTATCTGGTTTCTGGTCAGGACCACTTGATAGCATCTACTCTCTGGGTGAGGACATATTCAGATGAAAAATGGGAGCGAAGCCCAGGGACAGGAGGTGTCTGAGGGGCTCTGGGACACCTTGATCGCTGTTCAACTAACTAGCAGAGTAGCCAGCTGCTCTGTGAAGTCCTCACCTTCCTGTTTCCTTCTCAGAACTCTGCGAGGGAATCTGAAGCATGGTCTCTGATTACTTACTGTGAACTCATCAAGTTGTTTGGCCAGAGTCCTTGGATGTCTTGGAAAGAGCTTTTGGTTTGGTTTCGTTTGTTTTTGTTTCTCGTATTTTATTTTTGTCATACTTTTCCTTTGAAATAGGAAGTCTCTTTTTGTCAAGAATAAAATGCAAACCGAGATTTGAGGTTGGATTAGAGCACAAGAAGAAATGAAGATTTTTTTTATCTTTTGTGTTGTACTATTTTTAACTGTGCGATACAAAACAAGTATTAGCTAACATTTAATCTTGTATATCAGGTCCTATTATTATCCCCACCTAACAACTGAGAACATGAAACCCAGAAAAGCTGGCTGAAATGCCCAAGTCCACGTAGCTAGTAATCAGTAGGCCTTATAAACCTGCTTAATGCCAAGGGCCTACAATGCTTTTGGGGGCTTCACAAAAGTTTTAATTATTTTTAAATCAGAAAAGAAAGAATGAATTTTTAAGTCTAAAGAAAATGTTTTAATATATAATATCGTATATTTGTCTTTATACCTACACAAGCACGTAAGTTTTCATTTCTTTAGAAGCAGGCATGGTGTTAGGTACCAGGCAGAATCAGAGTTAGCAGTTAGCAGGTGTCCAGGGCCCTAGAACAGGATGACCACTGGGTACAAAGTGACTCAGACATCTGGTTACACTGTCACTAGGCGAGCCAGGCCTACTTCATATGGCAGAGCAGCCTGTGTGTGACAAAGTGCTACAGGGTTTGCACTAGGCAGATCACAAGAGGCTTCATGAAGGAGCTGGGATTTGAGGAGAGAGGAGGTTAAACAGAAAATGGAGAATAGGGAATGTGGAGGTATTTGGGGGGAATGGAGAATTCACTGGTTTGGGGGAAACTGAGGCAGCTGATGGAGGTTGTGATCATCAGTTGAAACTCAGTTCCAAACTTACTTTTGAATTGTTCAAAATGCTTTTCACAGTAAATACCTACAATAATTATTGAATTCCACCAGCAGGACTTAAGGTCTAATTGTTACTTAACCACACAATGATTATCTCATATGATAAAAGGGAAAATAAGACTTTTGTTTTTGCTCATAGTTCTTTGCTGTTAAATATTAACTAGTCTTCATTCCTTCTTTTTTTTAAAAAAAAAAAAAAGATTTTATTTCTTGATTTTACCAGGGTTAGGGGGAGTGAGAAGTATCAACTCATAGTTGTTTTACTTCAGTTGTTCATTGATCGCTTGTTGTATGTGCCTTGACTGGGCAAGCCCAGGGTTTCAAACAGGCAACCTCTGCATTCCAGGTCAATGCTCTATCCACTGGCCACCACAGGTCAGGCCTCTAATCTTCATTCTTTAGCAGTCACTGTCTACCAGTAAGTAGCAAATTGTCCAAAAGGTCAAAGGAAATCATCTCATTTCCTTATTTTTGCATCAAAATGACATACTAAACTTTGTAGTACAGGTTTCCATGGAGCGGACTGGTTGTTTACAAACAGGGCTCCTCAGAGCTAGGGCTTGGTACAGGAGACAAGGGGGCAGCCAGGGACTGGAGGCTTGGCTCCTTTTTCTCTGAGAGATAGCAATATATATATATATATATATATATATATATATATATATATATTTCCTTTCTAAAAAGGGATTCCTTTAAAACATATATTTGAAAATCACTACAATAAAAACTTCATGAAAGGTAAATAAGGATTCCAAGAACTACTTTATTTATGTATTCTCTGCCTATTTTAAGAACAAGCTAAGGAAGTGGTTTTCAACATTTTTACACTTGGGGACTGATGAAAACAGGAGAATTATTTCTGGGGGCCGCTAAGGCAGAAATCACCCTGAGCATAAGTGGATTCGACTAAGATCATTGGGTCTGCAATCTTCATACAACATCAGGGTGGTTAACTCTTTTGCAGACTGGTAAGAAATTTCTAGTAAACTGGTCTGTAGATCAGCAGTCAAAAAACACTGACAGGTGACCTACAAAGATAGGTATGACATAGCAAGGTTTTTTCTTTTTGTAAAGAAGGAAATGGAAAGGAGGAGAAATAGTGGGAGGAAAAGGCAGACGTGGCCATGGTAAGGTTTGGGCTCCGATGTCCATGCTGAGGGGCTGGCCAGCAAGTTGGAAAACATAAGCTGCAGCTGGCAGGTGTGGTCCCCAGAAAGGTCAGAAGTATCAACTATGAGTTGATACTTCTCACTACCTCCTTCCCCAATACACAATCATTCTTTGTCTGCAGAAGGAGGAGAATACATCCTGGGCAAGGCCTTGAGCTCCCCAAGGTGAGCCTAGATAATCAGTGAGAGGCCTTCAGAGGGCTTGTTTAACCTTGGACAGACATGTCCTCTCCCTCCTGGCCATCCCCTTCCCTAGAGAACCCTCAGATGAGGACGAGAGGAGGCTCTGACAGGACACCTGGCTGTCCTCAGCCCTCTAACCACAGTCACCCCCTCAAAAATTATCAGAGAGTAACAAAATCTAGAAGTTCACATGTGAGAATCTCTACTAAATAAGAATGGCTAACATTTACATCATAATTACTCTGTGCCAGACACTTTTCCTAGCACTTTATTTATTTATTTATTTACTGTGACAGAGACAGAGAGAGTCAGACAGAGGGACAGACAGGAACGCAGAGAGATGAGAAGCAGCAATTCTTCATTGTGGCACCTTAGTTGTTCATCGATTGCTTTCTCATATGTGCCTTGACTGGGGGGCTACAGCAGACTGAGAGACCCCTTGCTCGAGCCAGCAACCTTGGGCTCAAGCTGGTGAGCCTTGCTCAAACCAGATGAGCCCGCGCTCAAGCTGGCAACCTCGGGGTCTCGAACCTGGGTCTTCCGCATCCCAGTACGATGCTCTATCCACTGCACCACCTCCTGGTCAGGCTCTCCAGCACTTTATAAGTGTTAACTCCTAGGAGGCTCACAACCTGATGAGGTAGGTACTATTATTATCCCCACTGACAAATCAGAAAGGTAGAATAACTTGCTCCAGGTCATACAACTAGACAGGGCTGAGACTTGAACCCAGATTGGCTTTGTACTCTTACCCACTCACTATGCAGCCTTTCAGTCTGCCAGCTCATTACAACCAGCTAGATGGGGACAGAAGTTAGAGATGATGTCCCTGAGGCTGAAGTCTCAAGTTTTCCCCTCAAGTGGACCCTACAGCCTCATTCTAGTCTGCTCTGTTCGGTGACTGCAGGTGGCACGTTGTGCTCCGTCTAGCCATTCACTGGTGTTGTAGATTCCAAAGCAAACCCAGGGTTTGAGGGCATGAGAGAGCTCAGGGCAGGCCTTCCTCATGGTGGGAAATTTAGCGAGCAAAAAAGTGCAAGACCGCATCTCAGTTGGTCCATCGTTTCACCTTATTGATGGTAATAATTATTGTGACCAATGTCCTTTAGAGCCAGATGCTGTTTTGGGGGAAGTGAGATGCAGATAAGTTAAGTAACTCCCTGGAGGACACAGCTAACTCTTCTCTGCTTGCCCCCATGCTGTAGCACCTCTGCTCTCCACATGGTCACCACCCCTGCACCCACGTACCTGCTAATGCCATTTGCACAGAACTTCCTTCTTGAGAGTTCTCAGGGTCTTTCTATGCTTCAGAAGTTCCTAAAGCCAGGACTGTTGTGTTTACTCGTTCTCTTTATACCCTACTCTCTCCCATGCCAAGAGCCCCACATGCAGTTCTGCATAGTGTAGACCCTAGTTAGAGGCTCCAAGTCCATGGCTATGACAGCACTCACAGGAGAAATGTGGAAAGGAGGAAACAGCCAAAACTCGAGTTTTCTGGGCTTCATCACTCCAAACAACTTCTCACCTACACACCCGAGAAATGCCTACCCATGAGTATCCAGGACCCAGCCTTGGACATCATGCAAATCACCATGCAAATGAGCTGGCAGCTGCTGGACTGGTTCCAAAGCCATTTGTGTCCATTCACAGCCAGATGGAACCCAACTACTGGCAAGAAAACCCTGCCCCTCCAAGCTCCTCCCTGTTACGATGACTTGAAGAGAAACCATGCAGCAATTTACTGGGAAGCCTCTAAAAGCAGTCTGTTAACTTCCTTGCCACTTCTCCTGCACCCCCACCTCCACCCCACCCAACACAGGCAGGAGAGGTGATAATAAACCAGCTGTTACCAGCTGTCATTGCAGGGCAACAACAACTACTACAACAACAACAACAAAGAGAAACAATTGCTCAGCTTTGCTCAGGAAAACACATGCACCCGACCCTGAGTAATCCGTGGGCTGCAAAGCCACAAGAAGAAAACTGATGCCAGGCCTGGCTTCGGCGCTGGGAACACATCGTTAGTCTGGACAGCACACAGACTGTGAGGCAACGTAGTTATGGGGCCAAAGTTTACTTTTGTAGCATCTATGAGGAAACAAATTCTAAGCAGACCAACCAAATTATTTCATTATTCACTGCATAGATGAGAATGTACTAAATGAGGGCTAGAAAAAAACTCTAAAAATGGCCCTTGTCAAGAAAAAAAAAGGGGGGTAAGATAACCAATCATAGCATCTTAATGTATGGGAGAGAGTCAAGCATCTTTAAGCTGTTTTAAAGACCCGTGTGTCCGGCAGGAAAACAGGCTGGGGATTTCAAATCCTGCTTCCTGCACATGGCTTGAAGCAGATTGCCGGCTTCTCCTTTTACCCCCGTCACCCGCGAAGCCATCATCCATATACTTGAAAGAAAGAAGAGTCCTTATGCTCTACAACACGTAATTTACTGTTAAAAACTCAGACTGCCTTCTCTACTGCAGTTTTTTGGGGTTATTTGTGTGTGTGTGTGTGTGTGTGTGTGTGTGTGTGTGTGTGTGTGTGTGTGTTTCTGAAGTGAGAAGCGAGGAGGCAGAGAGACAGACTCCCTCATGCTGTCCCACCGGGATCCAACTGACATGCTCACCAGGGGGCGGTGCTCTGCTCATCTGGGACGTTGCTCCATTGCAACTGGAGCCATTCTAGCACCTGAGGCGGAGGCCATGGAGCCATCCTCAGCGCCCAGGCCACTTTGCTCCAATGAAGACTTGGCTGCAGGAGGGGAAGAGAGAGACAGAGAGAAAGGAGAGGGGGAAGGGTAGAGAAGCAGATGGGTGCTTCTCCTGTGTGCCCTGGCCGGGAATCGAACCTGGGACTTCCACACGTGGGGTTGACGTTCTACTGCTGAGCCAACTGGCCAGGGCTCTACCATAGTTTTTATGAATTAATGAGATGACCCCAAAGAATAACTTTAAAAATATTACTTTGGCTTCTGAATGTCCTAAGTCCTTGCACTTTGAAGTATGGCAATGAGGGAGAAGAAGCCTAGAAATCAGGCTCTTCCAGGATGCAGTGGGTGGCCCAGGTGAGGTTTTGGACCCTGGAAGGAGAAGCACATGTCTTGATGCAGGTGGTAGGAAGGGAAGAGAGAAGGATCAGCACGTGGTCCACATGGTCCTATTTCAGCCCAGCCCACAGGGTATTGAGGAAGGGTCAAGGACAAGGAAACAGGCTGAGGACTGGACCCAGGCCCAATTCAGAGGTTCTGGCTTGTCTGCTCCTGACCTGTGCAGAGATTATGAGACAAGAAGGTAAGAGCTGACCTGCTGAGCCTCCAGCTAACAGACCAGAGGAAGACAGGGTGGAGCGGGGCTGGTACTGACTCAAGATAAGCCAGGCTGACTGCTGCGCAGAAAAGTGTATGTAACTTTCTCTGGACAAACCCTGAGCCCACTGATGAGCACAGCAGCAGTCACACTACTTCGCTCCTTGAAGGCAGGAAATATTGCAATCGGTATTTCCTTCCTCCTCAGCATTTCCCAGGAGGCAGTCACGCACCAGCTTGCTGCGTCGCCCCTACTGTGGGGACATAGACTGAGCCCTTTGAGTTACCTGCCGAATTCCTCTTCCTAGACTTTAGGGATAGAGAAAGCTCTTGCGAATAAATCCCTTCACAATCTTTTCTCTCTTCACTCTTTTATATCAGCTACACTGAGGGATTTCAATAGTCACGTCATTAGCTTTCAGCTAATCTTTTGGTCTTTCAACATTACACCTGTGGTATGTGCAATAGAGAAAAACCTGGGAGAACCCTAAGTGTTTATTAATATCGGTTCAATAAATAACAGAACGTCCATTCATGAAATATTGTGCAGAGGTTTGAAAGAATAAGGTCTGTCTCAATGTGTGAACTTGAAATGATATTCAAGATGTATTATATAAAAATGTAAGCATCTAATATTGTCTTACTTATGTCTAAACGGAGAGGGAATGATATTCATATATATGTCTTTATGTGCATAGAATGTTTCAGGATGGACACACTAGAAACTGGATCATCCACTGCTTCTAAGTAAGGCATCTTTTTTTTTCTTTTTTCTTTTTTTTGTATTTTTCTGAAGTTGGAAATGGGGAGGCAGTCAGACAGACTCCGCATGTGCCCGACTGGGATCCACCCGGCATGCCCACCAGGGGGCGATGCTCTGCCCATCTGGGCCATTGCTCTGTTGCAACCAGAGCCATTCTAGCGCCTGAGGCAGAGGCCACAGAGCCATCCTCAGCACCTGGGCCAACTTTGCTCCAATGGAGCCTTGGCTGTGGAAGGGGAAGAGAGAGACAGAGAGGAAGGAGAGGGGGAGGGGTGGAGAAGCAGATGGGTGCTTCTCCTGTGTGCCCTGGCCGGGAATAGAACCCGGGACTCCTGCACGCCAGGCCGATGCTCTACCACTGAGCAAACCGGCCAGGGCTAAGTAAGGCATCTTGAAGGTCAGAGGTGAGGGAGAAAACTTAGTTTTTACTGTGCTATTTGGTATGTCTGAATTTTAAAATTGTATGTATTACATTTTTAACTTCCAAACCATTATAGAGCCATTTGCAGTGTTGATTATGAAAACTGAGGCAGCAACACGGAAAATTTTATGATGTAATGTTAAGTGAAAAAAAAGCAAGACCCAAAGTCATTTTGTGCATTCTGATTTCAATCACGTAAAGATAAGCAAACAAAAGGAGACAATAAAAATGAACAAAATTTCAGAGTATAGTGCAGGGATTTTCCATACAAAAATTAACTTTATTGAGGTATGGTATATATATATAAAATGTATCCATTTTAAGTGTACATTTGGATAAATTTTGACAAATTTATACACCTAGATAGCCATCACCACAATCAAGTTATAGAACATTTTTGTTAACCCCAAAAGTTTCCATACACTTTATCCTATTCAATCCTGGCCTGCAACCTATAATGTGTTTCTCATCACTATAAATTAGATTTGGATTTCCTAGAGATTCATATAAACTGATTCATACAGTATGTACTCATTTTGTGTCCTGGACTTTTTTGGTCAGCATAATGTTTGTATCCATCTTCCCCTTGTCCCTCAGTAAATCCTGGGCAATGTACCTAGCTAAAAGGTTATAGCTCCAAGCCTTCCTTGCAACTACATGTGGCCATATAATAAAATGATGGCCAAAGAAACATAATTAGAAGAGTCATGTGGGACTTCTAGAAAGTCTCTGTAAAAGTGAGAGGCAGATACCCTTGTTTTTCTCTTCCCTTTCTCTTGCTGATGGCCTGGAATATGGGACTGATAGATGGCTCCCCAGCAGCCATCTTGGAATATGAAGTAAACTTAGGGATAAGGAGAAAAAGAAAATAAGCCTGGGCTCTTGTCTCTGATGACACAATGAAGCAATCATACCAGCTTGACTCCCTTCTTCTCACTGTTTTTACATGGGGGTTGGGGAATATATATATATATATATATATATATATATATATATATATATACACACACACACACTAGAAAGCCCGGAATATATATATATACTAGAATATATATATATACTAGAAAGCCCGGCGGTCATACGAAATGGCCGCTGTTCTAGATATTATAAATTGTAATTAAAATGATTTGTACAAAGGTGTCTGCTAATTCAAACTGAATTACCCAGGGCAGGCAGCGAGGACGCCCTTTTGCTTACTGCCCCACGGGGTTTCCCCCTTCTACTTGCTTAATTGCTTAAAGTAGAGTGCAATGAAGGAAACCACTGGCGGTACATTTCTTAAGAGCTACTGCTAGCTCAATAAATAAAGGTGATTTAAATAATAAAATGTTAATTCACATGTCAAAGATCTCTTTGTACACAACATTTCTTGTGTAGATCTTTCCATCATTTTTAAGCTCGCCTTGCAGAGGACCATCAATTATTTTTTATTTTATGTCCATTCTTTCACGAACTCTTGAACAGGCAACATAAAGTTGACCGTGTCCAAATGCAGGCTCAGGTAAAAAAATGCCAAGGAATGCTCAAAAATTAAAGTTTCTCCGTTTGAAACTGTTTTAATCCTTTTTGCATTTTGGTCAGCATTACTCTGTCGTTTTTTTGCATTTCTCTCCTGCCTTTGTTCAAGGGACTCATTTTGTCGAGGCAGGCTTTTTTGTCTTGCATCTGAGGCAAGCCTTGTTTCTCTATGCTCATCAGTCTCATTTTGCCAAGAAAGACGCATTTGCTCTGCGACTGAAGCAAGCCCTGTCTTTCTCTGCTCAGTGGTTTCTTTTTGTCGAGAAAGCCATTTTTGTGCAGCTTTAGCTCCTTTTCTCTCCTCTTCAGTGCTGTATTTTCTAGGAGGCATTCTTAAAAGAAATTACGTTAAGACGTAGTTTTTATGTAAAACAGATGATTGCCAATGCAAACAAATGTTCACCTTCCCCCTGACACGCTCAATTTGTGTTCAGCCTTAAATTGTTTCAAAAGCAGATGATTGCCAATGCAAACAAATGTTCACCTTCCCCCTGACCCACTCAATTTGCGTTCAGCCATGGCAACTTCACCCCATTGGCTAGTACAGTTACGCAAGCAACCAATAAGCTATCGGCGACAAACAGACACTTAAGCCACATATAATAAAAATATATATATATATATCTTGTTCCCACATGGTGGTTGGGGGAATATATATATATATCTTGTTCCCACACAAATGTTTTGGGCTTTTCTATTATAATATTGAAACTGTTCTAATTGCTACATATGCCTTCTAGCACCATTAGATTTTTTTTAATTACACATATATTTGATTAAAATTAAATTTTAAATTTAAAAATAAAGCTTTATACCAAAATCTGACAAAAACAGTTCAAGAAAACACCACAAACTTATCTCTTATGAACAGAGATGCAAAAATTCTTGACAAAATTTTAGCAAATTGAAACCAGCAATATGTAAAAAGAATAATGTACCATCACCCAAAGGATTTCTCCCAGAAATAAAGGTTGACTGAAGCATTCAAAAATAAATAATGTAATTGACTACATCAACAGAATAAAGGGTCAAAAATCAAATAATCAGCTTAATATATGCAGAAAAATCATTTGAAAAAAATTTAAATTTTTTCTCAGCAAATTAAAAATAGAAGTGAGTTTCTTCAATTTGATGAAGGGAAATTCTGAAGAAGAAAAAACTATGGCTAATAACATACTTAATGGTAGAAAAAAAATGAATGCTTTTCTCTAAGATAGGAACAAACAATAAATTGATGACTGGTCTTAACATATCTATTAAACATTATGTTAAAGACCTTAACCAGCCTACAAAGTAAGAAAAAGAAATAAAAGGCACAAGGTATGAAAAGGAAAAGAGTAAAACCTTCTCTATTATAGGCAACATGATTGTCTACATAGAAAACCCCAAAGAATTCAAAATAAACTCAATTTGACTAGAATCGATAAATAAATTTAGCAAGGTTAAAGGTCAATGCAAAAAGAAAAAACACAAACAATAACACACACACAATATATCAGCAACAAATAATTGGAAAATTATAATCTTATAAATCCCATTTACAATAACATCAAAAAGCATAAGATACTTAGGAATAAATTTAATGAAAGATGTGAGAGACCTCAACACTGAATATTATAAAACACTGAATATATATAAAATATTATATTAGCTGAGATAAGTTAAATAATATTTAAATAAATGAATAGACGAATCACACGAATGCACTGGGAGACTCAGTATTATCAAGCTGTCAGTTCTCCCCAAGTTGACCTATAGATTCAATGCAATTCTATTTGAAAATAGTTGTGGTTTTTAGACTCGGACAAGGTAATGGTAAACTTATATGGAATTTTAAAAATAGTACACCGAATCTAAAATAGAGTAAAGTAAGGCCAATGCTGTAACAGAGACCCATACAGGTTCTACAACAGCACAGAAGAAAGAATAGCTCTCACTTGGTAACTCAGGGGAGGCTCCTCAAAGGAGGTGCCATTTGAACGGGGAGTTGAAACATGACTAAGTTGCCTGACCAGGTGGTGAAGCAGTGGATAGAGTGTTGGACTGGGATGCAGAAGATCCAGGTTCGAAACCCCAAGGTCGCCAGCTTGAACATGGGTTCACCAGCTTGAGCACGGGGTAGCTGGGTTGAGTGTGGAATCATAGACTGCCGGGGTCCAGCCCCGGGGGGGTTCCAGGGGTCCCACAGGAGGAGACGGCGTCGGCGAAAATCGAGTGAGAGAGCCGAATTCTTTTCTTTCTCTTTATTCTCTAGTTAGCATTTACTGCCAGGCATCTCTCTCAATGGCTGGTCTAACATTACTTTTTATGCACACACACTAAGTTACAATCACATGGTATTTTGAATACATCATTGTTTTAGTTTCACTACGGTTACATATTTTTAGATAACAGTTAATTCATATCTAAGCTACAAGTCAGGTGGTAAGTTATTTAAAGTACAGTTATACAATAGTAATATTGGTACAAACTTCTAAAAGATTAGTACTAATTAATAACTCTATTTTACTCTTGTTGTGAGTCAAGGGCACAGAAAGAGATAGCAGACGAAATCATCAAGGACTAGCAGAGGACCACCGCTTGCTCAGGGAAATAGCCTTGAGTTCATGTAGTGTCCTAATTCTTTTCTCACAAGACTACAAAAGGCTTGCTATTAAGAAACTGACATAGTATAAAGAGTAATTTTTACTTAAAGATACATAGAGTGCACCTGCAAGATAGCTAGTAGCAACATAATATCAGAAGGCATTAGCTGCTATTGCTGCTATGAATCCCACCACATACCTCTCCTATTCTTGGAAAATACAAAAATCTCATGAGAATGTTTTACTGAGAAAACCCAGTAACTGCCTTCAGTGATAAAACAAGTCTTTTAACAAAACATTCTTTACTAGCCAGCTGCACTCCTATCCAAGGCCATGTAACAGGCCACTCACTACTCTTTTACCTAAGATTCTAATGTCTAGTTAAACTTTATTTATTTACTATATTCATATACTAGCTAAGTTCTAACTATATTCTTTCTAACATGATTAATATAAGAAATTCTCCTACAAACTTAACCCTTTATGAGGGATATCATGGCTAGCCTCTTATGTTTATGAGCCCAGATCAAGGGGCTTACAGGCTTTTCTGTGGAACTTACACCTTCTGTCTCATTTCCAAAGAAATTACTACAAATCTACAGGGAAAGTACGGTACTATTATCCCTGTGCCACAAATAATAGCACACACCCAGAAAAAGGGGGGATATAAGGCCAGATTAATTCAAAAGATAAAAGGGGGAAGTGTCATTGTGCCTTTCCTTGCGGTGACTTTGTCAACCCGCAGCTGTTGGTCTTACTGCGGTGACTCTATCTTCTTTTGCTGTGACTTTGTCAACCAGCAGTTGTGGATCTTCTTCTGCTGTGACCTAGTTAGCCAGCATTAGTGGATCGGCTCCCGACATCTCCCCCTTTTTTATTATTTAAATAAAGCTTTTGTATTTTCACCGTTGTTTCCCTGAGATTGCTGTTTAAGAGTCGGAACATGACTGGAAGGACAAGAAGAGCGATAATTGCCACAGCTATTATTATGCCTATATCAGTAGCCAGAGAGGTCAGGCCATGCATAGAAAACATACTTTTAATGTTTTCAACAAATTGATCAGCTACTTCTGAGGCAGAGACTAAAGAGCCTGAATGTCCTAAGTTTTGTATCTGCTGATGTAATTCTCTTAAATCTAAACTAATATCACTATTATTCCATACACCTAACAAATGATTCTGTACATTATTCCATGCTATGATAGACTGATTATATTCTAAAGGAGTCACACATATCCACCTGAATCCTGCATGGTATCTAAGAGTCATTCTAGCCTTCATAGCTAACAACTCATTACATATGTGAATAAAAGCCTCCTCTAAAGCATTCACTTTCAATTCTAACTTTCTATCTATAGTCTCCTGTACTGCTAATGCAAGAGATATATTACGAGATAAACTATCTACATGATTTGCAGTGTGAACTGATTGAGCTAAAGCAGTGGTGGAAGCAGCTACAGATTCTATAATAGCAATAAGAGCAGTAATTTCCAAAATCAATTCAGCAACAAATCGCTTTCCTCGATGGTGAGCAAGCGCTTCAGAAGCAGCCTGTAGTGCATGCAACCCTGGGTCATCATACCAAGGCTGAGACAGACTAACAGGTAACATCACATAAGGTGGCTGTCGCAAAATAAACATAACTTGAGCTTTGGTGTCAATAGATAGACAGTTTGTTAAAACATAGCGAGAGCAGGAAATGCTAAATATAGAATAACAGGATTATATGGAGAGTTTCTTGATGGCCTTTGCTGGGAAGTCACTGGTGACACAGGTGGCACAGGAGTCTCCTTCTGGCTGGGAGGGGGCAGCAGTGGCAGCAGAGGCCTCTGGTGAGACATGGCGAATCAACCGGTCTGGGATTCAGAGAGGCGAGTCAGCGTCCTGTGGAAATATACAAGCATACCCTCTCCCCTGGGTTAGAATTACATCTGGTCCCTTCCATTGACCTGTCAATAAATCCTTCCACTTTGCCATTGGTTTAGGCTTATCCAGATCCAGATTCCAGTGTCTCAGGTGTTGAATAATTCTGTATATTAGCATTCAAAAGAAATTTTTTAAAGTAAAAAGCATGATAAAGAAGATTTGCAGGGGTTCCAGTATACGAGTTTTCTATATTTATAAAAACATTACTACTCTAATAATTAGCAGGCAATTTAAAGAACACATTAAAGCTGGAAAATTCTAGTGTGACTTTTATTATTTTTCTATATTAAAAAAAAAACCTACACCTTTGTTGGGTAAATCTACTCTGCTTCATGCTCTGCAGCGGCAGCAAGCAGCCTGAAGCTTGAAGCAGTTTAGTCAAAATCAACAAGTCTTTAGGATTCATATTTCATATTATTTAAATTTAAATGAGCGCGCTTTACTTGTTTCAATTAAAATTATAAATTTGTAGGGATGATATTTTTATAATATTAGAGCCGGCATATTCAATTTTTGCATGCAAGAACTTAAAAAATCACATTTAGACAACATTAAACAAAGACCAAACACAAACAAGAATCAGACAAAGTAGACAAATCAGACAGATTAGAGAGAAACCCGGGATTTTAGAGATTAGAGTATGGCCTGCTTGATTTTTACACAGGGCAATTTTGATTGGAACATATTGGATAGAAACTAAACAGAACTCTCTCTTGAAAAGTTTCAAGAACGGCCGTTTATGAGATTCTGTTTAGCCATATCCAAACAGGTGTTCCCTTTGCCCTCTTTTCAGGCATAGAACAGGAAAGAAATAAAATGAGTTGAGAGAAAGAGGAGAACAAAAAAAAAAACTGTAATTTTTCCAAACTCTTAAGTCCTTCTATTTACTAAAGAAAATTAGATAATAACACAACTTTAAAACTCATCTTAGTTTTCTAATAATTCTTGACTTCTAATAGCTGCTGCAACCGGCAGCCGGAATCCCTCCATTTCAACCCCCACAAGAGGCTTGCTTCTCATATTTTGCATGAAGGCATGGGTGGTTCAGTGGTAGAATTCTCGCCTGCCACGCGGGAGGCCCGGGTGAGGTCTGAGACAGACCGGAGTTGACAAATGGATTCAGGCTGGCCCCAATTGTTACTGGGGCCTGAGGCTGGCCCCCTTGCCAGTTTCCCTGATTGCTACTTTGATTACTTGTCAGATTTTGGTTTTGTGGGGGCTGCCATTCTATTCCTAAATTTGGTCCTAATGGCTGATTTCCTCTAGATAAACAAGCTTTAACCACTTGTTCCCAATCATAAGGAGTCATCCAATTATGAGAAACTGTTTCTATTAAAGACATAATATAAGGAGAGGTGGGTCCATATTGACTGCAAGCTATTTTCAACTCTTTCAATAATTTATAAGAAAGCGGCTCCCATGTAGGATTCTCCTCATCATCAAATTCACCAGCCACAGCCACAGGAAAACATAATGCCAAATCAGTTTCCCCTTGGTCGCAAGAAGCTTGAATTGCCTTCTGCAACCCTGTTAACCCTGATGATTTTTTCTTTTCATTATCATCTGGTGATTGTACTGGTAGAGGCAAGGACATTTTAATAGCCTTATTTTCATTCTTTTTGTCAGTCTTGGAGGAATATAATATGGGCAAGACTGTTTTTGACTTCCAATCCTCATTATCCCTATTATATTTAGCTGCCTCATCTTCTAATTCAGCCTCATCTTTTGGAGATAAATGATCTTCACTATCATCCTGATGTTTACTTAATTTTAAAGAGGCCATAGCATGATTTGTAGTATTTTGAGACTGCCTTTTACTTCTAATTAACGGAGTCTCTTCTTTTGGAGGAGCAGTTGCCTTAGAAAGTTTATGTATCTCATGTTCTGGATTTAAGGCATCTTTAATTAAGCTCCATAAAGCAAATGTATCAACTGGGACCTTTTCTGGTCCATGTAGCTCATAATAAAGTTTTAAATCTTCTCCAACTTTAACCCATTTCTCAAAACTAAGCGTTCCCTCATCTGGAAACCATGGAGAACATTTTTGTACGAATTTCATAAAACGAGCTACTTGTTTAGTGGAAACATTAACTCCTTTTTGGGAAAGTGTATACTTAATGACTTTTATAAAGAGTCTTCTTTCTTTAGACTCAGTATGGCCCATGACTTCTCAAAATCTTAAGTTCTGAAATTCTCCACCTATCCTCACCCTGTCTTTCTTACAGGGGGGTCTGCAGCACCCTGAGTGGAGTCCTAGCCGTCCCGAGACAACGAGGGGGGATTACCTGTGAGTCCCTGTTCGGGCGCCAAATGCCGGGGTCCAGCCCCGGGGGGGTTCCAGGGGTCCCACAGGAGGAGACGGCGTCGGCGAAAATCGAGTGAGAGAGCCGAATTCTTTTCTTTCTCTTTATTCTCTAGTTAGCATTTACTGCCAGGCATCTCTCTCAATGGCTGGTCTAACATTACTTTTTATGCACACACACTAAGTTACAATCACATGGTATTTTTGAATACATCATTGTTTTAGTTTCACTATGGTTACATATTTTTAGATAACAGTTAATTCATATCTAAGCTACAAGTCAGGTGGTAAGTTATTTAAAGTACAGTTATACAATAGTAATATTGGTACAAACTTCTAAAAGATTAGTACTAATTAATAACTCTATTTTACTCTTGTTGTGAGTCAAGGGCACAGAAAGAGATAGCAGACGAAATCATCAAGGACTAGCAGAGGACCACCGCTTGCTCAGGGAAATAGCCTTGAGTTCATGTAGTGTCCTAATTCTTTTCTCACAAGACTACAAAAGGCTTGCTATTAAGAAACTGACATAGTATAAAGAGTAATTTTTACTTAACGATACATAGAGTGCACCTGCAAGATAGCTAGTAGCAACATAATATCAGAAGGCATTAGCTGCTATTGCTGCTATGAATCCCACCACATACCTCTCCTATTCTTGGAAAATACAAAAATCTCATGAGAATGTTTTACTGAGAAAACCCAGTAACTGCCTTCAGTGAGTCTTTTAACAAAACATTCTTTACTAGCCAGCTGCACTCCTATCCAAGGCCATGTAACAGGCCACTTCACTACTCTTTACCTAAGATTCTAATGTCTAGTTAAACTTTATTTATATACTATATTCATATACTAGCTAAGTTCTAACTATATTCTTTCTAACATGATTAATATAAGAAATTCTTCTACAAACTTAACCCTTTATGAGGGATATCATGGCTAGCCTCTTATGTTTATGAGCCCAGATCAAGGGGCTTACAGGCTTTTCTGTGGAACTTACACCTTCTGTCTCATTTCCAAAGAAATTACTACAAATCTACAGGGAAAGTACGGTACTATTATCCCTGTGCCACAAATAATAGCACACACCCAGAAAAAGGGGGGATATAAGGCCAGATTAATTCAAAAGATAAAAGGGGGAAGTGTCATTGTGCCTTTCCTTGCGGTGACTTTGTCAACCCGCAGCTGTTGGTCTTACTGCGGTGACTCTATCTTCTTTTGCTGTGACTTTGTCAACCAGCAGTTGTGGATCTTCTTCTGCTGTGACCTAGTTAGCCAGCATTAGTGGATCGGCTCCCGACAATAGACATGACCCCAAAGTCTCTGGCTTGAGCCCAAGGTTGTTGGCTTGAGCAAAGGGTCACTCGCTCTGTGGTAGCTCCCCCTCCCCAGTCAAGGCACATATGAGAAATCAATCAATGAACAACTAAGGTGGTGCAATGAAGAATTGATGCTTCTCATCTCTCTCCCTTCCTGCCTGTCTGTCCCTTCTGTCCCCCTCTCTCTCTGTCTCACACACACACACACAAAAAAAAAAAAAAAAAAAAAAAAAGAAAGAAAAGAAAAAGAAACATGACTAAGTACTTACCAGGTAAAGATATTCATGAAGGGCCTTGATTTACTCAGGTTTTGCTGATCATAAGGAACTAAAACTCACTGCATTTCATCAAATGATGGACTTGTATGTGGAACTGTCCTGGAGTAAAGTCCCATGGAAATCCTTGGTGAGACCTCACAAATTCTGGGCTTGGAGGGGAGTTCTGGATCTGAGGCTCCTCTCCTGGCTCAGCAGCTGAAGCCTCTAATGCTGTCTCTTGTTTGTGTCCATCCTCTTACCTCCGACCATCGGCTTTATTCTCTCTGTACTTTCAGATATGACGCCGGAAGGCTAGGTCAGAACCAGATGGTGAAAGCCCCTGTTTGGCTAGGCAGGTTGGCTTTCATCATGGTAGCCATTGAAGAGTTGCAAAATAATTTTATTGATTTAGAGAGGGGAGGGAGAGAGAGAAAGAGAAACATCTATTTGTTTTCCAACCATTTATGATTCTTTGGTTGATTCTTGTATGTGCCCTAATGGGGGATCGAATCCACAACCTTGGCTAATTGGGACAATGCTCTAACCAACTGAGCTACCTGGCCAGTGCCACCACTGAAGATTTTTAAGCAGGAAAAAGAAATAATAAGATTTGACTTTGAGGTAGATAATTTTGATGGTGTGTGGAGAGACCAGAGGTAGGAAGACCAGGGAGTATAGTATTCCAAGTAAAAGATAATGAAGGTCAAAATCAATGGAACTCAGTGAACATGGGGATTGGTTTGTAGCACAAATGCATCCTACCATGTCAAGATTTTTTATATCCCCTTAGGAGACAGGGGGACGGAGAGTTCAAGCATATGCATTTTGAAAAATACTCCCCAGCTGACCCTGGTTGAGAACTACTGATCCAAAGTGATGCCTATGGAAATAGAAAAGTGAGAACAGATGGAAGACAGGGGTGGGTCTGGGGGACCAATTGGACTTGGTGGAAGAAGAACTCCAGGTAACTCTGTAATTTCAAGCTTGGAAAGCTGGGTGGATGATGGTTTCATTTTCCAGGGTTTGTGAAATAAAGAACAGAGTAGGTGTATAATATGGGAGTGGAAATAAGAAAGATTGAGAGAAGAATTATGTCCACACACCCCCAGAGAGCCTAGAAATTCAGTCCCACTGAGTGCAGGCCCTGCAGGCAGAGAGCTAGAGATGGTCTGGCTCCAGCCAGCCCTTTAATTTTTGCCTCCATGGAGCAGGCCCTGTTGGCCAGAACAGTGTTATCTGGGCATTAATTAGTTGGACAGATGCTGCATCCTACGGCTCTGAGCAAGTATAAAGCAATTTTCTTCACGGTTTTGTCGGTGGTGGTGATGTTATTTAACATGGACTGTTAGTTTAGAATGGCCCTTAGTGTAGAATGCTTGGGACAGATTTGGCCAGCACCTCAGTCAGGTTCCAGGATTCTACTCCAGTGGTTCCACAGAAGAGGTTTTAATGAAGGGAGAATTTACAGGGATGTGGATAGGATTAAGGGAACCAACAAAGGATGTCGAGGCAACCAAGGAATCTCAACAGCGGGATGCAGTTACGGTCTAAGCCTGAAGGGGCAGAGGGAGAGGCTGGTACAGCTGGGGACAGTGGAAATGAGCTGGGTGGGGAGCAGGGGCTGCAGTAATCGCCCAGTAATGCAGCCACTACCAGAACTGAACCGAGGCTGCAGATCAGGGACTGACGGGCCGGAGACATGGGGCTGACCTCCCCTCCTTTCACCCTCCAGTCTCCTCTGTGGCTTCCCTTGGCTACACAGGGGGCAGCCTTGTGACTCCGAACTGGGGAGAGAATGGATTAGGTGTGGAGGTTTAGGGGGCAAGCGAGACACACCAGCACAACTACACACTCGAACTCAGCCTATGTAAGGCAGTGACGTGGGTACCTGAGGAATGGCAGAAAAGCCAAACACAGCAAGTCGAGATACTTGGATCCAGACAGGCCTGACCCTACTGCGCATGGCACAGAGACCGTCCCAAGAGCATATCACTGTCATTTGGGGCCTTGACTGCTTCAGTTATAAAATGAGTAGGTTGGAGGGACCACGTGACACTCCAAGCCTTCCAGGGTAAGACCCTTGACTAGGCTGTCAGTCAGCTTGCTCTCCATGAGCACAGACTGGGCTGGGCACTGTGCTCACTGCTCATGGCCCCCGCCCCATGCCATAGGGTTCAGTGCCCGACAAAGGGCAGCACTGGGGAATCCTGGCCTGCTCGGCATCTGGGACCAGACCAGGAGCTCCTCTCTTCCAGAGAACCCCAGGACGTGCAGAGTCAGCCAGGGGCTTTCTTAAATGTACTTTTCACTGCAGTGAGCTACATTCAAAAGGAAAGAAGAGCACATTCATTTCCAGAGAGCAGCAGCTTCACAGATCTGAGCTGCTGCTGCTCCAACTCCTGGAGCCCCCCCTCGCTCAGTTCCTGATAACTGAAGATGAAACTTGAACAGCAAAAGGGAAGTCTCCTTTCTCCTACAGAGGTATCAAATCCTGTTTCTAGACAGTTTCAGTTCTTAAAGACACAGGATTCCATATTTTCTCACCCAATAGGCTAGACGGCAAAGAACTTTTGGTGACCACCAACCACATTGCAGGGACCTGGGGTGAAATTGAAGTGAACCACAAAGCCTTTCTGAAATCCGGGTTTGAAAGGGGGTCCGGATATTTCTGAAATGCATCATCATCTTTCTCTTTATTAATGTAAAGAATTGGTCTGGGTAAGTGCACAGATTTGCTTAGTCTGATCTGGGGCCCAGGGTGTCTCTGAGGCTTTTACTTTTCTAGCTTCCTCCAGGGATCAGATGTCTCAGGTGTCAACATCATGGTTTTCTTCTGAAGGTGGAAAGGTCTGTGCATGCTGGCTGCATGGTCACTCCAAGGGTGGCCTCTGGGAGATGCCCACTGCTTTGTTGTGCCCGTGAAGCCCCTAAGGCCACTGAAGAACAACCCCAAGGTGAACTGTGTCAGGATCTTGCTGCCATCCAAGCATTTATTTGCAAAGTCAGGCTTGGTCGAGCGTTATGTTTTGTGGGCTCTGTAGTTTATAAAAAGGATCAAAGAGGGAACAAAGAAAGACAAAGAAGAAAATATGAGAAAGAAAAGGTGGAGCAGGTGTCAGTAAGGTTTTCCAAGCCCAAGAAAATATACAATCTAGAGAAAAAGGTGATGTGTCTATTGAAAATGAGGAAAGGGAGGTGTTTCCTCAAAGACTCAGTTTAGACCCATTAAGTTTTCTCACTGAAGTCAGACACCGGAACAGGTGGATACAAAGTGCTGTGGGATCTTTAACAACACGGCCCATTCATTAGTGTATTTATTTATTTAAACGAGCAGTAACAATAGAATAGTCTGTATGCTGTGACTCATGCACACAGTAAAAGCACCTGAAAATGTCAGGGATCACAGAAGGCCACAGGGAAAAGTGACATTTGGCTTGTGATGTAAAGAATGCTTAAGAAATGGAGAAAAAGTGAAGAAGAGGAACGGCAGAGATGAGGACCTAACTCAGCCTAACACAGCCCAAGACCGAACAGGAGAAACGGCCCCAGAGACTCTGCACCTTGGAGGTGACCCTCAATGACACTGCCTGGCTTTCTCCTTGTCCCCGTAGGGTGAACATCTGCCAGCAACACTGGGATCATTTAACCCAGTTTAAAATAAATTTCAGAAAAGGGCCAAATCATAGCTGTGATTCAAATATGAAATGAGTAGGTGTTAAAATATTTACTTATTAAAGATTAAATAAGACCATAAAGATTAAAGATCAATAGGGGAGGTAAATGGTTATGACCAGTTTAAAACAGAACTCAAAGAACAGGCATGTTTATAGATTTGGAATGTGGAAATGAATATGCAAATAGAGGCAAACTGGTTTTTCCAGGGAGAGAGCAGGTGGAGAGTACAACTTACCTTCTACAGATAGGACATAAATAGCTATACTGTATACATCTATAGCTACAAATTATTTTGCATTGATATTAAGTAGCTACACTGAACAGAGCTGTAAAATGGCTCAAAGACACTGGAAGCCTATGACTGGAGTACCTGAGGGGTGTCCTCTAAACAACATACCCTTTCCCTTGAAATTCCCCTTACAAGATCAACCTGTTCATTCTCATTCATTCCCCCCCCCAGCCCAAGTCGTTTGTATATGAATTTCAACCCCTCAGTGAACGCAGAAGTTAAGTAACCCTATGCAAATATTAAAAACAAACAGTGATGATTGTAAAACAAGCAAAAATATAAACTATCTTTACAACATTTAGAGTAAATTGAGGACAATGACCGAAGAGATGCATTTCCCATGTATTTCCTGCCCCCTCCACCGCCTCCTCCTTAACATCATCAACCTATTGTCGCTGTCATCTCAACTCTATTGTGAAGCAACTTCACTGCTGATTTATGGGAATCCCTGATTTACAACAGTGGACTGACCCAGATGAAGAATTACAGGAACAGAGGAAGTAGGTTAGGTCCATGCTCTTATATGGGGAAACCACAATGAGGAATTCACATCACAAATAGAGTGATATTAAGTGATTTGGGGGGGTTGAAGTGGGGGTGAAGGACTTAACAAAGGTGAAGACTAAGGAAGGAGGAGCCATTCATTCAGTCAATCATTGAAGCAGACACATTTAGTGCTAATCACGTGTAGTTAGCAATCAGAGCTATATGGATAAGTAAAACAGGATCCCTGTCCTGTAGTTGTTTAGAATTGAGGTAGAGATGTTCCTTGATCCGACCAGATGGAAAAAAAAATGGATTTCCTTTGCTCAAACTGAGACAGGTCTGGAGGTGAGATTAGAAATTGTATGATACAGTGGCCCTTTAAAGTGTGTGTTTGTGTGTGTGTGTGGGGGGGGTGTCCTTTGCTGGTCCTGCTCCCTGCAACACACACAATGGGAAAATAATTACTAATTGTTTGACTAATACCTAATTAGTAATGATAACAAATTATTAATAAATTATTTTATTATTTTTAAATACATATTAATTAATTTTATAAATAAATGTCTTGGTTTATTGCCAGGATAGTTAATTGATTAAAATAGGTAGCTCATCACTAATAAGTTCAATAATACTTAACTAATAATTAGCAAATTCCCTGCCGCAGCTCGAGAACTGCTGTGAGGGGCTTCCTTGGTTCTTTCCGTTCTTGAAACTGGACGCTGGCCACCACTGATGGTCCTCAAACTCTCTCACTTTCTCGGTTTTATGAAGGTCTGCCCGGCAAATTGAGCCTGCTGTGGGTTTATGGCGTTTTGGAAGGTGCTTTGTTTTGCCTGTTCTCTGGTCTAGAAGAAACTGGTGAGGAAGCTTGGGCAACAGGAATGCCAGGGTGCTCAGAAAACAGCCCCGCTCTCCAGGCATCAGGGTACCAGCACCTGCGCTTTCCATGAATGAGTCATCCCGGATCTGGAGCCAAAGCTGACGCCTTGCTCACAGTGGCTGAAAACGTGAACTAGTTCAAGAAGAGTCTTGATTAATGGATGAATAGATAAAGTAGCAGGTTATTAAGGGAAATCAGGGAAGTTCCAAGGGCACCTCTGGCCTTTAAGGATGATGTCTTAGTGCAAACACTGGACTCTCCCTCATCTTCCCTCAGTGTTGTGGCCGGAATTCTGGTCTAGTGGCCTTTTGTCTACTCTGTGATGACATTTCTGATCTTTTTAAGAATACTGTGCCAGAAAAGGTCATGCTAAAACACCAAAAGAGCAGGTGAGCTGTCTCCAGGGGCAGAGTCTGCCTTGAACACAGCCCCAGATTTAGGACATAAGTTCTTCAAGCATGCCAAACCAAGCACACCAGCACCTGCTAAACAGACTTTCAGGGTAGCTCGTGCTAATGGTAATAATGTCCATGGCAACAATATAACCACATTAATCTCTTTTGTCCCAAATGGACGGGGAGAGAGAAGAATTTCATAAAGGTGGTCAATTTCCAAATGGGCAATCCAGGAACGTTCCCTTGACCCCAAGCACAGAGCAGTTTCCATAGATTCTGGCCTTGTCTAACTCCACTCTCACACCCCAAGATAAGCCGCATGATTGGGGGGTGGCTTTTTTTTAATAGCATACCACCCTGGAGGAGATTCAGCATTATTTCCCCAGGAGTAGGGATGGCTCCGGTTCAGAGCTCAGGGATCCCTATCACCATCTTCCCTTCCTCCTTCTCTTTTCCTTCTTCCTTTTCCCTCTCTTTCCCTTCCATTCTCTCTCTTTCCTCCCCTCCATTCTTTTTTCTTTCTGCTCCCTGGCTATGATGAGCCTTCTTGTTACCACAGGGATGACGCTGCCAGCTCTTCCAGGATATCATGGAAGGGAAGACATGTCAGTGAGATCTGGTGCTGCCCTTCTTCTTCTAGCTCCTGCAGAGGCAGAGCCCTCAGCCCTGGTAAGTCCATGGGGCTGTGGAACCCCTAGCATTGATGGGAAAGAAGAGAGGGGCTTTTGAGTCTCTCGCTTTCCTGTTCATTAGAGTGATCACACTCAACCACGGTTTGGGGTGAAACTGGGGCCTGGTTCATTGATGGAAATCCCAGGCTTCAAGGCTGGGCTGGTGCAAGGCTAGGGCGGGACTGCGGACAGGAAGTGGTGTGCATGTGGGTGTGAAGGAAGGGCTTCCTCTCTGCTGACACTTTCTCAGCCTCCCTCCCTTTCCCTGCCCAATAAACAACCATGCAGTGTGAACAGAACCAAGCAAATCCAATCCCCACCAATTTGTCTCCTTCCCTTGTCCCTCCTGGAATAATCTAATAGTTACTCAGATTTATATAGAATTTCTACGTTGTCAGAGCAGGAGCTGGGGAGCTGAGACCGCCCCTGATGTGAACGGGAGCTTGGTAACAACGTTCTTCGTGGCCAACCTCAGTGCACATTTGGTTTTCAGGACTCTCGTCACATCTCCGGTTATTTTGGAGGGGACTTGGTCCCAGCACCATGACTCACACCTTAGGCTACCCTAGTTTTGGTTCCCTGACTCCAAATTTTCTGTTTTGACATCAAAAGTGAAGACCTAACTGTCTCTAAATGTGAGCTAAACCTCAATGAACACACAGCTTAGGGAGGCAACCCCTGTGTTCAGCAACTAATTTGAATAAAGTTCTTGAGAGCAGACGAGGCCATTCGCACACTGAAGCAAAGTGGCTGGATTTGGGGATACTAAGGAGATACAACTAACTGCAGGACTTGGAGGACCCATGCATGACACAAAGGTTTCCGACCAGGTGGATGACGGAGTCCTTTATGAAACAGGTGAGAACAGGTTGAGAGGCATGTTTGAAAGAAAGACTATAGGGGTCATGAGTACAGTTTGGAACATTGAGTGGGACACGCTTGTGAGATGTCCTCTCAGAGACACGTGGTGGGGAGCTGCAGATGCAGGTCTGCCCGCAGGAGAGTGGGGCTCCGGGGGCAGGTGGGGGGCTCCCAGTATAGGAAGACAAGGTGGCTGAGGCCCCGAGGACAGGAGCCCTTTATACTGAGGAGCAGATGGGGAGAGAGAAGAAATGCAGAAGCCAGTGTCCTCGGCCGTCGGGAAGTAAAGGAAGAGAAAGCCTGAGACAGTCCCATTAGACCTGGCAACCAAGGCTGACCAGGGGCCTCTGAGTGGGCAGTTCCGGGGAGGTGGTAGGAGAAAGGCTAGATTTTCCATGGCAGTGACCGACAGAGTCATGAAATCCAGTTCCTCCACCCTGAGCGTGAAGTTAACTTTCATTTCCCGACCTCCCTTGTAGCCCGGTGAGGCTGTGGGGTTGAGGCCTGGCCCACAGAGTGTGGGCAGAAAGTGATTTATTATCACCTCCAGTTTCTCCGCGTCCCCTCCATGGACCCCTCCTCCTGAGTCTCCCGGTCAGAACAGGGGGTCTAGGGGACTCCAATGCCTTGAGGGGCACAGAGCAGCTAAATGAAAGGAGACTGGTCTCCAAATTACTCTGTGGAGCCACAGGGCTCAGGCCAGTGGGGACAGCAGCGCAGACACCCGGGGTTAGCAGTGGTGTGAGTGAGCGACCAGCTGAACAGCAGGGACAGTAGGGGGTCAGAGCAGACCAGCAGTCAGGACAGCTAGACAAATCCACAAGCTCCTTTGTGACCCAGCAGGGAAGTCCCTTTGGCCTTTGCTCTGCAGCCCCTTGAACTTGCCTTCCTGTGGAGCTTAGCCATGGCCCTGGAGGCCTAGGAGCTGCAAAGCCACCTGAGGAGACAGACGACACCTCTTCAGGAAGAGAAAACATACTGTGTCTCTCAAGTCCAAGAGCTTGGCAAAAGGAGCAACAATAACCATCTTTATTATCCAAATTCTAGAGAAAATGATTCTGCATCACAGCGGAACCTACTAGCTGCCAAAGTGGAGGTGAAGTGAGTCCTGAGGATGGTCTCCCGACCTGGTGCGCTCAAGGCTCTGAGTCAGGTGCCCACGGACACACCCCAAACTCCGAGCAGGGGGCCTGGCCCGGTGCCTCCCCTGGGAACATGGATGCAGCTGCGAGGGAGATGACCAGGCCCGGGAAGTAAGACCCATGAGCGGCAGAACACCCCGAGGTTCAGGAAGAGGACACGTGGAGGAGGCCCCGCACAGGTCCCCTCACACACGGCTGTGAAGGGAACACTCCTCCCAGGCGTGGAGAGGACCACGGCTCCTCGCTGGGCCTCACCGGGGCAGGCAGCTGGCCACGGGGTCGGGCCGCAGCACGGGCACGAAGTTCACGGGGCACAGCAGCAGCGGGCACATCTTCTCATGCTCCTTCAGCGCCTCGCTCAGGTGCTTCAGCTCCTCCCGCAGCTTCCCGATCTCCCTCTGCAGCATGGTGTTCTCCTGCTCCAGGCACTCGTACTCCTGGGGAGACGGCAGGCAACGTCATCTGGGCTGCTGGCCTGACCTGCGGTGCTGCTCACCGCCTTCCCACCCAGACTTTCTCCCGATCCGCCCCCTCCGCCCTCAGAACTGCTCATTTCCTTAATGTCTGTCTTCTCCAGCCGGGATGAATGGTTCACAAGAGCAGGGCTTGTCGAAACATCTTTATGAGGGATAATCCACGTGACATAAAAGACACTGATTTTAAGTGTATGATTCAGTGAGTTTTGACAAATGTTAAGTAACTAGGTTGATCAAGACAGAATGTTTCCATCACTTCGAAAAGTTCCCTTGTGCGCCTGTGCAGCCAACCCTCCCCCCCTCACCCCCGCCCCCTCCCCCAGCCTGCTTATCCGCTTTCTAAAGGTCTCTGCTGGGTTCATTGCTAGAGCCCCAGCACTTGGAACAGTGCTGCCAACATGACAAATGTTTGTCGAGTCCTGCGTAAATGAATAAAAGTATCTCTTGCTTTGGCTCACGTGTTAAATTTCTTTCACATCCGCATCTACGGAGGCGTAGAGCTGGAGGGGGGATCAGAGAGACCCCTTAGCCCAGCCCACACAATGTATTATAGAAACAGATCTTTGCTGTGTAATTCTAGCTCAGGCATCCAACTTGCGCTGAGCACTCTCGCCTTCAAAGGGCAGTCCTTGCCCTTTCGGAGCTGCTCTGTGAGAAAGCTCCTCTTTGCACTGATCCAAAAACCCTCTCTCCTTCAAACCCACCTATTGGGCTTGGTTCCACCTTGTGGAACCACATAGAGTAAATTCAATACTTTTCAACATCGCAGTTCTTGAAATAGAAGACGGCCCCATACCACTTCCCTTTAGGTATTCTCTGAGCTCAACTGCCTCAGGTCCTCTGGGTTCCTTGGGTTTTAGGACCACCGGTCCCTCTGCCCTCCTGGATGCTACCCAACACATGTCCCCGTTTGCCAAGAGCTCTGAGAGATTATCATTCCCAAACTCAGTGCATGATTCCGGGGAGGGCCTGACCATGCAGGGAGCAGATTGTGGAGGTGATCTGCTCTGGCCTGACCCAAGCCTATAGCCACCTCGCCCTGGGGACTCTCCCTGAGCGTGCAGAGAAGTGCAAGCTCTGTCGGCATCTGCTGCTTCTCCAGCTATACTTTGAGGATGTTTGATGTTGTGGAGCTTAAGAATGCGCTTCACACCTGCCTCTGCTGAATTTCACCCTGTTCCCAAGAACATCTTTCAGCCTAGCAGATCCTTCAGACTCTTGATTTTGCCGGCTCATGGATTAGTGATACCACAAGCTCTAAGCTGTCCACAAACTTGATAAACAGGTCAAGCAGGCCTTCCTTTTTTTTCATCCAAGTCATTAATTTCTACAATACACTCGGCCAATGGCAGAGGCCCTACGGCATGCCAATTGAGACCCTCCTAAGGTTGACAATCTTATTTAAATCTTGCTGAAATGTTGTTTTCAGTTATTTCTAGTTTGATTCACACTATTAGGCTTCGTTGTACCATGCACACCATGTTTCCTGAGCAGAGGGCCCAACCTTATTATCCATCACATCTTTCCTCTTACTAGTAATTTTTAAGAAATATCACTAAGAAAGTTTGAACTTTCTACAGGCCTTTAAAGCACATGCAAATTCTCAACTCTGCCCCTAGATTTCCATCCTCTTTTTCTCTGTGGGCCCACCACCTCCAGGAAGGCTTCTGTGATCACAGCACCTAATGGAAGCATATCTATTATGGTTCTTATTCAGTCTTGTATCATATTCATACTTAAATAATATCTCTCTCTTCCAAGACCAGAAATATCTAGCACCTGGGCCTCTGCCACCCTCTCTTGTAGCCCCGCCTGACAGGCCCCAGTGCTGGCATCTCAGTGCTCAGTGACCTCTCAGCCCCTGTCTCCTTCTCTCACCTCCTTTCTTCCTTCCCTTCCCCTCAAGCATCTTCATCCCTCTAAGAACAAGGAGCCCAGAGAGGCTGCATGCAAAGGTCACCTGGGCCATTCCTCGCCTCCTGCCTTTCCCAGACAGGCTCTCGGGGTGGTCTGGAATCCTCTCCCAGGCGGCAGGCCCCACCCCTTCTCCCCAGGGCTGTCCTGGGTCAGTTTGGCATCAGTAGCATGAGGGTCCTGTTCTGCCTCCAGCCCTTCTCCCTGTGGCCTACCACCCCCTCGTCCTCACACTCTCCTCTGGCCTCTGACAAGCTCTAGTCTTAGAGTCAGAATTCAGTCTACAAACACAGCAACCACACCCTCCTTGGGCAAGGGGAGGGTCCGGACGGGAGAACCTGGATGAAAACCGAGGCACTGTGGGAAGCCCGGCTGCAGTGAGGGTGAGAGGCTGTCACTGTCACTGTCACACTCACCCTCACACACACTCCACCCTACAACTGGAAATGCTCTTCACTTCCAAGTAAAAAGAGAATAAATTCAAATGGTTCTACTGAACTAATGTTTAAACTAGACTCCAAAGAATAGGAAACTCTCTTCCTGTGTCAAGATTTTCCAAACTGACTCCCTATATTTACTGAATTTGCAAGACGCTGCGAGCTTTTGAGCGTTCTCTCTGGAATCCACCAGGAGTCATGCTGGTTCAGGTGTCACCCCTCTCCCCAGACCCCAGCCCTCAGAGCTTCAGAGACGTGGGCACAGGCCACCCAGCGGGCCCCTCGCCTGCCTTCTCCGCAGGGACTTTCTCCTCTGGGATTTAAGTTTTACTCACAAATACACTCAGGGACTTTTATTGAGCTGAGGGAATAAAAAAGAGAGAAGTAAAAATCTTTTTCAGGTGAGAGCAGTTCTACATAAATAAAAGGAGGAGCTGGGAGGGGAGGCGGAGGTGGGGCGGGGGTGAGAGCACCCTGAGTGGGAACAAAGAGTAACACCCACTTCACACCAGGAAGAAACTGCCTGCACTTCCCGCACATAAGAAATAGAAGAGAACATTAGACCCTTTGCTATTTCCAAAGAGAGGCTCGGTTTAGCTCAGTGACTGCCGCGTCTTGAGTCCTTTACCCCAGGAGAGTGTGAGGTCAAATGCTGCCTTCCTGGGTAACCGCCAGGCCACTGTCACCAAGCAGAGATCTACAAAGTAGGGGTGGCGAAGTCGCTGCAAATCCCAAGTCTGTCTCAGAAATTAAGCTGTCCAGGGCCACGGTTCTCAACTGGGGCAATTGGGCAATCCCCAGGGGACATGTGGAGTGCCTGGAGACAGTCTGGGTGTCCAAACTGGGGCGGGGGGGTGCTACTGCTTCTAGAGGGCAGAGGGCAGGGATGCTGCTTAACGCCCTACAGCGGACAGGGCAGCCCCCGCCACAAGGACTTATCCAGCCCCGAGGTTGAGAAACCCTGGTCCGGGCATCTAAGAGGGGTTCACTGGGGAACGAGGGGCTGCTGGGGATATTCAGGGGGCCCAGCATGCTTCTGAGACAGAGGGGAGGAGCAGGTAAAGAAGGCATCAGGGGCCAAAGGTGACAGCCAGTAAGGAGATGCAGGGCAGGAAAAGGCCATCAGGAAGACACAGCCGCATGGAGACCCCATTGCACAAGCAAGAAAACTGAAACTCCGAGAGGCACGATGACTTTCCCAAGGTCATGTGGACCGGAGCCTGATCCCTCTTTCAAGGTCAGCTGCAACTTTCAAGCCATGACAGCAACTCGGCTTTCGCTTGGCAGTGCCTGGGGCTCAAATTCCCCCGCAGTGGTTACCAGCAGAAAGGGGCTGTCAGAGCTCAGGATTTTACAACAAGTCTCTTCCCAAACCTTAAGCTGATACCTTTCCCAGCAGAAACATGTGTCACCAGCAAGGGTTGTAAAAATGAATGTCATCATCAGTTTCTAAACCAAGTAGAGACTAACGCGAAGCATTCTCTTAGAATAGGCAAGATCTGAGAAAACTGTGGCAGCGCATACCACAACCACATTGCTCAAGATGTGTGTCCGTTTGTGACATTTGGCGCTCCTGAGGATGGCATCGCTGCCTTCCTTCGCTGACTCAGAATTCTTTCTCAGTCTTACGCCTTTAGGTGCCTGGCTCCAACCAGTCTGACCCACTTCTGAGAGAAGTGTCTTTCAGCTTGTCCTAGGGAGCTGGGCTGTTCACTGGGGCTCCTGTTCGTGGATGTGGACTCAGGCGCGTGCCCACTGTTCAGAGATGAGTAGGAATCGAAAGCCCCAGGAGAGGTGGAGGCACCTGGAAGGGATGATCTGAACAGCCACAGAGAACAGTGAGGTGCCCAGAGACACGTTAGGAACCGCTTCTCATCAGGGCAATCCAACTCCCAGCAACCACTTCCCTGAGGGGAAAGCTCACAGTGAGGGGCAGCCCCAGCCTCTCCCTGGTCTAGCCTGTCCAGGCTCTCCCACTGCCCTGCCCTCCAAGGAAGCCCTGCCTCAGAGGACAGTCCTCTCTCTGGCTTTGGAGATGGAGAACTGGGAGCGGAAGGTGGTAGGTAGCCCAGAGACTTCTAGGAGCTGGGACAGAGTGACTTTTCAAGGTGTTCGCAGTGAGTGAGTGAGTGAGGTGGGCAGGAAAGAAAGGTGGGAATTTTAAAAGTCTTGCTCAAGGCAAATAAAGGTCTTGAGTTACTTTGAGATAGTTAGCAATGCTACCCCACAGTCTGGGGTAGAGAAATTTCTGGGATGGAGACTTGACTCAAATCTCCACAGGGAGCTGCAAGCAGCCATGACCGCCGGGCTCTGTTTTCTGCCCCTTCTGGACACACAGGGTGTGTCCCTGTGAGCTGGCCTCACTCGGGTTTGAGGAGGAGGTCTCCACACACTGTACCCCTCCTCACTTTTCCCATCCTGCAGGTGGTCTAGGAGCCCCAGGGGGTCTGCGGGGCTTTCTGCCGTGACTGATAACCGTGCCAGGCACTCTGCCCGCATCTCACTGGACCTCAGTACAATTATATCTCACCACATGTTGTGTCAGACACTCCACTTCCGATACATAGATCTTTTTCCAAAATGAAAAACATCTTTATACTATGTTTACTTTTTCTTTTTTTACTATGTTGGCCATAAAGAACATAGATGCCTGTAACTAGGATGTGCTCCCTGGAGGGACGAGTCACGTGGTACCCTCGGGCCAGGCATGATGCTCTTCTACAGAAGGACTGGGTATTTCCATTTTCCTGAGCCAGCCACCAGCTCCCTCAGACCCTCTTGTGAACAGTGACGCACCCGTGTTGGCTAGTGACGGTGAAGGTGTGGCCTCCAGTTTTGGGGTCTGTATATGGATGGAGCCCCTGTCCTGACCTCCTGGAAACTGTCAACAAAACTGGCCTTGCTGAGGTGACCGGCCAGTGACGCACGGTTCTCAGTCCTTCTTCCAGATCCACAGAGCAAGAGCAGAAGGGGGTGTTTACCCACGGAGGGGCTGGCTTTCAGATCAATCAGCTGCATTTCTGGAAAGGACTCCTGGCAGAATTAGCTATGTCTATGGACAGCAGAACAACTTGGGAACTCCACAGAAGGGCTTTCTACCTGCAGCTCGAAGAGGGATCAGGTGGAGCTCTGGCTAAATGGATAGAGCACTGCCTCGGTATGCGGACGATCCAGGTTCAATTCCCGGTCAGGACACACATGAGAAATGACCATCTGCTTCTCTTCTCTCCCTCTCCCCCTTCTCTCTCTCTTCCCCTCTCGTCTGACTGCTTCCTTTCAGCATTGGCCCCAGGCACTGAGGACAGCTTGGGTGACTTGAGCATCAGCTGCAGATGGCGGCTGCTGGGTGGATCCCAATCAGAGCACATGTGGGAGTCTGTCTCTTTATCTCCCCTCCTCTTACTTAAAACAAAAAAAGAGGGATGAGGTGGGAGTACGTGTGGCAACCCCTAAGTTAAAGTACGTGGCATGGACTAGAAGCTTTCTGGGGGAAAAGGCCCCAGCTGTCCAGCTGGCACGTGTTCATCTGGTCATCACACCCAAGAATGACAGGAATGGAGATAGACCTAGCTTCACGCGGTAGTAAATTACTTTCTGTTGTTTTCTGTGCTGGGCAGAATAATGCCCCCCCCCCAAAGAGGTTTAAATCCAATCTTTGGAACCTGTGAATATGTTACTTTAGGTGATAAAAAGGACGTTGCAGAGGTGATTAAGTTAAAAACCTTAAAGTGGGGAGATTACCCTGAAGTATGTGGGCCCAATGTAATCAAATGGACCTTATAAATGAAAGGAGTCAGGAATCAGAAAAGGAGACATGTCAGAATAATGCAGCATAAGAAAGACTCACCTGGCCAGCTGGCTTTGCAGATGGAAGGGGACCACCAGTCAAGGGACACAGAAGCTTCTAGAAGCTGGAAAAAGCAAACTGACTCTTCTCCAGAGTCTCCAGAGGGAAAGCAGCCCTGTCGACACCTGGATTTTAGCCCAGCGAGATCCATTTCAGACACCTGACTTCCAAAACTCTAAGATAATACATCTGCGTTGTTTTAAGCCATCAAATTTGCTGTAATTTGTTACAGAAGGCAAAAGACACTATTATACTTTCTTCAGGAACTCTGCTTCCCAAGGACGGGAGCAGGATCTTACTCCTCTCTTTGTGACCCAATGGCAATGCCTTGACCACAGTGGTGCTTAACAAGTATTCGTGGGATGAATCTACCTGACCTTGCTTTATGGACTGTCTTGTTCAAGTCATTCAGTCACCTCTACACACATAATCACTCGGACTTAACGCTGAGTGTCCTCTTGTGTTTTTTTATATTAATATACGTGGCTTGGACTAGAAATTTCTTGAGGGGAAAGGCCCGCGCTGTCCAACCGGCACTTGTTCTGAATGCAGGGCCATGCGGCAAGCCGCAGGTAACAGGAAGCTAGAGCCAGGGTAGCTTCAGGAGCAAGGCGGGAGGGAGAAAAGAGGCAGAGGGCATTGAACTCCTTCCGTGGGAATTTTACAGAACCAAAAAAGGCTGGGAAGAACCTTCCCTGACCCTATTCTGAAGATCCTGGGTTCCAAGCCTTCCTACTTCCAGGGAAGAATCTGATATTTATCATTTATGCCACACTGTGAAGTTGTATCAGTGGGTCAACTCTCCCTGGGGTATGTACCTTCTAAATCTGTCTCTGTTCATTGTTAAAAGGTTTTCAGAGATTATTTCTCTTTAAAACACTTTTGAGTCTCCTTTGCTATCAGTGCCCCCAGACTGGCCTTGCTAGGATAAAACAACCTATGGCAAGAAAGCAGGGCAGGCCTGACCAGGCGGTGGTGCAGTGGATAGAGCATCAGACCGGGATGCAGAGGACCCAGGTTCGAGACCCCGAGGTCGCCAGCTTGAGCGCAGGCTCATCTGGTTTTAGCAAAGCGCACCAGTTTGAACCCAAGGTTACTGGCTCCAGCAAGGGGTTACTCGGTCTGCTGAAGGCCCGCGGTCAAAGCACATATGAGAAAGCAATCAATGAACAACTAAGGTGTTGCAACACACAACGAAAAACTAATGATTGATGCTTCTCATCTCTCTCCCTTCCTGTCTGTCTGTCCCTGTCTATCCCTCTCTCTGACTCACTGTCTCTGTAAAAAATAAATAAATAAATAAAAGTTTAAAAAAAGAAAGCATGGCAGGAGAGAGTTCAGCTAAAACTGTGATTATTCACACCAATGCTGAGCAAAGATGAGAGCTCGGAACGGTCACCCATTCCTTGGACAGATCCTTGGAGGCGTCTGAGGCCAGTCCCTGATAGGGAGCTGTTCCCATGCCCAGGCTCTGAGACAATGTGGGATTGCGCACAGGGGTCATGGAAAACGGAAGCCTGTAGGATAAATCCCAGGTTCCTGATCTGGGTGATGAGAAAGATGGTTACCTCCATGAAGTACAAACTGACAGTGAGAACAGACAGTCTCAGGGTAGACAGACCCGCTATTATCACCATGTTGCATGTAAGGAGCCTGTAGCAGACCCACTTAGAAACATTGGAGATATGGAGTTAGGGCTAGAACAGAGGTCTTTCCTGGAGTGATTAATTTGGGAGAACAGATTTATAGATTAAATTTTCCAGGATGAGAAGAAAAAAGGACAGTCCGGTCAAGATCATTTAAGAAAACAGAAATAGAAAGTTTAACAAAGAAACTGAGAGAAAACATGATTAAGAGGGTCAGGAGAAGTAGGAAATGTGTGTTTTAGAAGTTAAAGACCTTGAAAGGTCTCAAGAAGGGGAGGGTCAATGGCGTCAAATGTTCCAGCAAGGTCAAGGATGATGAGACTAACAAGGGGTCTAGGCACTAAATGGTCTCAGTGGGAGCAGCTTCTGTAGGAAGTGTGTGTGTGTGTGTGTGTGTGTGTGTGTGTGTTGTTGCATGGGCAGGCTGGTGGCAGAAACAAAATCAGGGGACTGGGGAATTAACAGTAACTGAGGCCATGGAGACAGCACGTCTCTTTAAGAAGCAGAAAAGTGAGGGAAGGAAAGGAATGGGCACCAGCTTAAAAGGGAATCAGGATCAAAAGGAAGTTTGGGTTTTTTTGTTTTATAAAGAAACTTGAATGGGAGATGAAACCAGCAGATGAGGGAGAAATGAAGAGGCCAGTGAGTGAACAAGCAGATCACTGGGCTGGGAGGACACAGCAGAATTAGACGTGCATGTGGCCAAACTGGTGATGACGGGACGCGACCTCAAGGCCACCACCGCAGCACAAGGACAGAAGACGACTCCTCTCCTGTGACCCTAACGTGGCTCTGCCCCGACCACAGTCTCACCTCATGGAGTTTGTCAGCCTTCTGGGTCTGCTTCTTCCGACTTCTCTGAGCAGCAACTCGGTTTTTTTCTCTCCTTCGGACCTTCCTGTCATCATCCTCAGGGCTCTGGGGGGGAAACGTGTGGTCAGGAGTGATGTGGAGGCCCCTCGCCTCACCCCTGTCCTCCCGCTCTCTTCACTCGGCACTGCTCACTGCCTTCGCCATGTTATCTGCAGTCGCATCAGTGGGGTAACAGTGTAGCCCCTTGTTAAGGAGCACTCCTCACGTGCTATGGCTACACTTAGCTGCTAATCCCCATTACCACCCTGAGAAATGTGTGGTGTGACCACCATTTAAAAGATGAGGAATAAGAAACTCAGAGAGGTTAAGGAACTTGGTCCAGGTACCAAAGCTAGTAAGTGGGTGAATGGGAAGTGGAACTCAGGTCTGTTGGACCCCACCAACGTTCCTCAACCTCTACCCCACAGGGCGTGTGCCCAGAAGAGCTGTGGTGTCCGTGTTCATCTCAGGATGGAAAAGCCAGAAGGCATCCACTACCTGGAACACGCTGTGTGCCGGGCTTTACGCTGCCACACACAAACAGGGACTTTTGATACTGGGAGCAAATCACAATTACTCGTATAACTCATGCAACCACACAACTAGCAGCACACCAAATGATCGTAAACACCACTGACAATATGTTCATTTGAACCATGCTCAACGTGTTGTTTCACAGCTCAGAGCAAATCAGAAAGCAAATTTATGACGTGTCTTGAAAGTCCTTAGCTGCATGAGATTTAACCAAACCTAGTCAAATCCCCCAAGGGTTACTGTGAAACAGGTACCACGGGTAAAAGAACAAAAAAACACTTCATTCAGTTATACAAAACATGAAGCCAAGAACAGCATTTGCTTTCCGAATGCTGTGAGAAGAGACCTAAGAAGTGGAGGAGGGAACAGCTCCCTTTAAAGAGTTCAAAATCCAAGAGGTTAGTGGGATACAAACATAGGAAAGCCATTCAATTATCAGTGTTAACTGAAAGCAAATCCTGATAACATAAAATAATGGATATATTCAGCTATCATTTTACCTGGTCTTGTATCCAAATAAGAGAGCCACATACCATCTCCTCAAGTAATGCAGGACAGAATTTTTAGTATGTGGAAGAAGAAAGGAGAAGAGTAAATAACATTGACATAAATAACATAAGTGGAAGAGCATGTAAGGGAACAGACACAAGGTGTTAAAATGCAGTCTTTGAGAGGCAAGGAAGTCTGGGTAGACAGAACCAGAAAACCACAGGGGGGAAATGTGGTATGTAGGGGACAGAACTTGAGCTTTAGAAATACACAGCTCCTGTGTTTTCTCCTCCTGTCACTATGGCCTTGGCAACCATGTTCTCTGCATTTTCAGTTTTCTCATTTATTGTATTTGTGATTCATTCATGCTTTCAATAATGTTAACCAAGTCCCTGCCATGCACCAGGCACCATCCCAGTCACTGGAGATACATGCTGGGAACTGCAGCCTCATGCCCGAGGCTGGTCTGACATAAAAGTAAGATTTTATCTTAAAGCTCCTAGCATACAGTATGCCCTCAGTAACCTGTGTTGAGGTTGCTGCTATTTTATGCTGAGTCTCTTATTGTGCTTGTCACCAAATTATGCCTCTTTGTTCTTCATTATCCCTCCGGCAGCCCACACTCTAAAACGGATTATCACCCATCATGTGATCACACCTGACAGCCCAGAAGAAACAGGTGTCAAGACAGAGAGGGGAGCAAAGTGTTGAAAAATTCATATATTATGAACCATATCTCAATTAGTCCCCACAAAAAACCATTTAGAGGGCGGTATTCTTATAAGCATTTATTTTACAGGTGGGGAAAACCGCAGGTTCGGAGAAGTTAAGCAAATTGCCAACGGCTACTTGGCCTGTGTAGGGGCAAAGCCATGCCCAAACTCAGAACTGTCTGACTAGCAAGCACCGAGGTGAGAAGGGGGGCATAACAATGAACAGACTCAACCTCACAGCAGCGGGGTGGAAAGTCTCCCACTGCCTTCCCTGCCCGCAGCCTTGCCTCGTAGCCGGAGTACGCAGCTGTGAATGCTGCTGGGTCAGCGCACAGGACAGGACGCCGGCGAGGGGTTTCACCAGGCTGGGTGTGGAGTTGGCCCACTGCAGGCGGCCAACCCGCACCCTGGGTTGATCGGTCCCGAGTTCCCCACTCCGGGGGAAGGCAGATGTTGGGGCTGCCTGGGTGCGAGCTGCCCGTCCGGGCTGAATGTCCCCTCTCCGCGCCCTGGCCCCCACTCGGAGCTCCCGGAAAAGGCCACGCGCGCCGGCTGCGGGGTGGCAGCTGACGGCGGCGCATGGATGGCGCGGCGCGGGGCAGCGCGGACCCCACGTGCGCAGGAGTGTGAGCCGTGCGCCGCCCAGCCAGGCGTCGGCGCCCCGGGGTTACCTCTCCTCCGGGCACGCAGCAGCCGGGTCAGCACGCCGTGCGGCGCGGGTGCGGTGCGTGCGCCCCTGGACCACCCTCGCGCCCTAATCCCCACACAGCGGTCAGCACCCCGGAATCCCAGCACCACCCTCTTCGTGCCTCACGGCGCCCGACCCCCCACATCCCTGCCGTCCTCCCTGACCCCCAGTTCACTACCTGCGGCTGCGGCTGGTTCCTGGGCGTCGCGACGTTCCTCTGCAGGACGCTGCCGGCGACCGGGAGCCCTTGCGACATGCCGGGCGCTCGTCGGCCCAGCCCGCCCCGCCGCGCAGCCTTGCGGAGGAGCGGCCGCGCCGCCCGCCGCGCCCTGCCCGCGGGGCGCTGCCTACCGGCGCTCTCCCGCCGCGGGCATCCTCGCGCCCGCACCTGCCGGCCTCCGGCCCCCTGTCCGGCCCCGCCCCTCGGGCTTCCCGCTCGCCGGGCTCCAGTGGCCTCTGCGCGTCGCCCGGGCTTCCCCACCTCCGCGTCCTAGCCGGCGGCCCTTCCCGTCCCCCAAGTCTGCCCCGCCCCCCCTCCCATCCCGACTCATTTCCTCCTCTCGGGGCCGCACCTCGGGGTCCCCAATCCCTCCCCAGTGGCGGCTTTCCGCTGGCTCCCCCTCTCCTCCCAGCTCTTCGTGGAAGTCACGTGGTGGCTCTGAAACCTGGAGGGAAGGCGAAGCCCACCCACAGGAGGCGACGCTGGGGCGGGTGGGGGTCAGGGAGGCGCCGCGCAGCCTGTGGGGTCCTTCGGCTGCTCTCGGAGAACTCAGGGTGAGAAACACAAGTGGGTGGTTTGGGGTTGGTGGTTTTTTCCCGGTCCCATCGCGGCATCTTCCTGCGCATCGGCCCCGCCTCCCTCCAGCGCAGGGGTCACAGTCTTGGGGGACTTTCTTCGCGGTGATCAGTCACCTGGGCGGCACTCTCACTCCTTCCGCGGCCCTCTGTCCCCCGGCCCAGGAGGCTCAGGCTGGGGGACGGGGGACAGGAGACAGCTGTCTTTACTGAGTCCACCGCGCACCTGAGATCCACGGGCGCCCCGGGGCTTTTGTGCAGGAGCATCTACTCTTGTCTTGTCACGGTCGCTGCGGGCTGTGGAAGCCAGCCAGGCGGGGCGCCCCCGAGGGTGAATTCCCTCAGTGGAGGGTGAGGAAGAGGTTTCACTGACTCGCCATCCCTGAGAGCCAGTTTGTCACGGTGGACATCACTGTTGACAGGTTTGGGAATCTGGACCCCAAAATCATTTTTTTTGGGGGGGGGGGGAGATGAAAGTGGCAACTGCTCTGCCTTAAGATTCGTGACTTCATGCCGAACTGGGGACGGTGTAGAAGTGCTGCGTGTTCCTCTCCACCTGAGTGTTTGCCTAACAGTAAAAAGATGACAAGTCAAGCAGTATTGTACATGGTCGCAGCAAAGGAAAAACAAGCGGTTACGGGTTTGTGGTCTGCATACTGTTGAGCATCGGGAGAGAAAGATAACCCGGAACCTGAGTGGGCGGGTGGGAACCAAGACTAGGGGCGTCAGACGTGCCTTCCCAGTGTGGTTGCTTAAGTTTTCAGGCTCAACGGGGATGGGGGTGGGCACTTATGATTTAAGCCCCTTACAAAAACTGTTAGATGCAGCTTGCATGAACTTGGCTACCTTGGCAGGAAAGCAAGCGGAGAATCTCGTCTGTGTGAGCAGAGTCTTGAACCAACTGTGCGGAGGATGGAGGTGCAAGGCTGGGAAGCTCGGAGGTTGGATGTAGCCCTTTGCTGTGACAGTGGCTATGAGCTGAGCCATCTACACTTGGTTATCCACCTAGCCTTGTCTTCTCATCTCCCTTTGATCCTTGTCACCATTCTGCATAACTCGTGATCTCCCCGGAGCTATTACTTTGGGTACCACACAGACGCACACAATGTGCCTAGCACAGGCCTCCACACAGGAGTGCTCAGTAAATTCACTGTAGTAGGTCAACAAAGAGCCTTCACTTTTGGAAACTTAAAAGGACTCTTAACAAGATAGGAAGACCTCTGGGTCAAGCAGTCAGTTTTCAGAAGTGCTTTCATTGCTCCACTGTTTATGTTTATGAAGGGAAAGGGCAAGATAAAAACGCAATGGACATTGAGATGCAGTCCACCCTTCGTTCAGTAGTTGCCACTTTTCTGTTCTCATTGAGCCACACAGCGTTCTAAGTCATTCGGAGCTCCATCTTCCACCCTACCCCCCACCCCCATGGAGCCTGGAACCTTGCCCCCCCCCCCCACACACACACACAAGAAATCTTCTTATGACACAGGGCTATATTGTTTTAGTTCCTTTCAAATATACTTAAAAGAGGAGCCTTGGTTAACTAATTAGCATTTCAGGAACAGATCAATTTGACCTACATCTCATACATCAAAATGAATGCATTAAATAAGTAGATATATAGACAATAAAATTAGAAAGGCAAAGCGGAATTTAATTCTTTTATCAAGGCCCTGGAATAATACCATGCAGAGAATTTTCTGAGACTACAGGTCGGAGGAATCACATTGGAAAGATTTGAGCTATATAAGAATGTTAAATTGCTTTAGATGACTGTATGACCAAAAATGGAAAATATTCACAGTAAATGTGGTAAAAGGTTAAAATTTCAAGTATATATCCTTTTGTCCTATGAAAAGGAACAAAAACAAATACTAAGACAAACCTCCCAAAAGGAAATTTGATATGAGGAAAAATGAGAAAAAAATCAGGATACAGTAAGTAGAAATATAACATGTATATAAAAATGTATGCACAATACAACTGGACTCCAGGCTTAAAAATGGTTAAATTAAGATGGTAAATTTTATGTTGTGTGTTTTTTACCACAATGAGAAAGTGTGTGCATATGAGAAAAAAAATAGAAGATAATACACCAAAATACTAGTTTTTCTGTCGTGGTGGAGAGATTATAATTACTTTTATTTGTCCTTTTTAACTTTTTAAATCTTTTATTATTTTAACATCTTAAAACATATTTACAAGTAATATTGTCTTCCCTGGCACTAAGCTCATTTGTCACCCCAGAATGCCAATGCCAAGTTTGGCGCTCTAATAACAGCCTGTTTTTCTCTCTTTTCTGTAATATTTTCTGGTTCATTTTATCTAAGTCAGAAGGGGAAAGAAAAAGGTCATAAACAAGAACAAATGTTTCAAATTTCACCTTTTCTTTTTGTGTTTTCCCTTAGAACTGAGAAGAGAAATTACGTTACATGATTTGGCAATTTCCTCCCACCATGATGACGCTGGATTCCATGTTTGGGGCCGGGGCGGAGGCGCAGGAGGTCAGTGAAGGAATCCTCTGCTGATTCACTTCACAGGAAGACAGTTCTGTATAAACACCACTTGCTCAAATGCTAGAAAACCCTCTCACTCTTTCACCTTTGCTCTTCCCTTTTTAAGGAAACTGGCCTTCCAGTAAGTGTACTTTCACTGATCTTTCTCAGAAGGTGATCCTGCGGTCTTCTGGTGGGGCTAGAAAAATGAAAGTTTAAGGTAGAGACCTCTGTGTTGACCGGAAATCAGTCATGTGTCAGGCACTGTTGTAGGCACTGGGGTGCAGCAGTGGACAGAACATAGATCCACACCTCATGGAGCTCACTTTCTAGAGGAGGGAGACTGACAATAAACAAGACAGCATTTCAGGGGTAGTCAACCTTTTTATACCTACCGCCCACTTTTGTATCTCTGTTAGTAGTAAAATTTTCTAACTACCTACCAGTTCCACAGTAATGGTGATTTATAAAGTAGGGAAGTAACTTTACTTTATAAAATTTATAAAGCAGAGTTACAGCAAGTTAAAGCATATAATAATAATTACTTAACAAGTACTTTATGTCGGATTTTCGCTAAGCTGGCAAAATAAATCTTTATAAAACAACTTACTATAGTTAAATCTATCTTTTTATTTATACTTTGGTTGCTCCGCTACAGCCCACCATGAAAGCTGGAACGCCCACTAGTGGGCGGTAGGGACCAGGTTGACTACCACTGATTTAGATGGTGGTGTGCTCTACGGAGAAATACAAAGGAGGGACGAGAACTAGGGAGTAGTGAGGAATGACCAGGCAAGGTTTCCTGGAGGAGCTAAGAGGGAGCCATGAGACTGACTATCTAGGCAAAGTGGTTCAGGCTGCCCTAACAGTAAGCGCAAGACCCCCTTGGGAGTGTGCCTGGCCATTCCAGAAACTGTAGGAGGCTGCAGTGGAGAGAGGAAGGGCTGGATACCAAGAGGCGAAGTCAGAAAGGCAAAGGGCCAGTTCACGCAGAGCCATCTGGACTATTTGCTTTTACTCAAAGTGACTATGGAAAACATTGCAGGCTTTTAAGCAGAAGTATGACACAATGTTACTTCAGTTTTTACGGGATCACTTTGGGCCCTGTGGTAAGAAGAGACTGAAAGGCAAGGAGGAACAGGAGTGGAGAACAATAGTCCAGGAGAGTGGGAAGGACCTTAAACAATATTGAGAGCCGTGGAGGCTGGGGCAGACTTTCCAGGCAGCCAATGAACAAAAGCTTCAAGGCCCCATACTTACAGATCCCTAGCAATGCGTTCACATGGTGAAAGATTGCAATAAAATTTGCAAAAGTGGGATATTTTAACCACAAATGGTTAAGACCACTGCCTCTTTTCATCCCAACTTCCTGTCAGTCTCTTCACACCTGGTAGTAGTGTTGAAGTAGCTACGGGCATTTGGGGACCTTGCGAAGAAACATTAAGCAGAGATATGTATATGTATTGGAGAATTTATATGTGGCTTGCAGTCAGTTCTTCCTAGAGTCATTTATTCCTAGCCGTATGGCAGAATATTTCTACTGCCCACCATGCTAACTCACTTGACAAAGGACATTGCCCTGAGACGTGAACACTCCTTTGCTTCCCAGGACCAAACCTGTGAAGGTTGCAGAGAAGAAAGAAGGTTTGAAATGTATGGCCTCAGAAGCTAATCTCAGAAAACTCTTCAAATCATCACACATGTAAAATTGTAAGCAGACAACTTAGTTATTGTTTATGTCTCTTCAAAACACCATTCTCACTTGCCAGGAATAAAATGTAAAATTCAGCTTAGACCATGATAAGCATACCATAAGGAATTTTTACTTTCTTTCTTTTTTTTTTTTTTTTTTTATACAGGGACAGAGAGAGAGTCAGAGAGAGGGATAGATAGGGACAGACAGACAGGAACGGAGAGAGATGAGAAGCATCAATCATCAGTTTTTTTCGTTGGGACTCCTTAGTTGTTCATTGATAGCTTTCTCATATGTGCCTTGACTGCAGGCCTTCAGCAGACTGAGTAACCCCTTGCTTGAGCCAGCGACCTTGGGCCCGAGCTGGTGAGCTTTTTTTTTTGCTCAAACCAAATGAGCCTGCGCTCAAGCTGGCGACCTCGGGGTCTTGAACCTGCGTCCTGCATATCCCAGTCTGACGCTCTATCCACTGCGCCACCGCCTGGTCAGGCGATTTTTACTTTCTTAATGGGAATGGCAAATTGGATAAAGCCTGAATATAACATTTTTGCTGCTGTTAAGAAATATGTTCTGGACCATTTTTAATAAAAGTTAGAAAGTACAAGCTCCTAATTTGTTTGTATATGAAGGGAACCATCTTTTGTCATCTCTGAATTTATTAATATATTTAAAAACTGAGAGAAAAATATGTAAAATTAATGCAATGTTTAAAAGAGGTAAATATAAGCAATTAAAATCAACAGAAAATTTTTGGCACCAGTAAGCAAATTGTAAAAACAAATTTCAGATTCTACTAGAAGCAGTAATTCATTCAGAAGAAAAGTTCAATGTCAAATAAAAGCAATGGATAGACTATTGTATTATCTGATGATCCAATCATGAGGTAGAGTGGGACAAGAAAAACAGAATGGAAAAACATTTACAGTCCTTGCTGCTCTCATCTAAAGTACTGACACTGATGAGACTAATATGTCACTATAATGAGAACATTGGTAATAAATTGGTTAACAAATTAGCTAAGGAGTGTCATTAATTCTGAGAATTTTAAAGATGAATCATTTGAAAAGACAGAAACTGCCCTGAAATATTATAACTCACACATTTAAAAACTTGAATATTTTTTCAAATCTGACAATTCTGAAAAATTATGTGACATTACCAATAATATGTTATGAGGCTAAAATTCTCAATTATTTTTTAAAACAAATTTTCACCTACCACGTGGAATCATTGTCTTACAAAGATGAGAATCAAGAGAGGCAGCTTAGAAGTATAAAAAGGAAGTATTACAGAGGCTTGTCAGAAAGGTAATTAATAAAAATATGGTATTTTCTTGATTTTTCTGATGTTTTCAATGTTTGCCAGTTTTTCTCATTTGTGATTGGCAGTATGTTTTTTGTTGTTTTTTTTAGAATAACAACCTTACTTTTCTAATTCTAGCCCTATTCAGTAGTCAGTGACATTTTGGTAGAGGGAGGCAGCTGGCTGGCACCTAACTTTATAGCCTTTAATATTTTGATGATTCTTGGTCATACATGATATTAAAATCTAGAACTGATTGAAAAGCATATCGAAGAAAAAGACTTCTCATGCACACAGCGATAACTCTGTTTATATTTTGTCATGTCATAATGGTTAATTTTATGTCAGCTTCACTGGTGAAGGGACACCCAGAAAGCTGGTAAGTTAAGACATTATTTCTGGGTCTGTTTCTTCCTGGAAGAGATTGACATTTGATTCACTAGAGTGAGTAACAAAAATAACCCTCACCCATATGTGTGGACATCATCCAATTCACTGAAGGCCCAAATGGAACAAAAAGGCAAAAAGAAGGGTGAATTTCCTCTCCTCTTCTCTTGAGCTGGGATGTTCATTTTCTCCTGCCGTTGACTCCTGGTTTTCAGTCCTTTGGACTCTGGGACTTTCTCTAACTTAAAGAAGAAAGATTCACCAGGGAACAAAATTTTTGTTGCATCCACAAAAACACTTGTTCTTACCTAATTCGAGTGTGCTAATCTCAAATCTGACATTAGTTTTTCTCTGTAAGCTACAGTTTTTTTGCAATTCAAGATTTATGTTTTCATCTTATTGTAAAATTTTCAACATTTAGTTTAACATAATGAAGTAGAATGTCTTCTTGGGCATTATCTTTGTGAAAATATATAATAATTTATATAATGCAGTAAATACACTAATACACTAAAAGATATGATTTCATCAGAATTTGTCTACCATTTCAAAATAGAACATATTAAAACGCTTATTTTAATCATAAAATTTGTACAAACTTACTTAAATTCTATTCAGGCAAAAATTTGTGTTTGTAGCTCTTGCGTTTGTGTACTTGTTGAGGACAATCTCATTTGATGCTCCAGCAGTAGTCTGCTCATCACTAACAGCTCCAAGATTTTCAGGAAACTTATCAAGGTGAATGTTCAGGGGGTGAATCTTAACTCTCATGTTACATCCAATGTTGCAGAAAGCCAACAGCATCCTTTGAACCAGAAGTTCATAGTTTTCTGCTTTTTTGTTGCCAAGGAAGTTATTTGTAAGTGCCACAAAAGACTGCCATGCTGCTTTCTCCTCCTTATTCATCTTCCTGGCAAATTCTTTGTTACGTATGAGGGTTTGAATTTGAGGTCCATCGAATACACCTGCTTTTATCTTCTCGAAAGACAAGGCAGGAAAAGCAGAAATAATATGTTGAAAGCATTCACTTTCTCTATTCAAAGCCTGAACAATGCTTCATTAAGCCAAATTTGATGTGAAGTGGGGGGAAAATGATTCTGTCTTGATTAACTACAGGTTCATTCACAATATTTTGCATCCCTACTTCCAGAGCTTCACATTTTGGCCACTCTTTCTGTGTCCAGCCTGAGCTCGGCTGTCCCACAAACACAGAAAGCAAGGATACTTGGTGAAACCTCTCTGTTGTCCTAGCAGGAAATTTACCATTTTAAGATCCACACAAATGATCCAGTTATGTTCCTCATACTTCAGAAAGTCAAGGACAATTTTTATGTCATTCTTACTAAGTCATTCAATTCGGGCTGGCTAAACTGCTGAGGGGTTAATGACTGCTTGGCATCAGAAGACGACCCTTCAGATTCTACAACCATTTCCTCATGCATCTTATCAGAATACACTTGATCACCATTTTCACTTTCTTCGTCCTTAGAAGAAATAAAACCATTGAAAACTGGAACCGGGAGTGTCTCAGAGTGTGGGATAGGTCGTATTGCTGAAGGAATATTAGGATATGCAATCATATACTGTTTTTCCTTGCCGATGCCCTTTGTATGGATCAGACAGAAATAACAGTCACTGCTGTGGTCCTTAGGTTCATGCCAAACCATGGGAATACCAAAAGGCATTCCTTTGCATTTTCCTTTTGTCCAGTCAAGAAGCATTTCCTCACAAATATGACACACAATATGAGGAGCCCAATTCTTGTCTTGATAGCCAAGGGGAACTTGAAAATAGGCAATATATGCACGTGTCACAAATGATGAAATATTGCGCCTGTGACATTGAAGTGTGTAATGGCCACATATATAACAGAAGGTGTCAGGACTATTCTTACGTAAGCCTACTTGAAGAAGCCATGATTCAATCTTAAAACAAAATAAGAGGGTGTTTTTATCAGATAATAATTTTTTACATTTAAAAACAACTACAATTATGTAAAAGTGATGTTTGTAAAACATTAATTGCCTTGTGGTTATGTTCAAGCCAAGAGTCGTTGTCCTTTAACTCCAATTTAAAAACCAATGCATGCCATTAACTGTAACAAAAAGAAATTAAAATTGCATAAAAACTAGAGCACATACCAAAAAACAGATTTCAGATTTGGAGTCAGCGATGCAGAAATATATAGAAACAGTTCTAAAACCTCATGCAACAGAAAATGGAAAAAAAAAAAATTATTCCCCAGTGTTATGGGACTTCTTGGTTTCTATTACCATGTGAGCCAATACCTATAATAAAACCCTCATGGATAGATAGATGGTTAGATAGATAGATAGATAGATAGATAGATAGATAGATATTCTATTGGTTTTGTTTGTCAGGGAACACTGACTTATACACATATATTGCTTTCCCACATTTTTTTTAAACTATCATTGAAATATTTTCTTTTCTTTTTTTTTTAATTTTTATTTTATTTATTCATTTTAGAGAGGAGAGAGAGGGGGAGAGAGAGAGAGAGAGAGAGGAGAGAGATAGGGGGAGGAGGTGGAAGCATCAACTCCCATATGTGCCTTGACCAGGCAAGCCCAGGGTTTCGAACCGGCGACCTCAGCATTTCCAGGTCAACGCTTTATCCACTGCGCCACCACAGGTCAGGCACTTTCCCACATTTTTAATGCAAGTATAATATATACACCTATATGTATTTATATGCATGAAATCATACTCTAATGCAGGGGTCCCCAAACTTTTTACACAGGGGGCCAGTTCACTGTCCCTCAGACTGTTGGAGGGCCGCCACATACAGTGCTCCTCTCACTGACCACCAATAAAAGAGGTGCCCCTTCAGGAAGTGTGGCGGGGCCGGATAAATGGCTTCAGGGGGTCACATGCGGCCCACCCGTAGTTGGGGACGCCTGCTAATGTGATTTCTCACTTAAGAACATCACATAAACTTCTTTCTATGACAAGAAATATGCATCTACATTATTATTTTAAATATGTATAGTATTCTGGTCCAGTTTCTGTAGGATGATGTGGCAGCATGTGCAGATGATAATGTAACACCGTGTATACAGCGGAGCAGCCCATGGCCATGCCAGTCGAGATGTGGATGGTACAAAGCAAAGTTCAGTGTGTTCTGTGGCTCACTAAATTTGAATCTGTAACCAAAGTGCAACGTGAATATCTGCGCGTTTATAACAAGCGCCACCACATAGAATAACATTACTCGGTGGGATAAGCAGTTGAAGGAAACCGGCAGTTTGGTGGAGAAACCCCGTTCCTGGTAGGCCATCAGTCAGTGACGAGTCTGTAGAGGCTATACGGGATAGCTACCTAAGGAGCCCTAAAATATCTGTGCGTGAGCCCACATTGAACTGCACTGAATAGGTATGAAACTGGGAGAGTTTTCCTTTTATTTGATGCAGATTTCACATTTCTATCGTCTTTTGTTGCTTTCCTGTGACCGGTCAAAAGTGCACCATGACTTTACGGACACACTATATTACTTTGTTGTTTTCAATTTTTTCACATATGTAGGCAACATTGCTATAAATCTTATTGTATTAGGCAGTGTAGGCTGTCATAACAAAATACCGCAGCCTGGGTGGTAATTTATTTATGTAAGAAATTTATTTCTCATAGTTCCAGAGACTGGAAAGTCCAAGATCAAGGTGCCCACCAATTTGGTTTCTGATGAAGACTGTTTTTCTGGCTTGTAGATGGCCACCTTATCACTGTGTCCTCACATGGTAAGGGAGAAAGAGATATATCTCTCTTCCTCTTCTTATAAGGCCACAGTCCTATTGGACTAGGGCCCCACCTTTATGACCTCATTTAACTTTACCACTTAAAGACTCTACCTCCAGATATAGTCATATTGGGGGTTAGGGCTTCCACATATAAATCTGGGGAGAAGACACAGTTCAGTTCATAGCAATCATTGCACCATTATATGTCTGCACTTGTGTGATTGCAGCCTTAGGTTCAATTACTGGAAATAGAATTGCTAGCCAAAAGGAATATACATATTTTCAAGAAATTTGACACCTATTGCAAAATGGCCTTGAACTTAATGGTTCTGCTAGCAGTGTATGAAAACTCTACTAACTAATTAGGGAACATTTTTAGGATTATAGTTCAGGGTCAGAAGGAATAGACTTGTTTCTTGAGTCATTTATGGGATTCCTGTTAAAAATGGGAGGGGGGAAAAAACAGGAAGAGATAAATATAAGATGAGGACCTTTCTAAAGCATGTCAAAGTTTGTTTTAAGCAACTTCCCTTCTGTAGTACTTTGTAGAAACACCTACCCTCTGAAGCTGGCTCCCTGGTGCCCAGAATGGACAACCCAGGAGCCCTGGGCTCTGCAGCCTAATTCAAAACACATCACACTTCTCCCTCCAAACTTTCCAACCATCAGGTTTATCTCTCCCCAAGCTCTCAGAGTAAAAGGCAAAGACAACATGTCAAAGTGGATGTTTACATCACTTCTACTAAAGGTATTTGCATTTTCAAAGGTGTTCATATTGCCTTGGCTGGATAGCTTGGTTGGTTACGGCATCATCCTGATATGCAGAGGTCAATGGTTCGATCCCTGGTTAGGTCACATACAGGAACAGAATCATGTTTCTGTCTGTCTCTCTCAATCCCTTCCTCTTTCAGAAATCAATAAATAAAAAAATTAAAAGTGTGCACATTACTTCTACTAAAGATATTTGCAATGTTAAAAGGAAAAAAAGTATTAATGATGCATTTACTCAAAGGACAAATGATTCAACCATCACAGATAAATTGAGTGATCATCAGTCCCAATACCAGTCATTAGTTTGGGGTGTGCCTTTCCAGTTCTTAAATATCTTAGTGGCCTACTCATCATCTACACATCTGTGTCCAGCTACTAGATTAGAAACCCCATGAGGGCAAAGGGAATGTCTTATTCATTCCTTTGTCCCCATTCCCCAGCCCAGTGCCTCACAGAAATAACCAGCACTAAAGAGGAGGGCATGAAGCGTGGAGAGCTTAAGGAATTTGCCCAGGTTACCCGGAAAAATGGCAGTTAGCATTCAAACTCAGGCAGAGTGTGCACTTACTAATGGTTTAATTGATAAATACATGAGCATCCACACTGGGACAAATGACATTTGGATTAGAAGAGTTGCCTCCAAAGAAGGTCCAGCACATACCTTCAAAGCAGAAATGACTGCACCACATGACTTACAGAAGTATCAAGGTAGCATACTTCACCCAAGAAATTAAGTAATTAGCCCTGGCTGGTTGGCTCAGCTGTAGAGCATTGGCCCAGCGTGTGGAAGTCCCGGGTTTGATTACCAATCAGGGCACAGGAGAGCGCCCATCTGCTTCTCCACCCTTTCCCCTCTCCTTTCTCTCTGTCTCTCTCTTCCCCTCCCGCAGCCAAGGCTCCATTGGAGCAAAGTAGACCCGGACATGAGGATGACTCCATGGCCTCCACTTCAGGCACTAGAATGGCTCCAATTGCAAAGGAGCAATGCCCCAGATGGGCAGAGCATCGCCCCGTGGTGGGCATGCTGGGTGGATCCCAGTCAGGCGCATGTGGGAGTCTGTCTGTCTGCCTCCCCACTGCTTCTCACTTCAGAAAAATACAAAAAAAGAAAAAAAATAATTTTTCCCCTTAATTTTGTTTTCTATGGAAAGACATCAGTATAGTAATAGTATTTTAACTAGTTGCACAATGCTAGTACTGTATCTAGTACAGCTCTAAATTATGGTAGACCGTGGGAATTATAGCAGCCTAGTATCTGAAGAGATTGCTCATTATTCTCTTTAAAAACAAGAAATAAGATATTTGTCATTTGTGACTCACTTTAAAAAATAATTCCACTCATTTCCTATTGAACTTACCAACACCTACAACTAACTTGTAATTTCCTTGGTGGCCTCTCCAGCTTCTTATTGCGTCTGGTACACTGGTCGCACAGCAGCTGAGCAAAGAAACCATGAATGACTCTCACTGGCTTGGCTGTAGATTTCGTTAGAAGGAGAACAGCTTTGGTATTCCCCCAGACACTCAAGATAGATTCCCAGAATTCCTTTAAAGAAATCTCTTTTCTCTCTTATCAACTGCCAGTACTCTTGGCTTGTTTAGGACAGAAAGAATCTTAAGTTTGAGTAAGAAGGTGGCCTAAAGTGTGTTGGTCAAAGGAAGCTGAACTCCTTTGTTTTTTCCCTCCAACAGACCAGAGGGACACACAGTTAGATGAGCCTTCCTTGCTTCCTTATACTCTGATATCACTGGCTCATAAATGGACTTCTTTCATAACTTGTTTTCTCACTAACAACCTAACAGACATCTCTAAACCCACCACCTCATCCCAGAGCCAGAACACGAACAGGCCCTTGCATTTACTTGATCGTTCCTTCCTACTCCATCCCTGTCCTCCACGCCTAAGTTTTGTGTTTATCATTTTGTTGCCTTTTTTTTTCTATTTTAATTCTTTTTTTCAATTACAATTGACCTTCAACATTCTATTCATTTTCGGTGTTGCTTTTTTATTGATATTTTTATTTTAGATATTTTTAGATTCACTTGTAATGAGATCCCATGTGACCCTTGTCCCCCCAACCCACCCTGGTGTAAAATCTTACAAAACTCATAATTTAATATCACAAGATAGTGACACTGATACAGTGAAGACACAGAACATGCTCATCACCACAAGGAGCACTCTGTTGCCAATACCTTTTGTACTCGCCACCATGTTCTCCCATGCTTGGTCCACCTGCTCCTCAACCCCTGACCCTGTCAATCTGTTCTCCATTCCTATAATTTTGTCATTTCAAGAATGTTATATAAATGTACTCATACAGTATATAATCTCTTGAGATTGATTTTTTTGTTCCTTTTTACTGAATTTATTGGAAGTGACACTGATTAACCAAATTATACAGGTTTCAGGGGCACAGTTCTACAACACATCATCTGTACACTGTACTGTGTGTTCACCACCCCAAGTCACGTCTCGGTCCATCACCATTTATCCCTAGCTTTTTCTGTCCCTCTCCCCTTTATCTGCCCCCCCCCCGCACCCCAACAGTGATCACCACACTTCTCGGTGTCCCTGTGTTTTTTCTTTTTTCCTGGTTTGCTCAATTCTTCCACCTTCCTCACCTAGCCTTCCCCCTGACAGCTGACAGCCTGCTCTTTCTATCTATGAATCTGTCTCTATTTTGTTTGTTAGTTCATTTTGTTCATTAGGTTCCACATATAAGTGAAAACATGGTATTTGTATTTCTCTGACTGGTTTATTTCACTTAGCATAATGCTCTCCAGGTCCATCCATGTTGCTAAAGGTAAGTTTTGGGGTTTTTTTTTATAGCTGAGTAGTATTCCATTGCGTAAACGTATCACACATTTTTTTTATCCATTCATCATCCATTGACAGACCCTTGGGCTGCTTCCAAATCTAGGCTATTGTAAATAATATTTCACAATATTGCTGCAATGGGCATACATCCTTTTCAGTTAGTGTTTTAGGTTTCTTCAGATATATTCCCAGAAGTGAAATCGCTGGATCATCAGGCAGTTCCACTCTTAATTTTTTGAGGAAACTCCATACTGCTTCCCACAGTGGTTGCACCAATCTGTATTCCCACCAACAGAGCACAAGGGCTCTGACTTTTATTTTTTTCAATCAGCATATTTCCCTGGAAATCCATCCAGGTTGTTACCTGTATCAGTAGTTCATTTTTGTTGTTATTGAGTAGTATTCCGTGGTTTGGAAGCACCACAGTTTAATCTTTACCCACTGAAGGGCATCAGGGTTGTTCCCAGTTCTTGGCTATTATGAATACATAAACATTTGCATACAGGATTTTGCATGAACATAAGTCTTCATTTCTCTGAAGAAATGCCCAAACGTGCAATTGCTGGGTCATGTAGTAACTGAATGCTTAGTTTTTAAAGAAATTACTAAATGGCCTGACCAGGCGGTGGCGCAGTGGATAGAGCATCAGACTGGGATGCAGGGGACTCAGAGAACGTTCGAGACCCCGAGGTCGCCAACTTGAGTGCGGCTCATCTGATTTGAGCAAAGCTCACCAGCTTGAGCCCAAGGTCGCTAGCTTGAGCAAGGGGTCACTTGGTCTGCTGTAGCCCCCAGTCAAGGCACATGTGAGGAAGCAATCAATGAACAACTAAGGTGCTGCAACGAAGAATTGATGATTCTCATCTCCTTTCCTGTCTGTCCCTATCTGTCCCTCTCTCTGTCTTTCTCTGTCACTGTCTCACACACACACACACACACACACACACACACACACACACACACACATCAAAAAAAAAGAAAGAAAGAAAGAAAGAGAGAGAAAGAAAGAAAGAAAAGAAATTACCAAAGAGTATTCCAGAGTGGCTGAACCATTTTAAATTCCCACGATCAATGTATGAGTGATACCATTTCTTGGCATGCTACTCAGTGCTTGGTTTTATCACTAAATTTTATTTTAGCCATTCTGATATATATCTGGTAATATCTCATTGTGGTTTTAATTTGCATTTCCCTAATGACTAATGATGTCAAACATTTTTTTATGTGTTTATCTTCCATTTGTATATGTTCTTCAGTGAAATATCTCCTTGTCTTTATTTTATAATGGAGTTTTTGGTTATCCTGCTGTTGAGTTTTCTCTAACTACAAGAAAAATCTTGCTGGGATTTTGACAGGAGTTTCATGAACCCTATCTATAACTTGGGGGAGAATTGACATATTTACTAGATTGAGTGCTTCAATCCATGAGCACAGTATGTCTGTCCATTCATTTAAAATTTTATCTCTCTCATCAGCAGCATTTTGTGGCTTTTAGCATACAAGTTATGTACAATATATGCTATATGCTTGGCTAGAGTAATACCTGTTTCTTTTTTGTGATTATAAGTAGTGTTGTATTTTTAATTTTGGTGTCCTTGTGTTCATTTCCTTTTTGGATGTTTATCTTGTGTCTTGTGAACTTGCTGAACTCACCTATTAGTCTTAGGAATTTTTTGTAGATTCCTTGGGATTTTCTATGTATACAATCATGTCATCTGCCAATAGGAAGAGTTTCATTTATTCCTTTCCGGTCTGTATAGTTTTTATTTTCTTCCTGCACCTGTTAGAATTTCCAGCTCTATATTGAATGAGAGCTTGGAGAACAAACCTTCTTGCATGTACAAGATCCTTGAAGGGAAAGTATTTGGTTTTTCACCATTAAATATGTTAGCTGTGGGGGGTTTTTAGATGCCCTTTATCAAATTGAGGAAGTTCCCCCTTTATCCTGTTTTTCTGGGAGTTTTTATCATGAGTCATTGTTGAATTTTGTCAAATATTTTTTCTGTATCAATTGATATGATCGTGTGATTTTTCTTTTTCAGTCTGTTAATATGGTGGGTTATGTTGATTGATTTTCAGATATTGAACCTGTCTTTTATCCTTGGAATAAACTCTATTTGGTCATGATGTACAGTGCTTTTTATAAATTGCTGAATTAGCCTGACCAGGCGGTGGTGCAGTGGATAGAGCGTCGAACTGGGATGCTGAGGACCCAGGCTCGAGACCCTAAGGTCGCCAGCTTGAGCGCGGGCTCATCTGGTTTGAGCAAAAGCTCACCAGCTTGGACCCGAGGTCGCTGGCTCGAGCAAGGGGTTACTCAGTCTGCTGTAGCCCCCCAGTCAAGGCACATGTGAGAAAGCAATCAATGAACAACCTAGGTGTCGCAATGAAAAACTGATGATTGTTGGCTCAGTGGTAGAGCGTCGACCCGGCGTGCGGGAGTCCCAGGTTTGATTCCCAGCCAGGGCACACAGGAGAAGCGCCCATCTGCTTCTCCACCCCTCCCCCTCTCCTTCCTCTCTGTCTCTCTCTTCCCCTCCCGCAGCCAAGGCTCCATTGGAGCAAAGTTGGCCTGGGCACTGAGGATGGCTCCATGGCCTCTGCCTCAGGCGCTACAATGGCCCTGGTTGCAACAGAGCAATGACCCAGATGGGAAGAGCATCGCCCCCTGGTGGGCATGCCGGGTGGATCCCTGTCAGGCGCATGCGGGAGTCTGTCTGACTGCCTTCCCGTTTCCAGCTTCGAAAAAATCCAAAAAAAAAAAAAAGAAGAAGAAAAACTGATGATTGATGCTTCTCATCTTTCTTCGTTCCTGTCTGTCTGTCCCTATCTATTCCTCTCTCTGACTCTCACTCTGTCTCTCTAAAAAAAAAAAAAAAAATTGCTGAATTCTATTTGCTAACAATTTTGTTAGTCCCCCCCCCCAAACTCATGAAGGGTTTTGATCCATATTTTTCTTATTTTGTACTGAATTTGTCTGGTTTTGGTAATATTAGCTTCACAAAATGAAATGGGAAATGTGTGCTCTTGTTTTCTGGAAGAGATCACATAGAGTTGCAGTAATTCTGCTTTAAAACATTTAGTAGAATTCTCCAGTGATATCATCTGGATCTGGAGATTTCTTTCTTGGGAGTTTTAAAATTACAAAGACAATTCCTTTAGTAGTTATAAGGCTATTGAAATGATCTGTTTCATACTGAGTGATTTGTGGTAGTTCATGCTTTTCAAGAAATGAGTTCGCTCAGCCTGGCTGTCAGATCTGGGTCTGTATAATTGCGCGTGGTGTTCTTTGCTTTGTCATTCTTTTGATGTCTGAAGGTTCTCTAGTGATATTCCCGATGCGGATCATTGTCTTCTTTCTTCTTTTCTTGGTCAGTCTTGCTAGAGATTTGTCAAAAAAAAATTTAATAGATGTACTAACTTTAAAAAAAAAAAATTATTGATTGATTTTACAGAGAGAGGAGGGGGGTGGGAGGTGAGAAATATCAACTTAGAGTTGCTTCAGTTTAGTTGTTCATTGCTTGCTTGTCATATGTGCCTTGACCGGGCCAGCCCAGGGTCTCCAACTGGCGACCTCAGTGTTCCAGGGCCACTCTTCTCTTGCTGTGCCACCACAGGCCAGGCAAGACTGGTCAATTTTATTGATCTTCTCAAAGAACCAGCTCTTTGTTTCAGTGGTTTTCTATATTGTTTTTCCTTTTATTAATATTTATTATTCCTCTTTTCTCCTTGTTTTCAATTTACCTTGCTCCTTATAAATTCGTGAGGTTTTTCATTCATGTCAAGGTATTTTTTTAGTCTCCCTTGAAATTTCCGATTTGATCCACCAATTATTTCAAAGAGTGTTTAGTCCAAGTGATTGAAGATTTTCCTGTTATCTTCCTGTTATTGATTTCCTGTTTGTTCCATCAATTGTTGTCACATATCTTAATTTTTGCCTGCCTTAATTTTTATCTTATTTTGGTCTTGAGTTGCATTTCCCTGAGTTTTAGTAAGATTGAAGGTCAAATTAAATATTTTCCTTCTTCCTTAATTATGCTTTTTAAAATATGTAGTTGAGACTTTACCAATTATTCAAACCTATTGCTTTTTTCTCTTTGTTTTTACACATGTCCTGAACCCTGCTGACACATCTGAATAAAGAGGCCAAGAATGTGTCTGGATAATTCTCCTTGTACATCTGCCCTTGGCACGTTGCCACAGCAACTGGACACATATTTAGTCAGCAACCTCCCATGACTCCTCGTTTTCTGACAAACACAGTCTGCAATCTTAGTCTATCATTTAAAGCCTGTATAATGGAAGTGCATTCACTTCTGATTTAACGAATCCAGCTAAGTCAATGCCTTGCTATCCCCTAGCTAAGTTGGTCCCTGCCCCCACATTTTTGCCCATGCCACTCTCTCTGTCTAGAATGTTCTTTGTCAACCAAAATCCTACTTATGCTTTAAATGTGGCTCACATGCTCCCTCTATGGAGACTTTCTCAATCATTCCAATTGGAAGTGCCCCTTTTCATTGTCCTTAACATCTCTCATATCATTTGCATGGCTTGGTAACATAATGCACACATCAGGGAACCACTGGCTGGCCTCATGTCACTAATTCAGATCAGGGCTGTCTTGCTGTTTCTTTACCTCTATTTCTTGGCTTGTAGGCAAAGTGCCTCTCCTTTATTAATATCCTAGCTCACACAGTGAACATTATCAAAATTCCATCTCAAATAACCAAATTCAACAAAAGTAGTATATAAAGCCAACCCCCAATTTATTGAACAGAAATATCACCTATGCAACAGATTAGAAGAATGACTTATTTAGAAGATTGACAAACATGTTTAAAGTGATTGCTATATACATGTCAATTGAATTTGGGAAATGAACTATGCTCTTATAATAAAATAACTGAAAAAGTGTATTTTTAAAATCAGACTTGTTTTCTTGTGAGTTCTAAATTTTGTTTCATCAAGCTAGATGAGAGTTTCAGTAGATTATATAATATAAAAAGACTTAAAAAAATAAAAATCTAGATAATATCCTATATAATTTTTAAAGTAAGAAATTCCAGGCAAATTTTATACAACCGATCTACATAAAAGTAGTAGCCCTGAATTTTTATATCTCATATGAGTGCAATTTCATATACCAGGCAATTCTAGTCTTTATTAAAAATTGAACTACAATCCTGACTTGTGGTGGCATAGCAGATCAAGTGTCAACCTGGAACGCTGAGGTTGCCAGTTCAAAACCCTGGGCTAGCCTGGTCAAGGCACATATGGGAGTTGATGCTTCCTGCTCCTCCCCCCTTTCTCTCTCTCTCTCTCCATCTCTCTTCTCTAAAATGAATAAATAAAAATAATTTTTTTAAAAATCAAACTATTGGGTGATGGGAATGCAGCATAAACAAATGGCAAAATAACCTAGAGCTGTTTTCTCTGAACATATGTACCCTGATTTATCAATGTCACCCCATTAAAACTAATAAAAAAAATACTTTAAAAAAAATAAAGAAAAAAAATTGAACTACAGGCCCTGGCCGGTTGGCTCAGTGGTAGAGCGTCGGCCTGGCGTGAGGGAGTCCCGGGTTCGATTCCTGGCCAGGGCACACAGGAGAAGCGCTCATCTGCTTCTCCATCCCTCCACCTCTTCTCCTTCCTCTCTGTCTCTCTCTTCCCCTCCTGTTGCCAAGGCTCCATTGGAGCAAAGTTGGCCCGGGCGCTGAAAATGGCTCCATGGCCTCTGCCTCAGGCACTAGAATGCTTCTGGTTACAACAGAGCAACGCCCCAGATGGGCAGAGCATTGCCCCCTGGTGGGCATGCCGGGTGGATCCCGGTTGGGTGCATGTGGGAGTCTGACTGCCTCCCCGTTTCCAATTTCAGAAAAATACCAAAAAAAAAAAAAAAAAATTGAACTACATATTTTAAGTCACAGAAGACTAAAAAGAAATTCTAAACATATTCTCATCTTATTATAAAATAAAACATTATAGAAAAATTAGAACATAAGAATGCTAATTATTGATAATTAATAAATGTTATATATTGAATTAGTAAATAGTTAAATAAGTATTACCATCCATATTTCCTTTACCCAGTGACAATGGCTGATAATATAGAAGAACCTTGGAGAGATTATTCTAGATCCTTTGGATTCATATTTAGGTAAGACTATTCCTGATATATATGCATATATATTAGAGAGAGAGTGAGAGAGAAACATCAATTTACTCCTCCACTCATTCATGTATACATTGGCTTATTCTAATATGTGCCCTGACATGGGATTGAACCTTAAACCTTGGTGTATTGGAACCACGCTCTAGCCCACTGAGCTCCCGGCCAGGGCTATATATATTTTAATGAAGAGTCTGTGCGCACACACCCTTGCTCCCCAGTGCCCAGGACTGAAGATGCTGACGGTCAGCAGTTTTCATGTTTATTTTCAGTTCCATATGCAATTCTTCAAACCCATTTCCTCTTACTCTCTCCCCAGCAGAGGCAGAGAAGTGTTGGCCTCTCTCTGCTTCAGACTCTTCCACAGAACTGAACCTCTGCACCTAAAACCTGCTCTGCTCTGGTGTGAATCAACCGTGTTTCCTCTTCGGCAGTTGAGGCTCGTTTTCCAATTATTTTTATCACTTTGAGGTATCCCTGGAAACCTCTAAGAGGCTGAGAGAGAGAGCAACGCATGTTTTTCATAACAACTAGTCGACTTGATTATTTGGCATTCTCCTTCCTGATGGCAGGAAGCTGGACCAGATGGCTTTCGGGGGCTCCCTTTCACTTCTGTAGGGCCTGCATAGGATTATGTACGTGCCAAATATTTCATAAGCTTTACTGGCTGTCTGACTCAAGAGTGCGGTTCCTAATAAGAGCCACAAATAGTAAAGGAATTCCAGGAATTTGCCGGTTACTCATTAGTGGTAGATCAAGCAGGGAAAACAATACAGGCCCCTGCCCACCTCCCAGTCACTTCTCCCACATTCATTGCAAAATGGATGGTCCCAAAGAACCATCTGAGGGATCCCACATGGCCCCTTGTAATGTGCTCCATGGCAGGGGACATGCCCTGGGGATTGTGTTCATCAAGGAGCTCACGCTTCAGAGGGGCTGTTTTACCCCATAGAGAATGGTGCTCTAGGAAGTCGGGGCTCACCCAGGTTGCCTCCTCCTGGTTTCCTTGTTTCTTTCCAAGGATGCCACTTTTAAACATGGTGTTGTTGAAGCTGTACATCGCTGCCCCCTGGTACCTGTGAACCTGAGAGATACAGCCACATTTGACCTGTGTTTTAAGCTGAACCCCTCCAGCGGTAGCTGGGAAGCCAGAGGTGGTGGGAGCCTGAGCAGTGGAGTGACAGTGAGCTCAGACTCAGTAAATGATTAACTTCTGCAGAAGTATTCCAGGCACTGCCAGGCTTTTGCAGAAAGTGCCTGGACTATTCTGTCAAATATCTTCCCAAATTGGCCCTCCATTCTTTGCAAACCACCCCTTTCATTCATCTTACTCTTGTCTTAGTTTTTTTTTCTTTTCTTAAGGTCATAACACTTGCCAGGATAACCTCTGTCAACCTCTATCTTCTCCCATCATTCAAAGGGTTCCTGAAACCACCTCTTACAGGAAGTCTTCCCTGACTAACTAGAACAATGAAACCCTGTGGCCTCCTTCCACACTACCCACTCTCCAAGAACTTCCCCTTTATTTCTACAGAATATAAATGATGCAATTTATTTATTGTTGAATGTGTGTTTTAAACAGATTCTCAGGAAGGATATAACAATAGATGATGCCCTTTCGAGAAGTCAGATGGTGTCTCACTGATGTGCAAATGACCCCAACACATCAGAGCAGCAAACAAGTGTAGCTGCTATACATGACTCTGCAGGTAGTCGCTCAGACTATGTCTTCAAAACCTGAATGGCCACATTTCCAGTGGTGTTGCTCATATGTGCAACATTAGCCTGATGCCTCAGTCGTAGTTATTCAACAGATACTGAGAACTTACTGAGCCAAGCACTGTTAGATGTGAGGGATGTGGTGCCCACTGAAAGCTTTTTTGACTATTGTGGTAGCCCATCAATTTGAAGACCCTAAAGGAACCATGCCTCTCAGCATTCACACCCTGTGTAGCCTCCACCCCACCCCTTTTTGAATATAAGCTGGCCTATGACCTGCTTTAATTAACAGACTATAGTAGAAGTGATGTGCCAGTCTCAGGCTTGAGCCCAACAAGATCTAGAAGTTTCTGCGTTGGGGAGAATGATTGGGGAGCCCTGAGCTACTATTTTTGAAATGATTGGCTACACAATCATTGATAATCAAAACAAACAAACACAAACTATAATTCCTGAAAACAGGAGAGGAGTATATGATCTTCTAAAGTGGCTTCAGGATAGTTCGATAAACCAAATACTTAGAAATTTAATAATGAAGCAGAGTCATGGTACCAATAGGCCTTCTGCAAAACTAGCCCATACCAAGTTATTGGCTTAAAACAATAACCGGCCCTGGCCGGTTGGCTCGGCGGTAGAGCGTCAGCCTGGCGTGCGGGGGACCCGGGTTCGATTCCTGGCCAGGGCACATAGGAGAAGCGCCCATTTGCTTCTCCACCCCCCCCTTCCTCTCTGTCTCTCTCTTCCCCTCCCGCAGCCAAGGCTCCATTGGAGCAAAGATGGCCCGGGCGCTGGGGATGGCTCCTTGGCCTCTGCCCCAGGCGCTAGAGTGGCTCTGGTCGTGGCAGAGCGACGCCCCAGAGGGGCAGAGCATCGCCCCCTGGTGGGCAGAGCGTCGCCCCTGGTGAGCGTACCGGGTGGATCCCGGTCGGGCGCATGCGGGAGTCTGTCTGACTGTCTCTCCCCGTTTCCAGCTTCAGAAAAATACAAAAAAACAAAAAACAATAACCAAATGGTTACCTTGTTCACAGTTCTACAATTTGAGCTGGGCTCAGCTGGATGGTTCTTCTGCTGGTCTTGCTGGTGGTTGGCAGGAGGCTGGGTTCAGCTGGAACTTCGGATGACTGAGCTTCTCTCTCTTTCCATGATTTCTCCAGGATCACAGCTGGACTTCTTATATGGTAGCTGTGGTGTAATGGTGACATCTGACATATGGGACAAAGGGCCTTTCCTATGTACCACAGGGAGAGAATGATGGTGGGGGTGGGAGTCACATCACCTCACTTGACTATTTATAGTCTGCAGACCCTTGGAAAGGTGTCAGGGCAGGTACTCTCTCTCACCTCTATCTCTGCATCCTGATAATGGAGATGATAGCAACCCTTATCTCATGGATTGTTTGGAAGATTAAAAGAGATAATATAGGCCCTGGCCGGTTGGCTCAGCGGTAGAGCGTCGGCCTGGCGTGTGGGGGACCCGGGTTCGATTCCTGGCCAGGGCACATAGGAGAGGCGCCCATTTGCTTCTCCACCCCCCTTCCTTCCTCTCTGTCTCTCTCTTCCCCTCCCGCAACCAAGGCTCCATTGGAGCAAAGATGGCCCGGGCGCTGGGGATGGCTCCTTGGCCTCTGCCCCAGGCGCTACAGTGGCTCTGGTCTCGACAGAGCAATGCCCTGGAGGGGCAGAGCATTGCCCCCTGGTGGGCAGAGCATCGCCCCTGGTGGGCGTGCCGGGTGGATCCCGGTCAGGCGCATGCGGGAGTCTGTCTGTCTCCCCGTTTCCAGCTTCAGAAAAATACAAAAAAAAAAACCAAACCAAAACAAAACAAAACAAAAAACAAAAAAAAAGAGATAATATATGTGGTACTCTTAGAAAGTTCCTGGTAAGTAGGAAGCACTCAACACATGGTAACTATTAGCATTTTATTACTGTTACCTTCATCAAATAATAATATTGCACTTAAAACATTTATTGGAAAATTTTTTTACAATTCTGGGCATATAGTAAATTCCTTATATGCTTGTTTTAAAAACATGTTACTTTAAACAGTTCTATTGATATAATTCACACAATTAATGGCCTTTCACCCAATTTTACTGCAGTGTTACAGTTGTGGCTTTCCTTAATCTCCTCCTTTGGGTAATCTTTCATCTTGAATAAAAGAGAATAAATTGTGACCTCATGTAACTAGAACAAATCTGACGTTGTTTATTCTAGACAACTTTTTCAAATCATGTTTTTGGTAGATATGAATGAAAAGGAGTTTTTTGAGGGGAAAATACCCAGTGGTTTCTGAGAATTCTGAGGCTTTGATCTGATGTGTTCTATAGTGACGGGATCTACAGGCATATCTGCACCCTGTATATACCCTTCGACGAGCTCTCTGGAGTGTAATACCCTCACAGTCAACATGAAGTCGGCTTGGTCATGGTCCCTCCTGTTTCCTCTCTCTCTGACTTAGATGACAGCTGGGAGGCGGAGAGGAAGGGTGAGTCCCCAGGAAATAAGTCCAGTGTTGCAGGGAGGGCAAGTCTGGGGTGCTGGGGTTAGGGGTAGGGGTCACAGAGCCCATCACCCAGGCAGAGAGATTGCAACACTTATTTATGTTTTTGAAATTCTGTTTCCTTTGAGCATGATGAAATAAATGAAGATTCATTTTAGTAAGGAGTATTTCTAGAGAAACAGCTGTCAAATCTGAAAATTTCCTTTAAAAGAAGAATTAATTGGGTTGGGCTTAGACCAAAGAGATATTGCAAGTAAGTGTTAAGATTTGCCAGTAACTTGCAGGGATTTCTTCGTATGCCATCATAGTTTCCGAAACCAGGCAAAAGAATTACTTGCAACTACCTAATTCCACAGAAATCTGAAAACCCATGAGTTTCACTCTCATCTTCCCTTTGGGTGCCTGGAACCCCAGCAAGAGTATGGGTTCCCCTCACCCCACCCTGTCCAGTCCTGAGCCTTTCCCTCTGCTCCCATCTTGCCATACTACTGGACACCTGGCCGCCACTCACAGGGCAGGTGGTGGTGGGCCGGGTCTGTGCTTTGCTTTGCTTGAGAACATCCACGCATCTTCGCACACTATTTGGAGTCATTGAGTATTTGTAGAATCAAGTGTGGTTGTGGAAAATGTTTTAAAAATATTGTTTGGAATGTGATGGGGAAAGATCACAAGGCTCTGGCGCTGGGATGGGTGGGACCTGGAGCTGAGGTGTCTGTCCTACATGTTGGCCACATGTTATTAGTCTGTCACTAACATCCCCTAACTCCTGTACCCTCACAGGATCAGAGGTGGGCAGACATGGACGGCATATGTAGAGATCAGAGAGAATTCATACCCACACTTATTTGAAACTGTTTCCCCCATCAAAAACCAGGGAAGGAAATGGAGCAAGAGATGCAGGGCAAAGCCTCCCTCTATTTTATTACCTAGTCTTCTGATGGAGATGGTCTATTGGAAACTGACTCAAAAGGAAAGGCACCTCATAAGTAGGGACAAAGGAATGAGGCCCTTACCTGGGAGAGAGCCACTCAACCCGCTGGTGCTCCAAGGGGCAGAGACGGGAGGACTGAGGGGCTGCGGGTTGACTCGGGCAGTCAGGATCCTGCAGGGGTAACCACTGGCTGCTTCATGGAGGAAATAAACCTCAGATGAGTTTCAAGGAATGAAAGGAAAGAAATCCTCAAGCCCCAGATACTTGGGGACAGATGAAGAGGTGCATGTCCCATCAAGATGACATGAGGGGCAGAAATGGACGGAGAGCTCCAGTGCCATCGTGGCGGAGGACGTGGGCCACAGAGCCACACATGTGGGCAGGTAGGCAGGCCTTACAATCCGTGATGAGATGTGAGCCCAAAGACAAGGGAGTCATTCCCTAAATGAGGCTAGTTGAGGTGATGATACACATGGCCTGATCCTTCACAAGTACAGAAATGAGCTGAAGCAGGGGACCCTGAAGAGCCAGGTCTCCTCTGGCTACCCGGGGCCACCCAGAAGGGAATGCAGTCAAAGGAAAGAGGGCCAGAGGGTGAATGGACCTCTAGCATCATGGAGTCAGCCTTGGGGGTGTGAATACCATTCTCTTCTCTGACCAGGCAGGGATCTGGACTAGATTTCAGCTCTAGTAGCCAGAAAATGAGAGTTCTGATTCTGGCAGTTTGCTAGTGATTTGCTTGCAGTCCTTTAAATCCTACTCCACCCCCACCCCCTGCAAGAGTAAGCCCATCTTCTAAGCAGAATAATGAATATGAATGCAACAAGCCATGAATGCCTGAGAATGGGAACTATAAATTAGAAATATGCAATATAAACTCATTAATTCATTCAACTAATATCAGTAAAGGGCCCACAGGGTACAAGCAACGTAAACATACAGCAATGAATACAAGAGGATGCTTCACTTCTGAGGCTTCACATAAACACAATACTGGTTTCCCCAAATCCTTTCATATAAAATCCCCATGAAGCCTTCAGTGGTTCTCTAGAAACTTATTATTTCCTCCATTTTTGTACACAGAAGCTTGATAATAGACCCTATTTGCAAGACAAATGGTTAAGGTAAGAAAATAAAAAGAACTCCAAAGAAACCCGAACTTACTGTCCTCAGCTAAAAACAGTCGTCTTATCTGAATACACCTAGATGATGGAACTGAAACTCTGGGCGAGCCCCTGGCACGTAATTGATTTCTTCATTCTCAGTGATATGAAGATAGTGTCAAAGACAATTCATGTACACTTGCCTTTGTGCTACAGTTTTAAGATCATTTTTAAAAATCGTTTATTTTTACGCACGTATTTTATACACATAAAAGAATCATATCTATAAGGCTTATAACAACAACAAAAAACACAGTCCCTTGGCCTACTCCCCTTACCTAGGTTCATCCACAAAGTTAACTACTTTCCACTCTCTTAGCTGTCTTTTTTCTAACCGGAATATCCACATGGTGCTCTCTCTTTATTCAGCTACTCCAGAAATTACGCACTGACTTTCAATTGTGATGATTTCACTACCCAACATTCCCACTTCATAGCTGATCTTCAGATGGTCACACGTGACATCCATATGAGTTGTATTCATATATATGGTGACCAATGTTTTTATAATGAAGAGGTCAAAAATGAATTGAAGAAAACAATATTGTAAATAAAAGAAACATTTTATTCATTGCAATAATAAACTATATGATAAATGCATAATAAAAACATTTATATTTTATATTGTAATTATGCTTACATGCCTATTAATTTTTAATAATTATAAGAAAAAAGTACTCATTTAGATAATATTATCTATGAGTACTTTCCCATTGAATGAATATTTTGTGATAATGTATCATCTTGTAACAATATATTGGAAATATCTAAATAATATCCTTCATATTGAATTTTACGGCAAGTGCTGCAGCTAGAATATCAACATTCGATCTCGATTTCTCACTTGTCCAAAAATCATTAGCAATTGAAAAAACTCTTTCAACTGCTGCATTAGTTCCAGGGCAGCACAATGTAAATTGAACAAGAATAAATAAATTCTCACATGGAATATGTTCATTTTTGAAATGGCTAAATATTTCCACCCATCTTTTATCAATTTCACATGTTCATTTTCCCATTGTACTGTATTTTCAGAATTTAAATATACATTTAGTCTTCTAATTTCTTCAAAGAGACAGTTGTCATCTGTTTTGATGTCTGGCATTTCTTTAGATAAAAACAAGACAAGATTCGATATCTGTCCAATATACTTGCGATGAAGTCAAAAAACACCATTGAAAACTGTTATTTCCCATGATGTTTCTTTCAGACCATTCTTCGATATATTGAAATCACATCTGTTAAAAAGTCTGCACTTCTTTGATAAACTTTTCTGTTATGCCCAGATTTGATTCCTCTAAATCTGACAATTTTCTCTTTATAATTAAAGGAAGAAATTTTTCTTCAAAATGAGATTTATATTGAAGGATAAAATCATTCAAAATAAGACTACCTTCCATAGCTGAAATGTGTTCATCTTCTGAATCATTTTGTGAAAAATAGATGCTTGATTATGTACAAAATACATTAATATCTCAAATATTTTATTATTGAAAAACGATTCCAGGTTTTTAGGACATTTGTCTAAACTTTAAAAATATGAATGGAGAGGCTCAAACACACTCTATAGCAGGTGTTAGAGCAAGACATCTAACTTTTAAATATCCTAAAAGTTTTTTGTATTCAACATTTGCTTCATAAAATTGTTTTAAAGTAGGAATGCGAATGATAAAATGACTAAAATGCAAATAAATTGTAGTTATTGTTACTTCTACATCGATTGGCATGGCACACGACGCTGTGTTGATTGATTGCATTTGACAAAATATGTGCATTACAACCTATTTCTAGTATTTTCTTTTGGAGTAACTCTTGTAATTGTACATACACAGTATTCACCCCTTTGCGTCTTTGCCCACCAAAATTTGTATTTGTATTATCAGCCATTAGTGCAACAACTTTGGATTTCAAATTGTTTTCATTTATTACTCTGTATAGATAGCTTGACAAAATTTCAGAAGTTTCACCCTCAAAGATTCTAAATTTAAAATTTTTACTGGAATGCCCTTGGTAACATTAAAATATCTTATTAGCCCTGACCGGTTGGCTCAGCGATAGAGCGTCGGCCTAGCGTGCGGAGTACCGGGGTTCGATTCCCGGCCCGGGCACACAGGAGAAGCGCCCATTTGCTTCTCCACCCCTCCGCCGCGCTTTCCTCTCTGTCTCTCTCTTCCCCTTCCGCAGCCAAGGCTCCATTGGAGCAAAGATGGCCCGGGCGCTGGGGATGGCTCTGTGGCCTCTGCCTCAGGCGCTAGAGTGGCTCTGGTCGCAACATGGCGATGCCCAGGATGGGCAGAGCATCGCCCCCTGGTGGGCAGAGCGTCGCCCCATGGTGGGCGTGCCGGGTGGAGCCCGGTCGGGCGCATGCGGGAGTCTGTCTGACTGTCTCTCCCTGTTTCCAGCTTCAGAAAAATGAAAAAAAAAAAAAAAAAAATGAAAAAAAAAATATCTTATTATTGGATACAATTTAATTTATGATTTGTTGCATCAGATAAAATTGTTACAAATGCTGCAATTTCCAAGTCTTCTATAAGTATTTTGTCACAGTAATTTTTAAATAGATTTCAAAATAGCCTCGCATTTTGTCCTGGCACATGAAAATTCTGCATTGTGGAACTTTTTCAATAATTTAGTTGTACAATCCATACTACGAAAACTTTGTGAATTATGGTATGAAATGCCAGTGTTCTCTCCATTGTAGCCAACTCTTTTTCATCTTCAGAATAATTTGAAGGGTTTTTTTTTGTGTGTTTTTTTTAACAGAGACAGAGTCAGAGAGAGGGATAGACAGGGCCAGATAGACAGGAATGGAGAGAGATGAGAAGCATCAATCATCAGTTTTTCGTGGCGACACCTTAGTTGTTCATTGATTGCTTTTTTATATGTGCCTTGACCATGGGCATTCAGCAGACTGAGGAACACCTTGCTAGAGCCAGCGACCTTGGGTCCAAGCTGGTGAGCTTTTTGAGCTCAAACTGGCGACCTCGGGGTCTCAAACCTGGGTCCTTCCACATCCCAGTCTGATGCTCTATCCACTGCACCACCGCCTGGTCAGGCTAATTTGAAGTTTAAAAAAAAACTTGTTACTTTACAACTGGAAGCTGATGCATCTAATGATTGTTTATGTTTGTTGGTGGTCAAGTGTTTCATTATCGCTGCTCTGTCCCCAACTGCAATACAAAATTCTCTGCTGCAAATATTGCGGAAAACAATGGTATCTTTCTTTGATATGAGGAATGAAAATTCCTTTTTCAATTTATCATTGAAATGGCATTTTCTCTTTTTTAATTTTTCCATCCCTTAAATGAAATTTAAAATTAAAAATAAAATTGAGCTACACAAACAATGCAAGCACATTAGGAACTAAAAATGTTACATCATGGTAGGCGAATTTTCAGGAAGCTAAATTAACAAAACTAAATATCAAACAAAACCACTAATTTGGAGTGATATCTGGGTTTATTTATCATTTTTGGATTTAAAAACATCTGTTTTATGCAACTATTTAATCAAAATGCGTTATTAATAGATATGGTTTCAGGTTAGATTTTACTTTAAAACTAGAGTTTTGGGAAAATACTTGTCAATAAAATTATACATATTTAGAAATTATTAAATAGATAATGAATAAAACATGAATTGTGCTTACCTATGATTAAATATTTACTGAGAAAAATAATCATGAGTCTACAATGTCATATGTGCCATGTTGTGTTTCAGTAAGAAGTACACAACGCCATTTGTGCACTTGATATATTGCGTGCTCTCTCAAGGTCTCCCATGCAGAGTGCATGCGTCTCATAATCGCATCTCGCTGCACTGTACTGATCCTTGATGAATCGTCATGTCAAATACATCACATCACACGCAATGGATCGACTCTGCATCGATCAAATACGGACATTTACAGATTAGTCTTCCAATATCAAAAAGGAGGACATATAGGATACTTTTTGAGGGAGGACAGAACTTAAAAAAGGACTGTCCTCCCTAAAAGAGGACGATTGGTCACCTTATGTATGTCTTCAATTCTCTCAGGATAAAAATGGATTCAGTGGATTTCCACTTACTTTTCCCTCCTTTGTTGAAGTTAATGGCCCCTCATCAGCACTTCTAAGTGTAAAGTTCTCAAGAGTTGACCTGCTTATCTCTTCAGGTTCACTTGTAGCAAGTCTCTTTAGACAAGACCCATACATAGACTTACCAGGTCTTCCAGTACACCTGCTTTCACACATCCACCTGCTTTGGTAAATTCTCTTCCATCTGCCAGGAACCTTCCTGATTATTTGCCTAAAACATTTAAGACTGCTCAAATGTCACCTCCTCCACAAACTTCCATGATCCTCCCCAAAGTGCCCCATGCATACATCCGTAGAGCATTTGCTGCATTGTAAGATCTTGTTCACACACTCAGTCTTCTCACTAGAATATGAGCTTCTTGAAAACAATGTTTATCCTGAGTGTTTTCATTTTTATCAAACCAAGAAAGTACTTTATAGAATGCTCACTATGAGCACTAAGTGTCAAGTACTAAAGACTTAATTTATTTTATTTTTTATTTTTTTGTGGCACAGAGAGAGTCAGAGAGAGGAACAGATAGGGACAGAAACGGAGAGAGATGAAAAACATCAATTTTTCGCTGCGGCTCCTTAGCAGTTCATTGATTGCTTTCTCATATGTGCCTTGACTGGGGGGGGGGGGCTACAGCAGACCGAGTGACCCCTTACTCAAGCCAGTGACCTTGGGTCCAAGCTGGTGAGCCTTGCTCAAACCAGATGAGCCTGCACTCAAGCTGGTGACCTCGGGGTCTCAAACCTGGGTCCTCAGCATCCCAGTCCAACACTCTACCCACTGCGCCACCACCTGGTCAGGCTAAAGACTTCATTACGAACATATTGACTCTCACAATAACCCTGAGGTAGGTATTACCATCACCCCCATGTTACATATGAGGAAACTGCGGCACAGACAGGTTAAGTAACTTGTCCAGTGCTTTTTAATAGTAGGACATTTATCTGAACTTAGATGACCCGGCTCAGAGACTATGCTTTCAACCACTCTAACTTTTGAACTAAAGAGATGCCTAACATGTATTTGTTGAATGAATAAATGATGAGAAAAGCCAAGGCTTTCAATAAAATTCAGACAAACTCAGTCTTAGAGATAGTGACATTTTAAAGCAAATAAAAAACTTGATTTTATTAACTTTCTCTATGTAGCCCAAGGAAAGAGGTCAAGGATAAGATTTCTGCTGTCTTGTTATAAACTGGATTTGTGTCCCCTCAAAATTCCTAAGTTGAAAGCCTAACCCCCACTATGGCTGTATTTGGAGCCAGGGACTCTAAAGAAGTAATTAGGGTTAAATGAAGTCACATGGATAGGTCTGATCCAATACAATTATCCTCCTTATAAGAAGAGACACCAGCACCCACCAGCAGAGGGGGAGAGAACTCACCAGAAACCCAAGCTGGCAACTTGATAATGGACTTTAAACCTCTAGAACTAAGAAATTAAATTTCTGTTGTTTTAGCCACCCAGGATGTGGTGTTTTATTATAGCAACTCAAGCAGACTAATACAATCTCTAAGGGCTGAAGTTTGAAAAACACCAAATTTCCTTCACTGATTTCAGAAACCAACTGCTTTAACAGTGTTCTCCCTTCCTTGGACTAGATTTGAGCTTACGTTGTGTTTTTGTTTTGATTTTTACTGAAATGAAATTTTACGACTCCACATAATCCAGCCTTTTTATCATAGGGAGAACAACATTTGATTTTCTGTTTTTTCCTTCAACATTTCCTACAACTATAGAATTTCTTACTTTTTATCATCCTAGCTAGCTAGTTCTTGGCCTATGCAGAAATTCAATTTCTCTCCCTAAAAATTTATATTAACCCAATAAAGCTATGTTTATCTTATTTAATAATGCTAATATATTATCCTTCCCAATAGCATTTCACTTCAAAGCCTGCTATAACTGTACAGTGAAACTCTGGGCTTTCTGAGGGACTTCACATTTCAGCTGTCTGGTGATTTTAAAATAAAACAAACTTTTTTTTTTAATTATAAAAATGTACAGCCTGACCAGGCAGTGGCGCAGTGGATAGAGTGTCGAACTGGGATGCCAAGGACCCAGGTTCAAGACCCCGAGGTCGCCAGCTTGAGCACGGGCTCATATGGTTTGAGCAAAAGCTCACCAGCTTGGACCCAAGGTCGCTGGCTTGAGCAAGGGGTTACTCAGTCCGCTGTAGCCCCGCAGTCAAGGCACATATGAGAAAGCAATCAATGAACAACTAAGGTGTCACAACGAAAAACTGATGATTGATGCTTCTCATCTCTCTCCATTCCTGTCTGTCTGTCCCTATCTATCCCTCTCTGACACTCTCTCTGTCCCTATAAAAAAAAAATGTACAGACAGACATAACAAGAGTAGAAAGAATATATCCCTCACACAGATCCAATATTATAAAGATTTTTGCCACATTTGCTTAAACTACTCCTTTTCCTTTTATTTCATTCCTTGTTGACATATTTCAGAGCAAATCCAAGACATCATGCCTATTAAACAACATGTACCTCAATATGTATCACTTTAAAAAGGGATACATTTTCTTTTATAATCAAAATGCAATTATCTAATCTAGGAGAATTAACAATACTATTTTGTTTGCAGGTTTTTGAAGTGAAATAACTCATATAGAATTTTATACTATGAAAAAGTTAGCACTACTTTAGAATAGCAATATTCCTTAGCCTCAAAACAATTTTAAAATGAAATTTAGTATGTTTTGAAATGTGAGGTGCTAACCTACCTACCATTCAGCTAAAGCTGAGCTAAAGAATGCCTAGGACAACTCTTAAAAAAGACATAGTACTTCAAGACTTCAGTCATTGCACATTATTTTAATAAAAAACATACTGCTTTGTACATATATACAGATCTCAAATTATAACATGAAAATACAGAATGCAATAAAGTAGCTATGTAAGTTTTCCTCACTGAGACAGACTTTCTGTCACATTTTGACATTAATGATTATTAATATGTAATGAACATGAGAAGTACAGATTTTTCAACCTCATAATTAGTAAGTTCCTTCACAAATGAATTGAAAGGATAGGCATCAAAAGGGGAAACAGCTGGCAAGTTAGATGGCCCTGCCTACACTGTATAATGTAAGAGACACGGTAAGTGTTACAAGAAACTGTAGTTAAATGCTAGAAGTATGGGCAATATAGCTTTATCAGTTTTCTACCAATGATTATATCCTTGATATATAAACATCCTTAAATGTATAATTTTGATATGTATTTTTGAACTGGAATCATACAAAGAAATAATGAGAAATTCTAAAAACAAACAAACAAACAAACAAACCCCAACCTATTATTCCCAAGTCAAAAAGTCTATGGAAAACAAAGTATAAACAATAAATAGTGGCCATATGCCCATTTTTATTTCTAAGAGAAAGTCTTGCACAAGTACTAGTTGTTTTGTTTTATAGCATAAAATAAAAACAAAACTCCTAAAAATAATCCCATATTAGCTGACCCAAAGTGACAAAGTCAAAGCCAGTCTTGTCATTTGCACATTAATTTGATAAAGCAAATTGCATTGAAAACAAAAAACAAAAACAAAACAAAAAACCTGCATGCGTTCCTGTGCAGAACTGTGTGTGATTCCTTTTAGCACTGAAATAAAAACTGTTACACAGCTCGGTTTTTAAGAAAGCAGTATACCCAGAAAACCCAACAGAATATGTTACTCATGGAAGCCCATAAAAGCTGTGAGGCAGCCAAGAGTGGATGGCACTTAAGGGCAGTAAAAGATCGCACTGTTAAACCATTGATGGCTTTGTGCCAATATTTTAAAACTTCGCTTTTCATCTACTATAGATGAAACGATGAGGAAAGAAATACAATATTACATCATATCCCAGAACAGTTACTACATTTGCATAAAGAAACTACTAAAGAGTTACTTGTTTTAAATAAAGTCCTGTCTAGGCATTAGATGTCAATCTCAATGTTCATAGTGCCTAATTTCAACTCCCAGGATAAACAAAAAAAACTTAAGTATCAAGATTAATTCTCTTTGGCTGCAAAGGATACCATTTTCTCTGGGGGCAATCTTTAGTTTGCCTTCTTTTCAGTACTACATTAGTGGTTTTCCTGGTAGAAGTCTCTGTAGGTGTGTTTTCTATTTGTGTAATAAGGCTCTCGGGTTTAACATCTGGCTTCCTGTAACAACTGGAAAAGACTTCTTGGTGGATTCTCTGGAGCTGGATAATAGGCTGCATCTTTAAAACTTGGGAAAATCCATCTCCTTGTTCAATTAATGCAGGCAAGGACTTAAGAAAGTAAACAAAGAGTAATAGTCAACATTAATCCAGGGTGGAACACAAACACACAGGGACAGACAACACTCAAGAATTTGAATTCTTCAGGTCAAGGCTTTTTCTAAGATCTAATTTTTGGGGACATGGATATTCAATTTGACCTTAAAATACCAGTTTTAGTTGAGGAATTTTAACTATAAGCTAAGACTAAAAAGATATGTTTTATTCCTACAAATGTCTGGTAGTAAAATACAATTTAGGCAGAACACAAGGTAACAGAATTGAAGATCTAAGGATTTAATTATGTCTGAAATTCCACATTCTAGGATAATAAGTATATATTTTAGAAATCTTAGGATCAGCACATTTTTCCTATAAAGGGCCATACAGTAAATATTTTAGGACCTGGTGGTTACATCCCTGTCACAATCATTCAATTCTTTTATTGTAATGTAAAGAAGCCATAGACAATAAGTAAGTGAAATGAATATGGCTGTATTCTAAGTCAGTTTAATTTACAAAACCAAGTGGCAGGCTGGCCTGTAGCCCTGCTCACCACAGTTTGATCAGGAACACACTGTGAGAGAAGCATGAGCACCAGAAAATCACAGCATCGACACAAACCACAACAGCTTTTTATAGACATTTTAATACCTGGGGAGAATATGAAGAAGTTTAAAAACTAACTTTCATATACTAGAAATAAAATGTTTTCCTGTTTATGTAAAATAAGTGCCAAAATTTTAAACAATTTTATTATAATAATATTAAGACTCCAATTTGACAGTGGTTCAGAATATAGGCTCTGTAGCCAAACAACCAGGGCTTAAATCCTGGCTGAATTATTTATTCAGACAATCTAATTATCCACTCTGTGCCTCAATTTCCTCATCTTTAAAATAGTGAAATACCAGTACCTATCTCATAGGGTTACTGGATGCATTAAGTAAGATAACATAGGTAAAGCAGTTAGATGGTACCTGGTCCACCCTAAATGCTCACTAAATGTTAGCTGGCATTATTATCCAAAATTATTTGTTGGACTGCTAACTCTCAGAACTCAAAAACAGAACCAGTCCCTGGCTGGTTGGCTCAGTGGTAGAGCGTCGGCCTGGCGTGCAGAAGTCCCGGGTTCGATTCCCGGCCAGGGCACACAGGAGAGGCGCCCATCTGCTTCTCCACCCCTCCCCCTCTCCTTTCTCTCTGTCTCTCTCTTCCCCTCCTGCAGCCGAAGCTCCATTGGAGCAAAAGATGGCCCGGGCGCTGGGGATGGCTCCTTGGCCTCTGCCCCAGGCGCTAGAGTGGCTCTGGTCGCAACAGAGCAACACCCCGGATGGGCAGAGCACCGCCCCCTGGTGGGCGTGCCGGGTGAATTCAGGTCGGGCGCATGCGGGAGTCTGTCTGACTGCCTCCCTGTTTCCAGCTTAAAAAAAAAAAACAGAACCAGCCTTTAAAGAAGCCATGTATACTACTGGGACAGACTAGGTACCTAATAAATGGCAGTTATTCTGAATGTTACTGTTGCTTAATCAACTTATTTTAAAGACCTATTTTTAAAACTACTAAGAATTCATATTACAATGGACTAAAACACACGCGGTTGTTAAAAGCAAATACCTAGCTAAACACTTAGTTCATTTTGTAATATTTTAGCATGTAGCTTTTACCTTCATAGCTCCACTGATCTCCTTAGCTATTGCTTCTCCTCTGCATTTCAAATTTTCCACATGAGAAGCTGCAAAGACACCGCCAAACAGTATTTTAGGTTATTTTTAAAATCTAATAACGTGCCATAACAGACATGCAGATGCTACCTAGATAAACATCTGTTGGATCTTTTTACCTTAGCTCAAACTTTCTTAGAATAGTTAACAATCTATTACAACAAGTGTCCTGTTAAATTTATCTAGATACATAAAGACTGTGAAAACATTAGAAAAATAAAACTAATAGTTATATGCATGACAGACAGTAAAACTAATTAGACAGTAAAACTAATAGTTATATGCATGACAGAGTTGTATTATGAGTAGTCTTCTATGTGCCCCCAGAAGAAAGCCTGTTTGTTCTGTGTGTTATCTACCACTATGCTTAACATCGTCAAGCACTATCATCACATTTTAAAATAAACATAGGCTAATATCTGATATTTGTACTAGTCTGAATTTTATAAAAGTAAAACATATTTGGACTTAGAATTTGTAATCACACTGCGTCAAAGAGACCTAAATGAAATTTCTGGAGTACATTATCAGTAGTTTTAATTTTTCTTTCCTTACTTCCTTTATGCTTTTCTAATTCCAAATACATTTTATTGTCTTCTAATCTTTGTTACAAATGTTCATGGCTGCTTCATAACAGAACTGCACATTCAATGACAGAGGGATAAAAATCCTACCAAAACTCCAAGAGAAACTGGAAATGGGAAAAATCATTCCATTATGAAATTGCCTACAAATTAGTTTTTAAACGAGTAGTTCTCAACTAGAAATTTCTTAACGTCTAAGCAAGTACGTAACTATGTTAGGAGGACTACAGCTTTATCAGCCTCAAGAGACTGGCAAATAAGCCCCCCCCAAAAAATTTCTTTAATAACTGTTATTTTTCCTTTCTGACTTTCCTTACCTCAAAAAAGTGAGAACACTTTTAGAAAAAAATGAAATGAACAGAAAAACAGCTGAGAGAAAGAAGGCTTTCAAAGGAGAGAGGCAAAGGCTAGCACAGTGGTAGTCAACCTGGTCCCTACCGCCCACTAGTGGGTGTTCCAGCTTTCATGGTGGGCGGTAACAGAGCAACCAAAGTATAAATAAAAAGATAGATTTAACTATAGTAAGTTGTTTTATAAAGATTTATTCTGCCAAACCTAGCGAAAATCTGACATAAAGTACTTGGTAAGTAATTATTATTATATGCTTTTACTTGCTGTAACTCTGCTTTATAAATTTTATAAAGTAAAGTTACTTCCCTACTTTATAAATCACCATTACTGTGGAACTGGTGGGCGGTGAGAAAATTTTACTACTAACAGAGATACAAAAGTGGGCGGTAGGTATAAAAAGGTTGACTACCCCTAGGCTAGCATGAAGGCCTCAGGAAAGGGTTCTTAACCATTTTTGTTACCAGAAATTTCTTTGGAAATTTGGTGAAGCCTATGGACTATTTTTTAATGTTTTTTTATATATTGAAGTATAATCTACATACAGAGAGATGTATCCCAGGACCTAGACATTTCCATCGCTCAGAAAGTTCCCTGTTCCCCTTTCCCAGTCAATCTCTATGAGAAGCAACCATTCATTTGATTTCTATCATTGTACATTAGCTTTGCTTACTCTAGAATTTCATATCTTAAATTAAAATTTAAAAATACAATTATTAAACATTGTTTAGGTAATACATATGTCACTTTATTAATGATTTAAATAACAACACTGAGTGGCAGGTCTAATAATTACCGTAATATGAAAATAATGAGTATAAACAATATTGTGAAGTATCTTAAACAACTGAAATTACAAATATCTGTGGTTTCTAGTAGCAAAATAGTTACAGGTACCGTGAGCACTACCACCAAATCCTGCATTCAAAATGGAAGGAAACGCTAAATTTCAGTGTGAGGTTAGTAAAAATAACAATGTAATTTTTTTCCTATCCAAGCCCATAGTCCCCCTATATTCTAAGAATTGTATTTATTGTACATGTGGACATGCAATGGGTATATTACTTGAAAATATAACTTACCTTTTAAGAATAAATTTATCCTGTATTTCTCAACTATGCAGAAACTCAGCATATCTAGAGCAAGGTGGCAGTTACATGTGTTTGTGTGTATATATGGGTATTAATTCATCAAGCTGTGCACTGTATGTTGTATCCCAATATATACACACAATACATACAATAACAAACAAAACTTTTAAAATATTTACTCTAGGAAGTTGTCTTACTTTTATGTATAGGTCAAGGCAATCTTATTCTATAATTGCATGATTTATAAAACAATCTATCAACCAAGGTATCCTTAAATTTTTATAAAGACATGCTACTTAAAAAAAATTTGTCTGTACCCTGACCAAGTGGTGGCACAGTGGATGGAGCATCAATCTGGGACACTGAGGACCCAAGTTCAAAACCTGGAAGTCATTGGCTTCAGTGCAGGCTCACCAGCTTGACTGTGGGGTATCTGGCTTGAGTGTGGGATCACAGACATGACCCCATGGTCACTGGCTTGAGCAAGGGGTCACTGGCTCAGCTGGAGCCCCCCCATCAGGGTACATAAGAGAAAACAATCAATGAACAACTAAGGTGCCGCAACTACAGATTGATGCTTCTCATTTCTCTCCCTTCCTGTCAGTCCCTGTCTGTCAGTCCCTATCTGTCCCTCTCTCCGTCTCACTAAAAGAAAAAAGAAAAATAAAAATAAATTGTAAACCCACACTGATGGACAATAGCTATTCTCCATCTGTTTGGCTTTGTATGTAAAAAGGAGTTAGGCCCCAGGCTTGAGTAATGATAAACAGATTTTCACACATGAATGTTTGGTGGAATATTGTAAAGTTGTGCTGGACATATGAGACATTTAGTATTCCTGGCTCTTGACTACAAAATGCCAGCTGTACTCTCCCATTACTGTGGTCAACCGATAACTGGTCAACCCCCACTTTCTCAAAGGGGCCACTAGGGGGCAATACTGCCTCCTGTGAGAACCAAGGTGTTACTTTCAGGACTTCCTTGAACAAGCTCATTCTCTTAACCTTGGACTCCCTAATGTTGAACATAGTGCCTGACATGTGGAGCAGGTGCTCCGTAGGTATGATGGACAAGGCTATGACAGAAGGTGCTGTGGAGGCACAAAGAAGGGTGAGGTCAATCCCCCAGGAGAATTGAAAGGAAAGAAAAACTTTATAGGTGTTAAGAGTTGCCTTAAAAGGATTTGGTGCTGGAGGCTCAGGGGAGGGAGGATAGGAGGTGGGGTGGTAGAGGAAGTGCTATACCAAAACAAGAGAATAAATCAAGAAAGAAGAAAACACAGGAACCAGGAAACATGATTCAAAACAGAAGAGAAGTAAAGGAAATTCCCAGGGTGATGAGGAAAGGACAGGCAGGATACAAGCTTTGCACCAGGCCTAGAGAGAAACCAGTCCAGACTAGAACAGGAAGACAAACGGTTCCCAGGGGAACAGCTCAAGAATAAGGAAAAGGTTTAAAAAATGGATTTTAGTAGATAACCTGAAATATTTACCATAGAGGAATTTTACAGTTTTATTGAAGTGTTTGGGAAAGAATTATTGATAGACACAATAGCAAACAAAACAAACAAAACTAAAGCAATTATTATTCCAAATAGAATACTACATAATTGTGTGGGGTTGTTTTTTTTTTTTTTGACAAAGTTAGAGATTAAAAGTGAAGCTGATGAGTATAGATTCTTCTTTTGAGAAACTTGGTTATTGAAAAAAAAAAAAAAGAGTTCAGGGAAAAGAAACAGTGGCATAAAAACTCTCCCTACTTGATCCTCTGACAGCCCATCCCTCTAGTATGAGCTGGCGTACATTGCCAATCAATCTTCTGTAAGACCTTTAGCAACCCTGTGAGGTAAGCAGGTTTCATCAGCCCTCTTTTATATATAGATAAGGAAACAAGCTGAGAGCTAAAAATGTACCCAGAACTGAAGAGAACTGGAACCATATTTCCTAGAACCCAAAGCACTTGCTTTTCTATATCTACAAGTAACTTTCTAAAATATCACCTTGCCAAAAATCATACTATGGCCAAAAATTGGTTTCTACAAGTCCTGGCCAGGTTGCTCAGTGAATAGACCACTATTTTGACACACCAAGGATGCAGGTTCGATCCCTGGTCAGGGCGCATACAAGAAGCAACCAATGAATTCACAACTAAATGGAGTAACGAGTTGATGCTTCTCTCTCTCTCTCTCTCCCCCCCACCCTTGAAACAATGGTAAATTGAAAAAAAAATTAGCTCTAACATAATGAAAACCTCTTGAAATAAAAATATATTATGCCCATTAAAGAATTAAAAACAGAAAATTCTATAGTTAAATCTGTTTTAACTATTAATAGTACTTTTAAGTTAAGTAAATTAAATTCTTTCACTGAAAACTAAAAAGAATCAATACTTTTAGGAATATAACCAAACCACAAAATTTTAAAAAATTTTTGTTGATTTGAGAGAGAGGAAGGGAGAGAAGGGAACGGCATAGGGGGAGAGAGAGAGAAAGAAAAGAATCAACTCGCCATTCCATTTAGCTGTTCTAGTTAGTTGTATATTAATTAACTGCTACTCATACTCAACCAGGGCATGCAGAGATGAGGCTTTATCCACTGAGCCACCTGGCCAGAGCCAAAAATACAAAGATTTAAAAAAAGATACAGCAGACCTGGCCAGATAGCTCAGTTGGTTAGAGTGTAAGCCTGAGCAAAGAGGTTGCTGGTTCAATCCCAGGTCAGTGCACACTGAGGAACAGATCGATATTCCTAGCTTTCTCTCTCTCTCCTTTCTTCTCTTTCTAAAATCAATCAATAAAAAAAATTTTTTAGGCCCTGGCCGGTTGGCTCAGCGGTAGAGCATCGGCCTAGCGTGCGGAGGACCCGGGTTCGATTCCCGGCCAGGGCACACAGGAGAAGCGCCCATTTGCTTCTCCACCCCTCCGCCGCGCTTTCCTCTCTGTCTCTCTCTTCCCCTCCCGCAGCCAAGGCTCCATTGGAGCAAAGATGGCCCGGGCGCTGGGGATGGCTCTGTGGCCTATGCCTCAGGCGCTAGAGTGGCTCTGGTCGCAACATGGCAACGCCCAGGATGGGCAGAGCATCGCCCCCTGGTGGGCAGAGCGTCGCCCCTGGTGGGCGTGCCGGGTGGATCCCGGTCGGGCGCATGCGGGAGTCTGTCTGACTGTCTCTCCCTGTTTCCAAACTTCAGAAAAATGAAAAAAGAAAAAAAAAAAAAAATTTTTTTTAAATACAAAGGGGAGAAAAACAAACACAAAAATGATCACTAAATATTGATTATATTATCTGTAAATGCATCAAAAAACCATTTCCCAACATTAATATCTGCTTAGGAAATTTCAAATATATACACTTTTCGCTCACTCTCCCAAGATTTTTCTGTAACTGATAAGAGCATAGAGGTCCTCCAGATGTATAAACACTGGACTTAAGAATGTCTCCCGTGCTGATGGCTGCCCCCTGCCGTGCAGGTGTGGAGATGCACCTCCCCAGACATTCCCAGTGGCTTCCTTGCCACGGCCTTGATGGGAGTATCTCCATGGCACCACTATTCACCCTCTCATCCCAAACAACGGTGTTTAGGGGTCCAAACTATTCTCCCAAATCTAACTTAAGCAACATATAATAGAACTAATGTGCATCTAAATGTGATTTTACCAATATTTTTCATCATAAATGTGTTGTGGTTCAGCTACATTATAGGTTAAATAGCTCTTTAAAGGGTAGCTGAGAAACTTAACCACTTATAATACCATTAGTAAATGTTTTTCAGGGGAAATGCATTTCAACTTCCAAAGCTCAGATTTAATACAAATTCTTTTTTTTTTTTTTTTTAATTTTTATTTTATTTATTCATTTTTTTTTAGAGAGGAGAGAGAGAGAGAGAGAGAAAGAGAAGAGAGAGAGACAGAGAGAGAGAAGGGGGGAGGAGCTGAAAGCATCAACTCCCATATGTGCCTTGACCAGGCAAGCCCAGGGTTTCGAACCGGCAACCTCAGCATTCCAGGTCGACGCTTTATCCACTGCGCCACCACAAGTCAGGCTAATACAAATTCTTGAAACAACCATTTGTAAAGGGGGGCTACCTGTAAGAATGCTGGCAGACGCTTAAACAAGTTGGCATTATTAGGCAAGAAGAGGAACTGACTCTTAAGTCCTCTGCTTGTAGGGTCAGCAAAAGAACTTGACGTATCATCAAGTCTACTGCAGAGAAACTTAAAAATAGCTCTGTGTCATCATTACATGCTTGGTGGAAGACAAGAGAAAAATGCAAAGTCTCTTCAATTAACTTCAAAGAATATTTTTAAAAAGAAGATAATATGAAAGTAATTATTAGTTTCATTAACAGGATCACAAAAGATTAGGAAAAGTCATCTTATTGTTAGACAGCTAATCAGAATATTGATGCAAGGACATTAAAAGAAAAGTTTGCTCATAAAAATGTGGAAGTTAGGCACCCTTGAGGACACTGCCTTCCCTAGTCACTGGCTTTCTAAAACATAGGGAAACGAAAAAGTGGAAATGAAAGATTGAGTAATCAACCCAGTTTTGTTTTCAGGTCACTGAACTAACTAAACTGGGAAACAAACTTCAAAAAGCCTACACAAGTTCAGAAATTCATCAAGAAAGCATTACCTGAATGCTCCCTTCCTATTCCCAGTGTATTTTTATGAGCATGAGTGAGCATGTATAATGTGAGATGTCTGGCTTGTACTGGTTTCTGAAGGAGAAAAGGCATGAATGAGAACCATGAGTTGTAAACCAGCATCCCTGGTAAAAATGAAACCAAAAACTGAGCAGTGATTTACGACTTTCTGGGAGATAAGCCTACGCTACAACTTAAATACATCTGTTTGAACACACTTGCTAGGTAGCAGGTGTGTAATCCTCAGCATCCATTCCCACCTGCACCTCACCGCTACTTCAGTACTGAGGAGCTGTATTTCTTTCTCTTAAGGCACCCAAGACTTTCGCACTCCTCGCATGTTATCTGGCCTCCACCAAGCCTCTAACTTTGTCCGATAATGCTCGTTCCCTCTATTCCCTCCACTGCAGCCTCAGTGGTCTTTTTGTTCCGTATATATCCAAGCCCATTCTTGACTTAGGAACCTTGTTCTAGCTCTTGTCTCTTATTAAACAGTTCTTCCTCTTGTCACAAGATAAATTCCTACTTGCTACTTCCTCAGAAAAGTGTTTCCCATACCTAAACACATCACCCTAGCACTGATGTTACTTATTTTTAGATTTGTTTATACTTTCCTGCTCCCAAGGGAATATAAGATTCACAGAGCAAGGACCTCGTCTGTTTTGGCCACCATTATATCCTTCACACTGAGAACACTGAGAACAGCTCTGGCATACAGGAGAGATTCAATATACATATTGAATGTGTGGATAATAACAGTCATTCAGTACTATTGCGCATGGTGCTGCATGCTGGCTACTCAAAGCAAACTCAAGTAAGAAAGCTCATGGACCTTTCAGTTTTGGGAGAGCCATACGCAAGAAACACACAAATACTGGCATATTGTAACAGATGCTATTAATGAACAAATATTACAATAGAGAACTGAGGAGAGGCTATTTTAATTAGGGTAGTTAGAGCAAAAAGAGAACAAAAAGGAAAGCGCCTGAATTTGGATAGGTAGGTGGGAGTCAGATTGGAATGCTAAGGAGTGTGAAGTTTATTATATATTTTAAAGGTGGAAGGCTTTAGAATTTTAAGCAGAGGAATGAAAGCTGACTTGTGTTTCTGAAAGTATCTTAGACTACTAGTCAAGCTGGCTTAGATATTCACAACCTCTCCACTTTTGTCCAAAACATCATTGAATAAATACAGAAAACGTGAAAGCATATCCCTAAACATATACAAAATTAATATTTCTATGAACTAGAAAAATGTAAAAAAGCGTATTAAATCAATTAAATATCACCTCACACCCACACATCACCCCCCCACTAGACTTAGACAGTTTTATAGATGAATCTTATTCACTCTTCAAAGACAGATAACTTCTATGTTTACAAACTGTCTTATGAGAGCAGCATGACCTCGAAAACAATATTGGAAAGGAACAATATGTTTCAAAAGACCACATGTTTATCTGTGTGTGTGTGTGCACGCGCACACGCCCAATCATAGATGCAAACATACATCAGGTAAATATACTAAAGTGTAGACAAATTTAGTTCAACAGTTTATGAAAGGAAAACTGTATTAGTGAGAAACTGAGGTTTTCTCTGTGAATGTACAAATAACCATCAGAACAATTTGTCAGTGTCGATTCACCATAATATCAGAGTTAGAGATAAGAAGCATATGATCTAGACACACAAGGGAATTTTAGGAGTGATGGTAAATGTTCTATGTCTAAATTGTGGTGATGGTTACATTGTTATATACAACTGTCAAAACTCAAACTATGTACTTAAAGTGGATATATTTTATTTTATGTAAATTATACCTCAATAAAACTGGTTAACAAATATATTATCCCAGTTGATACAAAAGTATTCAATAAACACTTTTTTAATAATTTTAAAATTTTATGACCACTATCACCATTACTGCCCAACATATACTAGAAGTTCTAGTCAATGTAATAAAACAAAAAAAAAGTGTAAGGTTAGAAAAAAAGCAAATCCTATCATCACTTGCAAGTGATTTATTTACATTGAACGGAATCTAACAAACTAGATAAACCACTAGAGTTCAGTAAGTAAAATTCAATGGTGTTCCTAAACACTAGCAATATTCAATTTTAATATGTAATTCTAAAATGTTACCATTCATATAGCTACAAAAAGGAACAGTATCTAGGAAAAATAAAAGATGTGCTAAACCTATATAGAGAAATCTATAAAACACTACTTTTTTTCTTATCGCCATCTTTATTATGTTTTTAAACACTTCACATGCATTACAGATTAGCTACAATATCCATTCCCTTAAATAATACTATTATCAACATAGCAAGGAGGTAGCACTCTTATATCCATTTTTCTCATGTGCATTTATAAAATACTGTTGAAGGACAATTTGAAAACCTAAGAATGAGATATAATATGTTCACAAATGGGAACACCTAGATTGTAAACCTGGCACTTCTCTCCAAAATAATCTGTAAAAATCTATAACTTAACTACAGTTCCAATCAAATCCCATTAAGATTTTTCATATAATTTAACAAGTTGATCCTAACAATTCCTATGGCAGAGTAAAGGGTCAAAAATAGGCAACAAAATTTTGGAGAAATTGCAAAATACCAAGACTTATAAAACTACGGTAACTTAAAAAGTGTGATAATGCTACAGAGAAAGCCACATCAACTAACAAAATTAAAAACAGATCTTAGAAACAAGACCCAAAAATATATGGAAACTTTGTATATTAGGGAGTGACCTTACAGAGCAGTGGGGAAAAGGACTAATCACTAAATGATGCTAGGACAACTGGCTATCAATATTGTAGAAATTAGATCCCTTCATCATAAATTTTTTTAAAAAATTCAGATAGATTCAAGACCTAAATATGATATTCAAAACTCTATAGAAAAAGTAACATTAAATCTTTACGTCACTCGAGTAAAGGATTTCTTAAAGATGCTGAAGGAAAACATTATAAAGGAAAAACCTGGTAATTCTGACTACCATAAAACATTTTTTTATATATGCATATATGTATGGTCATAAAGTTAAAGCCAACACTTGAAAGCAAATATTTAGTGTTTATAACCAAAGGATTAACATCTAGAATGTGGGTGCATGTGCGTGTGTGCCTGAGTGTATGAATCTTAGAAATGAATAAAAAAAGAAAAGTTCAGGCCCTGGCCGGTTGGCTCAGCAGTAGAGTGTCGGCCCAGTGTGTGGAAGTTCCAGGTTCAATTCCCAACCAGGGCACACAGGAGAAGCGCCCATCTGCTTCTCCACCCTTCCCCCTCTCCTTCCTCTCTCTCTCTTCCCCTCCCGCAGCCAAGGCTCCACTGAGGCAAAGTTGACCTGGGCGCTGAGGATGGCTCCATGGCATCCGCCTCAGGCGCTAGAATAGTTCCAGTGGCAATGGAGCAATGCCCCAGATAGGCCAAGCATCGCCTCCTAGTGGGCATGCCAGGTGGATCCCGGTTGGGCGCATGCAGGAGTCTGTTTGTTTGCCTCTCCCTGCTTCTCACTTCGGAAAAATAAAAAAAATTAAAAAAAAAAGTTCAAATAAACCCATAGAAAAATGGACAAAGGCTATAAACAGGCAATTCACAGAAGAAACTATGGGATCAAAAAAACAAAGAAAAGGGTGCTCAATCTCACTTTATAGACTACATATACACTGTATATAGTGGTGAGTGACATTCTTTTGAGTTAATAAAGCTATTGTAATAATCATAACCTACATATATTTTTCCATACAAACTGTAAACCTACTTTTGCACACCCGTGTATGTGCACACACACATGTGCATGGAGAGAAAGAGAAACAATTCAATTGCTGGAAAAATGTGGGGAAGCAAGACTTTCAAACACTGCTGGTGGGAATGCAAACTGACTCCACTACTTTGGAGGGGTAGTAAAGCCTAAATGTAGTAAAACTGAATAGAAACAAATCCTATGACCTAGGAATTGTGCTTCCAGAAATCTACCCCAGAACATCTGTGACATATTTACACTACATAAGGAGAAAGGTATAAGAACAGTCATTGTAATACTGGTTATAACAGCAAAAACAGAAACAAAACAAAATAAAATCCCAACAACACTCTAAGCTTCTCTCAGTAGTGGAATGGATAAAAGGTGGTACAGTATAGTCATACACCAGAGTATTCAAGTAGCTAAATGAACAGAGGGCTATGTGTGTATATGATGTTGAGAGAAAAATATAAGTTGCAGAATGGTGTATGATCATTATGATACAATGCCTATAAAATCTGAAAACAGATACCATACATTGTTTATGGATACATGTTTATAAAGTTAAAGCCTAAAAGCATGGCTAGGAAGGATCTACTCAGCTTGAGGATAGTGGTTCCTTCTGAACTAAGAGGGAATGGAATGGGATATGGAGGGATAAAAAGTTTCAACTACATCCAAACTTTCAGTTCCTAAAAAGGTTTGAAGCAAATGTGGCAAAATATGAATGGCCCTTAAGTATAAGTAGTGGGTACAAAGATGCCATTATCTTACACTCCATATTTTCTATATGTTTAAAAATCAGCTGTGCCTGATGTCTATTCATTGGAATAGAAGAGAACAAGAGTGAAAAGGAAGCCTTTCTAGAACGCATGTGCGGAAATCTGGCTAGAGTAATGGTGACTTAGAGTAAAGGTGATAATAAGATGAAGTAGATTAATGTAAGGTTATATTTGAAAGAAATAATTTGTAGAACTTATTGATGGATGGGATATAAAGAGCTCAGGAGTGGAAAAATTCAAGGTTGACTCTTGGCTAAAGCAATATATAAATGAAGGAGCCATTTTATCAGAAGGTGAAAACTGGGAAAGGAACCAGACAGAGGGCATGGTAGAATCCTGTTTTATATTCATCTCTTATTTCTACTCAGACATGGGCTCTTTACAGGGAGAATATGTCTGCGTTGCCTCTGTATTCCCCAAAGTTCTTAACATAACTATGCCAAATCAACTGCATACAGTTGGCCATCCATATCTGTGGATTCTACATACTCATGAATTCAACCAACTATGAACTGAAAATATTTGGGAAAAAAATGTTACATTGTTATTGACACGTAAATGGATTCAACCAATTGTGAACTGAAAATATTTGGGAAAAAATGTTACTGACACATATGATATAGTTAATCCTATGATGGTTACGTCTGTACTAAACACATATAGACTTTTTTCTCATCACTACTCCCTAAACAATATAGTATACCAGCTATTTACAGAGTAATTACATTATATTAGGCATAAGAAGTAATTTAGAGATGATTTAAAGTATACAGGAGGATGTAAGTAGATTATATACAAACGCTGTGCTAGTTTATATAAAAGAAATCTAAAGCACCTGTGGATTTTAATATCCACGGGGGGGGGGCAGTTCCTGGAACCAACTCCCCACAAATACTGAGGGATGATGTATTGTTTTGAAAACCAGACAACCTTCTTTAAAAGTGTAAGCTTTCAAAAACATCTGATATCACTTAATAGTCTAATAACAAAAAGAAACTTTCAAGAAGTTCCAATAAGATTTCTCACGCAGTTTAGGTTTTGAAGTTCCATATAAATTTATGCTTCCCACATTCCTAAGCCATTTTAATTAATTTCATATGATTTTACCAGTCAGATGCATTATAAGCTATGTAGTATTATAAGACACCATTGTAAATGAATAAAATGTATAAGGTTATACTTATATAGCATCTCCTTACCAACTACTACTTATTTATTTTAGTTCTAGTTTATAGAGCCCCTTATCTCATGTGACTCATAACAACCTCACATACGTAGGCAGGATGTTTCTGTAATATTTAGTGACAAAGACACTTAAAGCATCAGGCACCATAGCTAGAATTCATCATGAAGAAACCAATGCTTGAAGTGACTTCATGGATAAATGAAGTCATGCTAATAAAACTGCAATTCTGCTGTGCTTAAAGAGCTGATGCTGGCCCTGGCTGGTTGGTTCAGTGGATAGAGTTGGCCCAGCATATGGATATTCTCAGTTTGATTTCCAGTCAGGGCACACAGGAGCAGGAACCATCCGTTTCTTTCTCCCACCCTCTATCTTTTTTCTATCTCTTCCCCTCCCACAGCCAGTGGCTCAACTGGTTTGAGTGTTGGCCCCAGGCAGAGGTTAGCTCAGTTGATTTGAGCATCAGCCCCAGACAGGGTTGCCAGGTGGATGCTAGTCATGGTGCATGTGGGAGTCTTACTATCTCCTCTCCTCTCACTTAAAAAAAAATTTTTTTTAAAAGAGCTGATGCTATTCTAACTTATAAATATTGTGAAAACAGATAATGATAAATTCTCCTCAAAACTTATCCAAAAGATAGATTCTGATTATTCCTTTTTTTCTAATACTACATAATGGGACTGGTAGTAATAAAATCATTTAGACCTTCAAAGGATCACTTAAGTGAATTTGTTTTCCTTCCTAAGATAAAAAGGTTACCAAGTTTCTTTAGAGACTTAACTGTATCAAAAGTCATAATACTTGAGTATATTATGATACCACAGGTTTCAATTCTTATTTTCATGTTGTTCAAAACCAAAACAAGTATATTTCAACCACTGCATTTTGGCAACTACCCCTTTTTAGTGAACCGTGACAAGCATTAGGTCCTAGGCAATTTTTATTTCAAACACAGTGAACACTGTGATTTTGAGCAATTTCAGAGTATCTTCATTCTTGTACTTCCCACTCAGTTTATTCCTTTAGCTTAGAAGAATGAGGAGGGCAGGGGGACCCATTAGGAAGTAGTTCAGAATTAGACAAAGGTAAGGTTCTCAAAGCCATGAGTATAAATAACCCTTACCCATAAATCAAATCTTAATTGCTTTATTAATAGCCCAGAAACATTACTTTTGAGCACCTAAAGTAAACTACAAAAGGTGTTTTATGGAAATTATTATAAAAGTTTAAAAGTGAGAATGAAGTCATTTATAAATATATATGACCCATGTTTTTAGCAATGCAAGTTCTGTTTCTGGATTTACATACCTTTGTATTAATTTTTTATTTTTTATTTTGGTGACAGGGCGAGAGAGAAAGAAAGGGAAGAGGGGAGAGAGATGAGAAGCATCAACTTGTAGTTGCAGCACTTTAGTTATTCATTGATTGCTTTCTTGTATGTATAGTGACCCCTTGCTCAAGCCAGAAACCTTTGGGCTCAAGCCAGCGAGCCTACACTTAGGCCGGGGACGTTGGGGTTTTGAATCTGGAATCTTAGCATCCCAGGTTGATGTTATATCCACTGTGCCACTACCGGTCAGTCATAACTTTTTATAAATTTGATTTCTCTGTTTTAGAGAATGGATCTACACTGAAACAGAACTGAGTTCAAAGGCATAATAAGTGCGTGTATCTCTTAAGTTCAACATTATAGTTTTGGTGGATTTTATTTTGTAAAGGAGGAAACACCAATGAAAGTGATCACACTGGGAGTGATACCGTGAGTACTCCAATAGTATAACTCTGGCTGTAAAGAATGGATAGTATAATAGCCATTAGACATGGGAGGGTATTATAATAGAAGTTAGAGATGGGAAAGGTGTTATAATAGTCTTGGTTAAGAGAAAGCTTTATAAAAGTCCAGATTCCTGAGTACTACTCCTAGAGATTCTGAGGCAGTAAGTTCTCAAAATCCTTAGTGAAGAGCACACATGGTAGTGAGTTAGAACATCAAAGAGAAGATACCTCTGATGATGATACTTTTAAAAGAGTATCAGGAACTCATAAAAATTACAAGCTGATGCTTCATTTTTACCACAAATGAACAGACTCACCTGGCTCAGGGTCACAGTTTAGGTCCAAAGGCTGTACAACAGGGCAGTACTGCTTCTAAATATAATATAAATTAAAACAGACTTACTTTCACCACTTAATGCCTCATATAAACATTTTCTTCAGCTACTGTAAGCAAACATACTATTAATCAGTAGTATCATTCTTTGGGGGGGAAAAAAACCCCAAAACACAAAAATTAAAACCTGCTATCTGTAGAGAATGGAGAAAAAAAGAAAAAAAGACCCATGTGAGTCTGAGTTATATCTTTTATAGTACTGCCACCTACTGCACACACTAAGCAATTGCACCATTGAAAAATAGAAGGAAAGCAAGCAAATTGAAGGCACATAGACTAAATTTTGTGTTTCAACTACTAGGTAGTCTCCAAATTACGAATAAACTGTTTTTTAAAAAGTTTATTTTAAGAAAAGTGTTTGGAAATTAGAACTCATATTCCCACAGAACCTGCTTTTTCTTTCTTTCTTTCTTTTTACAGGGACAGAGAGAGAGTCAGAGGGATAGACAGGGACAGACAGACAGGAACGGAGAGATGAGAGCATCAATCATTAGTTTTTCGTTGCGCGTTGCAACATCTTAGCTGTTCATTGATTGCTTTCTCATATGTGCCTTGACTGCGGGCCTTCAGCAGACCGAGTAACCCCTTGCTCAAGCCAGCGACCTTGGGTCCAAGCTGGTGAGCTTTTGCTCAAACCAGATGAGCCGGTGCTCAAGTTGGCAACCTTGGGGTCTCGAACCTGGGTCCTCCGCATCCCAGTCTGACGCTCTATCCACTGTACCACCGCCTGGTCAGGCAGAAACTGCTTTTTAAGGTAGCTGACACAACCATGTCAGAGCATTAGAGCCTATAGATCCTGGGACACACTAGGACTATAGCATAGCAGAAGACTATAAAAAACAGGATCCCCAGTTCAGGCAAAAAGAAAGAGAACAATGTTCCTCCTTTCTCTTGCCCAAAGCTAGCAAGAACCAAAAAGTTTTAAAAAGCTGTCCTTAGCATCTTCCCCTCATACATTTTGCATCACTTTTTAAACTTCCACAGCAGTATCTCACCTAGGCCTGCCAACCTTCTTCCTTTTATGTAATACTGATTATTGGGTTTTCTTCAGGAAGGGAGGGGCAATTAATAGGAAGGGTGATACTAAGATTTAAACATATTTCAAATGTTTTTCCTAAGGAAACTTTAAAAATGAGGTGAGGAAATAAATTAAGATATTTCTTTGAGGACTAACTGCTATAGAAGAAAAAAATAATTCTGCTTATAGATATTTTTTTCTGAGAATGACTTAAGTATCTTAGATCTTAAGTATCTTAGATCAAGTACCTGTCTTAGTTATCTAAAACAATTCCTGTAAGGAAAGCAATAGAAAGATTTATATGAAAAGTATGCTCATTTAAAAAACTAAGGACAGGCCCTGGCTGGTGGCTCAGTGAATAGAGCGTTGACCCAGCATATGGACATCCCAGGCTTGATTCCAGGTCAGGGCACACAGCAGAAGCGACCATCTGCTTCTCCCCCAGTCCCTCTCCTCCTTCTCTCCCTCTTCACTCCCCATAGCCAGTGGCTCGGTTGGTTTGAGTGTGGCCCTGGCACTGAGGATAGCTCCATTGGAGTGTGGGTCTCAGACACTAAAAATAGCTCGGTACTAGAGCACTGGCCCCAAATGGGGTCGCTGGGTGGATCCCAGTCAGGGCGCACACGGTAGTCTGCCTATCTCCCCTCCTCTCACCTAAAACAAACAAACAAACAAACAAACAAAAATTAAGGACAAGTGGTATATCACAATACATTTCTCATGTATTTTTCATGACAGAGGAGAGCCATTCCCAGCAAACCTACTCTTGCCTCATCATGATTTTGGGAGCTAAATAAATTACACACAATTCATAAAGCAAATTTCAGCATTATAAACAGGCACTCAATCTTCACTATCAATTTAAAGCATCTTCCAAAATATATACTCATATATAAATAATGTGCCAAACATGACAAATAGAAAGAAAAGCCTTAAAAGATAAATTTCTTTTTTCTTCCTGGTTTCCAAATTATAAAGTCATTGTCAATCTTTTATCTTCAAATTCTATGTTACCATCAGTTGTATTCAAAACCTAGTGTGATTTAGAATAGGAAAAAGTCTTATAAGAAACAAACAGTAGTAACTGAGGCAGGAAAGATAAAACAAAATGTCATTTATCACTACATCGATCTTATACTTTAAATTTTTATTGCAGTAAAACAGACATAACATAAAATTTACTATTTTAAAGGTAAATCATCTTACCAGAATTTCTTGTTTTGCTTTTATGATTTTTATGACACATTCAAGGATCTTTCTGGGATACTGCTTACGTTTGGTGGCTAAATCTACTATGATTTCATCAAACTGATCTTCAAGTTCTTTGATATCAGAATCTATTTCAAGAGAAAAAAGTATCAAAAAATTTCTTAAAACACATTGTTTATATTCTATATGGAAATGTGATGTAAATAAACTAAATTTTAAAAACACAAAATAATTGAGAAAACAAACATGGTAAGTTAATGAATGCCCACACTTTGGTGATTGGTTCATTTACATATTAAACAATCAAATACTAAGCACCAATGGGAAACCAGGCCAAAATCAGATAAATACAAAGATGAACATAATATGATCCCTGCTATCTAAGAGCTATGGTTTACTGGAAGCAGACAGGTAATTACAAAGCAACTTGATAAATCCAACAGAGATGTGGACAAAATGCTACCAGGACACAAAACAATGAAAAACTAATTCTGCCTGTGGAATTTCAGACTTTAAAGAGAAAGTAATATCTGAGCTGGGTCTTAGAATTTAAGTGTAAATCCTTTGGATAAAAAGAGGTAAGGTGCTTGCTTCGGCAGCACATATACTAAAATTGGAACGATACGGAGAAGATTAGCATGGCCCCTGCACAAGGGTGACACGCAAATTCGTGAAGCATTCCATATTTTTCTTAAAAAAAAAAAAAAAAGGGTAAGGAAAAAAATAATAGGGAGAAGCATTTCAGGCAGAGGAAACAGTATTTGCAAGATCATAAGTCTTTGGGAAACAGAAAAAGTTCTAAATGGCTGCAGGATAAAGTATAAGGAAAGAAGAATGATAAAATAACTAGACTGTAAAGAGCACTTAATATGAGGAATGCTAACAAGTCAGAACTGTGAGCCAAAGCTGTGACAATGGCAGTGAGTAGAGTAGCTAGATCTGAAATAGATGGAACTAGATAGATGGTAGGGGAAAGGAAAAGATACAGTGACTTTAATTTATTTAACCAAAACCATTTTATTGGTTGATTTGTTTCTAAATAGTGATTCTCAAACTTTAGCAAAATGTTTTATCTTCGAACTTGTCAAAGGAGCAGAAATTTTGACTCAGTAGGTCTCTGGAATGGGGGTCCAGATAATAAGCATCCCAGATGAAATGAATGCAGGTAATATATCAACCTTATTATGAAAATCATTCGAAAGAGTAACAAATATTAAGTAGTTAAAAATATTAAAAAGCGCCCTGGCCGGTTGGCTCAGCGGTAGAGCGTCGGCCTAGCGTGTGGAGGACCCGGGTTCGATTCCCGGCCAGGGCACACAGGAGAAGCACCCATTTGCTTCTCCACCCCTCCGCCGCGCTTTCCTCTCTGTCTCTCTCTTCCCCTCCTGCAGCCAAGGCTCCATTGGAGCAAAGATGGCCCGGGCGCTGGGGATGGCTCTGTGGCCTCTGCCTCAGGCGCTAGAGTGGCTCTGGTCGCAACATGGCGACGCCCAGGATGGGCAGAGCATCGCCCCCTGGTGGGCAGAGCGTCGCCCCTGGTGGGCGTGCCGGGTGGATCCCGGTCGGGCGCATGCGGGAGTCTGTCTGACTGTCTCTCCCTGTTTCCAGCTTCAGAAAAATGAAAAAAAAAAAAAAAAAAAAAAAAAAAAAAAAAAAAAAAAAAAATTAAAAAGCTAGGTCATCAGCTTAATTGGTTGTACAGTATGTGTTTTGCTGTGTCAAAGTCTATGCTAGAAATAGATCTATTTGAGTAGAAGCTTCATTAGGGAGAAGGATAATACATATTTATTGAAACATTATTATACATATCAGCATATATTTATATATTGGACAAAGATAATTGAGGCACATCCGGGATGGCCTTTCATTCAACTACCAAATATTAAGTTCAATTGAACTATTTCTTTTAAAGAATATTATGAGAGATACAGTAATTTCTTACTTTGAAAAGTCATTTAAATGTGCAACCTCCCTAAATTTTAATTTACCCATTTGAAAAGTTCAATCCCTAATCTGAAAGAAATAATGTATTATTTTGCAATCAGTTAAAAAACAAAACAAAACATAAAAAAGCAAGTCTCCCGGCTAAATCTTCTATGTAGGGCGGAAAAATGGTTTCTTAGCGCCACCTAATGATAAAGTTATAAAAGTGAAATATATAAACCAGGGGTCTCCAAACTTTTTACACAGGGGGCCAGTTCACTGTCCCTCAGACCGTTGGAGGGCCGGACTATAAAAAAAAACTATGAACAAATCCCTATGCACACTGCACATATCTTATTTTAAAGTAAAAAAAACAAAACAAGAATACAATATTTAAAATAAAGAACAAGTAAATTTAAATCAACAACTGACCAGTATTTCAATGGGAACTATGCTCCTCTCACTGACCATCAATGAAAGAGGTGCCCCTTCCGGAAGTGCAGTGGGAGCAGGATAAATGGCCTCAGAGGCCGCAGTTTGGGGACCCCTGATAGAAACGATTTGAACAGGTAAGACTTAGTCTTTCATTTAACAAATATTTAGTGGGTGCCTACTATGTGTCAACCTAAGTATTGAAAACATAGTGATGAGGAAAACAAATATAGTTCCTGCTCTTAAGGAACTTACATTTTAATTATTAAATGTGCCTGGTCATTCTGTCTGAAATCAAGTGCATTCAGGGTAGTTAAGGGGCAGAGAGGAAGTTAGTTTCACTTATATGTATATTCGTATGTTCATTCATTTGTTCAGTCACTCCTTTATACAATAAGCTCAGTGAACAAAACAGACAAAAACCTCTGTCCTTGTGAAGCTTACTTATTGCTCCTATGTATCAGGAGCAGATACAAATCCTATTCATTCTAGCTGCTGAACATGTCTGACACCCTTTTCTTTCTCTCCTTTCCCACTGTGTTAGGGCAGGTCTTCAGCATCATTTGCTGTGCTGTTGCAATAACCTCTCAAAGTCAGCCTGCTTTGAATTTTTCCCTTCTCCAGTCCATCCCCACACAGAGTCAGCAGTTAGCTTTCTAAACACAAATCTATTCATGTAAGTTCTACTTTAAAAACCTTCGCTGGCCAGGCGGTGGCGCAGTGGATACAGCGTCAGACTGGGATGTGAAAAGACTCAGGTTCGACACCGAGGTTGTCAGCTTGAGTGCGGGCTCATCTGGTTTGAGCAAAGCTCACCAGCTTGGACCCAAGGTTGCTGGCTCAAGCAGGGGGTTACTTGGTCTGCTGAAGGCCCATGCTCAAGGCACATATGAGAAAGCAATCAATGAACAACTAAGGTGTCTCAACGAAAAACTGATGATTGATGCTTCTCATCTCTCTCTGTTCCTGTCTTTCTATCCCTCTCTCTGACTCTCTCTGCCCCTGTAAAAATAAAAAAATAAAAAGCTTAAAAATCTTCGCTGGTTCCCTACTACCTATAAGGTAAAGTGCAAAGTCCTTAGCATATCCTACAGGGCTCTCTGTGGTCTGGCTCCAACTTAGCTTTCTGGTCACATCTGCCATTAGTTTTCTCAACTCACTTCTGACATCTTCTGAACACAGCATTCCTTTGTGCCTTTGTACGTGCTATTTTCTTCACTCTAAACGTCCTTCCTACTTCCTTTCTGTTTAGCACACTCTCATTTATTACATGCACTTAACAACCTACTCTGTCATGTCTACTCCCACTTCCCAAAGAGTAGAGTGGTGATTCTTGTCCCATTTCCTTCCATTAATGATGAGTTCCTAAATGGTAAAAACTATGTCTTTGAACCTATTTCTCAGCATCTGAAATGGTGGCTGGCATTTATCAGGTGCCCATGAAAACAGGTAAAAGTGTTGTAACTATTTTCCATCACAGTTATCAGGGGAAAAGGGGACAAAGAATATACATATTTACCCAAGCTAACAACCTGTCAGAAAATACATTTATTAATCTATAAACTGATAAATCATATTGCTAAAGGCAGTCTGTACCACACAATAAAGCAATTCCAAAGTGACTCCAGGGAAAGAGTAAGATAAAGACACAGTAAAGACTGTATAGTTTGAAAATACTCCTAGGTGGTTCTGATACACTCCCTCCCTCTGTAATCACTCTGATGAGAAATCCAATGCTATTGTTTTTAATGATCTATATGTATATCAGAAGGTACAATTTGGTAACTTTGAAGAGATAATTACTATACAGGGCTGTGCAAAAGTAGATTTACAGTAGAGAGTACACAAAACAGTTTATTCTTGTATTATTATTTATTAATTCTTTTATTAATTGTATTACAACTGTAAAACTACTTTTGCATAGCCATGTAATAATTCCAAGGATTAGACTGAAGTCTTTTGGGCAAAGTATTATTTCAATGTTAAGAAAAACTGTAACGCCTGACCTGTGGTGGCGCAGTGGATAAAGCATCAACCTGGAAATGCTGAGGTCGCCGGTTCGAAACCCTGGGCTTGCCTGGTCAAGGCACATATGGGAGTTGATGCTTCCAGCTCCTCCCCCCTTCTCTCTCTCTGTCTCTCTCTCCTCTCTCTCTCCCTCTCTCTCTCCTCTCTAAAAATGAATAAATAAAATTTAAAAAAAAAAATTAAAGAAAAACTGTAACCACAGAGGGTTATTTGATGGGCTTGGAATCAACTCAGTGGTATAACTGAATAATCAAAACAGTTAACAGGGGTATCAAGCTATGCTGGTCAGATCTCCATTGTATCACTCTGGCCCTCTTGTCAGAATAGACCTTCTCTTGAATGTTGCTGAAGAATTCTGCTTTTCTTCCCACACTAATCATTCTTGTTCTACTGAACTTCTTCCTTTGTACACTGAACATTTTCTTTCTATTAAAACTTTGATTTCTTTAGATATGTCAAAAATACTAGTTAGGGTGAAATCAAGTCTGCTTTGGACAAGGAAAATATTGTCTTTTAAGGTTTCTCCAAATACTGACCTCATCCTTAACACAGTACTCTTATAGTTGAACTTCACACTCCTAAGGGTACTCACTACCTACTCTAAGGATCACTTGTAAAAATACAACTTGATTCCTAAGGTATTAGTCATAGGAATTCTCTAGGACTGTTTCTTCATCTGGGGATAGTTCCACAGTACTTTCCAATAAATTACTGACAGGGGTATTTCTGAAGGTTAATCAGATGAAAGTCTTGTTGAGTGCCAGACAGAGAATATAAAGGATTAAGGCATCTACTGTGTTCTTTACCTCAGATACAACTTCAACAGTCTTCTAGATTAGTTTTCTCTCCCACTGCCCAATAAAAAGTTTTTTAAAGAGAAGTAACACTAAAAATGGAGATTAAAAATTAGTATTCAAAATAAAATTAGCTACAAAAATAACTCAGAAATGAAAGGCAGAAAAAGTTAAATCACTTACCCCTAAAACAATCATCTGAAGCTTCTTGCCAGGCTTGCCCATTAATGCTGACATTCTCCTGCACAGCTGATTCAAATATCTGCAATAAAGTCACAAGTCAGATCACCAAAATAACTTTAAATACAGTACTGAATTTAAACATTCTGGCAAAATAAGTTCAGATTTGTGATGGAGAATATTTTTAAAAAGTAGCAGGCTAGCCTATTAGTATATTTATTTTCAATGAAGTAAGATTCCATTCCAATTGATTCTACCTACATTTTCACTGATAGCCATTATGCTACCTGTGAAAAATTCTGATCCAACAGTTTAGAATATTTTTATAAACAAAACATGCACTTCTTAAATGAAATAAAAAATAGAAGCTAACAAATTTGGACTCAGTTGAACCTGAAGAGTATATATATTTCATATGCTTTAAATGAGTGTCATTTGTTAATAAAAGGGAAAATATACATACTTAAGAGAAAGTGATATTAATGTCTACTTTATAATGGACTATTTTTTAGAGATGTATACTGTAGTATTTAGGGAAGAAATGATATGACATCTTGGATTTGTGTTAAAATAGAAAGTGTAACACATTTTTGACGACTTAAATTTGGTCATGGATATATGGGTGTTCACTGTACTAGTCTATATTTTATAAGGTTCAAATTGTTCATAATACATTAAAAAATAAAGAACTAAAGGAATTTGGTAGCACCACTAAAATTTTAAATGCACATTCCTATTACCTAACAATTCACTTCTAGCAATGTATCCTAAAGGACTATAAAAACATAAAGATGATGTAGTAGAAATATTTATTTTAGCACTGTTTGAAATTACAAAATATTAAAGGAAAAATAACAAAATCTAAATTCAAAATTAGGAGAACGGTTAAATATTCGATATAGCCATACCATGCAATACCTAAAAAGAATGAAGCTTATCTCTACATTGTAGGAATATGCTCTGAATATATGCAGTTAGAATAACAATCAGAGACAGCAAGACACCTGAGGGTGAAAGCCCTGAACAAGCGAGTCCGGGGGCCTCTCTGACCCTGTGCTGGAAACAGCAAAAGAGCCAGGTAAGATTCGGCAACACAGAAATGTTTAGGCTTTCAGAACAGAGATTAGAAGTTCTCTGTCAGCATGTTCCTTGCCTTTTACTTCACTACCTGAAAACTTTTTCTGTCTGCTTCCTTGGGTTATCTGTACTGGCTAATAAATATCTGAGTAAGACTGGGGATGGGGCTTCAGTCCTTCAGTCTGCTGACCAGGGCTATTGCCTCCCCTGGGCCCCTCAGAGCCTCAGAGCACTCCCGTCTGGACTTCCAGTAGTTCACTGTCCTTGCAACAAGTGGTGCCCCCTGTGAGGAACAGGAACCAAACAACAAGTTGGCTACTCCAAGTAGTTTCATGGACGCAGCAACACTATATAACATTGACAATCGTCCAACATCTACATACTTGGTAAAACAAAAAAGGGGGGCCAGGTTGCTAACAATACATCAACATACTAGTAATGTTTAAAACAAAACAGAGAGTGAGAGAGAGACAAAGCCATAAAGAAGAGTATAAAAGGAGTATATCCTCGCCCTGGCTGCTTGGCTCAGTGGTAGAGCGTCGGCCTGGCGTGAAGTCCCGGGTTCGATTTCCAGCCACGGCACATAGGAGAAGCGCCCATCTGCTTCTCCACCCCTCCCCCTCTCCTTCCTCTCTGTCTTTCTCTTCCCCTCTCGCAGCCAAGGCTCCATTGGAGCAAAGATGGCCCGGGCACTGGGGATGGCTCCTTGGCCTCTGCCCCAGGCGCTAGAGTGGCTCTGGTCACGGCAGAGCTGCACCCCGGAGGGGCAGAGCATCGCCCCCTGGTGGGCGGAGCGTTGCCCCTAGTGGGCGTGCCGGGTGGATCCCAGTCGGGCGCATGCGGGAGTCTGTCTGACTGTCTCTCCCCGTTTCCAGCTTCAGAAAAATACAAAAAAAAAAAAGGAGTATACCCTCTAAGTACCCTTCAAAATAGATAGTAAGCTATCTTCAGGAATGAGGAGGGATGAGGGAGAGAAATTTGAAGACTTTGCTTTATTTGGCACATTTTATATAATTATAAATAAGCATAAGACAAATAATACATAACTATGAAATAAAGTATATATTTTACACATTAAAATTAAATAAAGTAAAATATGTACTTTATATATGAACTTTGAAGGATTATCTGAGAATACAAATTGTCTCTGTAGTATTGGTACAGTTACTACTTAAAAAATAGTTATTATGTGGTTTTAGAGATACCTCAACATAATTAAAGCCTCTGCATTTTATTTGCTATCTTATTTAAAATAAAACACAAGTCAATTTCCCTAGTTTACCTTAGCACTTCCTAGAAAGCGGCAAACTTGAAGATCATTACACAGTAAAACAGCCTTCTTCCCCAAAACTAGGAAGAATGTCTCTATTCTTCCCTTGCTGGCAAGGAGGGAACAGGAGCCACTGTGTGGACAACTGGAATAGAGAAGCACAAGCAGGGGAGTGTTTCTTCCCTCTTCTTCCATTTAACCTATATTTTTATTGTTTGCGTTGTGGTCATTTACACTCACAGGTGTGCTGCATTATATAAGATTTGAAACTTTTTTTTCTACATATAAATTGTATGCGTCCTTATGACAAGCACCTATCCTTCAATTGATTGTATCCGCCCACCTCCCCCCCACACCAAAATACTATCAAAGTTTTGCAAAATATTTGAGAAAGGAAGGGAAATGTGTTATATGAGCCAGTGTATGATCTTAGAGAAGTTTATAATCAAGACAGCTTCCTCTTCTTCTTTGGACTTGTAGGGGAAATGTTTTCAGTCTTTTTTAACAAGATATTCTAAAACAGGCAAAAGGAAAGACCAAAAGCTAGCCTGGTGACGGATTGACTTCCAAGATTTCCCTTCTTGGGAGACTGACTCTTCAGTCATGCCTGCACTGCGACAGGGGGGCCACCTGCCCCCGGGACTACTGAGGCCTGGACCTGTAGCTAGTCCGAAGGAAGAGGAGCTGCAATCTTCCGACACCAGATTGGAAGAGCTTAGTACAAACAAAGGAATGTAAATTATCTCGTACTTTTTATTATTACAAACTAAAAACATTATCTTGGGTATAGTGAATTAAGTAAAATATATTATTAAAATTAATTTCGCCTATTTTTTGTTACTTTTCATTTCAAGTTCCACACAGGGCTCGGCTTGTATCTTTCTATCGGGCAGCGCTGGTCTAAGTAATGGGTAACGCCCAGCGGACACTGGATCTATTATACTTCGTTCCCCGGCGCTTCCCGGGGCTGCTGTCACCGGGGAGCGGGGTACCGCGGGCTTTGCCGACGCCTGGCGTAGACTCTGGAGCCCTGCGACCGGGGTTAGAGGGTGGAGGGACAAGACGGGGCTACTGGGCCCGTACCCACTGCGCATCTCGCACCGCGGGCTCCCGAATCTCTTCTGGCAGCGCGTCCCCGAGCTGCTGCACGAAGCGGCCGCACAGTTCCACCAGTTCCGTCACGGCCTGCTTCGAGGTGCAGCGCACACGAAAGTCTTCATGGGACTTGGCGAGGACCGAGGTCCTGTCTTCTGAACCGGCGGCGTCCCGTGGAAGCGAAAGCCCCACCGACTCAGGAGCCCCCGCCATTTTCCCAGTTTAAAGTGTGGGCGGGAACGCGGAAAGCGGAAGCGTCCTACACTGGCGGAAGCGGCCCGGTACGGCCGGAAACTCAGTCCGCTGTCGCCGCAGGGTTCCAGCTGGGGCCCCGCGAGTGGGTCCTGGGCTACCCGGGCGGCGGCGATGGGGACGGTGGGCGTGGGGCTGGTCGATTGCCACTGCCACCTCTCCGCCCCAGACTTCGACCGTGTACGTGAGGCAAGGCCGGGCGGGTGGCAGCGGGGAGACCCGGGTCCTTTTGCTTCAGGTTACCTTTGCTCTCCTCTCCTGGGATGGAGCCCCAAGCCCACCCAGGCAGGTCTCTGGTCGGTGTGACTTGCCAGACTCCCGATTTAACCGCAGTCAGCTGATTTTTCTTTCTGCTCCTGAATAGCAGAAACCCTCGGTCTCCACTTTTATTTGCCATTCCCTCTTACTGTAGTTCCTCCCTTTACCTCCGCTCGGTCCTGCTGTGAGTCCACCTTCCCCGAAACACTGGCGCGTTCCGAAGCAAACAGAGCAACACACGCAAGATCAGAGTTACAAAGTGCTTTACCTGCCACCTGAGAACTAGAGGCTCAGAATAGAGAAGAAAGAGGGGAGCAAAGGGGAGTGAGGTGGGGGGTGGGGGGCAAGGACCAGGCCAAACAAGAGGTGTGTACAGTGGGGAGAAAAGCGGGTGGGCTGAATGGGGTACAGTCATGCTACCAAAATGCTGGGTGGAGCCTGATGAGCTAGAAAGAGAGAGGCGTGAAACAAGACGGTTGCAGGGGATAGGTGAGGTAGATCAGTAAGGAGTTTGGATTTCATTAGAAGAACGAAGCGAATCTGGTAAAAGGGTTTTGGGAGGGGTTATTTTTTTAAAGAAAGTAACAAGATCTGATATTCATTTAAAAAGTATTTTGTTGATATGTGGCAAACGGATACAGAGTGAGGGTAAAAGCTAGAAGACCAGTTTGGAAGCTGTTGCAGTATGTAGACAAGAGATGATGGGGGCTGCAGGCGAGTTTGAGAAAAGCAGATGGATTCAAGGTAGGATTTAGAGATAGGATCTATATAGTACATGCTGGGGAATTGGATGTGGAGAGGGAGGGAAAGAGAGGACCCAGTAGGGAGGATGGTGGTCCTGTGTACTGAGATGAGGGAAGACAGGTTGGAGAGGGGCGGCAGAAGGAATAGGTTTGTGAGGGAGAAAACGGTTATATTTGGCACATATTGACGCCTAATATCCATCCAAGTGGAGACGTCATATAGTCATTCTTAAATGTGAATCTTGGGTTTTGGAAAGAGTAATAGGATGGAGATAACTACTGGGGGCTCATTAGCATAATGATGATATTTAAACCTTTGGATAAGATCACTTAAGGTGAGTATAGAGAGAGGAGCACAGAGTTCTGAAATCAGAGGGAGAGAGAGCTAGTCAAGAAGACCAAAAAGTAGCCGTAAGAGACTGGTGGTTGCAGGAGAGTAGTGTTGCACAAGACAAGAGTAAAAAATATTTCAGGAAGGAAGGAATGGACAAGTGAGGGGCTCTTAAATGCTGCTGATGGGTAGAGTAAGATGAGGACAGAGAAATGTCCTTTACATTTGACAATACAGTTTGCTTTAGTGGAGTGGGAACAGATGCTAAATGATACTGAGAAAGAGAAAACAGAAGGCAGGGGTCAGTGTCGGTTCTCCACATTCCACCACACTGTTTCTTGCCATCATTGTCATTCTTTGTGGTGCCTCAGCTAAATTGATATCACAGCCAAAGAGCAGTTACTTATTCATCTAAACTAACTGTGAATTATTTTGCTTGTTTTAGGATTTGGATGATGTGTTGGAGAAAGCCAAGAAAGTAAGCTGATATCTATAATTTCCTTTTTTTGGTTTTGTTTAGATATGCTGTGTTGCTGCTTCAGTAATAATAAGTTGCATTTATTAATATTTACCATGTGACAGCTGTTGACCTAAGCCCTTTCTGTGCATTATTTCATTTAACGTTTCACAACAACTTTCTGAGGAAGCTACTGCTTTTTAGTCAATCATTGTCTGTTTTATAGATGAGAAAACTAAGGCTTAGAGATTACCTTGTCCAAAGACATACCTCTAGTGAAACAATGCCAACAAGATAGTCTGAATCCAACACACATTCCCCCAGCCATCATGCTTGCTGGCAGTATGGAACAGATTAGTCCATCTGTTGGTTCTAAAATTAACATTATTTTGGAGATTTTAGAGAAATTATAAGTTTTCTGAAACATTTTTATTTGTTTGGGAAAAAATACTAGTTTTTAGAAATGTTTATGAAATTCATTATAACTAGCACTTCATGGTCTTCCCCAAAAGTGTTAGAGTAGCTGCCAGTATATTTTTACATACAGCCATCTTTCACTCTGACAGATTAACTGGGAGTGTGGGCTTTGGAGTTACACAGGCCAAATGATCTTGGGCAGGTTATTTTGACTCCATCCAAAATTCTGTCTCCTGCCTGGCCTGTTGCAGCGCAGTGGATAAAGCATCGACCTGGAATGCCGAGGTCGCTGGTTTAAAACCCCAGGCTTGCCTGGTCAAGGCACTTAAAAGAAGCAACTACTATGACTTGATGCTCCCTGCTCTCCCCTCTACCCCTTTCTCTCTATCTCTCTTCTTCTCCTCTCTCTAAAATCAATAAGTAAAATATTTTTTTTAAAAAAATCTGTCTTCTGATCTATATATGAGGGATTAGAGCAATGCCTACCTCATAAGGTTGTGTAGATTAATTGAGTTAACATTTATGTTCACTGAGCATAGTGCCTGAAACATAATAAGTACTCGGGATAGCCATTATGATTATACTGATGGAGTACTGATGAGCAAGGATAATAAAAAGCAATTATATTAGGTGTATATTGTTCGAGACTAACTGCTCTATTTTTGTTTCAGGCCAATGTCTTGGCCCTTGTGGTCGTCGCTGAGCATTCAGGAGAATTTGAAAAGATTATGCAGCTTTCAGAAAGGTGCTTCTCATTAAGAACTTAAGAGTTGCTACTAAGGATGCAGTTATGATGTCATGTTTATAACATCAAAGGTTACCCATTTTTAAGAGAATGAGAAAGAAAATATTAATATAGCCTAAAAATTATTACTTATTCTTTAGAGTAACATTGTCTACTAGTCTAATATTCTGTTTCTTAATTCATTCTGCACTTTTAGGTATAAGGGGTTTGTCCTGCCATGCTTGGGTGTTCATCCAGTTCAAGGACTTTCACCAGAAGACCAAAGAAGTGTCACATTAAAGGTAACAGTTTTAAAAAAAAATTTAAAAATGATAATATCTTTGACTCAGTAATCCTCTTCTTTCTGATTTATAGTCTAAGGTAATAATTTGAAAGAAGGATAGCCTATCTTCTTCCCAAAGATGTTTGTTACAGAATTATTTATAATAGAGAAAAGGGGGAAAGAGCCTAGGGCTTCAGAAATAAAAGAATAATTAGCTCGTAGAGTGTTAAATACAATGCATTTGTCAAAGATGAGGATTATAAGGTCTGTGTAGCAACATGTAAAATATAGGGACAAAAGCAGGAGGATATTGCCTGACCAGTGGTTGGCATAGTGGATAGTGTCGACCAGAACGCTTGAAGCCCTGAAGTCACTGGCTCTGAGCGCGGGCTTGTCAGTCAGTACAGGGTCACTGGCTTAAGTGGGGGATCATCCACACAATCCCAAAGCTCACCAGTGTGAGCCCAGAAAGGTCGCTGGCTTGAGCAAGGGGACACCTGACACAGTCCTGGTCAAGGCATGTACAAGAAGCTCAATGCACAACTAAAGTAAAAACAACTACGAGTTGATGCTTCTCACCTTCTCACTCTCTCTCTAAAAAAAAAAATGTTTAGAAAGCAGAGTGGATATGATGGTTTATTCACTATGAGTGACATGTAAAAATATATCCTATAAGGAAAAGACTACAGAGAAAAACACAGAAATAATAGCTGTGATGATCTTGTCGAATTACAGGTGACTTGATTTTAAATTTTTTAAATCATATTGTTTGGCAAAACTGATAAAATATTCAGAGAGAGAAAGATATAAATACACAGATACAGTACTATAATGGAAGTGATGAGTTCAGGCACACAGTATCTTCTCTGAAAGTTGAACCATCCCTATTGGAGTTCTTTTGATGTATAAAACTGCCTGGCTTTTATAGCCTCTCTCAAAAAGATCCTACCTACAAGATCTCACTGACTCACAATAGCCAACAGGTCTTATATGTCAGATTTGTCTCCTGACTAAGAATCAGGGAGATACACAGTTTCTTGGGTGCTTTATTCCATAATGGGGTCGATAGTCTCATTTTGAAGAAGTGAAGACTGTGTGTTACCTATGAATAAATTAAGATATGAGGGCTATCATTTTTTTATAATAATGAATCTGTATTTCTACATTTGGATACCCCAGGTAGCTCTACTTATTTTGAAAGAAACTACTTTTAATTCACTTCAGGTAAAAATAAATACTTATTCTGTAGCTCTTCTGAGTTGTTGATGTGATAAATTAGCTAACTTGCCAGAGAGTTATATTTCCCAAGATGTTGGGGATCATAGCAGGATGGCATTTGTTTCGTTTACGTGAAGATTTGTAGTAATATGTATTCATTTAGTCAATCAACTGTTTATTGAGCACCTAGTACATTCCAAGCACTGTAGAGTAATATCCTTCTCATGAAACTAGATTCTAGAAGGGGATAGACAATCAACAATTAGGTACAAGAACAGGAAAACTTTAGGTAGCACTAAGTGCTTTAAAGACAATAAAACAAGATTATGTGATAGAGATTGTGAATGCTGGATTTTAGGTTGTATAGTCAAGGAAGGCTTCCTGAGGCAGTGACATTTGAACTGCAACCTGACTGCTACAAAGGAATTGGCCAAGCAAAGAGAGGGGTCAGAATGTTGTTGACAGAGGACCACAAAGGTCCTAAGATAGCAACAAGCTTGATGTGGTCAAGAAATAGAAAGAGTGCTGATGTGACTAGAGGGAGGGAAAGTATTAGTGGTGAGGCCAGAAGGATTGGGCAGGGAGCACCTCGTACAGGGCCTTGTTGGATTCCAGTTTACATAAATGGAGAATTTAAAGTGAGGACAGGTAATTCTAGATTCTCAAAGCAGATATGAACTCATCAAATATAGGCTAGCCCTCTGGAAAAGACCAGAGATAAGCAGTTATTTCTATTTTATTCCTAGTGTGCTTGTAGCCATACCTTGTTTCATTCACCCATAATGATTAGATTATAAGCTTAATATATGGTGCAAGGCTAAGGATATATAGTAAGCATTCATTAAATTAACTTGACTTATGAAACAACAATTGCCTAGCATCACACAAATCTTTCAGCATATTCCTGAATTAATTTATTCAATAACTATTGCCAGGCAGTGTTCCGGTCCCAGGGACACTGCAGAGAACCACAGTTCACTGACCGCAGTCTGCTGGCGTATGCTCGCCAGCTGGCTCCTGTCCCTATTTGGCCCACATCACTCATTTCTGTTACGCACATGACCCCTGTCCTAAGGGTTCTAAAAACTAAACATTATGTTTAATAAAAAAACCTATTGTTATTATTTAAAATCATTCAGAATAAATTTTCTCGCCTTCCCTTTTGCCTTCTTCTTTCCTTCCCCCTTTTCCTCCTTCCCTTCTTCCTTCTCTCTCCTCTCCTCTTTCAGCAGCATATTGGAAACAGCATGTGCTTTGAAGTGACAGAGACCTGGCCACCTGGCTTCTGTGATCTGTGGCACTTAACTTTGCCAAGTATCAATTTACTCATCTGCAGATCGTGAATAGTTATATAGTAGTAGTATTCCCGATCATAGTGTGTAGAGATGTAGGCTCTTTAAAAACCCCATAATAGAACCATTAGCTGTTGAGGCACAACTTCTCTGATAATGTAGGTTATATATACTCTTAGCTCCTCATAATGACGTTAATTCCTCTTCGTTGATTTACTAGAATGCATTTCTAAGGCCTTCATTTGCTCTCCTTCGTCTTCTCTCTCTTGAGGCATAATTGTAAAATCTCTTCCTGTTCCTCTGCCATCTGTTTGCCTCCCTTTTTTTAAATTCTCCCTTATTTTGATTATCCTCAGTAAAAGTACCTTGCAATTTATATATCTCGAGACCAAAATCTTCACAGAAGCAAATTTTCCATATATTTGTCTTTCCCTTGCCTTGCAAGAGAAATCTCACAGGGCAGATTCTGTAAGTGCACTAGTGATATCATGGAAATTAATGGTACACAGTTGCTTCAATAGTTGACAAACATATATGTGATATTTAGTGTTAATATTGTTGAACCGTTAGGACAAAAATTGGCTAAAACAGGATTATAAAGCCAAAGAAATCAGTGGAAATAGTACAAAGACTGTATGGGGTCATCACTATTATAAACTCACAAACCATTAGTACCCTCAGAGGAGAACATAACATAATATACTCCTAAAACCTCACAAAGGTGCCCACGCTGTGGCTTTCTTCTCGCTTGCTCAGCTCTTCCAGAAAGCAGATCAGTCCTCTTAAATGCCAGGAAATGCCTCCTAAACAGAAGGAAGTGTTTAAGTGTGACTCTTTATTAACAGTCGTGTTCTTGTGGCCTGAATGAGAGTGGGGGGGCGTTATTACTGAAATTTCCAGAAAGTATGCTCACCATTATGGAATGATTACTATTCCTCGTTCCTCAACTTGTTAAAGGAATAGAGTGTATGTAAAGGACCCAGTACAGCATAGTGCCTGGCATATATGTGTTTACAAAATATCAGTTTTCTTCTTCTATTTTAACAAATATACTTTTTTTTTTCCTTCCAGGATTTGGATGTAGCTTTGCCCATTATCGAGAATTATAAGGATCGATTGTTGGCAATTGGAGAGGTAAACACCCATTAGCTGATCAAATGATTTCTAATTCAGACTTTCATATGATATATGAAAATAATCCTTAATTCATTATTGGTGATTATAACTGACTTTGATAATTATGTTCACCCCATTCGGCTGAATAGTATAGTAATTTATCCATACTTTCTCAGTAAGTAAAAGAGCCTGGGGATGAAGCAACAGAAAGCCTCACCATAGGCTTATGTTATGCTTTATTAGCATTTCTGCATACTGTACTCTCTTTTTTCTTAAATATGGGTCATCTCTCTAGTTAGTTAAAGTAGTATATAACATATAAAAGTAATTCCATAATTGTGTATCATAAAAATGTAATTGTTTCACTTTTCTGTTATAGGTAGGACTAGATTTCTCCCCCAGATTTGCCGGCACTGATGAACAGAAGGAAGAACAAAGACAAGTCCTAATCAGACAGGTCCAGTTAGCCAAAAGACTAAATTTGCCTTTGTAGGTGAATCAATCATCTTTCTATATTAATAGCTGTAGAGCACATAAATAGTGATTCTTTTGAAATGGAGCTTTACATTTTGTTTTCTTTGAATTACTTTAATAAAACAAAGATAATATTGTCACATTAAGTATTTAAAAGGATTTTTTTGTTTTTGTTAAACAGAAATGTTCACTCACGCTCCGCTGGAAGACCGACCATCAGCCTCTTAAAAGAGCAAGGTATTTAGGTTCTTGAGACAAATTGTTTACACTTGGTTATTTCAGTCCATGTTCTCCTAGAACAGCTGTTGTTTTAATTTGATTTCTTAAATGGAAGAAAATGGGCAAGGGTGGATGTGGAAATCAACTAAGGTGACTTTGCAAGTTAGCCTACTGTTCACAAGGTTTTCAGGCCAAGATAAAACAAATGAAAATTGGATTGATTTCTATTCCTAAAGTAAAAATACATCTTAAAACATTCCTTTGGAAACTTTTTGAAGCACTATCCACAGTAAGAAATACACCTTGATACTCAATATATATCTAGAGACTTTCTTTTCATATTAAGACTTTGAGACTCAGTATATCCACGTACAGAAAACTGACAAAAGTTTAAGAAGTGGTGCATCTGTATGTGTGCATAGGCATATGTGTGTGTTTCTGCACACACAATATATAAGCACCCACTGTTCAGTCTTGACCCACTAAATTGATTTCATAACTCACTTATGATTTCAGCCCACTAATGGTCACACCTGCCATTCAAAAACCAGTATCAAATAGTGAAGTAAAATGTGATTGCCTCCAACTAAAAAGCACCGTATTTTTCAGAGACGAGTACTGAGCCCTTTTGGAATCACTAAGAGCATGATTTCTATGCAGGCTGAGCAGCTGTTCTCTAGGAACTGAAAGTAATTTAGTGAAGCTGAGTTTCAGTTTGTCAGACATTGAGTTCCCCATTTCTTCTTCCACTAGCATTCTTGCTAAGGACAACTTTACTGCTTAAAAACCTATTAGGAACAAGAATTTAAGAGTTCACAAATTTCTGGGAAGTGTTTGTTGGTATAGGAAAATTAAATATTTGTTTTAAAAATCTGCATTTTAACTTTAATAATTGTATTCTAAAGATTAAGAATTTACTTTGTTTTTATTCTACTCTTTGAACAGTACATTCTTCCATTCTTTAGAAGTTATAGAACCTCGTCTTTATATCATAGTGACCAAATTTCTGACCTTTGTTGAATTTGATTAATTTCTCATTGAAGAAATAAATGGGAACTCTGATTTTTCTTTTATTTTTGAGAGGTGCCGACAAAGTGTTGCTTCATGCATTTGACGGCCGGCCGTCTGTAGCCATGGAAGGAATAAAAGCTGGGTACTTCTTCTCAATTCCTCCTTCTATCATAAGAAGTGGACAGGTAAATTCTTTCATTAAATTTCATCTTATACTTTGTGAAGTACACTTTGAAATGTGAGCTTTTATTATACTTTTGATACTGTTCTAGTGACATTGCAAAAATCTTAGGTCCCTGTCTTATGTCAGTATCATACTGTCCTGACATTAGATTTACAGTAAGTTTTGAGATCAGCTAGTATGAGAATTGCAATTAGCTCTTTATTTTCAAAATCAGCTTTTCTGAGTTCCTTGCCTTTCTATCTATATTGGAATCAGTTTGACTTCTACAAAAAAAGGCTGGCTGGAATTGGGGGGGAGATTACATTGAATCTATAGATCAACTTGGGGATAACTGATGTGATCACATTATATCTCTCTCTTTATTTAGATCTTTGATTTCTCTCCTCCATGTTTTATAATTTCAGCATACAAATCCTGCACATAGTTAGATTTGGCTCTAAGGATTTACTATGTTCCATTTTATTGTAAATGGCACTGGTTTTAAAATTTTAGTTATCAATTATTCATTGTTAGCATAAAGAAATACAGTTGAGGCCCTGGCCAGTTGGCTCAGTGGTAGAGCGTCAGCCTGGCGTGCAGAAGTCCTGGGTTCAATTCCCGGCCAGGGCACACAAGAGGAGCACCCATCTGCTTCTCCACCCATCCCCCTCTCCTTCCTCTCTGTCTCTCTCTTCCCCTCCCGCAGCTAGGCTCCATTGGAGCAAGAATGGCCCGGGCGCTGGGGATGGCTCCTTGGCCTCTGCCCCAGGCGCTAGAGTGGCTCTGGTCGCGACAGAGCATCGCCCCCTGGTGGGCAGAGCGTCGCCCCCTGGTGGGCGTGCCGGGTGGATCCCGGTCGGGCGCATGCGGGAGTCTGTCTGTCTCTTCCCGTTTCCAGCTTCAGAAAAATACAAACAAACAAAAAAAAATACAATTGATTTTTATAAAACTTATCAAATGACCTTGCTGAATTATTCATTGGTGCTGGTAGAGTTTTGTAGATTTTTCAGGATTTTTTTATGTAGACAATCATGCCATGTTTGAATATAGATTTACTTTTTTCCTTCCAATATTTGTGCATGTGGGTCTCATGTTTCCTTTCTACCTGTTACTTATTTTAAACTTACTGGCTTCCTCTTTTCTCTAAGAAGCAGAAACTTGTGAAACAGTTGCCTTTAACCTCAATTTGTTTGGAAACAGATTCACCTGCACTAGGACCGGAAAAACGGGTAAATGATTTTCTGATTTCTACATTGTTTAGCTTGTATCTTTCATTTGATCTATATTCGATCTAGCTGTGTTTCTCATTACACTGCAAATACAATGGAATTCTATTTTAACATTAGGTTTGAGAGGTTACATCAACTTAATTTCAGGTCTTTTCTAAATATAATTGTTATGCCCCAAAGAATATTATTTAATATGGGCCATGTCCTCATTTATGTAATAATGAGAGCCAGACCAGTATAGCAAAAAAGCTCAGTGTGGCGATCAGAAAGACCTGTATTCAAATCCTGTCTTTGCTGCCTATTAGCTGTGTGCCTTTTGGCAACTTATTAATCTCTGTGAAACTTTCTTCTTTTATAAAATGTGGGCAAAATAATAAAATACTTTATTATAGTGAGAATTAAATGGATTAATGTATATGATAGTGCCTAGCAGTATCTGGTATATAGTAAGATACTGAACAAATGTTTATTTTTCTTCTTTTAATTAGGTTGTTATAATGAGGCTCTATTTCTTCCAGTATAAATTTTGATATAGCCATAGATTTATTTATGCGATCTTTGCTGCATTCATGTTATTGTAGGCCACAAAGAATTATATTTTAAATATTGCTATTTTTAAATTATAATTTTATGAAAGGAAGCCACAAGCATCTGCTTTGCTTTAGACAGTAGCTATTCAGTCACCTCCCGCTGGACAGCACTAAGTGGCGTAACTGCCTATCAGATCTGTGTCTCCATGCCTACTAGGTTAGAGGTCTGACAGTCAAGATTTGGGAGCACTAGTGCTATGACTGTTAATGAACAATGATTACTTGTAATCGCAGTGTGAATTTTGCTCACTAATGTCCAATTAGTTATATATTTCTAAGTCAGCTCTTATAAGAATATAGAAGACAGAGGAATGAGAAAAGAGGACCACAACTCTGATGTTTTGTTGGTTTGGGTGCAGGGCAGAATGGTGCAGAACTGCCTTCCTGACTGATGTAAAATGGAAGGGAAAGGGCCTAGCCTTCTTTCCCCAAACAGAAATGAATTTCAAGTGTTGTTATAACTCAATTTTATATTTGTATTTATTTGATTCGATAAAATGTTCTGAGTTTCTGTTATAGCACCTTATACATAGTACTCAAAAATATTTATTGAATAAATGAATTTTTAGCTGAATATGCTCTTTGTTAAGTAAAGTGTGTTTGTTCTAAAAAACTAGAGAGCACCAAAACTCATAAACAAGAAAACAGACCCATCTACCATGGAAACGTTACCTCTGGAGTGCAGTGGTTAAGGACATAAGCTGTGGGGTCAAACTGCACAGGTTTAAACTTCAGCTGGCCTACTATCCAGCTGTTTAGGCTCCCTTCTCACCTGTAAAGGGGGATGCTAACAATAATAGTACCTATCTCCTAGAGTCCTTTTGTGGATTAAGTGAGATTATACAAAAAGCTTAGAACAAAATGTCTCCCACAGTATGCACTAAATACATTCAAGTCCTTGCATCCTCCAGATTTTTATATTCATAGGTACACATATGTATTTTTTGTAGAAGTAGGATAGCCTGAATACATCTTTTCATAACTTGCTTTTATTTGGTGAGCATCTGAATATGTCAATAGTTATACTTTTCCTCGTCATGTTTAATAACTGCATAATATTGCAGTGTGTGAACCTACCATAATATATTTAACTTGATATTGTGATTTGGATTGTTTTCAATACAGTATGATAAACAATATGATGAATATCCTACAACATAAATCTTGGTGCATATTTTTCATTATTTTCTTAGTCTATACATTATCAAGGTTATTTTTATTAACCTTAGTAGTTACCTTACTCCTCTGAACATTATCATCCTAAGTAGGTAATTTAATAATACAGTTGACCAAGTATAAATGCATAAGCTAAATGAGTATAGCTGCACCATTAAGAAAGAAAGAAAGAAAAAACACTGGCAGTTATACTGTGACATGTCATTTAGTCTAAGTAAAATATATATCAATTTCAGATGTGTTAAAATAGGGGAGAATGCATCTTAAAAACAGTGAAGTACCAGTATATAATCTGTTTAGTCTTCCAGACACATGATGACATTTCTTGAATCAAACTTCAAGGTACCTGTGAGGTGACGAGGCCAGGCAGCAGAGCAGTGTGACATTTGCAAGCATTCAGTTAAGCAACAAACCAAAGGACAGCTGATCCATCAGTCATGCAGGTCACCAAGTATCCACTATTTGCAGACTGCTAGATGCTAGGACCTCAGCTGTTACTACCCCAGGGCTCTTTTCCAGAGCAACATAGCTTTTCAGTCACTGTTGTAGCAGTAGCTTTTAAGCTGAAATTCAGGACTTTCTCTCCAGCCTTCTCACCCCTCCACCCCCCCTCATAAAAAAAAGAACTCATCAGTCGTTTTTACCAATTCATTTTCTTCTGTTTTATCTACAGTCTTCAAGGATTGCTTCTCTTGATAGTTATGTTTGATATAGTATCCGCTTTGTTCCATTTCAGGTACGGAATGAACCTGAAAACATTTCTGTTTCAGCAGACTATATTGCCCAGGTGAAAGGAGTCTCGGTGGAAGAAGTTATAGAGGTGACAACACAGAATGCATTGAGGCTGTTTCCTAAGCTCCGGCATGTGCTCCAGAAATAGCTTCAGAACCAAATCAACTGCAGGGGGAAGCATTTGGGAAAAAAGAAGTGTCCTGATTAAGAATCTGAACTGGCCTGACCAGGCGGTGGCGCAGTGGATAGAGCATCAGACTGGGACGCTGAGGACCCAGGTTCGAGACCCCGAGGTCACCAGCTTGAGCGCGGACTCATCTGGTGTGAGCAAGGGGTTCCTCGGTCTGCTGTAGCCCCCGGTCAAGGCACATATGAGAAATCAATTAATGAACTAAGGAACCATAACAAAGAATTGATGTTTCTCATCTCTCTCCCTTCCTGTCTGTCTGACTCTCTCTGTCTCTGCAAAAAAAAAAAAAAAAAGAATCTGAACCAAAGAATCCCGAAGCAACAATTAATTAGGAAAAGAGAAGATTATACTTTTAGAGAAATATTTCTCTTAGAAATAAAACTGGGCTTGGATCCTGAAACTCTGGGTTCAAATTCTACCTTGAGCTGCTTTTCAATTAACAGAGTTCTAGCAGGAGCTCGGGAAACACCACTGCTTCTTACCTTTCCCCATTAAATAGAACCACCATGTGAACTAAGCCATTTCTTCTGGCTAGGGACACTCCCATGGGTAAGAAATGAGAGTTACCATGATGGCACAGAATAGGCTAAAGTTTCCTCCTTCACCACCTCTCTTACTTCCCATACAATTTGTCTAATGAAAGGAGGGCTTCTGGTTTTGTATAATATTAGAACTCTTCTCTCGCCTGACCAGGCGGTAGCGCAGTGGATAGAGTATCAGACTGGGATGTGGAGGACTCAGTTTCGAGACCCCGAGGTTGCCACCTTGAGCATGGGCTCATCTGGTTTGAGCAAAGCTCACCAGCTTAGACCCAAGGTCGCTGGCTCAAGCAAGGGGTCACTCGGTCTGCTGTAGCCCCCCGGTCAAGGCACATATGAGAAAGCAATCAATGAACAACTAAGGTGTAGCAACAAAGAATTGATGCTTCTCATCTCTCTCCCTTCCTGTCTGTCTGTCCCTCTCTCTATCTCTGTCACAAAAAAGAAAAGATGGTAAATTTTATGTCTTGTGCATTTTACCACATTAAAAAATATATCTTAGGTGTAGTTTCCCAGGTGTTGTGATCTATACCAAAACCCGAGTGTTTAATTTTGTTAAATTATATAAGCAGCAAATACTGGAAAAAGTACATGTCATGGAAAAAATTAACTTCCTAAAAAATAAAATGATCTGACAAAACCTTCAATATGTTGAAATTTATAGAGGAATCAAAACTAGTTCTAGGGCAAATAATTCAAACCAAACTAGACTAAGCAGCAGAGTAGGGTGCTTTATGCGCTATTTCACCACCCATCAGCGTCATGATAGACGGAATTCCCACATTTGACAGGAGGTTATTCTAAATCTAGACCCCTGAGCTCTCTTTCAATCCTGTATTTCTTTTTCCTGTTTCCTGCCTCCTGCCCACATTCTTTTGTCGAACTCTCACCTTTAAATCCTTTAAGATCCGCCTGATCATGTAGTGGCGCAGTGGATAGAGCATCGGACTGGGATGTGGAGGACCCAGGTTCGAGACCCCGAGGTCGCCAGCTTGAGCGCGGGCTCATCTGGTTTGAGCAAAATAAAAAAGTTCACCAGCTTGGACCCAAGGTCTCTGGCTCGAGCAAGGGGTTACTCGGTCTGCTGAAGGCCCGCGGTCAAGGCATATATGAGAAAGCAATCAATGAACTAAGGTGTTGCAATGAAAAAAACTGATGATTGATGCTTCTCATCTCTCTCCATTCCTGTCTGTCCCTATCTATCCCTCTCTCTGACTCTCTCTCTGTCTCTGTAAAAAAAAGTAAAAAAGCCTGACCTGTGGTGGTGCAGTGGATAAAGCGTTGACCTGGAAATGCTGAGATCGCGGTTCGAAACCCTGGGCTTGCCTGGTCAAGGCACATATGGGAGTTGATGCTTCCAGCTCCTCCCCCCTTCTCTCTTTCTGTCTCTCTCTCCTCTCTCTCCCTCTCTGTCTCTCTCTCTCCCTCTCTCTCTCCTCTATAAAAATAAATAAATAAAAATTTAAAAAATAAATAAATAAATAAAAATTATAATCTTAAAAAAAAAATCCTTTAAGATCCAACTTAAATGTCATCACCTTACCTGATCACCCCAGCCATACATGATCCCTTCCCTCTAAATTACAGCCATTTTTTTCATTTATGCATCAGTTTATTTGTTTCATTAATTACACAGTTATTGAGTCCCTCCAGTCTAGGTCATAAGGCTACAGAGAGGAATAAGATATCACAATTTAATGAAGATAGACAAGTGACAATTTCAAAGCAATGTGAGAAGTACTGTAATTAAAGGAAGAATAAAATACTATGAAACCAGTCTGATGATGCTAACACTCCTGTTTACTAGGTTATCTAGTGTATGCTTTTCACCTTTAGAGACTGCAAATCTTTTGAGAACCAATATTGTTTTGTTTTTGCATGGCCTGAAGCAAGATTTGTGGTATCAATATGCTCATTTAGCTTTTAAATAAGTGAATGGAGGCTGTAAGTTTTACTAAGGGCAGTGAAGAAGTCAGATATTTAATTTTTCAATCTGCCCTTTGAAATGGATATTGTATATTATGTAACTTTTCATTGTTTTTTTTTTGTTTGTTTTTTTTTATTCATTATAGTGAGGGGGGAGAGAGAGAGCAGGAAGCATCAACTCCCATATGTGCCTTGACCAGGCAAGCCCAGGGTTTTGAACCGGCAACCTAAGCGTTTCCAGGTTGAGGCTTTATCCACTGCGCCACCAGAGGTCAGGCCTCATTGGGTTTTTTTTGAGATGCATATTTTTCTCCTTTAGCCTACCAATGTATTAAAAACTATTCTAAGATTTCCTAGTGTTAAAACATTCTAAAAAAAAAAACTTTTGATCTGAAAAAACAAGTATTTCTGCATTCTATAGTAACACCCACCCCACCCTACCCCACTGAAAAGCAAAGAGCCCTCATCCACCCCCCTCGAGATATGGTAACCTTCTTTACTAAAAGGAGATATTCCTTATTGCATCTCTTGACTTTTTTGTTGTTATTTTTTGTTTTTTGTATTTTTCTGAAGTGAGAAGTGGGAGGCAGAGAGACAGACTCTTGCATGTGCCTGACTGGGATCCACCAGGCATGCCCACCAGGGGGCGATGCTCTGGTCATCTGGGGCTCCACTCTGTTGCAGCAGGAGCCATTCTAGCACCTGAGGCAGAGGCCATGGAGTCATCTTTTGTGCTGGGGACAACTTTGTTCCAATGGAGCCTTGGCTGCGGGAGGGGAAGAGAGACAGAGAGGAAGGAGAGGGGGAGGGGTGGAGAAGCAGATGGGCGCTTCTCCTGTGTGCCCTGGCCAGGAATCGAACCCAGGACTTCCACATGCTGGGCCAATGCTCTACTGCTGAGCCAACTGGCCAGGGCCTCTTGACTTTTATATTCTAACAAGAATCAAATGAAATTGTATCATTCTTTAAATAAAAAAATAAAAGTATCAGCTCTTTTCTTTCATAATTCTGCAACCAAGAGTTTTATCACTTTGCTACTTGCTTGCTCTTCTTGTCCACTACTTGTCTGTACTCAGACTTCAGAGTTTAATTTCTTAAGTTGCCCTTTCCATCCTTTTGATTAAATACTTCAGAGCAGCATAAATGACATTCATTTACAGGGTCTAATAACTTAGAAAGGGTTTCCAGAGACTGTTGTCTGCTTGTTAGCACTTAACTCTTAAAGGAAATCTCACTGTTCTTTTCAAATTATGAGAAAATCTGTGCTAATCATTACAAAGTCAATCAAAAAGATAGAATGGAAAAAAATAATTCAAGGATTATCAGTTTTACAAGTTTAACCATGGAGCTCCAAACAAGAAAATTCTAGTATGTCCTTCTCACCCCCCCCCCTTTTGTTTGGCTAACTCTGGAACAAGTGTATCTCTAAAGGTGACTTTCTTGGTGACCATCCCTGTAATTCATGAACAATATGAGTGGTGTTTATACTTCAGATGTTAAAAATCATGCAGATGCCTGACCTGTGGTGATGTAGTGGATTAAGTGTTGACCTGGAATGCTGAGGACACCAGTTTGAAACCCCAGCCTTGCCCAGTCAAGGCACATATGAGAAGCAACTATGAGTCTATACTTCCCATTCCCTCCCCCCCCACCTTCTCCCTCTCCTCTCTCTAAAATCAATATTTTTTAAAATCTGAAACAAAAACTTTAAAAAAATCATGCAAATAACTTCTCATTTCCTAATTTGTTTAATAAATACAGATAACTATGTATAGCCTGTAAGAGCAGAAAGTGTTAGAAGTCTAATGTCCTCTGTATGGGACTCTTCTCTGGATTACTTCTGAAGCCCAGATTATTTAAATAAAAATAGACATTCTCACAGCTAATGTGCTAATATGTAATACATCTAGAATTAGAACCCTACTGTTTCCTAAATATCACAATGCTTCCCAATCTGACCTCTAGCTTAAGCAACATCCTTCAAAAGGCATCACAAATCAGGAGCTCTGAATCTGAGTGAATAGGCGTAACTGAGGGAGGCAACAGCAACAGGAGAGAGAGGGGCTCTTGAATGCAGAGGGACACCTGACTGTTTTTGGCCGTCACAAACACACACACTCCTTCCTTTGGCAAAGCTCTCACTGTATGACACAGAGCCCGTTTCTACTAGAAAGCTGAAAATGCCAGGTGATCGTTTTCCAGCCTTTTGTGCAGCCAGGACACCACAATATGGCCCAGCCTCAATTTTGAATAAAGTTAATCACAAGAAGAAGCCAGGACTGAGCTGACTCCATTCTGGTGAGGGTGGGCAGCATGGCAGCGTGGTGAGGTTGGCAGTGTCAGCTGCAGGCTCTGTGCCCAGGGGCTGTGGCAGTAAGTCTTTAATGCCTCTAGTCCAGTGGTAGGAATTTGGTTTGTACGCCCTCCTGGGGATTTTATGAACTATCCGCTATCCTTCATAAATTCATTTTCTTCTTAAATTAGCCAAATTTAGTTTTTGTTGCTTGCATCTTTAAGTACCCAGCTTGATGAAGAAATTAATACCCTGAAGTAATTGTCACAAAGAGACCGTTAGGGAAAATAAGGAAGGAAGAATGAAAGGGGAACTGCGATTCGTTGTAGAGCCTGGATAGGTTTCTAGGCAGCAAAACACCAGTTAATTCTAAGGAATAAGATACTAGCAGTCCACAGTAGGTGATGATCAGTGTTGTGAAAGCATTTTAAAAAGACATTCTTGGCCCTGGCCGGTTGGCTCAGTGGTAGAGCGTCGGCCTGGCGTGCAGAAGTCCCGGGTTCAATTCCCGGCCAGGGCACACAGGAGAAGCGCCCATCTGCTTCTCCACCCCTCCCCCTCTCCTTCCTCTCTGTCTCTCTCTTCCCCTCCCGCAGCCAAGGCTCCATTGGAGCAAAGATGGCCTGGGCATTGGGGATGGCTCCTTGGCCTCTGCCCCAGGTGCTAGATTGGCTCTGGTCTCAACATGGTGACGCCCAGGATGGGCAGAGCATCGCCCCCTGGTGGGCAGAGCGTCGTCCCCTGGTGGGCGTGCCGGGTGGATCCCGGTCGGGCGCATGCGGGAGTCTGTCTGACTCTCCCCCGCCCCCCCCCCCTTTCCAGCTTCAGAAAAATACAAAAAAAAAAGACATTCTTATGGCAAGAAAGATAGGTGTGAATTCAGGGGCAGCCCAAAGGATGCACTGAGATGAACATTCTTATTCTTTTTCTTCACTTTTCCTGTATTTGTGGGATTGCTTACCTTATGAGGCAGAGCTCGTCTTCCATTCTGCCTGGCCGTTCCCTTTGGACACACCTTCCATGCCAGCAAAGAAATGCAGCTTCCCCGGCCATGGCCTGCAAGACCCTCTCCAGGGAAGAGGCATTGGTGTTGGTTGCTTCATCAGTAACGGCAGGCCACGCTGAAGTCTTTTTTGAGTACCAAGGGTGCCACAGGAAACCTTCCTGCACAGGCATTGGCGGCCTGGACTTGGGAACTCACCTGCAGACAGCTCTACATGAAGCCAAAATGGAGGGACATGCCTGTGCGCCCATCCCCATTACTGAGGGAACGTGCAACATCACGTGCATCCTGAGAGGAGTGGAGAAGGTGTCTGGACTGACTGTGATTTCACGTAGGGTCAGAGTCCAGAATAAATAGTTCTGTGACTTTTGAGTTTCTGGTTTTAGCCCAAGGTTGTTATAAGGTATATAGAGACAGAAACACCTAAGATGGAAAGGGGAGGAGGGAACGCTTCCAGCAGAAGGTGAGGTTTAAACTAAAGTTAGCCAGGTGAATGGGGGGAGGGGGTAATAACAGAATAAAGCAGAGACACCAGTAGTTCCATAGAACCAGAGGTGCATGGGGGAGGAGAGTGGAGGGGTCTACAGAGAAATGAGATTAGAAGGTTGTTAAGTGTATTATACATAACTTGACACTCATTTACTATGGTTATTCCCTATGATTCATCTTAGATTGAGTCAAAGAAATGATGCTGTGTTTGATAGGCTTTATGTGGGCTGCCAAGTGTTGAGAGATAATTCTCACAGGTCTCTCCCATTTCTCTATGTCTTGGGAGCAGAGACACTGATTGCTTTTCTTCCAGATGATCTCTTCAAGAATGTTTGTATAGCTAAGGGCCTCAGAGGACAGAGATAGTGTCTCCCATTGGAGCAGGGGGCAGGTTTACTTCTTGTCCAATGTAATGGAGAAAATGTCTTCTTCCGGGTGAGGGTGGGGTTTCTTAAGCTTAGAGGTCTTCCGAGTGAAACAAAGCTTCTGTGCATCTGGCATCTGTTTGGACGGCTCCACATCATTTTGGGTGGGAGGGCAGGGGAACCCAATCAGAACATGAGGCTTGTGCTGTTTGCTGCACTCTGAGTAACAAAGTCCTTTGCCTTGAAACCAAGAGTCTTATGTCTTCTGCCCATGCCCATGAAACTGTGGCGGGTTAACCCCTCATAGTCGTCGACACTAGAGGTTTTGTTTATGAGAAACAAAAAATTAGCTTTGAGTCTGGCTTTTATATATATATACCCTCAGGGTCAATGAGGCTTATTCCCACTGTGCCCTGGTACAGTCCTAGCTGAAAGAGGGTTTTAGGCCAGTTGACTGGTCCATACCCCTTCCAATACTAATACGCTTTGGCTTGTGAATCTGAACTTTCTATGGAGGGAAAGGGCAACCACATCAGTGAATATTTCACTGATGTAAATAAAACAAATGCAAAGAAGCAACTGGGTTCCAGGCCAACTAGTGCTCAGCCTGCCATGTGGAATAACGGGCCCTAAACTCAAACTGCAAAAAGGAATACAAGGCCCTGGCCGGTTGGCTCAGCGGTGGAGCGTCGGCCTGGCGTGTGGGGGACCCAGGTTCGATTCCCGGCCAGGGCACATAGGAGAAGCGCCCATTTGCTTCTCCACACACCCCCCCCTCCTTCCTCTCTGTCTCTCTCTTCCCCTCCCGCAGCCGAGGCTCCATTGGAGCAGGGATGGCCCGGGCACTGGGGATGGCTCCTTGGCCTCTGCCCCAGGCGCTGGAGTGGCTCTGGTCGCGGCGGAGCATCGCCCCCTGGTGGGCGTGCCGGGTGGATCCCGGTCGGGCGCATGCGGGAATCTGTCTGACTGTCTCTCCCCGTTTCCAGCTTAAAAAGAAAAAAGAAAAAAGAAAAAAAAAAGGAATACAAGCCCACGTAAAATCTGAAAATTAGTCTGCTGTCCAAGAGGGAACAACACAGAGGTAAGAGGAGCCAAATAGGATTTGGCTATGAGATAATTCTAGCAATGCCTACTTTGGGACAGGCAATAAAATCTAACAAAAATCTCCATTTATAGCAACCTTGGTACTCTCTCAAGTATGTACTTATTCAAATTATCAAAACCAGGCCCTGGCCGGTTGGCTCAGTGGTAGAGCGTCAGCCTGGCGTGTGGGAGTCCTGGGTTCGATTCCCGGCCAGGGCACACAGGAGAAGCGCCCATCTGCTTCTCCACCCCTCCCCCTCTCCTTCCTCTCTGTCTCTCTCTTCCCCTCCCGCAGCCGAGGCTTCATTGGAGCAAAGTTGGCCCGGATGCTGAGGATGGCTCCATGGCCTCTGCCTCAGGCGCTAGAATGGCTCTGGTTGCAACAGAGCAACGCCCCAGATGGGCAGAGCATCGCCCCCTGGTGGGGGTGCCGGGTGGATCCAGGTCGCGCGTGTGGGAGTCTGTCTGACTGCCTCCCTGTTTCCAACTTCAGAAAAATACAAAAAAAAAAAAAAAAAAAAATCAAAACCATGGCTCCATCATAGTTAAATGCAATTAAGTGTTTAGAAGCAAGTTGTTAGCTTTGAGATCTTTAGCCCTCTACTTGATTAGTGGGGTTGGTCAGCATACGCCATGGATTTATAGCAACTATTTAACATTTTTATTAACAAAGATCACTGAACAGTGAACTTTAGGTGATATGTCTTTGAAAGTATCTTTAATAACTCAAATCATCCCTTCAAAACATCTGACTGGTAGAGTGGAGTGAATGAAGATGTAATACATTCTATATGACTTAACATAATGTTTTCTTGGTGATCTGGCAAATAATTTTGGCTTCTTTTATAATTAATATTTGTAAATTGTTTAGACAGACACTGAAGAGGGACCAAAGAGACAATATCTTTCTTTGTGTGTCTCTGGAGATGCACTTTATCCAAATATGGCATGATCTGAAAACAAAACAAAACAAAATGTGTTTGTCATAGTTTTCAAAACAGCCCGGATGGCAGAGAGGATGAGTACTGTTTCACAGGCACAGAAAGTGAGGTTTAGAAACACTAAATGAGTAAAAACATGAGACCAGTCAATGGCAGAAGCAGAACGTGAACCCAAGAGCAGCGGACTGAATGTGTCCCCCCAGATTCCTTGACCCCAGTGTGATGATGTTAGGAGGTGGGGCCTTTGGGAGGCAATTCTTTCATTAGGGTGGAGCCCTCGTAGATGGGATTAGTGCCCTTATATAAGAGGCCAGAGAACTAGCCAGCTCTTTCCACCAGAGTAGGTGACACAGCAAGAAAACAGCCCCGTGTAACCCAGGAAGAGGGTGAGCACCAGAACCTCCCCTGACGCTGCTCTCAGACTCCCATCCTCCAGACCTGTGAGAAATAAGTCTGTGTTTGAGCCACCAGTGTATGATAATTTTTTACAGCAGCCCAGATGATGATACCAAGTTTCTGTTTTTAAGGCTGTGTTTTTAAGTAAGATTGCTCCTCTTAAAAAAAAAAAAGACTTTATTTATTCATTTTAGAAAGAAGAGAGAGAAGGGGGAAGCAGCAGGAAGCATCAACTCCCATATGCACCTTGAGCAAGCCAGCCTAGGGTTTCCAACCAGCAACCTCAGTGTTCCAGGTCAACACTTTATCCATTGCAACACCGCAGGTCAGGTGAGATTGCTCCTCTTTTGATATTCACACCCCTAAGTAAAAGATTGATGAGAGAGCTTATAAGGGGTTGTAGGGTGCCGGGAAGGTCTATTTAAATAGGGTGATTTCTGGTAAATTGGCTTTTGAACAAAGGTCTGAATAAAGCGAGGGGGAGAGGGAGAGAGAGCTCCAAGCAGAGAGATCAGCATGTACTAAATTCCTGAAGCGGGAATCAGAGTGGTACATTCCAGAAACAGGAAGAAAATCCTGGTGGCTAAGTGGAATGAGGTCAGAGAGAGTAGATGAGATAAGGCTGAAAAAAGATAAGCACACAGGATAAGGAGTGGGTCTTATCCTCAGAGTGGTGTGAAACTATTGACAAGTTTTGAACAAGTGATGTACCTAACAACTTGGCTGTTGTGTGAAGAAATAAGTGTGGGAGGTGGCAAGAGTGGATGCCGGGGGACAGTTGTGAGGTCCCTGCCGTACTGGGGGAGAGATGGTCATGGATTGGATCTGGGTGGTAGCAGTGGTCAGATTCAGGACTGATTCTGAAGGAAGACTCCTGACAGATTGGATGTGGGATGTGAGACAAAAAGGACAGTCAAAGGTGCTCCTAGATATTTGGCCATTTTCTGAGATGAGGAGGGGGTCAAGGGTGAGTATGTGTGTTGGGAGGTGGGGTTAGGAATTCTGTTTTGGCAGTGATGAATTTGAGATAACATCAAAGAGAGGTGGCAATCTGATAGGTGTGTCCAGAACTCAGAAGGAAGGTCAGGGCAGATACAGAAATGTGGGCGTCATCAGAATAGAGATGAGATTTTAAGTCCTGTAACAGGTCAAAGACCTGCAGTCTGTCTAGGTTATGACCACCTAGAAACTAGTGGAGATGATGAGAAGAGGGCCCAGTAGTGAGCGCTGGTGTTTTTCAACATTCAGAGGACAGAAGAGGGCCGTCATATACAAAGAGAATGTTATGTTTAGTTAATGATATTTATCATCTGATTCACTGCATATTTGTTGAGGGCCTACTAGAGTGACATGTTCATCAGATTTTAGATGTAATGTCCCATCTCCTTGTTTTACAAATAAGGATTTTCTCTTTGAATCTGCTGGCTTCCTGAAGGAGGAAGTACTCTCTCATCTCTCCTCAGTCTTGTGTGGCAGGCCCAAACTTTTGGTCTGAATTGGGCTAAGTTCCCTTTTGGGGTGAGTTCACCTTTGGCTGTTCTTAAGCTGATTCCTCCAGTATAGATTTGTTTTTCATTAACAAAGCCAACATTTTTACCTCCATCTATCTCTCAAATTATGTAAACCCAGATTAGAACATATGAGAATTACTGTTGACTTTTTCAAACTTTAACAGTTTTCAGAACAAAGTAGACACCTCCAAAAAAATGCCAGCATCCTTCTCTAATTCTCAGTTACATTCCACTTGTGCAAATAAAAAATACCCCCCAATATTTCTTTAAAATCCCTGATCAGAATTAAAATGGAAACCGCCTGGCCTGAGGTGGCTCAGTGGATAGAGCTGGAACGCTGAGGTCGCTGGTTTGAAACCCTGGGCTGGCCCGGTCAAGGCACACACCTCAAGCAAAGAACAACTAAAGTGAAGCAACTCTAACTTAATACCCTTCTGCTCCCCCATCTCTGTAAAATCGATAAATAAATAAAAAATCTTAAAAATAAAAAGAATTAAAATTGAAACCAAAGTATGGATTGATGAGAAAACCACAGGGGAAAAATGTTAATAAGTTTTTGAGAGTATACAGTGCTGGGTCAGAAATAACTACCGTTTGTTTAGATAATTGGTTCTCAAATCTGTTGGTCTCAGGTTCCAATAAACACGTAAAAATTATTGAGGACCTGATCAAGTTTTTGTTTATGTGTGTTGTCTTTCTCAATGTTTACCACATAAGAAATCAATACTGAAAAAAAACTGCAAACTCAGGAGTACAAGTCTAGATTCCATGAATGGTCAAGGTAATGATGTCACTGCACATCTTACTGCTTCTGGAAAACTCCATTTTACTCCCATGACAGCATGAGAGTAAAAAGGGCAAATAATGCCTCAGTATTATGAAAATAGCTCGTGAGCTATTTTGACCTTGTGAGCCCCTGAAAAAGACTTGAATACCAAGGGATGCCCAGACCAACTTTTGAGAACTACTAGGCTAGTTTAGACTAATTAAAAACATGTATTTATATACCAATTACTGTAACATTTAAATTAGATCTATACTTAGTCTATATCTTGTCACTTGTCATCATAACATTGAGTTTCTGTTTAACTCTGTTCATTTAGAAGGAACAAAGAGCTTTTCTGTAATATTATAAGGTTTCTTTTCATGTTCTAGAATTCTTGGCTTATAGCCTTGATATCATTAATGTTGGTTATGGAAATTATATTTGTTAGGCTCTGTCTTTTAGAAAACCATGTGTGTTCATATAAAGCGGTAAACTATGTCATAGGAGGTAGATTTTACCCCTCACTATTAAATTTGTGAGACTAAATCTACAAGTTGTGATTTAACTCATCTAGTTCCATGCAATCCAACCAAAATAAAAGATAACAGAATTAGGAACACTTAAAGGCATTCCTTTTTGTAAAAGAGTTACATTTTTTTTTTAGTGTTCCCACTTAGGAACATAAAAGAGTTACATTTTAATCTAAAATAAACACATGACTGTTACAGATTAACTTGAAAACCCAGTGGAGAATCTCACTTTTCCAGGCCACACCCCTCAACACCACTTACTAGGAGCACTGGGCAGATGAAGTCATGGTACTCTCATCAAAGAAGCTACATCTCCAATATGGCAATTCTTTTGTTTCTGATCTAACTTAATCATTTGTTGGTTGTATTTAATATAATGATATTCTTTTGTTTTTTTTTCAAATAAATGAGAAAATTATCAGTTGCCTGCCTTGAATTAGAAACAAGTACTGTACACACAATCAAGGTAGTTACCAGTTCCTCTCCTTCCTCCTGTAAAATCATACCACCACCACATACCCCTTCCCCAACCTCCCTCCACATTTTATTATTGTTTCCGGGGCATTTTGTTGGATATCTGTCATCAAAATCATTTCCATTGTATCTCAGTTTTGCAGAGGCAATGAAGTTTTGGCAGAGGCAACAGAAATTGGCAATAGAGGGGCCTCCAGGGTTTTTGTGATCTGTTATAGTTACCTATACCAACTTTTTTCAAAATATGGTTCTCAAGCCATCAGCATCAGGATCACCATAGCGGGCACAGAATGCAGGCTCCAGGACCCAAACACAGAACCTACTGAGGAGGCATGCCGATGTGCCTGGAGCCTGGGATTCTGGGAACACACAAAAAAAACAATCTCTGGCCTACAGTCGATCCTCCATCAACTAGCCTAGTTTACTGACACTTTTCCCTTCAGTCAGGTTGCTTTTAAGCTATTGCAGAGCAATACTTATGAACCCCTTTCAACTCCAGAAATTCTCCCTAAATTTATACATAAGTCCCTCCTGTCAACGGGGCAGGAAGCCCACCCATAACAGCTTACTTTTTGCTGGAAAGTGCTTTTTCTCCTTGTGAACAAGGAGACTCAGTGTGACCCAGGAGCTCCTGCCACTGTCGGGAACAGGTTCTTTGATTTGTCTATGAACACAGGACTTATAGGCGTCACTGAAGTGCCTCTTCTGAGGTCTCAGTAAGCTGACTTGATTGCTTCTTTCCACCAAGCAATTGGACTCACGTTTTTCATTTATCTCCTTCAGGAGACACTGTTTGTCCCCTTTAACTTTTATAGTTATTTCATCGGTTCTTTTTATATATGCCATTATGCTGACAAACTGATCATCAGGTGCTTCTTGGTGTCCTGCAAACAAATGGGGAAAGAAATGCCATCAGTTGCCTGCTTGATCCAGAAGCCACCACTGTTCACAAATGGGTCTTAGCAAGTTCCTCCTCCTGCAGAATACCACCACTGCTGCGACCCCTGCCCCACACCTACTCCATTTACTATTATTTTTTCTAAGGTCATTCTTTTCTCCTGGTGCATAAGATCTTTTAAATTTCTTTTTTTAATTATTTTATTTTATTTTATTTATTCATTTTAGAGAGGAGAGAGAGACATGAGGGAGGAGCTGAAAGCATCAACTCCCATATGTGCCTTGACCAGGCAAGCCCAGGGTTTCAAACCATCGACCTCAGCATTTCCAGGTCAACGTTTTATCCACTGCGCCACCACAGGTCAGGCAGATCTTTTAAATTTCTTATAACCTACAAGTTTCCTTTTTTTTTAGTTCCCCCTTTATCTTTTTTTTAATTTAAAAAATAATTTTGCGCCTGACCAGGCAGTGGTGCAGTGGATAGAGCGTCGGACTGGGATGCGGAAGACCCAGGTTCGAGACCCCGAGGTCACCAGCTTGAGCACGGGCTCATCTGGTTTGAGCAAAGCTCACCAGCTTGGACCCAAGGTCGCTGGCTCGAGCAAGGGGTCACTCGGTCTGCTGAAGGCCCGCGGTCAAGGCACATATGAGAAAGCAATCAATGAACAACTAAGGTGTTGCAATGAGAAACTGATGATTGATGCTTCTCATCTCTCTCCGTTCCTGTCTGTCTGTCCCTATCTATCCCTCTCTCTGACTCTCTCTCTGTCCCTGTAAAAATAATAATAATAATAATAATAATTTTGCTTAATCCCTTCACCTTTTCCACCCCGCTCTCCAGCCCCACTCCCCCCGCAGCTGTCAGTCTGTTCTCTGAGTCTGTTTCTATATTGTTAGTTTCTTTTGTTCATTTGATTCCACATATCAGTGAGATCACGTGGTACCTGTCTTTCTCTGACTAGCTTAACTTAGAATACTCTTCAAGTCCATCTATGCCAGTGGTAGTCAACCTGGTTCCTACCGCCCAGTAGTGAGTGTTCCAGCTTTCATGGTAGGCGGTATTGGAGCAACCAAAGTATAAATAAAAAGATAGATTTAACTATAGTAAGTTGTTTTATAAAGATTTATTCTGCCAAACTTAGCAAAAATCTGACATAAAGTACATGGTAAGTAATTATTATTATATGCTTTAACTTGCTGTAACTTTGTTTTATAAATTTTATAAAGTTACTTTCCTACTTTATAAATCACCATTACTGTGGAACCTGTGGGCTGTTAGAAAATTTTACTACTAACAGAGATACAAAAGTGGGCAGTAGGTATAAAAAGGTTGACTACCCCTGATCTATGCTGTCACAGGGTAAGATTTCCTTCTTTTGTATGGCTGAGTAGTATTCTATTGTGTAAATGTACCAAAGCTTTTTTATCCACTCATCTACTGATGGACACTGGGCTGTTTCCAAATCTTGGCTACTGTAGATAATGCTGCAATGAACATAGGGGTGCATATATTCTTTCTAATTAGTGTTTCAGGTGTACTTGGATATATTCCCAGAAATGGAATCACTGCATCATAAGGCAGTTCCATTTTTTATTTTTTTGAGGCAACTCTATACTGCTTTCTACAGTCAGAAGAGGATTAAGGTCAGTTGAGGCCCTGGGTGAGAAGAAAATATTGAGCCCCTTAAAAAAAATGAGAGAGAGGCCCTGGCTGGTTGGCTCAGTGGTAGAGCATCGGCCTGGCATGCAGGAGTCCCGGGTTCAATTCCTGGCCAGGGCACACAGGAGAAGCGCCCATCTCCTTCTCCACCCCTCCCCCTCTCCTTCCTCTCTGTCTCTCTCTTCCCCTCCTGCAGCCAAGGCTCCATTGGAGCAGGGTTGGCCCGGGCGCTGAGGATGGCTCTGTGGCCTCTGCCTCAGGCACTAGAATGGCTCTGGTTGCAACAGAGCGATGCCCCAGATGGGCAGAGCATCGCTCCCTGGTGGGCGTGCCAGGTAGATCCCGGTCGGACGCATGCAGGAGTCTGTCTGACTGCCTCCTCGTTTCCAACTTCAGAAAAATACCAAAAAAAATAAATAAATAAATAAGAGAGAGAGACAGGGGAAATAAAAATACATGTTAACTATATATATATATATATATATATATATGTATGTATATATTACATTACTTTTTTTTTCATTACTTATTTTTTTACAGAGACAGAAAGAGTCAGAGAGAGGGATAGTCAGGGACAGACAGACAGAAATGGAGAAATGAGAAGCATCAATCATTAGTTTTTCGTTGCACATTGCAACACCTTAGTTGTTCATTGATTGCTTTATCATATGTGCCTTGACCATGAGCCTTCAGCAGACCAAGTAACACCTTGCTTGAGCCAGCGACCTTGGGTCCACGCTGGTGAGCTTTTGCTCAAACCAGATGAGCCCGCACTCAAGCTGGTGACTTCGGGGTCTCGAACCTGGGTCCTCGGCATCCCAGTTCGAAGCTCTATCCACTGCGCCACCGCCTGGTCAGGCCTAACCATATTTTTAAATAAATAAAAAATATTATGTACTATTAATGTTAAAATTGCACATGTGAAACCAAACTTGGTGCCATTAGAAAAAAGTATAAAGTTGGGGTTTTGCAGGGCCCTTCAGAAGTCAGGGCCCAGGGCAGGTGCCCAATGCACCCGCTGTTAAATCCACCTCTGGCCTCAAGGAATCCCCAGCAACATGTTTTCAAAGATGACAAATAGCACACAGTCAAGGATAACCAATCAAGCACATAAGTAACTAAGGCTTCAGGAAGTGAGAACAGAAGAAACAAACCCATGAAATGTACATACAGTAGAAGTGTCAGGCAGATTATAGAATAATTAATGCATGCTACTTTTAAAGAAATAAGAAAACAGGTTTTTAAGTATCTTTAGGAAACAAGAAACCAAATAGAATTTCTAGAAATGAAAAAATATATATATATTTATAAAAAAGGTGCTCAGTATCATCAATCATTAGGGAAATTAAGTCCATACAACAATGTAATACCATTACATACTACTAGAGTAGCTGAATTTAAAAGATTGAGCAGCAGAAACATTGATACGTAAAGACACATGCAGCCCCATGTTTATTGCAGCATTGTTCACAGTGGCCAGGACATGGAAACAACCAAAAAGCCCATCAATAGATGACTGGATAAAGAAGATGTGGCACATATACACTATGGAATACTACTCAGCCATAAGAAATGATGACATCGGAACATTTACAGCAAAATGGTGGGATCTTGATAACATGATACGAAGTGAAATAAGTAAATCAGAAAAAAACAGGAACTGTATTATTCCATACGTAGGTGGGACATAATAGTGAAACTAAGAGACATTGATAAGAGTGTGGTGGTTACGGGAGGGAGGGGGGAATGGGAGAGGGAAAGGGGGTGGGGAGGGGCACAAAGAAAACAAGATAGAAGGTGACAGAGGACAATCTGACTTTGGGTGGTGGATATGCAACATAATTGAACGACAAGATAACCTGGACTTGTTTTCTTTGAATATATGTATCCTGATTATTGATGTCACCCCATTAAAAAAATAAAATTATTACAAAAAAAAAAAAAGATTGAGCAGGTCAACTATTGGTGAAGATGTAGAGGAACTGAAACTCTCATCCACTGCTGCTGAGAATGTAAAATGTATTGTACAATCACACTGGAAAACAACTTGGCAGCTTCTCAAAAAATTAAACATATCCCAACCATCTCTGATCCACTCCTAGGTATTTACCCAACAAAAGCAAAATTCTTTATATAAGTATATGAAGAAATTATTTGTACATATTAAAACTTGTACATGAATGTTCACCACAGCTTTATTTATATGAACCAAAATGTTCAGCCAACCCAAGTGTCCATCAATAGCTGAATGCATAAAAAGTTATGGTATATCCACACCATGGATATTACTCAGTTATAAAAAAAGGAATGAACTATTTTTTTTTAATACAGGGACAGAGATAGAGTCAGAGAGAGGGATAGATAGGGACAGACAGACAGGAATGCAGAGATTTAGTTCCTATTCAAGCCATGCTAACGTCAAGTTACCTTCTCTAGGCCTCTGTTTCCTTACATGTTAAGTGACAATAATACCCAACTCACAGAGGGCCAGAAAGATTAAATGAGCTAATACATATCAAGAGCCTATTACCACCAACCCTCAATAAATGCGAACTTTATATTAATCAGGTACGGTGAAAAAACGGATTTGTTCAATTGGATGAATAAATATCATTTTTGTCCCCTCCATTATTAATCTGTTTACTTACTATGTGACCTGGACCAGATACAGAATTTGTGGTCCGAATGAAAATGCAGGGCCTCCTGCTCAAAAATCGTTAAGAATTTCAAGATGGGCCCTGGCTGGTTGGCTCAGCGGTAGAGCATCGGCCTGGCGTGTGGGGGACCCGGGTTCGATTCCCGGCCAGGGCACATAGGAGAAGCGCCCATTTGCTTCTCCACCCCCACCCCCTCCTTCCTCTCTGTCTCTCTCTTCCCCTCCCACAGCCAAGGCTCCATTGGAGCAAAGATGGCCCGGGCGCTGGGGATGGCTCCTTGGCCGCTGCCCCAGGCGCTAGAGTGGCTCTGGTCGCAAAATGAGCGACGCCCGGAGGGGCAGAGCATCGCCCCCTGGTGGGCAGAGCGTCGCCCCTGGTGGGCGTGCCGGGTGGATCCCGGTCGGGCGCATGCGGGAGTCTGTCTGACTGTCTCTCCCCGTTTCCAGCTTCAGAAAAATGCAAAAAAAAAAAAAAAGAATTTCAAGATGGTAACAGCAGAGCATTAAACCAAGAGTGGGGCCCTTCTGAGCACAGGGGACCCGTGCAAGTGTAGAGGTCGCAGACCTACAAAACTGTTTCTGTCTGTGACATAGAAACAGGTCAACTTCTATAGTTAATTCACCCAGGTTTACAGTCTCTTAAACGGAGATGAGTAACATGCATAACCTATAGCTTTCAAAAGGACTTTGAGAATATTAAGCATGTATATACAGTACAATCTCATTATTCATGAACTCCGTATTTGCAAATTCGCCTACTCATTAAAATTTAGTTGTTATCCCGAAATCAATATTTGTGGTACCTTTAAGGTTCTTCGGAGACATGTGCAGAGTAGTGACAAGTTTGAGTGTCTCTGACAGACACATTCGTAGCTGCGGTCAAAGAAGGTACACTCTTGCCTTCTTGTTTCAGCTCTCATCTCTCATACTGCAAAGAAGTATCCTTTTCATGTCTATTTAATGTCACAGTTTTTGCATTTTGGCGCTTTTTGTTGATTTCTCTGCTTAGAAAGTCCCCAAAGTGTAACTGTGCTGTGTAGTGTTCCTGATTATGAGAAGGCCAGGATGTGTCCCGTGGAGAAAATGTGTGTTGGATAAGCTTTGTTCAGGCACAAGTTACAAAGCTTTGGCTGTAAGAGTTCAATGTTAATGAATCAACAATATAGATGTTGCATGGGTGACAAAAATATTATAACCAAAGGCGGATAGGAATCTAATCCTGCATTTTCTCTAGGAGCCAATTTTTTAGTATTTGCTAATTCAGTGTTTGGAGAAGCTTTAGAGAACATAAGTACCACAATAATACAGTAGTCATCCCTTATCCCTGGGGATATAGTCCAAGACCCCCAGTACATGCCTAAAACTTTGGATAGTACTGAACTCTATATATAATGTTTTTTTCCTATACATACATACCTATGATATAATTTAATTTATAAATTAGGGACAGTAAGAGATTAAAAACAGTATTTAATAAAATAGAACAATCCTAACAAAATACCGTAATAAAATTGATGTGAATGTGATCTCTCTCCATGAAATTTTTAATGTTTTAGATCATGGTTGATCATGAGTTAAATGAAACCAAAATAAGGGGGGACTACTGTATATAGAAAAATATATTATTGTTTCTACAGATATATTATCAATATTTTTAATTACCTTTAATAAACAGCAATCCAAAGCCTATTTGAAGTCCACTGGTGTGCACCAGCCCATTGAGATGTTACCCTGGTGATGGAATGTTCTGATTGTGTCATTGCAACTTTGTTCTATTTATAGAACCCTGGTTAAGGGAAGTTTTAGAGTCAGAGATCATTTACTTATCAGCCGTGTGCCCTTGAATAAATTACTCCACTTCTCATATCAATTTCAATTTTAATCTGTCAAGTAGTATAAAGATACCTATTTCATTAAGATGTGTGTGTGTGTGTTTAGAAGGACACAGAGGGAGTTAGAATGAGATATGCATGTGAAGCTTTTCACATTGTACCTGTATCTATTTATTACATGTTCTGACATTTCTTAAGCATCTGCTGTGTGCCTGGTGTTTGTTGTTCTGGACTGGGGACAAACAGGAACCCACCTCCATGGAGCCTATAGTGCAAGGGTTTGTTGTAGGTACGTAAATCATCGCAATATTTCTTTATTTTATTAAAACTTCATATTTTACATGGAGAATTTTTTTTTTCCTCAGAGACAGAGAGAGAGTCAGAGAGAGGGATAGATAGGGACAGACAGACAGGAACAGAAAGAGAGATGAGAAGCATCAATCATCAGTTTTTCGTGGCGACACCTTAGTTGTTCACTGATTGCTTTCTCATATGTACCCTGACCGTGGGGCTACAGCAGACCGAGTAACCCCTTGCTCAAGCCAGCGACCTTGGGTCCAAGCTGGTGAGCTTTGCTCAAACCAGATGAACCCGCGCTCAAGCTGTAGACTTCAGGGTCTCGAACCTGGGTCCTTCCGCATCCCAGTCCGACGCTCCATCCATTGCACCACCACCTGGTCAGGCTGGAGAATTATTTTAATCATAGATCTTTTTTTCTCAGAAAAGGAAGCCTCCAGCTTAAAAAAACACACACAAAAAAACTTCAGAAATACAGAAGTCATCATTTCTTTTACTCCTTATAAAAATTAGTGATAGAAAAGAGAAGGCAGTTGACAATGCCAGGAAAATTCATTGCCTAAAGAACTATATGAAAGGTCAGCAGGCCTGACCTGTAGTGGTGCAGTGCATAAAGCGTTGACCTGGAAATGCTGAGGTCGCTGGTTCAAAACCTTGGGCTTGCCTGGTCAAGGCACATATGGGAGTTGATGCTTCCAGCTCCTCCCCCCTTCTCTCTCTCTGTCTCTCCTCTCTCTCTCTCTCTCTCTCTCTCTCTCTGTTTCTCCCTCTCCTCTTTAAAATGAATAAATAATAAAAAAATAAAAATAAAATAAATAAATAAAAATAATAAAAAAATAAATAAAAATGAAAAAGAAGCATTTGAATTTTAAAAAATTTTTAAAAAAAATAGAAAGGTCAGCAAAAGAAACTCAACCACCCAAATCTAATGAGACTAATAATGGACCACAGTGACTCCTGAAGTCAAAGCAAGGCAGTTGCTAAGGATAAAAAGGAATTTTTTCTTTAAAAAAAACAACAAGGCCCTGGCCGGTTGGCTCAGCGGTAGAGCGTCGGCCTGGCGTGTGGGGGACCCGGGTTCGATTCCCGGCCAGGGCACATAGGAGAGGCGCCCATTTGCTTCTCCACCTCCCCCTCCTTCCTCTCTGTCTCTCTCTTCCCCTCCCGCAGCCAAGGCTCCATTGGAGCAAAAGATGGCCTGGGCGCTGGGGATGGCTCCTTGGCCTCTGCCCCAGGCGCTGGAGTGGCTCTGGTCATGGCTGAGTGACGCCCCAGAGGGGCAGAGCATCGCCCCCTGGTGGGCAGAGCGTGGCCCCTGGTGGGCGTGCCGGGTGGATCCCAGTCGGGTGCATGCGGGAGTCTGTCTGGCTGTCTCTCCCTGTTTCCAGCTTCAGAAAAATTAAAAAAAAAACAAAAAAAAAACTTCTAGGTAATGCAAAAGGCTTATATAAAGACCTCGTCAATTGGGCACAATCATGGCACCTGACAGCCAGGGGCCATATCCAAGTCCTTCCTCCTCAGAGTCCAACCTGGAGGAAGATTTCTCTAACAGCTTCCTTAGCTGTAAAGTGGGGCTGATACCAATCAGTACAGAGCTCTTGTGAGGATTAAACAAGATAATAGATGAAAGGATACTGTAAAGTACAATACAGGCATGATGAGTTTTTCTGAAATGTATATTAGATAAGATTATTAATTCTGAAGGTCATGTGTGCTGTGCCCAAGAGTAACACTCTATCATTGTTTTACAGTGCAATAATTCGTCAGCCCGATTTAAAAATTTAAAAAACCCAATTTAAATCATTCTTAAGCCAACAACTTTTTCTGGCTCAAAGTTTCTCTCCCAGCAGAGATGTCATGCTACACTCTAAGGTATCCTATCCCCATTTTCTTAGACTCGGTCTGGTTTGCTACTCACTTGAAATACTACCAATGTCTTATTTCATTCACACTCCAAGGTTATAGGATACAGTACCAGGCAAGTATTATTATGGCCAACTGTGTAAAACTGTATTTAAGCTGTGTTTAATTACACTTCAGAGGGAGAGAGGGCACGATTTAACCTGTCATCTAAATTAAATTAAACATTTTGCAATAATGGGACTGGCCCTTTTCCCTATTAGTCACTACCACCTAAAGGCATTTACTGAATTGGATGCAAGAGATTCTAAATGGCACGAGCAGCCAAGTAAAAGTTTTTCTAGGTACTGAGGGCATTATAAAATAAGATATAAGATCTAGTTCCTAGCTTCAAAAAGTTCAAATCTAAATAAAGAGTAATATATGCAAAGGATTAAACTTTAGAATGTCTTTGAAAGTCTTGTATCTGATTCTGTAATTTAATTTTGATGCCAGTTTCTTAAAGAGATCCTGAAAATGATGAAGCCTCCTCCACCCCTTCATTCCCACTTTAATCATTCCACAGTGTAGAGCAGCATAGCTGTGGCCTAAGGTGACCAATTGTCCTTCTTTAGGGAAGACAGTCCTTCTTTTGTAAGTTCTGTCCTCCCTCAAAAAGTGTCCTCCTTTTTGATATTGGAAGACTAATCTGTAAATGTCCGTATTCGATTGATGCAGAGTCGATCCATTGCGTGTGATGTGACATACAGGTATTTATATCTAAATGAGTACTTTTTACTTACAATTATTATTAAAATTTCATAGGCATGTGAGCATAATCTTTATTATATGCGGCTTAAGTGTCTGTTTGTCACCGATAGCTTATTGGTTGCTTGCGTAACTGTACTAGCCAATGGGGTGAAGTTGCCACGGCTGAATGCAAATTGAGCGTGTCAGGGGGAAGGTGAACATTTGTTTGCATTGGCAATCATCTGTTTTACATAAAAACTACATCTTAACGTAATTTCTTTTAAGAATGCCTTCTAGAAAATACAGCACTGAAGAGGAGAGAAAAGGAGCTAAAGCTGCACAAAAACGGCTTTCTCGACAAAAAGAAACCACTGAGCAGAGAAAGACAAGGCTTGCTTCAGTTGCAGAGCAAATGCGTCTTTCTTGCGTCTTTCTCAGCAAAATGAGACTGATGAGCATAGAGAAACAAGGCTTGCCTCAGATGCAAGACAAAAAAGCCTGTCTCGACAAAATGAGTCCCTTGAACAAAGGCAGGAGAGAAATGCAAAAAAACGACAGAGTAATGCTGACCGAAACACAAAAAGGTTAACATTTTATTATTTAAATCACCTTTATTTATTGAGCTAGCGGTGGCTCTTAAGAAATGTACCGCCAGTGGTTTCCTTCATTGCACTCTACTTTAAGCAATTAAGCAAGTAGAAGGGGGAAACCCCGTGGGGCACTAAGCAAAGGGGCGTCCTCACCGCCTGCCCTGGGTAATTCAGTTTGAATTAGCAGACACCTTTGCACAAATCATTTTAATTACAATTTATAATATCTAGAACAGCGGTCATTTCGTATGACCGCTGGGCTTTCTAGTTATAATATAAAATATTACAAATGTTTTTATTATTCATTTATCATATTATAGTGTATTATTGTTGTAATGAATACAATATTTCTTTTATTTACGATATTGTATTCTTCAATTTATTTTTGTCCTCCTTTTCATTGTAAAAAAGTTGGTCACCGCCCTGGCCGGTTGGCTCAGCGGTAGAGCGTCGGCCTAGCGTGCAGAGGACCTGGGTTCGATTCCCGGCCAGGGCACACAGGAGAAGCGCCCATTTGCTTCTCCACCCCTCCGCTGCGCTTTCCTCTCTGTCTCTCTCTTCCCCTCCCGCAGCCAAGGCTCCATTGGAGCAAAGATGGCCCGGGCGCTGGGGATGGCTCCATGGCCTCTGCCCCAGGCGCTAGAGTGGCTCTGGTCGCAACATGGCGACGCCCAGGATGGGCAGAGCATCGCCCCCTGGTGGGCGTGCCGGGTGGATCCCGGTCGGGCGCATGCGGGAGTCTGTCTGACTGTCTCTCCCTGTTTCCAGCTTCAGAAAAATGAAAAAAAAAAAAAAAAAAAAAGTTGGTCACCTTACTGTGGCCGTTCAGGTGGACAGAGCATGGTAACAGTGATGCAAACTGAAAGCAAGGCTGCTAAAATCTACGCCCTTTCCCACGGAACATGGATTTTACGTCTAGGGGCATTGTTCTGGTTTGCAGCTTCCCCTCTCAGACTGTAGGAAACCTTTGCTCAGGAACAGCCACATCACTCCTAATAGCTTCTTGGACCTTGGCTCCTGGCTGCCACTCATATCTCATATCGCTGAACTGTTACTTACTCAAATCTCTCAGACTTGGCATTCCACACTCATAAATTAGCTCAATGTCATCTTGACTCCCAGCCAAGTGATGCTCCTACTAGTGTCCTCGCTGGCAGAGATTAAGGTTCGTGTTATGCTATACATCCAAACATATGATATTTATATGCTTTATGCCTAAACTGGTTAATAAGTGTCTACCACTGAAGCCTCAAGAGACAGGGTGCAAGGTTGAGATTAGAATGACACTATAAAGAGATACTGCTGACTTTTCTCTTTTCTGTATTCCAATCTCTTTTTTTTTTTTTGTAATTCAGTGAAAGGAGGTGGAGGCAGACTATGGGGCGATGCTCTGCCCATCTGGGGAGTTGCTCTGTTGCTCAGCAACCAAACTCCTCTTAGTGCCTAAGGTGGAGGCTATGGAGCCATCCTCAGCGCCCAGGGCCAACTCACTCCAAAACGAGCCAAGGCTGCAGAAGAGAGAGAAAGAGAGAGAGAGAGCCCTGGCCGGTTGGCTCAGCGGTAGAGCACCGGCCTAGCGTGCAGAGGACCCGGGTTCGATTCCCGGCCAGGGCACACAGGAGAAGCGCCCATTTGCTTCTCCACCCCTCCGCCGCACTTTCCTCTCTGTCTCTCTCTTCCCCTCCCGCAGCCAAGGCTCCATTGGAGCAAAGATGGCCCGGGCGCTGGGGATGGCTCCTTGGCCTCTGCCCCAGGCACTAGAGTGGCTCTGGTCGCAATATGGCGATGCCCAGGAAGGGCAGAGCATCGCCCCCTGGTGGGCAGAGCGTTGCCCCATGGTGGGCGTGCCGGGTGGATCCTGGTCGGGCGCATGCGGGAGTCTGTCTGACTGTCTCTCCCTGTTTCCAGCTTCAGAAAAATGAAAAAAAAAAAAAAAGAGAGAGAGAGAGAGAGAGAGAAGCAAGAGAGGGAGGGGTGGAGAAACAGATGGGCACTTCTCCTATGTGCCCTGACTGGGAATCGAACCTGGGACATCCACACGCCAGGCTGATGCTCTACCAATGAGCCAACAGCCAGGGCCACTCCATTCTTTATTTTGTAGAACTTGGTTGAAATAGGCATATGAGTTTTATCTAACTAATACTTTTATTGGAAATACATAATTTTACTTTTCATAAGTCTCAGAAACTTAAAATCAGGAGAAATTGAACTCACATAGCTCAATCTTCCATGGAATTCATGAATCCTGTCCACAATATATGTGATCTGACACAGATATCATCAAACTCTTGTCTAGATATGTTACATACTGGTCCATTCAACTGCTGATCACCTCCAATGATAAGAAATCTACATCTTGTAATGTCAAGGGTAGTTAGTCATTTTATACTTCAGGGCCATCCACAGGGCACACTCTAGGGAGAGGCTCTACAATCATAAACCCAGTTGGAGTAAACTTGGAGTAATTCCAGAACAATCTATGCAGGCTTGAATAGACAAGATGAGGTCAAAACTAAGATAATAATATCAATGAGATATAACTTTGAGGAAACATGAGTTGATAATAGTGGTTATAGGTAACATTTACAGAGTATTACTATAGATCAGAGGTCAGGCAGGCACCACCTTAGTGCTTTATATTTTTAAGCCGTGTATTTTGCACAATATTTTCATGAGGAATAGTGTCTTCATTTTCCAGCTGTAGAAGATGAGATACAAAGTAATTAGCCCAAAGACTAGTCAGCAAAAGAGCTAGGATTTGAATCCAGAACAATTGGATCAGGAGTCTTGACTGCTATAGTAGATTACCTTAATAATTGTAACTAAGAATGTTTAAATCACATGCCAGGTGTCATTTACTTATTTGATGCTCACAATAGCAATCCTATGATGGATGTACTATTACAGAACAGCTAAGTAACTTGTGCAAGGTCCCACAGCTAGTGAGTACTGAGCTGGGATTCAAACCCAGGTTGGCTGGCTCTTCTCCACTGCTCTAGATGCCCTTGGCGGTACACTCCCTGTGGATGGTGACAGTGCCACATACAGAGGATAGTGATTGTGTCCCATGTGCAGGGAAGGCAAATGACAAGGTGGGCAAGAATAGGATAGGCAGCAGCTGGTAAATATATAGAGGGAAATTAGATATTCTCTGGTATCCAGGATACCCAGAGGACTGCCAACCCAATCCTTCTTGCAAAGGACACAGAGAGGACAAATGATAGATAAACAGGAGCCTAAATGGTCGGAAAGAATGGCTTCTGTGCAGGAGTATTATGTAGGAAGCTGCCTTTGTGGAGAGGAAAATGAGGCCTCATATAACTTGCCACTTTCTGGTTTCAGAAAGGGAGTGGGAAACTGGCAGATACCTGAATGTTTACTGTGAACATGTGGAACAGAGGTACAGCTGAGGCAAGCAAAGGTCCACTTAAACTTCTACCCACGGGATTCCCTTACTGAACCTTTTTCTTTTTAACTTTATGGAAAGTTTCATGGTACATGAAGGACTAAAAAAATGACTCTAAATATTGAATAAGTCATGCTGAATATTAAGCAATGCGATTAGCTAAGTCTTCAGGAATCCATAAAATAAACTTCTTAACTAAGACTGAAGTCCTTGTTCATTCAGAGAGCATCACTCAGTAATTTAAAATAATACCTAAATAAATGTTTACAAACTTATATTTGCAAAGAAAATTTACAAGTATTTTTGAAGGAAAAAAAAGGATTCATTCACAAAGCAAGTAAATATTTCAAATATTTAATGCTTGTTAGCTGCATTCAGTAAATCTTTATTTAACACTTATTGTACTGTGTATTTAAGATTAAGTCTACTGTGAGAACCCCTTACTTTCAATTTCAATTTAATAATGAGTATTTGGAGTCCTTTCTTTTAAAATTTTGTTTCTCAGGAATTAGGGTTGACTTTTTCTCTAGCCCAGGAAGACTCCACGCGTGCGTGCTCTTGACAGCAGAGAGTACCGTATGTCTCGTTTTCACTTTTATTCCCCAGAGCCCACGATAGTGTCTGGCACACACCGTCCAAAACAAGCCTGGTAACTGGAACCCACTGACCTCACTGAATGTGTGTCGAGTAGTGAACACAAGTGTCGGTCTGAATGCTGAGTGACGGTGTCTGCTCCGTAATCACATGTCTCATCGGCCTCCTTCGTCAGCGGCGTGGGGAGGAGGAATTCCGATTTCACAAGAGCCGATTTCTAACGAAATCTCTTTATTCGGATTGGAACCCTTTCTGGGGCGTTTTCTCTGCGGAGAGAACACGAACTGGTGAAACGTGGAGGAGTCTGCTCTAAAGCCGGGTCCGACCTTGACGGACAGCTGTGCTGGGGCGACGGAGCAATTCTTCCTCCTCCGGAGTGATAGGCCAAGCCTTGGGGGAGCCCCTGTGGATGGAGAGAGTGATGCTTGCTTCTAGGTCTCCCCGTTTCTCCCTCCCCCTCGCTCCCCGCCCGGAGTTGCCTAAGGCACCGCCACCTCCCACTATGTCACCCCAGGTCTCAAAGCACTCCTTCCAGCCCTGCCTCCTTAGCTTCCAGCAAGCTAGCTCCCGCCCCACCCCTCACGGAAGTTCTCTGATTGGCTCCCGCGCCGGGTGAAGGCGCTTGCTGATTGGGCTGAGGGCCATCAACGCGTGGTGATGCGACCCTCTCGGGGCGGGGCCTGGGGCGGTGTGACCGTCAGCCCAGCCACGCGCGGGGGGAATTACTTCGCTTACGGAACCTGGCAGCGACGTTTGCGGTTCGCGGCTCACACCCGGCTTCGCCTCTCTGGGCCGGAGCAAGGGCCTTTAGGAGCGGGGGTGCCAAGAAGTTGGGATTGGGGTGCGGGGAGGGCCTAGGGTGCGGGGCGGGGGTGCAGGGTTGGGGAGGCGGCTGGTGGCGCGAGGCAGTCCAGGGGAGCCCGGGGACATGGCGCGGCCGGACGAAGAGGAAGGCGAAGCGGTGGCGCCCGCGTACCGCACTGAGAAAGGATACCTCCCGGTCCCGGGGGGCTCGCCAGCTGGGAAGATGAGCGCGGAGCAGCAGAACGGGCCCAAAGCTGGCTGTCTGGCCCTGAACGGGGTCCCTCGGGACAGCCCCGCGGCCGCCTTGGGGGCCCGTGGCAGGCCACAGACTCAGCTGGCCCCGGAGGAGGAGACCCAGGTTCGGCTGCTGCCCACGGTCCCCGGGGAGGAGACTCCAGGGACCGAAGGCTCCTCGGTGCCGCGCACGGCGCTGTCCACGCGGCGCTTCGTGGTGCTCCTGATCTTCAGCCTGTACTCGCTGGTCAACGCCTTTCAGTGGATCCAGTACAGCATCATCAGCAACGTCTTCGAGGGCTTCTACGGTGTCTCCTTGCTGCACATCGACTGGCTGTCCATGGTGTACATGCTGGCCTACGTGCCCCTCATCTTCCCAGCCACCTGGCTGCTGGACACCAGAGGCCTGCGGCTCACCGCCCTGCTAGGCTCCGGCCTCAACTGCCTGGGCGCCTGGGTCAAATGCGGCAGTGTGCAGCAGCATCTGTTCTGGGTCACCATGCTGGGCCAGTCCCTGTGCTCCGTGGCCCAGGTGTTCATCCTCGGCTTACCCTCCCGCATCGCCTCAGTGTGGTTTGGGCCCAAAGAGGTTTCCACAGCTTGTGCCACCGCCGTGCTCGGCAATCAGGTAAGGACTTGGCATATGAGTGGACACACAGGAGGCTAGTCTGTAAATGAAGAAGACAAGAGACAGTCTGAGGTTAAAGAGAGGTTTTGATCTATTTGTAAGGACAGAACTTTGAAAACCAGTATAAAGTGAGCACCTTATCATCTTGATTTCAGAATTACCTATAAAATAATAATCTGAATTGGCACCTAAATGCCTGACATCATAGAAAACTTATCAGTGCAGTAATGAATGAGACTCGGGTAGGTATCGTTTTTGTCACCCTTAGTGTATTTACAAAAGGAAGGTGTTAGATTCTGGGAAATATGTTCGCATTTGAGTGGTCAGTGTGAACAGCCCTGTTTAATTTTATTTATTTTGTAAAGATTTTTATTTATTGATTTTAGAGAGAGAGAAGGGGGGAGCAGGGAGGAGCATCAACTCATAATCATTGTATGTGCCTTGACCAGGTAAGCCCGAGGTTTTGAACCTGCGACCTCAGCATTCTAGGTTGACACTCTATCCACTGAGCCACCACAGATCAGGCCCATCTAATTTTATGTATAGCAGTCAACAAAATGCTTGACTTATAACTAACACTTATAAACAACTTCTAAATAAATTTGTAGCCTGACCAGGCAGTGGCACAGTGGATAGATAGTCAGCCTAGGATGCTGAGGACCCAGGTGTGAAACCCAGAGGTTGCTGGCTTGAGCCCATGCTCACCAGCCTGAGGTTCACTGGTTTGAGCGTAGGATCACAGACATGACCGCAAGGTCGCTGGCTTGAGCAAGAGGTCACTTGCTCTGCTCAAGCCCTCCCCAATCAAGGCACATATGAGAGAGCAATCAACTAAGGTGCAGCAACGAAGATGTTTCTAATCTCTCCCTTCCAAGAAAAAAAAACTACTGATAAAGACTTCACAACATTCCTAAGTCCAATTACCAATTTTTTTTTTTTTCTTTTTATTTCTGAAGCTGGAAACGGGGAGAGACAGTCAGACAGACTCCCGCATGCGCCCGACCGGGATCCACCCGGCACACCCACCAGGGGCGGTGCTCTGCCCCCCAGGGGGCGATGCTCTGCCCATCCTGGGCGTCGCCATATTGTGACCAGAGCCACTCTAGCGCCTGAGGCAGAGGCCACAGAGCCATCCCCAGCGCCCGGGCCATCTTTGCTCCAATGGAGCCTTGGCTGCGGGAGGGGAAGAGAGAGACAGAGAGGAAAGCGCGGCGGAGGGGTGGAGAAGCAAATGGGCGCTTCTCCTATGTGCCCTGGCCGGGAATCGAACCCGGGTCCTCCGCACGCTAGGCCGACGCTCTACCGCTGAGCCAACCGGCCAGGGCCTATTTCTTTATATTCATTTCCTTTCTCTAAAAGTAAAGGAGTGGTAGCTTGAACTATAGTTGTTATGTATCCAAAATAATTTATGACTAATATTTTAGTTATTTGCTCAGCATGCTTGGATAGGAACTGGTTTCTTGAAGTACCGTATTTCCTCATATATAAGATGCACATTTCTTTCCTGCAAAAAAAAAAAAAAATTTTTTTTTCCTGCAAAAAATTTGAGGTCTAAAAAATGAGTGCGTTTTATACAGAGGTTGTCGATTTTTTTTTACTTGCATTTCTCGCTTTTTTCATGCTTGTTTTTGCACTCATTGTTGAAGACAGTGATTCGTCATCAGACACAGATGAAGACAAGCTAATGGATGGGAGTTTTGACAGTGATGAGGAGTTGTATGAATTTTATGATGAATACAACTTGAGTTTAATAACTTTTTTTTTTCAAATTTTGGGCCCCAAAATTAAGGTGTGTCTTATATATACATGGGGAATAGTTTACATATTCAAAATTAAGACTTCATCAAGTATGACAGAAATATTATCAACTCCATAGCTATAGATGATCTATTTCATGGAAAATAAGTGGGAACTTTTTCTCATAGGCATATTTCCCTCTGAATACTCAGCACACCTTTGGGCCTTCTTCCTACAGTTTACCTAGTTGTTCTCATCCTTCCTTTCTCCAGTAGCTGTGCACTTGCTCATGACCCCCAAGTATGCAACTTCAGCTTAGATTATGGAGTTATCACTTATAATACCCAATATTATTCAGCACTCACTACAAGCTGGCACCATGTTACATGCATATGTCATTTAATTTATTAATGTAAGGCAGGAACTATCACTCTCCCCATTTTATAGATGCGGAAACTGAGACTTGAAGGGATGAAATTATTTTCCAAAAGTTACACAGCTAATTAAATTAGTGGCAGCATTCACACTCAAGTCTGATCTCTGACTCCTAGCTTAACCTGAGAGAACTTTTTTATTTTTTTATTTTATTTATTCATTTTAGAGAGGGGAGAGAGAGAGACAGAGAGAGAGAGAGAGAGAGACAGAGAGAGAGAGAGAGAGAGACAGAGAGAGAGACAGGGGGGAGGAGCTGGAAGCATCAACTCCCATATGTGCCTTGACCAGGCAAGCCCAGGGTTTCGAACCAGTGACCTCAGCATTTCCAGGTCGACGCTTTATCCACTGCACCACCACAGGTCAGGCTGACTGAGAGAACTTTTATAATGTAGACCAAATCATGTCATTGCCCAGCTTTGAACTTGCCAGTGATTTCTCATAGTACTTAAAATCTAAGCTCTGTTTTGAATTACAAAACCTTATTAACATGTCTTCTTTGGTTCCTTAAACAATATTGAGGAACCTTTTTTGCATAAGCACCTTTGCAGAAACATTCTCCCTGTCTGGTATGTTCTTCCTCCTATGGTGGCATTACTACATCCTGTTGTCACTGAGCTCTCAGTTTAAATTCATTTGATACCTCACTCAGTGGCAACTATTTTTTTTTTCTTTTCTCCTTATTGAATTTATTGGGGTGGCACTGGTTAACAAAATTATACAAGTTTCAAGTGCACAGTTCTCCAACATGTCATCTGTTCACTGTATCATGTGTTCACTACCCCTAAGTCAAATCTCTGTCCATCACCATTCATCCCTCCAGTACCCTCTCCTGACGGCCACCACGCTGTTCTTTGTGTCCCTGAGTTTTTCTCTTTTATTTTCTCTGACAGCTGCTCTCTATGAGTCTGTCTCTGTTTTTGCTTATTAGCTTATTCTGTTCATTAGATTCCACATATAAGTGAAATCATGTGGGACTTTTCTTTCTCCGACTGGTTGATTTCACTTAGCATAATGCTCTCCAGGTCCATCCGTGCTGAAACATTCCTTCTGCCTGGAATGTTCTTCCTCCTAGAATGACATTATTATGTCCTGTCACTGAGCTCTCAGTTTCAATTCATTTTAAATATCACTCGTAGCAATTCTTGACAATCCCATTTAGAGTTGCCCAATCACTCTCTTATTACATTATTATACTTTAATTCTCCATGTAGTGTTTATCATCGTCTGATGTTTATATATTTATATGTTTGTATATTAATAGTTCTTTGTAATTCACTTCCCAGCCCCACCATTAGATTGTAAGTTTCAGGAAAATAGGCACAAAGTCTGAATGTACACAACTGTGTGTCACCAGCATTTATTACAGTGCCTGGCACATTGTAGATTCTCCATAAAATTTTGTTGAATATATGAATGAGTTTCAGACTAATATAGATACTGGCCAACTGTTTTCTTCTACTTGGAAAACCTATACGACCTGACCCCATCAATCAAAATTGGCTTGGTCTCCTAATTCATTTCTCTTTATTTCTCCTGCCACTATCTTAGCTTTGGCCATCTACAGGTCTCACCTAGAGCTTGCCCACTGGCCTTCTATCTGTAGCTCTTGCTCTCTTCCCCCTGTTTTTGCCACATTCATCCTGTGTGGTGCACCCCGTGCAGTGCCTTCCAATGCCCTAGGATAAAATTCAAACTCTATTGTGACAGTGTGTGACCCTCCAGCTCGGTCTCCTGCCAACTCCTCAGCTTCGCCTCTCCCCACAGCCCCATTCTTACAACGTACTTTCTGCTCTGAGGGAAACCGTGTGTACATACCTACCACTTACAGTTTCTCACAAGGTCTTGCTCTCCCTTTCCTTTGTACATGATGTCCCCTTGGCTGGGAATACTTCTACTTCACTTGACTAACTCCAGTTTCTTATTCAGATCTTTGCTTTTCCAGAAACTTTTCCTGAACTCCAAGTCTATACAAGGTGCCCTCCAAAGTACTTTCTTAGGTAGGGGGACCATATGTTCCAGTTTGCCTGGGATAGTCCAGGTGTACACCTGTTGTCCAGCATAATTCCTCCTGGAGTCCCTTTCACTCTGAATAATATTCTTGTTTGTAACATGAATTACTCAGTCTCCCCAGTCTTACCACCCTCTACTCCATCACAGTACTCTACTTACCACACTCTTATAATTACCTGTTTAATTGTTTCTATCCAGCTTTTTGTATGGGAGCAAATGAAATAATTTAGTAAATGTTATCTGCCTCACTCTCCCTTATTTTTTATTTTATAAATTTTATTACTTATTGATCTTAGAGAGAGGGAAGTGGGGGGGAGGGAGAGAGGAAGGGGGAAAGGAACAGGAAGCATCAATTTACAGTTGCTTCTTGTACATGCCTTCACCTGGTAAGCCTGGGGTTTCGAACCAGCAACCTCAGCATTCCAGGTCAGCACTTTATCCACTGCGCCACCACAGGTCAGGCCTCACTCTCCTTTTTGAAACCTATTTTGTACCCTTCCTTTTTACTTGGATCACCTAAAGTATATGATACCTCCCTCTATTGAGCCTCCTTTAATATTTTGATTTTATTTCTCTTGTTGTGATTATCATACTGAGCCTTATTTTTTCCTTACTGATATGAAATTCACATAAAAAAATAAATCATTTTAAAGTGCAGTTTAGTGGCATTTGATACATTCACAATGTTGTGCAATCATCACCTCCATCTAGTTCCAAAACATTCTCATCCATCCTCAAAGAAGACCCAATACCCACTAAGCAGTCGCTCTTCATTCCCCCCTTCCTGTAGTCCCTGGCATCCACTAATTTGCTTTTTCTCTCTGGATTTACCTATTCTGGATATTCCAGATACTTAAGTGGAGTCATACTTGAGTGACCTTCTGTATCTGGCTTCTTTCACTTGGCATATTTTCAAAGTTCATCCATGTTGTAGCATGTATCAGTACTTCAGTCTTTTCATGGCTAAATTTTTCATTGAATGGTTATACCACATTTTATTTATACATTTGTTGATGGACATTTGTATTGTTTATACCTTTTGGCTATTGTGAATAGGGTTGCTATAATATCCATATACAATAGTCAATATTTGTTTGAACACTGTTTTAAGTTTTGGGGGGTAAATAATTAGGAGTGGAGTTGCTAGGTCCTATGGTAGTTCTGTGTTTCACTTGTTGAGGAACTGCAAACTTTTCTGCAGTGGCTGTACTATTTTACAATCCCACCAGCAGTGTACAGGGTTCCAGTTTCTCCATATCTTGCCAACATTTTTTTCTATTATAGTAGGTATGAAGTGGTATCTTATTGTGGTTTTGATTTTCAGTTCCCTAATGACTAATAATGTTGAGCATTTTTTCATGTGCTTATTGGACATTTCTGTATCTTCTTTAGAGAAATGTCTTCAAGTTCTTTGCCCATTTTTGAATTGGGATGTTTTTCTTTTTGTTGTTGAGTTATATATATTCTGGATAGTAGACCCTTGATTTGCAAATATTCTCTCCCATTTTATAGGTGTCTTTTTTCAGTCTTATTCTGCATGTTCTTATTCATCTTTTAGATTCTAAGCATCTAACTTTATAGCACCATCATTCAGGTTACAGGAGCTCAGTGAATACTTACTGAACAGGAAAGACATTTGTCAGCAATTTCTCTCTAACAGTACAATTGTAACAGGGTGCTTCTGAGTTTACAAAAGCACTTACAAACACTAGCTGTCCTCTTTGTGTTGTATTCATTGGCAGTATGTTCTATTATCTCTTCTAATAATAGCTGTTAACAGCACTGTTTATTTTACAGCTTGGAACGGCAGTTGGCTTTTTGCTACCACCAGTTTTGGTGCCCAACACACAGAATAACACAGCCCTTTTGGCTTCTAATATCAGTACCATGTTTTATGGAACATCAGCTGTCGCCACATTTTTATTTATTTTAACGATAATTGGTAAGTGAATTATTCTTCCTAGAGTTTAAGTAGTAGCTAAATGCATGACAATAGTATGAAAAGAAAAATAACCAACCCTGAACATTTTTATTGCTATCTCAAATGCCATTTGCTCGTTTCATTCTTGTCTTAGTGCTGTCTTGCTCAGGTAACCAATGCTGCACCTCTAGGGCTATGTTATGATCCATCTACTTTAATACTGAAAAGGGATGGAAGACTAATTCATCTCATTTATTGCCCTACTAACTTTTCTTCCCTAATAGCGGTTGGTTTCAAACACACTACCTGCCTCCTCTTTGCATATTCCTTTACATGTTCTGCATCTTACATTAACCTAGCCAGGAACAAGTTCTTGTCAATGCTTTGAAATGATGCAAATAGGCCACAGCCTTCCTTTTAATGATAAATCCTTCTGGAGATCCTCAACTTAACAATAAACTGGATCTGAAAATGTTGACCAGTGAATGATCCTGGGCAGTGGCAAACCGTTCAGCAGAATTTCAAACTGGCAACTATCTACTTGGTAGGCCACCAGCAGAGCACTTCTGCCACCGTCCGCCACTGAGTCCTCTCGTCTGGGCCTGGGTCTTGAAGCAGTCAGTCAGAATCAGCTGCAAGGAGCCATCATCAGTTTGGAAGAAGGTTTGGGAAGGTCTGCTTTTTAAAGTTTATCTTTCATGGGAAATAACTTGATTTTAGAGAAAAGACTAGGTAAGGTTTATGTAAGTAATACAGCTGCTAACATGACTATAATACTGTCCTTTAGGCATTCAGTATATCTTAAATTAAATTGAAGAGGAAAGGCACTTTAAAATTGAAAGGCCATCTTTTAATCATTAAAATTTACAATTAAATTTGGATTTTTAATTTATATATTAATTTTTACCATGGCTATAATAGTAATGAAAAATTCAAGGTTTATGATCTTCAGATGTGAAATCCTCAGTTTTCAAGGAAAGTATGCTGAAGACTATAGAGTGTTTTGATAGAGACTGTCTTTATAAATGAACTTCAGGATCCAGGTATAGGAAGCTCAGCCCACATATTTAATTTCCCTTAAGATAATGAACAAAATATTCTCTTGGCAGTATAAAAGGAATTCTGACACATCCAAACTTATGGCTAGTTTTTATGTTTTAGTTAGCAAGTGGCATATTTGCTATGTGCAGACTACTGAAAAAGGGCAAATTATCCCTGAGCTATTTTAGCAGTTTAACAACATTTTTTTTAAATTATTTTTATTTATTTATTCACTTTAGAGGAGAGAGAGAGAGAGAGAGGGAGAGAAGGGGGAGGAGCAGGAAGCTTCAACTCCCATATGTGCCTTGACCGGGCAAGCCCAGGGTTTCGAACCAGCAACCCCAGCATTTCCAGGTGGAGCGAGGCTTTACCCACTGCGCCACCACAGGTCAGGCAGCAGTTTAACAACATTTTAAAAGACATCTATATTTTTTAAAAAACAAACTCTTAAGTATGTTTTTCTGATAGCTGTATTTGATTTATTGGATGAAATAGAATTCATATATGTTTTCCATTAATGGGTCTTCTATTAGCAATAAGAATTATTAAAATATAAAGTTATCTTTCCTTTCATTGCTTATGAATCTTTATATAAAGTCTGGTTTTCTTTTTTTATTATTACCTTCAGGTGTCTCTTTGGAAGAAATGAGAGAGTAATAGATTGTATATAAGATATCTATAGATAAGAAATTATATATACATATATGTGTTTAAGTATATATATATATGAGATTTTTATCTGTTAAGGGAGGAGGACAAAAAATAATAGGTATAACCATTGGCATATCACCCTATTATTTGAGAAATCAAAAGAGAACTCTTGTCTGACCTGTGGTGGCGCAGTGGATAAAGGCATCGACCTGGAACACTGAGGTCGCTGGTTCAAAACCCTGCACTTGTCTGGTAAAGGCACATATGGGAGTTGAAGCTTCCTGCTCCTCTCCCATTTCTCTCTCTCTCTCTCTCTCTCTCCTCTCTAAAATGCATAAATAAATAAAAATTAAAAAAAAAAGAGAGAACTCTTGATGAACATAATGACTTAACTTATGTACTTGTGGCTTATGAGTAGACAGTGGAAATAGAAATGGAGGAGGAGAATGGAAAAAATGGACTAGAAATGGAATAGGAATAAAAGGGCTTATTGTCAAGTTTTGCCTGGTGACCTATACTCGTAATCGTACGATACCAAGCATAGTATAAAAGCAAGATCCTATACACTTGTGATATGAAAGGCTTAGGTTGAAAATTTTGACACTTAAATGAAAAATTTACCTGTTTTCCTTATATCCAAATACTTGCTATTGAGGAAAATTTGGGTTATTTAAAAAGTCTTTACTTACAAAAGGTCCTTAGTTACTGAGAGACAGTTCTACATTCCTCTATATTTTACCCATAAATACTTTGGGAGCCCAGCCAAATCTTATAATTTAGGTTGCTGGTATTTTCAGCAATGTGACATATACCTAAAATACTGTCTTGAGGGTTTATGCCACTATCTCTCTTACCCTCCCTCATAGAGCTTGAGTGTAATCCATGTAGCATTTCTAGGAATTAAGCCACGCCTTCCACTGAATTTACGTTATTACCTCATTCTTATTAGGAGAATTCTATTATGACCTCTAACTTTTGATAAGTACCAAAATGCTTAAAGGCACACTATATGCTTATCTCATTTAATCTTCATAGCCCTGTGAGGCGACACTATTATTATCATCATAATTTTATAGATGAGGAAACTGGAGCACAGAATTTAAGTAAATTTCATTTACCCATGGTCACAGTTAGCAAATACTGAAGATGAAATTTGAGCCTAGGCAATCTAACCTCCTGTATAAAATGTTATATATACATATAGAAAGATATCATTTTAATTTTTACTTGATCATATTTTTTGTTACAATTCAAACTCTGGTCTAAGTGGTGATGCTGTTGTATTTGAAAGCTGTACAGCAGAGCAGTAAACTAGATTACTTAAGTCTGCCAGTGAAAATCCTTACCAGCCTGATGGACTGAAGTTGAGCGGATGACAGAAAACAAAAGGAATGGTGATCAAACTGTTTACTGTTAGGTACTTAAACACACGGGTTTATCAGGTATCCACAATTTTACTTTTGAGTCTTATATTCAGGATACTTATATATAAGCTGCTATTGTAAACTGTTCACAGAAATACATTTTGCTTAGTCTATAAGAATTTCAAGCCCTGAGATAAATTTAGTCTCTGATTTTTAAAAATAAATATTCCTCAAAAGGACAGTATATTTTGTGTGGCAGTCAATAATTACAAAGTTCTTTTACATGTATCATATATCATACAAGCCTCATAATAGCTTGTAGTTAATTCTATTTTATGGACGAGAGAACTATAGTCAAAGACAGGAACTGACTTCTTCAGAGGCGGGGCCAGAATTCAAACCTGTATTTATTTTATAATGAGTTAACAAATAATGAAAGCGAAAGCTAATGTTATTATCTAATTTCAAAAAGAAGTGGTTCTAAACCCAACAGAGTTGCTACTTCATTATAGGAGAAAAAGTTTGATTGTGGTGCCCAAAAATCCTTTGGCTCCTTTATATGCCAGTCGCTAGGGGTGGAAAATAACCGCTTTAATAGTTAATAATGTTATTGATACAAGTTTTTGGTAAGGAGAAGAGAAGATGGTAAAAAGGCACTTGTTTTGCATTTTCAAAGGATAAAGAACAAGCCATATTTCATCCTTTGAGAATGCAATACAGCCTAAACAGGGTCAGAGGCCAGTGGCTTTTTGTTCTTTTCTCTTTTCTTTCATATAGACTCAAACCCAACTTTATTATATTGTGTAGCTGATAGATATAGGCCTGATTTTCGAGAGGGCAGCTGACCACTCGAAATGGAAAGATAACACTTGTATTTAGAAAATAAATCTAATGGAGTTAAAGACTATTAAGAATTGTTATTTCTATTTTACTGTTAAGAATTGTTTTTGGCCCTGGCCGGTTGGCTCAGCGGTAGAGCGTCGGCCTGGCGTGCGGGGGACCCAGGTTCGATTCCCGGCCAGGGCACATAGGAGAAGCGCCCATTTGCTTCTCCACCCGCCCCCCCTTCCTCTCTGTCTCTTTCTTCCCCTCCCGCAGCCAAGGCTCCATTGGAGCAAAGATGGCCCGGGCGCTGGGGATGGCTCCTTGGCCACTGCCCCAGGCGCTAGAGTGGCTCTGGACGCGGCGGAGCGACACCCCGCAGGGGCAGAGCATCGCCCCCTGGTGGGCAGAGCGTTGCCCCTGGTGGGCGTGCCGGGTGGATCCCGGTCGGGCGCATGCGGGAGTCTGTCTGTCTCTCCCCGTTTCCAGCTTCAGAAAATACAAAAAAAAAAAAAAGAATTGTTTTTATTTTGCATTTGAATTCAGATTGAGCCATTTAAACTTACCTTACCATAGTAAATAAAAACCTAAGAGGCTTAAGACTCACTAAATACTCATGACTACCTTGTGTTTTTTACATTCTGAAACTTTTACAACTGTGTGCGTTCTGTATTACCAATATTAATAAAAAGAGGTATCTCCTATCTTAACTAGGACAACTTTCAGGAAAGGACCACAGACATCCTCAACAGTGCCAAGAGCAGATAGGGTGAAAGGAAGAGGAGGAATTGCAGCAACTTAAACATTTTATGTCTACCAGTCCTCCAATGTAAGGATACTAAAAAACTAAATACTTATGAGTTGTGTCTCCTCTTGAATTAGTTGTGAGGCCTGTAAAAATAGAAGTCTGTTTTAGTTATATCATAATTAATTACTGTTCTGGTGAGTAAAGAACTTTAATTTTTTTATTTTTAGCAGCAAACAGGGAAATTAGAGAATGATAGTATTATATAGAAGTTTTAAGGTTGATTTCTTTCACAGTGATTTTCAAAGCTGGCTTGGTATTGATAGCATTTGGAGAGTTTTGTGTTTAAGACAGATTGTGTTCTGGAGGTTTCATTGAGTCTTGGATTATCTCTTAAAATCTGTATTATTTTGAAATTTCTACATGATTATGATTGACAACCAAACCCATCAGATCTAGCCCACTTTTGAACTATGAAGTAGGCCTTCTTTGTTGGAAGAAATAGCCACTATTTTTAAGAGAGAGAGAGAACAAGAGAGAGAAAGAAGCTCTGATCTTTTACTGAATCCATTTACCGTCTTTTTTGTTTGTTTTTAAATTTACCCATTTCATTGATTCTAAACCATACATTTTTTCATGAAATCTCTGAAATTGAAATGCTTTTAATAATCAACGGCATCTAAGCCTGACTCGTGGTGGCACAGTGAATAAAGCATGGACCTGGAACACTGAAGTCTCCAGTTTGAAACCCCGAGGTCACCAGCTTGAGCACAAGGCCACCGGCTTGAACGGGGTGTTTTTGGCTTGAGCGCGGGATCATTGACATAATCCCTGGTCGCTGGCTTGAGTACAGAGGTCTCTGGCTTGAGCCCAAGATCACTGGCTTGCTAGCTTGAAGTCCAAGGTTGCTGGCTTGAGCCCAAGGTTGTTGGCTTGACCAAGGGGTCACTGGCTCGGCTTGAGCCCCCCTGGTCAAGGCACGTATGAGAAGCAATCAATGAACAACTAAAGTAAAGCAATTACAAGTTGATGCTTCTCATCTTTCTCCTCTTTCTCTCTCCCTTCCTGTCTCTGTCTCTGTCTTTCTCTAAAAAAACCCCAAAACAGAATAATAATAAATCAGTGGCATCTAAGATGAGTAAAGTTCTAAAGATCTACTTTGCATCATTATGCCTATAACTAACAATCCCATATTGTACATTTAAAATTTGTTAAGAAGGTAGATTTCATGTTGTGTTCTTTTCACACACAAAAAGAATTGATGACGTAACATAGGTGGCGATTGAGACATGATTATATGAAAACCTAGCGATACCTGGCGAGATGATTGAGTGTCTGCATCAGACCATTGTAGATTCAGTGAAATACAGTATTTTCCATTGATTTTAGTTTAAATTTTTCAATCAGTACTAAACCTAGATTTTAACTTATGATGTACCAAATTTTAGCAATTCATCTCTTCTATTAAGTAGTCTTGACTTCTGGCTAGCCAAATCCTACAGAAATCTCTCCCTAGCCATCTGTTGCAGGAAGTGGGTAGATCCTTCCCTGCCCAGCGAAGGGGCAGTCTAAGTGGCTGCTTGAGAAGCCTGTGAAATCTGTCTCCAACTCCACAGAAAGGGGCTGTGCTAGGACTTAAGAGTATCAGAAACCATCACACTTATGTCTCTCAGCTCTACCCCTAAATTTTCCATATGCAGCTAGAGTGAGTCAGCAAAAAGGACCCAGCTCTGCTCCCATGAATCCACTTAGACCTTTTCCTTTTTAAAGTGTGATTGGATAGATGATAACATTTATGTCAGATTTCAAAAGAAATAGTTACTAACTCAAGATAATCCTCTAAGAGTTTAATAATATATTGGCTTGCTCTTAATTGATGTTACTTCTAATTACAAATTGAACTAAATTTAGAAATAGAATTGTTGAATACTTACTATAATAAAAACTAATCTTGCTTAACTAAAAATGAAATAATCAGTGGGCAAGTTTGTGATATATAATTAATGGTTTTGCAGAATGGGCCAAATCTCTGAGTTTAAGTCAGTTTCAATGCCAAACTTGTTGTCATTTAGAAATTAGTGAAAAATAAAAAACTTACTATAGAACTTTCACTACCTCTTTGAACTTAAACCGAATTAGTCTGCTCACAAAGGAAGATACATTTATTTAATTACCTTTTCATGTATGTTTCCAGCATTCAAAGAGAAACCTCAGTATCCACCAAGTCAAGCTCAAGCAGTTCTTCAAGACAGTCCTGCTGAAGAGTACTCCTATAAGAAGTCAATAAGGAACCTGTTTAAAAACATTCCTTTTGTCCTTCTATTGGTCACTTACGGTAAGTGTTTTTCTTTTATTTTCTTTGATATCTGTATAAACCTTTGAGTATTGTAGATTCATTTTCTTTAATCTAGTGGTTTGAGTTTTAATTAATGAGGTAAGTTTGTCAACTCTATAAAAATAATGATAGCATAGTCATAAACTTAAATTTTGAACTAAAAGCAAACACATCAAAATGGACTTTTTACATTTTAAAAATAAACTCATAGGCCTCAATATAGAGTAGCACTATTTTTGTTTTTGTTTTGTTCTTTTTATGAGTTCTCATGGGTAGTTCAGGTCCCTTCTAAACTATAGGTATGATTATATAAACATGTGGGAAGTGTCATCAACAATTGTTTTGTTTCACTCTGCAGACTAGTGTCTATCCTAACTACTTGATCAAAACTAGACAGTAAGGTGGTCACTTTGACCAGTTCTAACTTTAAGAAATTCTCACCCTTCCAGACCTTTCAGGATGGCTGACAGATACTCATCCTAACTCCATAGCTTTGACTGCAGGCATCAACTCATTTGGTTTAGAGATTTCTGACAGTTTATTCTTTGTTTCTTATATTAACCACCAACACCCCCATATCTGTCTTACTTGCCTTCAGAAGTCACTCACTGCTGTTTTCTTTACATTTCGGGGGAGCATCTTTCCAAAAAGACACCAATAAAAAGTGAAAACACAAAGATTATGAGAAAATGCCTGCAAAGCATAACACCCGATAAAGGCTTAGTACCTACAGTATAAAAATAACTCCTGCTAATCTATAAGAAAGTAGCAAGCAATCCAAGAACACCCGAAGGTATTTGTGTGTTCATCTATGTATGTATTGCTCATATACGATGCTCACTCAGCCTTACTAGCAATCAAGGAAATGCATCCCCAAACCAGAGTAAGGTACAATATCACATTCAAATCGGCTCCTCCCAAATTTTTTTAATTTAGTGAAAACAGGTTTGGCAGGGATGTGGGGTAAAGGAGCTCAGCTGGTAGTATAAACAGATACAGCTATTTACAAGAATAGTTTGACTCTATCCAGAGAGTAGTCCTACTCCTAGATATATATTTAGAGAAACTCTTATCATACATAAGAACAAACACAAAATATTCATTGCAATATTGTTTTAAATAGTGGAAAACTGGAAAAAGTCTTAAGTGTCTGTTGACAGGATAAGAGACAAATAAATTGAAGTGTATTCACTATTATACAGCAGAGAAAACTAACGACCTAGTACTAAAAGTATCAACACAGATAAATCTCAAAACCATAATATTAAGAGATAAGAGCAAGTTGCAATAGATACAAATAAGATAGTATTTATATAAAGTTTAAAAACATGCAGAGTAATTCTAATAGTTAATGGATATACCTAACTATCTAAAGTAATTATAACATCTAAAATAATAAATCCCAAGATTGGGATCAGGGTTACCTCTGAGAAAGACTAGGAGAGAGGGTCTAAAATACAAATCTGAGGCAAAGATGGCAAAATGTTCATGTTTGACAAAGCTGGGCAAAGAGCAAGAGTGTTAAGTTATTCTCTGTACTATTTTGTATGTTTGTAATATTTAGTAATAAAAAGAGAGATAAATAATACACTTAAGTTTCAGCTAGGTTAAGAGACTTACCTAACATCACACAGTATGTGCAAGGGAACTCCAGGATTCAAACCTAGTCATGTTCTTCCTTATAACCAGCTGTTTTTATTTTTCTCTTTTAAAGTATTCTTTAATTAATATTGTCTCACTAATTGCTTTGTAAGTCTTGACACAGGGGTGAGATCTATGAAGCAGGGACTCTGTCAAGTACATTGCAGGTGTTCAGTAAGCAATGCGTGGCTTCATTGCCACATACAGTGTTATGTATGGGGTTATGATTTATGGTCAGTATATCAGAATCTAAATAATAATAAATGGTGTAACGGCAGGATTTTCCTATCATAATCTCTAGTAAGTCTACATCCTGAAAGGGAATGGCAAGAGTTCTTAATTTTCTCTTGTCAGCTGAGCAATGTATTTTCACAATTGTCACTGAGAACTCCATAGCACTCTGTGAACTGGGAGACGTACATTTATAGTTTTCTGCTTATTATTATAGGTATCATGACTGGAGCCTTTTATTCAGTCTCAACATTATTAAATCAAATGATACTGACATATTATAAGGTAAGTGTCTGCCTATCTTGTGTTGTGTGTCTGGCCGAGAGTGTTTCTTTAGCAATAAAATTCCTATTAGCATGATCGTAAGTTCAAGATTTATGACCTTAAATGATTTATATTTGTTGTAATTGAGAATATATATAAAACCCAATTTATAAAAGACACAAAATAGAAAGCAGAAGTTATTATTGCTTTGTCAATACCTGTCTTTTATTTTTATTCTTTTTTAAAGGAATAGTTTGAGTGGTTATGTGGAAAAAGAAAAAAAAATTAAGGGAAATGAATGCAAATGTAAAGCAAGCTCTGACCTCTCTGCTTTTGAAAGGAGAAAGCAGTTGTAATGTGTAAAATCTGTCAGATTAACTTTTTTTTCAGACATTTGTGACTTACTTAAGCATTCTAACAAATGTCATTATACTTCTAATTATGGAAGATAAGAAAAATTTTCTTTTTTGATTTCTTTATATTATAGGGATTGTTTTCTGGTTTTAAAATGGAATGTCCTTCATATGTGCTTTACCTTCCCCCACCCTCATCTAATATACATACTGAATCTTCCTGTTAGATATCATATGCTTAATCGTATCTGACTATTTCCATTGACTATGTGAAGGTATGCGAATGGGAAGGATGCATTTGAGTAAGAAGTGTCTGATTAACTTCTTATGAAAATTCCTTTAAGGGAGAAGAGGTGAATGCAGGAAGGATTGGGCTAACACTGGTAGTAGCCGGAATGGTGGGCTCCATTCTTTGTGGCTTGTGGCTGGATTTCACCAAAACATACAAGTAAGCGACTACAGACAAACGTATGCTGTACAACCTAAGGTATTTTGTTTTTAAAGAAAATTTGGGGCCCTGGCCAACCGGCTCAGTGGATAGAGCATTGGCCCAAGTTGTGGATGTCCTGGGTTTGATTCCTGGTCAGGGCACACGGGAGAAACAACCATCTTCTTCTCTCCCTCTCCCTCCCTCTTCCCCTCTGGCAGCCATGGCTTGATTGGCTCAAACTATTGGCTTGAGCATCAGCCCAGGTGCTGAGGATGGCTTGTGGGTCAGAGCGTCAGCCTCAGATGCTAAAAATAGCTCAGTTGATTCGAACATCAGCCCCGCACGGGGTTGCTGGATAGAACCTGATTGGGTTGCATTTGGGAATCTATCTTCCCTCCTCTCACTGAAAAAAAAGAAAGAAAGAAAAGAAAACTTTGCTTTTTATTTTAAAAAACATAAAAAGTGTTATAACTGCAAGACTTGGATTCTAGGCAATCTTATATTCTCTTCACTTTTGAATGTTTCTGTAGTCTTATATATTGTCTTATTGTGTTGGTCTTCTTTATTTCAACTTTGAGAACTTGGATACATCATGAACCTCATTCCCCTCGAATAACATAATACTTATACATACCACTTCTATGCTAAAAAAGCCCTTTCTTGGAAACATTTAACTTTTAACAGTATATTTTTACTTCTCTTTTCTCATGTTGTGAGCTTAAAAACAAACAAAATTTCTTTCCTATCAAAAATTTATTACTATATTGCCTAACCTGTGGTGGTGCAGTGGATAAAGCGTCGACCTGGAAATGCTGAGGTCGCCGGTTTGAAACCCTGGGCTTGCCTGGTCAAGGCACATATGGGAGTTGATGCTTCCAGCTCCTCCTCACCTCTCTCTCTCTCCCTTTCTCTCTCCTCTCTAAAATGAATAAATAAAAAAATTTAAAAACAAAACTAAAACAAAAAAAAATTATTATTGAGGATGAAGACATTTTTGGTAAAAAATTTTGACTAAAGTGTCCCCAACTATAGCACCACTTAACTGTAATATAACACATGACATGAAAACACTGTATTAATTGCACACCTACAGGGGTGGGAAAAAGTAGGTTTAGAGTTGTTTTTTTTGTTTGTTTGTTTTTTTAATTTTATTTATTCATTTTTAGAGAAGGAGAGAGAGAGACAGAGAGAGAGAAGGGGGGAGGAGCTGGAAGCATCAACTCCCATATGTGCCTTGACCAGGCAAACCTAGGGTTTCGAACCGGTGACCTTAGCATTTCCAGGTCGATGCTTTATCCACTGCGCCACCACAGATCAGGCTGGTTTAGAGTTGTAATACAAATAAGTAATACAAGAATAAACCCTATTTCACACACTCACCACTGTAAACCTACTTTTGCCTGCCCCTGTTTATGGAATCAGCAAAATGCTAATACAAAAGAAAGAGTGAGTAATACCACATGGGAGATTGAAATGGGTTTCAGAGACAGCATCTTTTGCACTAGGCCTTAAAAAATAGCTACTTTTTTTTTTTTGTATTTTTGTGAAGTTAGAAGCAGGGAGGCAGTCAGACAGACTCCCGCATGTGCCTGACCAGGATCCACCCAGCATGCCCACCAGAGGTGATGCTCTGCCCATCTGGAGCATTGCTCTGTTCTGGCCAGAGCCATTCTAGCACCTGAGATGGAGGCCATGGAGCCATCCTCGGTGCTCAGGCCAACTTTGCTCCAATGGAGCTTTGGCTGCAGGAGAGAAAGAGAGATAGAGAGGAAGAAGAGGGGGAAGAGTAGAGAAGCAGATGGGCGCTTCTCCTGTGTGCCCTGGCTGGGAATCGAACCCGGGACTTCCACACACCAGGCCAACGCTCTACCACTGAGCCAACTAGCCAGGGCCTACATTTTTTTTTTTAACAGATAGAAACTTTCCATCTGCTTAGGAGGAATGCATGCGTGAATGAATGAAACTGAGGTCAATAAATGGAATGAAATAAATAGAATGAATAAAATATGGAACTATGTCCTGTGCACCTTCAAGGCTCAAGATATGTTTGATACCCTCTCAAATTACCTCTGATCTTGAATTCTCCAGGATAGTTCTCCCATGATTTAAGATAGAACTTGCTACAGCTTCATTATTATGAAATGGCAGCTAAAGTTAGAGACCCATTAAATGTATAAATGAAGGGAGCATATGTAAAGGATTACACTTATTGATAGTTTTTGATCCATTTTATGATTAGAAAACTTGATAGGCAGAGAAATGTGTTCCTTGTTGCCCTGGCTGTCTTCTTAGGTTAACTGTTGCTGGGTGCAATGCTTTTAGTAGGAACTGTGGCTAGCAATATACGGTCCCTGTCCTTAAGACACTTGTGGTCTAGCCTGACCAGGCGGTGGCGCAGTGGATAGAGTGTCGCACTGGGATGCGGAGGACCCAGGTTCGAGACTCCAAGGTCACCAGCTTGGGCACGTGCTCATCTGGCTTGAGCAAAAAGCTCACCAGCTTGGACCCAAGGTCGCTGGCTTGAGCAAGGGGTTACTCAGTCTGCTGAAGGCCCACAATCAAGGCACATATGAGAAAGCAATCAATGAACAACTAAGGTGTCGCAACGAAAAACTGATGATTGATGCTTCTCATCTCTCTCCGTTCTGTCTGTCTCTATCTATCCCTTTCTCTGACTTTCTCTCTGTCCCTGTGTAAAGAAAAAAAAAAAGACACTTGTGGTCTAAATGGGGAATGCAATCACATATGAAAAATTAAGTAATAATATTACTGACTAAAATAGGTATCATAAGTCCAGTAGATGTCAAATGCCCAGTTATATGGATAGTAAAATAATAAGGGAATTTAGAAGAAAAAAACAATGTTGTACGCTTTAATGATTAGGAAAGGCATTTTGGAAGAGGTGGAATTTAATTTAATCTAAGTCTTAAAATATGAATAGGGAACCATCCCATTAGGAAGCACAAAAATGATTTTATCCATATGAATATTCCTTCTTGTGTAAGCACTAGATATGGTGTGGGTTTTATTGTCTAATGCTGTTGAAATTTAAGCTTTGAATTCCATGCTTTGGTGGAAATATTTTCCATAGATAAGGGAAACCTAATCTTGAAAATCAAAGTATTATTGTATGGACAGAATAGTGGCTAACCACATGATTTTTAGGTGCTCAAGACATAATACTAACATGTTTTTGTTTTTGTTTTAGACAGACTACTCTGATAGTTTACATTTTATCTTTCTTTGGAATGGTTATATTTACTTTCACATTGGACCTTGGATACATTATCTTTGTGTTTGTTACTGGAGGGGCGCTCGGGTAAGCATCAAGTGTGTTTAGAAGGAATAGTAGCATGCAGTTATAATTCTGCAGTGTTATTACTGTGGTTTTTAACTTTTAAAGTTCATCCAAGGTTTCTTTAACATTTTAAACTTTAAAATATTATCATCCTCTGCATATAAATATATAATTCTTTAGAAATATAAAAAATAGATTTAAATTGGGTTTGTTTGGGGTTTTTTGGTATATGTAGGTGAAAAATGGATACTCCTTATTTAGTTCAAGTAACTTTTGTTAGTTAGAAAGACACCTGACTTAGAAAACTAGAAGTAAATTTTTCTCGGAAAAAAAAAGATATTATTTTGCTTCTCAGTTCTTGTAACCTTGGGCGATGGCTGTATAGTAACTGTGCCTAACTTGCACTTACCAACTTCAAGACAGTCCCTTATTTGACCATTAGAATAGGCCTAAGAAGTAGGATGATTGCCTCAAGTATGTGATGTTGTCCTTTGGGTAATGCTAAAATTCTGGATATATTTTCCCAGGTTCTTCATGACTGGTTACCTCCCATTGGGCTTTGAATTTGCTGTTGAAATCACTTACCCTGAATCTGAAGGTACTTCATCTGGTCTTCTTAATGCTGCTGCACAGGTAAACCTCTGGTTGCCCTTAAGCCTGAGATGATTTATTTACCAAATATTCTAGAGGATCATTAGTTGGACCCTAATTTTTGTGTGAAAATTTTTACCTTTCAATGAATGTTTCTAGAAGCCAAATATAATGAATAAAAGAGTTAAGAAAAGTTCTAGGGGAAAACATTATCTTAATTTCAAAATAGCAAACAATACAAAATAATTCTCTTATTTTAGATATTTGGAATTTTGTTCACACTGGCTCAAGGAAAGCTCACATCAAGTTATAGTCCCAAGGCAGGAAACATTTTCCTCTGTGTTTGGATGTTTGTAGGCATCATTTTAACAGGTGAGTTGGTGAATTTTTCTGGCAAAAGTACTTGAATCTTGTTGTTTTAACTTTCATGTATGTTGATTCTGAATGGCTTGGCAGAACTCAAGAGTAAAATGAGATAAAAAGGATATTATTTGTTTTCTTCCAATGATATGACTTAATTTATCGTTCTGGTTTTGAATTCAATACAACAACTATGCACAGAAATGAAACTGTTCTAACAGGAGCCAATAAAGAACTGGGGTGGGCGTACCCGGCCTCAAGTTCTGATTCTGTGACTCAACAGCTGGGTGACTTCAAACAAGTAACTTAACCTTTCAAATCCTCTATTCCTCATTTCTACAATAAGTTATTTAAAAGCCTGCCTTAATCTTGCTGAGTAGCTCAGTTGGTTAGAGTGTCATCCAGATATGCCAAAGTTGCAGGTTCAATTTCCAGTCAGGGCTCATATAAGAAGCAACCGATGAATGGAATGGATCAATGGAGTGACCAATCAGTGTTTCTCTCTTTCTTTCTCTAAAAAAAGTAAAAAAAAAAAAAAAATTTAAAGCCTGCCTTAGAGGGTTGCTATGAGGATCAGTGGAGGTGGTTCATGAAAACTCCTAGTAGAGTGTCTGGCACCTAGGAAGTGCCTGATCATGTTACCTCTTATTATAATATGTCTGTGATGAAGTTACATGGTGGTGGTAAAAATAGCATTTAGCATGGCTAGCCATTTCTTACACTTCTTAAATATAATCAGAGTAGACATGCTCAGGAAAGTGAATAGTGCCCAATTTCCAGAGAAAGCATGTTAAAGAACTTGTATCCATAGTTTGTCCAGACACATAGTGTAAAGTTGGATTTAGAAGCAAGACATGTCCAGTAGTACTCCATGTTGAGTTGCTCTGTTATTTCACTTTGTTCATTTCTTTCTGCATTCCTTTACGAACATGAGACAAAGAATCTATCAGAAAACATGAATCAAGGCTCTTTTTAATGTTGTTGAATACCTGATCATTCTTTTTGAAACCTCCAACATGAAATCTTAGCAGTGGTAAACATTTATTTTTGGAAATACACAACCACTTAAGGTCACTATCATTCATTCATTATTTTTAAAGAGAGTGAATGTCCCCTGTGTTCTATAGGAGCATTTGAGATCTTGTTCCCTGTCATGTTGTTAGTTTGGCTCAATAAACTCTTCTAAACTTAACTTTAAAGAAACCAAATGCCCTGGCTAGATAGCTCGGTTGGTTGGAGCGTATTCTGGAAGTGCAGAGGTTGCCATTTCGATCCCAGTGAGGGCACATACAGAAACAACTCGATGGCCTGTCTCTCTTTCTCCCTTCCTCTCTTACTGAAATCAATAAATAAAAATTATTTTTAAATGTTTAAAACAAACAAACAAAACAACACATCCTGCTATGAGGAATTTTCCCCCCTGTTCTCTTCAGTTAGTAAAATAAAGCATACAAAACTGTGAGACATGATACATTGACTGCTTTAACTACAGATCTGTCAAAGATAATTCCATGTTGACTCTTGATTTCCAGGGAAGTAACATATATTTATCAAATAGTGTTATTGTTGAACTGAAAAAGGGAGCCATTTTGAACTCTTTTTTCACAGTATTACTATTATTATTATTACTTTAGGAATTAAAAAAAAATTTGTATTGAATTTAGAGAGAAAGGAAGGAAGAGAGAGACAGGAACATTGATCTGTTCCTGTATGTGCCTTGACCGGGGATTGAACCAGCAATCTCTATCTGGCCAGGGCTGTTTTCACATTTTTTTTTAATCCTTTTATTCAAATACAAGCACCTGAATTTTTTTTTTTTTTTTTTAACAGAGGCAGAGATAGACAGGGACAGACAGACAGGAACAGAGAGAGATGAGAAGCATCAATCATTAGTTTTTCGTTGCGTGTTGCGACTTCTTAGTTGCTCACTGACCGCTTTCTCACATGTGCCTTGACCGCGGGCCCTCAGCAGACCAAGTAACCCCCTGCTGGAGCCAGCAACCTTGGGTCCAAGCTGGTAAGCTTTTTGCCCAAGCCAGATGAGCCCGCGTTCAAGCTGGCGACCTCGGGGTCTCGAACCTGGGTCATTCCGCATCCCAGTCCAACACTCCATCCACTGCGCCACCACCTGGTCAGGCCCACATTATTTTTATAATCAGATTCATTAATGTCTATTCAAATAAATCAAGTCTAGAAAATTAGCTAAGTTAAAAAGAACTTTAAAATTGTTTTACTAGACACTTTTTTTTTTTTTACAGAGACCGAGAGAGAGAGAGAGGGATAGATAGGGACAGACAGACAGGAACGAAGAGAGATGAGAAGCATCAATCATCAGTTTTTCATTGTGACACCTTAGTTGTTAACTGATTGCTTTCTCATATGTGCCTTGACCGTGGGCTACAGCAGACTGAGTAACCCCTTGCTTGAGCCAGCGACCTTGGGTTCAAGCTGGTGAGCTTTTGCTCAAACCAGATGAGCCCGCGCTTAAGCTGGCAACCTTGGGGTCTCGATCCTGGGTCCTCTGCATCCCAGTCCGATGCTCTATCCACTGTGCCACTGCCTGGTCAGACCTTACCAGACACTTCTATCACTATAAATGCTAAGTGATTTTGGTCACATGTTGAGTAGTACTGTACTTCCCCATGTATAAGACGATCCCATGTATGACTCACTTTAATTTTGAGGCCTAAAATTTGAAAAAAAAAAATATTACATAGTTATTCAACTCAAGTTTTATTCATTATAAAATTCATACAACTCCTCATCACTGTCAAAATTCCTATCCATTAGCTTGTACTCATCTGTGACTGATGACGAATCACTGCCTTCAACAATGAGTGCAAAAACAAGTGCAAAAAAGCAGGAAATGCAAGTTAAAAAGATTTCCAACCACTGTATAAGACGCACCCGGTTTTTAGACCCCAAATTTTTCGGGAAAATGTGTGTCTTATACATGGGGAAATACAGTATTTTACTGGCAAGAATATGATGGATTTTATATCCAATATTCATTTGTATAGACGGAAAAGAGGGCTGGGAAATTCTTGAGCTGTGACGAAGGCAGTATCTTTCCTTTTTACATTTTTCCCCTGGAATTGCTGAGAGTTCTTGCTTTGACACAGGAATTAGCGTTTGAATGCAGTGCACTTTGCTTCCCCATAATGACAGCTCTCTGTAAAGCACATTATTTGTCCTTAGTCCATTTGCATCCATTGAAAAAAGTGGGTGATAATGCCATTCATAGTGTTTCTAAATTTTATAATTAGTATTAATGATAAAGAAATACACATTTTTCCCCCTATTAAAAAAATAAATGAGTTGTCTCTTTGATTGGGCAAATCGTACAACAGTGTAGAGCTGACCAGTCAGTGGTGATCATTGCTGCAATTTAAAGCATAGTGTTTTATTTAATAGCTAAACTGCTTTCAAATATGATCTCATTACACAATATCACCAGTTTCTTCAAAGTCATTTAAATGCATTCAGAAAGGCCATATTTACATATGTCCAATTAGCTCAGCATAAATAACTGAATTTCTAAACTCTTGGTATCAGCAATGGAGCAAAATTATAAGGGGCAGTGTGGGTTTCAAAGGAAGCATTAGACTAATTTTTACAACACCAATGCTAACTTTCATCTTTTCTTTTTACTTTGCTTTATGGCTGATTAGATTAATTGCCCACAGGCTATTATCTTTTTATTTTACACTCTCCCTGTTGTGTATGGTGTCTGTGGTATGAAGTTCTGCTGAGGTTAGTAACTCCAAATCTGTGTCTTCATACCCTGATTTATTTTACATTTCAGACTGATGTTCAATCTTATACTTCTGACCTTGGTGTTTCATGGGCATCTTACACTCTGCCTGGCCAGGACTGAGCTTACCATCTTCCCATCACACGTATTCCTCTTGTATTTTTAGTTTCAGTGACTAGGACCACCATCCATTCAGTTGCCCAAAGAAAACTTAAGTCACCCATTTTTTTTCTTTCTCTTCTCCCTATATTTCTCATATTCTTTGTGTATTGTGTTATTAAGCATTTAATGAGTGTTTTAACCTACTTTATGTACACTTTTCATATTCAATCAAACCACAAGGTCTTATTGGTTCTGTTCTAAAATATCTCTGAAACTTGTCCCTTCATCTCCATTTCTCACACGTGCACGCCTCACCACTTGTCAGCAGGATTAAGGCCTCTAAAGTGACCTTCCTGCCTCTAGTCTTGTTGCCATTAATCATCCTCTGTGTAGCTGCCAGATCAAGCTCCTTAATATGCAGGCCTGTTACCAGTCCAAAAGTTTGTGCATGTTCCCGACTCTTGCACATGTCAGAGTTTGGGGTAAGGAAAGGTTCATTAGTCAAGAAGGCACCATCTTGAGAAGATGGGGAGGCCTTAGAGCTCCTTCAAATCCATCTTAAGATAGCCCAGAATTCAGGCTTCTTTTATGTCAAGGGAAGGAAGAATGGGCAGGGCAGGAAGGGACTGAGGACTGCAGACATCTGGGCGCCAATAGGGGTTTAGGGAAGAATCAGAAATCTCTAAATCTCTTTGTTCCCTGCCTATCAGAGCCTGCTCTTGGGACTCCTGCCAATCTTTGATAAACAATCAATATTTAGTACATATTTCCCCACGTCCTCTGAGATGAGAGGCATCACCTGGCAAGTGGTTGTTCTAAACACTCAAGCCTCAAGCAGAATTCCTTTAATGATCAGTATATCTATAGCAGGAGCTATTTGCCTGAAGGCCTTGGTGGAAATGCAGCCTGGAATTAAGTTAGAGTCAGAGACCAAGAGCAGAGCGTTCACTGTTACTGGCCTGACAGTGTCCTCCCTTCCCAGATGCAATGTAAATGCCTACACTGTGTGCACAATACCTACCAACCCAGCCCCTTATCCTGCCAGCTCCCTTGATAATCCCCGACTACCTCTAGTGCCAAGAATAGGCTGTGCTCTTTCCGTCCCAGTGTCTTTGCATAGACTGTATGCTGCCTGCCCAGAATGCCTTCCTCTCTCCTTCTATATGTTTGACAAGTTTCTTACTCATTGTTTCAATTCAAATATGTTGCCTCTGGCAAGCCTTCCCTGATTTCATTTGGCTAACATAGGTATTTTTCTCCCATGTTCCCACTACACCTTATGCAAACCTGAATTAATTATAATTAATTAATTAGTTATTATACAGTGTATACTTGTTTGTGGATCAGTATTTCCCTAGATTGGGGGTGTTTTAGGGAAAGAATTACAGTTTATCTTTGTATCCTTGTGTCCTAATGAATGACTTACTAATTAAGGTAATGTCTTAGGTACTTTAATTTTTCATACTACAAAGATGCTGTTGACTATGATGGCACTGTAGCATGCTAAATGTGACAATATCAGACAAGGCTTAGCACTGCTTAGAGGCAAGCACACGCACACATCCTCTGTGGTGACTCTACTGGTGCTTCTCTCTGTTTCAGCATTAATCAAGTCTGACCTGAGAAGACACAATATAAATAAAGGAATTACAAATGGCAATATTAAACCTGTAAGTATTAAGTGTTTTTCTGATTATACTGTTGAGAAATGTGTACATAGCATAAATGTGAAACCACTCTATTCAGCTCTTTTTTTTTTATTCCTGAGCCAACTATTGACCTGCCATAATAGCATCTGCCAGCTGCTGTAAATTTTCTTATCTTCTGATTCTTTCTACAGGTACCAGTTGATAGTCCCACAGATCAAGAATCAATAACTGTTATGATGTCCAAGCAGTCAGAATCAGCAATTTGAGGCGAAAGAAAAAGTTACTACCATGTGATGACAGCAGTAGGGTTTGTTTATGGGTTAGGAGGAATGGACACTTACTTGAAAATTACCAAAGGACCCTCAATGCAATCACTGTTTTGCTTAATTGTTAATTTAAGCTCTATTTTGCTTAAAATACTTGTGCTCCCCCTTCTCTCTCTTCTCCTCTTGCAGGAAAAAAAAAATACTTGTGCTTACATCATTTTAACACTACCACTTATCTAACAAGTGTCTCATTTTTAGTTTCATATTGTCGATCTGAAAGTAAGCTTGACATTTATTTTTCAAAGGTGAATTTTTTTTTTAAATGTTTTTCTTTTTTGTAGAAAATGGAAGCTTCGATGGCTTTCTCAAATGATCACATGGAGGTCTGATCCCTTTAAGTCACATACTAGTACAGCAGTTTACATGTAAAAACATCCAGTAGAACCCAGTGTACAACGTATTCCTAATTGGCTCCCTTTCCAGCTGTGGGAGTCCCTCAGTGTGAGTGCACTGCAGCGACAGGACACTTATGATCCACCAAAGGACAGTGTTGGATGAGACTTCCAGATAACCGCTAAATTCTCTCATTTCTTACATGTTTGTTCCAAGGTGCTTTGTAACAGGTACTGTCAATGGCCATACAATCTATTCAGTGAACAGAATGAACCCATGACTATGGTCTTATGTTCTCATTACTCTAAGGAGGACACAGGCTCCTCATCTTGCATTCTCTGCTTTGCCCTCTTATTGTGGTAGAAATGGTAACACTATATTTTTACACTCCCATTTGAAATAGAGAAGTTTTATACCCATTAAACTTTTTTACTTGCTCTTTTTTCTTTTTCAATTTATAACTTTCTAGTAAGAAAATGTCATTGTGTGTGTTACGGGCTTTCCCATGATTTCTTGTAGCACATCTTATACTTTTGCCTTGAAGATTCCTGAGCTAAGGAACTCTGCCCAGCCTGGGTGTTCCGACTTGGTGGAGACCTCTTACAGTGCTGTCTTTCCTAATTCTCCAGTATCGTTTTTATGACCACTCTCCTCTTTGGAGTGCTGTGCCCCGGCCAGTGCTCCCTTGGCTTGCTGAGGGGCGGAGTCTTGTCTTCACACTGTCCGGTCTCCATCCTGTAGGAACCGCCCACTCCTTCACAGGCTCAGGGGAAGCAGAACAGGACCAAATGTGTTTCCACAGTGCCTACAACTGCATGTTGTTTACAGCTAGAATGTCAATGTTGTTCACATCCTGACTCTCTAAACTCATAAAGAGTATCATTTTCAGAGTAATGACATTTAAACAGCCATAATATATCTATTATGTCCACAGAAACAACAACAAAAAAAGCCAATCAGGTATAGCCTTGATACCCTTGAAGTGAATTGGCATAGTTCTCAAAAACTCTGATTTGGGCATAGTTTATGCATTGCTTCACACTGAAATGACAACATCCTCTGTAATCAGCCGACAGTCAAGTATGTGGAATCTTACCCTGGAGGCTGTGTCGCCACAACAGCTTAGCTGGGAATCAGGAACTCCGGGTCCATGTCCTGGCTCTGTTTCTAGCTGTCCCCGTAACTTTCTGGGCAGCATTTCCTTTCTCCATATAATGAATGTATTCAATTTGATCTCAAAGATCTTTATAAAATTTTAAATGCTGTTCATCCTGGGGTAGACTAAATCGTTGTACCACAGGAACTTAAATGTAGCTGAGACGTTCCCTGGGCAATTGGAAAAACAACTATGGTTGTTATTTTGTGGATATAGGGATTTAAAATCTGTTTTTAGCCTTTTTATTCAGTTGGTAATAGCTCAGGCAGAATATGCTGACTCATTAACTTCCGTATCTATTCACATCACAGGTTTTATGGCCAAAAATATATTTTAAGGTCCCTTCTCTAAATGGTTTTTATTTTTAAACTGTCAGTGTTGTTTAACATAATTATATACTTGTTGAGTTCCTGAGATTTTGAGCAAATTACAGATAAAAATTGGAATATTTTATTTCTGGAAAGCATATAGATCATGTTTATTTCTCCTTGTTGATTAATAAAAGAATGAAATATAAAATTCAAAATGAATTTTTAATTTTTCTATATTTTGAGTAAAGCTTGTTGGTACTGTGTCCAAAATGTTATATAATTCTCTGTCATATCTTTGGCCAGTGGAGCTGGGTAACCAACACTTGTGTAAATTTTAATCAAATGGTTTTAGAAAGCAACCAGATGCTTTCAGTAGCTGTTGCATTTATAAATGTTGCAAATCCAGCTTTTGCTTCTTGTAAATGTGGGGAAATGTCTTTAAAATACTGTTTATGTGTAAACTCAGAGTATTGTTGGGAGAGCATCCCCATCTGTCTTGTCATTTTTCATGTTCTAATTTTGCCCTTTGTAATATTTATCTGTATGCTTGTTCTTCAGTATTTCAGACTTGAAATAAATTTATTTTTTTAATATTAATTTTGTATGGCTTTTTTTTAAAGTTCTGACATGTAGGTGCCTTTGGAAAGTGGAAAGGGATTATAACACTTCAGAATGGGAGGAGGAGGGAGAGAGCTGGTTTGTGGGACTGAATCAGCACAGTGGTGAGGGCATCATCTCCTCTCCTCACTTGGATGGCTGTCCCTCCACTGGGCAGACGGCTGCCCCCAGTGAGCCATCATGGGACACTGCACCTCAGCCTCAGACTTCTCTTTCTCTCGGTAGGATGTGCTATATGGCGCCTCTGTCCTGTAGTATGTGTCGTTTTCCTCCAGGCCTTGCTGATTAGCATAAGCTACACATTTCTTCATTGAAAAATAGGGCAGTGTAAATGTTCTTATTTCCACAAGCAGAACTGGGTAGTTTATTAAAGAGGCCAAAAAGAAGAGAATTGTTAGCCACAAAGGAAGATACTATCTCCTAAGTAACCTGGAAGCCATAAAAAAGTCATGCAATTTTAATTATAATTAGTGCACTATTTTGAGGTGGGGTTTCCAACTTTACTTAGTTGTACATATAGCTAAGTGTTGAGGCAAAATCATCAAACTGAAATGTAAAATAATGTATATTATATTTGTTACCGATGAAGAACTTAAAATCTAAGACCTTTCTCAGATCCCTTTGAGAATCACTAAAATTCCATTTAGATTTTCTAAATTACTCCCATCGAGGAGCAAAAACAATTCTCATTTTTCACAGCAGGCAAATATATAAGGTAAGTAACACATTTCTGAAGCCAACTCATTCTATAATCCACCTGTCCAATCTCAACTTCCCAGACCTGGACACCTGCTCCCACCAGACTGCCCCTCTTTCTCTGCAAGGGAAAGTCATGCCTGTAGACAGCCTGCCCTGAAGTGACTTCAGGTGCCTGGAAAATGCCCTCGTGACATTTCACAGGAGATAAAATGCCTTTGGGTCCCTACAGATAGATAGGGTTTCAAAGCACACTGACCACTAAGAGGAGATAACCTTCCCTTAAATCTGTGCTAAGATCTATACGGGCCTGTGAGCAGGTTTGAATAGGAGGGAGGAGGAGATGGGGTCTGGTGGCCCTAAAGCCTTGAGAAAGGAGGGGAATAGGATTCAGGAGTGGGGAGAATGAGGCTCAGAGAGGTAGGGCACCTGCGCCTCATTGTCCACTTAGATCAGCGGTTCTCAACCTGTAGGTCACGACCCCGGCGGGGGTCGAACGACCAAAACACAGGGGTCGCCTAAAGCCATCGCACAAATATGTATTTCCAATGGCTTGTCCGATGGCTTTAGGCGACCCCTGTGTTTTGGTCGTTCGACCCCCGACCCACAGGTTGAGAACCACTGACTTAGACAAAAGACAAATTAGGCTTTTGCCTAATCTTGTTCCATGATTCATTTGCACTTTTCCTTTATTTCCATTCTTTTAAGCCCATGATGAAATGGTGATTATAAAGAGAACAAACTCAGAAACCAGTAGAAACTCGATTTCCGGTTGGAGCCTAGGTTTTGGTTGATAAATGCTGCTTGAGCATACCTACTTCTCTTTGTCAGGGAAACATCTATTCTTCCAGGTACTAAAATGACCCCAAACCCCCTGAAATTAATTAATGGGTTAAATTTCATAAAGTTTCATAATACATAAAAGTGAGGCTGAAGTAAAAGTCACAGTGATTTTATTCTCCATGAAAAGCTTGAACCTTCAAAACATATTTTGACCCAAAACAAAGACAAGTAAGCTCTAGATCATTCTGGCTAGAGCAGGATTGCTGGGTGGACAGAGCTTCCAATTGCACAATCTGGAGATTAGTATTTAAAAAGAAGTCCCTGGAAAGGTTACACCCGGGCATAGGTTCACTACCTGCAAACCTATGCAATACTTGGCACTATTATTTACAAGACAGTTTCCTTGTACAGTTAGATTATGTTATTTATGTGCATTATTTTATTGCCTCTACTGCATCTTGACCCCTTTGAAAGCATTCATCATGTAGGGCAAAAACATGGTCTTTGGGAGCCTGAAGTCTTACATGTGAAACCCGGCTATCTATATGGTCTTTGGAAATTCATGTAAACCTGCCGAATTTCTGTTTTTTCCTCTACTAAGTATGATAATATTTCCTACCTTGAAGGTTTGTGGAGAGGCTTAAATTTAAGTGGAGGGCACACAGTTAATCCTTAATAAATCAGACCCATTATTATTCTCACAGTGAGAAACAGTATAAATAGGGACTTGCTGCTGCTAAACTTGAGAGGCACTTGACTGATTTTTGAGAACATGGTGTTTAAGTCTTTGAACTTGGAAGTTACTTATAGCAGCTTCCACCACTAAAATCATTTATATCCCAAGTATTTAGCCATTTCTGTGTGCATGTGGGTGCAGTGTCAGGCACTGTGCAAAGACAATAAAGCCAAAATGAATTCTAAAGAGACAGTGAGATCTGGGCCAACGAGATAGGGGTTAAAGTACTTGAGCACCAAAGAACAAAGCTGAGTCACCCTGGTGGGCAGGAAAAAATGGTTCCTATGTTTTGTCTTGTTTTTTCCTGAGAGAGACAGACAAACAGGAAAGGAGAGAGATGAGAAGCATCAACTCATCATTGCATCACTTTAGTTGTTCATCGATTGCTTCTCATATGTGCCTTGACCAGGAGGCTCAAGCGGAGCCAGTGACCCCTTGCTCAAGCCAGTGACAGGCACAAACCAGTGACCATGGGCTTCAAGCCAGCAGCCATGAAATCAATATCTCTGATCCCACACTCAAGCCAGTGATCGCGCACTCAAGCTGGATGAGCCTGCACTCAAGCCAGCAACCTCGAGGTTTTGAACCTGGGACCTCAGCATCCCAGGTCAATGTCTCATCCACTGCACCACTGGTTTCTATGTTAATTGCACAGCCCACAGCAAAGGAGATTAAACAAGAAGCCAGGAAGGAAGCTACCCTCAAGTCCACTGCCCATACACAAGTCTTCATTTCTCCTCTTTCCCTTTTCATTCACATGCATGCATATCTTACGTAGGTATAAAGCAACGTGTATACTTAACATAACATCACAAGCCTTTCCCATGTTTCTATATGACTCCATATCTATTATTTTATTTTGTTTTTATTTTTCCAGTTTTATTGAGATATAACACTATTTGTTTAAGGTGTTCAACATAATGATTTCATAATTCTATATATTACGAAATGATTGCCACAATAAGTTAACATCCATCACCTCAGGTATTTACAAGTTGTTTTCTTTGTGATGAGAACTTTTAAGATATACTCTCAACAAATTTAAAAATAACCATTATCTTAAAAAACTACATAATATTCCAATAAAGCTGATATACTCTAATTTGTTTAATGGTTCTCTTCTTGTGGACATGCATTTCATTCATGTATTTGACATTTATTAAGGATTTACAATTTTGTTAGGAGCTGGAAATGCAAAACTCTGTCTCTCTCTCAAAATGCTCAAAGACAAGAAAATAAACCATCAGAATGCACAGCACCTGGTCAGAGACTGTGCCCCTGCAAATGGAGAGGGAGCCTTAGGGAGATGGCATGCACTCCTGCAGGGCAGGGACACGCAAGGGCACACTTAACTCTCACTGTTGGAATCAGGCAAGCCCTTTCTCTCCTATTGAACAGAGGAGAACTGAAAAACTCAGATAGTCCTAATGCCATTGTTTTATGCTTTTATATCTCTGCCCACCCCAGCACTCACCCTCGCCTTCTAGCTTGTCAAAACCTTCTCCTAGCACCCTGGCCAGATAGCTAGGTTGTTTAGAGCAGGGGTCCCCAAACTTTTTACACAGGGGGCCAGTTCACTGTCCCTCAGACCGTTGGGAGGGCCGGACTATAAAAAAAACTATGAACAAATCTCTATGCACACTGCACATATATTATTTTAAAGTAAATAAACAAAACGGGAACAAATACAATATTTAAAATAAAGAACAAGTAAATTTAAATCAATGAACTGACCAGTATTTCAATGGGAACTATGGGCCTGCTTTTGGCTAATGAAATGGTCAATGTCCAGTTCCATATTTGTCACTGCTAGCCATAACAAGTGATATGATGCACTTCCGTGGCCATGATGCGTGCGTCCCGCATACTGTATGTGAGCAATGCCGCGCTTTGCGCGCTTCGCGGCGCCACCGGTACAGTACTCCTGTGCTCCTCTCACTGTGCATCCTGTGCTCCTCTCACTGACCACCAATGAAAGAGGTGCCCCTTCCGGAAGTGCGGCAGGGGCGGATAAATGACCTCAGGGGGCCACATGCGGCCCTGGGCCGTAGTTTGGGGACCCCTGGTTTAGAGCATCATCCCTAAGTACAGAGGTTGCCAGTTCAATCCCCCATCAGGGCACATATGGGTAACAGATTGTTCCTCTCTCTCCCTTCCTCTCTCTCTAAAATCAATAAAAATAAACAGTAAGAAAAAAAAACTTTCTCTAAGCTTCCACTGTCTCAAGAAGTATAATTCCAGATTCTATTTGCATTTTAAATTGGCTTAATATAACTGGGTAAAGCTCAGATAATCTCAGTGGTCCAGTAAGACAGACTAAGCAGTAAGACAGACCAAATGAGTCTCCGCACCTCTTTGTGTTCCTGAAATCACTCTGCTTTAGGCTGGTGCCTCTTTGGCCTACAAGTAAACAAACCAGACTTTCCATTATCACTGAAAACCTGGCCCCTGGCCCCGTCCCTGGCACAGACACAAGAGCCATTTTCACTTCAAACAAAAATGGGGAGAGCACTTCCTCTACTGGTCAGTTCAGGAACTGTTTAATACTCATTACATTTTCAATGAATTGGTGGTAGTGGTGGTGGTGGTGGTGTGTGCATGTTGTGTGGTGTGTGTGTGTGTGTGTGTGTGTGTGTGTGTGTGTTTGGGGTAAGTGATTCCTACTGGTTTGGAGATATGGCTGAAATAAATGGGCACATTCCTGTTCCCCATCTCCAACACACACACACACACACACACACACACACACACACACACCACACACACCACACACCACACACACATACACACATTAACAAATGAATGCCCTCTCCTGTTGTCTGGGCAATGAAGCATCCAGCCAGTGTTGAAACACTAGCCATCAACAAACTTTCATGTGCTCGCTTCGGCAGCACATATACTAAAACAAACTTTCATATTTTTAGTGACACTTCCAAGCCAAATAATGAGACTGTCGGTGAATGTGCTGAGTCAGCTCAGCTCATCTAAACAACTTCGGTGGAGTGATAAAGAACACCATGTTTTTTCACTGGAGCTGGCTCTTCCGTGGAATCCATGAACCACTCCTGTGGCCCTCGGAGTGACCTCTGGCTCTGCTGTTCCAGGCCCAGGCCTACCCACAGACACCCCTCAACCCGGCTGGCTGTGTGCTTTCTTCGTGTCCCTGTCTGTGCTGACAAAAAAGCGGGGGGCCAGCGCTGTAACGTGACAGTTTCCCGTTGAGCAGAAGAATTTGAACACAGTTCTAGTCTCCGAGTCAGGTTACTGGGAATTTGTGAAAACAGCTCTCTAAGTTACCTGTGCCTGGCAGAGTGAAAGCATCCTGCCAGGGGTGACATCACTCTTCAGCACTGGCCCCTGTGCTTGACTTCTCAGGCCGGCTCCCAAATCTTTGTCACGTGCTGATGCACCTAGCTAAGGATATTACTATTTGTACAACCCACAGGAGGCCCCGGGCACGACCCCCAGTACCTGAGGCCCTACCTCCCACGCCAGGGCTCAGGGCGGAAGATCATGACATCCCTCAACCCAGAGCTCCTCCAACTCGGGTGTGCCTCAGTTACCTGGCCCACTTGTTACCGCACAGGTGCCCCGCCCCCACAGGTTCTGGTTCTGCGGGTCTGAGATGGGGGCTAAGAATTTATACTCCTAACGAGTTCCCGGGTGATGTTGGTGCCGCAGGTCCAGGGTGCACAGTCTGAGAATTCCCACCCTTCGTAGCTGCACACTGGCCTCGCTTCCCCTGCAGACCGAGCGCACACCCTGCCGGTTCGGGTGGGTCCACCTGGGCTCAGCACCTCCCCCAACCCCACCACCTCCACGGGTGCCCTGCCCCATCCCCGCCCCAGAAACGCTCCCTTTGGCTTCGTCAGAAATTCAACCTGGCAGTTTTTTTCATTATCCAGATGGGAGGCTTTTGTATTTCCCCCGTGAAGAGGAACGAGGTAGAGATTTGGTTTCTCCGACACCCCGGCAGTACTGCGCCCGCGGGGCATCTGTGACTGCGGTGTGGAGGGACGCAGATGGCACAGCTGGCCCGTCTCCAGCCCGCGTGGGACCACACGCCACTGGACACCCGCTTCTGTGCAGAAACGAACCCCAGCCACCCACGGGAGCCCCTGGCAGGGCCAGGCTGATTCCTAGAGAGTGTCGGCTGTCGCTCCCTCTTTGACATCTCCCTCCCCTCCCTTCCACTCCGCTCCGTTCTACGGGCCTCCCCTCTCCTCTTCTCTCTCCTCGAAAATTCAGAAAACAGGGTGAATTTGAAAAAGGTGCAAAAAACTGCTGAGAAGGGAGGGTTGGAAACACTGCTTCTAGGAAAACAGCTTCCTCCCTGGTGAAGACAGCACCCTGTGCGTGTGACCCCTTGACTGTCACTAAGCCCTGAAATGATGGGCACCTTTACCTGGTTAGGAGAAAAGGGAGCAAAAAAGAGAACAGACTCCGCCCCAGAAACTGGGCACGAAATCCATCAGTTTGAACAGGGAAAACTCCGAGGCTGGAAGCTAGGGCCTCTTTTTTCTGGAAGGGTGGAGGAGCAGAAGAGAAACAGTTTGTAGTCTTGATTTTTATGCCCTAGGAATCACCTGGTGGTCTGCAGGACAGCCACGCTGGGTCAGACTCACACGGCACATCCTTCCTTGAGTTATTCACTTCTAGAATTATCCAGTATGGGCTTGCCCAACCGATCCTCTGCCTGTTTATGTTTTCTTTATTTCATTAACCCTTTGAGTAGTATGAACCTTCATGTACATCCTCTTGCCTTCTGACCATCCAAAGTACGATTGATTTATTTTAAAAATGTGTAAGGCAACATTAAAAAAAGGCAAATGTACGTTCTTCTTGTTTCCATAAATTGGTTATCAAACAAACATGATTTTAAGTTAATAAAACTATAACTGGAACTAATTTCATTTTTTGAAGAAAAAAAAAAAAAACTCACTCCCAGGGGTCAGTGAGCATGAAAAAAGCTCACTACTCAAAGGGTTAATAAAAATAATGAGTTGTATGATAAGGACTTCTTTTTTCTCCTTCTTCTTTAAATTATCTCTTGAAATTCAAGAACTCCTCTGGGCTTATTTCCCACCGGAAAGGTGTTTGTTTATTTACTCAACAAACATTTAACAGCTCTTTGCACCAGGGGTTGGGCTTGCAGAGCCAAGCAAGACCCGATGCCAGAGCTCATCGTCTGGTGAGACTTGGGGAGAATCTACCGGTGAGAAGGTGAGAAAGCCCTCGGGAGGGTCTGTGCTGGGCGCTGGGCCCACCAGGGAGGAGGGACTGGTTGGGGTGTGGCGGGCGGGCAGAGAGTGGGGGAGTTCAGTTTGCACAGTAATAATCAGGGTTACATGTGATTAAAAAGCCAAACTGAGCCTGACCTGTGGGGAGAGAGTGTCAACCTGGAATGCTGAGGTCGCCAGTGTAAGGCCCTGGGCTTGCCCAGTCAAGGCACATATGAGAGGCAACTGGGAGTTGATGCTTCCTGCTCCTCCCCTGTCCTCCATGCCAACCCCCACCTTTTTCTCTCTCTCCTCTCTCTAATATCAATAAATAAAATCTTTTTAAAATGTTTATCTCATTAAAAATGTGTATCTTTATTGATTTTAGAGAGAGAGGAGGGAGAGAAAGAAAAGAATATCAACCAGTTCCTGTATTGCCCTGACTGGGGATTGAACCTCTGTGCTTCAGGAGGATGCTCTAACCAACTGAGCTATCCAGCCAGGTCAAAGTTTTTAATAAATAAATTAAATAATAAACCGCCTGACCAGGCGGTGGCACAGTGGATACAGCATCAGACTGGGATGCGGAGGACCCAGGTTCAAGACCCCAAGGTCGCCAGCTTGAGCGTGGGCTCATCTGGTTTGAGCAAAAAGCTCACCAGCTTGGACCCAAGGTTGCTGGCTTGAGCAAGGGGTTACTTGGTCTGCTGAAGGCCCGTGGTCAAGGCACATATGAGAAAGCAATCAATGAACAACTAAGATGTTACAACGAAAAACTGATGATTGAAGCTTTTCATCTCTCTCCTGTCTGTCCCTATCTATCCCTCTCTCTGACTCTCTCTCTCTGTCTCTGTAAAATAATAATAATAATAATAAACCAAACCAGCCAAACAGACAAAAAAAGCCCCATAGATTGCTCATGATCACTCCAAGAAATTGATCTCTTAGACCCAGGATAGGGCCACAGGATCTTCCACAAGATCCCATGTGTTCCTGAAGCAACTGAGCCATGGCCAACTTTCTGCCTTGGAAGGCATTTAACTCCTATTTGGAGGACCGCCTGGGCTGATGATGAGTAGGGAGATTCCTCCTGAAAACAATGCATTGGGAGGCTTGGAAGATCCAACCAAGCCCCTGGCTTAGGAAAGAGCCCTAGATAACCACTTGGGGCATTGTCTAGGACTAGGGAAAGTGCTCATCTCTGGCCCCACTGCAGAAGGATCTGCAGGTGACATCACTGACCCGTTAGCAAGCAGTGCTGGTCAGGTTCCCAACTAAAGGGTCAGGGTCCTACTTCAGAGGAGTTAACAATATGCTCCATCTGTTGAGAGCATTACAATTTCCAAAGGGCTTTATCTCCATGATCTCATTTGACCATCACACCCACCCATGAGGGAGGCAGGTTTTGATGCATGAAATTATGGCAGCACCAAAAGATGGCTGTGTGGGACTTTAGCATCGCCATGAGTCCCAAGTCAAGGCTGTAATCTAAGTAAAATGGTGTATGTACAGCTGTGGACAATTTCCCAGCACCCTGTCCTCCTTCCTTTGGGTCCCTAAGTGCCTCCTAAACATTTCTGGAGTCTCACTGATTACAACCATTTTGCAAAAGAGTAAACTCAGACCCAGCTTTGCCCAAGGTTGCACAGCTAGAAACAATGAGGCCAGCACTAGGACAGATTCCCAGGGCAGCCTCTCTCCTGTTCCCTGCTGTGTCCTTTCCAAAAGGAAGATCAGAAAACCCAAGCCAGGTGTGGCTAGCAGCAGCCCCAACCTCAGGCAGGCATCGTGAGCAAGCAGGTGCCAGTCCACACCGTGATCCCAAGAGGCACGCATCTCCAAAGGGGTCACTGCTATTATCAGCCTTGAGGGGAGCCAGGTGCTGGCTTTCTTAGCCCTGGCACCAACCACTGTGCTGGCACTTCTGCCTCCCAACCCCCCTGAGACAGGTGCCTGGACGTCTTCATGGCTCTAGGCTCTGTGCAGACCCTCAAGAAAGAAGACCTCCCACACCAGTGTGTCTGGGCAGCCCTCTTAGTATGCCCGCCCCATCCTCTGGGTCTCACAGTAAGAATCTGGGTCAGTCGGGGAAGACATTCCAGGCAGATAGAGATGGATAAACTGGGCTTCTAATTACAATGATGAGCCACACTTGCAAATTCCCAAATTTGGGAGTCTTTGGGGTTTTTCGGCAAGGTAGAGGGCGAAAGTTCAGCGAACCACACTCACAAACTGCCAAGTCAGATACCCAGAGGGAACTTGAGGTTCATATATGTTAGGCTCTTTTTTTTTTTTTTAAATTTTTTTTTAATTTTATTTATTCATTTTTTAGAGAGGGAGAGAGAGACAGAGAGGAAGAGAGAGGAGACAGAGACAGAGAGAGAGAAGGGGGGAGGAGCTGGAAGCATCAACTCCCATATGTGCCTTGACCAGGCAAGCCCAGGGTTTCGAACCGGCGACCTCAGCATTTCCAGGTTGACGCTTTATCCACTGTGCCACCCCAGGTCAGGCTATGTTAGGCTCTTTGATGGCAATTGTATATTGAATAAAGTTCGAGGCATAAATCGATTCATGTCTTTCTCGTGTTTATTTTAGTGATGGTTAAGTAGTTTCAAGTCTGCAGCAGAGAATTTATATTAAAAAGCTACCTTGGTTTTGGGTGGCATGTACCACAAGGTGGCTGTGGCCCACCTGATGGACACAGGAAAACAGTGCGGCATCTGGGAACTCCCATGTGGTGGACATTAGCCTTGCCGCAGAATGGGGAGGCTCCCCCTCTAACCTGGGGATACAGGCCAGTGTCTCTCATTCCTAAGTCAACTGGAGCTTCCTCCTTGTCAGAGCTGCTGCTCAACCAACAATGAGGTGCGTGGGAGCAGTGGGTGAGGCAGCTAAGCAAAGGGGATCTTTCTTGCTGAGGATCCCATGGGCTTCTGGGATTGAGAACTGCCTGGTGTGATAGCCAGCCCAGAGAGGCTCTGCAGTGGGGAAGTGAATAGTACAGAATGGTTGACAGAGTATCCATAAGTTTTGATGTTAGAATTTATAGTAAATATTTGCCCTGCTTCTTACTACCTATGTGACTTTGAGTAGGTTAATAACTTCTGTGAGCTGAGTCTTAGCACCTGCATGTTGGGAATTGGGTGGGAGTGGGTTAAATGAGACAGGCTGCAAGTGTCCCACACAGCACAGGATGTTCTCCAGACTGGTTCTCATTCCCTTCCTCCCCCAGCCCCCCCCCCCCCCCCCCCCCCCGCCCCAGCACCTGCATCTCCAGTGCGCAACCAGGACAAGCCAGATGTCAAGACCAAACAGCCAACCCAGCAAGCTGAGTGCATCCCATGGGAAGCCCGACGCTGTCAGCAAATTCTATAAAAATGCAAATCAGGGCCAGTCCCCTGAGCGTTGGGCCTCCTGACCTGCTGTGTCTGAGGTCAGGGGACAAGGAGAAAGCAAGTGGCTTTTGTCTTTTCCTCATTGAGCTCAGTAGTCACCCCCATCTCTGTAGTTCCTGGTGACAGAGGCTGAGAGGGTGGAGCCCTGAAGGCTCATCTCATTTTCTCCTTTTGCTGCACTGCCCCAGGGTCCCCAAGCTCCTGACAGAGGCCCAGGGAGGGCCATCCCAGTAGAGCTCTGGGCCTCAAGGCCTACTTGGCAGGATGGCAGCTGGAGTTCTGTGTTCTCCCAGGGAAGAGTGAGTTCTGCTTCCCCTGTTACCCATTCAGGATGATGGAAGCATGTTGGAGCCTGACCCCTATGGGTCCTTGGTCTGGTCCTGAAGGCGGAGAAGCCTCTGAGCCACTTGTCCCGGCCCTTGTGAAATGTAAACACCAGTGGGAATGACCTCCAAGGAAACAGACTTTGAGTTTGGCTCTGGGCTGGTGTACAGCCTAAGTCTTAAAGACTGTCCAGAGGCAGATTTAAGTGACCCCCTGCTAGGCCTGTGAATTCTTCAGTACCTTCCAGAACTTGCTTTCTAATAGTCTGTTTTCCTAGCAGCTCTGCCTCCTCCGGAGCGGGAGGCTGGGCGGTTGTGCGCTCTGTGGCCACTCGGTGGCAGTGTGAAGCACATTCCTGTCTGCACCTTCCTGCTGGGGCTTCATTCCTGCAGCCTTGCGGGATCTTCAAACGTGTGTGTGCATCAGAATCACCCCAGAGCTTGTTCAGACTCTTCTGTCCTGCCTCTGACCAGCTGTGTGACTTTGAGTGGTTGCTAATCTTTCTGAGCTGATTTTCTGATTCAGCAAAGGTTTAAAGTGGGCCCGAGAACTTGAATTTCTAACAAGTTCCTAGGTTTAATGCTGCTACTGGTTGGGGAAGTGTCAGGGGTCACAAGCCCCTCCTGGGAGCCCAGCAGCCTGGGAGCAAACTCTGATTTCACAGAAAAATGGACCTCTCCGGGAAGGATCCTCCCCACAATAGCCTTTGTCACTAAATCCCGAGGGCAACTCTCCACCAAAGCCCTCAGTGGCCAAACAATTAACCTTTCTCCAACCACAAAGGCTCCATAGAAGGGAGGAACCATTGGAGAGAAACAGGAATCTGAGGGAAGTAACTGGAGAAGGTTGGAGAGGAAGGAGACGCAGGGAATGAGTCCCACAACATGTGCAGTGGCCCAGGGCTCACCCTGGATCACCACCGCGGTCACTAGGGACCTGGGATGGGGAGACAGCAAGAAAGACCTGGGAAGGCCAGGCCCTAAAGGCCCCTCCTGCACATCTTCCTGGCACCTTTCCCAGGGTCTCTGGGGCCTGTGGCTGAAGTCCAGCCGGCGGAATGTGGGTAGAAGCGATGCCATCCCTACCTGGCCCACAATAGGCTCCCATGTGATCCTCTCTCTCTCAGCTTGGGGACCGCCTGGATGTCTACAGCGTTGAGCTGCCTGGAGGATGACAGAGACTTTGGCGGGCTAAATGAATGCATGGAGCTGAGCCTCCTACCAGGCGCATTGGACTGGGCATGAGAGAAGAAGGAGCTCCTACTGAATTAAGCCACTGAGGCTTTGGGGTCTCTCTGTTAGAGCATCGAGCACCCCCTTCACCAGTGTATCACACACGTGCCCTGGTGGAAGGAGAGAGAGATGCCATCCCAACCGACAGCCTTGCTGGTCTCTCCATGAGCTCAATCAGAACGGACCTTGAACATCTCCTGCTCTGGGACAATAATAGTCCCCACCTGCTGAGCGTCATCATGTGCTGCACACTGCTCAGCCTTCCTTCCTTCCTTCCTTCATTCTTCGCAACAGTGTGAAAGGTAGTGCCACTGCCATCCCCACTTGAGATTCAGACCTGAGGAGGGCAGGTGAGGTGCTGTATTGTGCCCAAGGGCACCTAGTAACAGCCTCCAGGAAGAAGCAGAGGCAAGGTCTAAATGCAGGCTGTCAGTCTGTAGCCTGAATACTCTAAACCAGGGGTCTCAAACTCGCGGCCCGCGAGCTGCATGCGGCCCGCCGAACAATTTTGTGCGGCCCGCAGACTAATCCACGAAGTTCAAAATATTTTGGATAAAATTAAGTAAGCCTAGGGGCCTACTTGTATTTTTCTTTTCTCTAGCATCCTAGCTAGATATTAGCTTAGTTAACAGCAGTTGTCATGCGAACTATAGTTTCTGGTCGTTTTGTGACACTGAGTAAACTGCATGTACGATTGTGCTTGTCGTACTGATTTATTTTTGTTTTCAACTGCAGTGAGGAAAGTGTTGCGTAACAGTTGCCTTTTGTAGACCTAGTGCGGCCCGCCGAACGCTGTGATCTTGCTCTGCGGCCCACATGCTGAGTTGAGTTTGAGACCCCTGCTCTAAACTACACCCTCTGTGCCACAGAGACTCAAGGCCCAGCCCTCGGCCCTGAGGACCTTAAGCTGAGTTGGAAAGACTTGGAGTATACTTCAGAATATAGATTTGGGACCAGGGAACAGAACTTTTCTGACTCTAGGGTTGCTGGCTAAATGCAGATATGATGGGCCCACCCATAGTTGAAGGAGGACAGAGGAAAGGAAGATGTGATCAATGCAACAAGGACAGCTTCCCAGCAACGTCGGGAGTTTGATGAACTAATGTGTAAGTTTGGGCACTCTGTGCGAATCGACAGATTCCAAGAGTTCTCTTCCCTGCCCACTCTGCACCCTCCTGCATCCTTCTCTCTAGACTTAAGGTTTCTGGTCTGTCTCAGGAGTTGAACACAGGAGAGAGTCTGTCTCATTCACTGTCATAGTCCCAGCACCTAGAACAGTGCCAGGCACATAGTAAATGCTCAATAAATATGTGTAAAATGAATCAATGGGGGAGAAACACAGCTGCCAGCAAGTGTCTATCCACTTGGAGTCTCAGATCACTGAATCCTAGGGCCGTGGAACTCTTAAGTGGCCATCTGGTTTACGCCTGGCTTGTGCTGAAGACTGCCTGCCAATCATCCCCTCTCACTGTTGCTTAAAGCCATAATGAGTGGCAGGGCTGATTGAGACCTTTAGAGACCGTCTAGCCCTGAGGCTCTCAAACTTGGCTGCGAACAGAAGTATATGGTTTGTAGGATACTGACACCTAAAGATTCTGAGTTAATTGGTCTGGGCTGCCATGTGCCTGTCAGAATGTTTAGCAGCTGCCCAGGTGATGCAACTGTGTAGACAACATTTAAAACTAAGGGTCTAATCCAACCCCCTCATTTTACAGACTAAGCCTGGGGTTCGAGGGTGATTATCCAGCCTGTTCCAGTGGGCAGAGTCCCTGATCAACTGAGTGCTCCTCTCTCCTCCACAGGCATCACCTTCATCTCTTTGAAAATGCAATTTAGGGTTTCCTGGCTTTTGCGGGAGAAGGTTCTTTCCAAGGTCACACCTTCCCAGCCTTTCCTTGATCTGCCTGGAGTGAATTTAGTTTGGATCCAGCCTGGAAGAGGAATGCTGCTTTTTTACTCAGGTCCTCCTTCCTGCTCAGGGTGGTCATGTGCATCAGTTTCTGCAGCCTCTCTGGGAAGTCTCCAGGATCCCACCCCACCCCCACGCCCCAACCTCCCTCTCCTTCCTGCCCGGTCAGTGTCTGGCCTCCCTTCCCCCACAGCCTTCAAACCACTTACTCTTCCCCTGGTCAGACTCCTCCCCAAATCATTCCTCCCCCACGGGGCTGTCTCCAGAAAGACCTGGAAGAAAGTGAGTTCTGTCTCCTTTTCCATTTCTCCGCATTAGTGACTCCTCCCAGCTCTGCAAAGGGTGGGCAGGCCCTGGAGGACCCAACACTGTCTCCCTCACAGCTGGCAAACAGCTAACTTGAGTCACAGCCTTGGAACACACATAATCTGCTCTCATTTATTTAAAAAAAACAAACCCACTAGCAGCCAAAACAATACACTGATAAAGGCTTTGGTGAAAGATGATCTGGAGCAGATACTGTTCTTTCATCAGCAGCGCAGTAAATAATCCCCCTCCTTGTGGGCCTCGCTGAGAGTATTTTGGGCGGTCTGAAAGCCTTAACCCTCATTAGCCCCAACTAAAAATGGACTCACTGGAATTTTTATATGCAGCTATGGAGCATCAAGTAGAACTTCCAGTACATTTTTACAAACTCTTACTAATGACGCCTCCCAGCCCCTCGTGAGCAGAGGAGGCCGCTTTGTTTCTGTTTTATAGGGGTGAAATCCCTGCTGCTCTCTTTCCTGACAATTTCTCCACCTCTCTACTAGTGCTCCTGGCTTCCCTACAACACCCTCCGCCGCCTTTTAGAACTCGGCTAATCATGTCTATTCTATTTCAAGCACGAATAACCACTGAGGCCATCGGTCTCCTCTACAGAAGACACTGAAACTCCTAATATGGAGCGCCTGGTAATGTATGAAAAGTACCGAACACAGTGGCTCTGAACCCCAGGTGGCTCTACACACAGCTAACTCATCATTTGCCAATTGCTTCCTCATGAATAACCTTATTTAATTCTTTCACATCTCCTGTAAAGTGGGTGTTATTGGACCAATTTGCAGAAGAGGAAACGGACTCAGAGTTACCTGGCTCGGCTAAGTCTACTGGGCTCTTTGCATTGACTGTACTTTCAACTACCCGGGTCAGATGGTACTCATTTTCCCGAAGGCAAGGGGACTGAGAGCCTGCACGCAGGATGGTCCCCAAAGCAGAGAATCATCGCCAAGGAGAGAGGTGGGAGGAGAAAGGAGTGTAGGAAACCCTCTGATCCAGAGGGGGCCAACCAGTCACTGTATGTCAAACATGGCCCATAGATATGTCTTAATTGGCCTGTTTCATGATGGAATTTGTTTCATCACTTGCCAATATTTGAAAAACCACAACATTTTCCAAAAGATCCAGACTTCCATGTTTTCCTTGAAAAACTGTAGCTCTGAGAAGACTAGCTACTTGACCAACCATTGGTTGAAGCTGACCGGGACTGCCCTCTCTTAAAGGGGCTGCCTTTTCTAGTTTGCCACAGTCCCCACTAGGCCAACATCACTGGTTTCTGTTATCTGCCTGACCCCTGTTGACAAATGAGTTTATGGCCCCTGATCTATTTCTATCTATCTTTTTCCTATAAGAAAGGCAGGCCGGTTGGCTCAGTGGTAGAGCATCGGCCTGGCATGCGGGAGTCCCGGGTTCGATTCCCGGCCAGGGCACACAGGAGAAGTGCCCATCTACTTTTCCACCCCTCCCCCTCTCCTTCCTCTCTGTCTCTCTCTTCCCCTCCCGCAGCCAAGGCTCCATTGGAGCTAAGTTTGCCTGGGCGCTGAGGATGGCTCTGTGGCCTCTGCCTCAGGTGCTAGAATGGCTCTGATTGTGCAGAGCGACACCCCAGATGGGCAGAGCATCGTCCCCTGGTGGGCATGCTGGGTGGATCCCGGTCAGGCGCATGCGGGAGTCTGTCTGACTGCCTCCCCATTTCCAACTTAAGAAAAATACCAAAAAAAAAAAAAAAGAAAAAAGAAAAAAGAAAGAAAGGCAGGACCCTGAGAGGTAAAGAGATCAAAGGCATATGGCATGACCTTAAGAAAACCACTTAGCTTCCCAATGCTGCAATTGCCTCCTCTATAAAATGCAAATATTGATAGCACCTGTCTTAGTGGGCTTGAGCTGCCATAACAAGATACCACGCAGACAGAGGCTGGGGGTGGGGGGGGTGTTTGTGTCTTAAACAACAAACATTTGCCTGACCAGGTGGTGGTGCAGTGGATAGAGTGTCAGACTAGGATGCAGAAGACCCAGGTTCAAAACCTGAGGTAGCCAGCTTGAGCGTGGGGTGACTGGCTTGAGTGTGGGATTGCTGGCTTGAGCATAGGATCATAGACATGACCCTGTGGTCTCTGTCTTGAGCAAGCATGTCACTTGCTCTGCTGTAGCCCCCAGGTCAAGGCACATATAAGAAAGCAATCAATGAACAACTAAGGTGCCGCAATGAAGAATTGATGCTTCTCATCTCTCTCCCTTCCTGTCTGTCTGTCCCTATTTGTCTCTGTCACACACACACACACACACAAAACAGACATTTATTTCTTTATAATTCGGGATACTGGAAGTCCATGGTCAAGGTGCTGGCAAGTTTGGTTTCTGGTGAGAGTTCTCATCATGGCTTATCGATGGCTGCCTCCTTGCTGTTTCTCACTTTGGGGTAGAGGATAAACTCTCTCTAGAGTTTCTTCTTTTAAGGACACTAATCCTAAAATATCAGGGCCCCACATTATGACCTTAATTATTTTCTTAGAGGTCCCATCTCCAAATACAGCCACACAGGAGGTTAGGGTTTCAATATACAAATTTGGAGGGGAACACAATTCAGTCCATAACAGCACCCATCTCCTAGGGGGTTGTGTGAGGACGGAATGAGGAATGCAGGAAAGCACTCAGGACAGTGTCTGCACATAGTGTATTCCCAGGACAGCTGACCTTTAAAATACTTGGGGGTACGGGTGTTAGCCCTCCGTGCAGTAAAAAATCTGCAGGTAACTTTGGACTCCCCACAAACTCAACTTTTTAAAAAAACATTTTATTTATTCATTTTAGAGAAGAGAAGGATAGAGAAGGGAGGGAGAAGCAGGGGAGTAGCAGGAAGCATCAACTCCCATATGTGCCTTGACTGGGCAGGCCCAGGACTTCGAACCAGCAACCTCAGTGTTCCAGGTCCATACTTTATCCTCTGAGCCACCACAGGCCACAAACTCAACTCCTAATAGCTTACTGTTGACTGGAGGCCTTACCAATAACATGAATTAACACATTATTTGGTATATTATATGCATTATGTACTGTATTCTTACAATAAAGTAAACTAGAGAAAAAAAGATGTTATTAAGAAAATCATAAGGCAGCCCTGGCTGGGAAGCTCAGTTGGTTAGAGTGTCATCCTGATATGACAAGGTTGCAGGTTTGATCCTCAGTCAGGGCACACAGGAGAATCAACCAATGAATGCATAAATAATAGAACAACCATTTGATGTTTTTCTCTCTCGCTCTCTCCCTTCTTCTCTTTCTAAAATCAATAAATAAAAAGAGAAAATCGTAGGGTAGAGAATACATTTATAGTATATAATGAAAAAATATATATATAAGTGGACCTGTGCAGTTCAAACCCATGTTGTTCAAGGATCAACTGTAAAAGCTAGCAATAACATGTGAGGATAACACTGAGGGTGTGGACTTACTCTTGAGTTGGTTGTAATGCTGCTTCTGCCAAAAGATACATTTGTCATGGGCAACCACCCTGCTCTCCAAACAGCTGTCTTCTTGCATAAGGGCTAAGGTGGTACAATTAAGAAAGGAAGTCATACTGGCACATTTCTAATGCTGACCCCTTTCCTCAAATTGGATTCTCAGGGAGCGTCAAGGGAAACTGTCAACAAGAGACCTCTTGGTCCTCTCAGGGAGAGGCATATCACCTTCCCACACAACCCTGGGCTCACACTCGATTCAGTTCACCCAGGAAGACAGTCTGCCTCTGACCGCCTGCTTCTGCGGCTCACGGTCTGGACACAGGGATGCCTTGTTCTTCCTCTTGTGTTAAGTCCTTGTTACATGTTATCTGTCTTCCCTTTCATCTCTACGCGTGTGAAATTCCTCCGGAGGACACTGGGGCCTGTGCCCAGGCCCTGAGGATTGAGGGGCATCGTCATCTGTTTGCCCCATTCCGCCCCCTGCTCTGCTCCCTGCCCAGGACCCTGCCCTCAGTGCACGGTGCACCGGGCTCCTGTCTCCCACTCTCGCTCAGCTCTTTCAGGCCCAGGGCAGGTAACAGCTTCTGGTTCCTGGTCCTGGGTTCCTTGCCACCCTTGATAGTTCCCTGCATCCTGCATCCTGCATCCTGCCTCTGCCTCTGCCTTTGTCAAAGGGCCCTTCAAAAATATAAATATATCTTACTTGGCCTGACCTGTGGTGGCACAGTGGATAGAGCATTGACCTAGAATGCTGAGGTTGCTGGTTTGAAACCCTGGGCTTGCCTGGTCAAGGCACATACAGTAGTTGATGCTCCCTGCTTCTTCCTTTCTCTCTCTCTCTTTTTCTCTACTCTGTCTCTCTAAAAATGAATAAATAAAATCTAAGAAAATAAAATTTAAAAAAATATATATTTCATGCAAATTAAAACCACAACAAGATATCACCTCACACCAGCCAGAATGGCGCTCATCAACAAAACAACACAGAATAAGTGCTGGCGAGGATGTGGAGAAAAGGGAACCCTCCTGCACTGCTGGTGGGAATGCAGACTGGTGCAGCCACTGTGGAAAACAGTATGGAGATTCCTCAAAAAACTGAAAATCGAACTGCCTTTTGACCCAGCTATCCCACTTTTAGGAATATACCCCAAGGACACCATAGAATGGCTCCAAAAGGAGAAATGCACCCCCATGTTTGTGGCAGCATTGTTCACAATAGTGAAGATCTGGAAACAGCCCAAGTGTTTGTCAGAGGACGAGTGGATTAAAAAGCTTTGGTACATATATACTATGGAATACTACTCAGCCATAAGAAATGATGACATCGGATCATTTACAATAACATGGATGGACCTTGATAACATTATATGGAGTGAAATAAGTAAATCAGAAAAAAACTAAGAACTATATGAATCCATACATAAAAGGGACATAAAAATGAGACTCAGAGACATGAACAAGAATGTGATGGCAACAGGGGTGGGGGGTGGGGGGAGGGGGGAGGGGGCGAAGAAGGAGAGAGGGGTTGGGGGAGGGGAGGGGTACAAGAAAACCAGATAGAAGGTGACAGAAGACAATTTAACTTTGGGGGAGGGGTACACAGCACAATCAAATTCAAAATAGCCTGACCTGTGGTGGCGCAGTGGATAAAGTGTCGACCTGAAAATGCTGAGGTTGCCGGTTCGAAACTCTGGGCTTGCCTGGTCAAGGCACATATGGGAGTTGATGCTTCCAGCTCCTCCCCCTTCTCTCTCTCTGCCTCTCCTCTTTCTCTCTCTCTCTCTCTCTCTCTCTGTCTCTCCCTCTCCTCTCTAAAATGGATAAATAAATAAACAAAATTAAAAAAAATTCAAAATAATCTAGAGATGTTTTCTTTCAACATATGTACCCTGATTTATCAATGTCACTGCATTAAATTTAATAAATAAATTTAAAATATATATATATATTTCACTTAAACCTTTTTGAGAGTTCTGCCTATTTCCCACTTGACCCCTGACTGATATAAGAAGAACCTGATCTGTATATAGGTTTTCAGAGGACAGTAGAGAGATCTGAACCCTCCAAAATCTGCCCAGTGGCCAGGCAAGATGGGGCATACACCCATCCTGCTCAGGGAAGAGTTCTAACTCCACTTTCTGTGAATATTCATCATACACATCCTGTAGCATTCATTACACACCCAGAGTGGCCACCTGCCTCACCCAGGATGGGACAGGCAGAGCGAAGATTGGCAGGTGGAGCTCCCTTCATATCACACGGGTTCCTGAACCTTCAGGAAGTCCCCAGCACAGCTGCCGGATCCCAGTCCTGTGCCTCCACAGCAACCACCATAGGTCCCACTCCTCAGACTGGGCGGACCTGGTTAGCGTGCTCCTTTTCTTTTGGGACACAGACTCTATCTCGCTAAACTTGCTTTATTTTCATCTTCCTAAAGTGCCAGAGAGCCCCAAGGGAAGCTTCTTCACACAACCCCAGCGGTCTCAAGGCACCTGAACAATCACTCCTCTGTGAATCCCAGGAAAGCCCCTCAGAGGCCAAATCCAACTATTCTCAAGATGTTTGCTGCTGGACACTGAATGTTTGTGTCCCTCCCAAATTCATACGGTAAATCCTAACCTCCAACGCAACGTGATGATGTTAGGAGGTGGGCCTTAAGGAGGTGCTTAAGTCATGAGGGTGGAGCCCTCCTGAATGGGATTAGTGTCCTGATATAAAGCACCCCAGACAGCACCTTTGTTCCTTCCACCATGTGAAGCCACAGTGAAAGATAGCCATCTGTGAGCCAGAGGCCGTCCCTCATTAGACACTGAACCTGCCAGTGCCTTGAACTTGGATGTCCTGGACGCTGGAACTGTGAGAAATAAATGTTTGTTGTTCATAAGCCATGCAGTCTATGGTATTTTTGTTCTAGCAGCTGAAACTAAGACAGTTGCTTTCGTAGGAAGGGGCAGGCACAGAGCTTCCAACTGCACTGTCAAGTAGAGAGAGTTGAAATTTCTCCCCAAAGGCTGCCATCATAAGAGAAGACAGTGGTTTTACAGCAGACAATCCTCTTCTTTGGGCAACAAGTAGCCGTAATCCAAGAAAGTCTTAAATTTCTGTTCCCTCTAGCCAAATGTCCTCAAAGTACCTTCGCACTCTGAAGCTGGCAGGAACGACATTGTCCAGGGCCCTGCAGCTGCCAGTGGGTTGTTCAGGCCTGCCCCTGGTGCCTTCCTGGTGGCTCCTCTGGTCTTGGTCATTTTGTTTCTAATTCTCCCCCTTTCCCTAGCATCCCCTCTCCTAGGGATTGGTTAGGAAAAACAAATGAACCCGACATTCAAGGCACTTCCCTGGGAGGTAAAAGTTTGAATCATCAAGACAGTAAAACTTTTTAATCATAAGGAAGTCTGGGAATTGTCTGTGGTTACCATTTAAATGTAACCACATGCTCTTCCTGCTATTACAAAAAAAAAAGAGGAAAGGAAAGGAAAAAGAAAAGAGCTATATTATGAGAATCTAGGTTTAACAGTTTAAACAGTAAGTTTAACAGTTCTGACATTTAACCTACTGTATCATTTATGCAGGTTACCAAACCTTTTAATCCTGTTTCTTCCTTTGTAATATGGAAAGAATAATATCTATCTCTTAAGGATATTATAGTAGACATCGATTATGTCTACTATAATAGGGGTTATTCAGTACTCCCAACTTTTTCTTTGACTTTCTACTTGGAAATAACTTTAAAACTTATAGAAAAGTGGCAAAAATAAGAATTGTGAAAGAATGCCCATATACACTTTACCCAGATTCCTCTACTGTGAACATTTTACCATTTCTTATCCTGCAGGTCAAGAAGTAGTTTAAGCAGACATCACATTTTGCTGTCATGTCTCTTTAGTCTTTAATCTGGAACATTTCCACTGATTTTCTTTGTCATTTATTACATTGACAGTTTTTTAAATATAGTTTTTAAAGCAGAACTGTCCTTATTTTAGATTGGTCTGATGTTTCTTCATGATTAGATCCATGTGATGAATGCTCAGCCAGACTAGTGCTGACCGGATGTTGTGTCCTCAGGACATCACATATGGAAATACATGGTGTCCATTTGCCCATCCCTGGTGATGTTAATTTTGATTACCTGGTCAAGGTGTTGTGTAATTATTCCACTAGCTAGTTACTATTTTCTCCCTTGAAACTAATAAGAAATATGGAGGAAGACACTTTAAGACCATGCAGATATCCTGCTCCTCATCAAAGTGTCCCCCTAGATTTAGCATCCATTTATGACTCTTGACTGAAATAATCTTATTATAGTTGCAAAATGATTTTCTAACTCTAACACTCTTTCCATATTTATATTCTACTATAAGCAAGAGCCTTCCCTCCTTCCCCATTTATTTATCTATTTATAATCAACATGGACTTATGGATTCCTATTTTTTTTTTCCAATGACTTGTACTTCATTCTGTAGTTCATTACTTCGGGCTCAAATTGTCCCAGATTTGACCACTGGGAGCCCCTTCTAAATGACTCTTTGTCCTCATGTCCTTGTGAAATGCTTTCATCATTTTTTAAAGCAAATACTTTGTGACATAACAAGATAATCTGGGCTCATCTTGTATGTACCCTGCACCAGCTATAAAACTGGCCATTTTACCAAAGAGCCTTGGTTCCTTTTGATGGGGAATGGTATTTAGATACCAAGGAATAGGTTCTTGGTGTGCTCATTGCTGCATGGAAATCTTTGCTTCTTGACCCTTTCAGCAGATAGTGCTAGTAAATGTAAATATAGTATATATATATCATATATATATATGCATCTATATGTACATTTTATATGCATATACACATTTTACAAATAATGAATTTACATCAATACCTGTAACACCAATTTATCCTGCAAGGTTCCTTCCATTCCATAATTGTATGTTCCTGTTTTCATAGTGAGAACACTGTCTCCCAAAAATATCAATATGTCTACACATTTGCTTAACCCTATCAGACACCTAAAATAATTTAGGACTTGCATAGCCTCTTTTGCAAACTCTAGGTATATCTGTGGAATTTTCCACCATGTGAATATTTTTTTCTAAGATAAATCTAAGATAAAATCTAGAAAATTCCCTCTTCAACTTTCTTTAGAGCTAAGGCACAAACAAGTGACCTGGGCTCCACCAGTCACATTCACCATATTCAATCAATGTGAGATGTTGATTCACAGCAAAACAGGGAGAGGAAATAGGCCCTGTTCTAAACATCCATTTTGCTGGTGAGGCTGGTTGGAGGCTAAATAGTCTGGATTTGAAGGTTCACTGGGGGTGTTAGGTTGAGCTCTACACAGAAATGGCGTTGGAAGTGACAGCAAGAGCCACTCTAGTAAAGTCAGCTTGGTAATTAATGCAAGTCATCTGATCTACTATTAAAAGTAGTGGCAGCAATTCTTCAGCAGTCCACTTCTGCAACAGGATTTTGCATGTTGACCTTGAAAGCTTGGCCTCAAGTCTGGTTCTCTGGTCCTCCCAATAATTCTGTGAGCTGTCCAGCATCCCTTTAATAAACGCTTTTTCTACTACTAACAAGAGTCAGCTTTGTCCTGTATTTTCCTCTAAATTTTTTAATTTGTTTTTCACATTTAGATAATTAACTCACCTAGAATTCTTATCAATATTTTTTTCTTTTTAAAAATTTTTTTATTGGCCCTGGCCGGTTGGCTCAGTGGTAGAGCGTCGGCCTGGCGTGCGGAAGTCCCGGGTTCGATTCCCGGCCAGGGCACACAGGAGCGGCGCCCATCTGCTTCTCCACCCCTCCCCCTCTCCTTCCTCTCTGTCTCTCTCTTCCCCTCCCGCAGCCTTTGCTCCATTGGAGCAAAAGATGGCCCGGGCGCTGGGGATGGCTCTATGGCCTCTGCCTCAGGCGCTAGAGTGGCTCTGGTCACGACAGAGCGACGCCCCGGATGGGCAGAGCATCGCCCCCTGGTGGGCATGCCGGGTGGATCCCGGTGGGGCGCATGCGGGAGTCTGTCTGACTGCCTCCCCGTTTCCAGCTTCAGAAAAATATATAAAAAAAATTATTGATTGATTTTTAGAGAGAGAGAAAAGAAGGAAGAGAAGGAGAGACAGAAACATTGATCTACAGTATTTCTCTATGTGCCCCGACCAGGGATTGAACCCACAACCTATACGTATAAGGATGATGCTCTAACCAACCCAAATAACTGTCTAGGGCTCAACTTTTTTTTTCTTCTGTAAGCCTATGTATTAACCTAGAAAACTTGCTTTTCAAAGTGTGGTCCTCAACTAGCAGTATCATTGGGAGCTTGTTAGAAATAGGGAATCCTAGGCCTCACCCCAGATCCACTGAATCACAATCTGCACTTTAATAGGACCCCCAAGTGACATAAAATTTGAGAACTGCTCTAAAAGCAGAGCCTGAAGCAAGGATTAAGTGATGATGCTCACTTGAGGGGTGTTAACGCACAACAGGAGGAGTGAGAACAAAGAGGAGGGAGGCCAGGAACTCCGGGGACCAATGCAAGGTGATGGGGCTCTACTCTGGCCTCTGTGTTAGCTGTGTCTCAAAGGGATAAAGTAGTTTAGTTGGCAGGTGTGAGCACTTGACCACGTGGCAGTCTTTGGATAGGCTATGAGGAGAAACTGTGTCTCAGAGAAATACAACAAGGGGGCAGGTGAGGGAATTTATCCTATCCAACCTCCCACTTCATGTTCCTCATTGGTTCCCCCACAGGGAGTCAATCACTATGCTTCTGGGCCTGTTTGGTGGCCATTCAGATGCCAGGTTTCACAGCCTATTGTATGATGTCACCCAAATCTGAAGTGGGAGGAGGAGCCAGAGAATACATTTACCCACTGGCCAGCTTGGTTACACAACAGCAACCAAAGAGAAAGGCCTGGGAAGTGGACCTGTGTGAGGCCGGTTGGCTGCAGCAGCAATCAAGGCTAAGGGAACTTGTACATCCAATACAGTCTGTCTTTTACCCATCAGAAAAGCTGTGTGGGGTGACATGTCAATGGATGAGATGTTCTATAAGCCCTAAGATGGTGGTGTTGGTTGAAGTCCAATGGGCAATTAAAGCAAACCCACGTATGGTGTATACATGTTGATTCTGGTAAAGACAAATCACTGCCCCTTCCAGAATAGAAGGCAATATTCCATTATATTTGGGTCCTATATTAGACTATGGAGCCACCATTCTTTTGCCTTTTTTTTTTTTAAATAATAAAACACCCTCACTTCTTTTCCAAAAGAGGAGATACAAATCCATTCAGTTATGAAGCTCCCTTTAAGTCTGTAGCCGGTTGCAACCTCCTAGGAGACCTATGGGAAGACGGTCAGTGAATCAATGGACTGTAGCTCGGTTCAAGCTACTATTGCTGGTCCTAAGGCTATAATTGCTATTTATCGTTTCCCTTCTCCTTCACCCATTCTGGACTTCCCTCAATCTTGTCCAGCATGTCAGCTGGTTTGTCTAGCTTGATTTCCCGTTGGGTGATCTTCAACCTTGGGAGGGGGGGTGAAGCCCTAAGTGGAACTGGCCTTATTGAATTGAATTGCTATCATTAAAAAGTTATTGCTTTGCCAGGCATGGAAATACTAGGAGATATCTCAGTGAACCCTGCAATCTAAGAGGAGCAATCCAGGCTCCTTGAGGGAGTTAGAGTTGCTACATTTGAACTCCTTTCTCTGCCCACTGGCCTGAGGTCACCAGTGTGGTCAGGTAGTCCCAGCATTCAGGTCAGTGGAACCTTACTGTGCACCCTGGCAGAGCTAGCTCCTTGGAAACCAGAACCTCTCATATAACAAAGTTCAAAGTTTTAGGAACAGAAAAGCACAAATTCCTCAAGGGGGTCACTCAGTATAATAGTGAAAGGTGCCACTTCTATGTCCCTTCGTCCCCAGGTTCACTTTCTAGCTATAGGGGATGAGTACCATACATTGGTCACCAGTGCAAAGAATATTATAAGCTAAAGAACTGCGCCACAACTTTGCAAAGTGTTGTCCCCTCGTTGTGCCTTAACTAAGCTTTAACAGGCTTTTATACTATATTATTAGGTCAGCTGCTTCTGGATGTGGGATCCATGGTAAGACCAGTAGAGCATGGTCATGAGCCCATTGTTGCCCTGTCCTTCACCATAAAATGGGTCTCTTGTTCTGTGGAAATACTGTATAGGGTAAAACGTTAATGCATAAGGTATCCTGCAGGCCTTCAGATGCTGGTCTGAAGCTCTGGGGGCGGGGACAGCAAAGCCATATATGGTGTTTATATTGATTGTGGTAAAATCAAGTCACTGCCCTCTCCAAGGTAGAAGATGTGATACAAATTTACCTGCCACTGGTGGCTACCTGGCTTCCCTGAGAAAAGCTGCCATATTGAGGGCTCAGCATCAGTTTTTGCAGTTGGTCAGTTGGGCTCCCTCAGCAGTGGGACAGCTTTGGGCCAGGTCTGACTTTGAGTTGGGAATTAGGTGAGGGTCTAGGATTATTCACTATGGTGACCAAAGTCAGTCTGCTGTTCACCAACTATTATTTCCGATTATACAGATCAAACAATACCCTCATTGGCTGCTCATCTGTTTGGCCCTTGGTAGGGTAACATAGGTATGGGTTTAACTGGGATGATCCTAGTGTATACCAATGGTACCCATGTAATCACTACTAGCACCCCTTCTTACTCTAAACAATGAATTATACGAATACTCTTCTCCTAGGAATATCATGATCTATTAGCCAGCATCATGAATTCCTTAAGAGAAAGTCTCCTTGACTGCTCCTCCACCTTGCTGTCCATAGTAGTAAGTGTAAGGTTGGTGGATAATGAGGGATGGTCATGTGGGTAACTCAGACCCGCCCACTTTGGCTAGGACCGCCCACAACCAAGCCCGCCAAAGGAAGCTTCCCAGGGACCATTTGGAAAGAAGTGATCGTCTGCCAGCCAGTGAAATTTCACCACGTCATAGTAGCTCCACTTCCCTAGAGGGACCCTTTAAATATCTCCCACGCGGTTTAATCCGTGCAACTTCCCTGACCTCCATCTCTCCTCCATCTTTTCTTTCCTCGGGGCCAGGGAACCTTGCCGGGCGGGGTGCGTGCTCTGTACTTAATAAAGCCGTTTGCTATTCCTCACTTTGAGGCTCTGGCCCTCTTCCTTCCTTCTCGGCGAGGAAAAATACCTTACAATAAGTATGTCCATTTTTGTTCTTTACAAATTCCTGCTCCCATGTAACCTCTGCAATTCTGGGATTTTTGTCATTTTCATTAATAGTAGGATGTCCCACTATATGGTGGTCCTTGCCATACCATTAACCCTGGACTACAAGGATAGCCACTACCAACTGCTCAAAAAGCCTTCTTACTAATGCATTCTTTATTGCCTTAGTGAAGGGAGTGTTGTCTGGGCCAGCTCAGGGAACTAACCCAGTGGTAAGTTCTTGAGCTATACATAATAAATTCTAAAATTCCCACCTTCCTGAGTCTTCTGAAACCTCCCTCAACACCACACAAGGAAGTCTGGCTTCTCCACTTTGCTTATGATAGGCCATTGTTGAGACCAAGGCTGCAAAGAGCCATCCCAGCAAACTATTAGGACATGGCTAAAACATGGAACCCTGAGTTCTGTATGAGTGTCCCCAGATTAGTGAATTCTCCCCAATGAGCTTTTTGCCTCACTCCTTCCCCCAAATATGACATCTTCAAGATCCTCTCCCACATTCAGTTCCGCAGTTCCTGCCAACACCCAATAGCCGAGTCCTACAAATATCTCTGGCAGGGAATGCCTTTTCTCTCTGGAGCAGGGCCTTTTCCTCCCAGTGGGGACTGTGCTATAATTTGACTCTGGATGTTAGTGAAGGCAGTAAGTGGTGAGGCTAGGTCTTGAGGAGATCAAGCCATGGAAAAGGGGGCCTTCTTAGGACGGGAGTATTCTGAGGATTTGAAGGGTCAAGATGCTCACCCACTGAGCCATCCCTATTCAAGGTCTCAGGGTCCCATTCTGAATCTGCCAGGGAGGCCTGTGAAGGCCATGCGTTCAGTATCCTTTGCAGTTCTGCTACCCTGTGATCAGGTCCTGGGCTTGATTTTTTTTTTTTTTTTTGTATTTTTCTGAAGCTGGAAACGGGGAGAGACAGTCAGACAGATTCCCGCATGCGCCCGACCGGGATCCACCTGGCACGTCCACCAGGGGCGACGCTCTGCCCACCAGGGGGCGATGCTCTGCCCCTCCGGGGCGTCGTTCTGCCACGACCAGAGCCACTCTAGTGTCTGGGGCAGAGGCCAAGGAGCCATCCCCAGCGCCCGGGCCATCTTTGCTCCAATGGAGCCTCGGCTGCGGGAGGGGAAGAGAGAGACAGAGAGGGAGGAGGGGGGCGGGGTGGAGAAGCAAATGGGCGCTTCTCCTATGTGCCCTGGCCGGGAATCGAACCTGGGTCCCCCGCACGCCAGGCCGACACTCTACCGCTGAACCAACCAGCCAGGGCCCTGGGCTTGATTTTTAAGTCTATCCTATGGCTGCAGGATATAGGCTCTCCCTTAGTTTCCATGGTGGCACTCCTGCTTCCAGAGCATCCTATGAGTTGGTAATTAATATGCGCTGAGCATGTTACTATCTGTTTCTAAGGGCTCTGGTAGTGTACAATTGCCATTATTTCCAAACGGATCAAGTGCCACAGCTACTCGCCTCCCAATGTCTTGCTCTCCACCCAGTCCACCCAATCGGAAGCTGTGGTGCTACTGCATATCAGTTATTACCATCTCTCATCACAAGCAAAGGGGTCTCTATTGATTTCAGACAGGTAGGCAATACCTCGCCCAAATTCCTCCTAGACCCACTGGTGGAACCAACTGCCTGAGCTCAATTTCCCTAGGAAACAGATCTGAGGCAAATATTAAATCTCAGTGAAAAGGTAGCATGAGTGAGTGAAAAGGGGAGTGAAATGGGCTAGGACGAGAAGCAATGCCAGGCGGTGTGTTATCATGCAGGTCACTGCTTCAGGACCAGCTGCAGAGAGCCACGGCAGGTTCCTCAGTCTCAGTAGCCAGGCAGGACATATCCAGACAGGCTGTGTTGGAAAATCATGACTTGGAACAGTCCACAGGAGGGAAGAATGAAAGAGAATGCATCTGCTCAGCTCTCTCCCATCTTCTTTTGGTTCTTATTGGTCAAAATGCTCCCCCCAGGGAATTTCCTAGGATGCATCATCTAGCCCCTTTGATGGCTGCTTAGAAACCACATCCTGTAGTGTGGCATTTCCCCTGAGTGCAGAAGTAGTGGAAGAGTCAAGAGACTCCAGACATGTGGCTGGCCAGCCTGGCTGTGCAGCAAGCAGCCAAGAGGGACTTGGCAGGGCAAGTGACTAGTCAGTTCCCAGGGGCTGAACTGCACAGATTTCATTGGCTGTGAAGGTGGCTGTGGAGCCAGCAGAAAGGCAAGGTCTCGCCAATGTGAGGAGGGATGTAAGATGCGTCTGAGACACTCATTAATAGGCTATCAACATCAACAAGTGGTAGAGCTAGAAAAGTGATCATTGGGTTAGGATTTTGTCTTATTTACCCTTGAGACCCCACCATCTGGCACTTGAATAATGAGACGCTATTTAAACCCAGTTTTTCTTGTTCCAAACATTCCCTCTACCCATCTCTGCTGTGCCAGTTATTATACCAACAAGTGGAAGTGACTATGCTCTCAAGAGGTTGAGCATGTAGTTACCAGGTGTCCCTGTTCAAATCACAAGTTGGCCCTGTCCCACTGTGTGCAAACATGGCTACATCACTCTTATTAATCACCCAGACTTTCTGTCAAGCTTGGGTTCATTTAAAACTTATGTAATACACAATACACAAGGAATAGAAGTACAGAGGTGGTTGGTCCGTACAAGTAGCACAATTCTCAAATGTAAAAGGATTCTGAGCCCTGGTCGGTTGGCTCAGTGGTAGAGTGTCGGCCTGGCGTGCAGGAGTCCCGGGTTCGATTCCCGGCCAGGGCACACAGGAGAAGCGCCCATCTGTTTCTCCACCCCTCCCCCTCTCCTTCCTCTCTGTCTCTCTCTTCCCCTCCCGCAGCCAAGGCTCCAGTGGAACAAAGTGGGCCCGGGCGCTGAGGATGGCTCCGTGGCCTCTGCCCCAGGCGCTAGAATGACTCTGGTTGCAACAGAGCAATGCCCCAGATGGGCAGAGCATCGCCCCCTGGTGGGCATGCCGGGTGGATCCCGGTCAGGCGCATGCGGGAGTCTGTCTGACTGCCTCCCTGTTTCCAACTTCAGAAAAATACAATAAATAAATAAATAAATAAATAAATAAATAAATAAATAAATAAAAGGATTCTGAACAAAAGGGATCTTCTGCTGCCCAGTGCCTCACTGGGATAGCACAGTACACTTGAGAAGCCTTCTTACCACCTTCTGGGAAAAGTAGCTAAATGTCATAGTTCTCTTCACATGTCATTTGACTTCCCACTGCACCCCATTGCCCAGGGAAGAAGAAAATAGACAGCTGGAATACTGAAGATGAAACAAAAGCTTTTCATTGAACTGTCACGGAGTCCTGACGTGCCTGGGGCAGGAAGATGAACTGATAACCCTCTTTGGTCCCTAGGATTTTGATTCAGGCAGAGCAGGATCCAGGCCTTGGTTTAACAGGGTAATTGTAGTTGTTTGGGCTTGGACGGGGTGCAGACACTGGGAATCAATGCCAGGGAAGGTGACACTTGCCAGACATTCTTCGATGTTCACCAACTGGTCTGATCACTTGAGCTTTGAGAGCTCAGTTTTCTCCTAAGGGAGTGGGAGACCAAATTCTCATCCTCTGCACACTGGTCTTTATCCTGAAATCCTAGTCTTCTGGACTTGAAACTCCAGGGAAGTGTGGAGAAAGGGACAGATCTGAGAGATGGGTAAGAAAAGAGGGAGGAAGGATGTTTGAGGTGAGAAAATAGATCGTTCACTGGAGTAGCTTTTCTTTTCACCCGGTAATGAAAACTGAGGCAATTATATGATGAGAGGATAATTTTTTCAATTTCCTGAGGTTTTTCAGGTGTGCTTGTTCCACTTGCATTATTCAGATAATTTCCAAATGAGCCCATTTCCTTTGTCTTTTTGGACTTAAGCTATTCTTCTCATTATTGAATCTATAAAGTCCTAGGCACAGGCTTTGTCTGCCGTAACGCAGGGCTGGTCCAGAGTCTAGGTGTCCCCACCCAGGTTCTGGATCTCAGCTACACTCCAGTGGCTTCTGCTAGCACTGGCCCCTCACCACACTCGCCCATGGAAGAGAAGTTCAGACACTGATCAGTCATCAGTGGCTCTTCGACATTTGCATTCCTAATTCTAGGTTAACTCAGCATTGCTGTCACAGCTGCTTCCCGCCCCCCACCCCCAACACCCGCACTCTGGCTTGGAGTTTAAAGAGAAAGGATATCCGAGCCAGGTTCCTAAGGCAGGCAAGAGAGGAAGTCAGAGAACTGCAGAACTTAGAGCCCAAACAGACCTTGGAGAGAGGGCTCTATTCTCCTCCTCTGAGACAGAGAAAGGAAAGCCCAGAACGGGCAAGTGGCTTGTCTTGGGTCACAGAGCTTAGCCAAGCAACAAATGTGAACTTAGAGCCAGCCCTCGGGTCAGTAGTCTAGTGTTCTTCCCCCCTCACCTTGCTCTTTCTCTTTCTTTGAAGGAAAAAAAAAAAAAAAAAGAGGCCTTAATAAAAAGTGGAGAGTGTGGAAGGGCCTCCTACTTCACCATGGGTTTGAAGCATCTAACATTCCTCTAACTCTGCAGCTGAGACAGAAGACTCACGGCTGGCTGGACCACCCGGCTTTTAGTGCTGCATACCAGCTTAGGTTTAAAAGGACTTTATTAATCACAACTAATGTCAAAGAGTACATGACTGTTCCCCCTTGTTAGTTTGGGGGAATTTGTAACGTGGGGTTTTTTAAAGGTTTTTTTGTTTTTGTTTTTTTTTAGATTGAGTTTTGTACCTTCATGTGGACAGCCCCTGCCCGAACCATCCATCACCCCCTCATAGAGGCAGGTAACTGTCCAGCCTTCCTCAGGGAATGGTGCTCCAACGACAAGCCCTCCCCTACTTCAGGGTCACTTCTCAGGTGACTTTATTTCTCCGCTTCTCACAGTTGCAAACCCTCGCAGCGCCACGACCCCTGAGGGAACTCGGTCATAAGTCTCTTGGACAGACGCCCCAGCCCCGCGGGGCTCCTTGGACACGACCGCGATCGGATTTCGCGTGGCCGCGCAGCTCCCCCTACTCCTCTCCCCTCTCGCCCGGGAACCTTGGAGCCAATCAGAGCGTCGCGGAGCTCCGGGTTGTAGAGTCCCGAGCCCAGGACCCGCCCCTCTTTGTTGCCGTGGCCAATGGACGCATTCGGAACATCGGCGGCTGCCCGGGTGACTCGATTATATGTCACAGAATAACATTCGAGAATGGGACATGGAATGAGGGGACGGCCGCAGCAGCCGCAGCAGCCCCAGTCCCAGGCCCAGCAGCAGCAGCAGCAGCAACCGCAGGCGCAGCAGCCGCCGCCGCCGCCTTCGCCACCCCCGCCGCCCGGAGAGGAGCCGCAGCAATGAGGCCGAGCGTCCCGAGGTAGGGTCCCGGAGCTGCGGCGCCCTTCCCACGCCCCGCCTGCAGCGGGTGCCCCCGGGTGCCGGGCGCGGGAACTCGGGGATCCGCGCGGGTGGAGCTGTTGCTAGTGCAGTGGGGGCTCCGGGAGGGCTTCCTGGAAGAAACGAGGCCGCCTTTGCGAGCCGAAGCTGCTGCTGCTGCGTCCTCGCTCCGACCCCTGGCGCTCACGTGCCGGCACGTTCTTGGCTCGCTCGGCGCGCGGCCACATCTGGCGACCCAGCACTGTGTGGAGCGTTGCGGACACCTCCCGTTCCTTTACGCTGCACGCGCTGCCTTTCTCCCCCCTATCCCGTCCACTGTGCATCCTCCACGCTCCTTTATTTCCCTGCCGGTGTTTAGGTGTGCGTGAAGCTTTGTGCCAAAATTCCAGTCAGCTTTCGAGGTAATTGCAGGGCTAGAAGCTCGTATTCAAATCCTGGGAGGGTCTGTCAGTGCGGGGGTGGAGGGGCGGGAGTGATGTGGGGACAGTCCGAGGCCCCACCACCTCTGGACACGGTTTCTCGGGGTGTCCACTTACCGCGGTGTGTGCTGTGTCTCCGCTGGTTTCAGGCACCGCCGGTAAGCGGAGCTCCCGCCGCCGCTCCCCCTTGGCGCGTCCTGCGGCAGCGAGAGGCATGGAGGAGGCGGCCCCAGCGGGACGCTGATCCCGGCGCGGCGCCCGTGAGCACACGCCCCCCCGCCACCGCCGCCGCCGCCGTGCGTCCCCCGCCCTACTCTCCCGGCCCCGGCCCCACCATGACCGGCTCCGCGGCCGACACTCACCGCTGCCCCCACCCCAAAGGCGCCAAAGGCACCCGGTCCAGGAGCAGCCACGCGCGGCCCGTGAGCCTCGCCACCAGCGGGGGCTCGGAGGAGGAGGACAAAGACGGCGGGGTGTTGTTTCACGTTAACAAGAGCGGCTTCCCCATCGACAGCCACACCTGGGAGCGCATGTGGATGCACGTGGCCAAGGTGCACCCCAAGGGGGGAGAAATGGTGGGCGCCATCAGGAACGCCACCTTTTTGGCAAAGGTCAGTGGCTTCCAGGGAGGAGAGTGGGGTGGGCAGTGATGGGACCATTTCAGTCTGTGCAGAGCTGGAGGCACTTTCCATGTTCCTGGTCCTGCTACAAACACCGCTCCCCTCCTCAGTCTTCCCCTCAACCCCCAACCCCTTTGCTTAATTGAGATGTTTGTCTTGGAAGCCTTAGAAATGGGGGAGGGGAGGTGGTGGCTTGCTGTCCTGGGACTGTCTGGTCTGGTTGTGCCAAGGTTTCTTTGAATCTGGATCCAAACTCTATTATTTATTTTCTCACCTCCATCCTCTTTCAGCAAAGAGCTGTAGTCCCCAGGTCGCACCAGCCATGCCAAGAATGAATAGGCCCCCTAGGGTCCCCATCCTGCTTTTCCTCTTTGGAGTCTCTTGGTCCTCCCCTGCCTCCCCCTTGCAAATGACTTATTAGGCTGTGAATGAATTTGCACTCAACCAGTCAGACTTCTCAGCGTGAATCATTTCTAGACTTTTTGCCAAGTTTTTTTTTTATGACAGTGACTTTCACCTCTGAAACTTGTAAAAACAGTGAACTATCTTTTTCCCCCAGCTTATCTGGACTCCCAGAAAAGAAAGAAGAGTTTTGGCTTTAGCTTAAAAGGGACTTTCCTGTACACATGATGAATTGGTCTCACTGGATAGAGAAAGAGGCTCAGGCGTCCAACTCTTTCTACCTTGGAGAGAAGCCAGTGAGCTGATTGGGTTCGATGGCCAAAGATAACTTAGCAAGACGGAGGGAGGGAGAGGCGCAGTGGTCACTATATGAAACATCAAAATGCAAACTGGGGGAGAAATGCTGCAGAGGGGGGTGGGGTTGTAGCATGGCAGATGGCTTCCCCTGCACCCTGGAGACTCTGGCCTGGCTGAGAAGATTCCTGGGCAGGTCTAGGAATGCCAGACCTGAGACCTGGAAGGCCATCTGGTCGAGTCCCCAACCTGGAGCATCTGGTGACCTGAGCACCTGAGCCTTATAGGCCAGAAAGCTGTGTGTGCCCTTGGGGGAGTGACAGAGCCTGTGAGCTTCCTGCTGCAGTCAGTTACAGGGTTTTAGTGCTCTGCTGGTCAAGGAGCTCTTCACTGTGCCCAGTGAGAGTTCTGCCTGCTTTAGTGTCAGCCATAATTACCCTTGTTGAATTCTCCTTGAGCATGAGAACAACATTGGTCTTGGCTTGTGGTTCTGACTTCAGAATTTGTCCTTACTTAAATAAGCCTTTCTTTCCTTAAAGGATGATCTGGGAGCCCTTAAACCTGGAAGAGAGATGGCCACAAGGAACAGAGGCCTGTTCCTACTGTCCCATGCTTCCTTTCTAATTCAGCACCATCAGTGGCAACCCTACTTCTAATTGTGGCTTCATCCTTCTCTCAGTCTTGTGTGGGGGAACCCCCTTTCTCTTTGGGAATCAGGGAATGTTTGTATTGGTGGAGACCAGTCTCCCTTCCTCCTTCTGAAGACCTCTTTGGGAACTGGGGCTCATTGCCTCACAGGCAAGCTGGTCCCAGGGCTGGCCAGACGTAATTGGTGGGGAACTCTTTTCTGAGACTGAAAAGAAATCCTCCTTCTCTCCACTCAGTCACATGTCACCACTGATTCTTGTGTTGCCTTTTGATCCAGGGCAGCACATGCCATCTTCTTTTACTACTGACAACTTCCTTGAATGTCACAAGACAGGGCTCTTGGAGTAAGGAAGGACTGAATTCCAGTCTTGACTGAGCTACCTCTAGCTTTGTGGCCTAAGGCACTCACTTAAACAAACTCTGATCTCAGTTTCCTCATGACCCATGAGTCTCCAGGTCTGTAATGCTGACCTGTGTGACCCTAGACGTGTCTGTGCATCACTAGAGGTGGATTATGAGTCCTCAGAACTGTGGCATTGTCAGTCTGCGTCTTTTTTTAACCAGCCTTCTTTGTCCACTGGTAGGTAGCTTCTTTCACCTTTTCTTATGTGTCATAGTTCCCAGGTCAACTCATTCTCCTTATCCTCTTTCTAGAACAATTGCTAGTTTGTCATCAATCAGTCCCCTAAAATAAGCACATACGAAACACAATATTCTAAATGTTGTCTAAGCAGCTTAGAACATAGATCACTACTTCCTGAGACCTGTACATGATGCCTCCGTTACTTTGGCTGAATGATGTATTCTTTAAAAAAAAAGTGGTCCCTTTTTTATTTTTGTGGCAGAGACAGAGAGAGACAGAGAGAGGGTCAGATAGGAACAGACAGACAGGAAGGGAGAGAGATGAGAAACATCAATTCTTTGTTGCGGTTCTCTAGTTGTCCATTGATTGATTTCTCATATGTGCTTTGACCAGGGGGCTACAGCAGATCGAGTGACCCCTTGCTCGAGCCAGCGACCTTGGGCTTAAGCTGGTGAGCCTTGCTCAAACCAGATGAACCTGTGCTCAAGCTGGTGACCTTGGGGTATCGAACCTTGGTCCTCTATGTCCCAGTCTGATGCTCTATTCACTGCACCACCACCTACCTGGTCAGGCAAGTGGTCCCTTTTTATATAGTGTGGTTACATTGTACTTTTGTAGTAACCCAAAGGTCATATGTGAACTCCTGCCATGACAGGACAGCCCCAGCCAGAATGTGGACATTGGCTTTCTGAACCTAAGTAAAGAACTTAACACTTCTCTCTTACATTGTTTAATAATGGCTGGTTCTCCATCCCCAATCCCATCATGACATCCCCCCCTCTCCCTGACCCCAACATTCCCCAAACCTTGACCCCTACACTGGCCCTGAGATGGGGACAGTTTCAAAAGCTCCTGTTTCTAGGGGCTGCGCCTTTCTGTTTCAAGGGCTGTTCCTGCACTCAGCTTGACAGACTTTTCCCTCTGGGGCCAAGTTGTTTGCTTCTTTAACTAAATCAAAGTTTTACTGAGGAATTTGTAGAGAAGAGGGGGTAGTGGTGGAAGAGTTGGAGAGTTTCAGGGAGATTAAGTTTTTTGGCAGTTGAATTTGGCAAAGAAGTGGATGGAAGGAAGGTGTCAGAGACCTAAGAGGGAGACTGAGTGACACTTTGTTAGACGGCAAGACATTCTGTTAGCAGCCATGGTAAGTTCTGCCTGAAGGTTCAGGTGCCCCCTCCTGGGGGGCCAGGGTGGCAACTCGCCTGCTCTATGATTCTCCTTCTAAAATGTCTACTGAAGTCCTCTCCTCTGGTAGTTACTGGGTCTGAAGTTGACAATCGAGTAAGTGAAAGCCAGGATTTTTCAGCGATAGTGCAAGAAAGCTGCTGGTCAGTTGGAGGGTGACAGAGGATGGGAAGCCAGGAGCAGAGATGTAGTGGGCCCAGGAAAAAAAAAAACAGCTGGGCTATTTCTTGCAGAATCCATGTTCTTGTGCGGCATTCTCATGCTGATCCCAAATTGGGAAGTAATTCGCATCTATAGGACTTGGCTTTGCTGGAGTGAGGAAGTGTGAGTGCTGTGGGGTGAAACTCGGCTGCAGTCAGGGCTCCACGCCTGCCCCCTGCTGGCTGACACGGGCAGCTCCCTCCCTTCCTTGTTCTGCATTCAGAACATCCGTGTGTCTTTCCTGCTCAGCCCAAGGTTGTGACCCCTGGTAGCAGGCTACCATCAACAGATTCCTGGCTGCCCCCGGTGCAGGGGCCTGGGGCCCTTTCTGGGTTCATGAGTGATGTTTCTTGCTCTCCCCCAGGAAATTCTTCTGCCTGGTGTCTGCCAAGTGTATTTTTCAGAGCAGGGACAGCAAAAGGCTTTACTTGGTACTTGTTCTTTCTTGTTAAAGATTCCTGGTGCCTGGGGGTCTCGCTGCCTCCCCGGCTCCTTTTCTGGCGCCCGGTTCTCTCCCACATGGTGATGCCATCGTGATGATACACACTCGTGTCTGTCCACATCCCTTCTTGCATTCTTCTGACAGGTCGTTGTATTTGGCAAGAATGGAGGGAAAGAGAGCCTGTCCACAAAAGCCTTGCCTGCGGTTTGTTTCATTTTTCTTCTTGAACAATCATCTTCCTGTCTGCTCTACTTCCTCCTCTCCCCGCCTCCAGCCCCTGGCCATAGGCACAGTATGGAAAGGGTCATTCTGACCTGTGCCTCTAGATTCTGCCTTCATCAGCTGGGCTGTGGCGTGAGGGGGCTGGATGCAAGTGGCAGGAGGTGGGACCAATGAGGGGAGGGGCCATGGAAAATCCAGGCTGGCATTTCAGGTGAAATACGGCAGGAAAATGGCAGAGGAAGGGACTCGCTGGTCCCCTGTCATGGAGAAAGCAAAAGGAGTGTGGTCTGGGCTTTTCATGCAAAGTTTGTACCGATTTACACTCCTGACAGGCTGTGTGAGAGCATCCTCGCTAGCACTCAGTGTCTCTGTTTCAGAATCTCTCTGCTAAATGGGGAGGTGAAAAGTGACAGTTTGCCTGACCAGGCGGTGGTGCAGTGGATAGGACGTCTGACTGGGACGCGGAGGACCCAGGTTCAAAACCCTGAGGTCACCAGCTTGAGTGCAGGCTCATCTGGTTTGAGCAAGGCCCACCAGCTTGAGCCCAAGGTCACCAGCTTGAGCAAGAGGTCACTCGCTTTGCTGTAGCTCCCAGGTCCAAGCACATATTAGAAAGCAATCAATGAACAACTAAGGTGCCACAGCGAAGAATTGATGCCTCTCATCTCTCTCCCTTCCTGCCTTTCTATCCCTATCTGTCTCCCTCTCTTTCTCTCTGTTTCTGTCACACACACAAAAAAGTGACAGTTTGCAGTGGCTTAGATGTGCATTTCTTAATTTATTAGTGAGCTTGAACTTTTTTTCAAATATTTACTAGTTGCATTTTTGTATGTGTATATGCAAATTGTCTCTTCATGGCCATTTAAAAAATTGTGGTGCGATATACATAACATATAATTTACCATTTTAACCACTTATAAGCGTTCAGTTCTGCGCATTGTTGCGCCTGTAACATCACCACCTTTCATCTCCAAACTCTATTCTTCTGTCCCAACTGTAACTCTGTACCCCTTAAACAATAGCTCCTCATCCCTCCCTCTCACCCCAGTCCCTGGCAACCACTCTTCTACTTTCTGTCTCTATGACAACTCTAAGATCTTCATATAAGAGGAATCCTACCGTATTTGTCCTTTGTGACAGGCTTATTTCACTTAGCATAAGGTCTTCGAGGTTCAACTATGTTGTAGCATGTCAAAATGCCCTTCCTTTTTATGGCTCAGTAATATTCCACTGTGTGTGTGTGTGTGTGTGTGTGTGTGTGTGTGTACTCCATTTTATTTATTCATTCATCGTCTGTGGACACTTGGGTTGCTTCCACCTCTAGGGACCTTTTTTTTTTTTTTTTTTTTGAGGCCTAAAATGTTTTCTTATCATTTTGTGTGAACTCTTCATGAATTAAGGAGATTTACTCATGGTTCCGGAGGAAGTGGATGGCTTCATCCTCTTTTAGTAGGGTGAGAAGGCATCTTAGCGATGCTGCTCGCCATGTCCAGGGACTTGGGTCCTGCTGATTCTGTTTTCCAGTTCCTGAAAAGGGGAGATGTCTCAGGCCCTTCCATTCTAGTCCCGTGAAGACCCACTGCAGATTAATAACACGGCTGACACATAAAGAGCACCGAGTGTGAGCCCCAACTTGCCTGCTTTATACATTAGGTCATATGATCCTCATACCACCCCAGATTGAAAGCAGGCGATCTTCTCTTGTTTTATTGGGAAAGGTCATGCAGCTTGACCAGGGTCCACAGCCAGCAGGTGACAGGGCAGGGACTCAAACCTCATGTTGGATATGCTGGGTGCACAATCACATTGAAGGAGGCTCCTGGCTAATAGTCTATTGTCCTGTGGGGCTGGCTGGGCGTGGAGTTCCAGCCTGGGCCCAAGTCAGCTATCCCAGATGTCAGGGTGAGTTGTAGCCAGATGACATCATCTCCTCAGCAGCCTCTGCCCCTCTCCCCACTACAGCTCTGCTCCCCAGCTGGAGTTTGGGGAATGTGGCCACTTGCTTTCAGCAGGGGCTGAGGTAACCCGGCAGCTGTTTTTAAAAGCCTTTGGGCGCCACTGAGCTGCTATTCTGAGGACCAGCTGCCGCCTGACTCCCACCCTGTCATCCGGCTCTTGTGGGCTCTGTCAGGTTTGCGGAGGTTGAAGTACTTTGGTGGTTGGCCTCCACGGTCGACTCTGAACCCAGTCACTCTGGCCACCTCAGGGCTGTGGCCAGTGGATGTCTCTCTGGGGATACGTTAGCTGGCCTGTGATTCTATAGGACACTTCCGCATGCCTAGCAGCTTTTCTGTTAAATAGGCACCAACAGCACTTTTCTGGGTAGAAATATGCTCGTGATTTATTTCACTGTGTAGTCCCTCCTCCCTGCCTCTGTCTCTGTGCCCCTCCCCGTTTGTACCTGTCTAGAGCTGGGCACACGACAGGTGCTAGAGATATGTTTGTGTGCTTCTCCCGTTCTCTCTTCGCTTCTCGGTGAAATTTCTGGCATGTTCTTACACGGAATTCCCTGCTTGGGTAGATCAGTGGATGTTGCTGGAAAAAAACAAGGACAAGATGGACACTTCCTGGGCTTTGCGAGGGCAGAAACACGAAGATATACTTCCTACTTTTTATTACTTTGTGTGTGTGTGCGTGGGGGGGGGGGGCACGTGAGCAAAGGTTCCAACTGTTCCCAGAAAGGACTCTCCACGACAGGACTGTGATTTGAGTTGATATGTTAGAATCAAAATGTAGTTCACGGCACAGCTGTGTTTGTGCACACACTCTTACATCCACACTCGCACACGCACACACAGCTCCTTGGCTGTCAAGTAGGAAGTGGGACTAGTTTCCTTCTTGTTGAAGGGGCAGTTGCTGAGAAGTAGGAAGTCCCAAAGCCAAGAGAGAATCGAGGCGCCCAGAGGAAAAGAATGTCAAGTGGCATTTTACTTAGGACGCAGCCCAGAGTGTAGAAGCATGAACAGCACCCCTCCTCGCCTCCTCCTCCCCTTCCTACCTCCTCTTCCTTCTCCCCCCACCTGCCTCAGGCCCAGGGCCAGGTTCCTCCAGCTTCCCTGGGGGCCCGAGCCTGGGGAGCCAGGCTGCCCAGCACTGTCCCCGGGTCAGTTCACCATCAGCCTCACTGCCCATCAGCTGAGCCCTGGATCCCGAGGGCCTCCCTTTCCCTGTTTCCTCCTGGGACGGAACAGGTTGGTCCTGAGGCCCCTTCGGCTCCTCCCTGACCTCTGACACCCGGAGGAGCCTCCGCTCTCTTCCTGACGCTGCCCTGCTGGGGTCACAGGTCCACAGGGCGCAATGTCACTGTCCCCAGTTGCCCCACCCCACCAGAGAAGCCAAGGTGAAGAGACTGAGAAACAAATAGGGGGGATAAAGCCCAAAGTGTCCCGTTTTCCAGGAGTGACAGGATTGGAAGCCCCAGGCTGTTTTCCCTCAGGCCTCTTGGGGAGGCCCTCACAGCGGAGTGGTGTCTTAGCTCTACATTCCCCAGGAGAGGCGCTTCCCCCTTCCCCTGGCTGGCTCCTTTTTCCCTGCAGGACTTGTAGACACTTGGGAATGCTGCCCTACAGGCAGACTAGGGAATGAAGAGGTGACTGGGCAGGGAGAGGAGGGGAAAGGGTGAGGTGGCTCATGAGTCAGAGGAGCTGCACCTACCTGGGAAGAGTCGAGGCAGGAGGGGACTCTTCCCTGATCCACTTGGGCCCAGACTCGGGGAGAAGAGGTCTGGGCGTCGCAGGGGCGTGGTGTGGAGGAGGAATGGTGGCCATGGCTCTGTGTTGCATTTCTTCAGGGCACCATTCATCTTGCATTCAGTGGTGCCCTGGCATGGGGCACCAATAATGAGTCACACCAACCATGCAGCAAAAGGTGTCGTCATGCAGTGAACATGTGAGGATTAATGGAGCACCTCTGTGAACATCCGGGCTCAGTGAGGGACGCTGTAGAACAGAGGTCCCCAAACTTTTTACACAGGGGGCCAGTTCACTGTCCCTCAGACCGTTGGAGGGCCGGACTATAAAAAAAACTATGAACAAATCCCTATGCACACTGCACATATCTTATTTTAAAGTAAAAAAACAAAATGGGAACAAATACAATATTTAAAATAAAAAACAAGTAAATTTAAATCAAGAAACTGACCAGTATTTCAATGGGAACTATGGGCCTGCTTTTGGCTAATGAGATGGTCAATGTGCTCCTCTCACTGACCACCAATGAAAGAGGTGCCCCTTCCGGAAGTGCAGCGGGGGCCGGATAAATGGCCTCAGGGGGCCACATGTGGCCCGCGGGCCGTAGTTTGGGGACCCCTGCTGTAGAACATGGTCGTTGCCTCAGTGAGGGGCTGAGGCTCCCTGGGGAGGCTGGCTGTGTTCACACTCATGGCACGTAGAGGGCCATAGAGAGCCAGTGTGACCCAGGGTGGACCGTGTGTAGAGTGAATGCAGAGAGGGAGAACTTCAGCAAGGGACTGACCGGTGTGGAGAAGCCTTGTCCGGGAGGTTCCACTTAAACAGGTGACCATGCCAGGGTGGCCACCTGTTCTCATGAGCAGCTCCCCGGTGGTCGCAGCCCCGTGCCTGCTCCCAAGCCCTGGGCCGCAGACCATCTCCTTGATACAAAGATCTCTTTCTACTTCCCTGCAGCCTTCCATACCCCAGGTCCCAAACTACAGGCTGTCGATGGCGATCCCCGACTGGCTCCAGGCAGTTCAGAACTACATGAAGACACTACAGTATCCTTCCAACCAGGGTCCGAGCAGACCCAGCCAGGGGATGGGCATGGTGATCGCAAGCCTGGTGGCATGTCTGTCCCCAGCTGGTCAGCAACGGCTCTCCAAGGTTGGTGAGGCTGGGCAGGGCGGGATGCCCCTCTGTGAGAGTCTAGAAGGAGTGGCAGCAGAGGATGTATCGCAATGACCAGACTCTCCTCCCATTTAAGCAGGATGTCAGCCAGGATGGCAAGAAGGCGGTGAGGCAGTAGTGGTCCTCTCTGCCCCTCAAGCCCCTCTGCCTGCCCCCTCCTCCTCCTCCTCAGTCATCTTGCCCTCCTTCTTTCTTCCTCTGTAGTGTTTCTTTTTTTCTCTTCTCTCCTAGTCTTGTTTCTTTTCTTTCCTCTCTCACTTTTTGCCTTTATCCTAAATGCTCACAACCTGCCAGAGGCCCACCTGGCACTGCCTTTGGCTCCTCGGTGGCCCGGACTGGTGGCCTTGGCATGAATGACTGGGGCTCTGGGGTGGGGGTCCTCTCCCCTCACTTGCGTTTGGAGAAGAGTTTAGGTTCCCTGTGGGTCCAGGCTGGGTTTTTCTTCTCCTCCGGTGTCCTCGGGTTGTTTGTAGTCGGGGTTAGATCAGTTCTGAGTGCACAGGAACAACACTGGGACCGAAGGGGCAGAGGCGGACGGTCTGCTGGCTGCTCCGGTGTTTTATCAGGGATAGGGGGTAGATGGGAGCTGGGCTGGGAGGGGTATGTGCGACCCACTCCTCACAGAACATTCCAGAAGGCGACAAATTAGATTGGCTCCCCACTTTTATCTAGGACCTGGTCTTCACCAGGATCGGTTGACCAGAGATAAGAGAATGAGCGTGGGGAATGCACCGAGAGGCTAATTTGCATTCTCTGGGTAACCCTGCAGCACACTCTCAGCCAAGTGTTCCTTGCTGCCCTGAAGGAGCTGCTTTTTTACTTCTTTTGTTTTTCTGATGCATTATAATGGTCTCTGACCCAGACCACTGATGCAGAGAGGGCTGGCGAAGGGAACGCACCCATGGGTTGCTGGACTGTGCCCCGTCACCTGGCCATCGGAGCCAGCACCCAGAGAAAGCCGAGTGTGGCCTCTCTGTTCTGCCTTCTGACCAGACCTATAACTTAGTTTTTCGGGATTTCCAACTGCTTGTCCTGAACAGTGTGATCAGTTCTAGAGTCTGGGGACCTCTTGAGACCAGCCCTGCCTATAGATGTGCTCAGCGACATGAAAGGGCGAACCCAGCCTTCCCTCTGACAGCCTCAGAGCCTCTGCCACCATGAGTGCTGGTCCTGTGGGGTTCTGGAAAAAGCCGTGTCAGCTGAGCTCGGCTGAGGGTAGCCTCAGTCAGGGAGCCTCGCTTGGAAGGCAGTGTTCACAGGATAGCTATCTGCCCGGCTCACTTGCAGGAGCCGATAACTGTTAGGAACTGAGAAAAGACAGCCAGGTAATTTTTCATTATTTATTATAGGTTTGTCTCACTTTAGGCACTAGATGTATATGAACTAGATAGATAAATGGTGAAAGTTGGCCATATACATTTGCATTTATACCAGTTGAATTCTACATTAAATATACTGGAATCTCACTGTTTGAATAAAATCTTTGGTAAACTAAAAAAAAAAAAATCACCTCACAGTGATTTTTTCACCCCGCACTCTTTTTTTTTTCTTTTACCTTTAAGGCATTGTATATTATTTTTTTAAAAAAGCCAGGCAAGCCTGTATTGTTCTTGGTTATTCTTTGGTCAGACCAGTAATTTCTAAACTGTGAGCTTAATCAAATGAGTCCCTGGCCCTCACCCTGGAACTTCCAATTCAGCAGTCCAAGGTGAGGTGATCGGATGGCACCGAGGGTTAAAACCATGGCCGGAAGTGGGATTCTCCGGAAGTGGAGCCCAGGGGGTGGTTGTGTGTGCTCCATCTGAGTCCTCCAGGGGAGGACCCCCAGCTCTTCTCAGGGGGATGTGCAGGACCTGTAGGTGTTCAGCACCACCCTCTGCAGCTGCCTCCACTACAGAGGGATACGCATCTAACCTCATGCACCTGCCCCGCCTGGGTTACAGGTTCATGCTTCATTAGAAACTTCCCAATATGCACTTTTTCTATAGGATTTTGTTTGAGGCAGGGTAGGGAAATGCACAAGGCAACATTTCTTTAGGCTCAGAAAAATCAAGATCTCATCTCAGAGAAGAAAGCATGCATGACATTGTAGAATCTTTGGTCTCCTTTGGAAGGACCTGGTGCGGGCTCTCCCATCTATGAGATCTTCTGGGCAACCAGTTAAATACCAGGTTGTGGATGGTGTCGTCATCTTATAACATTTAGTAATCAATGTCACGTGTCAGTTTGGACATAAAATGAAAGTGATGTCTCCATAGTAAGCTCTTCTGTGGTCTGCGCTGTTGAGAAACCCTGCTGCCATCCATCTCCTCTTCTATATGTCACTCTTCCATTCCATCCATCCATACTTACATCCATCCATCCATCCATCCATCCATCCATCCATCCATCCTTACATCCATCCATCCATCCATCCATCCATCCATCCATCCATCCATCCATTTATTCATCCACCCACCCATCCACCTATTCTTCTGTCTATCCAGCCATCCATCCAATTTCCCCACCACCCATTTACCCTTCCACCCATCTGTCCATCCATCTCTCCATCCATCCATCCACCCACCCATCCATCCACCCATCCATCCATCCATCCCCCATCTATCTACCCTTCAACCTATCTCTCTCCCTGTTTATCTATCATCTGTCCACCCATCCATTCACTTATTCCTCATTCATTTAATAACATTTGCTAACTGGAATATATTTGGTTTGTGCCAGGCTTTATGATTGATATAAAGATGATAAATGGTCCCGACTCTCAAAGAGCTTGTAGTAGTCTAATAGATGAATTAAAACATGTAGTCAACTAACCAGAATACAGAGCAGATTGATTATAGCTATTCGAAAGGTCCAAGGTACTTTGGGGCCTAAGTTAGAAGTTACGATTCCAGGCAGGACAGCAGGGAGTTAGAGGATGTTGACTACCTTCTGGCTGCTGGACACCTTCTGCAAAGCCTCACTTCCTCATCCCACTGAGAAATCAATGCACAGCTTCCTGCTGGATTCCTGGAACCTTTGGAGTTTTCTGTCACTTTCCCTTTACATACTTCACACAGATATAATCATACAGGGACCCAGTTCTTTGAAATTAGGAAAATGAGACCACTGAGTGGGTAAGTGGTGCATGACCTGTGGACCAGGAGATCTCTTTCCTACCTGAGAGCTGCTAACTCCCTCTCCCACCCTCTATACCCGTATCCCAATGCTAATATCCTGGTCTCTAAGGGGTGGAGATGGTAGGGGGGGTTGGGGTACCCCAGGGCCATGTTGGAGGTTGGGATGGGGTCTGGACCACTGATAGCTAAGCTCAGTGGTGGAGACCAACTATATGAAATTTTGCCTTCCATGTAATGCTCCGTGTCCTGGGCAATGAGGATGCTATGGAATATGGACACGAACACGCAGGACTAGCTCTTGGAGAGATGGGTGGAGAATTTAGGATTTTATTTCTGCCAAGTGTGGATATACTTTGGCACCCTCCTGTGAAGCAAGCTCTCCCCTCCCCTCTGTCTTCCTGCATGGTGCCTAATGTGGAGATAGGCATGCTGATGGACAACAGACAGACCACTTGAATCATTAAATAAGTCCTGAGATCCTTTGCTGTGCTCTATCCTACAGGTTAATGGAAACAGCGAAAGAAATGACTCGAGAGTCCTTGCCTATTAAATGCCTTGAAGCTGTCATCCTGGGCATGTATCCTTTAAGTTATATTTGTTGAAGTTTACTGCGTAGGCGTTGGCCTCACTCTGGGGCTTTACTGTCCTAGATCCACAGAGATGATGGTTGTTTTCTCCTTGGAGGAAAGTGTCAAGCTCCCATGATGTTTTTCTTTAACATCTACCATCTGGCGTTGAACCAAATTAGAGCTTGGCTCCTTGGGTCATCATCAGTGTAACCTGTTAGCTAAAGCCTGCATCAGGGCCAGCTCTCAGGCCAGCCTCTCTGGTCACAAGGAGAATGCTAGCTACTAGGAGGGACTAGAGAGAGGCTGCATCCTTGCTGTTTGCATTCATTGGGCATTGCCACAGGAAAGGCGCTCCAGGTGAAGTGGGATTTTCCAAACCTATCTCCAGGGACAATTCTAAGAGTGGATTGTGGACGAGACCATGTAATGGTATAGCGTCCCAACTCTACAGAACCTAGAGCTGAGACAGAGGTCTCTCCCGCACTTTCTGTTCCATGTTCTACCAGACTCCTGGCTCCCCAGCTGAATATGGTCCAGAAATGGGGATGGCACTGATGTATTAGTGCTGATGGCAGGATAACATGACCTGATAGAAGAGGCAAAGGCACTCCCAGTCCTTTGGGTGATGGCTAGAAGGGACTGTGACCAAGGGAACACAGCAAGAACTGGGCTTGAGAGGTGTTCCCAGGTAAGATCGGTTAAGTTCTTGGGTGGTATGCTGAGAAGTGGGACCTTTTTCAAAAAAGGCAGTGGGCAGGCCCGGTGAAAGCCTGGAGCAGAGGTGTGGCAGGACAGGTGTGTGCGTCAGAGAGGCACACGCAGACTGGAGGGCAGACTGGAGGAGGCTGGGTGGGGCTGGATCTGCGGAGGTAGGGAGGCGCCATCACACGAGGGAGATGGTGATGTTTGGACCATGGTCCTGGCGACGGGAATGGACTGAGGGACAGTTTCAAGACATACAATGGAGAGAGAATTTCCAGGTTTTTGAGGCTAGCTGGGTGTAGGTAATGAGGAAGGGATCGGCAAATACAGGTTTCCTAATGAAGTGATAGTCCGTGCAGGGTGGGCTGGAGGGATGGGAAGGACAGACGGTGAGACACTTCAGCACAGATGTGAGCTAAGACAGCAGGGAAGGCGATGGAAGGCGTTGGGAGTGTCATCAACACCGCTTGCGGACTGATCATGATAGATGTGAGGAGTCAGAGGTGGTCACTTCACATTTCTTGCTTGGAAAATTGGGTGACTGGGTAATACTGCCCCAGTCCAAGGGAAGGGCTTACCAAGGATGATTAGATTTATGGGGAGATGAGTTCAGATTTGGACATATCAAATTTGAGGTACCTGTGGGATGTTGGGTCAGGTATTTGGAGTGTGGAGCTCAGGAGAGGGCTCTGCACTGGAAATACAAATTTGGGGGCTGTGTGGTTAAGGGGTGGCAGGTGCCTTTCAGGGAGTGAGAAAAAGATCCAGGATGAAATCTCACCCTTTTGTGGTCTAGTTGACACAAAGAGCCCATAAATGACACTAAGAATGATAGCGCAAGAGGTAGCAGGAAAACCGGGAAAGGAGATATGGAACTCAGTGGAAGAATGGGTGGCTCAGAATCAGAATGTGGACAGTGGGACAGGCCTAGTCTGCTTGCTGGTCTCCTGGATATTTTTATGGAAAGGGGTATTTCTGCCACCCTGCAGCTTGATCTGAAACAAGACTGTCCATGGTGCTTGGGCTGACATTTCAAAAATGGAAACTTGAGCCTTACTGAAGCCCTTCCCCAATGCTCTCCTCCCCGCTCCTCACAGAGATGAGCCATGTGCCTGGGGAGGCTGGCAGGAGGGCCGGACCAGGATGGGTGGGGGCAGCAGATGGCTCAGGGCCCACTCCTTTGGTGGCAGGAGTCAGCACAGCTGTTGGGCAGAGCCTCCTGCAAGTTTAATGGGATTGAACAATTGCTGGGGATTAGCTGGTGGAGATCAGAGAGGGAGATCACAGTGCAGGCCCTTCCTGGGTGGACAGTTCACTTCAGACGTCTGCTGGTGGATGTCTGAGTGCACCGGGACGGAGGCCACCTTGCTTTACAGCGGTCCTGTACACAATGGCCTTGTCCCTGTGCCAGTTTATAAATTCAAGCCTTACTTTAAGTTACAGGAGTTCCCTAAAAACTTTCAGGATTGTGGGGCTAGACCTGTGATGAGCCTCCGGGCCCGTCCAAATCCGAGAAGATGGGGCTCTTGGTTCTTCTTGTTCTTGTCGGCATGACGTGTCAGAAAGTGTGGGGAGGGTGGAGAAATTCGGCTCCCCCTGCCGAACTCAGGGATATTTGATTCTTGGCACAGACAAGAAACACGGACCTGAATTCTAAAAGTTGCAGCTTCTTTGTCTTTACTCTTTGCTCTGTGTCTGCATCTCTGTGGCCCTCTTTCCTCTCAGGCACAGTGAACAACACGGCTGGGGTCATCTCTCCATTGCCCCACAGGTCGCGGGAAACAGGTCATGCCCTGACAACCTTGGCTGCTGCTTGGAAGCCTGTGTCCTTCCTTATCTCGTATTGTTAGCCCAGAATTCAGGATCCATGCATAAAGAGCCACTATTTGTCATCTTGCCTGAGTGCATGAGCATGCTGGAGAGATAGACCTCTGGTTCCAAATTATTTTTTGAATAATGGCAGCTCTCTCGGGGGCCCTTGCTGACCCTGGTGGGGCTTAATTATGGTATATTAAAGGACTAGGGTTTATTTAAGTAACAGGATCATTAGGAGAGGCACGTTAGGCATGTTCCCAACAGACTGGGTGCTGGGCACGTCTTCCAGGGGCTTGGAGCCCTGCTGTTCCACGCCCTTTTCCCTCAGAAAGCTCTTCCCTGTCCTCATCCACACTTCCACGTCCCTCCCCCTCAGTTCCCAGTTGTTCCAGGACCCAAGGCTTTACTGCTGGCCATAATGATGGAACACATCCTAAGAATTAGTGCCCTGTGACAGGATAGACTGGTGGTCTCTTCTGTCCTCTCCCCTCTCTCTTCTCCACGTGGCTGACTCTACTTGTTCTGTAAAACTAATTTTGGGGCCTCTTCTCTGCTCTCCCTGAGGTTGCTGGGCTTGTCTCTCATAACACACATCACATTACAGTTTGTTTGTTTTTTGTTGTTGTTTTGTTTTGTTTTGTATTTTTCTGCAGCTGGAAATGGGGAGAGACAGTCAGACAGACTCCCTCATGCGCCCGACCGGGATCCACCCGGCACGCCCACCAGGGGCCACGCTCTGCCCACCAGGGGGCGATGCTCTGCCCCTCCGGGGCGTCGCTCTGCCACAACCAGAGCCACTCTAGCGCCTGGGGCAGAGGCCAAGGAGCCACCCCCAGTGCCCGGGCCATCTTTGCTCCAATGGAGCCTTGGCTGCGGGAGGGGAAGAGAGACAGAGAGGAAGGAGAGGGGGAGGGGTGGAGAAGCAAATGGGTGCTTCTCCTATGTGTCCTGGCCGGAATCGAACCCAGGTCCCCCGCACGCCAGGCCAACGCTCTACCGCTGAGCCAACCGGCCAGGGCCAGTTTGTTTGTTTTTTGTTTTTGAGATATAATTGACATACAGGACTGCGTAAGTTTAAAGTGTCCAGCATAATGACTTGACGTACATATTTTGCGAATGTGGGATTTTATAAATGGCAGGAAAATATCCACAACATAAAATGACCGGTTCCACTATTTTTAAGTGCACAGCCCAGTGGCATCGAGAACATTCACGCTGTTGTGCGGCTGTCACCACCGTCCTTTCCAGAACGTCATCGTCCCCAACGGAAATAGCACAGCCGTTAATCACCAACTCCCCAGGTCCCCTCTCCCTGGCCCTTGGCAACCGTCATTCCACTTTTTGTCTGGGTGAATCTGACTACTCCAGGTGCCTCAGAAAGTGGGACGATACAGTATTTGTCCTTTTGTGACCGGCTCATTTCACTTAGCATAATGTTCTCGAGATTACTCATGTCCTAGCATGCGTCAGAATTATCTTCTTTTTTAAAGGCTGAGTAATGTTCCACTGTATGTATTTACCCCATTCATTTCTGTCCCCCTGTCCATGGACACGAGGGTTGTTTCCACCTTTTGGCCATTGTGAATGATGCTGCCGTGAACACAGGTGTGTAAACATCTGTTCTGGTCCCTGCTTTTAATTCTTTTGGATACGGACCCAGAGTGGGATTGCTGGGTCACATGGTAACTCTATGTCGATTTTTTTTTTGAGGAATCGTCATTCTGACCACACTGTGGTGTTCATTTTGAGTCTCTCCCCGCACCCCGTCCCCCGACTTGCAGAGAAGGGCTGCGCACTTCACCTTTGGCCTCCCCCCCAGCCCCGCCCGGCAGGCTGTTTGGCCAAGAGGTCCTTGCTCAGTGAGTGTTTGTTACACTGACTTAGACAACTGAGGAATACCCTGGTGCCAGCCAGAGAACTCGCCCCAGAAAGCCAGCGAGCTTTATATAAGAGGACTCAGAAGGCTGTGTGATATCACTCCCTGACTGCCAGGGACTCTCACATGATGAAGTGAAGAGAAAGCAGGAGAAATATTTTTACAGAAAGGAGCCCTTGTGATTAAATTGAGAGCAGAGGACAAGGCTCAAGGCCGCAGACTGAGTTCTGTCAGCTTCTTTCTTTTTCTTTCTTTTCTTTTTTTCTTTCTTTTTTTTTTTTTTTTTTACAGAGACAGGGAGAAAGTCAGAGAGAGGGACAGATAGGAACAGACAGACAGGAAGGGAGAGAGATGAGAAGCATCAATTCTTCGTTGTGGTACCTTAGTTGTTCATTGACTGCTTTCTCATATGTGCCTTGACCAGGGGGCTACAGCAGAATGAGTGACCCCTTGCTCAAGCCAGCGACCCTGCGCTCAGGCTGGTTAGCCCCCCGCTCAAGCCAGATGAGCCTGCACTCAAGCAGGCAACCTCAGGGTCTCGAACCTGGATCCTCCACGTCCTAGTCCGATGCTCTATCTGCTGAGCCACCTCCTGGTCAGGCTATTAGCTTCTTTCTTTTAAGGGTACCTGGATTAGCCTTCCCTACCTGGATTATTATTTACTTGAGAAAAACTCTGGAGTCACCAAAGATTGTCACGAGAGGAGTGACTTTGCGAGATTCTAATATCCCTCTCCATAAAAGCTGGGTCCTTGGGTCACCACAGCCTTGCCATGGCTGTCTAGGGACTTTGAGATGAACTTGAGGACATTATGCCTCTTGTCCATTGTTGCAGAACGTGGAGTCAGTTGGGGCAGTTACTTGAAGCCGCACCCTGTTGGGTTACTGGGCCCAAACAGAGGTAACAGTAAGAGGCTGGTTTACTCCGTCGAGACAGGCCATTGTGTAGAGAGTGCCGAGCTGTGATATCAAGTGGGTGGGGGACCGAGGGGAGCCTGAGGTTCCGATGCTGCAGGCAGCTGTCCATGTGGAACCCAGGCTGCTGTCCTGGCTGTGACAGGGCCATTGAGAGGAGCAGATGAGGTGCATATATGACCCATCTTGAAACCTTTCTGTCCCTTGCTGTCTAGGTAGTCAGTCAGTCTGTCTCTTACATGCCCATTGCCTTGGCTTGTTTCTGGCCCCTGAGCATGGCCGAGGCCTTCCATCCTTGGTCTGTCCCACACACTCCAGTTAGAACTGGTGTCTGAGAACGTCATTCTAACTGCCTAGAAAGCCCTGGAAAAGCTTGTCATCCCCTGTAGAAAACCGAGGGAGCAAAAGTACTTTGTTGTTTTGTTTTGCATTTATTTAACCACTAAAGAAGATGACAAGTTTCTTTTTTCCTCTTTGTCCCATATTAACTTGGTTTTGGTGCCTTGTATGGTAGGCTCTCAGAGATACCGAGTGAATAATTTAAAAGAGGATTGGGCATGGAAAGGTTGGGCGTGGGCTTGCTCAGAGGCAAAAGGACGGACTGACGGACGCCATCCGCCACTTTCCCTTCCTGGGAGTCCAGACTTTGAATTTTCAAGGCCTCCTTTCTCTTCCTTGACTCAGAGTATCTAAGATACTTAACCAATGGACAGCCTTCCATTGAGCGATTCCCCATCAGCTTTAAAACCTACTTCTCAGGAAACTACTTTCACCATGTCGTGCTGGGGATTTACTGCAATGGCCGTTACGGCTCTCTAGGGATGAGCCGAAGGGCTGAGCTGATGGACAAGCCGCTGGCCTTCCGGACTCTGAGTGACCTTATCTTTGACTTTGAAGACTCCTACAGGAAATACCTGCACACAGTCAAGAAGGTCAAGATTGGGTTGTACGTCCCCCACGAGCCTCACAGCTTCCAGCCCATTGAGTGGAAGCAGCTGGTCCTCAATGTCTCAAAGATGTTGAGGGCCGACATAAGGAAGGAGCTGGAGAAATACGCCAGGGACATGAGGATGAAGGTAGGTGCTGGAAGCAAACGAGCGACGCCGGAGAGGGCCCCACCTCCTCTCGCTGTCTCCCCAGCCCCGCATCGCCCCGCGTTTCTGGGACGGTCGCACGTTTCTTGAGCTTATCTTGCTTGGTGGCCACCCTACTAAAACAAAAAAGATAAGCCCTTCGCTATTTGACATGGACAGTTGAAGTCTCTTGTGTATATACTACTCCAGATACCAGAGCTAAAGGCCACTTAGATGGTATGGTTGAAGCAACGTCTCGGTCTGCAGCTCCTTCTGTGAAATCATCGAAAATGTTAGTCATTATATCCTAAGGTTCTTGTTCTGCTTTGTCTTTATATAATCAGAGTGGCCAGTCATCCATCCCAGTTTCCCTGAAACTGAAGGGTTTCCTGGAATATAAGACTTTCAGGACCAAAAACCAGGGAAGTCCTGGATAAACCAGAATGAGTGAGCAGGTCACCCACCTTTATAACCTATTTCAGAGTCATTTATATCTCTGCTTTGCTTGTAAGCATCAAAGCCCTTTGGCAAAAATTTCTGACCTGGTATCACAATAGCAGACCAAGCTTGCACTGTGGTGGCTTTGTATAAACTAGACTCATAAGCCCTTCTTCTCTCTACCGTGTCACTTCCGATATGACAGGATGCCTGCTTGTCCTTGTCCCTCCAGGGCTTGTGGAGTCACTGAGAGAAAGCTTGTGCAGACACTGAGGACCACAGGGGAAAGGGATTATCCTAATTCAGGCTTGGTTATGCTTAGCACATGGGGACTTGTCATCTTCACTCTGCGGGACCTGGAATGAAGATTCTTGACAAATGGAAACCCTCTGTGCTTGTGTGGGTGGAGAGTCCGGGGAAACAAGCTGATTTCTGGGGCAGTGTGGGTGGGGCTTGGCCTTCCCCAGAGAGGAGCTTGCTGAGCAACGAAGCAGTCCCAGGAGGCCGAGGCACTGGGCTCCGCTCCTCTCTCTCCGCCCTGCTAAAGGGAGCACAGTGGAATCGTATTGTCCCCTAGGGAGTGGTACCTTTGCTTCTCAGCAGTGCAGGATGAGAGTAGGACATCTGTGTCTCAGACCACGGCCTGCCAGTCTCCCAGCTCAGGGCCTCCTGAACCGTGGGATCCGTGAATGGGCCGGGGCCGGGACGCTGTGCTGTAGGAAGGGCCCCAGGATGGGGGGCCCCCGAGAAACCAGGGCGGTAACTCCGCGTATCTCCTTCAGATCCTGAAACCTGCAAGTGCCCACTCTCCAACCCAAGTGAGAAGCCGGGGAAAATCCTTGTCCCCGCGAAGGAGACAGACGAGTCCCCCACGACGGCTTGGCAGGCGAGACAAGTCGTGAGTAGTATTTCCTCAAGCCCAGCACACACAACGGTGGGGTTGTCCTGGCCCTGGGGACAAAGCTGTGTCCTGGGCTTGGCATTTGAACCAAACAATGATCTCCAAGAGGGCCGCCCCTCTTTCAGGAGACATCTCTACAGGAAAGGCACATTTGCATACGTATCACCCCTCTTCCTCCTACTCTACTGACAGTCAGCTGTAGACACAGTTGGAGGATGTAGAATTAGGCCCCTGAGTGTGGAGCTACTGTGGAGCTAGGTGACCTTAAGCGTGTCATGAACCTTTTCTGGGCTTAAGTTCTCTCGCCCTGCCCCCCTCCCCCCAAACAGGATTGTTGGAATTGATGAACTTTCCTAAAACGCTGTAGCCGTCTGTACCCAGCAGAAAGTGTGAGCACCCTCTGTGGATGGTGGCATCAGAAATACCCACAAATCCATTCCCTTCCTAGACTGATTGACTCTCCCTGTTTTAGCTCTGAGGCCAGTGGTTCCACACCTACTTCTTAGGTCAAAATAACCCACTTAAGAAATGACAGGTCGGCGCTGCTGAGAATGCCCAGAGTAACGGGTGATGATCTACTGGCAAATACACTGCTCACAAAAATTAGGGGATATTTTATTGCTTAATATTCATTTTCAAATATCCCCTAATTTTTGTGAGCAGTATATTTGGGCCATAGTGACACTGGGAAAAAATGATGCTTTCATTAAGAAGGGTGGCGTGCTGTGTCACTTGAGGCTCTCACCGTGCTGGGACCTTGTGGCCCTGGGCACAGAGGTCCAGGTGGAGCCCCTGCTCGGCTGCACATTAGCCTGTGGCCTGCGCCGGTCCTTCTGGAGCCTTCGTCTCCTCATCGACTGAAAGGGTAAACATGCTTTCCCTGCCTGTCTCTCCGGGCGTTGTCAGGAGCAAGTTAGAAGATGTCATGGGAAAAACTAGTGACTGACAAACTGCCTTTGCACAAGCATATCATTATTGTCACGTCCAGCCAGTAGAGTAAGCAGGTAGGGTTTTACAATTTTCACTCTCCGGTGAATAAACCAGAACACAAAACAAGTTTGTTATTTGAACTGAGTCTCGTAGCCGGTCAGTGATAGAACAGGGGCTAGAACCCAGCTTCCCTGATTCCGGGAAGGAGGTGGCGGAGGGTGGTGTCGGTTCTGTCTTTGGAAGAACAGGATAGGACAGAGTATTGTCAGTGTCAACATAGGTTCCCTGTTTGCCTCCATTCCCCTTCCCACTGCCAAGCCCAGGGTTCAGAACCTACAGCCAGAAAGGTCTTGGCTGAGATGACCCTGGAGTCCAGGGTCTAAAGGGGAGAAATGGCAAAGTGGGAGGGTTGGGTGGTCCTATAGCAAGAGCAACTGGAGAGCGGGATGGTTTCGGCATGGGTTTGTTATTTAGGGAGCAGGGTGGCTTTAAACCTTTCTCCCATGGCCTCTGACCCTAATCTTGCCCTTGATGCTAACCATCACCCTTGACCCTGACCCTGACCCCAACCCTAACCCTATCTCATTTCTCATTCAAACATCCATTCATTGCTTTCTCTAACAAAGTAGCAGTTGTCTCAGAGGACTATGAACATGGAAACCCTCCCCAGAGGGTCATTTAGCAGAGAGTGAGTGACCCAGAAATAGGAATCTGATTGCTCAGGAAGCAGGGGAGGGGCCTCCTAATCTGGTTTATCATCCCTTCTGCCCAAAGAGGGCTGAGTCCTTCCCTCAGGAGCTCCCCATCTTCAGCAAATGGTGAGCAGTCCACAAAGGCTGCTCTTCCCTCTAGGCTCGGGTCCAGAGCATGCAAAACCCTAAGCATTCTACCTGATGGGTTCAGGCACAGAAAGGATGGAGCTGTGGCCTTTTAAGACGATTTCTGTTGGATCCATTTTACTTGGACCTGTAAGAACTTTGCAGTCCACGGCGTGTTAAGTTTTTAACCAGAAGTTACCATGGTTGACAAGGAATGGTAAAGCCAATACAATCTTAGAAACTGGTTGTGCAGACAAAAGTCAGGATGATAAGCTAGGTGGTGGTGGTGGTGGTGGTTGGAGAAAAGTGGAGGAAGAGGGTGCCTTTGAGTTTGCCCTGTGGAATCTGAGGTGCTTCATAGGCACCAGCAGAAGTGTCCTAGGAGCTGCTGAAAAGGCAAGTCTGGAGTTGGAGGAAGTTGGGGAATAGAGATGATGATATTAGAACCATGTACTTAGAAGTGATGGTGGAAATGGTAGCTGGATGAGTTTGCGAGGAAAGAGAAGTGATGTCAAGGCCCTGACTAGGGCCAGAGGAAGAATCAGAACAGGAGACCAGAAAGGAGTGGTCAGAGCGTGAGGTGGGAGCAGGAGTGTGCCTGCCCGAGGAGAGCTGTTTGGAGGGTGGGAGGAAGAAAAGTAGGGGACATGAGGGAGGGTTTGAGGTGGATGAGTAGGTAGAAGTGGCTGGTCTAAATGGCTTTTAGGACTCATGGCTGAGTCCTCTAGTGGGAGTGAGGAAGAGAGGGTGCATTATCAGAAAGGGCTGTGCTCAGCACGAGGGCCCAGTGGGCTTGCTGGAGGAGAGAAGGGTCCTCAAACTTGAGCAGCAGAGACTCACCCACAGGGCTTGTTGAAACAGACTGGGCCCTCCCCCAATGTTTCTGATTCAGCCTGAGAACGTGCGGTCCTAGCCAGTTCCTGGGAGATGCTGATGGGGATGGCCTAGGGACACACTTGGAGGCCCATAGTTTGATCAGTCAGAACAGGAGAACTGATTGGGGGTGGCGGTGGGGGTGGGGATCGCCTTAGAAAAAAACATTGTCAAGAAGAAGGTCTGGCCTAGCGTGCGGAGGACCCGGGTTCGATTCCCGGCCAGGGCACACAGGAGAAGCGCCCGTCTGCTTCTCCACCCCTCCGCCGCGCTTTCCTCTCTGTCTCTCTCTTCCCCTCCCTCAGCCGAGGCTCCATTGGAGCAAAGATGGCCTGGGCGCTGGGGATGGCTCTGTGGCCTCTGCCTCAGGCGCTAGAGTGGCTCTGGTCGCAACATGGCGACGCCCAGGATGGGCAGAGCATCGCCCCCTGGTGGGCAGAGCGTCGCCCCCTGGTGGGCGTGCCGGGTGGATCCTGGTCGGGCGCATGCGGGAGTCTGTCTGACTGTCTCTCCCTGTCTCCAGCTTCAGAAAAATGAAAAAAAAAAAAAAAAAAAAAAAGAGGAAGGTCTGCTGAGATGGGCAGATGAGGCCATCAAGTGTGCCCACCCCTGCTTGGTCTTCTAGATAATGGGGTTGCTTAGGAAAGCTAGAGGGTGTGACCCTGGCCTGGCCCCCATGGCTGGGCCCCACTGCAGTCCCTCTGGGAGGAGCCCAACTGCTCATTCTCCCCTGGACCCGATGGAGAAGCCCGGTTCTCTGTCCTCCCCCAGGCTGAGCCCATGCCCTGATCTCTGGCTACTTCTTCACGAAGCCAAGGCAGGCGACCAGGCCCGGGACAGCAGAGGACAGTGTTAGACTGCCTTAGCTGTGAGTGCAAAGCTACCCGCCGGGGTTGGGCCCCATCGCCTTCTCCCATCCTGCCCACTGGAAGCATAGGCGTGGGCCTGGGAATGGGGCAGACTAGGGAGAGGAAGGGCTGGGAAGGAAGACCTGCAGAAGGGGGTTCATTTCCATCCTCCTCCTCCTCCCATGCACAGTGGGGGGAGGCGGGGGGGGGGGGCGGGAGCACAGGTGATGGTTCATGGTTCAGTGAGAACACTTTTCCAGAATGGGGAAGAGTGGCTGTCGACAGCCCCTGGGTCCCCCAGACCCATTCCCCTCCCCCAGCCCTTTCTCCTGGGCAGAGCTCTCTTCCCTGGGGTCTTCCTTCATAGACTCCTCCCAAAGGGTCAGAATTTAGGGATTTCCCCTACCCCCCCCCCCCCACTAGAACCAGGTGGCCTTGGAAGAGTTTTAGCTACAAGGGAGCCCAGGTGGCGTCTGGGTTCCTGTGGACAATTTTTATGAGCCAATCTGTGGTTATTCTTGGTGGCAGAAGCCCTAGCCACTTCTTTTCTCTTTCATCCTAAAGGGCAAATATCTTGGCTGAAGTTTCAAAATGGATTGAGGTGTTACAAGGAGAGGAGATTTTCTCCCGGCTCGGCTTGGCTGCTCCTACAGGGGAAGCCTGAGCTTTAGCCCTGGGGCGGGGATTACAGGGTCTGCCCCGTGGGAGAAGAGGAAGTGAGAGGGGGAAATGAGAGTAGAACAAGGGGCCACGAGAGGCGGGGACTGAAGCACCAAGCCCCGCCCTCCCCTGCCGGGTCTCCACACTAGAGCCCCAACGCCCTGGTTGCTAGAGCTGTGTCTGGAGAAAAGCAGCGTTTCAGCGCCTGCGCATGCCTTCGCCAGGCAGGCTCTTCTCCAGGTAATCGAGCTTTGGGCAAGGAAACGAGAAACGAGTATTGGTTATGACCCAATAACTCCCCCAACTCTGGGAACCCTACTGTAGAATGGTTAGGACTCTGTAGGGTTTGGTGACTCCGTCCCTGAGTTATTATTTCAGCATGACATAAGGCCACCCTGTCATTTCTAAATGTGTTGGGTGCCATAATGCAGCCCAGGAGTGGCCCAGAGGGTGGAGAATGCCGCAGCAGGCAAGAGGTCCGTCAGCTGTGGGCTCCCAGTCCGTGTCTGTGTTTAATTTTAGTGGCTTGCTCCCCGCAGCTGGGGCTACTTCCAGCCCTGCATTCCTCTCCGTTTTTGCACTTGTCGGACTAATCCTTTTGGAAGGGAGGATCAGTGTCACTGGGATGGCAGTGGAGTCGGCCGAGTGGGAAGGCCCATAACGATGCTGCGCTAGCGCAGCTGAGATCAGTCTCAGAGGGAAACAGACCCCGCACTCCCCACTCACGAGTCCTTTCTCACACTCTGCTCCCTGAGCAGTGTTTTAAGCACGTTCCACACAGAATAGTCGAGTTGTGGCCTGCGGTTCTTTTTTTTTTTTTTTTTGTATTTTTCCGAAGTTGGAAACGGGGAGGCAGACAGATTCCCGCATGCGCCGGACTGGGATCCACCCGGCATGCCCACCAGGGGGCGATTCTCTGCCCATCTAGGGTGTTGCTCTGTTGCAACCAGAGCCATTCTAGCACCTGAGGCAGGGGCCACAGAGCTGTCCTCAGCGCCCAGGCCAACTTTGCTCCAATGGAGCCTTGGCTGTGGGAGGGGAAGAGAGAGACAGAGAGGAAGGAGAGGGGGAGGGGCGGAGAAGCAGATGGGCGCTTCTCCTATGTGCCCTGGCCAGGAATCGAACCCGGGACTCCTGCACGCCAGGCCAACACTCTACCACTGAGCCAACCGGCCAGGGCCTGGCCTGCAGTTCTTAAAGAGAGAGGGAGATGGGGGCTGAGATCCTTGTTTAAAAGCTCTTCTGTGAACTCAGTTAAACCCCCATCTTCACAATTACAGGCCTCAGTCCCCTTGTGGCTCTTTCTTCACTGAGGGGTGTCCACAGTGGTTCTTGGGGGTGGTGGTGCAGGATGCCCTCAGAGGCAGAAGGGTTAGGAATGGGGTGAGAGGGGAAGTGAAGAGGGTGCTCCCCACTAGGGCCCTGGGGTGCCAGGGGCAGGAAGTGTCTCACAGAGCTCAGGACCATCCTGCCCAGTTAAGAACCAGCTCAGCTGAAGTGCAGCTGAGAACCCCAAGTGTTCTTAGATGTCCTTCCCAGCTCTGATAGGATGCGGCTCTAGCTTGCTGGCTGTGACCTGGGAGAGTAAGGGCGAGGGGACAGTGGCTTTCTGGCTGGACTGCCCGTGTTAGCATGAAAGTAGCTCTTGCCACTTAGAGTGACCACGGGGAACCTTCTTCTGAATTGGGGCAGGAGTCCCTGAGGACGCACGAGAACCTCTGCCTTCTCTCCCTGTTCTGGTTCCTTTTCCCTCCGTCCCTCCTCCACTCTTCCTTGCTGTTCATGATTCTTTTCCTCTCTTTTTTCTTCTTTGATTTGCCTTCTTTGTCATCTTGCTCAGTCTGGAAAGACCCAGTTTTTACCCACCCACCCCACAGTTCTTTCCTGCTGGGTTTCTGTCCTGTGTGTCTCCTTTGTGACTCACACGGAACACTCCGTTTCTGACACTGCTGGTCACCAGATGCGTGGTTTTCCCCACACCATGCGATATTCTCCGTGACACCAGCTGGGTGTCCTACAATTCACTCAATTCTGACACTGTCTACCAGGAGATAGCATCAGGTCCCACGGGTTAAGGGCTCAGTCCTACGAGACGACCGCCCACAGCACACACACTTCAAATGCTGGTCAGAAGCCGAGGTTATCTCTGGTGCTTCTGACCAACCGGCTATAGATCAGAGGTTTCATCGACTCCCTCCTCAGGTTCAGCTGACTTGCTAGACTGGCTCACAGAACTCAGGGAAACACGTTTACCAGTTTATTAAAGGATACGATTACAAATACAGATGATCTGCCAGATGAAGAGATGCACAGGGCGAGAGGTTTTGAGAGCAGTGTGTCCCCGTGGAGTTGCCGTGTCACCTTCCTGGTGTAGATGTTGTTCGACAGCCTGGAAGCTCTCTGTACCCCATACTGTGGGGATTTCTTTGAGGCATGATTGATCATTAACTCCATTTTCAGCCCTTATCTCTTCTCAAGAAAATGGGGGGTGGGACTGAAAATTCCAAGCTTCTAATCATGGCGTGGCCTTTCCGATGGTCATTTTCCCCACCGAATAGCCATCTGGGATCCACCTAGAGTCCCCTCATTCCTACAAAAGATGTGCCTAGTGCTCTAATCACTTAGAGAATGTCAAGGGTTTTAGGACCGTTGTGCTGAAAATGGGGATGACAACCAAATTAAATATTTATCATAAATCAATGTCACAGTTTCTGTGGCAGGTCATAGCTCTAGTGGGCTTTGCTCACCCTGCTGGAGACCCCCGGGTTGCAGAGGTCAATAGCCCCACCTTAAGACAAGGTCCCCTTTCATTGCTGGGCCACACGTTGGACAGTGGAATCCTTGCGCCATCCTGTCATGAGGTTCAGGAGGATGTCTTCAGGCATCTGATTGAGTGAGGGCGAAGTCTGGTGCTGTTTAATGAAATCATGAAGAATCAATTTGGTTCCATGGTCTAATCACATTGACAGTGTGCTGAGTGGGGTCCAAGAAGTCATTCTCTTCAAATGAGGAAATATCCCTAAGGGTAGGAAGGAGAAAATTTATTTAGCATGGAAGGCAGAGGGTAACAGGAGGAGAGGGTGGGGGGGAGTGAGAGAGAGAGAGAGAGAGAGAGAGAAACTAGCAAGGCTATGGAGGGAAATATAAAACCTTCAAGCTGCTGTGGGGTTTTTTCCCAGAAGCCCAGAGAAGGTATTTCCAGCTCAGAGGATTGCCCAGCTTAGCTTCCCGTGGGATTTTACATGGTCCAGCTCCCTGGGGATGCTTAGAGAACCCCATGGGCTGTATCTGGGGGACCGCCCAGGGTCTCCGGAGCTGAATACTGTGGACAGTTGGGCAGGGTTGGGGCTCCTACTGGGCTCTCCATCACAGAAAAGAGGGGAAGCCAGGCCCTGGAATCTCAAGAGCCTCTGGCTCTTGGTCTCTGGCAGGAGCCTCTCATGTCAGGAGGGCTTGAAGGAAAGAGCAAAGGGCTGGAGAGTCTCTTCAGAGCCAACTCTGTCTTGGCTGAGGCCTGTTGACATAGCAGCTTCAGCTGTCGGCCTTGTCAGCTGCCAGCACTGGTGTCTCCTGTCCTGGGAAGTAAGGCATGCGAGCAAGGAGCAGGACTGGCCTGGAATGAGGGGGACAGGTGTGAACCAGCCCCATGTCCCAATGTTCCTCCAGAAGAGGCCTACTCAAATAGGCCACAATCCTACACCGGGGCCTGGCCTGACCTGACTCCTGTCACACTCGATAAGAGAGGCTCAGAACCGAGGGTCTCCAGTTCAGCTTGTAAATGCTGGGCCAACACCAGCCTGATTTAATCTGTCCCACATCCTCAGCAGACTAAGAGGCGTTGCACCTTTACCGTACATCCCTTTGTAGACTCCCGAGTCCACAAAGAATATCGCGCAAGGCTGTGAGGGAGAGTGCATGCGGACACGTGGGCATGTGCCCCCACCCCAAGGGGTTGTGACCTCAGGGGAGACAGGAGCAAGAAGCACAGAGGACCGACTGGTGACCTGTGCTTCGCCATCAGGCAGCCGTGGGTGGGCACAGGTGTACCATGTCCCGGAAGTGTCTCACATGTGAGGGGGAGAAGCAAGAGGTACGTTTGCATCAGAAGAAGGGGAATGGATGGATGTTGGTTCCACTGAGAGTAGGGAGTGCTGTTTGTCCAGTGACCCTAGACCTAGAAGGTTCTTGGCACAAAGTGTTGCTAAATCAATTCTTGTGAATGAGTAAGTAGCAAGCAGGTCACAGGAGCCCTGCTTTCCCGGCTGCCACTCGGGCCCTTGGACCCACCCTGCAAGCTGCCGAGCAGGTGAAGGCAGGTGTTGAGCGGTGAGGACAGGAGATGCCCCCACACAGCCCTTACCCACAGGGGCAGGAAAGGGCCCGAGTGCTTTGGAGGGAACCCTAGAGGCTTTCCTTCCACTTACTGCTTCTTTTCTTAAACCCAGTCCCATAGACAGATGCCAACTTGTGTGTTCAGCCCCAGGATGTGATGTCATTCCCAGTTTGGTCCCCAAACACATGCTGCCATCGCTTTTTGGTTCTGTGGCTTCTTGGGGCTTTCCTGACCTCAGCATCTGGTCCAGCTGAGGTGCTTCCCGGGCCCTGAGGCTGCCCAGGGGGTGTGGGAGACTCGCTGTGCCGCACGGAGGAGGTGGCTTACTCTCCCCGACCTGTCAAGGGCTAGGCAGCAGTGCTGGATCCTAGAGGTGTTCCCACAGAACACCTTCTCAGGGGTCCACCGCCTCTCCTCCCCAACCCGCCTCCTCTGCATAGCTGACCTCTGCTCTGCTGACCCTGGAGTACAGGCCTGAGGTTGAGGTTCAGGGCAGACTTGGGACCAGGCCATCAGCAATCACCCACTTCTCCCTGGATACATTGATGTGACAACAGACGCTACTGGGATTACCCATTTGTGTGTCCCCCCATCTCCTCCCACAAAATTGCACAGAGAAGTCCTGATCCCTCTTCCTGTAAAACAGAAGGCAGCTTGAGAGCCTTTCAGAAGGAAAATTTTTTTATTTCTTTTCCTTATGGGGACTGGGGAGGGGTTTGGAGAAATGTATTAATTAATATCAAATAATAACTCTGGATCCGATGAGAGGTCTGGACAAGTGCAGACCCGGCTGAGTCATCAGCCTGGTGCTTGTGTTTCTTAAAAATAAAATCCCCTTGCAGTATTCTAATTATAGCCGGGGAACCCTTGGCTGAGGCCACTCCCCACACACCAGCTCTCCCAGCCCTGGCCCTGAGAGGAGCTGGCAGGACTGCAGTGTCCCTGGCTGGGCCCACTGGCAGGTGGCAGTTGGTGATAACCCACTTCTGTCCTCCGCCAGGCCAGGACACGGCAGCCAGTGTGGCTGTGAGCGAAGGGTTTCATCTTCCAGGCAGCTCACCAGAAATCTCAGCGTAACTCATTTCCTGCCAGTACTCGCCATTTTCCCTCCTCTGGGCACCTATGGGGCGGCGGGAGGGGTGGGGATACGGTCCTTCTCCTTCGGAAGCCCTCACACGATCTGTCATTGCAGAACCACACTGAGCTTTCAAGTAGGCAGAGCCCCAAGTGGCTCTCAGAGAGTAAGGTAGAGCCTCTCCTATATGAAAAAACAACAAAACAATTTTGTTTCTGCGTCTTAGAATGTTGTTATGGTGACTTGAATTTCTAGCTTAGGACTTTGTCTTTGTTAAAATAAAAACATCCTGCCAGACCAGGCGGTGGCGCAGTGGATAGAGTGTTGGACTGGGATGCGGAGGACCCAGGTTTGAAACCCTGAGGATGCCAGCTTGAGCGCGGGCTCATCTGATTTAAGGGCAGGCTCACCAGCTTGAGTGCAGGGTCGCTGGCTTGAGTGCAGGATCATAGACATGACCCCATGGTTGTTGGCTTGAACCCAAAGGTTGCTGGCTTGAAGCCCAAGGTTGTTGGCTTGTGTCCAAGGTGGCTGGCTTGAGCAAGGGGTCACTCATCTGTTGTAGCCCCTGGTCAAGGCACATATGAGAAAGCAATCAATGAACAACTAAGGAGCCACAATGAAGAATTGATGCTTCTCATCTCTCTCCCTTCCTGTCTGTCTGTCCCTATCTCTCCCTCTCTCTCTCTGTCTCTGTCCCTAAATAAATACATAAATTAATTAATTAAAAACATCCCCTGATAAAGGTAACATAATGAAGCCCTATTGACTATTTGCATGTTAGCAAGAACTCGGCCAAAGTTTATTGAAAGAGTCAGCATATTCAGCCGTGGGGAGTCATAGATGGATTCACTAGATCCTGCTCTCGAGTTGGTCACTATCCCCTAGGCGGGCACAAGGTTTATGAACCTGCAGGGTTTTTGAACAGATGTACGAAAGGAAACGCCATAGGAAGTCAGAAAGCTCTCACGGGAGAAGGGGCACTGGGGCCGGACCTTGCAGGGCTGACACTGACAGCAAGGCACGCGGGAGGGTGTTCCACAGCCAAGGTGCAGAGGCAGGAGGGCCGTGGTGCCACTCGGATGCTTAGGAGGATGCTTTGCTTGGGTATAGGAGGACGGGCAGTTGGCCTAAGGTTAAGGACATGGGTTCTAGATTCTGGGGACAAACTCCGGCTCTACCACCTGCTAACCGTGTGACTTAGCTTTGAGAATGTTCTCTTACTTTCAGTGCCTCTGTTTTCTCCTCTGTGAAGTGGGTATAACAGTGTCATCCCCACCAGGTTGTGGTGAGAATTGATCAATCCATATACCGGTAACCCTCTGAGAACAATGCCTGGCACATAGTAGGGCCTAATGAACAACAGCTTTTTTTAATGGTGATGTCTTGGCTGGGGGAAGGCAGGGGAGAACTGGTGGAACTTCTCAGGAAAGGTTTAGAAAAAGGAGGGCAAAAACCGCAAATTTCAAGGGTGCCAAGAACGAGTACAAGGTGAGGTCTGGGGGCACACAAACTATGAAAAAAGGGAAAATTCAGTCCCTTGCGGTGGAGGGGCTCCAAAGTGAGTCAGTCAGGTGAGTGGCCCAGAAGTGGCTTCTGAGGAGGTGGCCTGAGGCTGGATGTGGCTGGGATTCTGGGGAAGCCCCCATTACAGGGCTGAGTCAGGGGCTTTCTTCTCCCCTTGACCCGCCCTGTCGTGGGTCCTGCCACTTACTTGCCAGCAGGTGCTGTCACAGGACTGAGGTAAAGAGGTGAGAGCAGACTTGTCACACCTGCAACACACTAGTAAGCTAGTGTCTTTCTAGCATCCTTTTCATATTTGAAGGCCAGGGCCTTTAAGAGTGTCAGGAGCGGAGGGGCTTGATGTGGAGGAAGATACCAGGCCAGGAAGAAAACACGGGCACTGAAGGTTCAGAAACTGGGTGAGCTCAGTAGATGCTGCCAGGCCCACAGATTCTCTTGTTAAGCACAAGGAATTGCTTAATTTTCAGAGACAATGAGAGATGAAGAGCCACCAGGGCTTAGGTCCTACATAGGGTTCCACGGAAGAGACTGACTCTTAGATGTGACTGTCTGGACTTCGTTTAGGGCAGGGGTCTCAAACTCGCGGCCCGCCGAACAATTTTGTGCGGCCCGCAGACTAATCACGAAGTTCAAAATATTTTGGATAAAATTAAGTAAGCCTAGGGGCCTACTTGTATTTTTCATTTCTCTAGCATCCTAGCTAGATATTAGCTTAGTTAACAGCAGTTGTGATGCGAACTAGTTTCTGGTCGTTTTGTGACACTGAGTAAACTGCATGTACGATTGTGCTTGTTGTACTGATTTTTTTTGTTTTCAACTGCAGTGAGAAAAGTGTTGCGTAACAGTTGCCTTTTGTAGACCTAGTGCGGCCCGCTGAACGGCTGTGATCTTGCTCTGCGGTCCACATGCTGAGTTGAGTTTGAGACCCCTGGTTTAGGGTGTGGCAGCTTGTCCTGAGTGGAATTACAGAGAACTTGCTAGAAACATGTTCCCCTTACTGTACATACTAACTTTCCTCAGGTCTACTCAGCGCCCACCGCTCCTAGCATCATGTCTGAATTAGCACTGCACGAGGAGCTAGCAGGGAAACGGTATGTTAGGACCAGCTGTGGCTGTGGGAAGGTTAGGTTGAAGCTGTGGCTGGACCATGACTCACCGCAATGTGAAAAAGGCTCGACAGAGGTTGAGGGGTTGTGCTTCTTCAGTGTACCACCTGGAGGGCCCAGCCCAGCCGTCACTTCCCCAAGAAAGAAAGGGAAAGAAAAAGACAAAGCCACTTGTCTTTTGGTGTCCCTGTAACTGACAGCCAAGCTGCCCTTCAACGTCAATCGCATTGGCTACGACTTAGTCCAAGGCCATGCCCGGCCTCAGGAAGGCTGGGAAATGTGGTTTGTATTCTATCTAGGCAGCTCTGTACCCAGCTGGAAGTCTGGGGTGTCTTTACCGAGGAGGGGAAGCATGAATGTTGAGGGGCAAACTAACAGTCTCTGCCATACACAGATCATTAGAAATAACAGCTGAACACAAACTTTTTTTAAAAAAAGATTTTATTTATTGATTTTAGAGAGCGAGAAAGGGGGGAGAGGAGTTGGAAGCATTAACGTGTAGTAGTTGCTTCTTGTATGTGCCTTGACCTGGCAAGCCCAGGGTTTTGAATCGGCGACCTCAGCATTCTAGGTCAGCGCTTTCTTTATCCACTGCGCCACCACAGGTCAGGCGCAAATGTCATTTCCATGGGGTAAGAAATATATGCTTTACATAGTTACAATATCAGGAGACGTAGTGTGGAAATCATATTTTAATTGCTCTAAGAAGGCAAAGATTCTATGAGTTCAAGCTTATTCTTTGAAAAAGTGAGTTTTTGATCACTAAATTTTCTAAAAGTAGGGTACATGGGGGAGGGGAAGCCACATAAATGCTTACGTGTAGTTGTATATTGGAAAGTGTCTTAGGAAATGTGTTTAAGGAAGAGATGGTTTTTTCACTGAATGATTTTGCAGTGACATGCTTTTTCAGATGTATTCTCAAAGGTGCACCGTGATAATACACATTCAAGTCTGGAGTAGTGACCCTGTCTTAAAGAAAACTGAGACTCAGCTGGCTGAGACTTCTTAGAGCTGCTGGCTTCCCCCAGGGCACAAACACAAGGAAGACAAGGTTTCAGTTTCAAGGAAAATTTGGCTCAGATTTTTAGTATATGGGACTTAGACCCTTGCAAGGCTCACAAGTTAGTGTGATAAAATTCAGGGTTAAAGTTGAATAAACTTGTTCAGCAACCTGTATATTTTTGAACTCTAGATCAAAAGCCTATTAAAATGTTCCTTAAGACCTAGAAAAGGTGGATTTAACAAGAGTCGAGTTGTGAGTTGAGGTTGGTGGGTGGGCTGGGGGCAGATATCACAGGGTTAAGAAAACTGAGTTGGGGTGGCCCCTGGAAATACTAACTGTTCTTTCTCCGTCCCATCCCCTCTGCCCCGCACCTGTCTTCCCCTTAGGCCTGCTCCGCCTGAAAGCAAGGTGGCTGACCTCAGCACCCTGAATGAAGTGGGCTATCAGATCCGAATTTAGGCAAGCCATACCGGCCAGCAAGAGGGCTTCTGTGGTGCTTCTCTCTGTACTTTACCCAGTGTCTTGGGGAGGAACTGCAACTATTTATTAAGAACTTGTGGATTTTATTTTTAAGGAGTCACTTGGAAACAGAATCTGAGTGGGTGGTAACAACGGAAAACAATTCACGAAGGTAAAAAAATTCATGAAGGGGCAGCCGTGGAAAGGCTCAAGTCATAACCCCCGCTGGGGTTGGAATGTCTCCCTCACTCCAGATAGAAAGGATAATACCGTAACTGTAGTTCTCTATTTTTCCATTTCCTAACATTCTTTTACTTGCTGTCAACATTATCCCTCACAAAGTAAATGTTCATGAAATCCTCCCTTTCTGTTTTTGATATAGTAAGGTAACTCAATCAGTATTAATGTTTTTTGCAGCAATAAGAGGCAACGGTTGGTGGGTTTTTTTTTTAAAAGCTGTCGATATTACCTCAGCATCTTGACATCAGATATGCAAACTTAATGGTGTTTTGGTTTTTTTTATATTCTATTTGTATTTTGTCCCCAGTATTTCCATGGGGATCTCCACAAAGTTTGGAATTCTTTCCTGGTGCATACATGTGATGATATTTAAGGTATTATATGCAAGTGTTTTGCAAGAAAGCACTGAAATTCTTCTGGCAATACGGGAAACCATTTTCAGGATCTTGGAGTTACTTCTTGACCTTAACACATACAATGACAGCAGTTTTTGTTCTTTCAAAACAAAACAATACAAAAGCACGTACAGAAGCTAGTCTATGTTCTGTCACTAGCATTTAAACTTTGCAGACTCTAGCAAAAAGCCAAAGTGGTCATGCAGTATTAGAAAAATTTAGCAGTAGGACTATTACCTCTGATGATAACAAAACTCAGAAAGGCAACGAGGCCAGGAGGGAAACAGGAGGTCTTGAGAAACAGGTACTCCTTCTGTTCACATTTCATCTGCTTTTTAAACTCGGTGTCGGGCCTTGATGCTGAAGGACTCACCGTTGTTAGGGACATGTTCTGATGTCTTATATTAAGACCAAATGGGGCGTGATGGGATTTTGTTTCACATAGCGCCCCTTCTACATTGCTTTTCAGTACGACTTGATGACATTTAAGAACTGGTATTGGAAAGTGCAGTGAATGAAAGAAGCATGGAATGCTTCTGTAAATGTCTGCAAGTCCAGTGTCACACCTGATAGTGTGACTGGTCGCTGGAGCAGTATGACTGTCTGCCTGCCCGTGGTAGTTGCAGTGTAACTTCTGGCTGCAGATCACACAGAATTCTAACAGCATCCCAGCTCTGCCTGTTATCATACCAAGAGTACAGCTTCTATTTCATTCATTTTATCTTAGTAACCATGCCAACTCATGAGACTGAAAGACCCATTTTTAAGGGAAGTCTGCTAGTCAACAGAAGCATTACTTCAGTCTCAGTGTTTCCCCTCTGGCTTTTTTTTGCCTGGCAGTGTTTATAGGAAGTTATAAAAAAAAATGAGAATGTGCTCATTCAGATTCTTTACCTGAGGGGTGACGTGGAAAGTAAAGTAACTTCATCCTTTAGCCATGTGCACATGAACTCACTTTACTCTAAAGATCAATGTTATTGCTGGGAAAGAAGGAAGTCTAATGTCCTTTACATGAACAGGAACAAGTACACATCTCAATTAGAATAAATTAGCATAAGTTAAAAACTCTGAACTTAACCACTTCATCAGTAGTACTATCAGTTGGCAGAGTTTGAAACGAGTTGTTTTTATATCTTCACAAAGCAAACCCATTTGCAGCCCACGGTCACGTTTAGTTAGTGATCATTTCATTCTCATTCTGAAAACAATACTGACTCTGAGATATCAGGTACATATAAAATATGTATCTTCTGTTTATCAATCTGAAACTTCATTATGTCCAATAAGAAGACTACTTGTAACATTGCAGTCATTCTAAGAGCTTGGAATAGGATTTCCCAAGCATTGCCTAAGTACTGTCCCAACTACAATATGGAAAGTCCATAGTTGCACGGCCTCTTGTTTCCCACAAAAAAGGGAAAGGAATCGGAACACAAGTGTTTCTAATATGCTGATGTATAAGCCTTAAAAATGCCAACTGGCTTGATGATTCAATTAAATAACTTACTTTCTTCCACACTAACATCTTGATTTTAAGATTCATTTTCCCCAAAGCAAGTAGTAGTCACAGAAACATGAAAATGCATTGAACATGTTCTTAGTTGTCACTCTATTTTTAATGCCTATGGAATGTTAATTTCTAAAAGTTGTGAGAAAGAAACCAAACTTCTACATTCTAGTGAAGTAATTTAATATTTAGACAAAACAAACAAATCATATGGTTTACCCCCCAAAATTGATTTTGAAATTGGCTACATTGCAAAAGAACAAGAATAATCTAGTTTTGAAAAAGTCATTAATGCAAGAGACATTTATGCTTAAGCCATTATGGCAACACATGCAAAGTTTAAATGAATGACAGAAAACTTGATTTTAGGCTACATGTAGTGCTGTTTTGAGTACACTTTATTTCAGAAAGTGATATTTAGTATTTTCTATATACTCTGAAATCATGAGCATTTCACTTTTTCTAAGTCAGTTATTTCATAAGGATTTTATTAATAGATATTGGTAAATAGAACTTTGGAAATCTGAATTCAGTATTCTTACTATACCCAAGGCTTTTATAAGCTAGTTTTATGTACACTCTTGTACAGTTTTTTTGACATACAATTCAGAATCTTGTTTATTCTCTTGGACTTTGTTCTGGCCAATACATTTTTTTTTAAATCTTTAAAGAAAAAACTGTGATGTTTTAGTGGGTATTTTTCTAAGTAAATGACAACTTGTATAATGGTATTTTAGAGAATGCCAGATAGTGCATGTTTCAAGTTAATGTTTTTCTCATCACTTGTATGTTTATACAGCATGGAACTTTAATAAAACCATTCTGGAAACTTCAGGATAGTGTTTCTTCTAAGAATGTAAGATGAAAAAAATAAAAATAAAAAACAAAATGTAAGTTGATGTGATTTTTTTTCTCGTTCACTTACTATATACTTGCCTTGTAAGCTAATTTGCCATTCTCTCAGCCTTGTCGTCTTCCACAGTTTTCAGACTCTATATTGGCACATCTCAATTCAATTGTAATTTAGCATCCGCCTCAGTAATAAAGGCTGAGACGGTAATGGAATACTTTAGAAGAGGCAACAGGCCAGCTTACACAGATCAGTACTCCTACCAAGAAACCTTCAGGCAGATGTACTAGTGTAATAATTTATTAGGTAATTTATTTACAAGTACAAAGTGCAAATGACTTGACATGTTTCCCCAATTCCTTAAACTCTCTGGATTCTAACTTAGTTTTTTAGGAAAGCAAAGGGTTAAAAGCAGACAGTTGCTAAATTAAAAAAAAAAAAAGGACAAGATTTAAAACATGCATATTATCTTGATAACAAAAAGAATAGTCAAACCAAAATTGCATTACTCCACACTATCCTTTTCCATTTAAAACTTGGATAGTATAGCATCTGAGGTTGTGGGAGACTTGGTTTCAGCAATTAGACAGATTTAATTGCTTTTGGCAGGTAAATACTAGACTCCAACAGTTCCCAACATTTCTGACCAAAAAAGTAAAGACAAATGGGTATTTTAGTGGAGCTTTAAAAAAATTTGTGAAAAAAGTTACAGTGACCCTTTGGCCTCCAGTCCACAAACTAATACTTCATTCTATAAGCTAAAGTACAAAACAATTTTATGGATTAACTCTCTCAAACTGAAGCACATGAAAAGGGCCTAAAATCGCAATATATTCATCAGAATAGAAAAAGAATTAAATATCCATAGAGGTTTTCAGGGATATTAATTTGTCAATAATAATCTATATATAAAGTTATTTGTTAATAAACTCACACAACGGAAAGCAGTAACCAATGAATTTTCATTTTTTTCCCCCTAAAACTAAAAGTGAATAATTACACTGTCTGTTATTAGTTGATGATGACAATATCTGCTAATTCGGACAGATTATAATGTTCTGAAAATTGTGACTAGAAAATGTGGGAAATCCTAAAACTAGAGTTAATACTGTAAGTAAGAAACCCCCAAAGTGAGAAACTGAACATTTAAAAGTATTTGCTTATTATAATTTTTACTAGGCAAATCCTTATGATTCACATGCTTTTTTGGGATATTCATCTATTTTGCTTTATTAAAAGAATGGCAGTAAGTACTTTAGTACAAAAACTTTTAAAGTATAGCTACTGCTTTCTAATTTAAAATGAAGCATTCTATTCAGAAAAACCACTGTAAAAACTTTTATAATTCAGTATAATTTAATATAAAATTACTTAGTAAAAATGCACATAATTTTTTGATTTCCCTGTCTAAAAAAAGAAAATTCATTTTTTAAGTTTAAAAATTTTTGATTCAAACACTCACATAGAGCCAACTGCAGGATTATTAGACACCCTTTTGACCACTTTATAAAAAGTCAGCACTATCTCCCACTGCTGCATCACGATAAAAGAAAACACATTTTAGAGACAAAACCACTAAAACAGTAAAAATGACTAAAGAATATTAGGTCTCCAAGTTAGTATCTCCCCACTGGACTTTTGCTGGCTTCCTCAAATTTCTGAGGCAAAACAAAAATACTCTTATAGCTGCCACTTTGTTCCAAAGACAAGTTTCCTAATAAAACAAATTTCTACAGCATTGGTTCACTAAAATAAAATATCTCCCCAGCCCAGGGATCCTTTCTCGAAACTGAATAGAAAAACGAAAAACAATTGCTAGGGAAACAAAGGCATAACCCCCACCTGTGCCTCCTGTAATGGTCTGTAGGTTACATGATAGAAGAGTAGACCTGTGTGATGTACCTCAGCCTATCCGTTTTGGTGACCTTTAGGTCCCTAACAAAATGCAGGTGAATGACATGTCTCAGGGGAGTAACAAGGTGGATTAAATAAGCTACAATTTTAAAAAGCATTATGAAGCTCCCCCCACCTCCAAACAAACTAAAATGGTTGGATACTTGTGAATGACCCAATGATTTTTGAGATGAACTAATTAGAACTCAACAAACATATGGTCCTCACAATGAAACCAGGACTTCTGGAAAGTAAATGAGTTGGGGTTTGTGAGAACTCAAAGATACTTGGGAATCTACTGTAAAACTTGCCAAAAACATGACATGGAATTTTTTTACTAAGAGAACTAAAGAATATGCACTATATTTAAAAATCACTTGTCTATTTTTACTGGAATTCAGAATAAAAAATATTTACAATTCTTTTACAATAAAGAGCATTTAGATCTCACCCATCAGGAAAATATTCTTTCATTATCAAAAAAGAAAACTGTTGTAAACTTTTTTCTTCTGATAACTGTTCCAAGCATTTAACATAACCTCTTCAGAAACTCCACAGCGCAAAAATAAACATGCAAACTCCTAAGAACAATTTTACAGTCTTTGAAAAAGAATACCAATTGAAAAGTCTATATGTAATCAAAGAGTCAGAGCTCAAGTCTGAACTTAGCCAATAAAGGCAGATGATCTGAAGAGTTATTTTCATTCGGAAGTCCATTAACAGTCCATAAGTCTTGTTCTGTAAGAAGTGACAGTCTAGCTAGAAGTTTCAAGCCACCAACCAAAGCAACTTCAGCTCCTATATTAAAGAAACAAACATATTTGGTGGAACTGTGTCAATAGGTTATTATGAATTAATCACACAAGTGTTTTTTTCTAAACAACGATAGAACTTGAGACCCCTCTGGAAGTCTACTTATGAAGCAATTTTAAGAATATGATTACATTTTTACTAATATAAATTGTTAAAAAAAGTTTTTGGAATATGACTAAATATTTATTCATGTAACCTGATTATAATTATCAAATACAAAGAAGTTTCAGATTTTTAAAATATCAATGTAATAAGAATGTTAAGAGTAATCTGAGATGGACAACTGTATAATAAATTCATCCATTAACCATTCTATAGTTATATAAAACCACAGACACAGACACAGCCACAGCTAAGTAGGAAATTTATAAGGTGACTGGAGAATTTATAATTTGGCCCCAGAGATTCAGGTACCCACAAGTAGTAAATAGAAAAGGACATGCTCTTAATGTTAAAATTTGAGATGCTGGTCCATGACATACTTCTGCCACCCAGTGACCAGTTACTGCATGACAACCACCAGAACCATAATATATACAAATTCCAAGTAGCAGGCCCATTTTGTAGAGTTGATCTAATGGGGAGGAGTAAGCCATCTCCTGAGTATTATTTATAAGGTTATCCTCAGTAGGAAGAAAAAATAAAGGGAAAAGGGGAGAAGAAAAGTAGCACAAAACAATGCAAGAGATAAATGGCAAAATCAGAAAAGACAACACATTTTGTACTATCAAAGTTATCTGAATGGTATTTTTTTACTTCCACTTACATGAAACTGCATCTTCTCCACATTAAATCCTTTGATTAATAAAGCCTTATTTTCACTGAATCATGTGAAGAAAAGTGTTTTATCACCTTTGCTTTTTGAAAACACAGTCATGGACTTCTCGTTCCAGAAAACCCAATATTCCAAGGTCAACAGACAAAACTGTCTATTGTTGGAAGTATCGAAGGCAATGTGTGGCCGCAGAATTTAAGTACCGACTATATGATGCTAGTAGCACATGAAAACAGTAAATTCAGAGCAAGGAAAACCAAAGGGCAATAGGAAAGACCTAAACTCAGAGGGTGACTGGACTGCAGGTTAGAGCTGAGGTTGTAAGTCTTAGGTACTAATCTGCTTTGAGGTGTTTCACTGCCTCCATCTTCAGCAGGTGATTAACTGATTTATTCAAATACAATACCTCTTTAATGTCTAAATCCAGAACCTCATCTGGCTGTTCAGCTGACTCTGTCAGCTGCAGCCTGAGGTTTCAGTTACTGCATCACACTCAGAATTGAAGACCAGATGCTTTCTTTACCTGGCTGCCCGGCAACATCCTCCTTTTCCACAGAATAGAAAATATAGTCCACGGTGATGGCACTTCGGGAATGACACGTGGTCACTTCTGGGATTCCAGTGTCAGGAAGATAATGTGAATAAACAGACGACAAGCTGAAATGGTGCTGTAAGTATGAAGATAACCTAAATTGAAAAGAGAAAGTGTTTACCATTTATCAAGTTTTTCATAATTTATAATTCTTCCTTTTAAAGGACTTTTTCATTTAATTTCCAGACAAAGCCAGACATTAGGACAAGCTTTACTAAAATAGATGAAATCACAATTTGGCATTTGTTCATGTGGTGCTATCCAAAACCCATCAACAAGGCTGTGAAACATGGGTTGGGGGAGTTCAATATACTCATGTGATTTGTTATTCGGAAGCCCCTCCTACTAATGAACACATATCCTAAGACAACGTACAGGCATACCTCATTTTACTGCGCTTCACTATTGGGCTTCGCAGATGTTACATTTCTCACAAAATAAAAGTTTGTGACAACCCTGCAAGTCCATCAGTGACTTTCCAACAGCATTTGCTCACTTCGTGTCTGTGTCGCACTTTGGTAATTCTCGTAATATTTTTAACTTTTCAAATACTATTATATTTGTCGTCGTGATCTGTGATCAGTGATCTTCGATGTTACTATTGTAATAGTTTTAAGGTGCCACAAACTGCACCCACATAAGATGGCTACCTTCACTGATAAATGTGTGTTGTTTTACTGACTGTCCATTGCCCACCTCTCTCCTTGGGCCTCCCTGTTCCTAAGACACAACACTGAAATTAGGCCAATCAACAACTGCACAATGGCCCCTAAATGTTCAAGTGAAAGGGAGAGTCGCATGTCTCTCACTTTAAATCAAACGCTAGAAATTACCAAGCCTAGTGAAGTCATGTTGAAAGCCAAGACAGGCAGAAAGCTGCACCTCTTGCACCAAAAAGTCAAGTTGTGAATGCAAAGGAGAAGTTGTTGAATGAAATTAAAAGTGCTACTCCAGTGAACCCATGGATGATAAGAAAATAAAATAGCCTCATTGCTAATATGGAGAAAGTTTTAGTGGTCTGGATGATCACACCAGCCGCAACATTCCCTTCAGCCAAAACCTAATCCAGAGCAAAGCCCTAACTCCCCCCAATTCTGTGAAGACTGAGAGGTGAGGGAGCTGCAGGAGAAAAGTTTGAAATGAGCAGAGGTTGGTTTACGGGGTTTAAGGAAAGAAGCTGCCTCCACAACATAAATGTGCAAGATGGCGCAGCAATGCTGACATAAGAACTACAGCGACTTATCCAGAAGATCCTGCTAAGACAATGAAGGAAGGCGGCTGCACTAAATAGAGTTTCACTGTAGACCAGGGGTCCCCAAACTGCGGCCCCCTGAGGCCATTTATCCAGTCCCCGCCACACTTCCGGAAGGGGCACCTCTTTCATTGGTGGTCAGTGAGAGGAGCATAGTTCCCATTGAAATACTGGTCAGTTTGTTGATTTAAATTTAATTGTTCTTTATTTTAAATATTGTATTTGTTCCCATTTTGTTTTTTTACTTTAAAATAAGATATGTGCATAGGGATTTGTTCATAGTTTTTTTTATAGTCCGGCCCTCCAACGGTCTGAGGGACAGTGAACTGGCCCCCCTGTGTAAAACTGGACCCCTGCTGTAGACGAAACAGCCTTCCAATGGAAACAGATGCATCTGGGCCTTTCATAGCTAGAGAGCAGTCAATGGCTGGCTTCAAATGACAGGCTGACCCTCTTGTTAGAGGTGAATACAGCTGGTGACTTCAGGTTGAAGCCAATGCTCATTTACCATCCCCCCAAATCCTAAGGCCCTTAAGATTTACGCTAAATCTACTCTGCCTGTGCTCTATAAATGGGACAACAAAGTCTAGGTGACAGCAAACCTGTTTACAACATGGTTTACAGAATTTTTTTAAAGATTCTAGTCATTCATTTTAGGGAAGGGATAGAGAGAGAGAGAAAGAGAGAAGGTGGGGAGGAGCAGGAAGCATCAACTCCCATATGTGCCTTGACCAGGCAAGCCCAGGGTTTCGAACTGACAAACTCAGGGTTCCAGGTCGACGCTTTATCTACTGTGCCACCACAGGTCAGGCAGTTTACAGAATATTTTAAGCCCAGTGTTGAGATACTGCTCAGAAAAAAAAAGCCCTTCAAAATATAAGGTCTACCGGAAAGTTCTGTCAGTTTTTGGAATAAAACAAAATACAAATTCTTCTGACTTAATTCATGTGGCACCCATCTTGAATATTTCCACAACAATCCTATCTTCCGAATATGGTCTGAAATGGTTTGCTGAGCTGAATTAAGCCTTTCTGCAATCTCCGATGTTGTCAGAAAAGGATCTTGCTCCAACATGGTCTTAACAACATCGTCATCGATCAAAGATGGTCTCCCAGAACGTGGTTTATCAGAAAGATCGAAATCACCTGTTTCGAATTTTTCAAACCATCTTCTGCATGTTCTATCAGAAACTGTACCTTCACCAAACACTTTCAATAAATTTCTACATGCTTCTGTAGCATTTCTTCCTTGTTGAAATTCGTAAATATACAGTGGTGTAAATGAACTTTATCAGTAGCCATGGGTACACTATCGCTTCACACATAAGACTAATGTGAATCAACTTTGTTTTAGTTAATCTGCTACATCAGTATGTATACATTAAGTGATAAAAATAGAGAGGCACACATGCGCCAAATAAACATGTGCTTACATGTCAAAACTTGTTGTGATAGAAACGGACAGAACTTTCTGGTAGACCTTATATTACTGCTCATTGACAATACACTTGGTCTCAGAGTTCTGATGGACATGTACAATGAGATTAATGTTTTCACACCTGCTAATCCAACACCCATTCTGCAGCCCATGAGTCAGAGGGATTTCGAATTTCAAATCTTAGTAAGAAATCTATTTCAGAAGGCTACAGCTATCATAGATAGTGATTCATTCCTCTGATGGAGCTGGGTAAAGTAAACTGATAACCTCTGGAAAGGATTCACTATTCTAGATGCCATTAAGAACATTCGTGACTCATGGGAAGAGGTCAAAATATTAGTATTAACAGGAATTTGGAAGTTTATTCTAACCCTCTTGGATGACTTTGAGGGGCTCAATGATTCAGTGGAGGAAGGAACTGCAGATGTGGTGGGAATAGCAAGGAAACTAGAAGTGAAGGCTGAAGATGTGACTGAACTGCTGCAGTCTCATGGTCACACTTGAACGGATGAGGAGTGGCTTCTTATAGATAAACAAGAAAAGAGGTTCCATCATTCAGAACCTACTCCTGGTGAAGATGTTGTGAAGATTGTTGAGATGGTAACAAAAGGTTTAGAACATTACATCAACTTAGTTACTAAAGCAGCAGCAGAGTTTGAGAAGTTGACTCTAATACTGAAAGAAATTCTACTGTGGGTAAATGTTATCAAACAGCATCACATGCTACAGAGAAACTGTTCATGAAGGGAGGAGTAAAGCAACATGGCAAACTTCATTATTATATTTTATTTTAAGAAATTGCTCGCCTGACCAGGTGGTGGCGCAGTGGATAGAACATCGGACTGGGATGTGGAGGACCCAGGTTCGAGACCCCAAGGTCACCAGCTTGAGCGCAGGCTCATCTGGTTTGAGCAAAGCTCACCAGCTTGGACCCAAGGTCACTGGCTCAAGCAAGGGGTTACTTGGTCTGCTGAAGGCCCGCGGTCAAGGAACATATGAGAAAGCCATCAATGAACAACTAAGGTGTCGCTACGAAAAACTGATAATTGATGTTTCTCATCTCTCTCCGTTCCTGTCTGTCTGTCCCTGTCTATCCCTCTCTCTGACTCTCTCTCTGTCTCTGTAAAAATGAAAAAAAAAAAGAAAAAAAAAAGAAATTGCTATAGCCACTCAACTTTCAGCAACCAGCACCCTGATTGGTCAGCAGCCATCAGCATTGAGGCCAGACCCTCCACCAGCAAATAGCTTATGTTTACTAAAGGCTCAGATGATAGTTAGCATTTTTTAACAATAAAGTATTTTAAAATTAAGGTATGTAAACTTTTTTTAGATATAATGCTATTGGACACTTAACAGATTACAGCAGGGGTCGAGAACCTTTTTGGCTGAGAGAGCCATGAATGCTACATATTTTAAAATGTAATTCCGTGAGTCATACAATGACCCGTGTATGTTATGCATTATCCAATAAAAATTTGGTGTTGTCCCGGAGGACAGCTGTGATTGGCTCCAGCCACCCGCAACCATGAACATGAGTGGTAGGAAATGGATTGTAATACATGAGAATGTTTTATATTTTTAACATTATTATTATTTTTATTAAAGATTTGTCTGTAAGCCAGATACAGCCATCAAAAGAGCCACATCTAGCTCGCAAGCCATAGGTTCCCAACCCCTGGACTACAGTATATTGCAGACATAAGTTTTATATGCACTGGAAAAAAAAAAATTGTGAAACTTGCTTTATTGAGATTTCACTTTACTGCAGTGGTCTGTAACTGACCCTGAAATATCTCTGAGGTATGCCTGTACTGTGTATGGGTTTTTTTTTGTTTTTTAGAAAGAAAATCAAAATGCTCTTTAGGAATGCCACTTATAGAATCCGCCAGACTGTTGATGTCAGAGGCACCATATTTTTCTGCAAACTGTTATCTCACTATCAACTTTAACCATTTTATTAACCTTACTCAGGAAAATTTTGACTATATTTGAATGGTTTAATTATGAAACTTTTAAATATTCCTTTTCTAAAAACTAATAAAAAAAACTTCTTCCTTTCTTGCTAGATTCTCATAGGAAACAATTTCTCAAAACAAGGAATACAAAATAAAACAGAAGAAAAAGAAGTGAGCCTGACCGGGCGGTGGCGCAGTGGATAGAGCATCAGACAGGGATGCAGAGGACCCAGGTTCGAGACCCCGAGGTCGCCAGTTTGAGCACAGGCTCATCTGGTTTGAGCAAAAAGCTCCCCACCTTGGACCCAAGGTCGCTGGCTCGAGCAAGGGGTTACTCGGTCTGCTGAAGGCCCACGGTCAAGGCACATATGAGAAAGCAATCAATGAACAATTAAGGTGTCACAACGAAAACTGATGATTGATGCTTCTCATTTCTCTCCATTCCTGCCTGTCTGTCCCTATCTGTCCTTCTCTCTGACTCTCTCTCTGTTTCTGTAAAAAAAAAAAAGAAAAAAGAAAACACAGTGAGAGGGATTATAATTGGTCCCTAAACTTAAATGTAAAAACAAAATCTAAACTATAAGAGCCATGATATACTGCTCACAAAAATTAGAGGATATTTCAAAATGATTATGAAGTGATAATAAAAAGAAGCATTTGATTTTTTTTAAATTAAATAAGAACATCAGAAAAGCAAAGGACAAGTCAAAGTTGTTCAATTATGCAAATGAGATGCAAAACCAACTTTTATTTCATTGGTGAAAATGTACTATACAAAAGGCTGAAAGTACTGGCTGCACATTCCCTGATCCCCTAATTTTTGTGAGCAGTGTATAAAACAAGACATTAAGAAATTCCCCCAAAACACAAGATTGAGCCTGACCAGGTGGTGGTGCAGTGGATTGAGCATTGGCCTGGGACGCAAAGGACCTAAGTTAGAAACCCCAAGGTCACTGGCTTGAGCACATACGTAACCAGCTTGAGCATAGGGTTGCTGGCTTGAGCATAGGATCATAGACATGACCCCATGGTCGTTGGCTTAAGCCCAAAGGTCGCTAGCTTGAAGCCCAAGGTTGCTGGCTTGAGTTCAAGGTCACTGGTTTGAGCAAGGAGTCACTTGCTCTGCTGTAGCCCCCAGGTCAAGGCACATAAGAGAAAGAAATCAATAAACAACTAAGGTGCTGCAACAAAGAACGGATGCTTCTCATCTCTCTCCCTTCCTGTCTATCCCTCTCTCTGCTCTCTCACTAAAAAAAAAAAAAAAAAAAAAAAAAAAAAAAGATTGAAGTGTTCATCTGTCTTACTAAAATCCATGTTTCTCAACCAGAGCCCCAAGCATTCATGATTTTTTTTTCTTTTTTTTTTTTTTACAGAGACAGAGTCAGAGAGGGATAGATAGGAACAGACAGACAGGAACAGAGAGATGAGAAGCATCAATCATTAGTTTTTCGTTGTGCATTGCGACACCTTAGTTGTTCATTGATTGCTTTCTCATATGTGCCTTGACTGCGGGCCTTCAGCAGACCAAGTAACCCCTTGCTTGAGCCAGTGACCTTGGATCCAAGCTGGTAAGCTTTGCTCAAACCAGATGAGCCCGTGCTCAAGCTGGCGATCTTGGGGTCTCAAACCTGGGTCCTCCGCATCCCAGTCCGACGCTCTATCCACTGCGCCACCACCTGGTCAGGCTCATGATTTTTTAATACTTAGGAATCTGGGCATCTTCACCCTTCTACCTCTGATGACCTTTCCCTGTAATTTAAGATATGTATAAATAATTATCTTTCATATTAACATATTCTTTTTTGGACCAATTTTCCTATAGATTGTTTTCAGACCCAGTAAGTCAAAGGAGGCTAAAAATCTTGAAATCTCAGATGTTTTTCTGAAACCTTGATCTCTGTAACAGAAGTAAATTTGAAAGAGCAAGGGCTGGTCCAAGTCCATAGACAAGTTGTTTACTTCCAGTACTTACTGGATGTCAGACATGCAGCTTCACATGCTTTGTCTCATCTAATCCTCACAACAACCCCAATTACATATAAGGAAACAGAACCTTAGCGATGCGAAGATTCTTGCTCAAAACCACACAGCTAAAAAGCAGCAGTCACATTGATATTTGGGTCTATATGACTTAAGAGCCAACATTTTCCACCAGCACACAATATCATCTTCACTTTTTTTACTTTTGTAAAAAAATCAGTTTTGAGAAATGATATTTTACTTATGTCAGTTAATGTCTCCTGTTGCTTTCCAGAACTCACCTCTCAGCTGTCACCAGGACTTCCGTTTTATCTAGCTGTGTTTGTGTCAGATCACTGTCTGTAAAAACAAAGAAAAACACATATTTTAATATCATCAATGACTTGTTTTGTTCTAGTTTGCCTTAATATAGTCCTTTCACTCTAGGAACAGTATTGAAGACATACCTAGTTTAGACAGATGCCTAGTTAAATGTTTCCTCCTGAAAACTGTTTTGATGATCTCCAGAAATAGCAAACATAAAATACAAAGTAACGTGCAAGTAATACATGCAAAGATAATTTTGGGAGTTCAACTTTAAAAAGGTAAGCTCTTTTTAAAAGAACTCTTCTATAAAAAAGAACTCTTAACAACTATGTTTTTATATATGAATATTTATTCTTGAGATGTTACCTTTTTAAAAATTTAGTTTTATGTTCAAAGGGAAAGAATTATGAAGAAGACTGCCAAAATGCATTGTAAACACTTACCTGTCTTTTCTACTTTTGGTACCTGCTGTACCTCATACACACAGTTCTGTGAGATACCTAGGTTTGGGGGCCAAATTGGAATAGATAAAATTCTTTGTCCCCGTGAAGACTGTTCCTGGCCAGATACCTAAACAAAATTTCAACAGGTACCTTAAGTGAGATTTTAAATAGTTTATGTATTGAAAAATTTATGGCTTAATGAAAGGGACTCTAAGAATGATAAATATTATTTTATTCATTATATTAAGTGTTATGCTTATAAAATCTTGTTCAAATATAGTGCAGAAAGCACTTAATATTTACATAAAAATAGCAACCTTTTTCTCTACGTGCTTTTCTCTAATTCTGACATATAAATGATTTATAGCTTTGGACTAATACTGCCCCTCCTTTTTAGCTATTTGCAATATTATAAAAAATACTAAGAAAGATGAGCTCATAAAATTCTAAACTATCATTAAAGTCAGTGGTGAAAACTCATTTTGGCTAAATATACTGAATACTGAATGATCAAAGGCAAGCAGAGGAAAGCACAATGAAAATAAGACTGGGATAAATCAGACTTGGCTAAGGAATGAAAATATTTGTCGTTATGTAAAGGAAAATTATATAAGAAATATTAAATTACTGTTTTGCTAACTGTATTGCTCAAATATAGTATTCAAAATTCTATTCTGCCACCTAGTGAGGAGTTTCTTATTTATGAAGTAGTCATGTCCGTCAATGTTCTTTTCTTCTCACCCACTTTGGATTCTTTGCTGCCTGCTAATTCCTCCAAGCGGAATATTGCCACAAATAGATGGAAAAGCTAAAACTCAACCAAGTGGATATTATTACTTATTAGTAGTCATGGGATGTTATAACTTGGTAAAGCAAGGGTCCTGGATCATCCAGGGCTTTCAAACAGCCCTGTGATGACGAGTCAGCCTCACATTACAATGAACAGAGGACTAAGTCTGCCTCCCAATAATGATGAAGTGAGCACTTACCTTTCCTATGGCAAGTCCTTCATAATTCAGTTTTCCTTCCTTTATGAAACTATAGAGCGGAGAACCAGGAACAGAATTAAAGTCCCCACACATAACAATAGGGCAGAAGCTGCCATCTTTCTGATGGGCAACACTGGAAATCTCTGCCAGAAGCATTGCCAGTTGGGTCAGTTTAATGTCACCTCGCCTTGGATTATATAAAAGATGTGTGTTAGCTACACAGATTGCAGGAGAGGCACCACTTGGAATTTTGGGCTGCAAGAGTAACACTAATCCAACATTGTCTCTGTCCAACAGAGGAACATCAGGGCGGTAGAATTCCACTGGGCTCACTGATAAGAGTGAAAATTTGGAATGTTTGAAGCAAATGGCACAGCCATCTGGTTTCCTTCCTGTCCGAATCTTGTATTCACAATGATAACCTATAAGAAAGAAATTCAAAACAAGGAACTGTTTTAAACACACACACACACACACACACACACACACACACACACACACACACACGCGCGGCAAAACGTAGCTAATATTTTGATGTTTACCAAAGTGTATTTTGCAAAACATTAGTAAGTAGCATGTTAACAAATGCTGGAATCAAAAAAGTTTGGGACTGGGTCTAATAGGTCTCTTTATTGGCGGACTTGTCAAATACACTAATGTGCATTATCACATTCTCATTTCCATCCTAGTAAAAGTGAGTTATGACAAGGACAGTAGGGCTTTAAAATAATATAATCACCATGTACCTCTGACCTTTTTGCCTCTACCTCTTTCCCGTTTGCTCTTCGCCACACACACGACCCTGCTCATCTTTCCTTTGCTATTTCCACAATGTGGAATGCTCTAGACATGGCCTGTCTTTGCTCAAATGTCACCTTCTCTGATCATTTGTTTACAACTAAAATCTGACCATTTCACTTTCCTGCTATTCTAACTATCATTACTTAATTAACTATACACATTCATCTATTGGTTTATTGTCAGCCTTTCTCCACTAGAATGTACACTCAACAAGGGCAGAGACTTGTTATCTGTTTTGCTCACTAGTGTAACCCCACTGCCTGGAACACTGCATGGTGTACAGCAGGCACTCAAAAAATATTTCCTGAATGAATGAATGCAAAGTAGGCAGCATTTCTCAAATAGATAACCTGTTTTTAGAAGTGTTTGCTCTTCACAGAGGTTTTTAGTTTCTATCCATTAGGCACTGGTAAACACTGTTATGATGATGACCTAGACAGAATGCTCCCTGACTTCAAGAAGTTCAGAATCCTAGGGGTCTAGTGATGGGCAAAGTAACTCCTGGAAAGGAAGCCATTAAAAGATTCTTACACACCTTTTCCTTTGAATTAAAATTATGTATCAACACAAAAGTTTCCACTTGAAATACCTCAATATTTTTCTGATCTTTTAAAATAGGTATTAAATTTTTCAAAATTAAGATTTCTGGCCCAAATACGCCACATTTCTTTGTTAGCAAGTTATGCTTTAACAACATACCAATCTTCCAAAGTAAATTTGGCTAAAATAAAAGTTACATTGTACCCAGAGATTCCAAACTTGGCCTGATCTCTGTTCCATAATGATCTTCTTGAACTTCTTGCAAACAAAGTACCTTGGAATAAAAAAAAAGACTTCGATTAAAACAGATGTAAACATGAATTTTCAGGTGCTTCCAGCTCTAGAAACAGGCTTCTAAAATTTGAAAGCCTGATGAAAATTGAAATAAAAATGCTTTTTTTTTATAACTTACAGATCAAATTAGTTTCCAAATTAGATCAATCCTCCAAACCCTGGCATTCAATCACATGTAGCTTTCTTACTATTCAAAGTTGGTATTCCCCAAGAAAATATTTATAATTTACATGTCAGAATATTTTCCCTGAATTCACATGTTTATTAGTACTAAATCCTCTGTCCTTTTTTAGGAGGTGATTTCTCTGAATATTATTATCTAGACTCACTTTTGCATGAATTATTTAAATTTAAAATGAAAGGAAATATTTACTGGAATGCTTAATATATGGTCAGTTCCTATCATAGAATAGACCAATACTTAAAATTTTTGGTTCTTTTTTAAAATTGGATTTTTTTTCAGTTAGTGTTTTTTTCTTTATTGAATTTATTGGGGTGATACTGGTTAACGTAATTATACAGGTTTCAGGTGCCCAATTCTTCAATACATATCTGTACATGGTATTTATTGTGTGTTCACCCCCTGAAAAGTGAGATGATTTTTTTCTACAAACAGCTATCAGCAAATTGATTTTCTAAGACATGATACCTTGCTAAAAACTGTTACATCACTATATCTATAATATATATTTTGTTTCCTTTTATCAAACAAAAAGGAGAAAAGTATATATTTTGTTTATATACAAATAGTATATTTTGTTTCCTTTTATCAAACAAAAAGGAGAAAAGAATATATTTTGTTTATATACAAATAGTATATTTTGTTTCCTCTTATCAAACAAAAAGGAGAAAACCATTAAGTTCACAAACAAATCATTTAACCTAGTTTTTTGTGTGAAGAGTTTTGATATTTTGCACTTACATCTGCATCAAAGTGTTTAATTTCTTTCAGAATATTGGGAAACCTAAAACTCCAGTGTAATACTGGCCGCTGGCAGTGTCTATAGAGGTGTGAATTATCTTCCAATAAATTTTGTGAAAGTATATTATAGGACATCACTGAGAAGTCAAACTTGTTCTCACTGTCTTCATATTTAGGGTCAACATTTTCCTCTCCCAGGATCTTCGTTTTTTCTTTATTATGGTTACACATATATTCCCAATGCCGTTTTATGATGCCTATTAAAACATATTGGACAAAATACAAAGAATTAACTTAGTTTTTCTATATACTATAAAAGTTTTTTCTTGCCTTTTAAGAATTTCCATAGGCAATGAACACACAGTTTTCCACTAGGAAATGACAATGGAGCACTAACCACAAGCTGTCATCAAACTGATTAAAAGACTGTAAAATTATATATTAACTGAACAAAAGGTATACAACAGGTTTAAAAGGATCTAGCACAGGGGTCCCCAAACTGCAGGCTGCATGCGGCCCCGAGGCCATTTATCCGGCCCCCGCCGCACTTCCGGAAGGGGCACCTCTTTCATTGGTGGTCAGTGAGAGGAGCACATTGACTATCTCATTAGCCAAAAGCAGGCCCATAGTTCCCATTGAAATAGTGGTCAGTTTGTTGATTTAAATTTACTTGTTCTTTATTTTAAATACTGTATTTATTCCTGTTTTGTTTTTTTACTTTAAAATAAAATATGTGCGGTGTGCACAGGAATTTATTCATAGTTTTTTTTATAGTCCGGCCCTCCAATGGTCTGAGGGACAGTGAACTGACCCCCTGTGTAAAAAGTTTGGGGACCCCTGATCTAGCAAGTCATTCTGGAGGCTAGCAGTGTGTGCTAATAAAACTAAGACTACACAGGGTCATGATTTCTCACTTTTTTGGGGTTAGGAAGTGGCTCTGCCACAGTTGGGCTTGGCAAGTTTGCAACCATAGTAACACATCTGTACGTCACAGCTGGCTTTCCAATAAGATCATTTCACATATTTTATTCTCTATTAGTAAGATAAGATCATCCAGTGACTAAGTTACAAAAACAGCTCATCTCAGAAGTCTGTGTAAGACATGAATGAAGGGTGTATAATGACAATATAGCAATATTTAGTGTCTAAAACACTGAAGTGAAACAATGCCAACAAAATGAACAAAAGAAATCTTTTTAATGCATACCAAAGCAAAAGTTAAATGTAACAGTTACAGAATGCTGGTGAACGATAATGGCTGGCTGACCAACCTAGCATGCAGCAACCAGGAATGTGTGATGGTTTCTATTCTGAAAGACATCATGTACCCTGAAAAAGTGATGAAAAGAGAACCAAAAAGCATGAGATTTTGCAATTATAGGCAGTCCTCCATTTAGAAATGACCACCATATATATAGTTTTCACCTTTGATCTTGTCTCCCTCACCCCACCATTAAAGGGCATTCTCTAACTGCCCTGGAAGCAATGAAGGAAACTGCAACTTTTACAGAATCTATGAACTCAAATGAAGGAGAAAACAAGAAATGGGAAGAATGTTGAGAAAATGACTTAAAGATGGAATTCTAAGCATGAGTTGATAACAGAAAAAAATCTCAGCCTTAGCATCTCTCCCTTTTCCTGCCTGAAGGTTTTCATTTCACCCATTACAAAGCCTAAAATCCCACCAATACAGTGGCCTTCCAGAGCTTGTACAGCCCTTCGGCATTACTTTTCATGCCATGACTATCCATCCTTGGTATGATGGGATAAACATTTATCCTATGACTGCTTTGAGTAAACATACAGAAACGTGTTTGAACACTAGAGTTTCGTGGAACATATTTTGAAAACTACTGGAGTAAATATTAATAGTCTGTGGCCTTCACATACTTCACAACATAAAAATTCATACTACAAAAGCTTATATACCTTCCATGTCAGGAGGAACAAGGTGATCACAGCAGAGAAGACAGATGAATCAAAGAAAGTAAGCAATAGGCCTGATCAGGTTTCTAGGGTGCCTAAATAAAAAGTCATAATTGTGTCACACAAATCCTTCAAATACCACTTTAAAGTGATAGGCAAATTAGGAATGCTGTTCTCTTGATTGAAAAGTATTAGTGAAATACCGGAAGTCACAAATATGGCTTAATGAAGAGCATTTTCCTTATTCACAATACCTAGGAAGAATGGACACATAGAAAGTCAGGTTGCAATCCAGGTTTATCAGTGTGTAGAATGTAATTCCCCATCTGTGAAAGGGAAAGCACCACCACCACAATTTTCTGAGTACCTACTATGAAGCCAACAGTGTGCCAGGCACTTTGCATCTCATTTCATCAACAGGCTTTAAAAGCAAGCATTATTTTACAGTAGGAAATCAAGGAGCAGAGAGGTTCAGTAACCCGTCCAAGTTCACACAATTAGTGGTACAGCAGAATAACAGCAGGGGGTGGTTCCTAAGCCCAGGCTTGTGTCACTGTGGCACAACTCCACTTGACAGCTACCAGATTTACAAAAGGCCAAACAAAAGAGAAGTGTGCTGACCTCGTGGACAATGAATACATGAATGAAAAGCAATCTGATATCATACTGCCCTAGATTTATAGATTACAGATTGTTCTTAGAAACCTAATGTTAGTGCCACTCAATAAACCTTTCATTCCTTCAAATATGTTTATAAATGCAAGCTGTGATTAAGTACTACACAGATTTTCACTTCTGAACACTTAGAATTTCTTCTTAAAAGAGCACTAACTAATCTTCTAGATCTGACTTCCAGGTGACACTCATGGATGTCTTCCTCTGACTAACTTATGTCTGCTCCTTACACACTAACACCAACACAGCCTACTTTCAATCATCTTCAAAGGCATTACCTTCACTGAAAACCACAACTCATAAGAGAAACAATTCCCAATTCTACTTATACCCTTGTGGGGGAGGTGGGGGCAGGACTGGCAGCACAGAGGGAGTCTCGCCAATTGTTCAGAGTAAAAAGAATAACAGAAAAAGAGAAATAACCAATATATCTAGAAAAAACTTTTTCTTCAAGTTGAATGAGATGTTTTAAATGATAAAATGTCCCACAGACTCAAGACTGTATCTACAAACCCAAGTATGAACAATACAGACTTAATAAGCTAAAATTCTATTCTGCGAGAATTCATCTTTATGATTGTTTCTACTGAAGAAAATCCTTTTGCCTTATTTTTAAAAGTTAGCTTAAAAATGAAAACATGAAATTTAGTTTTACAGATCTGTGGACTTTCAATAATATCAATACAGCCACCAATTTCTAAGAAGTCTAAGAACCTTTAGCCTGACCAGGCGGTGGCACAGTCCATAGAGCTTTGGACTGGGACACAGAAGACCCAAGTTTGAAATCCCAAGGTCGTTGGCTTGAGCATGGGCTCATCCAGCTTGAGTGTGGGATCATAAACATAACCCCATGGTCATTGGCTTGAGCCCAAAGGTCGCTGGATTGAAGCCCAAGGTTGCTGGCTTGAGTTCAAGGTCATTGGTTTGAGCAAGGAGTCACTCGCTCTACTGTAGCCCCCAGGTCAAGGCACATTATGAGAAAGCAATCAAGGAACAACTAAGGAGATGCAATGAAGAATTGATGTTTCTCATCTCTCTCCCTTCCTGCCTATCTGTCCCTATCTGTTCCTCATTCTGTCTCTTTCACAGAAAGTAAAAAAAGAAGTCTAAGAACTTTTGTTTCAAAAACACTGGACTCGAAAATTATTCTTAAACTTATGTTTTAATCGAGTCCTCCTTTCTTTTCCACCTTATTCTATATGCAGAATCACTTCTATTTTTACTGCCAGAAATATACAATTAATTAAATATGAAAATAAAAACCTCATTTAAAAATTTTTTCCTAAGAGAAAAATTACTGGCTAAAAATAAACACCAAATACCTCTAAAACCTGCAGGAGGTTTTCCTGAGAATTAGATATGAAAGTTTCAATTGGTCTATGGCTTATATCTATTTCCACACCAAGATAAACGTCACCTTTACCTTGGTGTTTTCTTCGTTTTGATGAAGGCTCATCTCCCTCAGAGTTCATGATGTAACTAGAGAGATGAATCAAAGATGTCTGGCTCAGGTTGTCAGGTCTCCAATTCCAGTACTGAAACTGAGTTCTAGACTCAAACAAACAAGGTGGTCTCCAATTTAATGAAAAATGCCTACTACTGAAGTAGGGGTAAGGAGCACGAGAATAATGTCCAGGCCACCTCATACAACTAGAAATATGTCTGTTCCAGCAACATCTTTGCAGATTCTCCCACGGTGTGGTCCAGTCTCTGCCCAAACTCTTCTGGTGATGGGGTAACATGGGGTATCTAAAAGAAATAAATACACTCCTTGAGGCACCGCTTCAGGTTCAGCTATAGCACACAGAATCCAAATCTGTTTCCTCAAGGGAAGACAAAGTCTACTATTTAAAATCTAACTTCTAAATCAGTAAAAGATGTGGGAAAAGCAGCCACGATTTCATTATTAGAGCAGAATCTCAATATTCTCCCTAAACAACTATGAAGGGTACTCTATAAACACATAACAAAATCTACCAGGTTCCCAAAACACCACACACTTCAAAAAGTCCACAGTTCAACTGAGAAGATAGATCAACCATCAAACTGCTAATTCAGATTAGCTTTCTAGCATCTAGTAAAACTCAATGGACAAATAAAATCCACAACAAACATGATACTTAAACATATAAACTGACTAAAGTGAATCACTCTTCCAACTTGGTTTGGAGTAAAAAGATGTTTCTGAACAGTTTTTAATACTAAGGCTTTATTTTCCAAACATTTGTATAACTAAGAAAACAAAAAGCTATCACAACTTCACAAAATTATCTCACTTGCTAATTAGTAGGTGGAAAATTTATTTTTCCCTCCCTTTTAAAAAGCATGCTTCTCTTTGAGGGAAATGAAGACAGAGATTATTTACTAAGAATGAACCAAAACTCCAAACCCAACAGCACCAATTTAAACTATCATCCAAAATAGCTTCAAAGTTGAATGGATATGTTGCTCTCAGGCTCTCTTGGTAAGTAAGATCAACTTCATCTTACTTTACTATTCTGGCAAAATATTAGAACTGAGGACTTCTATTCTTTCCTCCAGAATTCATTAGATATTTTTCCAAGGTAGTGTAAATAATGCCCACTTCCATTACTAAAGGAATTTTGCTTAAAGTGTATTTTCTGTTATTTCACTTTTATATGTTATGTTCTCATTTTAACATTAAACATTTTTATTAGATATTTTTATAGTTTATGCATTTTCAAATTGTTCTAAATTCAACTTAACTGTAAGTCTTTAAAGGCATGACATGAGCAAACTATCCTGCTTTGTGATAACTCTGAAAGTCAGAGAAATCTGGGCACTTGGCTCAATACATTTTGCACCCTAATAAGCTACCATATTGAAGTATAACGCTTGTACTTCAATATTTGTAGTTACTTACAGGGTAGGGCAAGAGTAGGTTTACAGTTGTCCATATGGGAAAGAATACAATAATTAGTAAATAATAAAGGAATAAACTGTGTTTCAAGTACTCACAACTGTAAACCTACGTTCGCCGCACACTGATAGAAACGTCTTCTCCTCTTAGACGGTGAGCTCCTTCAAAGCCAGAATTTTCTTAATCATTTAAATCCCAGTTTCTCACCAAGTGCCTGGCACACAGCTGGTACTCAAGAAAACACTGTTGAACGGAATTGTCAGCAAGTCCCAGAACTATAGGAGTTAAAACCCAATCCCCATAACTTATGTAATAATACAGTGCAGTGCTTCCCATGTGTGGTATACCAGTCGCTGTCATACGGTACAAGATTAATCTTTTTGATTTTTTAAATATCTAAGGATTTATTTTAAAGTGTAATAATAATAACAATCAGTACATCAAGGCCAAGATTTCGCAGATAACTGCTTAGGGCTAGACATGCGCTTAATGTAGACAGCACTTATCAACGTGCTTTTTAAAAGTGAGTCAAGAAAAATATGGAGTAAATAACACAAGGGTGAACGAGAATTTGGTTAATGGTCGTAAAGGTTGGTATACAAGTGACTCAAGTTTGAGAGACACGAACACACCAACCAACCGCCGCGCGCGCCTCCATCGGGGTCAGCCCGCCCCGGGTCCCACGGTGCCAGGCGGCCTCCCCGAGGACCGTGCCCTCGGGAAGGTGCAGCGGGGCCGGGCCAAGGGGGAAGGAGGCCGGGGCCGCGGAGGCTCAGGCTGCCCCGGAAGCTGGGGTGGGGGAAGTGGGCCGGGGCTGCACAGCCCAGCCTGGACCCGAGGGCAGCAGCCCGGCCGGCGGCCGACGCGCTCGCGCCGGGGCCCCGGGTCCGGGTCCTCGCCGGCCCAGCGCCGGGATTACCTATCCCTCGGGATCTCCAGAGGCTCGTCCCCGCCGCACCACCGCCCCGACCCTCTTCCTCCTCCTTCCTCCCAGCCCGCCCCGCCCCGGGTCACCGGGCCGCCCGCCCCTTACTCCTCCCTCCCGCCGCCCGGACCTACTGACCGGCCTCTCCCCACTACACAGCGGCCGTAGCCCTTCCTCACACAGCGCCACGCTTCCATCTTCCCCCTTTGTGGCCGTCCAGGCCTCAGGCGCCCGGCTCAACCGCACCCCCTACGAGAGCTCAGCCGGCCGAGTGCCCGAGAGGATCCCCATCACCAGACGCCGGGCCGCACGGCGGGCTGCAAAGCACGCTGGGAGGTTCAGTCTCGCTCGCGGCCAAGTCCCCATATTGCGCCGCGAAAGTCCCTGAATTGCGTTGGATAAGTGTGCAAAGGTAGTGTGAAGCATGGGCAGCCATTTCGGAAGAGGGCAAAACACCCTCCCCCCGCCCGCGGTCTTGAAGAAACAGAAAGAAATAAACTGCTGACCTGCTTTAAGGTTTATTGGACGGCGTACACAAGGTGGTGACTGTATTGAGAATAAGAAGAAAAAAATGTACTTTTTCGTATTTTCATAATGTCCTTGGGAGATTCGGAAGGTGGATGCCCAAGGTAGAGAAATACTCTTTTTCTGTGTTCCCATACAACTGAGGTACCACGGCTTTTTGCAATTAATTCTGCAGGAAGACAATCCAGAGTTCGCTTTTAAAAGTACCTGTGTATCGTGTGTGCGTATCTCTATCAAATTTGGTATATGACTCTAGAATGGATTCTTGGGAAACATTAAGTAGAGACCCCCTCCAAGAGACAGACAAAACTGCGGAAGATTAGAGTGGAGAGAGAGCAGAGAGGCAAAGATACTGGGAGGCTGGACCACCGCTTTTAGAGGCTCTTTGGGGAAGCCATGAAGTAATTTCTTGGGAAGGCTTGTTTTCCCCTCTTAGGTTAATAAGGAAATCAGATGTATTTGAAGAACACCTTTTCCTTCAGTATAAATATAGTTGATGCCCGTTATTTGTGATAGTTAATGTTCTACAAAGCTACTGCCAACACTGAATTAGCGACCACCGGACCAATGCTCCTAGGAGAGTACAGGGCTAGGTCTCTGTGAGCCACTGGTCACAATAGTCACCTAATCAGTTACCATGTTTTACTTGTGTTTTGGTTTAAAGACACTTTGTTTAATATATATTTTCTATTCATAACGTTGAATTCATGGCCAATAGCACTGTAACTCATACCTGAATGGAGCTTATTTTAATACATGCATTTTCTCCATGAGGCACCATCACAGACTCCTTGCACTTAGAAGTGCTACTCTTAGAGGCCATTTTAAATAGAAAGATCACCAGGCCCTGGCCGGTTAGCTCACTTGGTTAGCGCGTCATCTGCAAACACCAAGGTTGTGGGTTCAATCCCGGGTTAGGGCACATACAGGAGGTGACCAATGAATGCACAACTAAGTGGAACAACAAATGCTTCTCTCGCCCTGGGGAGTGTGCTCAGTGAATAGAGCTCTGGCACCATACAGAAGTCCAAGGTTCCATCCCCAGTTAGGGCACATATGAGAAGCAACTCTCCCTCTCCCTCTCCCCCTTCTCTCCCTATTCCCCTCCTGCAGGTAGTGGCACTATTGGTCCCAGCATCCGCCTGGGCACTGAGGGTCCCTGTCTGGGGCCCATGCCAAGTCTATTTCCCTCCTCTTACTTAAAAAAGAAGAGAGAGAGAGAGATATGCTCCCCCTCTATGTCTCTCTAAAATCAATCAATAAAAAAATAAACAAAAAAATTACCAATAAAAAGCAGAGAAATGTGAGAAATACGGCATTAAGTAGACTGCAAAGATGATACTGGTTTATAGTGTGAGAGTTGAAATAAGAAGGCAGATCTTCGTGTCTTCGACCTTAGCAGGGAACATGCACTTTGGGCAACTAAATTTTTCACCATTCGGCATGTGTCCATAAATAGAGATAATAATATTTATGAAATACAGTGAGGAGTAAGTAAAATGATAGCTGTAAAGAATCTAAGACACAGGCAGAAATGTTTTGTTTTATTTTGCATCAACTTTGCATGCAAAACAAACTTGAATACATAAAATTGGTTAAATAAACTATCTTATATTGAGTAGATAATACACATATAACAGGACTTTATGCAGATCCTTTGGGAAACTGTCAGAGGAAATCAAAAACAAGATAAAAATATTATAAAATCAAATGAAAAGTAACACAGTGTAGGTTCAATATATAAGGTATCCATTTGTTACTGTCAGATTTTTGAGCCAAGAATGGGTACACTATTGTATAATAACCTATTTTGAACTATAGATTGATACAAATTTCCCTTGTTCTTCAAGAAACCTGTAAGGTTGTAAATGAAAACCTTCCAATTCATGAAGTTACATAATATATATACATGTACTTAACATTTATATATAAATATGAGGTTAAAAAAAGTTATTTTTGCTCTTTTGCTCTTAACAGGTTTTGACAACGTGTGGACTGCAAAGAAAAGCTAAAAAATAAAGATTAAAATTCAAATTTGAAAACTCCTACACATGTTCTTATACTTCACTCTCAACCTCCATATTTTGGAAAATGTTTCTGTATAACCTACTAACTCTCTCAATAAAAATATCCCAGGCTGTCATGGTGACATCGTTCTTTCCCCTGCAGAACTTTGTCACCCGGTGCAGTGGTTTCCTAATTCCTTACAGCTGTGGAATCTTTTGTTTTTTAAATACTGTGTCTCAATTTTCCAGCCTAATATTATATCTAAGCCTGCTAGTGTGGTGGCAAATTAAAGATTTAATTTGGAACACGGAAGATTTAGTTAATAGTCTTACAGTAGTCAGTAAATCAGTCTGGAAAGCTGATCAAATATTCCATGGGTATATGTCCTGCAATGCCCCTTGATGAAAACATTATACAGTACCTAGTCTTGCTAGAATTTCTCATTTATTTCTTAATCTGGATGGGCTGAATAAATTAAAAACTCTTGTTGTCCAGGCTTTTAAAACAATGATAGGAACCTAAGACAGGATATAAACTTTGGGTTATCCCTTTTCTTCCCTCCACCCCTAAGCCCTTACTTGTTCCCATCTTTCAGCCCCAGAATGGGAGCTTTGCAGATTTGCGAGTTCCACAAGAGAACAGTCGTCTTGTGGATGCTATGGACTTGCACTCGATTCTGAAAAATGATTTTGTTGCCTATCCTGGTCTGTTTTGGGGCTCCCTGAGTTCTCTTTCTGAAAAGGTATTCAAGAGCCAAAACAATTCTCAAGCAAAGGTTCCCTGGACACAGAGGAGAATGAAGATGTTAAGAAATGGAATGACAGAGAAAAGCATGAGAAAGCTGCATGTAAGAAACAGCAAAAACGCTATTTGGTGCCTGACCTGTGGTGGCGCAGTGGATAAAGCGTCGACCTGGAATGCTGAGGTCACCTATTCAAAACCTTGGGCTTTCCTGGTCAAGGCACATATGGGAGTTGATGCTTCCTGCTCCTCCCTTCTCTCTCTCTCTCTCTCTCATCTGTCTAAAATGAATAAATAAAGTCTTTAAAACAATCTTTAAAAAACACTATTTGTGGTTGTCTAGTACCCATATGAGGAGAGAAACAATGTCTTGTCTGTCTACAGAATGAATAAATAAATGGCTATTTGATGGTAACTTTACCAAGTATTTTGACTTTGCTCATGCCAAATTAAGCATTAGCCAGAAGCAGCATGTATGTATCACTTTATTCTCTTTAATGGATCCTTGTTCATAAGTATATATTTATCTAAACCTAGAAAGTCTGGAATCCTAGATGTCAAAAAAAGATTTAAGGGAGTCTTTGAGCTATTACAATACTTCAGTTATTTATTTTTAAAATTTTTATTTATTGATTTTAGCGAGAAAGGAAGGGAGAGAGAGAGAGGGACTGGAACATTGATCTGTTCCTGTATGTGCCCTAACCAGGAATCAAGTTGGCAACCTCCATGCTTCCGGAGGATACTCTTAACTGCGCTACACAACCAGGGCTATTACAATATTTTGAAAAATGTAATTGAAATGGAAGGAAAGTCTGCAACAAGGAAGCAAAACTTTCCCCAAATCTCCAGTGCCTTAGCTTTTGATTGATAATACATATATGTGTTTAATATGGGTACATTTGTTATTTCATTTTTATTAGAAGCTCAGCTCAGTAGACATATGTCAATGACTTTGGCGAAGAAGATAAAACAAATAACTATAATGATATATTTCATTTGATTAGGAGGAAGAAATCTTTAGAACCTCGGAGTTTATTCATTCTGCAAATACTTTTAATCTTCCATCTACTGAACAGATACTGAGGGTAAAAATACAAAGGAAGTATAACTCTGCCTTTAAGGAGTTCACAGTGTAATGGAATAAAAACACCAGCCTTAAATTAGCTGACATAAATATCACGACTCTATAATAGGTGCTGTAGTTGAGATGTGGAATAGAGATGTGAGAAGAGAGATGGAGTGTCTAATCCTCTCTGAAAAGAAAAAAAGGGGGGGCTGTGAAAGAGGGCTTTATAGAAATATTAGTCCTTGAGAGAGCTGATTCCTGAAGGGTGGTGTACATTTCAAAAGAAACAGATGGCTTGAAGATCTGGAGGTACAAATTGCAACGGGTTTGGCTGAACCCTGGAGAAATGAGACTGACAGTTGAGCAGAGAGCAGGCAAGATGGATTCTTAAAAACTATGACAGAGAAATCATGGCAACAGGACCCACTGAAGACTTTTACAGAGAAATAACATAATGACATATGCTTTTATTTTATTTCTTAATTTTTATTTTATTTTTGTGATAGAGATAGAGAGACAGAGACAGAGAGAGGGACAGATAGGAACAGACAAACAGGAGGGAGAGAGATAAGCATCAGTTCTTCATTGTGGCACCTTAGTTGTTCGTTGATTGCTTCTCATATGTGCCTTGACTGGGAGGCTCCAGCCTAGCCAGTGACCCCTTGCTCAAGCCAGCGACTTGGGACTCAAGCCAGTGATCTTTGGGCTCAAGCCAGTGACCATGGGTCATGTCTATGATCCCATTCTCAAGCTGGCAATCTTGGGGTTTTGAACCTATTCTCTGCATCACAGTCTGACGCTCTATCCACTGCACCACAACCTGGTCAGGCATGATATATGCTTTTGTTTTTACAGAGACAGAGAGAGAGAGTCAGAGAGAGGGATAGATAGGGACAGACAGACAGGAACAAAGAGAGATGAGGAGCATCAATTATCAGTTTTTTGTTGTGGCACTTTTAGTTGTTCATTGATTGCTTTCTCATATGTGCCTTGACCGGAGGGCTACTGCAGACCAAGTGACCCCTCGCTAAAGCCAGAAACCTTGGGTCCAAGCTGGTGAGTTTTTTGCTCAAACCAGATGAGCTGGAGACCTTGGGGTCTCAAACCTAGGTCCTCTGCAACCCAGTCCGACACTCTATCCTAAGGGTCGGGAACCTTTTTGTTTGAGAGAGCCATGAATGCCGCATACTTTAAAATGTAATTCTGTGAGAGCCATACAATATGTTTAACACTAAGTACAAGTAAATGTGTGCATTTTATGTAAGACCAACACTTTTAAAGTACAATAAGTCTCTGAATTCTTTTTAATAATGTTATTATACTGTTGCTAACCAATGATGAATAAAGTACTTCTTACCATTAATGTGACTTCTGGTGCTGCATGGTTTTGCTGATGGCTTTGTAGTCAGGTTGATACATGGTGAGGTTAAGCTTCATGCAGGTATTGGGACTTCCATCCGTTAAACGTGATATAGGTTGGCCTTAACTTTTAACGTTCTTTAGATGTGAGAAAGACTGCTCACATGCATACGTAGAGCCAAACATTGTCAGTACAGCAATACTCACACGCTGCAGTGTGTGGTATGTGACGGGAAGCATGTTCCAAGTTTTGTGTTTTTTTTTTTGGTATTTTTCTGAAGCTGGAAATGGGGAGAGACAGTCAGACAGACTCCCGCATGCGCCCGACCGGGATCCACCCGGCACGCCCACCAGGGGGCGACGCTCTGCCCACCAGGGCGCGATGCTCTGCCCCTCTGTTGCGACCAGAGCCACTCTAGTGCCTGGGGCAGAGGCCAAGGAGCCATCCCCAGCACCCGGGCCATCTTTGCTCCAATGGAGCCTCGCTGCGGGAGGGGAAGAGAGAGACAGAGAGGAAGGAGAGGGGGAGGGGTGGAGAAGCAGATGGGCGCTTCTCCTGTGTGCCCTGGCCAGGAACCGAACCAAAAGTAAGCCGCCTCTCATCCACACCCAGGAAGGTCCCCGCTCGGGCTGCCGTGCACTTGTCATTGTGTGGCCGCATTGAGTAGTTGAAGCTTCTACTCCTCCCCTTGGCCCCAATTTCTAATCCTGGTCAGGACTGGAGGTAAATGTTGCCACCACTAGATGAAACCTCAGCTTCAGCTGGTTATGTCTATCCTGATGGTGTATATAGATATTTGACCTTTTTCTTTTTTTTTTTACTCTTTTTTGAATTTTTTTTTCCTGAAACTGGAAACGGGGAGGCAGTCAGACAGACTCCCGCATGCGCCGGACCGGGATCCACCCGGCACGCCCACCAGGGGGCGATGCTCTGCCCATCTGGGGAGTCACTCTGTCGCGACCATAGCCACTCTAGCGCCTGGGGCAGAGGCCAAGGAACCATCCCCAGCTCCGGGGCCATCTTTTTGCTCCGGGCTGCGGAAGGGGAAGAGAGAGACAGAGAGGAAGGGGGGGGGTGGAGAAGCAGATGGGCGCCTCTCCTGTGTGCCCTGACCAGGAATCGAACCCGGGACTCCTGCACGCCAGGCCGATGCTCTACCACTGAGCCAACCAGCCAGGGCTTGACCTTTTTCTTTTTAAAAGAGGCCCCTGCAGAGGGTGATATACAATGCATTACAAAGCATCACAATGTTATCTATATTGTATATGGCCCCCTGAAGGGTCATCTTCCTAAAGAGCTCAAATCTCTATATACACCATCAAAACAAACAGAACCAAGGCCCCTGCACCCAGCTGACCATGGGATTTGAACCCACAACTTCAGGGAGAACTCTAGTATTTATCAGAATCCTTACCTAGAAAGCAAACTTCTCAATCTGACAGTAGAGATGCTCTGAGAACTTATGTTACATAAGTACCCAACATTTTCTAAAATTGATTTTGTCCAGTCTCTATATAGAGAGAGTATTTGCCAAATTGATTTGAACCCACAACCTTGATGTAAGCTCCAGTAGCTATTAGCAGGACTGTATATATGAGGGGATACATGGGACTGTATATATGAGGGGTTACATGGGACTGTATATATGAGGTTACATGGGACTGTATATGAGGGGATGTTACGTGGGACTGTATATGAGGGGGATGTTACATGGGACTGTATTTATAAGGGGATGTTACGTGGGACTGTATATATGAGGGATGTTACATGGGACTGTATATATGAGGGATGTTACATGGGACTGTATATATGAGGGGGTTATCCTTTTTTATTTAACTTTTTTTTTTCAATAAATGTAATTTATTTAAACTTTAAATAAATTCTAACAGTTAGAGTGTCATTTTGGTAGGTGGTGTGCCCCAGGATTTTGTAAATGTAAAAAATGTGCCGTGGCTCAAAAAAGGTTGAAAATCACTGCTCTAGCCAACCCAGCCCGGGCAGGAATGAATATTAAGATTGATATAGGGGGTAGTGCTTGCTGTGGATTTAGAAAGGTGCACAGGATTCCTGTTAGAAAGAAGAAAGGGTTATGCCTGCCGAAAGTTCATACATTGTTGTGGGTAATTAAAAATGATAGAGTGTAAGTAGGGAAGGAAAGAAGATGCTCAGTTAGTATATCTCTCCATCCCTTAATTATTGTGTACACAGGCTGGGCAGGGGTGTGGCGGACCAAGCTGTCACCAGAGTGTCCTGGCTATAACAGCTGACACAAAACCTAGAAGGTAAAGGAGCCAGTGCACAAGGAGACTTTGCAGAGACGTCTCAGTTCTTCGGTGTGACAAAAGTGGTAGTGCCATCACCTAGTCCTCGCCGACCTGCCAATCCTGGCCCGGATGCGGGTCAGAATTTAAAATCAAATCTCCTTCTCCCGAGTTGCTGGAAGCAGCCTGACCCGGAAGCTTCTCTGCCGACCCGGAAGCAGAGCCGTGCGCCGGCGCCGGAGGCGCCGCGGTGGAGCCACCGCCCCCTCGCCGCTCGGTGCTGTTTCGTCGCCGCTCGGGGAACCCGGAGAGCCGCGGCGCCGGGTTGCCCTGATGGTTCCCGGCAGGCGGCGGCGGCAGAGGCGGCGGGAGGATGACCTCTCCCCGGGAGCAGGGTGCCGACCTGGCCCGTTTCTACACTGTCACCGAGCCTCAGCGACACCCAAGGGGTTACACGGTGTATAAGGTCACCGCCCGGGTAAGTGCCGGTGTCGGGCGGGGGTAGGATCCTGAATTGGGGCGAGGAGCTAGGGTGGGGATCCTGGTGTGGGGGGTACCTGACCCGGATCACAGCCGAGGGTGACTGGGTGCGCCTAGTGTCAGGACGTGCGTGGGAGGTGGGGGGCTTCAGGAAGACCGGGGTGGGGGCCAAGCGTTAGATGCCCGGGACCTCCCTGGAGAAGGTTGCGGTAGTGCCCCCAGCTCCCGGTGGGGCAGAGGTTGAGGGCTGTCAATTGATGACTCAGCCCCCATCCCATTTGGACTTTCTCTTCTGCGGCTGAGATTTGCAGAAGTGGTTTTACTTGCTTCTGAGTGATATGCAGACTAAGGATATAATTTATGTATTATTTTATTGACACTAATAGATGGTATTTCTTCTCTTGACCATTGAAACAGTGTCATTGTTTGCACTGAGGCAGACAGACTCTCGGGAAGGATGTCAGTGTTAGAGCCACCAACCAGCCTAGGACTTTTTTCTGTTTGTCCTTTTCCTTTAAGTTTTTCACGGTTTACAGTAGGAGCCATATGATAAATTCTACTGAAGGTGTCTTATGTGAGTTTCTTGAGGGCACATTTAAATGCTGTGAGTCTCCTTTATATTAACTTAATTGGTCCAGTTTTTCGTGCTCACTTTTTTTAGGTTTCATTGCTCGTGCTTCTTTTAAAGAGAGTTTGTATCTCTCTTCTTGGAAAATAAAGTAATAAAATTAAGTAAGTCTATGTGTATGTAATGTGTGTATGTGAATATACATGTATAGTAAGCATTTTGTACACATCACCCAGGTTCATCTGAATTATAATGATGAGGAAACTGAGATTGAAATTTTGTAATTGCCCAACTTTACATTTCATATCTGGGATTTGAGGCCACTTCTGCCTAACTGCAAATTATATAAAGAGTTAAGAATCAACTTTATCATTATCATTAATTGTTAATAAAAAAGAGAGGTACAGATAGTAGTAATAATACAATGTACGAAGGATGGAGGATGTAGTAAATGTGTGATAGCTCATGAAGTAGGTCTTGAGAAGAACCTGGCATGTGGTTTATTGAAGTGGTGCACAGTTGAGACAATGTGAGACGAGATGAGCAAGTTTGTTTAAAGATAGTAAGATCGAGCCTGGCAGAGGGCTGTACTGAAAACAGAGGGAAATCTGCTACTCCCTGTTTGCAAGTAAGATTGTTATATAAGTGTAGTGTAAGAATTTTTTTTTTAAGATTAAGGGGCCCTTATTATACCGTTCTTTTTTTTTTTTTTTTTTTGTATTTTATTTTTCTGAAGCTTGAAACGGGGAGAGACAGTCAGACAGACTCCCGCATGCGCCCGACGGGGATCCACCTGGCACGCCCACCAGGGGCAGACGCTCTGCCCACCAGGGGGCGATGCTCTGCCCCTCCGGGGCGTCGCTCTGTCGCGACCCAGAGCCACTCCAGCGCCTGGGGCAGAGGCCGAGGAGCCATCCCCAGTGCCCGGGCCACCTTTGCTCCAATGGAGCCTTGGCTGCGGGAGGGGAAGAGAGAGATAGAGAGGAAGGAGAGGGGGAGGGGTGGAGAAGCAGATGGGCGCTTCTCCTGTGTGCCCTGGCCGGGAATCGAACCCGGGACTCCTGCACGCCAGGCCGACGCTCTACCACTGAGCCAACCGGCCAGGGCCCTATACTGTTCTTGAAACCTTTGTAGTCACTGTGCTCTTCAAAAATCCAGACTTAGTTTTCTAATATAATTTATGGGATTAGAACAGTTTCCAACATATGTAATGTTCCCCTCACAGCACCCTGATCATCCCTTATTATAACACTACAGTTATATTGTGTTAATCTGTTTATATGTCTCTGTCTCTAGCAGATTTAGAACAGGTCTATTATTGGTATTTCCTTTTATGACAACTAAAGCAGTGCATGGCACACATACCTAAAAAACATGGTGAATGTTTTCCTTCCCTTCTGGGCAGCATGCCCAATAAATGTATAGTTCCCAGTGCTAAGTGCTATGAGGGATACAAAATTGACCACATAAAAGTGAGTTCAGCAAATAGTTCACAACTTAAGATAATTTAAGATCGGAATTGGGTTAAACTTTCCTTTTGCAAAATTAAGAATACAATTATCGTACACAGGACCTTCCTTTCAAGGATACTCATAGTAGAAGAGAGTTTACTGGATTTGAAGAAGTATAGTACAGGATAGAAAGTGTTAAGTGCCATAGGAGACTAGAATAGAGCTATGGGATTTCAGAAGGCAGAGATTGCTCCTGGCCCAAGAGATCAGGGAACATGTACCAATTAAGACAGGTGGTAAAAGATGAGAAGAATCCAGACAGGTGGAAAAAAGGAGTGGGCATCATAGGTGGGAGGGTAGGTAGAAGAGAGAGAGCCCCAAAAGGCTTGAAGGTATAAATGTGTGTGGACTTGAATAGCAAACACTGTGTACGATAATTGTATTCTTAATTTTGCAAAAGGAAAGTTTAACCCAATTCCGATCTTAAATTATCTTAAGTTGTGAACTATTTGCTGAACTCACTTTTATGACAACATAAATTAGAAAATAAGGTAGCACATTGCCTTAGAACTAACCAAATCTGTACAATTTGCATGATATATATTGCTGTGGTTATTTAAACTTGAAAATTGCTTACACTGCCTTCTCCTTGTAAATGTTTATGTCCTCACTTACTGCTTTTGTTACAGATTTTAATTTTACTGTTTGAGGGTCAACATGGAGGTATACTTAAAAAGTAACTGTGCTTAAATTTAAAACAAGTACAATATGTATTTTTTTTCCTTTGAGACTTAAGGAGAAAAACATCTTTACTTAGGAGAATTAACCAGGTAAGTAGAAATCTCTTGAGAGAACTTCATGAAATAAAAATTAGGTATATCTTTGCTATGTTTTCTTCTACTGATTTACTTTCAGCTTTAAGGAATAATTTTTATATTCTTGATCCTTGCAGGGTTCTTTATGTAGGACTAGAATTAAAACCATTGGAAGTGACATTGTTAAATTTTGGGTAGCATAAAAGCTCTTGCATTGCATCTTTTTAAATCTCCTTTATATATATTTTTTCCCAGTTTTCTGGAACCTCACAAGTTTAGGAAACCTAGAGGCCAGTTACAAGCTTGTTAATAGATTTTCCTAGTTAGATTCTATGTTGCTTATTAATTATTATCTAGAATTAGTACCTCTTTTCAGAATTAGAATATTAATTTGTAGGTTTCCTTGAGTCTTTCATTGAAGGAGACAGATATAAAAGAACCATTAGCAGTTTTGGGTTGCTTTATCACTATGAGTTTACGAAATTCTCATATTGTAATAGCGATTTCTCAACAATGTTAACTAAATGGTAGTTCTTGCCTGTATTCTTTCCATGAATATGGAAAGCAGAAGGTATGCCTTTATGTAAAAGACAGTGTTGCCTTATAACTTTATTTTGTTTATATTGAGGCATAATTTATATACAACAGAATTCACCAATTTTAAGTGTACAGTTTGATGAATTTGAACAAATGTATGTAGTTGTGTAAAGACCACCACGGTCATCATGGCAGAAGTTCCCCCGTGCTCCTTTGCAGTCAATTCTTCTCTCTACCCCATTTTCCTAGGCAACCACTGTTAGCTTTCTATGATAGGAGAGGTTGTGTTTTCTAGAATTATATATAATTGTAATTATAATGTTCACTTTTTCTTGATCTGGCTTCTTTAACTCAGCATGATGATGTGAGATTCATCAATGTTGTGTGTTTTTATTCTCTTTTATTGCTGACCAGTATTCTATTGTTTGGTTATATTACAGTTAATTCATTCACCTGTTGATGGACATTTGGGTTGCTTCCAGTTTTTGGTTATTATGAAGACATCTGTTATGAACATTTGTATACAAGTATTTGTATGGACATGTGCTTTTATTTTTTTTGATAGCACATAGCCTTGTATACTGTAGCTTTATACTGTCTTTTGTTTTTTTTATTTGAGGGAGGGAAGGAGGTATGGAGGGAGAGAGTGAGAGAGCAAGAGAGAAGCATCAACTTGTTGCTCCACTTTATTTGTGCATTCATTGGTTGCTTCCATAGGTGCCATGAACAGAAATTGAACCTGCAACCTCAGTGCACCAGGTCAACACTTTATCCACTGAGCCACCTGGCCAGGGTCTAACATTTCTTTTAATATTGGTTTGGTGGTTATGAGCTCCTTTAACTTTTTCTTTTCTGGGAAACTCTGTTCTTTGATTCTGTGTGATTACTTTGCTGGGTAGAGTACTGTTGGTTGTTGGCCCTTGCTTTTCATCACTTTGAATATTTTGTGCCACTCTCTTCTGACCTGCAATGTTTATGTTGAGAAATCAACTGACAGTCTTATGGGCGCTCTCTTGTAGATAACAACTACTTTTCTCTTGCTGCTTTTAAGCTTCTCTCTTTGTCTTTAACATTTGGCATTTTAATAATGATGTGTGTTGGTGCGGGCTTCTTTGAGTTCATCTTGTTTGGGGCTTTCTGTGCTCCTTGGACTTGTGTGTTATTTTCCTTCATCGGGTTAGGGAAGTTTTCAACCATTATTTCTTTAAATTGATTCTCAATCCCTTGCTCTCACTTTCCTCCTTCTGCTACCCCTACAATGGGATTGTTGTTAATGTTTGATGTTGTCCCAGAGGTCCCTTAGGCTTTTCTCATTTTTTAAAATTCCTTGTTCTTTTTGCTGCTGATTGGGTGTTTTTGTTATCTTGTCTTCCAAACTGCTGATTTGATCCTCTGCCTCATGTTATCTGTTGTTTATTTCTTCTAGTGTATTCTTCATTTTGGTTATTGTAGCCTTCATTTTTGACTTTTAAAAATTGTTTCTGAGGTGACGGAAGACAATTTGACTTTGGGTGATGGGTATGCAACATATTCAAATGTCAAAATAACCTGGAGATGTTTTTTCTGAACATATGTACCCTGATTCATCAATGTCACCCCATTAAAATTAATAATAATAATAATAATAATAATAATAATAATAAAAAATAAAATAATAATAATAATAAATAATAATAAAAATAATAATAAAAATAATAAAAATAATAATAATAATAAAAGAAAAAAATTATTTCTCTCTCCTTTTTTATGCTTTTAAAGTTCTCATTAAGTTCCTTGAGCATCCTTATAACCATTGTTTTGAACAATGTATGTAGTAGTTTGGTTGCCTCCATTTTATTTAGTTCTTTTTCTGTAAATTTCTCCTGTTGTTTCACTTGGGACATGTTTTCTCGTCTCCCCATTTTGGCTGCCTCTCTGTATTTCTTCCTGTGTATTATGTAGATCTGCTCTGTCTCCCAGTCTTGGTAGGGTGGTTTTATGTAGTAGGTCTCCTGTAGGGCCCAGTGGTAGTCTCCCCAGTCACCCATACCAGACACTCTATGTGTGTCCCCTGGGTGTGCTGAGTGCACTGTCCTCTGGTTGTTGAGCCTTAATTGCTGTTGGCACACCAATGGGAGGGATTGAATCCCCAGGCTGATGGGCTATGAGGACCAGCAGTGACTACAGTGGAGCAGCTGCTGTGCAGTGGCTGACCTCATGGAAAACTCGCTTCAGCAGGCCCTCTGGGTCTGACTTGTGCATGTGTCACTTGTGGAATTGATTGGGTGGTGCTCCAGTGTGGACTGAAGTTGGCTCTGAGATATGGCCTGGGAGGTGCAGGCCAAGGTCAGCTGCTATCTGTGCCCTTCCTGGGGCCACCTGGCATGAGCTACAGAGCAACCTGCAGATGGTTGCTACTTGTGTTGGGCTTGAAGGTGCCAGGAGAGGCCAGGCTGCTAATAAAGTCCAGCTGCCACTAGTTCCAGGCTTGGGGCTACTTAGCAAGAAGTACGGGACACCTCTTAAAGGTTCTTTCAGAGGCCAAGGGCACATGCTGCTTATTTAGGGTTTGTGAACCTTTCAGAGATTTTTAGGAAAGTCCACAGCATGAGCCAAGACAGGCCATTTGTATGGAAAAGCCACTGGAGGTGGTTTAAGTGGGCCTCGGATGGGGTGTCAGGGAATCACCAAGGCGGGGTGAACAGTGTTAGGCAGGTTGATGAAGACTCAGATATGGAGCCCTGGCCAGTTGGCTCAGTGGTAGAGTGTCGGCCTGGCGTGCAGGAGTCCTGGGTTCAATTCCCAGCCAGGGCACACAGGAGAAGCGCCCATCTGCTTCTCCACCCCTCCCCCTCTCCTTCCTCTCTGTCTCTCTCTTCCCCTCCCACAGCCAAGGCTCCATTGGAGCAAAGGGTGGCTCCATGGCCTCTGCCTCAGGCGCTAGAATGGCTCTGGTTGCAACAGAGCAACGCCCCAGATGGGCAGAGCATTGCCCTCTGGTGGGCATGCTGGGTGGATCCTGGTTGGGTGCATGCGGAGTCTGTCTGACTGCCTCCCCATTTCCAACTTCTGAAAAATACAAAAAAAAAAAAAAAAAAAGACTTAGATATGGGGCATGCCTGTGTCTGCAGGGAGGAGGGCTCAGCGGAGGAACAGTGTCTTCTGCCAGCACTCTGGGAGAAAGCTGCCCCTCCAGCCCTCCTCCATGAGTCAGACAATTCAATTCCTCTCTGTGTGTCGTCCCTGGCACCTTTTGAGATGCTGCCCCAACACTGGAGCTCAGAGTGAGAGTCTGAGTAAGTCTGTGCACGGGCCCTTGAAGAGGAACTCCTGGGACTCCATAAGCCTTCTGTCTCACTCAGCCACAGTCTCTACTGGTTTTCACAGCCAGAAGTTAATGGGGACCTCTCTTCCTGGTACTGGAACCCTGGGCTGGGGAGTCCAGTGTGGGGTTTGACCCCTTATTCCTCAGGGAAGATCTCTGTAGCAAGGATAGCCCTCCTGATTTTTAACTGCCACATGTGGCAGCTCATTCTGCGTCTCCATCCCTCCTGCCAGTCTTGAGGTGGCTTCTTCTGTGTCCTTAGTTATAGGACTTGTGTTCCGGTAGATTTCAGGTGTTTTCCAATGATGGTTGTTCTGTAGTTCAGCTGTACTTTTTGCTGTGGTCGTGGAAGGATGCCATTTCCACGTTTACCTACTCTGCATTCTTGACTGGATGCCCCTGTAGTTTTATACTAAGTGTTAAAATCAGGTAGTTTACGTCCTCTAAATTTCTTTTTCTTTCTCAACATATTTTGGCTGTTCTAGATTGTTTGCATTTTTTATATAAAGTTTAGAATCAGCTTATCGAGTTCTACCCAGACTTTGATTTGGATTACATGTAGATCAATTTCAGAAGGATTGATATTTTAACAATATTAAGTCTTCTGATCCATGAACATATATCTTCTGTTTATTTAGCTCTTTAATTTGTCTTAGCAGTGTTTTCTAGTTTTCAATGTGTAGATCTTACACATACTTAATTTGGATTTGTTTCCAAACCTTGAGAATATATAAGTCCTTATTTTACATAGCTAATTTTTTGAGTAGTAATTGTAAACACTTATGTGGTATTTACTGAATCAAGCATGTTGCAAATACTTGACATAAGTTAGCACATTTTTTCACAGGAGCCTAAGGAGCAGGTGCTATTGTTATTCTCATGTTTTCTGTGAAGGTCAGGGGGATTAAGTAACTTGCCCAGGGTAAAACAGCTAGCAAGTTGCAGAGTCTAGATTTGAACCCAGGTTGACTGGCCTCAGTCACAGTGCTTTTAATCCCAGTGCTGTGGGATTCATTAGGTGATGTGAGTATACACATGGGGACACCTGTTTGTTCCCCCAGGGTCCTTACTATATAGTTTGGCAGAAGCGATGGACACCAGGATAATACAATGACTATGATGATGTGAAAAAAGAGGAGCAAAGAAATGAATGGGCCTGACCTGTGGTGGCACAGTGGATAAAGCGTCGACCTGGAAATGCTGCCGGTTCGAAACCCCGGGCTTACCTGGTCAAGGCACATATGAGAGTTGATGCTTCCAGCTTCTCCCCCCCTTCTCTCTCTGTCTCTCTTCTCTCTCCCTCTCCTCTCTAAAAAAATGAATAAAAAAAAAAGAAATGAATGGAAGAAGTACTCACCTTGACTTGAGTCTGAAAACTGCCATTTCTGAAGATTCAAATGGAAACGCTATTTTATTGATTGGTGAAAACTTGCTTTTAATTCCTGATCATATTCTTATGTGGCCTGCTTGTGCTTGGGAAATAAATTATTTCTACTATATTTCCCCTAGTACACTGTATACTGTGCTCTCCTAGACCTTTCTGTTGGATGTTGCTTCCTCTGGAGTGCACTTCCTTTTTTTCTTGGCAATCCCTGCTCGTCTCAAGTGGCAGTGCCTGCCCTGCGTTCTCCAGGAAGCCTTTCTTAGGTATAGGACTCCAGGTGTATTATATACCCCATTAAAGCCTTTATCATATTGTACTTAACTGCCTTCTTCTCTGAAGGCAAACTGTTTTTTTTAACTCTGGATTCTTGATGCCTAGCTGAGTCTGGACAATAGTAGGGACTTAAGAAAATACTGGAACTAGGCACTACCCTTCGTTTTTTCTTTTTTCTTTTTTTTTTTTTTTGATTTTTCTGAAATGAGAAATGGGGTAGGCAGAGAAACAGACTCCCGTATGCGACTGACTAGGATCCACTCAGCATGCCCACCAGGGGGTAATGCTCTGCCCATCTGGGGTGTTGTTCTTTTGCAACTGGAACCATTCTGATGCCTGAGGTGGAGGCCACAGAGCCATCCTCAGCGCCCGGGCCAACTTTGCTCCAATGGAGCCCTGGCTGCAGGAGGGGAAGAGAGAGACAGAGAGGAAGGAGAGGGGGAGGGGTGGAGAAGCAGATGGGCACTTCTCCTGTGTGCCTTGGCTGGGAATTGAACCCTGGACTTTCACACGCTGGGCCAGTGCTCTACCACTGAGCCAGCCGGCCAGGGCCTTGATTAGAATTACTTTAAATCTATGGATTATTTTGGGGAGAATTGCCATCTTTACTATGTTGAATCTTCAAATTCATGAACATAATATGTTGCTATTCATTTAGGTGTTCTTTGATTTCTTTTATCAGCATTTTATAGTTTTCAGCATACAGAATTTGTACATATTTTATTAGATTTAGTCCTCATTGTTTCATCTTTTTGTAGCTACTGTAAGTAGTTTTTTTTTTTTTTTTTAATTCAGTTTTCAATTTTTCATTTTAGGTATAAAGAAGTTTGGTTCAGCCTGACCAGGCAGTGGCACGGGATAGAGCATCAGACTGGGATGCAGAAGACCCAAGTTCAAAACCCCGAGGTCGCTGGCTTAAGCATGGGCTCATCCAACTTGAGCATGGGCTCACCAGCTTGAGCACAGGGTCTCTGGCTTGAGCGTGGAATCATAAACATGACCCCATGGTCACTAGTTTGAGCCCAGCGGTCTCTGGCTTTTGAAGCCCAAGGTCGCTGGCTTTAGCCCAAAGCCGCTGGCTTTATCAAGGCGTCACTTACTCTGCTGTAGCGCCCCAGTCAAGGCACATATGAGAATGCAGTCTTTGAACAACTAAGGTGGTGCAGTGAAGAATTGATGCTTCTCATCTCTCTCCCTTCCTGGCTGTCTGTCCCTATCTGTCCCTCTCTCTGACTCTCTCTGTCTCTGTCAAAAAAAAAAAATTGGTTCATTTTTGTATTGATTCTACATCCTGTGACCTTTCCAAGGTCTCTTATTAATTTTTGGAGATTTGATAGAGTTTTTATTTTTTTTCTACATAGACAATTCATGTTGTCTGGAAAAAGGGATAGTTTTTATTTGTTATAATCTTTTTTCCCTTTTTCTTGCCTGATTGTACTGGCTAGGATTTATAATATATTTAAATATGAATGATGAGAGTGAACAGCCTTGCCTTATTTCTGATCTCAGGGGGGAAGCATTCAGTCTTTTACCCTTGAGTGTGATATTCATTGCGGAGTTTTTGTATATGAGTGGAAGCATGTTTTAATTTTTAGTTATGTTAGCTTTTTAGTTGGGAAGTAGGGAATAGTCATAGCATTTCAGGTAATATTTTAAAGTCAATTTAAAGGAATAAAAGAACCCACTAAGTTATAAATTCATAACTTCTTACATTATGACAAATGCCTAGTATGAAAGCAGTGGAAATCATTAGTATATATTTATTTGTAAAAACAATAGCTCCATAATGATTTTTTGAAGAAATATGTGGTTTTGGCTTGATCTGGAGATATTTTTAGAGTAATCATGAGGATAGGGAGGGAGACTAGTTTGTTTTAATATGTATTTATGCTTAACATTTTTGAAAAATCATTGCTCTCAAGTTCAGTTTTTCCCCAAATTCTGTTTTCTGCCATTTCTTTGTTTTTGACTCTTTTATTGTTTCATAGCATGCATTTTTAAAAATTGAATTTATAGGGGTGACATTGGTTAATAAAATTATATAGGTTTCAGGTGTACAATTCTATAATATATCATCTGTGTGTTTTATTGTGTTTTCACCACCCCAAGTTTTTTTTTTGTTTTTTTGTTTATTTACTTATTCATTTTAGAGAGTAGATAGAGATAGAAAGAGAAAGCAGGAAGGAGCAGGAAGCATCAACTCCCATATGTGCCTTGACCAGGCAAGTCCAGGGTTTTGAACCTGCGACCTCAGTGTTCCACCAGAGGTCAGGCACCACCCCAAGTCTTAATATTGTTTAGTAGAAGGTTATCTCAGATACCAAAAATTTTAGAAAGTGGGCTTAAAATTTTTTGTTTTCTTCTTGTTTATTGGCACCCTGTATGCCCAGATATTAAGATTTTATATTAAACTACAAACTTTTCTTTTATTAAGTGGGAGGTGGGGGAGCAGAGAGACAGATTCCTGCATATACCCCGACCAGGACCCACCTGGCAAGCCCACTATGGGATTATGCTCTGCCCATCTGGGGCATTGCTCTGTTGCTCAGAAACTGAACTATTTTAATGCCTGAAGCAAGGCCATGGAGCCATCCTCAGTGCCTGGGACCAACTTGCTTGAACTATTCGAGCCATGGCTGCAGGGGGAGAAGAGAGAGAGAGAAAGAAGGGGGAGGAGGAGGGGTGGAGAAGCAGATATTTATTTCCACTGTGTGCCCTGACTGAGAATCAAACCCAGGACTTCCACACGCCCACCAATGCTCTACTGATGAGCCAACTGACCCGGGCCTTTTTTATTTATTTTTTAACATTAAGGATTTTGATTTCCTTGAACTTTGGTTGGAAAATCGTTTACCTTAGAATGATGCTATATGAATTGGTAAAATTTTAAGTGAGAAAACAACTTCAGCAAACATTAATGGAGTATCTCGAGGTAACTTGCTGTTATACTTTATTCTCTCTTGAGTTTTTGGGCTTTTAATAATGTAGAAAGCAGCAGTTTCTTACTTTTAATGTATTACTTTTATAAAAACTTGTTAAAAAGTTGAATATCTAAAATTTGTCCCATTGACTTATTGAATGTGGGAGTTCTTCCACTCCAGAGAATGAAACATATGGAGTGTCTAATTAGGGTTTGTGCAGGTGTTGTCTCTTGGGTTCAGACTACCTGGCTGATGGGTGATAACCAGCCCAAATATTCTTGCCAACCAGTGACATCTGAAGCTCTGTAGGGGAAAGAGGGAGAGAAGAGCTCAGATGCAGGTGATGGGGTGGGAAGGAGGTTGAGTTTGGTATTGGGATGTTTACTGAACTGGGCAATTTTTCTTGCCAGAGTTCTTTTTTGTGTGTGTATGAAATGCAGTTTAAAGGTGTCAGTATATTTAAGGTCTGAAAGTCAGGATTGCATGCATTATATTGATGAATATGCCATTTAGTTTACCTAATCACCACAATGGGAAATGTTCAGTATAGTGTAGCCTTACATTTTTATATATTGTATTATACCTGTCCTTGGAGAGTTGTATGGAGAGTTATTTCTCTGAGAAATGAAGAATGTGCATATTTAATTACTTGTGTCTAAATACTTAATTTAAAAAAATGTTACTTTTGTAAACACTTTAATCTTGTAGTTCTGTTCCTACCTTAAACTAGCAGCTTAACACTAATTGTGCAGTAGCTGTCAGAGACTTGAAATAATAAACTGCTCATAAAAGTACCTTCTTAAAATGTTTATTTAACCTACTCATTTCTAAAGGGTTATTTTGTGATGTTTAGATTTGAATAGTCTTTTTTTCTATTAGCTATTTCTTAATCTTATGAAGATAAAAATTCTTTTGCGTATATTCGAGTTGAGAAGGTGATTTCAAGTCATTATTATAATGATAATTAGGTAAAAGAGATTTTGACTTGACTTTTAAGGAAACTTGGTAATATTTGTTAAGTAAATGACATAAGCTGGCACACTGAAAGGGACTTAGAGGACCCTAATGACTGTGATCTGCTGATTATGAGTCTGAGCTAGGCCAAGCTACAACGCCTGGTCTTTGGTTTTTATTTTTAATTGAATTTATTGGGGTGACTGGATAATAAAATTATATAGTTTTCAGGTGTACAATTCTGTAATGCATCATCTGTGTATTGTGGTCTTTTTTTTTAGGATAGGCAAGAGGGCTCGTTTTAAGTTGTTTTTTTTTTAGTTTGTTCACTGAACTTGTAAAAAAGCAGTTGATGGCTAATGCCCGAGCTAGTGTTCAAATCCTTTTCTTAATTCTTTCTGTGCTGCCAAAGTGCTTATTCAACTTCTGTTTTTTGGTTGATTTGTATTTCTTTGTAAAGACAAAATGGATTTACCTAAGAGACCAGGAATATTTCTCACATACTTGGAATTTTAATGTCTAGGAGGGCTGATTTATTTCAGTCCTGAAAGAGCATTTTGTTTGGAATCTTGGCATTGTGAAATCCAGTCTGGCCTGTTACTGATTAATATGGTTAGTATTACTGTATGCTCCTGGGCCTTGGTTATCTCCTCCTGCCAGGAAGCGTTGCTGTGATGACTGAATGAAGGAAAGGATTTCATTTCTTAGCACAGTAAGAGCTAGTTACCTTATTTGTTTTCCTAAATTCAGAATTTGCTTTTGGCATTAACAGAGGCAGATGGACTATAAATGTTGCAGTAGCATTTCCCAACTGTGTTCCAAATTTTAGTAGGTGTCACACTAAATAAACAAAAATAATAAATAGACAACATATGATAAAAATAAAAAGTTGAGTGGATAGATGACCTTGGGAAATACTATATATCTTTCTTTTGGAGATTAGTTTAAGAATACTTAAACTTTGGTTTTCTGTATTTTCTTACTAGACATAATAATGTATTATGTGTTCCATTTTTAAACAAAGGTAACTGAGTTCATCATTGAGCCCTTCCTTTGAGATCACTGATTTTAAGGAATACTGGTATTCCATGCAGCATGGTTTTTAAAGTACTGCTTCAGGGTCATAATTTTCAAGCTGACTTGGCAATAGAATTCTCTGTCTAGCTCTATCTTTTCAAGATCTATATAGTACTAACGAGCCATTCATTGGTTACGCTTGCAGTGGAAATTTATGAACTTTAAATGAAAGACATCACTGTTTTAAATTCCACCTTTTGTGGAATTTGTTGGCTCAGTTTTATGACAAAATAAAAATTTTTCCATAAAATTCAGCAAAAATTACTAAATTTTAGCACCCCAGAAAAAATTACTAAATACTAGCAGTCTGTATCAGGATGAATTTAAGTACTTTTGTTTTAGAGTTAATATTACTTGTTGAGATAATTGCTAATATAATATTAAAAGTTATAAATATCTGGATCTGAGGGTTCAATTTTGTTCATTTTCAATATGATCATATTCCTCCTTGAGATTTCTAATTGATATTCTTTTTAAAAAATTATTTATTGATTTCTAGAGAGAAAGGAAGGGAGAGAGACAGAGAAAGAGAGAGAAACATGGATTGGTTGTTGCACTTCCTCATGCATTCATTGGTTGACTTTGTATGTTTCCTGACTGGATATGGAACCTGCAACGCTGGCATGTCAGGACGACGCACTAACTGACTGAGCTACCCGGCCAGGGTTTGATACTCTTGTATTGCTTCTATTTTATAGTTCTGCTGAAGAACATTATATATATAGTTAGAAAGAGTTGTTACTAATGGACATGTGGGCTTAGCTCATGTTACCCTAACCCTTTTGTGTTTTTGGTTTCTGTGTCAGAGGACACGTTCTTAACTTATTTTAATGAGATTACACGTGTGGGATGACTGAATCCTTTATGGTGGGGTGCTAGGTGGTTGGACTTGGTGAGTTATCTGGTAGTGATTATGTTTTTATAGTGTAGTGGCACAGAAATCAGACATGGTGTATTCTTCACTATGCTTCACTACCACCTGCAGAGTAAGCACTAATATTTGTGAATAAGTGAAAGAATAAATAAAACCCAATGATGATAATGTTTTGTGGAAATAAACAATTATTTCTGGAAATACCACAGATATATGAAGGGAGGCAGTGTTTACAGTGAAAAGAGCTCCAGAGGTCAGGAAATTTGAGTTCTAATTCCAGATCTAAAAGTGAACAGCCCTGTGGCATTATACACGTCTCTGGGTCTTGTTTTTTTGTCTGTAAAAGGGGGACTCGTAATAACCACTCCTGCCTAATTTATAGGTTGTTAAGGAATAACATGAATCATTAATATAAAATGCTTTGCAAACGTAAATGCACAAAGTCAAGGTTATTTTCTTCATGCCTAGCAGAGTGCCTTGAAGATATTAGCACAAGTAGAGACTTTCTCTCTTAATAATAAAAAAGAGGCTAAGAAACAGAATCTAGGACTTATTCTTGGAGTGCTCATAAGAATGTTTGGAGGTAGAGAGAGGAAGAGGAACCTACAAAAGAGAAGCAAAAGACCCAAAGAGGAAAGAGAAGAGGAGAATCAGGAAATGATAGCCCTCTACTTCTCAGACTTGATTTTCACTAAGCTTTGTTTATGCTGTTGGGGAAAGGGGATAGTTAATAATCAGCAAATAGCTTTTGATTTAATTTTTTGAAGTCTGCCTAAGTAAATTTTCTCCCCTTCATTTGAGAAGTAGTTGAGGGTGAGGAGACATGCCTCTTTTAAGATTAGTTTAAGAATACTTAAACTTTGGTTTTCTGTATTTTCTACAACAACCAGAAATAACTTATCATGAAAGCATTAAAAGTCATAAACCACTAAACTCTGTGTTGTTTTTTTTGTTGTTGTTGTTTTGACAGAGACAGAGAGGGACAGATAGGAACGGACAGGAAGGGAGAGAGATAAGAAGCATCAATTCTTTATTTCAGCTCCTTAGTTGTTCATTGATTGTGTTCTCATATGTGCCATGACAGGTAGGGGGGCTACAGCAGAGCAAGTGACCCCTTGCTCAAGCTAGCGAACTTGGGCTCAAGCCAAAAACCATGGGGTCATGTCTATGATCCCACGTTCAAGCCAGCGACCCTGCACTCAAGCCAGTGACCTCGGGGTTTTGAACCTGGGTCCTCTGCATCACAGTCTGACACTTTATCCACTCTGCCACTGCCTGGTCAGGCACTAAACTCTGTTCTTGACTGCTTCTGGGATGTAGTCTGCTAACTGTAGTCTGGACAGTGAGCATTCACTGTCATAAGAAGGGTCTAGTATGAATTGCTTCCTAGTCTGTTGCTTAGCATACTACTATTCTCTGAGATACTAAAATACGCTCCCCTCTTTTCTCACCTGCATCCACACACACAATCATGTGCACCTCTAGACTGTGAGCATTGTGAAGGAGGGGCCTGGTTGCTCATATTGTAGCCCCAGAACATAGCAGAAGTATAGGTATGTGAGCCACCTAGAATATGGTGAGAAGTCATAATCAAATCAGTTATTTCTGGTAAGATGGTTTTAAAAGTGTAGCTATTGTTGGGGGGTGGCTAATATATTTTTGCTGACGTGGTACACATATATTTGACTTCTAGGAATAGCTTACCTGAAGAAAATTCAAAATGTGATACTTCTAATATGTACACCAAACCAGGAAGTAATTTCTTTTGTTACAAAAAGATCATTTGCACATGTAAAGGAAGATTATTTAAAATATTAAGATACTGCCTGACCTGTGGTGGTGCAGTGGATCAAGTGTTGACCTGGAATGCTGAGGTTGCCAGTTTGAAACCCTGGGCTTACCTGGTTAAGGCACGTATGGGAGTTGATGGATGTTTCCTGCTCCTCCTCTCTTCTCTCTCTCTCTCTTTTTCTCTCTGTCTCTCCTCTCTCCCTAAAAGTGAATAAATAAAATCTAAAAAAAAGGAAACCCCTAAATTCAAGAAGTCTATTAATTTTTCAGAAAAATAGAACTTGTAGAATGTAAGGTATATCTGAATAAACTTTATTTGCCAGTGATATTATGTTGACTGTTTTTGGTGGGTGGTTTATTAGTGGATTGATTGTCCCTGGTTTTCTCATTAGCTTATTTTACAAAAATATAAAAAAATTTATAAGGCAAAATTAAATCATTTTGTTATGTGAAACACCAACACTGTAATTTGGAAGGGTATGTTTGTGTTTGGTGGGGGGTGGAGTGGGGTAGTATATGAAAGTAAAAGCTAAAATTCAGTATTTGAATAATATATGGTTGCTCTAGCCTCTTATTCTTTTTTTTTTTTTTTAAGAGACAGAGAGAGAGTGTCAGAGGGAGGGATAGACAGGGACAGATAGGAACGGAGAGATGAGAAGCATCAATCTTTAGTTTTTCGTTGCTCATTGCAACACCTTAGTTGTTCATTGATTGCTTTCTCATATGTGCCTTGACCGTGGGCCTTCAGCAGACCGAGTGACCCCTTGCTCGAGCCAGCGACCTTGGGTTCAAGCTGGTGAGCTTTTTGCTCAAACCAGATGAGCCTGCGCTCAAGCTGGTGACCTCGGGGTCTTGAACCTGGGTCTTCCGCATCCCAGTCTGACACTCTATCCACTGCGCCACCGCCTAGTCAGGCTCTAGCCTTATTCTAAATCATTGTTGTTTAATATGGTAACCATTAGCTTTCTGTGGCTATTTTTACTTAAATTTTAATTAACTTATATGAGATAAAATGAAAATTTCAGTTCTTCACTTGTAGTAGTCTTATTTCCGATGCTCAGTAGCACACATGCATGTGGTAGAGGCTACAGTGTTGGACAGTGCAGTTAGGAAACATTGTTTTCCATCATCAGAGAAAATTCTGTTGGACAGCACTGTTCTAAATTAATGAAAATTACTAAGAGATTTAATTACAGTTTTATATTGTGAAAGTAGGAGAATATAGTGGCAATTGGAAACCTTTCCTGTCTGGAATTCTTAGGCAGGATGTTTCAAGAGATAGTTAGACTCTCTAGTGAGAGAGAGAGGGAGCTAACTTTTCAATTATGGAGTTGATGTGTTTTTATTTGATGTCTACAACAGCCAGGCCAAGGAGGGAGTATTATCCCCTTTTACAGAGGAGATCAAACTTACAAATAGAGAAACTGCATTCGAACCCAGGTGTGTCTGACTTTAAATTGTAATTTTTTGTTTTTGTTTTGGACTGCAGTAGTGCTGAGTTGATCCGGATTCCCAGTTCATGGTATTGTCACTAGTCATCAAAGATTTTTTCTTCCTCTCATCAATAGGCAACATTTTTATGTGTTTGATGTATCTTCTTGTTTTTGCAAAATGCATATTGTAATATAAAGTTTATGAGTTTTATATTTATATTTACATAGATGATATTATGTATCTAATGTGAGCTTTTTCCCACTCTAAAATGCTGTTTGATGATGGTTTAAGCACCCAGCCTTCTGCTCTTCAAGTTTTGTGAGGAAATCTTTCTAAATGGTGTTAGACGTTTTCGCTTTTGTAATCAGAGAAGTCCAAAAGAACTCTCCCTCCTCTTCTTTGCTCAGAGAATGTAGATAGCATGGTCCTTGAATGCTGTGTATAATATAATTTTTTATAAGTTACTTTTGTTTTCTTCTTCACCATTAGGTGGTCAGTGATTACTTCTCATAGATATTGATGAGTCTGAGCAAGGTGGCTGCCTTTTTTCTATTGAAATTTTTATTGAGCTATGTGTGAAATCATACAGTTGTAGATTCACTTCAGTTGTAAGAAAATACAGAGCAACCCTTTGTATACTTTGTCCAGATGCAGCTGCTTTTTTATGCTTCTAATTTATATGGAGGCTGGGAAGGAGGTTAGATAGGTTTGGTGGAATATTGTCAAGTAAACGTGAAGGCGTGAGGCATTCTTTTGTGAGTGTAATCTATAGACTTTATTTTAGCATGTGGACATTATTTCAGCAGCCTTTTTGCCTGTTTTTCTAGTGTGTGTTTCATATAGTGAAGTTTTATAGCTGAGTTCAGTGTAAGTGACATGATATGGTATTTCTTTTCCTTTAAGCAAATTGAATTTCTAGTACAAATGCTGTTGAATGTAATTACGAAATGTAAAATCTTAAATTTTGATAATGATTTGGTGTTTTTGTGTATGTTTTGTTTCAGGTTGTTTCACGAAGAAATCCAGAGGACGTCCAGGAGGTAACATGATATTCATATGAAAATTTTATTTTATATATTTGACAAAAATTTAATTTAAGTGCCCTATTGAAGAAACTGGATTGTCAGTCTTTGTATGTTTGTGTGGAGATTGTCTTCAACTCACAAAACAGTAGCAGAAGTGTCCTATTTCAGACTTAAGTACATTTTAAGTTTTTGTAGGGTTTAAGTTATATAAATAAGAATTTGGGGAATTATTTAGACCTATTAAATATATCTTAAATTTTAGTGGGTCTTATATAAATAAGATTTTCTAGAATTATAGTGCTGTTTAGTAATGTGATAATTTTTCTGCTAGGTAGCACTCAAGATTTCAGTATTAATTAAAGGTTCCTATTTACCTGTTTCAAAATCATGATGCCTGCTGAATAAAAATATGAAAAGTATTTGGTAACTTGTATTAATTAAAAAGATTATAAGGCCCTGGCTGGTTGGCTCAGTGGTAGAGCGTTGGCCTGGTGTGCAGGAGTCCTGGGTTCGATTCCCGGCCAGGGCACACAGGAGAAGAGCCCATCTGCTTCTCCACCCCTCCCCCTCTCCTTCCTCTCTGTCTCTCTCTTCCCCTTCCACAGCCAAGGCTCCATTGGAGCAAAGTTGGCCCAGGGCGCTGAGGATGGCTCTATGGCCTCTACCTCAGGCGCTAGAATGGCTCTGGTTGCAACAGAGCAATGCCCCAGATTGGCGGAGCATCGCGCCCTGGTGGGCATGCCGGGTGGATCCCAGTCGGGTGCATGTGGGAGTCTGTCTGATTGCCTCCCTGTTTCCAACTTCAGAAAAATACAAAAAATACAAAAAAAAAAATTTAAAGATTATAATATTAAACTATGGGTTTTTGTCTACTTTTGCTTTTATATTGAGTTGACATGTTGACTTCTTGGACAGTGCTTTGGCTATAGATGTTTCTTTTTTAAACTTTATAGTTGATAACTTCTTTTACAGACTTTTCCTCTCACTAAAGTGATATCAGTTTGTTACTTAAAACTGTGGTTCTCAATTTGTAATTACTTTGTACGTACACACTTTTAGGAATCCTATCTGAGGAGCCTTTTTCTTTTAACAGTTTTCTGATTTACTTTAATATTAATACTTAATCATTTTCTTTTTTAAAAATTTATTTTCCAGTTACAGTTGACATATTGTATTATGTTAGTTTCAGGTGTACAACATATCGATTAGACATTTATATACCTTACTAAGTGATCAACCCAGTCTCATTTTCACTAAGATTAGGGGGACGTACAGGATGAGGCCAGTGTAGGTTTGCAGCTATTAACCTACTTTTTACAACTGTCAACCTACTTTTGGCCCACCCTATCTAGTGGGGATTATTTTTTTCTTACCAAAGAAACAGACACTGTAAAGTAGCAGTCTTGATTCTGCAATTGTGTTTTTTTTTCCAATTGAGTTTTAATGTTTGTAGGTGGGGTCTGTACTTTCCATTTAGCCATCAGCCCCACTATTTCTTACTGAAAAATCTGGCTTTATTCATTCATTTAAGTTGGTTGTTTGGTACTGGTTGGTTTGAGTATGTGACATCAGGTTTAGAATACATTTTGACTTTTATACCTTACTATTTCTTACTATATCTAATATTTGTTTTTTTCCTCCTATGGTTAGAATTAGTCCAATGAAAGACATTTTAGAAAGACTTCTTAATATTTTCCTTAGGGTTTTAAGATATCTGACTTTTCCCCTATTCCCCTGCCCCCAATAACTATGAAGAGACTATTGTAATATTGCTATTCTGGAAGAAAAAAATGTATATCTATACATTTATCCTTCTAAAATGGCAGTGAAAGTAATTTACGTCGATTGAAGTATTCTCTACTTAAAGTGTCAATTGATTAGTATGAACTGTTCTTTAGAATATAGAATTCTTTACAATGTTGAATTAATAGTCAATATCAGGGTTTTCTGCTTTTGAAAATTTACAACTCTGTTAAAATTGAAAAATGGGTTGTGTTTCTTTTAAAAATATTGTCTGATTGCTGTGCTGCAGTTTGTAGCTTGATGTTCCCCTTTTCCAGGGAGAATCCTGAACCAACCTATCATGAACATACTCTCTGCCATTTCCTTAATCCTTTTTTGGGGAAAACTCTTTTATAATAACAGCTGTTGGTGAACCATTCATCAGAAAACTCTTGTAAGTGACCTTTAGTTAGATGATTGCATGGTCCTTTGATAGAAATGCTACTAAAAAACCCCCGAAAAACAAAAAAGCATGTCTTCTGTCTAGCTGGCTTCTTAAAGTATAGAATAATCTTAAAATTATAACAGTGCTTTTTACTAGTTTCCCACATGTTTCCTTTAAAGGTTGGAATTCTCATTTAGGAGAGGAATTCACTCTTTAGAATTTGTTTCCATTTCCTTTCCTTTCACTTTCTCTGTTAACTGATTCCTTTAATTGCTGCTTTAGAATGTAGTCAGGCTGCAAGGGCTATTGAGGATTAGTGATATATGGCAAATCTAACCAAATATAGGGTTTATAATATGCTATCCATATCAAACTGGAGAAATTTTGCTGTTTGTTTATACATGCATATATATTATGTTTGTTTATACATCCATATATATATATATATACACACACACACACACACACACACGTATCTTGGCACATGCAGTGTTTTCTTCCTAAGAATTCTTAAATACTAACATGGAATAAGTAATTGAAAATTATTTGTGATAGCTTTTATTTTCATATCTGTTAAACATTTCCTCTAAATTTTTATTCATTAAGAGCGGCATGTGTGAATATGAGGGAGACAGCAATAGTTGTGACTTCTCCAGAAGATTCTTGAGCGTGAATATTTGTAGCAAGTAAAGAGAGAGGTTGAAAGGTCTCCCACCTCATGAAAAAAGTAACTTATACAGCTTTGTTTCTCTGTAGGTAGTAATTTCTCTGGAGTAAGAAATATGTCAAGGGAAAGAAAATCCATAATCACATAGTCTGGTAGATGATCCCGCAAGTTCTTAGTATTATAGAAGAGTAAAAAGGACAAAGTTAATTGAATTGAGGGGTTTTGTAAAATAAAAGAGATCTTAAGGTTTTCGGTATCATTAAATGAAGGTATCTTAAAACTTTTTTAATGTAAAAATATTTAAGGGAATGTTTTTAATAAAAATTAAGCTATTATTAAATTTATAATCTATGATGGTAATTAAGTTAATGCTAAATTGAGGGATTTTACACATACATTTAATGACTAAGAAGTTTCTGCAGAGTTGGTTTAATAGAACAATGGCTGTTATACATTTTTTTTATAATAGAAAAAAATTGATTATTAGAGAAAATAAACTTCGCATGTATCTTTTGGGACTACATGTAGTCTGGTTTTATAAACATTGGTACTTATTGTTGTAATGGGAGTGTGCTTTCCATTTTGAAGATTTCTAGAAATGTCCAAATTTAAAAGGAGTAAGAAGAAAAGCAGTCGGTGGATGGTGACATTTTGTGATGCTTTGATTTCCTGCATTTCTGGAGGGTTTCTATTTGCTTTTAGGTATTTCAGTTCTAAAGCTCTGGTGTTGAGAACAAGGAATACGTGAGTGAATAAATTAGGGCATGGTGAAGAAACAGAGATTCTCACCTTGGGGGGCAGTTCTGACTCTTGCTCGGACACCTGTTAGTTTTTTATTTTATTTTTATTTTATTCATTTTAGAGAGGAGAGAGAGGGAGAGAGAGAGACAGAGAGAGAGATAGAGAGACAGGGGGGACGAGCTGGAAGAATCAACTCCCATATGTGCCTTGACCAGGCAAGCCCAGGATTTCGAACCGGTGACCTCAGCATTTCCAGGTCGATGCTTTATCCACTGCGCCACCACAGGTCAGGCCAGACACCCTGTTAATTTATGTACCATGGAATTATCAGTATTATGACTAAATTGTTAACGTTCACCCTTTAAATTACTCTGCCTTTATTTTACAGAGACCCTAACTAGAATATAAATTTTATCTTCAGATTTATTTCCATGAGCTACAGACTTTTGAATTGCTCCCATGTCTAGTTCCTAACAGCTTTCTGGGTAGCACTTACTCATGTAATATTATTACCTGTACAGGCTGGTCACCCAATTCCTCGTTAAGCATTTGGAAGTGTCATGTCACCATAATTTGATCTATTTTTAAGATAACATTTTTTTTCAATAAAAAAATTATGTTCATGTATTAAAAGTAGAGTATATAGGGAAGCACAAAATATGAAAATTAAAATCACTATAATTTTGCTACTCTGAGGACTTTTGCTTTTCAAGTTTTTTTTTTTTTTTTTTTTTTTTTTTTTTTTTTTTTGCTTTTCAAGTATTGATTTGGCTTTCTCAGTTTCTCTTGATCTGGTTTTTTCTGGACTTGTGTCTTCCTTTGCCCTCAGCATTGTCTCTCATAGCACAGTCAAGCTTCTTAGACACTTACTTTGCACCTGGTTTCCTCTTCCTTATTTCTGATTGGCCCCTCGGTGTTAGGGCTCCCTGGTATTCCGTTGTTAGACTCCTTATCGCATTACAAACCCTGAGAAGCCTTTCCTGAGTGATTGTCGTCTCTCTGCTGATGCTCCCAAATGAAGACATCTTGGTTAGTTCTTGCTCTTAAACCCCAAATCCATCTATACTGCTCTCAAAAATTAGGGGATATTTTCAAAATGAATATGAAGCGATAAAATATCCCCTAATTTTTGTGAGCAGTATAGTTGATTGGACATCAATTGCCTCAAAAGTACATAAGTCAAGTGTATCTAAAATTGATCTTTGTTGTTATCCGAAAATAGTTTCTTCTCCCTTGGCTTTTCATCTTAGGTAATAGTATCATCATTTATCCAGTTGCAAAGCCAGAATTCTAGTAATTATATTTGGTATCGCTCTCCTTTTAGAAACGTCATCTACAGCCCCTTCTTTCTCTGTTTTTGTTGGTCTGATCACTACTTCCCTTCAGGTTACTCACTTAGTGTGATACTTTCTGTAAAGCCTTCTTAGTTGCCCAGGGCCGGGGTAGGAGCTTTTCCGCAACACCCTTGGGCTGCCCTTCTAGCATTTATCAGCCTGCTGTCTTGCAATTGCTACTGTGTTGGCTTATTCTTCCTAACTAGACTGGAACTCTTTGAGGGCTGAGATTATGTTTCCCATTTCTTCATCCTTTGTTGCCAACATAGTGCCTAGCACAAAGTAAGGCCATGCAAATGCTTGTTTTAATGACTATTTTTGTTGAGTAAATGAATAAAAGAAAGCATCAGAAGGGAGCAGCCTGCTTAAATGAATTCATATTATAGTCTGACTAGTTTCCTAGGTCAGATATCTATGTTAGAAGCAAAAAACTGGCCCTGGCTGGTATGTTCAGTCAGTTGGTTAGAAGAGAATCATCCGGAAATGCCAAGGTTGCAGATTTGATCCCCGGTCAGGGCCCATATGAGAGGCAACCAACGAATGCACAACTAAATGGAACAACAAATAAATGCTTCTTACTCTCTTTCTCTCTTTCTCCCCCTCCCTCTCTGCCTCCTTTCCTTCCTCTCTCTGTTTCTAAAATAATCCATAATAATAAAAAAACAAGAAACTTATTAATCATGATAGAATTTTTGGTAGTTTGACAAAGTTTAGTGAAGGATTTCATATATGCAGAGAGTAAATGTTTTTACAAGAGTCTTAAAGCTTTGCTTATTTGCATTGCACTCTAATACTGAGTTTGTTAGAAGTGTGAGGTAAGTAGGTTTTTTAGCAGAGGCCCCAATATATGAGGTGACAGAATTTAAAACTCAGGTTTACTCATGGAGACTGAGATGTGAATCAGTTATATCAAGGCCATGTTCAAACTTTTTCTTTATAAAGTTTTTTTTTCTAATTTAATCTGAATGAGGTTAAACAATAATTAAAAGTAGTTTAGGTAAATTTACTTTTTTTACATGTTGTATAATCTAGGATTGTTGATTTTGAAATATACTAGTTTTCGTGGTATCCTGATCAGGATTTACCTTGCTCACAGAAATCCTGTTACTAATTTAAATTGAGATTTATGAAATAAAAAAGTTCATGTTAATTACTTACTACATAGCTATTTTTTCCCTTAGTGTGATTAACTTTGTTTATCCTTTTAGGCAAGTGCTGAGTATATACTTTGTATTTAAAAATTGTCTAAATTAATTATTTTGTGTTTATAAACATGCCCTTTTTGAGACAGAACATATATTTTGACATGTAGCTCATTTCCACAGCTGTTAGTAATTGGCTTTCGAACAGGTTAGATGACATTTTAGGTAGGATAGGCCTTCTTTGTATCAGGTTGAATATTTTTCCAATGTGAAGGAAATAGTACTTGTTTAAAATGAAATTTAAAGAAACATTTGGAGGAAGAATTGCTGTTTTATATTTTTAAAGCATATATCAGTTATATGCTTTAAAATATAACTGTGTATTTTATATACACAGTATATAAAATATATATCAGTGTATTTTAGAGAGTTACCCATATTGTTTAGAACTTATACTTGTTTGCCTTTGCATAACAGGTTTGAGTACTTTAATGAAACAACTATGTTCAGATATCTGAACCTAAATAGTTTCACTATGAGATACACATTTAATTTTCTTCTCTCTTTAGATAATTGTATGGAAGAGATACAGTGACTTTAAGAAACTACACAAAGAACTGTGGCAAATTCACAAAAACTTATTCCGACATTCAGAATTGTTTCCTCCATTTGCTAAAGGAATAGTGTTTGGTAAGTGATTATTTTGAATTTGTGATATTAAAACATGATGATTAGCTAATTATGCATATATGCTAAACCTGAAATACTGTACCATGAAGTCAGAAGCCCCTTTATCTATTATGATGATTTCATATGTATAGCAAACATCAAGCACTTGAAGGTGTTTTTCATGTTCTTGGTATTGTTTTGCTAACTCAGAACACATTTACTCCTCTCTTCTGTGAAACAACAGCACAAAAGCAACAACACCAACCAATCAAATAAAAAAAATGTGAAACCAAAAGAAAAGATGATGCTGAATTATTCTTATAGTTGATTTTTTTTTGATTTTTTAATATCTGTACTTTGTTTCTTACAAATGTTGACCCATCTATTACACATATCAAAAAATTGTTAATTGCTCTAAAGGAAATTTAAAAAAATCAAACCATAACTATTCAGACTTGGATAGCCAGTTTATCCAACTTATATTATTTATAATAGTTATAGTTTGCCTTTTTCCCCACAGACTTTTAAAAAGAAATGGTCTCAAGGGTTGGGATTTAGTAAATAAAGTTAATAGATTTTCTGCTTCATCAATGATACTCTTTTTTTCTTTTTTTTTTGTATTCTTCTGAAGTGAGAAGCGGGGGTGGGGGGGGTGGCGGACAGACTCTCCCATGCGCCTGATCGGGTTCCACCCAGCATGCCCACCAGGGGGCGATGCTCTGCCCATCTGGGCTGTTGCTCTGTTTCGACCAGAGCCATTCTAATGCCTGAGGCAGAGGCCACAGAGCCATTCTCAGTGCCTGGGCCAACTTTGCTCCAATGGAGCCTTGGCTGTGGGAGGGGAAGAGAGAGATAGAGAGAAAGGAGAGGGGCAGGGTGGAGAAGCAGATGGGTACTTCTCCTGTGTGCCCTGGCCGGGAATCGAACTCGGGACTTCCACACGCCAGGCTGATGCTCTACTGCTGAGCCAACCGGCCAGGGCCCATCATTGACATTCTTAAGATAAACTAGCATTAAAATTTTTTTAAATACAAGTGAGTGGCAGTAAGGAATATGACAGTTGCTAGTAAGTAGTGTTTGGTGCCATTTTCTTGATTCCTGCTAGGAGGCCAGCAGCCTACTGCCATTGGTTTTAGATTATCAGTGCAAACATCAGTGTGGTGAAAAATGTAACTATTGTCTCAGTACTATGAAACTGGTTTGACTTTGTTGATTACTTGAAAGGCCCTTGGGGGACCCTCAGCGCTCTGTGGACTGCGTTTTGAGAGCACACATACACATACACACACATTTGTACATACACATAGGTACATACACATAGGCATTTTCAATAGAAGACTACTGAAAATAAACTGATTTTTTACAATGTGTGATTATATGGATGTGCCATAATTTAGCTAATTCATAGACTTCTTCAGCTATTTGAGATACACTGGGATGGAAATAAATCCAAGGGGTATTTTTAAGATACGGAAAACAAATGTACAGCAAAAACAAACACTAAACAGTGAGATCCTGTCTGTTTAAATGGACATATGTATTTGTCTGAAGACGTACCCATAAACATTTGTATAATGTATAAAATCTCTGAGGGCATAGAAGGCAGGCTCTTTGTACTTTTCACCTTATTATTGTGTGTTGCTAATGGATTATCTTCAACTTTTCTCCCCATTCTTATATATTATAGAGTGAAAGTTTCTTATTAATCTTAATAAGTAAGCAATTTATCACTCTCAGTAAATGGTACAGTCCATTTGTAATACTTGATAACTGCAGTGAACCTTGCAGGCAGCAGCTGTGGTTGTGTGGAGGGAATTGTTGGTTAATCATCTGTCTTTTTAGCAGCTCTCACATTTTTACTATGTAAGCCTCAGTGACCAGAAAAAGATACTATTGTAATCTGCAGAACCATCGGTTATGTACTTACTGGTCTAGAATTATAGTGAAAAGAACATACCTTTTGGAATCAGATAGACTTAGGTCCAAATCTTCTATCTACTATTTACTAGTGGTGTGATCTTGTGCAAATTAACATCTGAGTCTTTTTTCTTATTGGTAAGATAGGCATAACACTTTCCTGTTCTGAGGATTATATCTGTAGTGTGTGTTTAATTCAGTGCTCGACACAACATTAGCTATTGTTAGCTATTATCTGTTGCTCAGTTCACCATTCCACTACCATACACACTGTCTTTTATCTCTTTCTGTAGTGTTGCACCGCTCCATGGTGAAGTTTTTGGTTAGCCTTTCAGACTTTTAGATGTCTCTTATTCTAGGAAGTTTTCTGTGTTTCCTTTAGACTGAGTTAGTTTTTTCCTTTTCCAATACTACATCTCACCATTTTTTTAATTTACAAATATATATTTCAAATTAAAAAAAAATTAAAAGAATAGTATAGTGACACTTACATACCTTTTGCCCAAGTTCACTGATTGTTAACAAATTACCAGATTTGTCTATAATGCTTTATGTATGTGTTTCATTTTATTCCTGAGGCCTTTTAGTGTTAGGTTGCAGGTATGGTGACATTTCACCCCTACTTCCCATATTTTGCCTAAATCCACAATACCATATCACATTGAGACAATACTGTTATCAGATATGCAATCTGTATTCAAATTTCCCGTGCTGTCCTAAAAATACTCTTTTTAGATTTTTATTGGATCCAGGATTATGTGTTATGTTTGTTTCTTTAAGTTAGAGTATTGTGCCTTTTTTCTTTCATGACATTGACATTGGAAAAGAGTATAAAACAGTTGTTTTGTACATTTCACAATCTTCATCTGATTGTTTTCTCATGATGAGAATATTTTGTTGTTGTTATGTCTCTCGTTACACTATGATTTCTTGTGAGAAAGAGAAAAGCAGTTCCTGACAGCTGGGAAAGAGTTGAACTGGCCCTACCTCAAGCTTGGTGCTTCTTAGCATTGACCTGGCATTCACACTAGGCTGTGTTACCCCCCTGTTGAACCTAAACAGTTTCACAGAACATGAGCTTTAGACAAGACCACTCTGTGTCCTTGGATCGAAATGAAACAAGCTCAATTTGTGATCGTATCTGAACATAGACAAAAATATGAACTTTGTTCAAGTCATAATAATGAAATGCATGTTTTCATCTTGGCCACCATGAGTGACATGGCTTCCTTATAAATCACAGACTCAGCCTGTCTTCTTTTTTCTTGCCTCATAGTAAGATTTATTAAAATCATAGAATTAGGTAGAATTCATAGAATCGTGGAACTAACCCCACTTCGTGACAGCATCTAAACCAGGTCAAAGCTCTACTACTTTGAATCTTTTCCAGGAGCATCCCACACAAACTCGCATCCTAGAAGTCCTCTCTACCTCCTTCTTAGTAAAATGCCCCAGGATTCCCAGTAGTATATATTCTCCCTAGTTGCAAGAAGTGATACGTATGTCCAACTTGTTTAATTAAAAGTGTGTTCTTAGTGCTGTTGACTACAGGGAATCCATACTTGAGAGCTTTGGCCTCTTTTTTTGTTTTACTCTGTGGATTAATTTTTGATACAGTTGAGACTCAGCATCGGATCTGGTAGTCCCATCCTGAGACACATTTCTTGCAGGGGCAGTGCACCAACCACAGGGAATGACATTTCATGGACAAGCTAAATTGGCTTTCATGAGCAAGTCCCTGGCTTCAAGTTCAAGATGGCAGAGTAGGAGGACCCTGAACTCACCTCTTCTCATTGACACCAAAACTACAACTACATATAGAACAGCTATCTCTGAGAATATATGGAATATATATATATATATATATATATATAAAAATATATATATGGAATATTACTCAGCCATGAAAAAGAATGAAATCTTGTCATTTCTGACAACATGGATAGACTCAGAGTGTATTATGCTGAGTGAAATAAGTCAGAGGAAGACACTGCATCATCTCACTTATGTGTGGAATCTATAGAATTAAACAAAGAAAACAAACATATTCATTGATACAGAAAAACTGTTTGTTGCCAGAAGGTTAGGCTGTGGAGGAATGAGAAAAAAAGGTGAAGGGGATTAGGAGGTACAAACATAAATAAATCATGGGGATGTAAAGTATAACATAGGAAATACAGTCAATAATATCACAATAACTTTGTATAGTGAGAGATGGACAGTGGCCCTTTTTGTGGTGATCACTTTGTAAGGTTTATAAATGTGAAACTCACTATACTGTACACTTGAAACTAATACATTATTATATAGCAAATATAATTTAATGAAAATGAGCTGTACATTCCAGAATAAAAATCATCCATACATAGGTGGGACATAAAAATGAGACTCAGAGACATGGACAAGAGTGTGGGGGTTACGGGGTGGGGGGAAGGAGAGGAAAGGGTTTGGGGGAGGAGAAGGGCACAAAGAAAACCAGTTAGAAGGTGACGGAAGACAATTGGACTTTGGGTGATGGGAATGCAGCATAATCAAATGTCAAAATAACCTAGAAATGTTTTCTCTGAACATATGTACCCTGATTTATCAATGTCACCCCATTAAAATTAATAAAAAAAAAGAATTTGTCTCAGGGCTAATTCAGGCAGTTAGAAGAATAGTATAAGGAGTATAAGGATGCTAATTCTGCTTCTCAGGCCACATCCTGCAAAAGGGGCCCCAAGAAAATTGGTGATTTGGCTCCTCTGATTTTGCCAATTGGATTTAAAAAAATAGGTCAGGAATGCCCTGAAATGGAACTAACAATACATGAGCATAAATTTAAAGGACTTTTAGATACTGGAGCTGATGTATCTGTTATTGCTAAGCTACATTGGCCTCCTTCCTGGCCCACTCATGCAGCAGCCACAGAATTACAAGGTATAGGGCAGAGTAAATCCCCTCAACAAAGTTCTAGTTTTTTACATTGGGAAGATTAAGAAGATCATTCTGGATTTTTTAAACCTTATGTGCTCCCTGGATGGCCAGTTAATTTGTGGGGTAGAGATGTTTTGAAAAATATGGGAACGTTGCTTGTCATTCCTAATGGTGTAGTCAGTACTCAGATGCTTGATCAGGGATTTTTGCCCATTAAGGGACTAGGGAAAGAACAGCGAGGAATTCTCACCCCCATAAAAGTGGCACCCAATACCAGAAGGTGTGGGTTAGGATATAAAAATTTAGCATAGGGGCCTTGGTAGCTCCTGCTATCCCAATAATGCATTGTGCAGACCCAATTACTTGGAAATCAGATAATCCTGTATGGGTAGACCAATGGCCCCTTTCTCAGGAGAAACTTAGGGCAGCTGCTCAATTGGTACAAGAGCAGCTACAGCTTGGGCACATTGAACCATCTAACAGCCCATGGAATACACTTCCATATTTTGATCTTGTCGCCTCCTGGATTATCAAGGAGCATAGGTGACCCTTACAGTTTTGAGCCTCAGAATTATTGTTCCTTTTTTCAAAGGATCAACAACAATGGCTCTGGGAAACTTCCACTAAATGGCAAATTGCTTTTGCAAATCAATGGACAACTTTACACTGAAACAGTCAACTTAAAATCAGCTCAAAGACTAGAATTATATGCCATTATCATGGCTTTTCAGCATTTGCCATATTCCTCTTTTAATCTATATACAGACAGCAAATATTTACTTATGGTTGTTTCCACTATAAAAGACGGCTGTCTTAGGGACAACTCCTGATGAACTATTTCAGCAGTTCCTCCTTCTTCAAAGACTTGTATGTCAACATAGAGCTCCATGTTTTATAGGACTTACTCAAGCTCACTCCATGCTCCCTGAAGCTTTAGCGCAAGAGAATGCCCTTGTTGATCAAGCTACCCAAAAGAAAATTATTTGGAGCAACCATGACAGATCCAGCAATTCAGTCTCTTACTATTCATGACCAGAACGCTGCAGCCCTGTGTAAACAATTTCAACTTTCTCGGGAAGCAGCATGGCAGATTGGGAAATCCTGTCCAAGGATTTCCTATACTACAATGTCTCCCTTCATTTGGAGTTAACCCTCAAGGACTCCTACCAGGACAACTTTGGCAAATGGATGTTACTCATATACCTTCATTTGGCAAACAGTCCTATGTCCACGTTATAGTGGATACCTATTCTGGATTTATAGTAACCTCTGTCAGAACAGGAGAGGCTGCTAAGCATGTTATAGCTCATTGTCTGTATGCATTTTTCTACTATTGAATATTTTGGATTTCCTAAACTGGTTAAACTGACAATGCTCCTGCATATGTATTAAAAGCATTTACTGTATTTTGTCAAACCTTTTGAATTATGTGTATTTCTTACAATCTTTAAAGTCAAGGTATTATTAAAGTGTACCCAGCAAATATTTTAAGGTCAATTTAAAAAAATTTAAAAGGGGGGAGTCATATCCTGGAACTCCTATGGGTCTACCATATCATGCTTTTTACTTAAAAAATTTTAAATTTGTTTTGAATGCTGATGAACAGGAGACGCCAAATCTTTTTCTCTTGCAAACTTATACCTTCTTTTTTTAATTTTTATTTTTTTATTATATATATTTTTTTATCTTATTTTTATTAATTTTAATGCAGTGACATTGATAAATCAGGGTACATATGTTCCAAGAAAACATCTCCAGATTATTTTGACATTTGATTATGCTGCATACCCCTCACCCAAAGTCAAATTGTCTTCTGTCACCTTCTATCTGGTTTTCTTTGTGCCCCTCTCCTCCCCCTAACCCCTCCCTCTCCTTCCTCGCCCCCTCACCACCTCTCCACCCCACCCTCTGTTACCATCACATTCTTGTCCATGTCTCTGAGTCTCATTTTTATGTCCCATCTATGTATGGGTTCATATAGTTCTTAGTTTTTTCTGATTTACTTATTTCACTCCGTATAATGTTATCAAGGTCCATCCATGTTATTGTAAATGATCCATTGTCATCATTTCTATGGCTGAGTAGTATTCCATAGTATATATGTACCAAAGCTTTTTAATCCACTCGTCCTCTGACGGACACTTGGGCTGTTTCCAGATCTTTGCTGTTGTGAACAATGCTGCCATAAACATGGGGGTGCATTTCTCCTTCTGGAACCGTTCTATGATGTCCTTGGGGTATATTCTTAAAAGTGGGATGGCTGGGTCAAAAGGCAGTTCGATTTTCAATTTTTTGAGGAATCTCCGTACTGTTTTCCACAGAGGCTGCACCAGTCTGCATTCCCACCAGCAGTGTAGGAGGGTTCCCTTTTCTCCACATCCTCGCCAGCACTTATTCTGTGTTGTTTTGTTGATGAGCGCCATTCTGGCTGGTGTGAGGTGATATCTCATTGTGGTTTTAATTTGCATTTCTCTAATGATTAGTGATGTTGAGCATTTTTTCATATGCCTATTGGCCATCTGTATATCCTCTTTGGAGAAGTGTTTATTCATTTCTTTTGCCCATTTTTGATTGGATTGTTTGTCTTTCTGGTGTTGAGATTTACAAGTTCTTTATAAATTTTGGTTATTAACCCCTTATCAGACGTACTGTCAAATATGTTCTCCCATTGTGTAGTTTGTCTTTTTATTCTGTTCTTATTGTCTTTGGCTGTGCAGAAGCTTTTTAGTTTGATGAAGTCCTATTTGTTTATCCTGTCTTTTATTTCACTTACCTGTGGAGATAAATCAGCAAATATATTGCTGCGAGAGATGTCGGAGAGCTTACTGCCTATGTTTTCTTCTAAGATGCTTATGGTTTTACGATTTACATTTAAGTCTTTTATCCATTTTGAGTTTATTTTTGTGAATGGTATAAGTTGGTGGTCTAGTTTCATTTTTTTTGCAGGTTGTTGTCCAATTTTCCCAACACCATTTGTTGAAGAGGCTGTCTTTACTCCATTGTATTTCCTTACCTCCTTTGTCAAATATCAGTTGTCCATAGAGCTGTGGGTTTATTTCTGGGTTCTCTGTTCTGTTCCATTGATCTATGTGCCTGTTCTTATGCCAGTACCACACTGTTTTGAGTACAATGGCCTTGTAGTATAGCTTGATATCAGGAAGTGTGATACCTCCCCCTTTCTTCTTCTTTTTTTAAGATTGCTGAGGCTATTCGTGTTCTCTTTTGGTTCCATATAAATTTTTGGAATATGTGATCTATATCTTTAAAGTATGTCACTGGTATTTTAATTGGTATTGCATTGAATTTATAAATTGCTTTGGATAATATAGACATTTTAATGATGTTTATTCTTCCTAACCATGAGCATGGTATATCTTCCACTTATTTGTATCTTCCTTGATTTCTTTTATCAATGTTTTATAATTTTCCAAGTACAAGTCTTTAGTCTCCTTGGTTAAATGTACTCCTAGGTACTTTATTTTTTTGGTTGCAATAGTGAAGGGGATTTTTTCCTTAATTTCTCTTTCTGATTTTTCATTGTTGGTGTATAAAAATGCCTCTGATTTCTGAGTATAATTTTATATCCTGCCACCTTGCTGAATTCATTTATCACGTCCAGTAGTTTTTTGACTGAGACTTTAGGGTTTTCTATATACAATATCATATCATCTGCAAATAATGATAGCTTTACTTCTTCTTTTCCAACTTGAATGCCTTTTATTTCTTCTTCTTGTCTGATTGCTGTGGCTGGGACTTCCAGGACTATGTTGAATAAGAGTGGTGAAAGGGGGCACCCCTGCCTTGTTCCTAATCTTAAGGGGATTGCATTTAATTTTTGCCCATTGAGTATGATGTTGGCTGTGAGTTTGTCATAGATGGATTTTATCATGTTGAGGTATGTTCCCTGTATTCCCACTTTGCTGAGAATTTTGATCATGACTGGGTGCTGGATTTTATCAAATACTTTTTCTGCATCTGTTGAAATTATCATGTGGTTTTTCTTCTTCCTTTCATTTATGTGATGAATCACATTGATAGATTTGCGAATATTGTATCAGCCTTGCCTCCCCAGAATAAATCCCACTTGATCATGGTGTATGATTTTTTCCATATATTGTTGGATCCGGTTTGCTAATATTTTGTTGAGGATTTAGCATCTATATTCATCAGGGATGTTGGCCTATAATTTTCTTTCTTTGTGTTGTCTTTGCCTGGTTTTGGAATCAGAATTATGCTCACCTCATAAAAGGAGCTTGGAAGTCTTCCTTCCTCTTGAATTTTTTGAAATAGCTTGAGAAGGATAGGAGTTAGTTCTTCTTTGAATAGTTGGTAGAATTCACTTGTGAAGCCATCCAGCCCAGGACTTTTCTTTGTTGGGAGTTTTTTGATAACTGTTTTGATCTCATTTGGTGTAATTGGTCTGTTTAGGTTTTCTGATTCTTCCAGACTGATTTTTGGAAGATTGTATGTTTCAAGGAATTTGTCCATTTCCTCTAGGTTGTCTAGTTTTTTGGCATACAGTTCTTTATAGTATTTTCTTACAATATTTTGTATTTCTGTTGTGTCAGTTGTTATTTCTCCCCTCTCATTTCTAATTTTATTTATTTGAGTCCTCTGTCTCTTTTTCTTGGTGAGTCTAGTTAAAGGTTCATCAATCTTGTTTACCTTTTCAAAGAACCTAGTTTCATTGATCCTCTGTATTGTTTCTTTAGTCTCTATGTCATTTATTTCTGCTCTTATCTTTATTATTTCCTTCCTTCTACTACATTTAGGCTTTACTTGCTGTTCTTTTTCTAGTTCTTTTAGATGCAGGGTTAACTTGTTTATTTGAGCTTTTTCTAGCCTCTTAAATTGTGCCTGTAGTGCTATTAACTTCCCTCTCAGTACTGCTTTTGCTGTGTCCCATAAATTTTGAGTTATTGTATGCTCGTTATCATTCGTTTCTAGGAATTTTTTTATTTCTTCTTTGATCTCATTCTTAATCCATTCGTTATTTAACAACCTGCTATTTAGTTTCCATGTGTTTGAGAATTTTTGAGCTTTTCTGTTGTGGTTGATTACTAGTTTCATGCCATTGTGATCAGAGAAAGTGCTTGATATGATTTCAATCATCTTAAATTTGTTGAGACCACTTTTGTGCCCTAACATGTGGTCTATCCTAGAGAATGTACCATGAGCACTTGAAAAGAATGTATATTCTGCTGCTTTAGGGTGAAAGGTTCTGTAGATATCTATTAAATTGAGTTGATCTAGTGTGTCCTTTAAGTCTGCTGTTTCTTTGTTAATTTTCTTTCTTGAGGATCTATCTAGTGATGTTAGTGGGGTATTAAAATCCCCTACAATTATAGTATTGCTGTTGATCTTGCTCTTTATATCCATCAAAGTCTGCTTTATATATTTAGATGTTCCTTTATTAGGTGCATAGATATTTATAATAGTTATATCTTCCTGTTGGATTGCTCCCTTTATCATTATGTACTGGCCTTCTTTATCTCTTACTATATTCTTTGTTTTAAAGTCCATTTTTTCTGATATAAGTATTGCTACCCCAGCTTTTTTTTCATTTCCATTTGCATGAAATGTTTTTTTTCCATCCTTTTACCTTCAACCTATGTGCATCTTTTGTTTTAAGGTGTGTCTCTTGTAGACAGCATATGTACGGGTCCTGTTTTCCTATCCATGCAGCTACCCTATGTCTTTTGATTGGATCGTTTAATCCATTTACATTTAGGGTTATTATTGACATGTAATTGTTTATTACCATTTTATTCTTTAAAGCTGTATTCCTCTTTTGCTATATTCTTTTCCCACTTTGATCTGTTTACACCATGCCCCTTAACATTTCCTGCAGCATTGGTTTGGTTGTAATGAATTCCTTGAGTTTTTTTTTTTTGTCTGAGAAACTTTTTATTTCTCCTTCAATTTTAAAAGATAGCCTTGCTGGATAAAGTAGTCTTGGTTGTAGGTTCTTGTTCTGCATTACTTTGAATATTTCTTGCCATTCCCTTCTGGCCTCAAGTATTTCTGTTGAGAAGTCTGATGTCATCCTTATGCGGGCTTCTTTGTAGGTGATAGCCTTTTTTTTCTCTAGCAGCTGTTAATATTTTCTCTTTATCACTTAGCTTTGGCATTTTAATTATGATGTGTCTTGGTGTAGGTTTCTTTGGGTTTCTCTTTAATGGAGTTCTTTGTGCTTCTTGAACTTGTGAGAGTTTCTCTTGCATTAATTTAGGGAAGTTTTCAGCTATGATATGATTGAACAAAGTCTCTATCCCATGTTATTTCTCTCCTTCAGGAACCTTTATAATGCGGATGTTATTTCTCTTTATGTTGTCACAGAGCTCTCTAAGAGTTTCCTCAGACTTTTTGAGTCTCTTTTCTTTTTTCTTCTCTGCTTTCATGCCTTCATTTCAGTTTTCCTCCAAATCGCTGATTCGATTCTCAGCTCTATTCATCCTGTTTTTAATTCCTTCCATTGTGGTCTTCATTTCTGATATTGTATTTGTCATCTCTGACTGATTCTTTTTTAATATTTCAGTATCCTTTTTTATACTTGCTATTTCTTTAGGTGTTCATAATGACCATCCATTGTTGTTCTAAGATCGCTAAGGATCCTTACAGTTATTATTTTGAACTCCGCATCCGGAAGTTTGGTTATTTCCATATCACTCAGTTCATTTCCTGGATGTTTCTCTTGTGGTTTCATTTGGATTGCACTTCTCTGTCTTCTCATTGTATCTATTTGGGTGTTTTGTTTGTAGAACTAGTTGAGTCTACGCTTGGTGTTGTCTGCCTCCAGTTTTCAATTGTATTATTTCTAGGTCTTCTTGGGTTGGCATCAGCTATTATTTGTAATCCACTTTCGGATTTGGGCCGCTTTGAAGTCGTGGTTTGTTTGTTTTCTTAACAGGTGATTGTCTTGTTTGCTGATCTCAGCAAGGGGCTTATTTGAAACTGTATCCAGAAATGCAGTGCGTGTGACCTGATGCTCCGAAGTCCTCTTCTGGCAGTTAATCTCTCTGGGGGCTGGTTGCTTTCTCAGCTTCAGTAAGAGAGGTGTATCTCAGATCTCCATGGAGACCGGATTTACTGCCCCTCCTTTCCACTTCTTGTTTTCAGCTGTGTCTTGTTGCACTGATTGGAGCTGGAGAGATGTCTGTATCTCTGTAACCTGGAAGTACTTTTGTATTTTGCTTTGTGGAAGGATCAGTCCCTCCCCCAGTTATGGCTGCCTCCAGCACTGAGTCAGCTTTTCAGGTCGTCACCTACATTCCTCTCCTCCTCACCATCCATCTCTCTCTCTCTCCTTTCTTTTTGGAAGACAAGCGGGCCCTTTCAACACATCTCGTTCCCTGATCGCCAGGCAAGTGGCTGTGAGCAGTATTTACCGCTCTTTTCCTTGGAGTGAGAGCCCAGCCTCAACCACCCTCCCCCCCCCCATTCCTGTAAGCAGGGGAGATTCAGGTGCTCCCTACCAGGTTTGTTGTGGCTTCTTCTTTGCTCCTTGGTTTTTGAGAACTGTTCTTGTATTGCAGATTTGGTTTTTCATGCTGATTATTCATAAATTAGTTTATAATCCAGTTCAGTGGTGTGAGCTGGGAGTCTGTGCTTCTGCCTACTCCGCTGCCATGTTTCCATCCAACTTCTACCTTCTTTTATCTGATCCAGCTAATAACACTGTTTTGTCTTTTACCAAATAGCTCCAGATATACGGAAAAGGTTTATATAGGCGGATGGGGATCCTCAAACCCCTCAGCGAGATCTTCTGAGCATGGCTTTGAAGGTACCAAGAGGCAGAAAAAGCCCAATAGAGATCAAGTGAACTACCAATTTTTAGGATATGCCCTTAAAGGCTCCAATGCCCCAAAGGGGTCTCATAGGATTCCATCTGGGTCCTGCTTCAATAGTGAATAGGAAGGTCATGAGCTAAAGCCTGCTAGGCTTACATGCCTTTGCTGTGAGGAAAAAGGGACACTGGAAGGTAGGCTTCCCCCTTGCTCCTCTAAGGGAGGGTTCAGTCTCTTCCAGCCCTGCTCCAGCCACCTATGACCTAACCTTGCCCAGAATGCTGGGGTTTGCCACTGAAGGCTGAAGGTGCCCAGGGCTGTCCTACAACACAGTAGACGAGCCTAGGGTATTTCTTCCAAGAAGCAGGTAAATGATCTCATTTGCACAAGGGCCACTTAACTATGTCTTGCCTGAATAGTCAGATTTTTTATTCTTCCCTTGAAGATCTCTGTTGAGGGTGTTGATAGTCCTATTTTCTGCTGCTTTGTTAAATATATAGTGTGTCCTTTATTCCTCCTACCTCAATGCCCCACTCATATTTCAGGCTGGGACCTACTCCTAATTTAGAGCTCTCTTTCCCTCTTTTGCCAACTTCTATTATGAATTTACCTTTGCCACCCAGCTTAGTGTATCCTAAGGTTCTCTTTACCATGCCAGTTGCAGAGCTGCAGGGAAAAGCAACCTGATCTCATCTCTCCAGACAGAGGAGAACAGAAGCTCCATCTCCACACATGCTGCAGATGGCTTTTCCAGTCTACCGGAATCATTACCAGCTAGAAGCAGTGGTCATTGGGACTTGGATGTGAGCTACAAAGTATAGAATTGTGACAACAATTCCAGTGCCATGCGGACTTTTCCTGGATGTGGACTTTTCCTGGACTCCTGCTCCTTGTGACAGCTCCTAATGGACTGAACTGGAGTTGGGTTGTGTATGCAGGAATTTGGAATGGTGTTGGTGCCAACTTGGTGAACATGTTAAGGACACTACTCTTTTATGGATTCTTGCTGTATTGGCCAAGAGTTTGCTTAAAGGCTTTAATCACTGTAAAAAAAAAAAAAAGAAGACGACGACTAGATAAAGAAAATGTGGCACATATACACTAGCAGGGGTCTTCAAAATTTTTATAAAAACCACCCACTTTTGCAGTGCTGGTTAACCTGGTCCCTACCGCGCAAACAAACAGCGCTGCGATTGGCCCACCATGAAAGGTGGACCGCCCACTAGTGGACGGTAGGGACCAGGTTGACCAGCACTGCAAAAGTGGGCGGTTTTTATAAAGAGTTTGACGACCCCTGTCTATGGTATACTACTAAGTCATAAGAAATGATGGCATCGGATCATTTACAACAAAGTGGTAGGATCTTGATACCATTATATGGAGTGAAATAAGTAAATCAGAAAAAACCAAGCTCTACATGATTCCATACATTTGGTGGGACATAAAAATGAGACTGAGACTAAGAGACATGGACAAGAGTGTGGTGGTTACAAGGGGAGGAGGGAAGAAAGGAGAGGGGGAGGGGGAGGGCCTCAAAGAAAATTAGATAGGTGGCGGAGGATAATCTGACTTTTGGTTATGGGTATGAAACATAATTGAGTGACAAGATAACCTGGACATGTTTTCTTTGAATATATGTACCCTGATTTATTGATGTCACCCCATTAAAATTAATAAAAATTTATTTATTAAAAAAATCAGATGTGAAAAAAGAAAAATCAGCATCAAGCTTTTCTGGCTAGATTATTTTATTTTACTTTATTTTATTCAATGAGAAGAGGGGAGGCAGAGTCAGAACCCTGCATGTGCCCTGACCAGGCTCCACTGGCAAGCCCAACCTAGGGGGTGATGATCTGCCCATCTGAGGTGTTGCTCTGTTGCTGAGCTACTGAGCTCTTTTTAGTGCCTTTGGCGAAGGCCATGGAGCCATCCTCAGCACACAGGGCCATTTTGCTTAAATTGAGCCATGGCTGCAGGAGAGGAGGGAAGGGGAGAGAGAGAGAGAGAGAGAGAGAGAGAGAGAGAGAGAAGCTAGAGGGGGAGGGGCGGCAAAGCAGTGAGCGCTTCTCCTGTGTGCCCTGACCAGGAATCAAACCTGAGACATCTACATGCTGGGCCAATGCTGTGCCACTGGGCCAACCAGCCAGGGCCTCTGGCTAGGTTCTTTCTGGTTAAGGATAACTTTTAGTTCCATATAACCAATTTTTGATCGTCGACATTTGCATTTTAAAAAAGTTTTAGGCTTTGTTTTCTAGGAGTTTTTATACATAATAAAAAACAAAACCACAAGAAAAAGAGAAGATCCTAAAGGCAGCTTATAAATTAGATTTTATTTACAGTGATTTACCAGTTTTGTTAGAATATTTTAATACACCCCCTCAGCTTTTAATGAACCATTATCAAGTAATTCGGAGTGGTTTATATATAATCACACGTACAGTTAATATAATACATAATATGTAATGTGCATAAACTTTCTCAGGAAAAGTTTGTTTTGCATTTTCTATTGTACATTATATATAATTTTTCTACCATGTTCACAGGAAAATAAACATTGACCCTGTAAATGGAAACTAAAAGCATCTGTTTGTGATTTCTCCTTGTTGCTGCCTTTCATCAAGTGTTAAAGGATGAATAGTAAGATAATAGCCACTAGGGTGTTGTCTACCATTAGGATGACTGTTGAGTCTTGCTACTTTTTAATTTACTTCTAAAATTAAGTGTTTTTGTTAGATATATTAGGGCCAGTAGTTACTGTGTTAAAATTCACTTACTGTCTTTGTTTATACTACCAATACCATTTTTTTTTATTCTGAAATATCTTAGGAACAAAGAAGTGAGTGTGTTCTTTCCTCATATTTGTTTTGATGATAAGATTCAGTGTAATTGAACCTTTTATTGCGTGAGCCTTTATTTTTAGTTTGCTCCGCTCTGAAAAAAATGTTTTCATTCAGTTCCACTTGTCTAAGTTGAGTGGAATGGAAATGCATAGATCAGAAGTACAAGAGTGAAGTGCTTTTACATGCTAAGCATTTTACTTAGACGTTGATATACTCATTGCTTTAGCATTTTAGTCTGGTTTAATAGAACACAAGGATTAAAGCTCCCAAATTTTTATGTATTTGTTTCAGCTAATGAATAAGATTTTTAAGGATGTCATCAAATATTAGGAAGCTTTTCATTAAAATTTCTCAGTAAATAGTTATGCATTTAGAGATAATGTTAGGTGGTCTTATGGGTTGAGATACATAATGTGTGCATTTTCTGGGTTTCTGTTCTAAGATCATAGATGCACACAAAATAACTAATATTAATTTGCAGGCACTAGAATTTACTTTTTGTTTAAAGGATGAATTTGTTGGACAATAATCATAAGCACCATTGACTAATTTCTTATTAAGGAAAAAGAAGGAATAGTGGACATTTAGCTGTCATTTTAACATTTTTGGCCAGTGACTTTTCCCTAAGATTGAATAACTTAGATTGTTTTCAGGCCAGGGTATTTGCTCTATGGATTGGGGTTTTTGTTTCCAGGTAATGTTATTGATAGATAAGTTAACAGTGTCATTTTATATGTGCTTTTGTCATTGGCAGAATTGAATTAATTGAATTGTTGCACATGAACTGGTAACTAATAGAAAAACAGATATAGCATAATGGATTATATTAGGTTTGGTTACTTGTGATAAAACTTAAAACCAGATAGACATCAATTTTATTTTTATGGTACAAGATCTGGAGGTAGCTTCAAGCAGGGCAGCTCCACAGTGACCAGGAATCCAAGCTCCTACCTTGTTTTTCTGTCATTTACCTTCCACTTCATAGTCCTTCTTGGAAATGGAAAAGTAGAAAGAAGAAAAGGGAGGGGGAAAAGGAATGTATCAGCTGTCTTTTAAAGAGATTTCTGGGAAGCTGTAATATAACTTTTAAAAAGATTTTTTCCCATTGATTTGAGAGAGGGAGAAAGGGCGTGGGGAGGGAGAGAGAGAGAAAGTGAGAGAGAGAGAGAGAGGGAGGGAGAGGGAGAGAGAGGGACATCAACTCATTGTTCCACTTAGTTCATTTTAGTTGTGCACTCATGGGTTGCTTCTTGCATGTGCCCTGATTGAACCCACCGTCTCAGTGCACTGGGACGGCACTTTATACACTTAGCCATCCATTCAGGGCCAAACTTTTGTTTGTATGTTATTGGCCAGAACTTAATTAATGTCCAAATGTAACTGCAAGGCAAGCTGGAAATTATAGCTTTTTTTTTTTTTTGACTGCCATTGTACCTAGTTAGAAATTGAGGATTATTTTATTTAGGAAGAAGGTGACAAGCACTGAGACAGCTGGCAGCTGATTCCATAGTAAATCAAGCAGTATAGTAGATGTTAAGAATCCTTGAATTGACTTGCCTGCTAATCTTTACTGGGCCCTGGGCTCTTTGAGGATGCTGGTAAAACTTACAGACCCTTTTTTTCCTTGAAAAATGTACCTTTGGACATGTGCATGGAATTTTATAGGATGCATTTAGACAATGGGGTTGCCCTGTCTGATTGCTTAGTTGATTAGAGCATCATCCCTAAGTGCATAGGTTGCTGGTTTGATCCCCGGTCAGGATGCATGCAGGAGCAGATTGATGTTCCTATCTCTCCCTCTCTCCCTTCCTCTCTCATTCTCTCTCTTAGTGAAAGTGACTGTCTTCCAGGATATAATGTTCCACTCTAAGACAGTTCTTGTTAGAAAGTTTTCCTAGGTTTTCATTATTCATTCAGTCAACAAAAGTTTATTAGCATGGTCTGTATTCTAGACACTGTGGTAGTATTTGAAGATTCAAAATCACTGTGATTGATTTGTTAAGTGCTTACTATGTGCCTGGCATGGGACTAGGAGCCTTAAGGGCATTCTTCATTTTCTTCATCTTATAAATTAGGAATTAATCTGCCTAAGATTTTGTAGCTAGTGAATGATAGAGCTGGTATTTGAATCTCGGTCTAACTCTAAAATTATTTTTTTTTAGTTACGATTGTAGGCAGTTAGACAGACATGAGCAGAGCAGACTATGTAGGCCAGGTACAGAAGGTCACCAGGGCAGGAATCTCCAGGTGCCTAGCACTGGGCAAAACTGGAAAAACAAAGCCTTTGCCCCCAGGGTAACCTTTTCTCCCCTGGCATATCGCTGGGCATACAGTTTAGACTCCCTGGCCTTTCATATTGCTGGTCATGCAGTTTGGACCCTCTCTTGACCTTTCCTCCCCTGGCATGTTACTAGTCATGCCGTAGACCCCCTTGGAGGAGGAACAGGGGGTTGAAAGAAGAGCTGTCTTATGCGATTCCCACGTAGGCCCTTGTACAGCCACTCCCACAACCACTCCCTTAAGCATTAACCCCTAGGTTACGCTTCAGTTATTGGACTCCAGGCCCAGAAACGCAGCAAAACCAGCTAAGTGATGCCATGACTGACATCAGCACCAGCTGCATTGACTAATGACTGCCCGCCCTGGTGCTGACCAATCAGTGGAGACCACGACCTTGAAAGGACACGCCTGGAGAGCTGATGAATATTTTGTTGGGATCTTCCCCTGAGACCTCCAGATAAATGCCTTCGAAGATGGAGGAGTGTGGCTCCCCATCCTGGGATCATGCCTGTGCCTTGCCCCCCTCTCCTCCCCCCCAGGCTCTACCTTCACCCTCCCCTCTCCTGGGCTCCAAGGACCCCTCTTTAACCTCTGTGCCTTGTTTCCTGAGCCCCATTGCTTCTACAGCTCACTTCTACCTCTGTGACTTTCTAAATAAACTTTTTTAATTTTTATTTATTTATTTATTTATTTTGTTTGTTTTGTTTTTCATTTTTCTGAAGCTGGAAACAGGGAGAGACAGACAGACTCCCGCATGCGCCCGACCGGGATCCACCCGGCACGCCCATCATGGGGCGATGCTCTGCCCATCTTGGGCGTCACCATGTTGCGACCAGAGCCACTCTAGCGCCTGAGGCAGAGGCCACAGAGCCATCCCCAGCGCCCCGGCCATCTTTGCTCCAATGGAGCCTTGGCTGCGGGAGGGGAAGAGAGAGACAGAGAGGAAAGCGCGGCAGAGGGGTGGAGAAGCAAATGGGCGCTTCTCCTGTGTGCCCTGGCCGGGAATCGAACCCGGGTCCTCCGCACGCTAGGCCGACGCTCTACCACTGAGCCAACCGGCCAGGGCTAAACTTTTTTTAGATGGGGGTCTTACCTCTGAATTCTTTCTTACCCGCAAGTCAAATACTGAGGTTGCTGAACCAGGGCCCAGTCTGACTGACACCTGGTGCAGTATTGCTGCCAGCACCATGATATAGACATTTCATAGTAAGGATGAGACACACTGAGCTTGGGTAGCACATATACTAACATTGGAACTATACAGAGAAGATTAGAATGGCCCCTGCACAAGGATGACATGGAAATTCGTGAAGTGTTCCATATTTTTAAAACATACATGGTGATGGAAGAAGATTTGACTTTGTGTGGTGAGCACACAATGCGATATACAAATGATGAATCAAAGAATTGTATGCTTGAAACCTATATAAATTTTATGTAACTTTTTGTTCTATCTTTAAATAAATTACAATTACAAAAATTTATTTAACCAATGCCACTCCAAGACATTTAATTAAAAAATAAAAATAAAACCATTTCTTTTAATTACCAGGAAGTAGACACTTCACCATAAGCATGAGACACATTAAGCTGAGGTGTTTAGTGTTTCAATTTCAAATTCTTGCCTTGGGTAATTGAACCAGGAATCTCTTTGGACCTCAGTTTTCTGTTAACATTTTGCAAAGCTACTGAACTGATAATGTTACTCTTAATTTTGTATTTTTTTTAAACATATAGTGCCATCAGTATGATATATGGCATGTGACAAATGCCAACCGTTAGTCTGATCTGAGAGTAGTAAAAGTGGTTGTATTTGAAAGTGTCTTATCAGCATTCAAATTGTATATAATTAAACAAATTCTATGAAAACCTCCTTTCTATCACCTTGTAAAACAGCTCACTGGTGCCGTGTGTTCTCCTTTTTCTCACAAATATGCTGTCATGGATGCTGACAGCATCACACGTGGAATTTGGCTTAAAAAGCTTTTTGCATCAAACCGAGGTTTCGACCCCATTGATATACAGATGTTCTCATAATTTTCTCTCTTCAATTCCTTTGTAAGTCAAAAAGAGTGGGAAAGGCAAAATTATATGAGTAATTACAGTATTAAATTGCTATAGAAAACCATTTAAGTTCTTTGTTATTCTCTTTTCAACTTTAGTTTCAAATCGCCAGCTTCTTCAATGGTTTTTCATATTGACAGGCTTTAGATGATGAAGGCCCCATTTCTTTATGCGTTGACATCCCTGCCTCTTGTTTTATCAGAAACATTATTTTCTTTCCTGGGGAGCGTGCTGCCGGTTCCAGTTGTGGAGTGTACAACTAGAGTTGACTTCAGAAGGTTGCCTAGTAAGCATAGCAAACAGGCAGTGATAGGTCGGGTCTACCGCTGCTTTCTGCTCTGTGAACATAAATTGTCATAAACCAGTGTTTGAGCCTTCTTTGTGTTGATTCTTATTTAATTCTAGGACGATTTGATGACAGTGTTATTGAAGAGAGGAGACAATGTGCTGAAGATCTGCTACAGTTCTCTGCCAATATCCCTGCCCTTTATAACAGTAAACAGCTTGAAGATTTTTTCAAGGTTTGGAGATCTTTATGAAATATATAATGTAGTTAATTAAATACCTGTGTTTTCTAATGTGTAATAAAGCAAGATTCACAGTTCTTTTTTTAAAACAGAAAATGTCACTTACTTTTGAATTTCATTATTCACTAGAATAATGATAGGTTTTTAATTCATAGATTTTAAAAAATTGCTAGAAAGGGCTTAGAGATGATCTGATCCACTCCATTATAATTGAAATACATTAAAATTTTTAAGTATCATGAAACTCCAGTAGTTATCTTTACTTTTTGAAGTGTCTTTTAGTGCTATGCTTCTTTTTGGGATAGAAACCACTGTAAGTCTGTATTGAATTTTTGTAATTGTACTAATTTATTTAAAGATAGAACAAAAAAATAGTTACATAAAATTTTAGAGAGGTGTAGGTAGTGTTAATTATATTACCAGAGAATCATTGGATATTTGTGTGTTAAGTTTCTTGGCATGTAATGCCTTCATTATGAGTTCTTTGTAATTTTTAATAATAATTTAAAATTTTATTTTGAACTGAACCTGTGAAGGTTGTTGGTCAATATCAGTGTTTTTAATGACCACAATTTTCCTATTGCATTTAGCCTTCTGGAAAAAAACTAGGTGATTGTATTATAATTGTTTCTTTCCTTCTTTAACTAAAAATCTACTCATTTGTATAAGTGTAATTTCTTATACCATATAGTCAACAAAGCAGATGAGTAGTAGGAGTCTTAATTTTCCTGATGCTGGTGGATCTAGAAAGGAATTTATTTTTTATGACCTGTTTTAGTTTACTGAGGAAAGTCGATCTTTTGAAAGATACTACTACAAATTTATTATGACTCATAAAGTACATAATTGGAGTAGGAATATATAGTAATATAAAAGTTTTAGTAACAATATGATTCCTACTGATTGACTTTATTGTTTAATGTTTTATTACTTTGTAGACTAGGCCAAGGTGATGAATTTGGCTTCTGCTTATGACCTAATGCAGGTATTTGAGATCAAAGGCCAAATACATTATTTAGCTCTTTGCTGTTCTCCAGTGTGGAGTCTGTGCTTATAAAAAAAGGCAACATTATTAAGCAAGAAGAATATCACTTTATAGAAATTGTGCAAGGCAGTCATACAAATTAGCCAACCCATGGCAAGGGCTAAAAAAATCAGTCTGGAGACATAGAAGTTAGATTGTAGTCTTTGAACAATTTAAGTTATCTATTCTATTTCTTTTGGATCTGAGAATTCCTGATTGTAACTCCTACTAGAAGACACTTATTTGTAGGCTTTGTGAAGTGAGAGACCAAAGAAGTGGAAGAAAAGATTGGGCAGTTTAAGAGAAGTAAAGCTAACTCTCCACCTAGAGATAGTCCTTATTTCTCATTGACCAGAACTGGGTCGCGAGACTATCCTTAGCTTCAGAGAAGTATGGGTGGGTGACTCTTTAGCTTTCTAGTTCTGATTGTGGATGAAGTTATGGAGGGCGGGTTTATTGGTAGCTAGTCTACAAGGTGTGCTATAACAACACACAGGTTTTTTCTTTGTATAAACATGCATGATAGGTACCACATGCAAATAACACATAGTCACTTGATTTTATAATATTTAAATATATACAATAGTAGAAGTAATAGTGTAATGAGCCTCCATTACTCATTACTCAGCTTCAAAATTATAAGTGTGTAGCCCAGTTTTTTAATCTGTTGATTGAAATTCAATTTGTTGGCATAAAATTGTTCATATTAGTCTCTTACAATGCTTTTAATTTCTGTAGGGATGGAGTAATGCCCATCTTTCATTCATGATTTTGATAATTTGTCTATTTTTTTCTTGGTCTATGTAACTAAAAGTTTGATATTTTTGTTGTTCTTTTCAAAGGATCAACTTGGTTTTATGGTGTTTCTCTATATTTCTGTTTCATTTCATTGATTTGTACTCTAAACTTGATTTCCTTTCTTTTGCTTGCCTTCATTTTACTTTGCTTTTTATTTCTTTAATTCCTTAAAGTGGAAGCTTAAATAACTGACTTGAGATAGTTGTTCTTTCTAATATAAGCATTTACAGCTATAAATATCTCTCTTAACACTGCTTGAGATTCAAATTCCATAAATTTTTCTTTTCATTTTTATTCAGTTCAGTATGTCTTTTGATTTCTTCTGTGATTTTTTAATTTTGTTAACTTATTGGTTATTTATAAATATGTTCTTTAATTTCCAATTATTTGTGGATTTTCTAAAGTTTCTTCTATTTTTGATTTCTAATTTTGTTTTCTTGTAGTTGTGATCATAAATCATATGCTCTATAATTTCAATTTTTAAAAATTTATCAAGACCGGGTTTATTTCTTACCATTTGATTTCTCCTGGAGAATGTTTCATGTGTGCTTGATACTCTGTTGTCAGGCAGCATTTTCTGTAAACATCAGTTATTTCAAGTTAGTTGATAGTAATGTTTGTCTTTCATATCCTTGGTAATTTTCTAATTCTGTCAATTACTGAGAGTGAGGTATTGAAGTCTTCAATTGTTATTGTTGGATTTATTATTTCTTCTTTGAGTTATGCTAATTTTTACTTTATTTTGGGGCTCTTTTGGCAGTACATGTATGCTTATGATGGATATGTCTTTATGATGATTTGAATTGCTTAATTTTATGCAATGTCTCTCTTTGTCTCTAGTAATATATATTAAAGCTTTACTTTGTGTAATTTTAAATAGATTCACTTTAGTCCCTTACAGTCACTACATATTTGCATGGTACCTTTATGTCATTATTTTGCTTTCAATCCATTTGTGTTATTGAATATAAGAAATCTCTTACATGCACTAAATAGTTTGATCTTATTTTTTTATCCAGTCAGAAAATGGATGTTGTTGATTGGAGTATTTAGTCATTTTATACTTGAGGCAATTATTGATATGATTGAATTTATCTGCCCTTTTGCTGTTATGTCTCATATGTTTTTGTTTTTTCTTTATGCTACCTTTTGTTTTAAATAGACATACCATTTAAATTCATTTTTAATGAATTTTTTGTTATGTTAAATTCTTATTGGTTGCTCTAGGTATGAAACATGCATTTTAATTTATGACAGTTTACTTGAAATTAATGCTAACTTAATTCTAGTAAAATGTAGAAAGTTTGCTTCATAAAGCATTATTTACTCCCCCTCTATTGTATTATTATAATAGATATACCTTAAATATATCATAAACCCAACAATATAGTGTTTTATGATCTGATGTCTTTTAAGAAGTTAGAAGAAAAAAGAACATATTTATATAAATATTTTTAAACCTTAAAAACAGTGTTTATTAAAAACATTAGGGGACATAAAATTGTAACAAAACAATAGGTAAATCTAAAATGCATGTACACAAAATAACACATTTTTTCAAGGGCATGTTTCTAAAAGGAAACAAAATAACAAGAGGGGGCCTTCCATGGACCTATATATGTATATATAGTCTTTTATATTTACCCTCATATTTACCTTTTTTGGTGTTCTTTATTTGTTCAGGTATATTTGATTTACTAACAATTGTGTAAGGCAGGTTTATTAGCAAAAGATTCTTCTCTGAAAATGTTTTTTTTTTACCCTTTCTTTTAAAAGATTTTTTAAATTGCCTTATTTTAGAAAGAAAGAAAGGAGGGAAGGAGAGAAAGAAACATCAATTTGTTGTTCCACTTTTTTATGCATCATTGGTTGATTCTTGTATATGCCCTAACCAGAGATCAAACTTGCAACCTTGGCATTTTGGGATGATGCTGTAACCAATTGAGCTACCTGGCCAGGGCTTACCCTTAATTTTTTAAGGTTAATTTTGCTGGATATATGGAATTTTTGATTGACAGTGTTTCTTTTAGTACTTTGAACTCGTCATTTCATTGCCTTTTGTCCTTTATAAGAAGTCAGCTGTTAATTGTATTCTAGTTCTTCTGCTTGCTTCTTTCAGAATTTAGCCTTGTGTTTCAACAGTGTTAGTCCAGGTGTTGATCTCGTTCTGTTTAACCTATTTGGAGTGTAATTTATCTTCTATGTATTTTTAGATTAAAGTTTTTATGTCAGATTTTAGGATTTTTCTGCCTTCATCTCTTCATGTATTTTTTTTTCAGCCCCTTTCTCTCTTTTGCATTGGATACTCTCATTACAATCAAGTTGGTAGGCTTGATATTACCCCACATTTCTTTCTGGTTCTCTTTATTATTATTTGGTCTTTTTTCCTTTGATCTTCAAATTGGATAGTTTCTGTTGATCTCCAAGTTCTTTGACTATTCTTTCTTAAATCTATTGTTGAACTCCTCTAATGAAATTAAAATTTTTGTTATAATATCTTCAATTTTTTATTGAATTTATTGGAGTAATATCGATTAATAAAATTATATAGGTTTCAGGTCTACAATTTTATATCTTCTATATATTGTATTGTGTGTTCACCACCCCAAATTAAATCTCCTTCCATCACGATTTACCCCGTTTTACCTCCTTCTACCTCCCTCGCCCCCCTTTCCCTCTTATAATCACCATACTGTTGTCTGTGTCTATGAGTTCTTTTCTTTCTTTGCTTACTTAATCTCTTCACTTTTTTCACCCAGCCTCCCAACCCCCATCTCTTCTGTCAGCTCCACTACCTTTCAACTCCAGGATTTCTATCTGGTTGTTTTTTTTTCTTCCCCTAAATTGAGATTAATTGACATAACATAAAATTCACCATTTTAAAGTATACAGTTCAGTGATTTTTAGTATATCACTACCTGATTCCACAACATTTTCATCATCCCATAAAGAAACCTCATACCCATTAGCAACTCACTTTTTTCCCACGTGCCCCAACCCTTAGCAACCACTGATCTACTTTCCATCTTGATGGATTGGCCTGTTCTGAACATTTCACATGAATGGAATCATATAATACGTGGCCCTTTGCATCTGGCTTCTTGCACAAAGCTTAATGTTTTCAAAGTTCATCCGTATTGTTGCATGTATCAATGCTTCATTTCTTTTTATGGCTGAATAGTGTAGTCTACTAGGTAGATATGAATATACCACATTTTGTTTATTCATTTGTCACTTAATGGACATTTGGACTGTCTTTACTTTTGGTTCTATGATAATGCTTTATTTAAAAAAAATAATTTCCATTTATTTGTTTTTTCTATTTCCTCAGTCATAGTCATTATACTTTCCTGTGATTCTTTAATCATGATAACCTCCAGTTATTTGAACATATTTGTAAGTAGCTGCGTTGAAGTCTTTGCTTTCTAAGTCTCAACATCTTTGCTCTCTCAGAGTAAGTTTCTATTGACTGTTTTTCCTCCCTCTGGATGGAGCACACACTTTCCTTTTTCTTTGTATATTTTATAACATTTTTGTTGAAGGCTGGAAATTTTTGTTAATATATATTATAATATAACAATTCTGAGTTCTGATTTTTTCCCCCTGAGGGTTGTTGCCATTGTTTTGTTAGTATGTTTATTAACATGTCTGTACTAAATCTGTGTCTGAATGCTGATACTTATGCTCAGTTTTTAATTTTTATTGTATTTTTAAACCTGTCTTAGTGGAGATAAGCCCTGTATCATCATAGTTTAGTGAATAGCCAGTGTTTCATTATACGCTTCTCTCTTATGCTGATGATTCTCTGTGTGTTTTCAAAGTTCAGGCAGTGTTTATGTTTGTCCTGATTTTTACTCTCTTTTGGGATGTCTTGTATTTCCTCTGTGCACATGCACCATCTCATGGTTTGCTAGTGATTTGTGGATAGCTGAACCCCTCTGGTCTCCTACACGAATGGGTAGACAGCTTGTTAAGAACCCCTACAGTTGTGTTATTGCCTGGATCTCCCTGATACGTGTCTGGTTAATGGTCTGGTCCTTTGCTTGCTGCAGCTTATGTTTGCTGAGCCACACACTGTTCCTTGCCATTTGTTTGGCACTGAGATTGCTACTATTACTGATAATGCTGTTTGGGGGTAGTTTTATTTTTCTATGTTTTAGTCGGAATCATGCCAGCCTCCTCTACAAGTGAGTCTGCTGTTTTTCAAGCCTGCATTGCCCTTGTATAATTACTATGGCAACCCATTTGACATAGAAGAGGGGAGCAACCAGGCAAGAATGCCACAGACGCCTGACCAGGCAGTGGTGCAGTGGATAGAGCATTGGACTGGGATGTGGAGGAGGTTCAAGACCCCGAGGTTGCCAGCTTGAGCGCGGGTTCATCTGGTTTGAGCAAAAAGCTCACCAGCTTGGACCCAAGGTCGCTGGCTCGAGCAAGGGGTTACTTGGTCTGCTGAAGGCCCACGGTCAAGGCACATATGAGAAAGCAATCAATGAACAACTAAGGTGTCGCAACGAAAAACTGATGATTGATGCTTCTCATCTCTCTCCATTTCTGTCTGTCTGTCCCTATCTGTCCCTCTCTCTGTCTCTTTAAAAAAAAAAAAAGAATGCCGCAGACTCCCACAGTTCTTACCTGTGGTTTTGCGGCTTTTTATGCATAACCACTTCTTCATTTGCTTTATGTTTTTGGTTAAGTTCCAGAGCTCTCACATGGTTGTTTTGACAGTTCTCTCTAGTTATATTATTGTCTTCTGGGGAATGCATTTGCTGGTCTACTTATTCTGCTATACGTGAACTCCTTCCCCTCTAGACTGACTTTCATTAACAAAATCTTTGAGATGCGATGTAATAAGAGTTTCTTTTTACTGAATGATCAGGAACATTAAACAGTTAATGTTTGAATTAGGGATTTAAAATAGAATTGTGTCATATTTTCACAACTTCCTTTTATTACCTATAGCATAGTTTTATTATTATTTTATTTCATTAAAGGTTTATTCTTTATTTTATATAACATTGTTTACTAAGTTAGGTAAATAGAATTTCTTTAGTATTATGAGCTAAAACATTTTTTTCATTTTTTAGTTTTTATTTTATAAGCAGATCTTATCAGTCAATAATAATAACAAAAAATTTTTGTTGAATACTCACATTGTTCTAAATACTTTACGTGTATAAAATCTTTTAGACCTAACAATTCCTTGAGTTACTTACAGATATTATTTTCACTTAATAAGTAGGTAGCTTAAAGACACTACCCACCTAATGGTAGATGAGTTAGTTAATAGTTGAAAGGCACTTTCATCAGTTAAGCGAGTTTATAAATAAAATGAACTTTATTAAAATTCTCAGGAATATTTGCATATTATCTTAAACTTTACTTTGGATGTTATTCAAAAGATGGCATAGTCTACAAAAGATACTCAGTTTTGGAGAAAAATTTACCTTTAAACTGTGATTTTGAATATTTTAATAAAAAATAGAAATAAGGAATTATTTTTAGTCTCAATTCACTTAATGCTCTAGGAAGTTAAATTTTGTATTTTAGAAGTACCATTTCAGATTACTCCTTTAAAGATAAGCTGGCAGGGAGACTTTTGATTAGGTAAAGACAGTTGAAGTCTATGTTGGAATAGCAAGGAAAGAGGGCTTTTACATTTCTCTTCGGTTTTGCCATCCTGGCAGTAATGTCTGGGGACATGGAGCTGCCGGTGGAAGGTAGAAGGAAAGATACTGAGGAGCAGAAGAGCTATTATTTTAATTAGTCATAATTATTTAAAGATTATGAACCCATATATTCATGATTGGCGCGGTGCATAGAGCCATAGCACAAAACACACCACTCCTACTTGCCTGGTAGTAGCATTCTCTACTTACTTATAAATAAGAGAGAATAGTCTTTTAAGGCTTGACTTTGCAGACTTAAATATAAAATTAAAATATAATCACATTGAGAAATCAAATTTATATTATTAAAATAGTTTCTTTGATAAAATATTTAAATATACAGTGTTTAGATTTACTTCTATTGTATTTAAGTGGTTTCCAAATTTAAATCACTTCTGGGATCTTCTGAGGTGCTATGTGATATATTCTTTTTAATTTGACATAACTAAGTGCATTCCTAATGGAGTTCATCGTTTATCACTAAGTGAAATGACCAGTCGCTAAGGGTTCTGAACAGTATTCTTTAGCTCATAGGTGTTTTCTTTTTCTGCAAGTTTTAGTGAGTAATTCGGACAGGTTTCTAAAATATATGCTTTTATAAAAAGCCATGTATTATTATAAACATGATACCATTCCTATTGAATTTTTAACTAATAGACTATGTTTAGAGGTGGTTATGGTTACAGAAAAATTGTGCAGAAAGTATAGGGTTTTCACATACATCCCCCTTCTCCTTCATAAGAGTTTCTCTGTTTTTAACATATTGCATTGGTGTGCCACATTTGTTAAAAGTGATGAACCAGTATTGCTATTTCTGTTGATTTTTTTAGAAAAGCAATTATAATTTAGTTTAATAGAAGAATAGTTTTTGTAATCCTTATACATAGCTGAGATTACTATAGTTCATATATTACTGATTTTGTAAAGTATTCTTAATGATAATGAAACACAGTTACCCTCATCTTCTTAGGGTGGAGTAATTAACGATGGTTCTGAATTGATTGGTCCTGTCGAAGCATATTCGGATTCCCTCACTGATAGCTTTCCTGAAGGTAGCACAGAAGGTAAGAGATTTTATTTATTTTCATTTCAATGTTTTTCATTACAGAAGATTACAAATCATCTTTACTTTGAAAAATATAGCCTGAGCAGGTGATGGTGCAGTGGATAGAGCTTCAGACTGGTACACTGAGGACTCAGGTTTGAGCCCTGAGGTCGCTGGTTTGAGTGTGGGCTCATCCTGTTTGAACGCAGGGTCGCTAGCTTGAGCGTGGGGTCATGGACATGACCCCATGGTCGCTGGCTTGAGCCCCAACATTGCTGGCTTGAAGCCCAGGGTTGCTGGTTTGAGCAAGGGGTCACTTACTTTGCTGCAGCCCCTGCTTGTCCCCACCCCCCAGCAAAGCACATATGAGAAAACAATCAATGAACAACCAAACTAAAGGTGCCGCAACAATGAATTGATGCTTCTCATCTCTCTCTCTTCCTGCCTGTCTATCCCTGTTGGTCTCTCTCTCTGTCCCTATCTCTCTTGCTTAAAAAAAAAACCAAAAAAAAGTGGATATGGGAATTTGAGGATATTTTATTCATTCTAAGATTCTTTTTACTTTTTTCACATTTTAACATCAGTGATATTGGGTGCATAATAATTGGGTTGATGATATCCTGCATTTAATTGACAGCTTTTTTCTTTCTTAGTGATATATAAGGTAACAATTCCCCTTACAATTAATGAATTCTTAGAGTTGATGAAATGTGGTATAGTGAGTGTTCGGAATTTGTATTCTTTGTAATAGGAATACCTTGCTTAAGTTTATTTAGCAGCATCTGACTTATAGATGGTTGATTTCAAGCCTGGCTTAAAAGTTTAATCATGTACCCAGAAGAGAAACCTAAGGCAGTTTCTTGAATTTTTATTAAGCCATTCTTGAATTTTTATGAAGATTAAAATACATACATTTTTGAGTTTTTGAATTTGTTTAGCTATTTTTCTTTCAGGGAAGATTTTGGAATTTAAAAAAAGAGTTAGGGACAGGGATGAAGAAAGTCTTTCAAAATAGGTAATTTGTTTTGTTTGGTTTGGCGTAGGTCTGGTTTATATAAAAGTAAAATCATAGATTATATATTATTTCTCAGTCTCTTTCATAAGTAAGAGTTTATGTAGAGGAGGCTGCTTTATGAAACTAACATGGGAGATAGCCATGTCATTGCAGGGATGTTTTTTTGGGTATGTGCTGATGGCATATATCTGCTGGCACGTTGACATAGATCTGTTGCTGTCAAGTCTCATCTTGATTTGGTAGGAGCAACAAGTTCCCATTCATTATGTAGGCTGAGGCACTTAAAATATATTTTTCTTTTTGTTCTACTGTATTGAGAAATGATGGACTTTTCTTGTTTTTTATGGTGGCTCTTGCTGACTTAAAAGCAAAATTCATTAACTTAGTCAAGTGTTCTGTGTAATTTGTGGTGACCTCAGGACCAGGGTCTCCACTGAGTCCTCAGTATCTTTGACTCCAGCCTTTTTTCTTCTCTCTTCTTTTTTAAGTTGGATTTATGAGGCTGACATTGGTTAATAGAATTATATAGGTTTTAGGTGTACAGTCTATAATATAGCATCTGTACATTGCACTGTGTGTTCACCACCCCATTTGGCTCCATCCTGTGTCAGTCAAGGTCATAAAAATATAGTTGACAGTAATTTTATTTTACAATCCATCATGTTTTTTGGGAAAAAAATATATCTATTCTCCATGACCTGTTTGATTTGAGATCCTTGTTAGGTTTTGGAAAATCTAGTCCCTGCTTGAGTTTTCTATGTGATTGATTCTCTTTCTAGAACTGGTTTCCTTGGAAGGTGACTTATCTGGGATAACCTGATCCAGCTGTTGCCTTGGAGATATCCTCTTCCTGAGAAGGGAGAGTGTGTTTCTGCCTGGAAAATGCGCTGATTTGAAGATGCCCAGTAGAGGACAAGTAGGACAGTTATATAGAAATAGTTGTAGGAGAGTATTCCATGAGGAGTCTAGCTCTTGGCAAGTGCAGAATGTTTCTTTCCCCCCTCTCTCTTTTTGATACAGGAATTGAAGGTCATGCGATTTGGCAATGGTTATATTCCTTTCCTAGTCATGATAAGCCTCTGTTGCTAGGTGCGAGTCAGCCATGGTGAGAGAAGGGTGTTTTAGGAGCCTCTTTTAGTGTATAGCAGTCAGGGTTGGGAGCAGTGCAGAGGCCTTCTGTCCTTCACTATATAATCTAGGAGGGAATGGGAGGAGCCTTGTCATTAGGAATGACTTATTGGGTTATTGTTTTAAAAGATTCAGAGCTTTCTTGGGTGAAAAGGTGGCTGTATTCATGTTAAAGGCAATATATCATAAAGCAAAGGTGAGTTAGTAATCTATTGCCCAGTCTGGGAGACTTAGGAGATTAAAGAGGATGCTATTAATAAGTACAATAAAACAATAGGCATAGACCAGGACTACCTCGGCCAAGCTGGGCAATTTGGGCCACCCTATCTAAAGCAGTTGTTCCAGAGTTTGCCCTCGAAGTTTCAAAAAGATGGGTTTTCTTTGGAAGGATTTCTCTTTCAAGAGTATGTTTTTATGAAATGAGGGGCAACATTTTTTGTTAAAAGCTCCGGTAGAAACTTTTGATACCTAAAGGTAATAGTGACATTTTATCCTTTCAGGGCATAGTTTAGTTTTCCAACTGTCTTAACCATCTCTGAAATACACTCAGATCGACTGAAAAGGAAAAACTTGGAACTGAAAATGCTGTTGTTAATGCTTATTTTTTTTACCCCCTCCGTTTCAAAACTTTTATGCCTGGCAAATTAATCCTGCCGAGACACCTCACTGATAAATGCAGATCGGAGTGTCAGTGTGTGCATTCATTGCTATTTGAGAAGGGAATGGACATAAATATCATGCGATTGTCAGGCATACTGGGCAAATGATTTACTTTTGTACCAAAGGGTCTCAAACTCTAGAGACAACCAAAGGAGAGGGCCTCTGGTAGCAAGAGCAAGAGAGCTGGCAGCTGGCCAGCCCCACAGGTATGCAGTGAAATGGAGGGCTGTAGAGGGACTGTGGTTGGCAGGTGCCTGCGGGTTAGATTTAGAGCCAAAATGTGAGGAGGTGATTCACTCCATAACAACTCCTCTGAGTGCAGTATTTTAAATGGTGTTTTGAAGGTAGATTCATTTTTCATACTTGTGACTTAGTTTTGCCAGCAGAATGAGCCAGAACAGCAAGTCTTAATATATACTGTCTGCTATTTAAGGTACTCCAGATAGACTTAGAGTGACATGGCAAATATATCACCTCTCAGAGAACAGATGTACAGGCTAAGTGATCATTATTTTTATTAGTACCATAAAAATGCAATCAACAACTTTTAAGTTACCTTGAAAGAAAGTGTTATGAGGAAAACAAAGAGCTAGATTAGTGGTTCAAAAAAATTATCATTATTTTATAGTACAATGGGATAGAAGAAATCTCTTTAAGGTTTCATAAACCAATACTTTGGTAATTACTTGGTAAATATTTTATCTAATATGAAATTGAAAATTATAAAGTTATTCAGTAGGTTTTTAGATAAAAAGTTAATATTTTATGTTTTTAAAATGAAAAGTCTAGTTACTCTTGATCTTCTTTGTTCAGAGAAATTAAACTATATATTTTCTCAAAGATGAAAGGTTTAATTGATTGTTAACATCTTATTTCCTTTTTTAAACTTCCATCGTTTGTTGGATTATATTTAGCTATGAAGTTACTGTCATTTGTGGAATCCTGGCCAAAATAATGCATGCGAATTGAGCTTCTTGACATGTTTCTCTCATCTGCTGGTCTGTTTGAAGGATGTAGGTTGCTTTACTGCCATGCTGGCCTTGATATTGGAGCCTTTGATGTTGGTATAGTCTCATCTGGTAACCTGTGTCATTTCCTCTTCCTAATGCATTACTTTACTTCCTTTGCAGTTTTGGGAGGGACATTTTCCAGGTGTATGCAGCAAATAAGAGAAAATAATTAGGTGATCATACCACCAATACAAATTGAGGGATCAGCTGCTTATATGTAGCAGATCTTAAGAGTGAATATTGTCTCCTGGAGTAGTCAGATCTGCCTTTTTTTTTTGCCTGTATATTGTGGATTAGGAGCTCCTAAGTGCTTATTCTAACAGCTGTAGGCTCAAGAAAGGATTTGTTATGCGGTATTCATAACCGGTTTAGAGTAAATGAGATGCACATTTTGAGGACAATGGCATTTATTGTTGGTCTTTGTAAGGGAACTTAAAAATAACTCTCAGTAGGAAATTTGTGTATTTATTTGATGATAGGGTAATAATTATTTGTATTATGCAAATTTTAAAGAAAATAATGTAGATTATAGTTAAGACATTAAATGTAAATAAACATTATGTTATATTGGGGAACTAATTGGAAAGGTGTATTATACCTTTTTATTATATTTTCTTTTACTTTTTATTATTTGTGTTATTTTCATTTAGTTGATTTAAAGGTGATGCTTTGAGACGGGATCATTTTAAAAAGGATTATTCTTCAGTTTATTGGCTCTTTCATAATCTAAATATATTTTTTAGGCGAACTTAAAAGCTCTGCACTACACATATTGTAAAGATGACAAAATATAGAAAGTCGAATTAAAAATGATTTAAATTTAAGTAGAATTTATAGCAAATGTCCACTAGGTGGCATCATGAGAACTACAAATTTTACTGGGGTTAGTCTGGGCCCTCTAATATATTAGTGTGCTTTATTCAGTTTGAAGTTCCTTTTTCTTTTAAGGGCTTATTTACTTAACTTTTACTCACTGCTCTTTATCAGGTAAAATTTCTTTGGTATGGGAGCTTAAAATAAATAGGAAAAAAAGAACAGGTCAGCCTGACCAGGTGGTGGCACAGTGGATAGAGCGTCAGACTGGGATGCAGAGGACCCAGGTTCGAGATCTCCAAGGTCGCCAGCTTGAGCGTGGGCTCATCTGGTTTGAGCAAAATTCCACCAGCTTGAGCCCAAGGTCGCTGTCTCCAGCAAGGGGTCTCATCTGCTGTAGCCCCACGGTCAAGGCACATATGAGAAAGCAATCAATGAACAACTGTGTTGCAACGCTCAATGAAAAACTAATGATTGATGCTTCTCATCTGTTCGTTCCTGTCTGTCTGTCCCTGTCTATCCCTCTCTCTGACTCACTCTCTGTCTCTGTAAAAAAAAAAAAAAAAAAAAAAGAACAGGTAATTTATTCTCAAGGTAAACCATTAATGAGAATGTATCATTGTATGCATGTATGCATGTAAAACAAATGATACAAATTATAAATATTGACTTTTAAAACCCTGGAGCTAGATTAGGACATTGGGCATTGGATGAGGCAAATAAAAATTTATGACATGTTATGGGAATCGGTTTGAGAATAGAAGGAACATTAAGGAACATATAGCTAAATCTCTTGGTTTACAATTAAAATAGGAATTTCATTCTTTTTCTCTTTAAAATGAATTTTTATAATTAAAAACTTAAACTTTTATTTAAATTTATTGGGGTGACATTGGTTAATAAAATTATACAGGTTTCAGGTGTACAGTTCTATAATACAGGTGTACAGTTCTATAATTCAGGTATACAGTTCTGTAATGTATATTGCATTGTGTATACCACCCCAAGTCCATCACCCTCAATTTCACAGAAGGTAAGCCACGTGCCTAAGACAGTCAAGGTGCGCCAGGCCTTTAATAGCAATTACAGGACTGTATTTTGTGAAATGAAGAGATTTAATGTTACTGAGAGGGAGACAGTGAGAATATATATTTGGTATAGAAAACTCAGTGTGAGCTACTTGTGTGCTGGTAACAAGCAGGTGAGATCTGCAGAGAAAATTACGGAAAGCAGCAGCATAAAGAGTTCATTAGGTAGAAAAGGAAGCCAACTCATAGATCTTTGTTGTTCATGATAACAGTATTAGGGTTGTCATTGTGATGAATGTGTTGTTTTCTGAGCTCATTCTGTTTTTTACCAAAATACAGTAGTATTATTCTGATGTTCTTTTCATAAAATTTCAAGGGTAATGCAAACATGTCCCAAGGACGTTATAAAAGTGTGAAAAGTCAAAGGAATTTTTTTTTGTAAGTAACAATAGCTGTTATTCAATGATGAGTTGGTAATGAAGTACAGGAATCTTAACTAGCATCAGAATCTTAGTTATAGACTTAGATATTCACTTAAATTCATGTTTATAGGGCTTGGTTCTTAATGGAGACTAATATGTATTTCTTCTGTCTCAGGCTGACCTTTGTTCTGCTGGCTAGATATCTTACTTTGTGTGTGAAGCATTAGTCATTGCTCTTAGGAAAAGTAGAAATTCCCTTTCGTTGACTATGGCAATATTTGAACCTCAGAGCTCAGTGGAAGCTGTCAGCTAATAATGAGGTCGTGGATTTTATATATAGTCAACCATGAGAGACCACCTGTTGTTCTAAAGAAAACTGATATCTTTTTGCAGATGTTCTTCAAATACAGATTTCTGGTAGTTTATAGTATAAAGATTTATTCTGTGGCACCTCAACCTTTTCCCCTGGTGCTGGTCTTTCAGAGATGGTGTCCTAGACAGATTGCTCTAGACTGCCCTACTCCCAGCAGTTCAAAGCACAGAACGAGAAGGCAGTCAGGGGACTCGGGTGCTCAATAAACCCTTCTTGTCTAGAGCTGCTTTAAGCCAGTCACCTGGGGCCCTCTCGTAGCCCTGAGACTTGAATGTCTGTGAAATGAATCTGGAGACAGAACACTTCCATAGAACCTCTGACCCCTCCACCCCCACCCCTTTGCTCTCATCCCTTCTGGAAAAGGCTTAGGTTTATGACTTAAAGGCCTTGGTGAAGGAAACACCTTTTACTCTTATGATGGCCCAGAGGGCCCCTTGAAATGTAGATTGACTTCAGGTTGGTTTACCTTTTGATAGATGGTCTCTGTATTGTCACTTGCTGCTCTGCCTTATCCACAGTGTTCTTCCTTCTCATCTTAACTGAGAACTTGTTTGCTGCTCCCTGTCTTCCTTGTTAACTTTCTTCCTGGGCTATAGGGAGCTAGCTAGTTCCACTTCATATGATATTTAGATTTGTATAAAATAGGTTGAGTGACAGGGCTGTGATTTCCAGGGCTTGAGCAAGCACTGTATTAAGTAGATATACAGTATGTCCATAAAGTCATGGTGCACTTTTGACCGGTCACAGGAAAGCAACAAAAGATGATAGAAATGTGAAATCTGCACCAAATAAAGGGAAAACCCTCCCAGTTTCTGTAGGATGATGTGGCAGCATGTGCGTATGTACAGATGATGACATAACACCGTCTATACAGCGGAGCAGCCCACGGCCATGCCAGTCGAGATGTGGACAGTACAGAGGAAAGTTCAGTATGTTCTGTGGCTTGCTAAATTTGAATCCGTGACCAAAGTGCAACGTGAATATCAGCGCGTTTATAATGAAGTGCCACCACTTAGGAATAACATTACTCAGTGGGATAAGCAGTTGAAGGAAACCGGCAGTTTGGTGGAGAAACCCCGTTCTGGTAGGCAATCAGTCAGTGATGAGTCTGTAGAGGCTATATGGGATAGCTACCTAAAGAGCCCTAAAAAATCTGTGTGTGAGCCCACATCTAACTGCACTGAATAGGTATGAAACTGGGAGAGTTTTCCTTTTATTTGGTGTAGATTTCACATTTCTATCATCTTTTGTTGCTTTCCTGTGACCGGTCAAAAGTGCACCATGACTTTATGGACACACTGTATTAAGGGTATAAGAAGAATAAACTAGGTATAGAACACGCGTGCGCAAACACACACACGATTTATTGTCATGGTGGTGAAGAGAAGTGTTCTTCTTGAGCTGTTCGGGGAATACTTCATTGAAAAGAAGGGAATTTAGAAATTGCTTAAATATGGAGGAGAAAAGTATCAGAGAATTAGAGAAAAGATGATCAGTTGCGGTGTGTATGGTTCAGGACATACGATAGAGTTAGGCTTTTAGGTATGGTAGGGTGCATCTAAGAGGAGAATGAATGGAAGAGGAGAGGATAGGCAGGAAAGTGTCCGGAGTTAGTTTGCTTTAACAGACCTGTGTTTATATCATTTCTGGCTTTCCTCTCTAAAGTTGGGAATTCCTAGGAACCGGCTGCTGGGTAATTCACAAAGGCAAGTGTTTCATAAGTGTCGGGTGTATAACATATCTTTATTCTCACATTCCCAATTTCAGCCCTTGCTGCGTCTCCTTTACCTTTCGGCAGGTACAGAGTCTTCAGGGCTCACCATACACATACGAGGAATATGATTAGCATCATCTGGATACATATATATATATATCACTTTACAGTTTGTCATTTTTGCATAATAGATCATAAGTACTTTAGCGTTAAACATTTTTCTATAACACATTTTAATAGCTGTATAATATTTTATCATAGAGATGAACCATAGTCTCATTGTTAGAAATTTGTTATTGCAAAATTTTCACCAATTTTGTGGATAGTCTTACATAGAGATCTTTTTTTCATATATCTGATTGTTTTGGGTATAAATTACTGAATTTCTTGGTCAAAGATAAAGGCCTTTTTTTTTTTTTTGTATCTGATGTTCATTGTCAAATTGTTCTCTGAAAAGGTTAAATTAAAAGTCTGTTTGTTTCCCTTTGCTTTTCCCAGTGAGGCTAAAAATATTCCTCTTCCTAACCTGCTAGTTTATATTTGCTTGCTTACTTTGAAAGATTCTTCATTTAGAATTAGGTAGATATTGAAACAGTTTGTTTAGAATATTTCTTTCTCACTTTATTTTGCTATCTGACTTTCTTCCTAGGTATTTTGATGCTCTTTTCTGATCTAATTTCATTTAATCATGGCTTCCTTTGCTAATAAAATAAGATTGGAAAGGTAAGAGGAAATATGACTATGACAATTGATTTTTGTGGTCAAAAGCCAAGAAACTGAGTATACATAACTGTATCTTCTTGCCCTGTGGTGGTGTTGTTTTTGTTAGAAAGGAAAATCAGGCTGAGCGTGAAATGTTACAACGTGATAGATGATTTGAAGGTTATGGTGATAAGACACAGGAGTGCTGACAAAGGATCTCTGACAGCATTTCCTTTCTTTTGTGATTAGCTTTATAAACCAGGACATATTTTTAAACTTTGTTTGTTTATTGATTTCAATGCACCCTGTTAAAATTACCCCATTTAAGGAAATAAATATTTGAAATACATATAATATTTAAAAAGCTATAAAGTTTATGTATATTTCTCAGAACAGTAGATAATTGTGTAGATTGCTGGAAAATATTTTGATTTTTTTTTTTTTTTTTTTTTTTTTTATTTTTTTTTTTTTATATTTATATAGTTTTATTTTTTTAATGGGGTGACATCAATAAATCAGGATACATATATTCAAAGATAACAAGTCCAGGTTATCTTGTCGTTCAATTATGTTGCATACCCACCACCCAAAGTCAGATTGTCCTCTGTCACCTTCTATCTTGTTTTCTTTGTGCCCCTCCCCACCCCCTATCCCTCTCCCATTCCCCCCTCCCCCCCCGTAACCACCACACTCTTATAAATGTCTCTTAGTTTCACTATTATGTCCCACCTACGTATGGAATAATACAGTTCCTGGTTTTTTCTGATTTACTTATTTCGCTTCGTATCATGTTATCAAGATCCCACCATTTTGCTGTAAATGTTCCGATGTCATCATTTCTTATGGCTGAGTAGTATTCCATAGTGTATATGTGCCACATCTTCTTTATCCAGTCATCTATTGATGGGCTTTTTGGTTGTTTCCATGTCCTGGCCACTGTGAACAATGCTGCAATAAACATGGGGCTGCATGTGTCTTTACGTATCAATGTTTCTGAGTTTTTGGGATATATACCCAGTAGAGGGATTGCTGGGTCATAAGGTAGTTCTATTTTCAGTTTTTTGAGGAACCACCATACTTTCTTCCATAATGGTTGTACTACTTTACATTCCCACCAACAGTGTATGAGGGTTCCTTTTTCTCCACAGCCTCTCCAACATTTGCTGTTACCTGACTTGCTAATAACAGCTAATCGAACAGGTGTGAGGTGGTATCTCATTGCCGTTTTGATTTGCATTTCTCTAATAGCTAAAGAAGATGAGCATCTTTTCATATATCTGTTGGCCATTTGTATTTCTTCCTGGGAGAAGTGTCTATTCATATCCTCTTCCCATTTTTTTATTGGATTGTTTGTTTGTTTGTTGTTGAGTTTTATGAGTTCTTTGTATATTTTGGATATTAGGCCCTTATCTGAGCTGTCGTTTGAAAAAATCATTTCCCATTTAGTTGGCTTTCTGTTTATTTTGTTATCAGTTTCTCTTGCTGAGCAAAAACTTCTTAGTCTGATGTAGTCCCATTCATTAATTTTTGCCTTCACTTCTCTTGCCATTGGAGTCAAATTCATAAAATGCTCTTTAAAACCCAGGTCCCTGAGTTGAGTACCTATGTCTTCTTCTATGTACTTAATTGTTTCAGGTCTTATGTTTAGATCTTTGATCCATTTTGAGTTAATTTTTGTACAGGGGGAGAGACTGTAGTCCAGTTTCATTCTTTTGCATGTGGCTTTCCAGTTTTCCCAGCACCATTTATTGAAGAGGCTTTCTTTTCTCCATTGTGTGTTGTTGGCCCCTTTATCAAAAATTATTTGACTATATATATGTGGTTTTATTTCTGGACTTTCTATTCTGTTCCATTGGTCTGAGTGTCTATTTTTCTGCCAATACCATGCTGTTTTGATTGTCGTGGCCCTATAATAGAGTTTGAAGTCAGGTATTGAAATGCCCCCAGCTTCATTCTTTTTCTTTAGGATTGCTTTGGCTATTCGGGGTTTTTTATAGTTCCATATAAATCTGATGATTTTTTGCTCTATTTCTTTAAAAAATGTCATTGGAAGTTTGATGGGAATTGCATTAAATTTGTATATTGCTTTGGGTAATATAGCCATCTTGATTATATTTATTCTTCCTAGCCAAGAACAAGGTATATTCTTCCATCTCATTATATCTTTTTCGATTTCCCTTAACAATGGTTTATAGTTTTCATTATATAAGTCCTTTACATTCTTTGTTATGTTTATTCCTAAGTATTTTATTTTTTTTGTTGCAATCGTGAAGGGGATTGTTCTTTTGAGTTCCTTCTCAGTTGTTTCATTGTTGGCATATAGAAAGGCTATTGACTTCTGTATGTTAATTTTGTATCCTGCGACCTTACTGTATTGGCTTATTGTTTCTAGTAGTCTTTTTGTGGATTCTTTGGGGTTTTCGATGTATAGTATCATATCATCTGCAAAAAGTGATACCTTTACTTCTTCTTTTCCGATATGGATGCCTTTTATTTCTTTGTCTTGTCTGATTGCTCTGGCTAGAACCTCTAGTACCACATTAAATAACAGTGGAGAGAGTGGACAACCCTGTCTTGTTCCTGATTTAAGGGGGAAAGCCTTCAGTTTAGTGCCATTTAATATGATGTTAGCTGATGGTTTATCATATATGGCCTTTATCATGTTAAGATATTTTCCTTCTATACCCATTTTGTTGAGAGTCTTAAACATAAAATTGTGTTGTATTTTATCGAAAGCCTTTTCTGCGTCTATTGATAAGATCATGTGGTTTTTGTTCTTTGTTTTGTTGATATGGTGTATTACATTAACCGTTTTACGTATGTTGAACCATCCTTGAGATTCTGGGATGAATCCCACTTGATCATGATGTATTATTTTTTTAATATGTTGTTGTATTCGATTTGCTAGTATTTTGTTTAGTATTTTAGCATCTGTATTCATTAGAGATATTGGTCTGTAGTTTTCTTTTTTTGTGCCATCCTTGCCTGGTTTTGGTATGAGGGTTATGTTGGCTTCGTAAAATGTGTTTGGAAGTATTGCTTCTTCTTCAATTTTTTGGAAGACTTTGAGTAGAATAGGAACCAAGTCTTCTTTGAATGTTTGATAAAATTCGCTGGTATAGCCGTCAGGGCCTGGACTTTTATTTTTGGGGAGGTTTTTAATGGTTTTTTCTATTTCTTCTCTACTGATAGGTCTGTTTAGGCTTTCTGCTTCTTCTTGACTCAGTCTAGGAAGGTTGTATTTTTCTAGGAATTTATCCATTTCTTCTAGGTTGTTGAATTTAGTAGCATAAAGTTTTTCATAGTATTCTACAATAATTCTTTGTATATCTACAGTGTCCGTGGTGATTTCTCCTCTTTCATTTTGGATTTTGTTTATATGAGTTCTTTCTCTTTTTTCCTTGGTAAGTCTTGCCAAGGGTTTGTCAATTTTGTTGATCTTTTCAAAGAACCAGCTCCTTGTTCTATTAATTTTTTCTATAGTTTTTCTGTTCTCTAATTCATTTATTTCTGCTCTGATTTTTATTATCTCCTTTCTTCGGCTGGTTTTGGGTTGTCTTTGTTCTTCTTTTTCTAGTTCCTTAAGGTGGGAAGTTAAGTGGTTCACTTGGGCTCTCTCTTGTTTGTTCATATATGCCTGAAGTGATATGAACTTCCCTCTTATCACTGCTTTTGCTGCATCCCATAGATTCTGATATGTCGTATTGTCATTTTCATTAGTCTGTATATATCTTTTGATCTCTGCACTTATTTCTTCTTTGACCCATTCATTTTTTAAAAGTATGTTGTTTAGTTTCCACATTTTTGTGGGATTTTTTTCCTCTTTTTTGCAGTTGAATTCTAGTTTCAAGGCTTTATGATCAGAAAATATGCTTGGTACAACTTCAATTTTTCTGAATTTGCTGATGTTGTTTTTGTGGCCCAACATATGGTCAATTCTTGAGAATGATCCATGTACACTGGAGAAAAATGTATACTCAGTCACTTTGGGATGAAATGTCCTGTAGATGTCTATCATATCCAGGTGCTCTAGTGTTTTGTTTAAGGCCACTATGTCTTTGTTGATTCTCTGTTTGGATGACCGATCTGGAGTCGTCAGTGGTGTATTGAGGTCTCCAAGTATGATTGTGTTTTTGTCAGTTTTTGTTTTAAGATCAATAAGTAGCTGTCTTATATATTTTGGTGCTCCTTGGTTTGGTGCATATATATTAAGAATTGTTATGTCTTCTTGATTCAGTGTCCCCTTAGCCATTATGAAATGGCCATTTTTGTCTCTGAGTACTTTTCCTGTCTTGTAGTCAGCATTATCCGATATGAGTATTGCTACACCTGCTTTTTTTTGGATGTTATTTGCTTGGAGTATTGTTTTCCAGCCTTTCACTTTGAATTTGTTTTTATCCTTGTTACTTAGATGAGTTTCCTGTAGGCAGCATACAGTTGGATTTTCTTTTTTAATCCATTCTGCTACTCTGTGCCTTTTTATTGGTGAGTTTAATCCGTTTACATTTAGTGTAATTATTGATACTTGTGGGTTCCCTATTGCCATTTTATATCTTGCTTTCTGTTAGTTTTGTGTCTTGTTTGATCCTTCTCTTTTGTTTTTCTATCTTTTGTTTTTATTTGGTTGTATTCCATACATCTTTCCACTGTTGCTATCTTTTTTATCTCATGTGCTTCTGTGGTGGTTTTTTCAATGGTGGTTACCTTTGAATAATGAAAAGGGTCCCTACCCTGTTCATTGTAGCGAACTATTTTGTGAGTACTTTTGCACTCCATCGTCCTTTGCTACTGTTAATCTCCATCTTCTCCCCCTCTTTCTTTTTGTTGTTGTCACAGTTTAAATTTGGTTTTATTGTGTTCTTCTTGGAGCTTTTACTTGTGGCTCTGTTTTTTTTTGTTCTTTGTATCTGATTGGAGAACCCCCTTTAGTAATTCCTGGAGTGGGGGTTTTCTGATGATAAATTCCCTCATCTTTTCTGTATCTGTGAATGTTTTTATTTCTCCTTCATATTTGAAGGATAGCTTTGATGGGTATAGTATTCGTGGCTGAAAGTTCCTCTCTTTCAGGACTTTAAATATTGGGGTCCACTCTCTTCTAGCTTGTAGAGTTTCTGCTGAGAAATCTGATGATAATCTAATGGGCCTTCCTTTATATGTTGTATTCTTCTTTTCCCTGGCTGCCTTGAGAATTTTTTCTTTGCTGTTGGTTTGTGTCAATTTCATTATGATATGCCTTGGAGTAGGTTTGTTGGGGTTAAGAAAACTTGGAGTTCTGTTTGCTTCTTGAACTTGAGGCTTTAGTTCTTTCCACAGGCTTGGGAAGTTCTCATCTATTATTTGTTTGAGTATGTTCTCCATTCCATTTTCTCTCTCTTCTCCCTCTGATATACCTATTATTCTTATGTTATTCTTTTTGATGGAGTCAGATAATTCTTGTAGGGCTATCTCATTTTTTTTAATTTTTGAGTCTCTTTCTTCTTCTCTCTGTTGTGCCTCAAGTTGCTTGTCTTCTATTTCACTAATCCTCTCTTCTATCTGACCTGTTCTATTAGCTAAGCTTGTTACTTCGTTTTTCAGCTCGTGAATTGAGTTTTTCATCTCTGTTTGATTTGTTTTTATAGTTTCAATTTCCTTGGACATATATTCTTTGTGTTCATTGAGTTGTTTTCTGAGCTCCCTAAATTGCCTTTCTGTGTTTTCTTGTATATCTCGGAGGATTTTTAGGATTTCTATCTTGAATTCTCTGTCATTTAGCTCCAAGGTTTCCAATATATTAAATTTTTTCTCCATAGATTTTTCCTCATCTAGCTGTGTTACCTCTCTTTCTTTTGTATCCATGATATTCGATTTTCTCTTCCTTAATGGCATCTGAAGGTGGTTTTGTTGATAGTATTAATGAGATTTAATAAAGAATAAAAAGTTTAAAAAAATAATAAAAAAAAAATCGAAAAAAGTTTTTTTTAAAAAAAATTAATAATGTAATAAAGAAAAATAAAATAAAATAAAAATTTAAGAAAAAAAAAAAAAAGGAAATTATTCCCCCCCCTCCTTTTTTCCTCTCCTCTCCTCTCCCCTCTTTCTTGATAAAATCTTGTGGTGGACTGTGAATTATAACAAACAATGCCTGTGATGGAGGGCCTGAATTGGGGAAAAGTAATAAAGGGGCAAAAAAAAAAAACAAAAAAAAAAGAGCGTATGGACCCACAAAAAGCAAATAAGGAAAAAATTTGGGTCAAGAATAAAATGATTTGCTTTTAGGTGTTGGTTGTCTAAGAGTTATGATGAGAGGATTAAGAGGAAAACGGAAAAACGGGGGGACAAATTAAAAAATTACTATTGTATTTAGTGGAACAAGAACTAGATAATATGGAGAGCCAGGGATGGGAGCACTGCTAGTGAGTTAAAAAGGTGAAGTAAAAACCCCCCAGAATGCCACAAACATAAGTTTGAGTCCCAGATAAGATAATTTGTTTGTTATTGAGGTTTGAGTGAGAGGAGATATAAAGGAGAAAGGAAGAAACTAATATAGAGGGAGAAAAGAAAGAGAGAGAGAGAAAAAAAAGAGGGAACCACTAAAAGAAGAAAAAAGAAAGGAGAGAGAGAGAGAGAGAGTTAAGGGTTTTGGAGTGCAACCCTCATAGAGAGAAAGGAAGAGAAGAGAAAAGATAATGGGAGATGTAACACTTATGGGTAGTGTAGTTTAAGGAGAGGAGAGAGTAAGACCGGTAGAGAGTTAATCGGCCAAATTGGAGGAGGAAAAAAAAAGTATCAAGAATGAAGATAAGAGAAACAAACGAACAAATATAATAAAATGGGATAGGTTATAAAGTCTGCAGATTATTCTTGATTTTGAGAGGTTATCTTCTTGCTTTTTCTTTTCTCTCCCTCTTCCTGGTCGGTGACTCTGTACCCCGGGTTTTGCCCCTTTGCCACGCTCAGGTGGAGGTTTGCAGTTGATAAGTCTCTATGGCAATGTCATGTATTGTGCTTTAGTCTCGTTGGCAGTCTAGGCTATTAGCATTTATAGGCTCCGACAGTGAGAGAGTCCGTGTTCCTAGAGCCTTTCTCCTAGTCTTTCCTTCCTCAATTAGCAGCCTGATAATCCAGCTATGGGGTTGCTGCTGCCTCTGCCTGGATAGTAAGAGGCTCAAAGAGCTGGCAACTCCCCACTCTATTTCCACTCAGCACAGGGCTCTGGGTAAGGCTCAGTCAGTCAGAGCTGCTAGCATAATCAGGTGGGCTTTCCGGCCATTCAAAGACCTCTGGCTCTGCCACTCTGTCCGGTAACACAAGCGGATGCCCACTTCCGGGGCGCTTGGAGGAAACTCTCACTCACTGGCTGCGCGCGCAGACCAGGATATCCGGCCAGCAGTCTCACGCTCTGAGTGAAACCCCCAACCACAGGGAAAAGTTGCAGCGTTGGAATTGAGTCTCGCTCCGTCCCCGTGCGCGGCTTTTGCAAGGCGCTGGGGCGGCCCGAGATTCCGCTTTGGCCCACACAAAGGCCCCTGACTCTGCCCCTCTGTGCGATAACACGGGTGCGCACTGCCGAGGCACTCAGAGGAATCGCTCACTCCTTATCTGCGCGCGCAAACCAGGATATGAGGCCGGCCGCTTTCCCTCTGAGTGAAATACTCTCCGGCAAGGAAAATCTCCACCGTTGGAATTAGTTCTCACTCCCTCCCGTGCGTGGCTTTCCCAGGGCGCTGGGGCTGCCCAGAGACTCTGCCCTCGGCCCACAGAAAGGCCTCTGACCCTGCCTCTCCGTGGGGCAACACGGGCACTGACTCCCGGGGCCTAGGAAGAAATCTCTCGCCCACTAACTGCGCACCAACCAGGAGACCGGGTAAAATGGCCGCGACGCTTGTCTTTCTTTGTTTGGGTTTGGCGCGAGTGTTAGCTTGTATTGCCCGGGTTGCCACAGGATTAGATTTTCCTCGGCTTGGATCTCCGTGCCACAGCCTGGTTCGGCCGTTTGTATTCACCCCCGTTGCCCGCCTCAGTTTCTATATTCACAGTTACCAGAGAAAGCCGCCCTGTTTAGGTTAGTGAGGAAGGCGGAGCATTTCTTACTCCCTAATTCCTTCGGGATTTGGTTATATATTTAGCCAATTTTTCACTCAATCATACCTTTGGGTGTATTGCGAAGCATCTGGAAGCTCCAAGTATAGGTTTTTCTGTTTCTGGTTGAAGATCTTGTTGAGTTTTGGGGGAGATTTATCGGTATTGCTTCCTACCCCGCCATTACTCTGACGTCATCTCCTGATTTTGAAGACTATATAGTTGAAATGTCAGAGAATTGAAGAGATTTCCACTAGTTCTAATCAATCTAATTGAATATTATACATTTAATGAGATCTGTTGCCTTTAAGGAGCAAAATTAATTTGTCTGTTTATCTGTCTATCTTTCTATATCTGTCTATATTTTATTGAAGTAAAATTGGCATAATATTATATTAATGATTGAATATTTGTATACCCAGTTGACCCTTGAACAACACAAGCTTGAACTGCACAGGTCTGCTTAAATGCAGATTATGTATGTGTGTATGTATGTATTTATTTATTGTGACAGAGACAGAGGGACAGAGAGAGACAGAGGGACAGATAAGGACAGACAGACAGGAAGGGAGAGAGATGAGAAGCATCAATTCTTTGTTGCGGCACCTTACTAGTTCACTGATTGCTTTCTCATGTGTCTTGACTGGGGGGCTACAGCAGATGGAGTGACCCCTTGCTCAAGCCGGCAACCTTGGGCTAAAGCTGGTGAGCACGTGCTCAAACTGGCAACCTCCGGGTTTCGAACCTGGGTCCTCTGTGTCCCAGTCCGACGCTCTATCCACTGCTCAGACTATATACAAATTTTTTTTAAAAAGTCCTTTATAGGCCCTGGCTGGTTGGCTCAGTGGTGGAGCGTCGGCCTGGCGTGCAGGAGTCCAGGGTTCGATTCCCGGCCAGCGCACACAGGAGAAGTGCCCATCTGCTTCTCCATCCCTCCCCCTCTCCTTCCTCTCTGTCTCTCTCTTCACCTCCTGCAGCCAAGGCTCCATTGGAGCAAAGTTGACCCGGGCGCTGAGGATGGCTCTGTGGCCTCTGCCTCAGGTGCTAGAGTGGCTCTGGTCGCAACAGAGTGATGCCCCGGGTGGGCAGAGCATCACCCCCTGGTGGGCGTGCCGGGTGGAACCCGGTCGGGCGCATGCGGGAGTCTGTCTGCCTCCCCGTTTCTGGCTTTGGAAAAATACAAAAAAAAACCCAGTCCTTTATAGACCCCAGGCTGTGCATTTGTGAGTTCAACCAACTGTAGATTGAAAACAGTATTTTTGATCCGAGGTTGGGAATGTGAGGATGCAAAGGATAGATTGTATGCTTTCTTCTATGCCATTCTATATAAGGGACTTTAACATCTGTGAAGTTTAGTACCTGTGGGGGGTTCTAGAACCAGTCTCTGAGGGACTGTAGTTAAGTTTTTGAGGAGTCAAAAGTTATATGTGTATTTTCAACTGTGTGGGGGTGAGGAGTGGTGCTGCTAACCCTTATGTATTCAGGGGTCAAGTGTATTTATTGCAAAATGATCACAACAGTAAGTCTGGTTAACATCTGTCACCATACATGTAGATTTTTTCCTTAGGATGAGAACTTTTAAGATCTATTCTTAGCGACTTTAAAATATGCAATACAGTATAATTAAGTATAGTAGCCATGCTGTAAATTATATCCCTGTGACTTATTTACTTTATAACTGGAAGTTTGTACCTCAAATATAGTTCTTAATGGGCATTCTGAGGATTTGAAAGAAAAACCCTGAAAACAATATATTGACAGGAAGCCAGAGTTATTCTAAAGCTGATTTGAAATTAGAGTTTAGCTACCAGTAACATGTTTTTATCCTAACTTTATTTGATATGAAATAAGCAGTTTGAGTCTATATAATAGTGGTTGACAGAGGGTAGCCTATGGGCCAAATCTGGGCCGTCACCTGTTTTTACATGGCCTAAAAACTAAGAATGGTTTTTATATTTTATTTTGTTTTAAAATTTTAAAACATTTTATTTATTGATTAATTTTTAGGGAGAGAGAGAGGAAGGGGAGAGAGAAACATCGATTTGTTGTTTCACTTGTTTATGTATTCATTGGTTGATTCTTGTATGTGCCCTGATCAGGGATCACACCTGCAACCTTGGTATATTGGACGACGCTCTAACCAACTGAGCTACCTGGTTTTTATATTTTAAACGGTTGATAGGATTTAAAAGAATATTATCTTGTAGCAGGAGAAAATTATATGAAATTTAAATTTCAACATCCATAAATCAAATGTCAAAATAACCTGGACATATTCTCTCTGAACATATGTACCCTGATTTATCAATGTCACCCCATTAAAATTAATTTAAAAAATTTCAACATCCATAATAAAGTTTTATTGGAACACAACCATGCTTATCCATTCATGTATTGTTGGTGTCTACTTTTGTGTTACAACAGCAGTGTCAATTAGTTGTGAAAGATAGCCCACAAAGCCTAAAAAATTCATTGTCTGGCCCTCAAAAAGGTTAGGCAATCTCTGATCTAGAATTATATAGTTTAATTCACCTTTAATTTGGACTTACTGAGGAAATAATTTCCTTCGTAATACAATGTGTCCGTAAAGTCATGGTGCACTTTTGACCGGTCACAGGAAAGCAACAAAAGACAGAAATATGAAATCTGCACCAAATAAAAGGAAAACTCTCCCAGTTTCATACCTATTCAGTGTAGTTTGATGTGGGCTCACACACAGATATTTTAGGGCTCCTTAGGTAGCTATCCCGTATAGCCTCTCCAGACTCGTCACTGACTGATGGCCTACCAGAACGGGGTTTCTCCACCAAACTGCCGGTTTCCTTCAACTGCTTATCCCACTGAGTAATGTTATTCCTATGTGGTGGTGCTTCGTTATAAACGCGCCGATATTCACGTTGCACTTTGGTCACGGATTCGAATTTAGTGAGCCACAGAACACACTGAACTTTCCTCTGTACCGTCCACATCTCGACTGGCATAGCCGTGGGCTGCTCCGCTGTATACATGGTGTTATGTCATCATCTGCGCATGCGCACATATTGCCACATCATCCTACAGAAGCTGGGAGGGTTTTCCTTTTATTTGGTGCAGATTTCACATTTCTATCATCTTTTGTTGCTTTCTTGTGACCAGTCAAAAGTGCACCATGACTTTACGGACACACTGTATATTTAGTTTTCTGAGAAACTTGGCAATCAGTATGTAGACCCTGTTGCCAAGCTTTTTAAAGGTAATAGTTCAGTGGCTCTTAAAGTATGGTGTTCAGAGTAAATATTTCAGTGGCTCTTAAATATGGTGTTCAGAGTATTCTGAGATCTTTTCAGGGGCTTTCCAAAGCCAGAATACTTTTGTTAATAATATAGGATATTACTTGTCTTTTTTACTGTGTTGATGGTTGGACCGATGACACAAAAGTAATGATGAGTAAAACTGATGAGTGAGAGTATGAATTGAGACACTGACACCAGCCTGTCACAGTCATCATTGCACGTGCTTGCAGAAACGCTCACGCCAGAAGTGTCCTTGACAGAGCAGTGAGAAATGAATTTCATTAAACCTCAGTCTTTGGGTGCATGCCTTTTTGACATTCTGTGTGATGAAATGGAGGTGTACATAACACACTCTTTATACTCAATTACTATGGTTGTGTTGAGGAAAAGTGCTTGTGCAGTTGTTTGAGCCATAAACCTGCTGCTTTTTTCTGGAACACCATTTTTGCTTAAAAGGATGATTGATAGACAAACAATCATTATTCAGACTTGGGAATTCGGCAAACAGTTTTTTGGAAGTAAATTGAAGTGAGCTGACACTTGAAGGAAAACAACTGACAGTATTTGTTGCCACTGATAAAATTCAGGTTTCTGGTGAAATTGGTGGTGATGGTAACAAATGTGGTTTTTCAGATGATATTGTAATATGAAACTTGTCACCATCTGGAAGACCTGTGTAACTCTGGGAACCAGTATTTTCTTTTTCTTTTTTTTAAGTGAGAGGTGGGGAGGCAGAGACAGATTCCCACATGTGCCCCGACTGGGATCCACCGGGCAAGTCCCCTACCAGGTGATGCTCTGACAGTCTGGGGCCACTGCTTCGTTGCTGGGCAACTGAGCTATTTAGGGCCTGAGGCCAGGCAATGGAGCCATTCTCAGTGCCTGGGGCCAACTTGCTTGAACCATTTGAACCATGGCTGTGGAAGGGGAGGAGAGAGAGAGAGAGAGAAAGAGAAAGAGAGAAGGGGAGGGATGGAGAAGCAGATGTTTGCTTCTCCTCTGTGCCCTGACCAGAAATTGAACCCAGGATTCCACATGTTGGGCTGATGCTCTACTGCTGAGCCAACTCACCAGGGTCTGGAAACCAGTATTTTTCAAAATGACCAATGTATGATGTTATAAACTCATAGTGTATAAAAAGATCCACTCTGTGATTGACAGGCCAGTGGATTTGAATGTAACAGAAACGGAAATTTCATTGATTGGAATTTATGTTCTACATGGCAGCTAAGCTGTAAGAAACAACCACTTGTCAAGTTTTAGTATAATATCAAAAGCTAACATCCACAGTTATTTAAAAAGGCTACTAAAATATTTACCTCATTTTCAATTACATATTTATGTGATAGTTTATTTAAATATTTCAACCAGAACAACATCTGACAACAGAATGAGTATAGAGCAGATATGCAAATCTAGCCATCTTCTGTTAATAAGATTTACAGAAGTGTAAAACAGTGCCACTTCTCTGACTAAATATTTTTTGTTTTGGAAAATATAGTTTTCTAAAGTAAAAATTATATTAACATGTATTAGGCTTTAATGTTTAATTTAAAAGTTTTTAGTCTATTTTTTTAAATACCAAGATTGGTAAATATTTACAGATATAATCTACATAAACAGAATCTCTTTGAGGTCATGAGTTCTTAAAGGAGGTTTTAAGACCAAAAAGTTTAATAACTGTTATTGTAGTTCATGCTATCTTACCATGAAGTCAGTATACATGAAATGGGAGAAGTAATTTTCATTGCTCAAAATTTCAACAGCACCTATTAATAATTTTCTGTGAAAAAACTAGGATACGAATACAGACCAAAACTCTCTCCAAAAGCTATGAAAAAGGCTGAAACAAAAAATTTTAAAAATTCAGTTCTTTAAAAAAAATAAGTAAATGGCATACATTTTCCAGATCTGGATGGAGACCTGAAAGCACGCCTCTGAGTATATATATCGTCTAATAGTTAAATAGTTATAATTGCTGTATAGTTACAATTTAATGATAGTCTGTTACGCTCCATATGCATTAACTCTGTTCCTCATTTAATGCCCTGCATGATAAGTGATACTATTAAGTTACTTGCTGTTGGTCACACACTAAGTTTTAAGAGCTGGGTTTCAAGAACTTCTATTTTAATTACTCTTAGCTCTTACTCTTTGTCTTTTATTGTAATATTCTTGTTCACAGCAGCTGTGTGTAAAAGCATCAGCTTTCTAAAAACGGCGAGTAAGATCTTGTGGTAATGGTTCTTTTTGATACCAGGGCTAGATAAAGATGTATCTTCAGTGTTAGTTTGGTAATTAAGGCAAGGAGATGGTCTTCCAGAGCTATCAAGTCAGTGCAGAAATGGATGCCCTAAGCTGAAACAGATTGCTAGGCACTGACTTCATCAGTGAATTACAGCCTTCCTAATTGACTTGGATAGCATGAAAAAATTAATAGTCAGCATGATTTTATTCTTTTGGCTGATTCTCAGTTTAATATGTTTGCTGTTGTGATCATATTTCCAGGCCTCTCCAGTGACAGTGACCTGATATCACTTACTGTTGATGTGGATTCTCTTGCCGAGTTAGATGATGGAATGGCTTCCAATCCAAATTCTCCCGCTCGAACTTTCGGTCTCAATCTTTCTTCGGATCCTTCAGCACTGGGGGCTGTTGCTTCTGACAGCGAGCAGAACAAAACAGAAGAAGAACGGGAAAATCGGAGCCTCTTTCCTGGCAGTTTAAAATCCAGGCTTGGCAAGAGAGATTATTTGGCGAAAGCAGGAGAGTTAATAAAGCTGGCTTTAAAAAAGGAAGAGGAAGACGACTATGAAGCGGCTTCCGATTTTTATAGGAAGGGAGTTGATTTACTCCTAGAAGGTGTTCAAGGTACAGTTTTATCTGTATTAGTGGGTTTCTTCTGTTGGTATCTGGAAAAAAGTATATACCTGATTATTTCTTATGTGTAATCTTATATAAAAATAAGACTGAAAATGAGAAATTACTAAAGATTAAATGACCTAAATATGTATACATGCTTCTGGTTATACGGCAGTGTCAGATACACTTAAGTCTTTTTGACCAGTTGATCAACAAAATAGGATTAAAAAAAATCAAGTCTCTAATTAAGTCTCTATTATGAATAATAATTTTTTTTCCCCTCACATGGCCAGTGTTCACTGGCCTTCACCTCTCTCAGGAGTGTTCATAGAGATTCCTTAGTGCATTAATTCTCAGTCGCCTGAAGAGATGAGATGAAATGGGCTTTTAAACGAAGAGTGTAAAAGGCTCTCGGATTTGCTTACTATTCTGTTCTTCGTTGGCTGCAGTAACTTCTCCGTTAATGAATGGGGGTGAGATGGGGCATGTAGAGTTGAATGGTACTGAATGTCTGTAAGCAGAACTTACCTTTTTTGTTAAGCATCAGCTTTTGTTGAATTATTGGCCTTTTCCTTATAGAAGTAGAGTGATGCAAGCTGCTGTTAGTTACGTGACTTCTTGGACAGAATAATCAAATGTTGACGGGACCTTTTTTCAATGGGTTTCTTTCTAGAAAATTATTGTTTCTTTTCTTTTTATTTTTTAAAAAATATTTTTCTGAAGTGAGAAGCGGGGGTGGGGGTGGGGAGGTAGACAGATAGCCTCCCACATGTACCCAACCAGGATCCACCCGGCATGCCCACCTGGGGGCGATGCTTGTCCCCTCTAGGGTGTTGCTCTGCTGTAATCAGAGCCATTCTAGCACTTGAGGCGGAGGCCATGGAGCCATCCTCAGCACCTGGGCCAACTTTGCTCCAATGGAGCTTTGGCTGCAGGAGGGGAAGAGAGACAGAGAGGAAGGAGAGGAGGGAGAAGGGTGGAGAAGCAGATGGGCACTTCTCCTGTGTGCCCTGGATGGGAATTGAACCCCAGACTTCCACACACCCAGCTGACACTCCACTGCTGAGCCAACCGGCCAGGGCTTGTTGATTTTTTTTTTTTTTGAGAGAGACATTAATTTGTTGTTTCACTTATTCATGCATATGCTGCTTACTTCTTATATGTGCCCTGACCGGAGATGGAACCTGCAATCTTGGTGTATCAGGATGATGCTCTAACAAACTGATCTACCTTTCCAGGGCCAAAAATGATCCTTTTTCGCTATTTTATCTTTTCTTTTTTTGTGGGGTGGTCTTTGACTTATTAGTACCATTCAGATTTCCACAGTCTCCTGTATTATGTGTTAGACACATTTTTATTCTCTCTCCTTCACTATACCTGGTGTCCTGTAGTCCAGAAGCATTCTGTTGTACTCTTCCTAGCATGTGAATTTTCATTCTTCTAGTGTGGTACGCAGATGAATACCTGGCTGTATGGAGTGGAAGAGGAAGTGTATGTAGTAGCATCCTAAGTGCTTTTAAACTAATTTTGACTAAGTCTCTTGTTTTTAATCCTTTACTCTCAAGTTGACAGCCACCTAGTACCACCAGTTTCTGAACTTGGGGAGCGATTTAGTGCCATGTAAGTCAGACAGCTTTCTGGAGTTTTCCCAAGTCTTTAACCACTCATCCATCTACTTTTTAGCTTCTGAAATTTTATTGCTGCTACCTTTTTTCTCAATCTTTGTCCTGATGGGATTTTGTCTTTAAAATAGTTATTTTAGCCTGACTGGTAGTGGTGCAGTGGATAGAACATTGACCTGGGATGCTGAGGTCCCAGGTTTGAAACCCTGAGGTTGCTGACTTGAGCATGGGCTCATCAGGCTTGAGTGCAGGCTCACCAGCTTGAACGTGGGGGTCGCCAGCTTGAGCATGGGATCTTAGACAGGATCCCATGGTCGCTGGCTTAAAGCCCAAAGTCGCTGTCTTGAGCCAAGGGGTCACTGGCTTGGCTGGAGCCCCCTGGTCCAATCGATGCGAAGCAATCAATGAATAGCTAAAGTGCCACAACTACGAGTTTGTTGATGCTTCTCATCCCTCTTCCTTCCTGTCTGTGTTTCTGTCTCCCTCTCTCTAAAATATATACTCACAAAAATTAGAGGGTATTTCAAAATGAATATGAAATGATAAAATATTCCTTAATTTTTGTGAGCAGTATATATATTATTTTATAGCCATGTTAATGGAGTTTTAGGAAGGAGCACTTCTCTTGATTTGACTGATAATATATGTATATATGCCATTTTGACACAAGCTTGTTTTTCAAATAATCTGTTGGGGTGTTTTGTTTACTAGTGAAGTATTCTGATCTTAAAGATCTACTCAATTTTTTTCTTTTGGGTCAGGGGTTTAAAATTGGGATGAGTTGCAAACAGTTGGCTCTGATATTTTTCCCTTTTCTTTTTACATAATTTTTGTGCTAAAACATCACGAGTGTTTAAGTCACATAGCTATAATACATCAGTGTGTTTCATTTGTCTAAAAGTTATTTGCATTTAACCCTAGAACACTTCATAATGTTACCACTTGATGGCACCAGAAAAGTAAAAAACCTTTGCTTCAAAATGAGAATTATGGACACATATCAGCAAATAAAAACTGTGTCATTTAGTTAGTTACTTTGTGATTATGATGATACTTTTTTCTCCACTAGAACTTGATACCAAATCTACTGGACCTCTGTCTTAAGAAGTGTTTCAACTTAAACATATATTTTTCTATTTAACGTGTGCCTGTCTTTCTGAAACCAGTGTCCATCATTGCCTTGGATTGTTTTTGTTAGTAATGTGCCATCAGATCCCATAGGTTCTAATAGACTGATTGCTTGTAGCCTTTTATTGTTTATTAATAATGTGATCAGTTTTTGTTCACACAAGCTGTGGCATTGTAATCACAGAATTCTAATTAAAAATTTTTTTTCATTGATTTGAGAGAGAGAGAGAGAAAGAAAGAGAGAAGGAAAATGAGAAAGAGAAAGAGAAAAAGGAAGGGAGAGAGAGAGAAGCATCAACTCATTCCACTTACCGGTAGTTGTTCCATTTAGTTGTGCACTCAGTGGTTTCCTCTCATACATTCCCTGACTGGGGATTGAACCTGTGATCTCGGAGCTCCAGGACAATGCTCTATCTACTGAGCCACTGGCCAGGGCCAGAATTTTAATTTTAACATATATATATGTTAAATATATAATAACCTCTGTTTCAGCCCTCATGGTTATACATTTAACTATATGTCAAATGTAATGTCAGGGCAGTGCTCCTGGTCCATGAATATTTAAAAGTATCATCCTCTTCCTAACAGACACATGGACATTATTTAAAGAAACAACTTTTCCCTAGTTTAATTGACATATTTGACATAAAATATTGAATTAAAGATATACAACATAATGATTTGATATATGTATATGTTATGAAATTATTACCACAGTAAGTTTAGTTAACACCCATCACCTCCATAATAGTCAGTTTTTTTTCTTGTGATGAGAACTTTTAAGATCTACTTTCTTAGCAGCTTTCAAATACACAATACAGTATTGTTAACTATAGTCACCACATTGTATGTTACATCCCCAGAACGTCTTCATCTTATAAATGGAAGTTTGCAACTTTGACCACCTTCACTCATTTCACCTATTCCACCCCGTCTCTGGCAACCGCCAGTATGTTCTCTGTTTCTGTGAATTTAGTTCATTTTAGATTGCACATGTAAGTGACATCATAGAGTATTTGTCTCTTTCTTTCTGACTTATTTCACTTAACATAATGTCCCCAAGGTCTACCTATGCTGTTGTAAATGACAGAATTTCCTTCAGATTTATGGTTGAATAATATTCCATTGTGTGTGTGTATACATTTTTAATTCATCTGTTGATGGAAATGTAGGCTGTTTTCTTGGCTGTTGTAAATAAACAATGCTGCAGTGAACATGGGAGTGTAGATATGTCTTCAAGATAGTGATTCCATTTCCTTGGATATATACTCAGAAATGTATGGAATTGCTGGATTATACTGTATGGTAGTTCTAATTTTTTGAGGCACTGCCATACTGATTTCCATAATGGCTGCACAGTTTACATTTCACCCTCAGTGTATAAGAGTCCCTTTTCTCCGCATCCTTTCAAATATTTGTTAACTATTGTCTTTTTGATGATAGCCATTATAACAGGTGTGAGGAGAGATCTCTTTGTGGTTTTGATTTGGATTTCCCTGATGATTAGTGATGTTAAGTACCTTTTCATGTACCTGTTGGGTCTTCTTTGTATTTATGTCTTCTTTGGGAAAATGTCTATTCTGTCCCTGTGCCATATATATGTGTATTTTTAGTGTGTGTGTGTGTGTGTGTGTGTGTATGTGTGTGTGTGAGAGAGAGAGAGAGAGAGAGAGAAGCAGACAGAGAGAGAGATGGGGAGAGACAGGAAGGGAAGAGAGGTGAGAAGCATCAACTCATAGTTGTGGCACCTTATTTGTTCATTGATTGCTTTCTTATATGTGCTTTGCTGGGTAGGGGGCTGCTGCAGCCAAGCTAGTGACTGCTTGCTCAAGCCAGTGACCTTGGGTTTCAAGCCAGCAACTTTTGGGAAGCTCAAGCCACTGACCATGGGGTCATATCTATGACCTATGCACAAGCTGGCGACCCCAAGCTCAAGCTGGTGAGCCTACATTCAAGCGAGAGACCTTGGGGTTTTGAACCTCAATTTGTCCTCAATGTCCCAAGCTGATGCTCTATCCTCTGTGCCACTGCCTGGTCAGGCTCCTCTGCCCATTTTTTTAATTGGATTGTTCGTTTTTGTGCTGTTGAGTTGAGTTTTTTATATCTATATATATATTTTGGATATTAACTTCTTATCAGATACAGGATTTGCATATGTTTTTTCCCATTTGGTAGGTTGCCTTTTCATCTTGTTGATGGTTTCCTTTGCTGTGTAGAGCTTTTTAGATTGATGTAGTTTCACTCACTTTTGCTTTTGGTTTCAAATCCAAAAAATCATTGCCAAGACTGATGTGAAGCAGCTTCCTTCTAATGTTGTTTCCTTCTAGCCATTTGTGATCTCAGGTTTTATGTTCAGATTTTTAATCCATTTTGAGTTGACTTTTGTGCTTTGGTGTAAGGTAGGGTTCTAGTGTCATTCTTTTGCATGTGACAAATGTAATTGCTGGGTCATTCTCTATGGATCAGACTGTTCATTTGCCTCTGCACCATTTATTGAAGAGGCTGTCCTTTCCCTACTGTATATTCTTGGCTTCTTTGTCATAAATTAATTAACCATGTATGTCTGGGTTTATGAGTTTTCTGTTTTGTTCCAATGACCTGTGTGTCTGGTTTTATGTCAGTATTATGTATTTTTGGTTGCTATAGCTTTGTAATATAGTTTGAAATATGATACCTCCAGCTTTGTTTTTCTTTTTCAAGGTTTCAAGGTTGCTTTGGCTATTCGGGGTCTTTTGTGGTTCCCTTCAAATTTAGGATTGTTTTTTCTTCTGTGAAAAATGCCATTGGAATTTTGATAGGGATTGCATTGAACCTGTATTTCACTTTGGGTAATATGTATATATTTTTAACAATAGTAATTAATCTATAAACATGGAATATTTTTTCATTTATTTTTGTCTTCAATTGCTTTAACCCAATATTTGTAGTTTTCTTTCTTTCTTTTTTTCTTTCTTTTTTTTTTTTTAACAGAGACAGAGAGAGTCAGAGAAAGGGATAGATAGGGACAGACAGACAGGAATGGAGAGATGAGAAGCATCAATCATCAGTTTTATGTTGCGACACCTTAGTTGTTCATTGATTGCTTTCTCATATGTGCCTTGACTGCAGGCCTTCAGCAGACTGAGTAACCCCTTGCTTGAGCCAGTGACCTTGGGTCCAAGCTGGTGAGCTTTACTCAAACCAGATGAACCCGCGCTCAAGCTGGCGACCTCGGGGTCTCGAACCTGGGTCCTCCGCATCCCATCCAACGCTCTATTCACTGCGCCACCGCCTGGTCAGGCTTGTAGTTTTCAGTGAACATGTTTTTCACCTCCTTTGTTAAATTTATTCCTAGGTATTTTATTATTTTTGGTGCATATATAAATGGGATTACTTTTAAAATTTCTCTTTTTAATAGTTTGTTGTTAGTATACAGAAGCAAAATTGGTTTTTGTATATTGATTTTGTATCCTGAAACTATTGAATTTGTTTATTAGTTCTAACAGTTTTTTTGGTAGAGCCTAGCATTTTCTACATATAATCTTATGTTGTTTGCAAATAGAGACACTTTTATTTATTCGTTTCTGACTCAGATGCCTTTTAATTCTTTTTCTTGCCTAATTGCTCTGGTATGGACTTCCAGTACTATGTTGAATAAAATGGCAGAAGTGGGTATCTTTGTCTTTTTTCTGATCTTAGAGGAAAAGCTTTCAGCTTATCACCATTGAATGTGATGTTGAGTGTAATGGACATTATTTTTTAATTTGAGGGAAAAGGAGGGCTCTAGCTTGTGAACTGACGACACTTATGAACAGAAGAGATGTTTCCTGGGGTGAAGATTTGTTCTAGTTTGGCAGAACAGTTATATTATTATTATTATTATTATTATTATTATTTAGTGAAAGGAGGGGAGGCAGAGAGACAGATTTCCACATGCATTCTGACTGGGATCCACCTGGCAAGCCCACTAGGGGGTGATGCTCTGTCCATCTGAGGCCATTGCTCTGTTGCAACTGGAGCCATTTCTTAGCGCCTGAGGTGGAGGCCATGGAGCCATCCTCAGTACCCAAGGACAACTTGCTCAAACCAATGGAGCCATGTCTGCAGGAGGGGAAGAAAGAGAGAGAGAGAGAGAGAGAGAAAGGGGAGGGGTGGAGAAGCAGATAGTCGCTTCTCCTGTGTGTGCTGCTCCAATGTGCACTGACCAGCAATCAAACCCAGTACATCCACACACCGGGCTGATGCTGTACCACTGAACTAACCGGCCAGGTCTAGAACTGTTATTGAAACATCACTGTAACCAGTGATACCTGTGAGTCATTTTAATTTAACTCTTGCTATAAGATTTGTTACCAGTGACCTTGGTTTGGATAGTCATACTCTATAATAAAGTAATTATTTCTGGATATTTGATAATCCAGCAAAAGAAGTCTTTCAGAGCTAAGTAAGAGTGTTTTTTATACAGGGTTCTTATGAGTTGGAAAATTTTGTTATTCTAAATACTAACTATTCATCCTGACTAAACTATTCATCCTAAAGGAGTTTATCTGGGTTGTTTGTAGATTTGATAAAGATGGCATGATGTTTTTCTTACATAACTGGTGTTTGCACAGCTGAGACCAGATGCTACATCTACCCATCCAGCAGAGAAAAAACATACCTTGATAGTGATAACTTGGAATTCTCCTTTTGAACTTGACACTTAACTTATTCAATTAGTCTAGAAATGGCTGTTGAAATCAAAGTACCCTCAACTTTTCTAAGTTCTCAGGTCTTTATGGATGTAAGAGAGAAAATCCAAAAGTCAGGATTCAAAGAATCAACTCGAATCTTTAAGATCATGTTTCAGTACGTATCTTTTCATTTCTGTCTTGTTTATATATTTCTGCAAGTGGCTGATATGATCGATCTGTATTCTCTGTGTGGGCTTGTTGGAATAATTGTGATAATGTAGAGTGGCAAATGGATACCAGAAAGCTATTAATGAGATGTTTAAATAACAACAATAATTTATTATTTACTATATGCTTGTCATCGTACAAGGGATTTTTCCTAATGTTATTCTTAATCCACTGAACAAGCCTCTGAGCTGAACTATGGGTGAGCACACTGGCCTTTGTCTTAGGACACTAAAATTTAGAGGGTGCAAACATTTAATATAATGATTTTAAAGGCTTGGCACTTAGTTAGCAAGAGTCATTATTTAAAACAGGAAGCTACCAGATGGTGAGCATTGTTAGTAACAACCATCTGTGGGCTACATTGTGAATTACGGAGTTGATTTGAGAGCTGGTTTTGTTTGTTCTGCGTGTGAAAGTTGTTGGTTTGCTCTGTTTGTAAGGTAACTACTGTAATACCCATTTTACAGATGAGGAAAACCAAGATTTACACAAAGTAAGCAATGTGCTCAGTGTAACAAGACAGCAAGAGTTTGAGCCAGGACTTAAGTCTAAGTCTTTCTGAGTTCAAATCTGGTCTTCTTTCAGTTATGCCTGATACCTCTCACACATTTATCCCCTGATTAGATTAATTTTTAAAGTGGAGAAGCAGCAAGTTCTCCAACATCTAATATTTTTAAATTTTATTTTGAATAATCATTCTTTTTCTTTTTACCCACTTATTTGTTTGCTCATTCAACCATCTATCCATCCAGTTGACCATTCAACAAGTTTTAATTAGTTATATGTACCGGGTATTGTGATAGTGAATATAATTTTTTTTTGGTAAAAATATAAAATAAGGCCCTGGCCGGTTGGCTCAGCGGTAGAGCGTCGGCCTGGCGTGCGGGGGACCCGGGTTTGATTCCCGGCCAGGGCACATAGGAGAAGCGCCCATTTGCTTCTCCACCCACCCCCCTTCCTCTCTGTCTCTCTCTTCCCCTCCCGCAGCCAAGGCTCCATTGGAGCAAAGATGGCCCGGGCGCTGGGGATGGCTCCTTGGCCTCTGCCCCAGGCGCTAGAGTGGCTCTGGTCGCGACAGAGCGACGCCCCGGAGGGGCAGAGCATCGCCCCCTGGTGGGCAGAGCTTCGCCCCTGGTGGGCGTGCCAGGTGGATCCCGGTCGGGCGCATGCGGGAGTCTGTCTGACTGTCTCTCCCCGTTTCCAGCTTCAGAAAACTACAAAAAAAAAATATATATATATATATATACATATATATATATATAAATATATATATATATATGTATATATAAAATAAAATTGCGCGATGACCCTTCAAAATAAGATTCCCTTCCCTCACCTCTCTTCCCTTCCCCTCCCTTTGTTTCTCCTCCTGCATACAGTATGAATCTCATAGTGGAAAAGAGTTCCTAGATGTTGTTATCTAATTATTTTGACAATCTTGCTGATATTTTTGACCAGTGAAACTATTTCCGGTGTTACGACTCAGCCAAGAGATGCAAACAGTCTTCTACAGTTTTCATCCTGGTGAATGTTGTAATAAGCATTACTCAGCTATTGTTTCTGATTTACCCCATCCCAGGCCACATGTGTGTTAGGCTCTCAGGGATGTCCTGACGTATTTCAAAAACTGTGACTAGTGTGCTGAGGTACATCCTTCTGGGTCTCTTAATGGGTCTTGACTATTCTTCCTCTGCTCAGACTAGCTCAGAATGTAGGGTTCATTCTAGAACATGTCCAGGCCCTGTACATGTGGTTAGTTTCTGTGTAATCCTAATAATATATACTCAAATGCTTTAAAAAGTTGTTTTGGCCATTGATTTATTTCTTTGAATGATTTACTCAATTATTAGGAAACTCAAAGGACAGACTTACTTGCTTTAAAAAGCACGGATAGATGCGAAAGGTAGTAAGTTTGTGTTTTTGATAAAGGGAAACAAGTCACATGATTGTTATTGCTGAATTTCAGAAATAAAAATGTGTAACTTGAAAAAAATTAATTTGACTTGTTCTGGTGTTTTTGTAACTCTGAAGATATGAAAATATTGTCTAACCTGCTCTATGTTTAAGGGATTTTCCAGATCCGTACAAAGTGTGATATAGTATAAAGCTAACAAGACCAAAACTATATTTACTTTAAAAGACATTAGTGGTGGGATCTTGCCTTCTAATGCATTGGCTCCTGGCTTTTTTCATTTATGGTCACCTTTGAGAACTTATTGCTCTTTTCCAGTTTTGTTTTAAACTATTTGGGTACCCTTTATAACTCTATATAAATTTCAAAATCAGGTTTAAGTTTTTTAAATTGAGTTGTAATTGACATATTTTCATTATTGGCTGCTGAGATTTTGATAGGAATTTCATTAACTTTGTAATTAAATTTGGGGAGTACTGCTATTTATTTATTTTCCTGAAGTGAGAAGCAGGGAGGCAGAGAGAGACAGACCTCTGCATGTGCCCAACCGGGATCCACCTGCCAGGCCTACTAGGGGCGATGCTCTGCCCATCTGGGGCATTGCTCTGTTGCAACCAGAGCCATTCTAGTGCCTGAGGAGGAGACTATGGAGCCATCCTCAGCGCCCGGGCAACTTTGCTTCAATGGAGCCTTGGCTGTGGGAGGGGAAGAGAGAGACAGAGAAAGGAGAGAGGAAGGGTGGAGAAGCAGGTGGGCGCTTCTTCTGTGTGCCCTGACCAGGAATTGAACCCAGGACATCCACATTGTATGTACCACTGAGCCAACCAGCCAGGGCTAGGGGTACTGCCATTTTAACAATATTAAGTTTTCCCATGTATGAACGTAGGACATGCCTTCCTTCATCTTCAAAGACCTGCAGTGTTGTGTCTCTCTGATTGTTATTTCAGTTCTATCTTACTGTGGTCTTCAACAAGGAAAACCTCTCTGATTTTAAGGACTGATGTGATTTGGTTGAGCCTACCCTGATCATCCAGGATAATTGCTCTATCTCAAGATCCCTAACCTTAATCACACTTATAAAGTTGCATTAGCCAAGTAAAGTTATATTTTCACAGGTTCCTGGGTTAGGACATGGACTTCTTTAGGGGTCTGTTAGTGTGCCGACTGTCCCTGTGAATTTACTTCTAAATAATATACTTCTAATTATATCATAATTATACCATCTAACTTTCCAGCATTGAGGTTTTTCTTGTTAACTTTTTGTTATTAATTTCTAACTTAATTTCATGGTGTTCAAAAACTTGGAATGATTTCAGTTTTCTGAAATTTCTTGCAGCTTTCTTTATAGCCAAGCAACCTGCTATTAATCTTTTTACTACAAGGCCCTGAAATGGGGATGCCCAGTACATTCTAAAACGTATTTGAAGGTTTCATTATACTTTCTATAACATGCCTATCTTCTGTATGTTTATAGAATATTTTCTTACCTTTTAGTAGTCTCTGCCTTATTTTTGGTAGTTAACCCATCATTACGGGATAACATTCTATAATAATCATTTTGTAATAGTTGATAACAGAATAATCTTAGGTCCTTATGATTAAATTGATTTTGGAACTATATGAGATGTTATCAAATTATTCTCTGATTAGTGAAAGCATATCTATTTTATTGACTGTCAGTGAAAAAGCTCACAAATATAGTAACATCTTGCTATAAAATAGTTATCTTGAATGAGATCATTGATAGCTCTTTCTTCTACAAAAGAAGGGAGACTAGGACAAAAAAGATAAAAGACATAAGTATCCAGGAAAAATAAAAGCAGAGATTAGAAATAAAGAACCCTAAATTGGATTTTTTATTGTAGTTGGTTGGTTTGGTACTTGGAAGGGGAACAGTACCGCAATTTACCCTGTTGATAGAACATTTTCACTCAATTTTCCCATATTCACTCAAGCAACAAAAAAGATTAGAAGAAATAAATAACGAGAAGAGGCAAAGATGTGACTTGTAACTACATGATAATAATCCCTTAACATGAAATTATCCAGTAATACAGGAATTTGCATTATGTGATCCAGGCTGGGGTTCAGGAAGAGCAAATCAGATGGATCCCGGCAAAACCTCTGAATTGAAGAAATGGAGCTGAGAGTCCAGAAAGACCAAAGCCAGAGTTTGCAGCTAGAGCTTGCAGGGTTACAGCTGATGTCTAGTGTTTTAGCTAAAGAGGAGATGACAATACAAAGATTTTTGAAGTGTGCCCTGGAATATTTAGCGGAGTACTGATTAGTACATGGATGTGAGGGGACTACCCAATGCCAGGGAACTGAAAGAATTAGGGGAACATTCTGGCAACTGACACAGGGCTGGGAATAGTGTCTGTTCCTAACAGGTAGTTGTGAAAACCTCAGTCATAGGGCTTTAGGTAGAACGCTCAGAAGACTCTTTCTCAGTGATGTGGAGTAATAGATACCCTAAACCCGTGGTTGGCAAACTCATTAGTCAACAGAGCCAAATATCAACAGTACAATGATTAAATTTCTTTTGAGAGCCAAATTTTTTAAACTTAAACTATATAGGTAGGTACATTGTTATTAACTTAATTAGTGTACTTCTAAGCTGGCTTTTGTGCTCGCACTCAAGGGGCCAAAGAGCCCCAGTATACTGACTAGGGCACTAAGCCCACCCTAACAAATTTTAGAAGCAAGACCCAAAAGAATAAAACTGCTTCCCAGAAGCATAACTGTATTCTAGAACAAAGCTCAGTAATATTTGCAAGATTAGAAAAATATATACCACCTAATAAGGTAAAATTTACAATGGCTGGCATCTAGTAAATTTTTTTCATTCATTTAAAAGAGCAGGAAAAAATATGACCATTATAGACAAAAATAATGAATCAATCAAAAGTTATCCAGAAGTGACACAGATGTTAGAATTATCAAACAAGGACTTTAAAACTTATAATGGTATTTGGTATTAATTTTTAAAATAACTTTTCATTATGTTCAAAAAGTTATGGAAGATTTATAGGAGACTAAAATTGAACTTCTAGAGATGAAAGCTACAGTATCAGAAATGAAAAATGCAAACAGTAGATTTGTGGCAGATTAGATATTGTAGAAGAACAGATTAATAAACTGAAGAACAGATTAATAAACAGATTAATTTCAATATAGTAATTGAAATTATCTAAAATGAAACAGATTAAAGAATAAAGCAAAATTAATAAGAATCAGTAAGCTATAAACAACTATGTGTAATTGAAGCCCCTGAAAAGGGAGGAGAGGAAGACAAAATTATTTAAATAAATAATGCCTGAAAGATTTTCAAATTTGATGAAAACATTCTACAATTATGTGCCAGTTAACCCTTTGAGTAATGAGTGTTTTGTTAACCCTTTGAGTGAGGACGTACGTGAACGTTCCTACTACTTAAAGGGTTAATGATGGGGATATGTTCTAAGAAATACATTGTTATGTGATTTTTTGTCTTTGTGCAAACATCATTGAGTATACGTAAACATAGATGGTATAGACTACTACTTTAGTTGTTTATGGTATACTTTTTTATGACTGGTAGTGCAGTAGGTTTGTTTATACCAGCATCACCACAAACACATGATTAATGTGTTACACTACAGTGTTTCAATGGCTGTGATGTCACTAGTAGATAGGAATTTTTTCAGCTCATCATACTTTTATGTTGTGTATGTGTCTGGCATTGACTGAAATACTTTTATGTGGTGCCTGACTATCCAGGTCCAAGAAGCCCAACACACCCCAAGCATAAGAAACATGAAAACTACACTAAGGTACATTATAACCAAATTGCTTAAAACCAGTGATAAAGAGAAAATCTTGAAATTAAAACCAGGCAGAAAAGAGATGTACAGAAGAACAAAGATAAGAATTACCTCAGATTTCTTGTTGGGACCAGTGCAAAACAGAAGAGAATTGATCAAAATGTGTAACAGAAAGAAGAAAAGACCTGTCAACTTATATTTCTATACCCATTGAAAATATATTTCAAAAAATAAAGGCAAAATAAAGATACATGCCTATTTATCTGTTGTTTTTTTTTTAGTGTGTGAGTATGTGTGTGCGACTGAGAGAGAAGGAGACAGATAGGGGTAGAGATGAGAAGCATCAACTCATAGTTGTGTTATTTTAGTTGTTTATTGATTGCTTTCTCATATGTGCCTTGACCGAGGGGGCTCAATCTGAGCCAGTGACCCTTTGCTCAAGCCAGTGACTTTGGCCTCAATCTGGCGACCTTTAGGTTCAAACCAGTGATCCTATGCTCAAGGTGGCGACCTCAGGGTTTTTTTGTTTTGTTTTGATTTTTTGTTCTTTTTAAAAGTGAGAGGAGGGGAGATAGACAGATTCCCACATGAACCCTAACTGGGATCCACCCAGCAAATCCCATCTAGGTCTGATGCTCAAATCAACCGAGCTATCCTCAGTGCCTGGGGCTGACGCTCAAACCAGTAGAGCCATTGGCTGTGGGAGGGGAAGAGAGAGAGAGAAAGAGTAGAGGGAAGAGAAGAGAAGCAGATGGTTGCTTCTCATGTCTGCCCTGATCTGGGATTGAACCTGGGATATCCATACACTGGGTCTACGCTCTATCCATTGACTGAGCTGACCAGCCAGGGCTGACTTGAGGGTTTTGAGCTTGGGACCTCAGCGTCCCAGGTTGACACTCTATCCACTGTGCCACCATTGGTTAGGGAGGATACATGCATATTTATAGCATGTCTTCTTAATTAGTTTAACTTTTTAATGTTATAAAACGTCTATTTTTTTCTGTAGTAACATTTATTTTACTTGAAATCTGTTTTGGTGGATATTAATATTGCTATTCCACATTTCTTATTATTACTTTTTGCATCATAAATTTTTTCCATCCTTTTACTTTCAACCTATTTATTTCTTTGAGTGAAAGTGTATCTCCTGTGTACAGGATATGGTTTGATCCTTTTATAAAAATATATATCTAGTCTTATGCTCTCTGCTTTTTCATTGGCATGTTTAATCAATATAGAGTATTTAATAGTACAGTTGGGTTATGTCTGCCATCTTTCTATTTTCTGTGTCTTGTTTTTTTTTTTACTACCTTCATTTGTAGTAAGTAGAAAAAATTTTAGTGTATTATTTAGTCTCTTTCAAAACAATATAATTTTGAGTTTCTTATTTCTATATTATTTTTTCTGAATATTATAATATACATTTTAACATAAAACATTTATTTCAGAGTAAGACTACCTTAATTCTAGTAATATAAAGAAACTTTGCTTCAGTATAGCTACCTTATCTTCCTATTTCTTTTTGCTAGTATTGTAGTATATGTTACATATTTATTTAAGCCCTAGAGCCGTGATGGTGAACCTTTTTATAAAAACCACCCACTTTTGCAGTGCTGGTCAACCTGGTCCCTCCCGTTTTTATAAAAAGGTTCGCCATCATGGCCCTAGAGTGTAGTTTTATAATTTTTGTTTAAATGTACTTATCTTTTAAACCAGTTGAAAGAGAAATGAGAAAAAATAATTTATACTATCTTTATATTTATGTAAGTAATTTCCCTTACTTGTTCTCCTTATTTTTTCACTTAGATTTGAGTTGCTTTCTGGTGTCATCATCCGCACCCCCAGTATTTCTTGTAAGGTAGATTTACTGACAAATTTTCTCAGGTTTTTATGTGGGGACATTATTTTGCTTTTAGTTTTGAAAGGTTAGTTTTGCTGGTTGTTGGATTCTAGGTCCAACAACATTTAAAAATTTTTAAAAATTCCCGCTTAGCATTTTTAATATGCCATCTCACTGCTTCTGGTTTCTGTTTTTCTGATAACATGTAAATTGTTAATCCTGTTGAGATTTTTTTTTTTTAGGACATGATGAGTAATGCTTACTATCTTTTGCTATTTTTAAGTTGTTCTGTTTTGACTTTTGACAGTTTGGCTATTATGTGTTTAGGTGTAGATCTCTTCAAGTTTACATATATATATATACACACACACACACACACACACACACACACACACTCTTATTGGGTTGTCATGGTTTGCCAAACCATACAGGTTTCAAGTGTACAAGTCAATATGACACCATCTACCCACCACATCATGCCCCACCCCCTCCAGCCCCAAGGAAAATCTCTTTACACCCCCATCTCCCATTCCCTCATTCCCTCACTCCCCACTTAGCCCTCCTTCCCTACCTCCATTCCCCCCCTTCCCTCTGGCTAGTGCCTCTGTTGTCTGTATCTATGTGTTAAGAACATATATTTTTTGTCTAATCCCTTTACCTTCTTTAATTCAGTCCCCTCTTCCCCCTTCCCTCTGACAGCTGTCCATCTGTTCCCTGTGCAAGTTTACCCTTCTCAGTGTTTGTTGTGTACTTGGTATTTGATGACCTTTTGGGATATGTAGATAAAAATTAACATATTTGGGAAGTTTTCAGCTATTATTTCTTTTAAATTATTTTCTGTCCCCCCTTTTATTTCTTGGACTGCATTATGTTTATGTTAGTGTATGTGTCTGGGTCTGGTTCTCCACTCTCCCACCTTTATTTAATTTTATTCAGACTGGATAATCTCTACTCATCTATCTTCAAATTTGCTGATTTCTTTTTTCTGTCAACTCTGTGCTATTGGTTACTTTTTATTTTTATTATTTTAAATATTTATTTATTCATTTTAGAGAGGAGAGAGAGAAAGAGAGAGAGAGAGAGGAGAGACAGACAGAGAGAAGGGGGGGAGGAGCTGGAAGCATCAACTCCCATATGTGCATTGACCAGGCAAGCCCAGGGTTTCGAACCAGCGACCTCAGCATTTCCAGGTCGACGCTTTATCCACTGCGCCGCCACAGGTCAGGCTTGGTTACTTTTTAACTGCAAAGTTTCTATTTAATTCTCTTACAATTTCTCTGTTTTATTGTTAATGTCTATTTGATGATTCATTGTCTTTGTACTTAAAAATTTTTTAAACATGGTTTTTTTTTAGTACTTTGGACATATTCATAATAGTTGTTTTGAAGTGTTTGTCTTCCAAGATTTATAGATGAGCCCCTCAGAGATAGTTTTTAGTGACTGCATTTATTTCCGTTTATGTGCCATATGTTTTCTGTTTCTTTGTATGTCTTGTATTTTTTTGTTGAATATTTTGACATTGTAGATAATATAGCAACTCTAGAGTCTACCCACCCCCTTGGCCAATGATTGTTTAGATATTAGGCTTACGCTACATTAGTCAGTGAGGTTTCTGTCATTTGCTGAGAGTGTCTGTGTGGGTTAGGGCAGTGTTCTTCAACCTCTGTTCTGTGGATTGGTTTGCCAGAAATTTTGTGTAGGTCTGCAGAAGAGTTTACCTTGATGTTTTATGAAGATTATAGACCCAGTGATTTTAGTTGAATTTACTTATGCTCAGGGTGATTTCTGCCTTAGTGGTCCCCAAAATAATTCTCCTGTTTTCACTGGTCCTCAGGTGTAAAAAGATTAAAAACCACTGGGTTAGAGCATTCAAAATTCAGGCATTTTACAAGTCTGCCCTGGCTTTTACTTTCTGTTTATGTAAGGCCTCCCATTCACTAGGAATGACTGGATAGTTGCGACTCTCTATTATCTGTTTTGTGCACATGTGTAACTTTTGAGATCCCAAAGAATATGATGGGAGCTTATTATAGCACACTATGTGTGGAAACATGCTGTGAAAACCTGCAGAGTTAGGATAACAATTGGAGTCAGTGAAGTGCCCCAGGGCGAAAGCCCTGAGCAGATGAGAGGCCAGGGGCCTCTCTGACCCATACTGGAAACAGTGCATGCTGGACACACAGCAGGATAAGATTTGGCAACAAGAAAATGTTTAGGCTCTCAGAACAGAGATTAGGAGTCAGCATGTTCCTTGTCCTTTACTTCACCCCTGAAAGCTTCTTCTTTCTGCTTCCTTGAGTTATTTGGACTTGCTAATATCTGAGTAAGGCCGGGGACAGGGCTTCAGTCCTGTCTGCTGACCAGGGCTGTTGCCTCTCCTTGATCCTTCGGTGCATTTCATCTGGTCTCTGAGTAGTTTTTGTCGTCGTGACTACTATGACTATCTTGTTTCCCAGTTTTCCCTGTTAAAATTTTTTGTCTATTGTTTGTCATTGATTACTGTTGATTTCAATGGCATGGAGTTTTTTAACTCTTTGAGTAGTACAAATGTTCATGTATGACCTCATGCCTCCTGACCATCCAGAATATGATCAATTTATTTAAAAAATGTGTAAGGCAACATTAAAAAAAGGCAAATGTATGTTTTTCTTGTTTCCATAAATTGGTTATGAAACAAACATGATTTTAAGTTAATAAAACTGGAACTGGAACTAATTTCATTTTTTGAAAAAAAACTCACTCCCGGGAGTCAGCGATTATGAAGAAAACTCACTCCTCAAAGGGTTAACGGACACCCAAACCAGACTGGCTCCCTCCAGGAGCAAGAAGGCTGCTGATCCTCACATCTACTGTTGCATTGTGCCAGGTGATGTTTGGGGGTAGCTTCGTGTTAAAGCATTCATGTTTCTCTTGCTGCAGTTCAGTATTTTTTTTTTTAAATATCTCTCAATTTGTTGTATGCCTGTAGTCAGTTTCCATGATTGCTTCTGTAACAACTCTATAGTTGGTGTTTCTGCTTTTGCTCTTGCTTGGGTCTAATCCATTCTTTCTCTTCCAATAGCCTGAGTGATTTTTTTTGAAAATGGAGTCCAATTGTGTCACTTTCTTGCATTAAACCCATTGCTTTGAGGATGAAATTTAAAGATATTAACAGTCTACAGTGAATGGCTTCTGCATCCCACTCCAGTCTCATCTTGAGCTACTCCTTTTCACTTGTTCTTCTGTAGCCCCAGTGGCCTTCTTTTACCTCCTGGAAGGCACCGGGGTCCTCCTCATGTTAGAACGTTCACCTGCGCTGTGCTCTGTGCGAGTGCTTTGCTGTGCTTCTCAGTTGCTACCTCCTCCTTGTTCATCAGGTCTCACCGTCAGGGACATTTCCTCCAGGAAGCCTTTCCTCAACTCCGTTCAGACCCCATTAGATTTCCTGAACTTTGTTGTCACTGCACGCTGTTTTAAGTACTTATATAACAATGAAATAATCATTTGTGCAATTATTTGTTGAATGCATGTATGTTTATTTACTTGTAATGTCCTTGGAGGTTGGGCATTTTCTCATTATTGTATCTTCTGGCATAGTGTCTGTTACATGGTATATTCTCTGTAACCATTTCTGAATGAGAATGGTTCTATAATACATATAAATGGGCACTTGAGCAGGAGGAAGAAGGCTTATAGGGATGGCTTCTGGAGGAGGTGATAAGTTGAATTCTAAAGTATGCATAGTGAATTAAGGTAGCTTCTGAAAAATCAAATAAGTTTAAAATGCCTGCCTTCTGGTGTATCACTACTCCACACGGACATCAGTATATTTGTCCTGCAGGACTGACAATGTGTAGAATTCAGCCATTTGAAATGGCCAAATTATATGCATTATTACATGTATATTTGTAGCTATATAAATAGTGAGACTCAGTATAGAGACCTCTTGCTACTCTGAGCCTGAGTTTGGTTTCTGGCTTTAATAAACTTCTGTCTTGGTCATGTATTTCTTATTCCGGCATGTTTGGAACTAGGGCTTTGTTCTGTTTTGATCAGACCGAACCCCAAATTCTCTAAATTTGATCTAAAACACAAGCATGGTGTCTGGGAAGCTATCATTTGCTTTCCTTTAATATTTTCTCATACTCCTTTTGGGGACAAGATGAGGATAGGCAGACACTTGTAGCACACCCCAGTCTGATTAAGCACCTGTAGCACATCACAGTGGCTAATGTTCAGGGGTAGAATGGAGTTTGGAAATATTTGTATCAAAATAAGGAGTTCTATAAACTTAGACTTGGAAGGGCTAATTCTACACTATGTCTAAGAAGATTTGATTATGGAAATAAACAGAAAACCTTACTTTCTGGAATTTTTTCCCCCTTTTTTTACAGAAACAGAGAGAGAGAGAAGGACAGACAGGATCAGACAGACAGGAATGGAGAGACAGAGAGAAGGTCAGACAGGGACAGACAAACAGAGAGAGAGACAGAGAGAAGGACAGACAGGGACAGACAGACAGAAATGACAAGAAGCATCATTAGTTTTTTGTTGCGACACCTTAGTTGTTCATTGATTGCTTTCTCATATGTGCCTTGACCGGGGGGCTACAGCAGATCAAGTAACCCCTTGCTCAAGCCAGCAACCTTGGGTCCAAGCTGGTGAGCTTTCCTCAAACTAGATAAGCCCACGCTCAAGCTGGCGACCTCGGGGTCTAGAACCTGGGTCCTCCACTTCCCAGTCCGACACTCTGCGCCACCTCCTGGTCAGGCTGGAAGTTTTTTTTTACAAGGTTTTTCTCTACTGCAGGTTATCACCATAGATGTTCTAAAAATTGCCTCTTTTAGAAAGAGAAAGGACCCCATAAAAATATTACAGGGTTGAGCTTTTTCCTTAATTTTAGATTTTGTTAGCTTTGGAAACAGAACTTTAGCAATCACATATTTTGGGCCTTCAGGAATGCCCATTTGAGGACAATTATTAGTATGCAATATTATTATATAATAAGGATAGTAATAATTATAATGATTTTTGATGTAGTTAGAACTCAAGCAGGATAAATGTAATTGTGAAACTATTTTGGGCATGACTTGGTTTTTTATTTGTTGGTTTTATGTCAAAGATATATGTTTGGTGGATTTAGATGGAATGGATGTTATATGTTAGAGACAGTAGTGAATCTTTGAACCTTTTAAACTTATGATACTCTGTTTTAGCACACTACAGCTGATTGGCTTACTATATTTCCCCATGTATAAGACACATCGTTTTCCAAAATAATTGGGATCTAAAAATTTTGTGCATCTTTATACAGTGGTTATAGATTTTTTACTTGCATTTCTTGCTTTTTTGTGCAGATGAGAAATTGTATGAATTTTGTGATGGATAAAACTTGAGTTCAATAACTTTATGTAATACATTTTTTTTCCAATTTCGGGCCCCAGAATTAAGCGTCTTATACATGAGAATGTCTTATACATGGGGTGATACAGTATTTGCTGTAGTTCCTGCAGGATTACAGCTGAAGGAAGAGTCTGGCTGAATCATTTGCCGGCATATGTTTCTTGAATTGTTGGCTATTTTGGTGTCAGCTTTTATGTTGAGAGTTTCATGTTTAATGCCAAAAATGTTTACTACAAAATGTAGCTTGGAAAAGAGAACCACTTTCTTGCTTTTGCAAAAGGTTAGGTAAAGCACTGCTGTGTGGGGGAAAGTAGCTGTGGAGTTTTATATTCAGATTGTATGAACAGTAAACAGAGCATCTAAAATAACCACTTGCACATTGCAACAAACACATCATCATTTGCTTAAAAAAGAGTTATAATTACAGTTGACGAAGCATGGACACCATAAAAAATGCATTAGTTTGGCTTGACACATTAATTACCTGTTTTTGCAGATGTTTTTATGTATTGTTGTGTGAACAGTTTACAAAATAATTACAGGAAAGTCATATGGAAAATAAACTAAGTGGGTGGTTTCTCATCTAAATATTTTCATTCATGTGAATCTGCGTGAGGCACAGCTGCTCTGTAGCAAAAGCAGAGATAGATGAGGATTCTTGAAGGGTTTTTTATTAGATGGGCTATGTCATCGGTGTTTAGCAGCACAGTTGAAAAACATTAAAATGAGGGGGTCAGTTTAATCCCTGTGATTGCTGAAAAAACCATGATTCTGACCAGAAGAAATGTAGTTAGTTATCAGGGAGCACTGTAGGATAAACCAAACAGAACTAAAAACCCCTAAGTGGAAGATCATTGCTGGAACAGTTATAAGGCACTTTGAGAAAGTTAATCATTATTTTGTAATTACAAGGTTTTGTATAACTTATAGCTTGAATTGTATCTTAATTAATTAAACATTGAGTATTGTGTAAATTGTACAGAAGTTCAGGGTATGTATTCTCTTTTAGGAAGTTTTGAAAATGTAAAAATGCTTTTCTTCTTAAACTTATTGTGTTGCTGTTAGTGGTCTTAAAATGTGTTTTGTTTGAAAAATAACCAGGTCATTGTGCAAACATACTGTATTTCTACTAACTGTTAAGAAACACATTTTCCAAAATTGTAATTGTCAAACAATAAAAAGAGAGTTTGTAGACTTCACTCTGTTTTACCCAATGATTTTTTAATTACTTAGAACATCTGTGCTGTATTTTCCTCATTGAAACTGTTCTGATGATTTTTCATAAAATTAAATCAAAATCTAGATTTTCCTTTTTGTCCAACCATGCCACTTCTATACTATATTTCTCTATATTCCTTTTATGTGCATTTCACCTGCTACACAAATGATAAAGACGGCAATTACACACATTTTCTGACATGCATTTTGTGTAACTATTGTTTCAGTCAAGGAAAGGCACTAAGTTATGGAAAGAGGCAATCGGAGCATCTGTAGGCATGAAGGTACTGTTATCAGACCAGGTAATATTGGTGCAAAATTATTCTAGTTTCCCATTCATTTGTTTAATAAAATTTTATCAAAGGTCTTCTATATGTAACGTTCCATGACAACATTGAGATGACTATATGTCTGGAACATGATAGCTGCTCAGTAACGATATGAGGTGACTCTCCTGAAAGGGGAAGGAAGAGTGGTGTGGAGCACTTTGCACTCTGGTGGCTTACTTAAAGAAAGCCAGTTGCTGGGGGGACTTTTTTTTTGTTGTTGTTATCCAGAAATGGGCTACTCTAGGAGTATTGTTTGACACATTCTTTGAATTGCTTAAATATAGAGATAGATGTATATCTTCATGTTAAATCAATCTGAAGGAAGATGGGATGGAGTCTGTTCTAATTCTGGCATCCACTAAGTCAATTTAATTTTTAAGGTAGAGATGTGGTAAAGGAGTCTATGAAACTTTTAGTAATAAGAAAAATTAACTGCTTATAATCAGAAATTTTGTTGATCATTTTACATCACCTCAAAGGAAAAATATATGATCAGTATCATGACAGCAAGAAAAACAATTGTTGGATTTACAGTCTTCCATAGACTTGCTCTTTCTCTTAAGATGTCTCTCTTCCAGCCAGTGACAGAATGATCAAAAGCCTTTGTGGGAGTCCGGTGCTTCCCATATTTACCAGTATGGCAGAGAACATTTCTTCAGTTTATGGAGATATTTTATATTTTATATCATGAAGTAAAATTTTAGCTCCTTAGTTTTAATTCTTTATTCCCCTTTTCTTCATTATATCTCTAACTTTAAAAAATCTTTTTATCTTTTAGAAGCTATTTGATTAGAGCATAAGGAACACTTAAAAGATTATTTAGTTTATTGACAAGAGATTATTGTTACAGTGTTGTTTTGAAGAGATTGAATGATTTTGGGGGGTATTCTTTAAAATTGCAAAACAAAAAGAGGTTAAGGAGCAGTACGAAGCAGTTGAATCTAAGAGAAGGCTGTCTCTGTGGGTATCTAATACTCGATTATCTGATGGTGTGTTTTCTTTCAGTATCATTGGAGGTAGAAAAACTGCTAAACAACATTGAAAGCAATCATAATTGAAGCAATGCGTGGTTATGAATTTTATTGTGACTTTTGCTTTTACTATTCTTTGGTGACTCTTTGAACTTGTAGAGGTCATATAACTTGGTTTTGTGAAAACATTTATAGGTGGTTGGTTAAATGCAAATGGGAAGCAGATTTCCTGACTGACCGGGTTTGTGTTGTACACGGAAAGGCTCGTGGCTCCAGAGTTGTGGTAGACATGTAGAACAATAAATTACTGTTCTTTCAAGGTTGCCTTTTGTTATCAGAACACTTAGCATAAGACAGAAATGGTAGGCTCTACCTGAAAAGAACAAAATGCCATTAAATATAAGAAATCAGCACTTAAAAAAATATAACCACCAAGGCCATCTCAACCAGGCATATTCTTTTATGTGACTGAAGTTGTAAAAAAAATAAAAAGAAGGAAGCACCAACAAACAAAAACTCACTCCAGCAAAACCAGATTGATTGGATGTTCTTTCTAAAGTGGTAAATCTGAATGAAACTCAGCATGTTGACCAAGCAGCGGCAGAGAACTTGTTGGAGAGTGTTTGTGGAGTAGAGAACTGCAGATGAAAAGACAAGATGTGACTAAGTAGAGTGTTATATGAAGATTAAATTCTGTGCAGGTGGCGAAAGTTAAGTATAGTCAAAATACTCTTAAAAATTACTAAAAATTTTCATGAAATACGGATGTACACATACTGTCATTTAAGAGGTCTAACATATCCATTTCTTTGTCCAGCATTACTTTTCTTTTGTTGAACCAATGATGACTAACGGTAGAAAAACAAAATTGGAAGACCTACCTTTTATTCTAATTGTGAAACTGATTTTCATTAGTTCCATGAATAAAAATGCCCTTTTGCTTTTTTTGTGGGTAAGTGAGCAAAGGCCTTTGTTTTACAATGAAATCCTTGGGTAACAAGGATGTTTGAGAGACCAGTGTTTCTCTGAAAGCCCATTCTCTTTCTGAGTGAGATTTACACCTCTGTGTAACTCTCATCGGCCTGTGAGCTACGCTGTCATCTCCAGTCTCTCCTCTTCTCTCATCCCACTCTGCTATGTCGTCTGATAGGCTCCTGTCTCAACTCCTTGTATGTATCTCTTCATCTTTGTTTCCTTGCTCACCTGGACTTGTCCTGAGCTCTGTACTTCTGTTGTTGTTCTGCTCAGTAACGGTAGAAGAATCTCATTCAAATTTAGTTATTGGAAGTGTGGTGTCATAAGACCTGGTTTTGGTTTAGGTTCTTATATTCACTTTGTAATTGAGAAAGGCATTTTATATACCCGAGCCTTAGTTTTCTTTAGTTGTTAAAGGGAGGTAATGTAGCTTTTGAAAATAGAACTTGATACAGTGAAGGAGCGCTGAATGGTGATGGCTTCTCAGGTAGATTATATAGTAACTACGCCTTCTATATAACTTCTCTTAGAAACGTACGTCAGACTTGGTGCTCAAACATGCAGGATAGGCAAGCCAGTGTTTCTAAAAATTTCAGTGATGACTTGAAACTTTTTCTTACTTTTGTTTAGCTACATTCTGTTCTTTTTACAGATAACACTTTGTAATCACCCTCTATGAGTCCTCACTCCTGATTAGAAATTGGTACTGTATAGAGAACTACAGGTTGACACATATGACATCTACTGCACGCCAGAACTTTTTGCCAGAAAAGTTAGTATGTAATGGGAGCAGTCTTTCTCTTATGGGTGCCAACGCCCGGTGAAAATTTTTGCTATATCTGAATGATTAACAGACATGTAGAGAAATTTATTGAAGGTTGTGGTTTATCTTTAGATAGAATATAAAATAGGTATCCATTTTTAAGAGCATTTATTAAGTGTCTACATGGATATATTACTGAAGAAATAATAGCCAGATGGCCTAATATGGGATTAAAATATGAATTCCAGATAACCTAGTTTTCCTTGAAAAATAATCCCTATCGGCTGTGTGTGTTTTAAAATGAAAATTAAGAAATTAAGAAGGTTAAGAGTCGATTAAAAATTTTTAATCAATTAAAAATCTGTTTCAAGTCACATTTTTCTATAATACTATCAGAATTATCCAGATATCTATATATCCAGATATCTATAGATTATTTATTTCTAGCACAGTCCTCACTAGCCTCAGGAAGTATCTGGTGGCACAAATCTGTAAGAGGCGGTTGTCATCCTGGACCGCCGCTGTTGATCAGCAGTGGTTGTGACCTATTTTGAAGGGCTGGTAAGAAAGGTGTCATAGTATGTATGGTTAAGGTAACATTTCAAAAGCCTTCCAGTATTTCTATCACTTCCTAGTTGTTTTCCTGGAAGTGGACTCACTCTTGTCAGCCAGAGTCCAGTTCAGCTGCTGGCTTCCAGTTCTTGCTTCTCAGTTCCTATGGAGATTGCCTAGAAAGCAGCAGAGGTAACCAAAAGTTTAAAAAACTGATTTGATTACAAAATATGGCTTTAACTCTAGATGTTTCATAATCTTGGACATTTTTGACTTTCAAATTATTTTGGGAGACAAGTTGATATCTTTGAATAAAGCAAAATTTTAAGTTTTATTAAAGCTTATTCACACCGAATGAAGAAACTAAATTGCCACAGTTTGTTAGAGTTGAACCCCAAAAGAAATAAAAAATTCTAAATGGAGATTTAGACTAGGGCTTAAAGGCATGTCCTGAAACAAGAAGAGCTAATGCTAATGGGAATAGTAGAGTCCGTAAGCAGCAAACTCAAAACCAAAGGGCTGGTAGTGGTAGAAACACGGAATGTTCCTTTTTTTATGTGGTAAACTTTATCCTCAAAATGTTATATTTAGGTGATTTTCATAGATTATATTCATTTTTCAACTGAGGAAAAGAGAAACCTTGGATTTAGAAATTACTAAATAAGTTTTAAGGACAGGCAGGGGGCATACTGATACTTTAACTGAGGTTTCAGATGTTGGAGAGATAATAGATTGTTCCACAGTTAAAAAGCAATAGAAAATTTCTCCCCTCACCAAGACTCACTGTATTTGTGAATTTCTCATAAAGGAGAGCTGTGAAAGGGAAATTGTTGAACAAAATTACATACAATAACAACTTTATTGCGGTTTTTCTTTGAGGTCCACGTTTCGTCAGGGTTCTTTGGTTTCCCAGTGACAGAATCTACGTTTGGACTCCCCTCCACGAACAGTGGCAGGAAGGCAGGTCCCGTGGAAATCAGGGAGCCCAGTCACACTAGGGTTTCTAATTTTTGCCTCTCCTGTCTGCTTCTCTCTGTCAGGTTCCTTCTTTCAGGTCAGCTTTTTGTGCGTTGGTGGAAACTTTGGCTGCTGGCAGTGTCAGTAACAGAAGAGAGGGTCTGACTGGCCCAGTGCCGACTAGAGAGACTGAAATTTGAAACAAGATAGCAGCTTTCGTTCCAACCTTGTTGGTGAGGGTTGGTAGCAGAGGTGGGGAGTGGAGAGGCGGAGGAATCGCGAGGGGAGGAGAAAGGGGCATTTCCCAGAAGACGTAGAAGATGCTGTTCCAGGCAAAACTAAGAAGAGTTTTTTCCACTAGCCGTCTTTTTGGGAAAAATTTCTGCTTTATTATAATTCAGTTTATTTGAGTTCAGCATACCAGGTTACATTATCTTGTAGGATTTGGTTCTGAGAAAAAGATTAAGAATGAAAACCTTTAAAATTTAGTGCTTTCTATATTTTTGTCTCTGTTGTAGTACCTTTTGTTATTTCCTTTCATCTCCACAGTCACTTGAGGTATATATTTCCATTTTAGGGATTGAGGAAGAGGTTCAGAGAGTTGAGATGATTTATCACCCGTCACGTGACTGAGAGGCAGAGCCCAAATTCAGATAACCAGGATTTCTGGAATGTGATTCAGAGTACTTCCCCCTGTATGATACTTGCTTTTTGATTGATTTCATCCAATCATTCAGAAGATGTATAGGGTCAGTTATAAAAACAGTACTATGTGTTAAATGCTTTGATAAAAATGAGTCATAAGTAGTATGAAGTATTTAAGAAAGGAACCTTAGAGATCATATATAGTACAGTGGTTCTCAAAGTTTTTGAGTTTCAGCCATGAAATGTTCACCGCCAAGTACCATATCAAATGAATAAAAGCATAGGATCATCCTGCCTTGGAGAGGAGAGAGCCCAGTACTGCATGGGTTGGGCCACCTCTTATTTGAGGTCTTGAGTTCTTTGGAAGACACTTTGAATACCTTTTGTTTAGAGAAACAGTCAGAGAGGGTAAATAAATGACTTGTCACTTTTACCTAATTATATGTTACAGGGTTTTCAATCACAATCTTGTTTTCACTTGTAAGGTGAGTGACAATTTGTTGTTAATGAAAAGACCATGAAGCTTATAAAACTCAATTAGAGTGAATTGACAGTTAACCTAGAAATTTTTATTCTTCAGTTAAGTGGTACTTTTGCAGAATGTCATATACCGTACATGTCATAGCTCTTATTAAACATCTATTGACTGAATACTATTTGTTGAGTTAACTATCCGGACTAGGCTTGTCTTTTATCTGCAGAACTTTCTAAACTACATTTCTTATACATCAACTCCTATAAAATATATTAAATTCTCTATATCTCAACAGGAGAATTTCAGAATTTGGATAAGTAAAATTCATGTAGGTATTATTTAGACCTTGCTTGGAAATGTACAGTATAGAGAATTTAGTCAGTAATTTTGTAATATATATGGTGTCAGGTGGATACTACAATAGATTTATTGGGGGGGGAATCACTTTATAAACTATATAAACATTTAACTGCTATACTGTACATTAAAACTAATATAATTGAAAAATACTGTAATTGAAAAATAAAAAATATTAAGAACTTGCTGATTAATAACTTTGATGCCCCTTCCAGTGTTGAATCTCTCTTCTTTTTAGTTAGAAATGTGAACAAGTGGTGCACTGGGTAACAGGAAGTTAATCTTCAGATTCAGTTCACTTTAATAAAAGAAAGTTTGTTTATTTTTCCCATGTCCTAAGGATTTTCTGTTAAGTGTTAGACCTTTGGAACAAAGAAATTATATTCCAGTTTGGGAATAATATACTTTTGTGATTTGTTCTAACATAATGAATTTTTGTATTTTTCCAAAGTTAGAAGCAAGGACACAGTCAGACAGATCCTGCATGCGCCCAACCAGGATCCACCTGGCATGCCCACCAGGGGATGATGCTCTGCCCATCTAGGGTGTTGCTTCACTGTGGCCGGAGCCATTCTAGTGCCTGAGGCAGAGGCTATAGAGCCATCCTCAGCGCCCAGGCCAACTTTGCTCCAGTGGAGCCTTGGCTGCGGGAGGGGAAGAGAGAGACAGAGAGGAAGGAGAGGGGGAGGGGTGGAGAAGCAGATGGGTACTTCTTCTGTGTGCCTTGGCCGGTAATTGAACCTGGGACTTCTACACGCTGGACTGATGCTCTACCGCTGAGCCAATGGGCCAGGTCTTGAATATGTTTTAAATAAGATATGTGCTGACTCATTTTCAGATTGTTAATTTTCTCCTTTTAGGAGAGTCAAGCCCTACCCGGCGGGAAGCTGTGAAGAGAAGAACAGCTGAGTACCTCATGCGAGCAGAGAGTCTCTCCAGCTTCTATAGAAAACCTCAGTTTGATGATGTAGCTCAGGTATGTCTTATGTTTCATTTGTATTTTCTTTGACCATTTTTGCTATCCTGTCTCTCAGCTTTATTTCTAATTAAAGTGTTTGAGAATTATGATCTTTAGGATTTTATCAATAATTTTCTTAAGTTATTAGTGGAAAGAAAAGCATTAAAGCCAACCATCAACCGTGGAATCAAGTGGGACTTGTTCTCTCCCATCCAAGTACTAACCAGGCCTGACCCTGCTTAGCTTCCGAGATCAGACGAGATCGGGCGCGTTCAGGGTGGTATGGCCGTAGACTGGGACTTGTTCTCTCCTTCTCGTCCTTGGCCCTTCGTCTCTTGCTCTACCCCTACTATCGAATTTATACCAAATTTCACTTGAATTTTTAAAGTTAAATTAGGATTCTCATACAATTCTTGTACATTTTTATTGATTCATGCTAAAACTAATCATTTAAGCATAAGTCCTACAAATAGCTGCTCTTGATCACCTAGAATTTTATAATTCTAACAGGGGTGTTTAGATTATTTGGGGCTACCCTCAGTCTTCTCATAAGCAGGTGAATACTTAAAACATTAGGAACATTGCAGTTTATTATTATTGTTTTTATATTGTATCTGTCAGATGTGGCCCATTTCTGAAAAAAGTCTCATTTATATATATTTTAAAAAATTATTTATTGATTAGAAAGAGAGAAAAGCATCGATTTGTTGTTCTACTTATTTATGCATTCATTGGTTGATTCTTGTTTGTGCCCTGACCGGGGGTTGAACTTGCAACCTTTTTTTCTTTATATCTACTAAACCAAAAGCATTTTTAAAAAAATGCAATTTAAGAATCATGTCTTCTACAGATGGGAGAAAATATTTATTTTCTTAATTGGTGTAAGAGGCAGGTAGGCTTGTTTTGATCTCAACTCTGTCATTTGAAGCCATGGAAGATTGGCAAAGATACAAAACCACCTCTTATCTTCAGTTGCTATATCTGAATAATGAGGATCATAGTAATTCTTTGCTGGGTTCTTGTTAGGATTGAGTTTAAGAAAATGATTCAAAAATGGCCATCCACATACACCTAATTACAAATCATGTGCCCACTTTGTAAATTGACCAGCCTATAAGCCAAGGTTGTAAGACTGGACTAATAAGTTTTGGCTTTATTTTTCTCCTCCCCTTGTATACTGCTTTATAAACTTTCTTCTTATATTTTTTATGCTCTATATACCTTTTGAAAATCATATAATGTTTTAACTTTTTATTCATTGGATCATTAAAACATTTTTTTGCTGATTTTCTGAGCCCTTTTTATTTTCTGTGTGACTTTTTAAACCATCAGTTATTAAGAGTATACTTATTAGTGTGGATTTTCTGTTAAGTGTTGGAACTTTGGAACAAAAAAATTATACCCTATCTTGGAAGAAATATACTTTTGTGACTTTCTAATGTGTTGACTCACTTTTAGATTGTTAATTATTGTGATTCTTCTCTTCTGTGTTGTTTGCCCATCTTTTTCTATTTTTTATCATTGTTTTAATTGAATTGTTTAATTCCTTTACCTCTTCACTCTTGAATTTTATCTTTTTTTTTTTTATTTCTTAAGAAAGAGAGAGAGAGGGATAGGACAGATAGGAAGGGAAAGAGATGAGAAGCATCAACTCATAGTTGTGGCACCGTAGTTGTTCATTGCTTTCTCATACGTGCCTTGACCGTGGGGTTCCAACTGAATCAGTGACCCCTTGCTCAAGCCAGTGATCGTGGGCTTAAGCCAGTGGCTATGGGGTCATGTCTGTGATCCCACACTCAAGCCAGCGATGCCATGCTCAAGCTGGTGAGCCCGTGCTCAAGCCTGATGAGCCCGTGCTCAAGCTGCAGCCTTGGGGTTTCGAACCTGGGTCCTTAACATCCCTGGCCAAAGCTCTATCCAATGTGCCAATACCTGGTCAACCTTAAATTTTATCTTTTTAAAATGAAATATTTATCTAAAGATTACTTTGAATTCAATTCTTACTGTCTATGGGGTTGGCAATCCCCCAGGTGTGCCATTCTGATGTGTACATTCTCAATTCTGTTTTTAAGGGAATTGGTAAAAATGTTAAATATGATGGGTCTATATGAACTTACTTGCTTTATTTATTCAATTCTTACTGTCTGTGGGGTTGGCAATCCCCCAGGTGTGCCATTCTGATGTGTACATTCTCAATTCTGTTTTTAAGGGAATTGGTAAAAATGTTAAATATGATGGGTCTATATGAACTTACTTGCTTTATTAAACCCATATTGTGTATAAATATTCTAAAAGTTTTAGGGGTCAAAATTACTAGTATTCTGTTCTTTCTGTTCACATTAACTTTGAATATTCTACCTGTACTTACTTAAACTCCCTAGATATGCATTTCCTGTTACATTTCCTCATAATCACTTTTATGAGCAATAATTTACTAGGAAAATAAATATATAAATCTTGCTGTATAGCTTTTGACTTGGAGAAAGGAACCATGAAGTTTATCAGTCAGAATTTCCCTTCAAACATAGTTTTTTTTTTTTTAAACCTGCTTATTTAAAAAAAATTTTTTTTGAGACAGAGAGAGAGAGTCAGAGAGAGGGATAGACAGGGACAGACAGACAGGAATGGAGAGATGAGAAGCATCAATCATTAGTTTTTCGTTGCGCGTTGCAACACCTTAGTTGTTCATTGAATGCTTTCTCATATGTGCCTTGATTGCAGGCCTTCAGCAGACCGAGTAACCCCTTGCTTGAGCCAGCAACCTTGGGTCCAAGCTGGTGAGCCCTGCTCAAACCAGATGAGCCCGTGCTCACGCTGGCGACCACGGGGTCTCGAACCTGGGTCTTCCGCATCCCAGTCCGACGCTCTATCCACTGTGCCACCGCCTGGTCAGGCAAGCATAGTTTTTAATGAAAATAAAATTAAAGAGATACAGTATATGAAAGGTGATTATATCAGGTTATATATTAATTCACTAAGCATCTGTTAAGATTCTGTGTATATAGAAAAGCAAACTAGATAAATATTGGAGTTATACAAAAATTGATGACAGTCTCTGCTTTTGCAAACCCTGTAGTATAATTGAAGACCCAAAGTATGTACATAATTGAGGAAATAAAAGAGAGGCAGGTAAGAACCAGGTAGAATAATGGAAACTTGTATCAGAAAGGGTAAAGAGGGTACCGGATTTGATATACACTAGGACTTTTCTCAGTTTTTAGGCAAGAAGAGTAGAGAAGAATTTTTCTTTTTAGAGCAAGATGTTTTTCTTTTATGGTAAGTGATTGCTTTTTATTTTCTTTTTATATTTTATTTTATTAAAGCCAGCCTTTGTTTAGGTCAGGGACATGCTTGATTATTTTCTTATCTAAAATTTAACTTAAATGTCTTCTAGAGGTTTTTAATTATCTTGGTAAATTTATTATTTCTCTCCATTAACTTTCTGTGGATGTCAGTTTCAATGAACAACACAGTGAGAGGACTAGTATAAATAATTTCTAAGGCCCTCTTAGCTCTTAAATTCTGTGCAAAGCATTTATTTCTCTTTTGAATCCATGTGCAAACATGTTTTTTTCTAGGCTGGTTGATTAAGAATATAAAGGATCCGGCCCTGGCCGGTTGGCTCAATGGTAGAGCGTCGGTCTGGCGTGCGGGGGACCCGGGTTCGATTCCCGGCCAGGGCACATAGGAGAAGCGCCCATTTGCTTCTCCACACCCCCTCCTTCCTCTCTGTCTCTCTCTTCCCCTCCCGCAGCCAAGGCTCCATTGGAGCAAAGGTGGCCTGGGCGCTGGGGATGGCTCCTTGGCCTCTGCCCCAGAAGCTAGAGTGGCTCTGGTCGTGGCAGAGCATCGCCCCCTGGTGGGCAGAGCATCGCCCCTGGTGGGCGTGCCAGGTGGATCCCGGTCGGGCGCATGCGGGAGTCTGTCTGACTGTCTCTCCCGTTTCCAGCTTCAGAAAAATACAAAAAAAAAAAACAAAAAAAAAAAAGAAAAAAAAAAAAAAAAAAAGAATATAAAGGATCCTTTTTGGTTTTGAAATGTTGTGTTGACTACGGTTTTCCCTTTGGTGCAGTATAGGTCGTGACTCACTCCACCTGAGCCTTCTGTGATGGTTTAAGCTGTGGCTTTATTGCATTTATTTACGAGACTCTTGGGTGGTAACTATAGACATTCTAAATTTCCCAGCGTTGATGGTAATATCGATTTCAAAAAAAGGATAGCAAGGAGCAAAAGCACTTTTCTACTGTCTTTCTCTCTCTCTCTCTCTCTCTCTCTCTCTCTCTCTCCCTTCCCTTCCCTCCCCTTCCCTTCCCTTCCCTTCCCTTCCCACCCCTTCCCACCCCTTCCCTCCCCTCCCCTTCCCACCCCACCCCTTCCTTCCCCTCCCCTCCCTTCCTTTCCCCTCCCCTCCCTTCTCCTCCCCTCCTCTCCCTTCCCCTCCCCTCCCCCTCCCCCTCCCCTCCTCTCCTCTCTCCTCCCTCCCCTCCCCTCCCTTCCCTTTCCCTCCCCTCTCCTCCCTTCCCCTCCTCTTTCTTCATTACTTTATTACTGAAAGGCCCCAAGAAAAGAGCAGGTTTCAGAAAAAAAAAGAAATAATCTCTGGAGTCCTAACTGAAGGAGACAGATTTTTTTTTTATTTATTTATTTTATTTTTTTAAACTTTTTTTTTTTTAAATTTTATTTTATTCATTTTTAGAGGGGAGAGAGAGAGGGAGAGAGAGGAGAGAGAGACAGAGAGAGAAGGGGGAGGAGCTAGAAGCATCAACTCCCATATGTGCCTTGACCAGGCAAGCCCAGGGTTTCGAACCGGCGACCTCAGCATTTCCAGGTCGACGCTTTATCCACTGCGCCACCACAGGTCAGGCAAAGGAGACAGATTTTTAAACTTTTAGAAATTAAATTGTAGATGATTTTGACTGATTTAAATATTAATATCAGAAGAGGATTTTCCTGGAAAAGACTGGGTATAGTTTTTTGCTATTTTTAGCTATAATAATATTGAGAATAGTTTCCTGTTGTGCATTTTGCTTGTTGGTATTATTGGTATTTCTCAATCCTTTAGAAAACAATATTCGTAAATGAGTACTGTGTCACCCTTGGTTAGACATGGGCGGGGCAGAGCTGGCAGGCAGGAGTGTCCCAGAGCAGTAAGAGGACTGCAGTTCAGGTCATGCTTGAATGTGACCTAAGAGAGGCCTAGGAGCCTGGGTATTGAGGGTTAATAGGTTCCTAATGAAAGTCTTGGCAAAGCCAAAAATCTACAGATGAAGCCAAGTTCAGAAACTAGTGTAATTACCGTATTTCCACATGTATAAGATGCACTCCTTTTTGAAAAATTTGGGGTCTAAAAACGGGGTGTGTCTTATACAGTGGTTGTAGTTTTTTTTACTTGAATTTGCTACTTTTTTGTGCTCATTGCTGAAGACAGTGATTCGTCATCAGACACAGATGAGGACAAGCTAATGGGTGGGAGTTTTGACAGTGATGAGGAGTTGTATGAATTCTATGATGAATAAAACTTGAGTTCAATAACTTTATGTAATATTTTTTTTTTCAAATTTCAGGGCCCCAAATTGAGGAGCATCTTATATATACATGGGAGTGTCTTATACATGGGGGAATACGGTAGTTATCAGGTTTGGAGTGTAGGTGCTGGGTAAGTTCTCAGAGTGTTCTCCATTTGCCCTTGATTACATATTTCCTCTGAAGTAGTGGTGACTTACTCAGGTTATTTAAGGAGGAATAGCTAACACCACGTCACTGTGGTTGCCGGGCCAGTAGCATCACATCACCTGGGACCTTGCTGGAACCGCAGAAACTTCGGGTCCCCCCAGCCTGAGGGAATCGGAATCTCCATTTTAACAAGGTCCTCAGGCGGTGTGCATACACGTTCATGTTTGAGAAGTATTGCTCTAACAGACTGGTAAGAATAGATATATTTAGATCACATTGAGAACAGTGAATAACATCAAGTGAAAAAGATAAAAAAAAATCCATAAAACAAAAACAAAGGTAAGCTTCACTTAGCCATTTAGAGAGTGTAGAACAGAAATAGTAAGTAGGTTTTACTGGTGTGCTCAGTCTAATCCACAGGGGGAGGCTGCCCGTGAGCACTGTTCTGTGAGACCGAGTGTGGGATTAACAGAAATGTCTGTCATGGGCTTGCGCGTTTGGGTGATAGGTACTGTGGTGTCTTCGGTTTTGAAGATTGAGTCATCAATATTCTTCCCTCTCCCCTTCCCTGACCTCTGTATTTAATTTTGTTATAGATGAATACAACTGCTACTTATCTGTAGGCATCCTCTGCTACAGTAGCTAATACATATAAGTGAAAATTTTATTTATTTTTTTATTAAGGAAATCAGCTGGGTTGCCTATAAACATATCGATTGCTCCATTCCATAACATTGGCTGAAATTTCCCCAAACAATGGGATGCATTTTTATATAAGTAAGATTTAATCACCTTTTATCTATCACCTAGTTTTGTCACCATTTTAACAAATTGCTTCACCTTGCTGCTTCTCAGTTTTCTAAAAAAAAAAAGAGAGAGAATGTTGGACTTGATCTTTGTCTCTTTCTGTTCTTAAAATTCTGTGGATTTATGTTTCGTTTTGCCATCTGACAAAAGGACTAGATCTATAGGGATTCTACCCAATTTAAATGCTGCATATAAGAAATATATTAATAGGATTTTTTTATTGATGATTTTATTTCATGATCTTTCTTTGTTCACTTCTTTGATCTTAAACTTTTATAGATGGTTAAAGTAGAAAGAGAACTTTAATGATCACTTTACCTTTGGTCTTTCCCCATTACAATTTCACCATTCCCGTCTTTGCAAAAGTAACCTTATGAAACCACTGTTTTCATTGGGTTGTTTCTTGTACAAAAATTTGTTTTCCAGACACTGGAGAATATAGTTTAGACTGTTCTTCCTGGCATTCAAGGCCTGTGAGAACTGACTGACTCTAAGTGTGTAATTTTATTTTCCTCTTTTCTACAATATGACCATTTTTGCCCCCAGCCAGAACAGTTTCCTTCCAATCCTATTTCTAATATCCTTTTCCTAATTTCTATATAGCATTTAAAATCACCTTATTTTTATTTCTTTCTGTGACCAGTTTATCATATACCAACTAGTGACCTGCCTCTATTTTATTGTATTTTGAAAAAAAGTTTTAATGTTATTTAATGTTTCATGTATTTGGCTTATCTCCTCAGATAAACTATAGACTTTTGAAGCTAATGACTGTGCCTTTTGATGATGTACCGTATTTCTCCATGTATAAGACGATCCCATGTATAAGACTTACTTTAATCTTGGGGCCTGAAATTTGAAAAAAAAAGTATTACATAAAGTTATTGAACTCAAGTTTTATTCATCATAAAATTTATACAACTCTTCATCACTGTCAAAACTCTTTATCCATTAGCTTGTCCTCATCTGTGTCTGATGATGAATCACTGTCTTCAACAATGAGTGCAAAAACAAGTGCAAAAAAGTGAGAAATGCAAGTAAAAAATATAACTACTGTATAAGATGCACCCAGTTTTTAGACCCCAAATTTTTTAGAAATAGTGCCTCTTATACATGGGGAAATATGGTATATCCTTTTTAGCTCTCATGCACGTAGTGGGCATACAGTAATAATTTATTGAAAGGTGGAGTAGTGATTTTGTAGCTTGCTATCTGTTCTGTTGAGGTTGCTAAAGTGAATTGTTAACTTTTGGAAACTGATAGATCCAATGACGTCAATGAATAAGAAGGTACATGTAGGAGATAGGGATGTTAGACACACTTGGTTATATTTTCAAAGACGAATGTAATGGCTATATTATCACATAAAGTACTCTTTTTCCCCTATAAATTTTTCTCAACATTTCTTTCACCAAAATTACAAGCAGTTCTTATTTTTTTCTTTTCTTTTTCTTTCTTTTTTTTTTTTGACAGAGAGAGAGAGAGAGGGACAGATAGGGACAGATAGACTAGAAGGAAGAGAGATGAGAAGTATCAATTCTTCGTTGTGGCACCTTAAGTGTTCATTGATTGCTTTCTCATATGTGCCTTGACCAGGGGGCTACAGCAGACCAAGTGACCCCTTGCTCAAGTCAGTGATCTTGGGCTCAAGCTGGTGAGCCTTGCTAAAACCAAATGAGCCCACACTCATTCTGGCGACCTTGGCGTTTCAAACCTGGGTCCTTCGCATCCCAGTTCAACGCTCTATCCACTGTGCCACCGCCTGGCCAGGCACTTATTTTTTTCTTGATAATGGAACAGGGAAAATGAATTTATAATTGTCAGACTGTATTAAGGAAGACTGCGTGCAATAGAGTCTAGACCAAGGTCTTCCACTGCTCTTTCTGACCACAAACACTCAACCATTCTGAGCTTCCCTTACTTTATCTGTAAAATTGGGATTATAATAACTTCTTATAAGTACCCCATGGCAGGATGAGAGATAAAGTTGAAATGATTTGAATTCTGAAAGAAGAGACTGTTTCTATTATATGTCTGTTAAAATACATTGCTAAATGTTTTTGTATCCTTAAATATTCTCCTTAGATTTTAAGCTTTTAGGGAGGCAAAGGTATATCTGTTTTGTTTATTTTAATGTCGTCTAGCCGAGCACCTCATGAAGTATTAAATAAGTATTTTTGAAACATATCCTAAAAGTATAAATTAAATCCATTTAAAACAATTATTATCCAGTCCAGTTGCTGTTATTACCAATGTCTTCAAGTTAAGTGTTTTTAAAAAGTAGCCTTCTCTCTTAAATCAAACATTTTTTCAGGCATATTGAAGTTGTATTTCACAAGTGAATTTTTCTATTTGCAAATGACACTGAATTTATCTATACAGTCTCTCTTGTTTCATTCCTCTCTTTGTCCTTCCTCTCTCTTTTCTGTTCTTCCCCTCTCCATTCAACTAGCACGCTAGGCAGTGAATGTAAAGATGAATAAGGTGCACTTCCTGTTCTCAAGCAGCTTCCTGTCTGGCAATGCTGGTCTGCACGAGGACTTGAAGTACCAAAAATGGTGTCTCAGTAACTGTTAATCATGACATTTGATTAACCACGATATTTTTCTTCCACTCCTGGGGGAAACGTGTTTCCTAGTTGGTCTAATAAGGTGTCTGACAACCAAAAGGTCTGCTTTGAGGATATAATAAAGTAAAGCTTTGGGTCTCCAGTTATCCTTTGCAGCATCACCTTTTTAGTATAAGGATCCAGATAGTATTGCTTTCTGGTTAAAAATGCCAAATGGAGATGTCTTTGGAGTGTATCTAGTCTAATGTCTTTACTTTACTGGTAGGGAAAAACTAACATCAATGGATGAGAAGCTAGGATTATTCTTTTACTGTGAGTTGTATTGAAATATGCCTTTCTGTGTTCACTGATCTTTTTGGACATTTTTGTAGCTAACGGACTAATTTTTCCACATTACGGATGTTCAAATATTTAAATTTCTTTCTTTCTCCTGTAAATCATCTCTTTTCTAGATTAAACAAGCTTAGTTTTAATAATTATTGGTTAGAGGGAGGAGTGTCTTAATTTTTCACTATTATTGGCAGTTCTTCTGGTTGAATTTGAACCTGCCAATCCCTCTTAAAATATGTACTGTATATTTATAAAGTAACATTAATATAGTTTCATGATGAGAGAGAATGACTTGTGTTCCCTCACTCCCTACAGTTTATTATTATACTGTATTTTAGTTCTCTGTGCTAAATTACTCTTGAGCTGTCTGGGATAAATATAAGACTGTGATTGATTGTTGACTCAATTACTCATTTGTTACAGAGTTTTATTATAGTTGCAACTACAGTTCTGAACCTGAATTGTTACACTGGAAACTATCCAGCTGCTCATTAATTTTTCTTTTTAAACTTTTTCAATGTTATGATTTATTTACTTGCAACTTTTCCTTGCTTTTTCTTTTGATTTTCTTTATTTTTGATTGTATTTTTTTTTTATTTTACATTACAGACAAACAGAAACTTCTTTCATCTTCCCATTCTCTGATTTATGATAAATTTAGCTTCCTTTGGCCTGGCATTTGCTTCAGCAGGCAGTCTTCCTTCAAGTACCTCCCTGATTGATGTGTAATCTTTGATATCTTCCATTAGCCTCCAGGATCACTAAGTTCAAGGCCCCCTTGGAACCTAAGGAGCCCTGCCGAGGAGCTGAAGGCCTTCAGAGTCCTTGGGGTGATTGACAAGGTAATTCTTCAGTGCCTCTTCAAGAGTTCAGTCATAAATCGACTGCATGCTGACATTATGTCTTTGAAGCTTTGGATCTTAAGGATATGAAACAAAAGGAGAAAATGACTCAAATGCATCTGCACTTTAAAATAACAAAAGCAGAAGAGAAAAAGCTTTCATCTAAGCAATTCATATAAGGTCATGCAAAATATATTGGAGCTAAAGGAGAAGAAGCGTATTTGTTGGCATTCAGTCGAGAAGGGGTTTGGTTTTTTAAACCTGTTATAGCAGGATAAAGATATACTTTGTGTTAGTTACAGAAACTTGGGAGTCTAGTTGTTTAGCAATGACAAATATAGTCAATCTAATAGTCAAACAGAAAAATGGCGTTCTTCCAACTACTATTTATTGAGCACCTACTAGGTGTCGGACCATATATTAGGCATTTTATATTAAACAACTTATTAAATCTTTCTCACAACTCTGTTGTTTGCATCTTGGTGGCAAAGTGATGTTTAAAACAGGTTAAGTAACTTGCCCAAAGACCACATAGCTAATTAGGGTAGTGCTGGAATTAAAAACTATCATTGTGACTTCAAAAACTATGCTTTTCCTAATACACTTAACTCTCCTACACACACACACACACACACACACACACACACACACACACATTTTGGAATAAAAATGCTAAGAAAACAGAGATATCTGCCATTGAGTTCCCCTCAATTTGGTGACATCTCAGATATGCCAAACATTAACAGCCTTTTAAAGAGTTTAGAAGTATAATTTAAAAATCATACACAATGACCTGTGTTTTAAATATATTTGATCAACCACTACTTTAACCTTTCAAAGTCAATGAAAGTGCCTTAGTTAATATTAAGATATAACATAGTTTTATATCTTTTTTACATTAACTGTTTTTTATGAAGCACCTTGGTGGTCATTTGTAACTTACTGTTTACTGAGTACTTCTTGTGTTCTAAAGGATGCATGGGAGTCCATGCTAAATTGAATGATAAGGAGTGTATCTCAGGTAATTTAGACAGTAATTCATGCTTTAGGTGTTCCTAAAGGAACGTTAGCTTGGATATTACATGCAGCTGTCAGTCTCTTACTAAATTCTTACACTGTTTTTCTCAGATAAATTTATATGACAATTTTGAACTTAATTCTAAGCAATAGGACTTTGTAGCCTGAAATGATGCCTTAACCATATTTTCTCTAGCTTTTCCAGTGTGGAGAACATTCAGTTTGAGAGTACAGAGAAGCAAAGTAGGAATTGAATAGTTCCTGGGTTCTTGGATTTCTGTGCGGGCAAATACATTTTTTTTTTTTTTTTGTATTTTTCTGAAGCTGGAAACAGGGAGGCAGTCAGACAGACTCCCGCATGCGCCCGACCGGGATTCACCCGGCACGCCCACCAGGGGGCGATGCTCTGCCCATCTGGGCGTTGCTCTGTTGCGACTAGAGCCACTCAAGCGCCTGGGGCAGAGGCCAAGGAGCCATCCCCAGCGCCCAGGCCATCTTTTGCTCCAATGGAGCCTTGGCTGCGGGAGGGGAAGAGAGAGACAGAGAGGAAGGAGAGGGGGAGGGGTGGAGAAGCAGATGGGTGCCTCTCCTGTGTGCCCTGGCTGGGAATCGAACCCGGGACTTCCGCATGCCAGGCCAACGCTCTACCACTGAGCCAACCGGCCAGGGCCAAATACATTTTTTTGATGTACAGTGTCTGCTCCCTCTCTTAGATCTGTTTATTGTGACCAAGTGTGTCCTTTCATTACTATGCTCTAATTATGAGTAAGTCACCTTGAAGTCCTGATTTATTCAACTAAGGACTTTTGACAGTGGAGGAATTCCTGAAGTCTTTGATGAGGCATAATTTGTTAGTGTCTTTACTCTGTTAACCTGGGAAGTGAATTTGGTGTTTAGAAGGTGACATTTAACTTTTCTAAGTAGAGATAAGGAAATATGTATGAGAGTCAAATAAGCTTTGCAAATCATCTTTTAAATTTTGTAACATAGTCTCTATTTAGCATGATTGTGAATATGTAGATTTTTAAAAATTTGAATTGTTTTTAAGATAAATCTCTATCCATTGTACTGAGGAATATCTAAAATTTGGGTTTTACAGATTTGAAGTTCGGAAGAGAAATGTTGAATAAATTCAAATGGCTAGAAAGCCTGTACAGAACAGCTTCTCTGACTCGGTCTCATTACAGTGTTTGTTCTATATGAGTTATTTTGAGTGTTATTGTTTATTAACTTTGGAAAATAAAATTTCACTAGGACAGGAGTTTATAAACTTTTATATAGAAAATAGATAAAGCAGATTTGTTCATTAATATCTAGACCTTAAGCTCTTGAGAACAGGACTGTGACTTTCCTGTTCACCTCTGTTTAGCACCTAGAATCATGGCTGGCACATAATGGGTGCTAAATTAAATACTTAATGAATGGATTGAAATTTAAGATTAACTTTAAATACTATATTATATATAGAGTGACACCTACTGGTTTAATGTGAGACAGCTGTCTAGTACCACTGTTCAGGACACTCGGGTGTCTTTACCCAGATGGACAGTCATTCCATAGCTGTATCTTGGTCTAGTATTCAGAGGTAAATAAGTGACTTTTTTTTTTTTCCTACAGTGACAGAGAGAGAGTCAGAGAGAGGGATAGATAGGGATAGACAGACAGAAACAGAGAGATGAGAAGCATCAATCATTAGTTTTTCATTGTGACACCTTAGTTGCTTGTTGATTGCTTTCTCATATGTGCCTTGTCTGTGGGGCTACTGCAGACCAAGGTCGCTAGCCAGCGACCTTGGGTCCAAGCTGGCGAGCTTTTTGCTCAAACCAGATGAGCTTGCGCTCAAGTTGGCGACTTTGGGGTCTCGAACCTGGGCACTCCGCATCCCAGCCCGATGCTCTATCCACTGTGCCACCGCCTGGTCAGGCAATAAGTGACTTTTTGTTCTTTAATTGGGATTAGAAAATCTTTCATTAATGTATATGCAACAAGGAATTTAAGCATTAGGGCTCTTGGGTTATAAATAAACTGGTTTGTATTTAGGAGCAGGAATGATAAGGCTAGTGAAGGCCCTCCAAATCGTATCATGTACAGAACAGCTGAAAAATGAGTGATAGTTAACCTGGTAAAAACACATGTGGTGTTTATATTTTTGAAGGCTCTCCAGTATAGACTATATAATGTGTTGCTCAAATCTTGAGGGTGAAAGGGGATGTTAATTATGCCAGAATAATATCTTAGGCAAAGCAGGATGTCTTACTTTCCTGGGAGAAAGGTTGTAAGGGATGAGACTTGTTTATTAATATCCTTATAGAACACAACTAAAACTAAAGTGAGTATGAGTTGTCAATATTTGTGTCAATGATTACAGATGCCTTTCAAGAATTAGAATCAACCAAAGGCAGACTGGTTTCCTTCATATCTTACTTGTTTCGTGTCATTAGAGATATTCAAGTAAAGGCTGAAGGATTATTGGTGGGGAGATTGTAGAAGGAATTAAAACATTGAATGAAGTTTCTGAGAAAGTTCACTATTGTATAACTTACCTATGAAAAGGATAAAAGAGTCCATAGGCTAGTAGACAGTATTTTACTAATATCAGTTGCCTGGTTTTCATATTGTGCTATAGCTACATAAGATGTCACTAGTAGGAGAGAAGCTGTACAGGGTACTTGGGACTCTGCTGTTTTTGCAACTACCTGTCTTTTCCCAGACCACCACAACACACACTCTTGGTTACAGCCCTGTTGAACCTGTAATGTGTACAGGGCATCATGTTACACACATGATGTACCCCTCTACCTGGAGTGACTTTTCCTTTTATTCTTCACTTAATTTCTTCTCATTCTTAATTACTTTCTTCTCTAGGAAGGCTCCCTTGCTTACCATTGCCATCTGATTTAAATATCTATTGCTGTGTTCTTTTAATGCCTTGAACTTAGATGTGATAGCATTCATCCATATTGTATGGTAGGATTTTTTTTCAATTACAGTTTATCTTCAGTATTATTTTGTTTGTATTTGTATGGTAGTTTTTTGATATTGTTTCTATGCCTCCTACAGTAAGCCTTCATATGCCTCAAGTAATCACACGTTTTTCTTCTTTTTAAAAAAATGAACATTTTAATCTGTTTTTGCACAGTGTTTATAGACATCTGTTAGATAGAAAATATAGTCTAAATCCTGTCCTCAAGATATATATCTTTGGAGAATGTCTCTACAACATATCAGACACCAGTTTCATAATTTTTTATTCTTGGCATTAGCATAGTGACTTGCAAATAGCAGATACTCAATATATATGTGTTGAAACCATTTATTCTGATTGGCCTGCTTCAGTACCATTTCTCTGCATGTCATTTCCATTTCTGTTTTCTCATTTATTCATTCATTCAGCAAATATTTATTGAGCTTCAGCTATGTGACAAGGGTGGTGTTAGCCACTGGACATATAATGGAGAACCAAACACACCTAATCTCTACCTGCTTAGAGTTTATAATCGAGTGGGAAATATAAGTAAACTGACAGTTACAGTAGTTGGAAAGAGCTTTGGGTGAAGGAAGGACAGTAGGCTATTGTGAGAACATATGGGTGGGGCACCTAGCTTGGGGCTCTCCTCTGAGAGTAAGCAAAGCAAAGAAAGGAGGGATGAGTAGGATTTGGCTCACAAAGAGTGTTCCAGTCCAAAGGTGTGGGAGACTCAGAGAGTCTGCTCTCTTTCTAGCTTCCTCAGCTTTTCCAATTCTTCCTTTTTGGTCACCTATATTCAGTCCATTCTGCAAAATGGCTGAAAACTTACCTCCTCCATAACTCATCTTTTCTTTCTTTGAGTCAGTTGTGCATTATTTTCACTCATGTAATTTTAGTTGCCTTAAATATATTGTTAACTTGTCCAAGAGGGCAGGAACTGTATCTTATATTTCTTTTTATTTTCCCTGATAATGCCTAACTGAATACAATGCTGTCCATGCAATAAGGAGTCAATAAATACTTGTTGAATAGTTGTAAAGTACAAATATGGGTTTTAAGTTGTAAAAGACAAAAAGAGACAATATATGGGTTTTAAGATTTCAAATACTCAGTGAGCCTGCACCTCAAAATATACTACACCTGCAGGATCAGAACAAGAGGGTGGTTTGAACTGAAAACTGTCAGAACATCCCTCCTCCTCCCCTTTCACCTCCTCTCCCAGGGTACACCTATCCATTGTTGGCAGGCACTGGGTTGCAGTCAATGAAATAGTTTGAGAATGAGTATTTTGCCTTTGTGTTTCATATGTGCTTTAAAATAATTTGGAATTTTTCAGAACATAAACACATTATATTCTTATACTAAATAAATTTTCTAGGTCATCTTAAAGCACCGATCCAGTACCAGAAGTTCAGCTCCATCTGCTATAAAAGTACAAATCCTATTAAAAATGTTTAAAAATAATAGCTTCCTTGCCCTTGAGGCATTTTCTTCTGAACTGCAATCAGACTGCCTTTGACATTGGCAGCTTAGTTGCATATGTATTGATTGACTTGAAGATGTAGCATCTGTGTCCATTATCATTGTACGATAGCATTCGTTAACTGAGTATACACCGTGCCAATTTTGAACACTATATAAAAACTATGTAGACATACCTGCTTCTTTTTAGGGATTTATATTAGTTTCTAGGGTCTATAAATTGATTCAAGCATATTTATAGAACACATCTAGCAGCAGAATGAAAATATTAAAGCAGGGTATGAGTAGACATAGTTTATATCAGCACTAGAGTATTACTGTATTTTTTCTCCATCAGATGCACCTGACCATAAGACACACCTAGGGTTTTAAGGAGGAAAATAAGAAAAAAAGTATTCTGAACTAAATGGTGTGTTAAAATATTTAATAAAATAACATATTTTTCTCTCCGTAAAACGCAATGGGCATTTTCCCCTCCGCTTTTGGGGAAAAAAGTGCGTCTTGTGCGAAAAATACAGGATTTTCTAGCAAATGCAAATAAGAAGGGATCTAAAGCTAAATACAACAGACTGTACTTTTAATTGAATTAATTTTTATCTAAATTTAAGTGTCAAGTTATTATTCCATGTGAGTTTCAGAATTCAAACCGAAGAGATAGTATAAATAGTTTCATTATGGAATTGAGTGGCATGAGCTGAACTTGGTCCTATAAACCCAGAACTTCAGAGTTTTAACCTTTCTTTAGCATAGTCTCTTTGTGGCCTTGGGCAAGTTGCTTCACAAAAACAGAAAACAGACAATCAAAACGCGAATGACAAAGGTATAGAGATCTAGCTTTTAAAGCCTTTGGATCTGAGAAGAGCCTCCTAAGTGGTTGTTTTTCCTAGCTCTTCAGCATTTCTGTTTCAAACCCAATTTTTTCCTGTCTTTTATATTCCACCTTCTGCTATATTTATATCCAGTTTTCTTACAAAGACACACCATGTCCTCTGGAAGCAGGTTTTATGAAGTAATAAATGTATAGGCTTAGGATTTGAAAATTACACAAAGTAAAACTCTTTACATATATATATATATGTATGTATAATAGACATTTCTGTGTTGGTTCTATTGTTCACTAGTCATTAACCTCACGTCCTAGCATGGGACAGCGTTGAGTAATTGACTCACATTCACTGACATTGGCTAATAGGAAGAGAAGAAATTTAAAATTCATGTTTATGGTTGCAATAATTACTTCTCTGACTGTTTTCTGTTGAATAACATGTATCTTGCATGCTGTAGGGCAGGACTAGATTTAGCTATCTGCCTGAAGATGAGTAATCCAGAGTTTTGGCCAAGTGACTTTTAGATGGGAAGGAGAGAAACGTATTTTAAATCCCTTTTCCTTTCTGATCCTGATACTAGTCTGTCAAAGAAAACAAACTTTGCCAACCATATTTCAGTGTCCTTTGGAGAAATGAAACAGTGTAGGCTTTGAATATTGAGTAAATGACTGGGATGGGCAAATCTGTTTGAGTACTGAGGTGGGCAGTTAGATACCAGCGGAGCAGGGATGATGGGCGGGTCCAGAAGGTCACTAGGGCGGGAAGCCCCGGGTGCCTAGCAAAACTGGGGAAACAAGGACCTCATCCACGGGGTACTCTTTCCTCCCCCAGAACAGCACTGGTCATGCGGTTTAGTCTCTCTGCCCTTTCCTCCGCTGGCACATTGCTTGTCACGTGGTGTACCTCCTTGCATGGCTGATATTAGGATCAGCTGCAATGGCTAATGACCCCCCGCCATGGTGCTGACCAGCCAGTGGAGACCGTGACCCTGAAAGGGCACACTTGGAAAGCTGATGAATATTCTGTTGAGAGCCTCCCCTGGGACCTTCTCTAAGATCCTCTCCTTAAAAACCCTTAGCGCAGAGGACCCAGTGAGCTCTCCCCCTTGGAGCATCACCACAGGGGTCCAGGCCCTCTCTTCTTCCTAAGCTCGAGGGCCCCTTTCTTTGCCTCTGTAACTTTTCTGAGCCCATTTCTTCTACAGCTCCCTTCTCCTACCTCTGAGACTTGCTAAATACACTTTCTCTTACAGATTGAGTGTTGCCTCTGAATTCTTTCTTAGTGTGAACTCAAGTACCATGGTTGTTAAAACCAGGGTCCCGTCTGACTCCACTGGTCTAACACCTGGTACCGTTTTCACCAACAGTACCACCAAAATATGCTCCTTTTCTTGTTCAAATTGTATGATTAATCATCTGTTTATATCATATCTTAGAAGATAAAGTTACTCTGGTACCATTTATTCTTTTTAGCCATCACAATGATAAACTATGATCCTTCAAAAATTACTGTAATTATTATTGCAGTTACTAGGTATATGAAGGCATAAATTGAGTTCACGTGGGGCAAACACACACAATACAGTATTGTGTTATGTTAAAGGAACTATTTTTCTGGTTGCCTTTAACAGGTTATGGATGGATTCAGTTTAAACCAGCGGTTCTCAACCTGTGGGTTCTCAACCTGTGGGTCGCAACCCACAGGTTGAGAACCGCTGGTTTAAACAGAGGACAGGACAAATGGGATTCATCGGCAGTTCTTATGGTATATGAATGTTTAATAATTCCCTAATTTCAAATTAATAACTAATTCCCTGGGGAACTTTTGAAGAACTTTAAAATATCTGGATTTAGATTAGAATTAATGTAAACAAAGTGTATCTGTTGCCATTTTCAAATCAAGAATAAAAAGGTGCATTTTGCATTACTTTCTAAAAAATTATTTTCTGTAATGATTTTTGTTTTAGCTGCATTTAAAATACTAAAGAAAAGGGAGAAAGTAAAGATGAAGTACAAGCAAAATTCATATTTGTGAATTTCTTTTAAGATGAGTATATGGCAGTGATTCAATATTATAATTGAATAGGGCAAGTTTTTTGAGATTCTTTTAAAAAAATATTTTAAAAGACACCTCAGTATTTTGTTTTTATACAAGGTAATGTGGTAAATGTGATCATTATTATAAATAAATGCCATTTTTTGAGTGGCCAGAAGCCAGGGTTTTTAATTGGTATTCTGTGGATTTTTTAAAACCTCATCTCAAAGTGCATTTTCCTTGGGTAACATTTGGGTTGTGGGTGTGATGGTTTCCAGAAAACAAACCTTTCAAAACAAAGTGTCTTATTTTAGGAATAAATAAAAACCTTTGTTACTATTCATAGACAGGCTGACTGAAACACCTTAAATTTTATTTTATTTTATTCATGGTATACTTATTTTGAATAAAATCAGAGGTGATTTTAGATGTGTGACTAGATCCCCTTCCTTTTAAAAAAAAAATCATCACATTTACTTAATTTACTTAAGTAAATTCCATTACAAGTAGTATTTGTCTTGTCTTTTTGTTCAGCCCTTAGGTCTCCTGTGACCTTGGGTACCTATTCGAAGGACGACTGATGGTTCCTGATGTCCTGTGTTTTCTGGTAGCTTGCCTGTTGCCTGCCTCTGGGTTTGTCATCCCCTTATGCTGACTTAGGCAGTATTTCTTCAGCCCCTTATGTGGGGGCTTTGATGCATATGTTCTGAAGGTGGCCACAGTGACTTTGGGTAGCAGCAGATGGTAAACCTTCAGGCTGCCACCGGCTATACTAGTGTTAGGTTGGAAAGTTAATGTTTGATGGAGAGTCAGTAGTGCATATGAAAGAGCTTTCACTGCTGAAATATCTTTTAATTAAGAAATTAGCATACTAAAACCTTTGCAAATGTCTGGGCATTCAAAGAAATCTAAAATTAGTTGTTTTCTTATAGAGAAATTAGTTATTTATCAGCTTTGTTTTGTGTTCTTTCCCCCATCCCTGCCCCAATTTGCCTGGAGTTAAGACAGGTAATTAAACTGAAATAGGGGATGTTTTTTTTTAGGAGTTAAAGGTGTTTGGATAAACATTTAAAGTATACTTTGAATTGTGGTATTTTGGATTTTAATAACTAGAAAGAAATGTGGAACTCCATTCAGAGCCGTAGATTTGGGCCGTTGTTTCCTACCTTTGGAGATATCTCTAGGTTATGTAGAAGCCTGAGGAACTCAGCTTGCCTCAAAGAGATATATGTATTTCTTCTTGTTCTGAGTTGGTTGGTGATTTTTTGACTGCCAGCAATCCACAAAGCATTACCTTTTCTGGATTGTTTGTTCACTTCACGATAATGTGCCGTATTGAAAGTTCTAGGACAAATAAGACTGATAAGACTCTGAAGATTTTTTTTTCTGTTCCTCTTAAATCCTACAGGTACCTTTTATACTTGTCTCTACCAAAAAGAGATCCTTGAGAATAGTAAATGAAAATATTCTATGGACTAGAGATTATAAGTATCCATGTCGAATTTTACTCTTTATACTTCAGTTCTCATCAGTGACATAACTGATGAGCATATGAGCACCAAGAACAGACTGGTTTTATGGCATAACATGAAAGAAGTGCACAGTCTGTTCATGCTGATGCTCTTGACACTGCAACTTCTGATCCACTAAAGCTGTGGGCTCAATATCTTCTGCTTTTGGAGTTGCTGGGAACACTGCTAGCCTTCTGATGCCAGAGAAGAGACAGACCCCAGTGGGGAGAATTGTTGGTATTAAAGGTCACTTATTCTTTGCTTTCTGGTAGTTGAATTTTTATAGGCAATATCTTGTGAGAATAAGGTATGGAATTAACAATGACCAGTTTTAGAAATACATTTTGAATATGATAAGCATACGAAAGGAGATGAGTTTTTAGTAAATATAAACATTTGATTATCCTCATGTGGTATTGGGGGAAGCAAAGATTTGTTGTTCAAAACCATTTCTACAGAAAAATAATATTACCAGCTTCTGTAATGCTGCCAAGATGAGTTTACGTAGTAACTTACTGAAATTGTTGAGTGTGAACTCTTTGGAAGGAGAGTACAGTAAGTATAAACTTATTCATCTGAAACTATGTTGAGAAAAACTGTCTTCCAATCGGGCTTGTATGTTTTCTGTGGCTTCTTTATTATGTTGATCTCATTCTTTTCTGGTATGTTTATGTGTGGACTCCCACAGGTATAACTTGCACAGTTGAAGTCCACTAGGGCTGTGTCTAGCCAGCATGACACCGTTAAGGGAAAGGCAGTGTTTGTCCAAGATGACTCTCTCTTTATATGTTTCTTAAACATTTTTTTAAACTTTTATTAATTGTTCTGGAGTCCTGTGAAGTAATAGGCACCAATGTAGAGATAGATATTCCCTGAAATTGCCTAAGTAATCTTTATTTTTAGAGGAATTGGAGCTGAAGTTATTTTTAGAGACTTACAGATGTTGAATGTCAACATATAAATATCTAGAAAGATTCAAGAATGGGTGACAGACACTCTTTAGCCCTTTAAGTAGTGAGTTTTTTTTCATGCTCACTGACCCCCGGGAGTGAGTTATTTAAAAAAAAAAAAAAATGAAATTAGTTCCAGTTCCAGTTTTATTAACTTAAAATCATGTTTGTTTGATAACCAATGTATGGAAAGAAGAAGAACATACATTTGCCTTTTTTTAATGTTGCCTTACACATTTTTAAAATAAATCGATCGTACTCTGTGTGGTCAGGGGGCACGAGGATGTACATGAACGTTTGTACTACTCAGAGGGTTACGGAAGGGAGCCCTCCATACTCCTGTACTTTAATCATCGTCGCTTTATGGTACAGGAGTCTCTCTTTCTTCCAAATTTATTCTTCATATGCTTAAAAAATAATCATCTTTGGTGCTTTTGATATACTCCCCACTCCTCCAGTCTTTCCAAAGGTGATACCTAGTTACATATTAGGCTTTCCCTATTCTAGTTAATGGGAAGACCCAGACATATAATCAGTGGGAGCTTTTCCTACCACTGTTGTGAAAAAAGAGTGAGCAAGTTCTCGTCGTGCTGGTGGAATTGAAGAACAGATGAGGCTAATCCTTATGGGATAAGTTGCTTTTATTCCCCAGTGAGGAGCAGTTATTCTAGATAATACGATGGGCAAAGATGGAGTAATCTCTTCTCTTAGACCGTATACTAATATAGTGCTGATAAATAAGTGTGAAAAATGAAAAGGAGAAGTACATTAATTGTACTCTCTCAATAAGATATGCTATCCAGGATAATTATTTCATGACAGTTTTAGTTATAGTGCTTGTTTTATTATGAAATAAGAGACAGTTTTAGGAGCTTTTTATTGGAAAGACAATTGTATCAAATTAGTACCTAATTAGAATTTTGTCTTTATAAAGGTGAGCAAACCCATGAGCATTTTTTAAATTGATGTGTTATAGTCTACAAATGAACAAATTCTGTTTGAGGGTTAAAGAAGCTATTATTTTGTCCTTTATGCTGACAACTTCATTACAGATTGGCCTACTGTTGGCTTTAAAAAAAATGTTTGGCTCCTTATTATCTTTGTGCATGCAACTAAATATTAATGCAGCACCACAGCACTCTTCATTAAGAAATGACTTTAAGTGAGTTTGAAGCGTGTAAATTTGGAAAGATACAGATGTTAAATGCAGTCGTTTCTCTTTGTATCCAGCCGTATGGCTAATAATTTCCAAGTGGCTAAAGCTCTTGTTAGCAAGAGTGCTGGTGTGTTAAGAATGGCTCTATAAATAACTTTAAGAACTGAAGTTGAAGGTGCTTCTTTTAAAGACTATTGTTAACTAAACATTATTGCCAAACAGATGGAAAGCATTCACTGGCCTGATGTTTTTAGGTCTAATTATATTATCACCAGCTCTTGTACGGCTCAGTTGAAGAGGTGTATCCAGAGGCCAATTTATAATCATTTAGCCAACACCTGTTTGGGAGAAATTGACAGTCAAAGGGCACATTTTAAAAAAATCACATATGTTCTTGTGTTTATGGCCTCAATGTGAACGTTGTCTAACTGCAAACAGACTTGGTAGGAGAAGGAAGTAAATGTAAACAAAGCAGCACTTCCCAGCCATGTTTATCGATCTTAATTTGACCTTTTCATCTGATCCACTTCCTGCTCCATGGCTGAGACCAGCAAAGAGATATCGCTTCCTTGTATGCACATATTGTTTGTCCAGTCAATTCAGAGGCTTCTGGAAGGAAAAAGAAGTTCTTTCCTTTGAATAGCTTCCATACCTTTTACCTAGCGAAACGTTTCTCTTTCATACAGATGTATCTTATTTAAATAGGACTGGCATTCTGGTGAGTGGCTTAAAAGAGACACAACTTGACATAAAAAGAAATGGGAATGAAGGAACCCTACATGTCCTCACAGACTCACTGTTCATTGAGTCCTCTTTTGCAGAGAGAGGGCAGGGCCCATTTGCCTCCTTTGACTCTCATGATATGTTAATTTATCTGTCAAGGTTCAAGTTCTTTTGTGGCGTTTCTATGCTGTGGAGTTTGATTGTTGGTGAATGTAGTTCAAAGGGAAATTAATAGAGAGAATAGGGCTACCCTTTCTGAAAATAGTTTGAACATAAAATAATTGAACTCTTTCATTTTAGTGTTTTTCCTTCTTTTGACATATTTCTCTATTAAGAGATTTATATGTGTCACCTCCATTTTCTAATCACCCATTATTAACTCAGAGGAGTCTGGCTTCTCTCCCCACCCGTTCACACATAATGCGGCATAAAAAGTTACCAGTGGCTTCCTCACTGCCTTGGGCAGGAATTCCTTCCCACTTCTCATCTTCTTGGCTTCTCTTTGTTGTTTTTTCTCGAAGATTGCTCTCATTTTAAGGCATCTTCTTTCTTTGACATCTGAACCACTGCATTTACTGGTTTTCTTGTTTTTGAACTATTTTTTTTCTAGCTTTCTTTATACTTTTCTCACTCTACTTTTGGTGGTTGTTGTCTGTATACCCTCAATATTCCAACTATGTAAAATTTTCAAAATTTAGACACAAATAGTATAGCTTAGCAGTTAAAAAAGAAAGACCCCTGGAGCCAGACTGCTAGGGTTTAAATTTCACTTCTACCACATCTTATATTTGTGAGCGTGAGCAAATTTTATGTTTGATTCCTCATCTGTAAAACTGGTTAAAGTATGCCTGCCTCATTGGATTGTTGAGTGTGTTACATGATGTAATTCTTTAAAACCCAGCACAGTGTCTGGTAGAAAGTATTTTAGTGGGGGATGTTCTCTTGTCTTTAGCAGTTATCTTTATGGAGAATACTCAAGTATAAACCTTCAGTTTCACCTTATTTTTTAAGCTTCATTGCCATATGCCATCTACCTTCCGAACTTTTAGAACTGAATTCACTTACTTTGAACACTGACTGTGGGAGACTCAGAGGTCCGAGAAAACACAGTTTCTGCCTGCTACAGTTTGCTGTTGCTGCCGTGACAAAGGACCACACACTTAGCAGCTTTAAGTTTTAAACAACTAAATTTATTGTCACATGGGATAGATGTCTAAAATCAAGATGCTGACATGGCTGTGTTCCTTACTGAAGACTCTGGGGAAAATCTACTTTTAAGCTCATTCAGGTTGCTGGCTGCATTTATTTATTTATTTGCTGTTGTGGGACTGAACGCTCCTCCCTGCAGGCTGTCAGCCAGGGGCTGTCGGTGCCCCTGAAGCTGCCTGTTCCTTCCCACGCTTGCTCTGAGCTCCGGGAGGCCTCTCTCCGGTGCTTGCACGTGGGCCTCCGTGTCAGCCCCGGTGACTGCGCGTCCCTCTCAGCCTTCAGAGCTCTTTAGTTTCCTCTTTTATCATGTCTGCATTTTCCACTTCTGGCCAGAGACAGCTGTCTGCTTTTAAAGGTTCAAGTGACTTAAGTGAGCCCACTCAGATAATCCACAATCATCTGTTCTATCGTTTGTACATTGATTACATCTACCAAGTCCTTTTTGCCAGTAATATGACATTCACAAGTTCTGGAGATTAAGGTGTGAACACCTTTGGTGACTGTTATTCTGCCCTCAACATGCTGATAAAAGACTTGAAATCTGATTGGGAGGGAGACAAGTAAATGTAAAACCAAACTGAAGGATTAGAAATGCTATAATAGAAGTTGGTACTGTAGACTGGGTGAGAACAAAGGAAGAAAAGATTGTTACTAACAGATAGACATTACAGCTGAATATGGAAAGATGAGTACTTGTTTGGTTAGTGGCTAGGGGGGCATTTCAGGGAGAAGAAGCAATAATAGTGACAGCAATAGTAATAAGAACTGGCTACACCAAACACTTTTACAAGGTTATCTCTCACTGAAATTTTCACATATGGTAGATACCATTAGTATCTACTATTACAGCTTCTACAGATGAAGCTATAATGTCTTCATAGTTAGACTAGAAATGGTAAAATGATCTCATTGGGTGTTGAAAGAATTAACATCGATTACACATGGTTAAAGCATAGTACATAGTAAACACTTAAAGCATGGTAGCTGAAAGGGAGTAAAGTTTGGAAAAGAGAAGTACTTAGGGGGTAGAATTGACTATCTTGGTCACTAATTGTGGAGACAGGGGCAGGGAATTCATAGTGACTCAGGGAACTTTTGACTTGGGGGGTTCTCTAGATGGTAGTATAGTTTTATAGGAAGAGAAACTGTTTTGGTTTTTAGTGGGGACAGGGCTTTGGAAAGCAGAAGTGTATGTTCAGGAGGTATCTGCAGGAATATTTAATTGAAATGAAATGGAGACCGACAGAAATTTGTCAGACACTCTGAAGAGAGGTCAAGGTGATATCACTATTACTTCAAATTAATCACATCTAAGATGGAATTTACCATCTAAAACTCATTTCCCATCTTAACTCCTCATTTTTCTTCTCACCACCATTTTTTTATTTTCTCAAGCTTGACAATTTTTTTCATCCTTGATTCCTAGTCTCTAGAGTTGGAGAAAAAATATCCCTGTTTACCGTGTTTGCAGATTTCTGTGGTGTAAACACTTCTGTCATGGCCCATTTCAGGTGGTAGCTACTTTTGTGCCACAATGGCAGAGTTGAATGCCTGCAATAGAGACCGCATGGGCCCCGCAAACCCTGAACTATCTAACATCTGCATCTCTATAGAACAAGTTTGCCAATCTCTGATAGTAGCGTCTCCAAAAGAATAAAATATAAATGTTATTATTTTGTTAATTATGAATTAACATAACATTAAAAGATTATCAATCATATTTTATTAATTGTATGGTAGGATAATTTCTTGTCTTGACTCCTTCTATCCATCAAGATAGTGGGGGAGTCGGTAGTTTGAGGGGGCAATATGTAAGACCATGAAGGGTTCTGAGATCATTTTTTTGGACTCAGACCTTTCTTAGCATGAGAGGGGTGGTGACATGATCTACTTCTGTTTCAAAAAGAAAGCCGAAGCTGCTATTTTGAGAACAGACCAAGGGCAGCAAAGACAGAAGCAGAGAGAGCTGTTGGGAGGCCATTGTTATGATCCAGGTGCGTCTTTGTTTGGATCAGGGAAATAACGGTGGAAGTGGTGAGGCGAGTTTAGATTCTAGATACATTTTCTAAATGGAGCTGACAGGATTTGCTGATGGAAAAAGAGAAGTTAGGATGAGTCCAGGATGGAGAAGTAGCAAGCACCGTGAGGATGCCTTAAACAGCAGCCTGTTTCTGAGATCACATTATAGCAAGTGGCTACAGAGGGGGCTGCAGGGAGAAAATTGAGACTTGAGCAGTTCCTGTAAATTTTTTTTCCTTTACTTTTAAGAAATATATTTTAAAATAGATCAATGAAACATAGTAATGTTTCTAAAGTACGGCATTTTAAGAAAGGAAACCATAATACTTTAGGTAAGACTACTTCAATCCTGTGATTGGGTGCCTTAAAAGAAATCTATTCAGAAATTAACAATTTTGGTGGAGTCAATTTCAGCAGTTTTCCCCAAATCCTTAAGGTGTACTTTTAAAAAGTTGTGATTTAATGTTTTATTTATCGTGAATAAATTATTTTTTTACTCATGTTTTTATGTAGGTTTTACTTGTAATGGACACAAGGACAGAGCAAACATTTATTTTAAAAGTAAGTAGAATTTGTATGTTTAATGATCTGAAACATTTTCAAATTGTGCTCTGAAAGAAAAAAAAATTAAATATTTTTTTCTGGGGTATTTGAATGTTCATTTATGTTTGTGGTGGTCTATATTATTTTACTTTTTGTTCTTTTATCATAGTTGATAAGTGCTCTCTAGCCTACATTTAAAAAGTGTTTTATACTGCTCACAAAAATTAGGGGATATTTCAAAATGATTATGAAGTGATTAAAAAAAGCATTTGATTTTTTAAAAATTAAATAAGAACATCAGAAAAGCAAACAACAAGTCAAAGAAAATTGTTTGATTATGAAAATGAAAATGAGATGCAAAACCAACTTTTTTTTAATTGGTGAAAATGCACTATACAAAAGGCTAACAGAACTGGAGTATCTGCACGTTCCCTAAGTTGAAGACTCATTTCATGTTGCTTAAATGTATAGTATGCAGTTTAAATATATCTCTCATACCTTTAGTATAATTTGTGTTTAATTCCATCTCATCCATGATGTGATTAAAGTTCTTAAGTGCTGAAATTTTGCCTTAAAGTCTTTGTTACAGGAGTTTGGGAAAGTGTTATCTACATCCCTGGTCCTCTTTTTGATCTCTGTTTTGATTGTCTGTATAACTTGATTTGTAACTAAATGAGTAAGGAAATAAAAACCCCTCAATTTTTTTAATTTTGAAATTGTATTTGAAATGGATTGTGACAGTACATATTCTAAAAATATTCCAAAATGAGCATTTCTACAGCATTCAGAGTTAGTCAGTTTTAGGTTAAATTTATATTTCTTTTTCTGATAACGTTCTGTATTACTTTATCAGCATGGCGGTAGGTCACATTGACATATACTGAAACAAAGTTCTTTTTATAAGTATACTGTATCACTGGCATTTCCCCAGATTTTTAAACCAAGGTATGACATCAGAAACTACGCACACCTGTTCTTTGGAGAACAGTTAAAATAATCTTTGTATGTTTTTGGAATAGAATTTTATTTTATTTTTATTTATTAACTTTAATTTTTTTTATTTATTAATTTTTTTTTTAGTGGGGGTGGGGAGAAACATCAGTTTGTTGTTCTATTTATTTATACATTCACTGGTTGATTTTTGTATGTGCCCTGACCGTGGATTGAACCCGCAACCTTGATGTACCGAGACAACACAACACTTGAACCAGCTGAGCTAACTGGCCAGGGCTACAATAGAATTTTAAAATTGCCTGTTTAATCTAGGAATACCTTTTGTGTCTCAGGAATTTGAATTGATCTCACAGTGACTACTGCTTTAAAGATACATACAAGTAAAATAAAACTTAAGAAAAGGTCATAGAGAAATAACTGTGTGTCATCCTGATGACTTAGTTTGAGAGCATCTCTAATAAAAACACTGACCCACGTAATTGATTTTAATGGCAGCTTTGTGGCATCTTCCGCTCTCTGGATTCACGCCAGATGCCATCAGCAGAGCCTCCAGGGACTGAGGGGCATAGAGCAGCAGATGAGTGGTTTTTCTGAAGCCCAGAGTAACTCGGATAGATTAGTTTGGTTGATAAACACAGAGCACAGCAGGCTCCAAAGGCAACTGAGGGTACAACTGACCTTTTTGTTCTCTGTCAGGGTCTAAGGAAAAGCAGTGAATACAGCAGGAACAGAAAGACCATCATCCCCCGCTGCGTGCCCAACATGGTGTGTCTGCACAAGTACATCATTTCTGAGGAGTCAGTATTTCTTGTGCTGCAGCACGCAGAAGGTTGGTCTGTACTTTAAATTGTTTATGGAGCGAAGAATGTCACTTACTTAGCTTTTTAGTTTCTCAAATGTCCTTCTTCTGTCATTACACGAGTGGATAAAACATACGAAACGCATGTAAGAAACTTGCTGTGTTCCTCTGCCTCCCCCCGCCCCCGACTTTGCGCTGGGAGGGGCAGTGGAAACCCGGTGAGCAGCAGAGTTCATTTGAACTACAGCACCGTTCTTAGAGATACTTACCTATTTGCCTTCTAGAATTGAGCTGATAGGATGAGCCAGATTTTATTTTGTTTTCTTGATCTCTATTAAAAGGATACGTTAATGTTAGATGACTAAAATAAAAAGCATCCCCTGAAGAATTAATTAATTACCTCCCGTTTTAGAAGGCCCGGGTATTTGCTTGCCATTTGACATGACCTAGTTATTTTATTCTGGGTTTCCAGCCATGGGCATCACACATGGTACAAAGCAGAGGCACACTCTCTGCCTTCAAACCATTTCTGAAGTTTCAGCTCCGAGTAGAGGGTACAGGTGAAAAAAATACTGTTTTGATTTGTTTATGCCCTTCCGTGCCTGAAGTTAAATAGTGGTTTTTTTTTAATTTAAAATGACTGAATACAGCATATAAATATAAATCCACATTATAAATATTGCCTTTTGGCTTTTAAGAAGTCTTCTTAAAAATGGTGGAAAAATTAAATTATTTTCTGTATTTCATGGAGGTGTTATTATTTTTACATTACTGATAATAGAGAACTATTATACTTTACCAATAGGCATAGCATTGGAATTTAAGTCATTTTCCCAGGAAAATGAGTCATTGCTTTGCAGAATGAGGTCTCGTATGATAACTAATGCAAGATTTTTGATGGGAATAAACTATTAAAATTGTTTATTATGAAGTGCAGCACAAGATTACCACAGATGGAGAGAAGACCTCCATATGTGGTACTTAATAGGAAATTCAGAAGGGGCTCCATGGTCTCTCAGGTATTAAGAGAGTTAATTGCGTGTGTGAATTGGATAACTAATTCACCTTTGTTCAGACATTATAGACAGCTTTTATCTGAGGATACCAGTGCATTACAGACATTATTGAATTAGAGGTCATGTCATCTGACAGTGGAATACAACCACCTCTGTTGTGGGACAAAAATAACTTGTGCAGTAACAATCCATAATAATTTAGAACAAGGTCAGTCGGATTAATGTAATTATAGTCAATATTCTATTACTCAGGGCAGAATATTCATGTTGGAGATTATCTGGCAAATTCTCAATCCTAGTTTACCCCTCTAGTTACAACTTCCCCTTCCTGTTCTCTCCCTTCTCCAAGTAATACTTTAGTTTTTCTTCTGCCATCTCCTCACCTTCTCTTATATTTTCTAAAGCTGGTATTTCCAATGAAGTTCCTTTGATACTATAGAAAATCTTTATAACCTGTCTTAAAGGCATAGTCATAATGGCTTACAAACTTCCACTGTTTAAGATGATCTTTACCACGTCTCATTTCCTTTATGGTTGACCATGCTTGACTTTGAATGGTCACATGATCATATAATTTGTTTTGGATTATTTACACTTTGAGGGGGGTGTCTTTTTACTGTGTGTTTTAGGTGTCTGTTTAATTTTAAAAAGATTTTACAATACAGAGGTATTGAATTATAGTGCAGGTAGGGACTCTGGATTCATTTAACATTCAACAAATTTATTGAGTTTGTGTAGGTGAACAAGCCAGGAAAACAGCCTGACCCTTTGAAACTTACATTCTTGTCATAGAGAGGCAAACAGAAAAACAAAAACCAAGAGACCAGTAGGTAATACTAGGGACTGTACTAATTTCTAACAGAAAGAGATTTGATAGGTAAGGGCTGGGAGACTGTTTCAGATAAGTTGTCAAGGAAGTCCCCTACCTAATAGGATTGATACAAGGATTAAATAGTTGATATGTATAAAGTACTTAGAACAGGGCCTGGAACGTGGTAGAAATTATGTAGGTTATTTGTAAATATTACTGTTATAGTTGTTTAGTAGATACAAAGTATACTGCTCACAAAAATTAGGAGTATTTAAAAATCAATATGAAGTGACAAAATATCCTCTAATTTTTGTGAGCCATATGGTTGGTTTTAGTTAGGCGGATTTATCATTATTTAATTACTCTTCTGTTAATTGGTCTTTAAATTATTTCTAGTGCTTCTTTCTACCAATATACCTTTGTTTTTAAGAACTATTTATAGGAGAAATTTCTTGAAGTAGAATTGCTGAGTCAAAAGATGATTTTGATCATTGATCCAGCAACATTTTATCACACATATCACTTTACAGTTCTAATTCCGGTCAAGCAAATATTTAACAAATTTTCATTGCAATCTTATAGAAAACCAGTAGATTAAAATCCCATGAAAGACAAAGAGAGTTATTAAATCTTATGAATTGCTATTTGTATTCTTTTCATTACTAGGTAAAATTTCCAAATGTGTTTTGCACTTTTGTGGAATTTGTATTTAACCTAAAGAAGTACCCAAACTGAATTATAAAAATTCTGCATATTTTATAGTAGCTGATATAGTAGCTCTATAGTAGCAAATATCTACTATTTATATGCTTCAGTGGGGCTTAGAAGGGTCTCATTAAATTCTTAAAATGTTAAAAATCATAACCATGTTAGGTATTTTCTATTTATATTTTGTGGTTTAGCCAATAATAGGTATTTTATTTTTTAAGATTAGTATACATATTTAACGTTAAAACAGTAAAATTGACATTTGAGTAAGTTTGTCTGTTGGGCCTGATTCTATGGGAAGTAAACCCACTCAGCTTTTGTGGGTGAGAAACTTCAATAGGAATAATGTGTTCTTGTAAGTTATGTGATTTTTTTCATGGTTTTGTAATTTATAAAAAGTATGTGATAGGACCAAAATGTTTGTTTCTGTAGCTCCACATTGAGCATTAAATTTAAGTGGGCACCTAGCAAAGAAAGAAGAGCTAAAACAGTTTATTTCTCGCTTGAACATGCAGAGTTGTTATAATTCAATTTGGGTGCTTGGTTAGATTAAGAACGAATTCCATAAGGAAGGTGCCAGCAAACGCATTTAGAAATTTTACCTAGTAATGAAAAGAGTGGGAATTAAATAAGATGCCATATTTGATATATCAAATTGGTAAACTTTGCTAATCCAATATAAGCAAGTTGCTATGAAGAGACACCAAGATACATTGTTTATTGGGATAACCTTTCTGTAAAGCAGTTTAACAACATGTATCTGATGCATTAAAAATAGTCATGCTTCTTGATCTAGTACTTACACTTCTGGGATTCTGTCTTGAAATAATCGAGGATGTCAAGTATGTGTATATGAAAGTGTACATATACATATATATACATATATATTTAATTGTAATAGAAGAAAACTGGAGAACTGTTAAGTGTCCATCAACAGAGGAACATTTAAATATATCAAGATATCTAGCTCATGGATGTGCTGTACAGCCATTCAAGTTCATATTCTTATGAAAATTAGAAAATGTTTATGAAATGATGTTAGTCTTGAATAAAATGCCTGAAAATAAATGTACTAATAGTTACTAATGATTATGTGTAATTTATATATTCTTAATTTTTTGTTTTCCTTGTTATTTTCTGTATTAAAATTTCTTTTTACAACAGAGCAATATATTTGTTTTAAAATAGGAAGACTGTATGACCAAAAATAATGACATTAATATTTACTTATAGACCCTTTTTCTTGGAAGGTTTTCAAAAAATTTGTAAAAGTGTCAACTTTTATCACCCAGTTTAATAAGTATTTATTTAATACCTATTATTTTACATGCTAGACAGAACCCTCCCCCTGCAGTTATGAAGACCCTGCAGTCTGGTAAGGGAGATAATAAGAGCATAGCGTACTCTTTATATGAAATGGAATGTTGTCAATGTCATAAGAGGGACAAAGTGATATCGAGGATTCAGAAATGACAGGAATTGTATCCAGTGAGGAGATATAAAAAAATTGCTAAAAGAAAGCAAATTCTGAGGAACCTTCAATAATGAATAGAATTTTGACAAGCAGATGTTGGGGAAACTAATTGGAAAGAAACTTCTAAGTGGTAGGTATAGCTTGAACGAAAGCCCAGTGTGGTTTATATGTGGAGAAATCCTGTTCAGATGAATTATGTGGGGAGTTGAGGGAGAGGACCAGCTCATGGGTTGATACTGTATTAGGGGTTCAAATGCCTTTGTGGTGCTGGTCCATCATTCAGTAGGTGGAGGGGATTTGGGCTCTTGAATGGAGAAATGACATCATAAGATCTGTGGTAAAATGGAAGGTTAGTTAGGGGGCAATTATAGTAGAAATCTAGTTGTCGCTATAACATTATTCCAAGAAACAGAGCATGGTAAGGAAATTAAAAGAAGAGGAAGGCTGTGAGAAACATTATGGATAGATTCTATAGGACTTAGAAAATTGTTTGGAGTAGAAAGAACAAGGGAGAGAAACTAATCCAAGTTTGGTCCAAAGCTTTTCTGCCAGAATGGCTTGGAAGTCAGAAAGAAGTGATTTTGGGGGCAAAAATAAAGACTTTAAGCACATTGATTTTTAGATTTCAGCTGCTCATTTAGGTAGAATTGCCTTGAAAGTGAATGAAGCTTGTCTTAGTACTTTAGTAGATACTGTTTCCTGCTGATCACTGGAGCGTCACAGCTGAAGAGTTATCATCTGTGTTAACAAGCATTGATGGAGGGCCTCTTTTGTCCTGAATGCTGTTTAGGAAGAAAAGTAAAAGATGAAAAGACTTGGTTTTATCCTCACAGTAGTCAATATTGAGGAGAATTGAAAACAACACATCATTGTTTTGAATTGCATATAAGAATTGCAGCATCAGATCCAGGCATTATTGTTAGTGTGCCACGGTAGTGGTATGTGTGACAAGAGTGTGGTTATTGTCAAAAGACTGAGAAAAGCTGGAGTCAATGCACAGCTCCTTGCATGAGTAGGTGGGTTTCAAAGCCATATGTGAATCTTTAAACTTCAGTTTGAATATGGAGAAATAAGAAAAACTAAGTATAATCTAGTGTAGGCAGAAGGTTAGCTAATGAAAAACGAGAGGGGAGAATTAAATGCTGTAATGTTCTCTATCACTAGTGATTATCAAACTGGCAGAAGACTATTCACTAGATCACTGGTAGAAGAGATGTATGAGTATTTGAGGATTAATATTATGATAGTTGCCCTTACTGAGCAGTTACTCTATGTTAGGCATAGTATTGTGAGCTTTATGTATTTACTGAATTCCTCTAAATGAAGGGAAATGTGAAGTAGAAAAAAATTTTTGGATGCTTCCATTGACCTTTTACATTGACCTTCAATGGTTTTTTTCTCTTATGATTTAGTTACCCTTGTTATATGATACTTATTTAATAACATTAAAAATGTGCTGAAAAAGTTGCCTTCACCATATTAATGGAGGGTTTTGTTTTTAACATTATTTCTCACTTTTTTGGAAGCTACAGTTATATCTTCACAAAGTATGCTTCTGCAGTTACTGTTTTTAAGATTTGTGGATCAAATCTAATTATTCTTTCTTTTTGTAAGACTGTTTCTAGTCCATAGAGCTTTGGTAGTTTGGTAAAATACTTTCTGTAGTTTATTTATTTGAAGATTCTAATTAGCCAAAGAGATTTAGTTTTTAATGGTTAAAACAAAACAAAAGAAAAATAAGGTGAAATAAATGCCTAACATGTATTGCTGGTAAAATATTGGATTATTTTATTTATTTGATTTCTGTGACTTATATGAAATTGATTTCTATGAGTTTGGTTTTTATAGGTTTCTGATACATTTCTTAACACAGAATTAGAATTACAATACCTTGCCTCATTAATGACTGCTCAATTAATACTCCTCAATTGCATTACTTGGTCTCATGCCATACATGATGTGGATGGGGAGGGGAGAAAATGGGAAAAATATTATTAATATGTCACTTATAATGGTATAATTATATACCAGATGCCAAATCTCCCCTCTAATGCTGGACTGGGCATTTTCAAAATGCAATAATATTGTTGACTTTTTCCCAGTGAAGTATACAGTTTTAATAGCACTTATTTATGCATTTCCACTTGACCAAGGGGCCATGCTTGAAAAATTATTACATAAACAAATCAGACCACAATCATATGTTTCTAAAGCTAAATTATATTTAATTTTAAAGCAGAAATTCAGCTGTGATATTTCATTTTAGTATTTGTTATAACTAATTTTCCTTCAAAGGAAGAAATAGGTTGTCATTACAAAAATAATTGCCATTAGAAAATATGCTTGAAACTTTACTCACTAGTCAGCAATAACAAAAGACATTTTGTTAAAATGCTTATCTTCTAGCAAACTGCATATATTAATGGGTAGGTATTATTGACTGGCTTTTAATTGATTATTAGAATGCTTTTTGCTTTTCTAATGGCTTCAGTCAGTATTAATTTGGGGATTTAAAATTTTTTTTGGTTATTCTTGTTCACAGGTGGCAAACTCTGGTCATATATCAGTAAATTTCTAAACAGATGTTCTGAAGAAAACTTTGACGTTGAGGAAGTGGAAAAATCTACACTTACTAAAGTTCACCTGCAACAGCCAACTTCTAGTCTCCAGGACAGCAGCAGCTTTGAGTCCAGAGAAAGTGATGGTGGAACCATGCTTAAAGTACTGCCTCTGAAGGCAAGTCTTACTCAGAGCTCCCAAGAGGATAGCAACCAAGATGATGATGGCCACGATAGCTCTCCAAAGTGGCCAGACTCCGGCTCAAGTTCAGAAGAAGAATGTACTACTAGTTATTTAACATTATGCAATGAATATGGGCAAGAAAAGATTGAACCAGGGTCTTTGGATGAGGAGCCTTTCATGAAGACTGAAGGACATGGTGTTGATGCCAAAGCTATTGAAGGCTTCCCAGCACACCTTGTTGTGGACAGTGACAGCCCCAGCACTCACGAGCTGCAATCCTTCCCTGGAAATGACGACCTGGAAGCAGGCAGTTCTCCAAGAACATCAGATTCCCTCAGTAGATCTAAAAACAGCTCCATGGAATTCTTTAGGATAGACAGTAAGGATAGCACTAGTGAACTCCTAGGACTTGATTTTGAAGAAAAAATGTATAGTCTAAAGTCAGAGCCTTTGAAACCATTTTTTACTCTTTCAGATAGAGACAGGAGTTTTAATATTAGTGAAAGCCAAGTTATAGCTCAGGACACCATTAGCAGGGGCTCAGATGACTCCGTCCCAGTTATTTCTTTTAAAGATGCTGCTTTTGATGATATCAGTGGTACTGACGAAGGAAGGCCTGATCTTCTTGTAAACCTACCTGGGGAATTGGAGCCAGCCAAAGATGGTGCAGCAGTCAGGCCCATGAAGTTTACACAGACTAGCACAGGCATCATAGAAAGCAAACTATTGGAAGCCCCTGATGTTTTATGCCTCAGGCTAAGTGCCGAACAGTGCCAAGCACAAGAAGAAAACGGCTCAGAGAAATTGAGCGATCCTTCTAGGCTCCCATCCCATGGCATAGCAGAGAAACACTATGCACACGGGGATCTTGGGATGTTGTTTGTAGCCACTGTTGATCATGGTAGTTCAGCAGACATATCTCTGTTACACAGCTCAGATCCGAACTTTCAAGGAGTTGGAGTTGGAGTGGTCGACTGGGCAGTGACTGCAAACAACACGGAAAAGAGCTTATTCCCTATTTCTGACCCAGGCCCAGGTGCTCATGAATATAATGCAAACACAGACACTTTAAAAACTGAACAAGTATTGTTGTTTACAGATCAAACTGAGGACTTGGCTGAAGAGGAAGCGACTTTGTTTCAGCGAGACTCTGTCGCAGCAGGAGCTTGTGGGTCCGCACTAGGAGGAGACAAGGAGATCCATCAGATTTTTGAGGACCTTGACAAAAAATTAGCACTAAACGCCAGGTTTTACATCCCTGAGGGCTGCATTCAAAGATGGGCAGCTGAAATGGTGGTAGCCCTCGATGCTTTACATAGAGAGGGAATTGTGTGCCGCGATTTGAACCCAAACAACATCTTATTGAATGATAGAGGTCAGGAACTTTTGCAAATGCATTTCTTTTTATTCGCTGTTGCTTCCAATTAACTGAGTAGGCGTTTTATCTTGTAATTAGTATCTTCATTTCCTATCTAGAGCTTCATTATCAGTGCAGCAAATTCACCCCCAGTAATAGCTTCTAGTACTTAATGATGCCATTATTCTTAATGATACTGTTTTTAGCTACAAAAGGAGTAATTACAGTTCACTTCTGCAGAAAATGGAAGAGAAAAATGTTTTGATTTCTCCTGTCGTTTTGTTTTTAGGACACATTCAGCTAACGTATTTTAGCAGGTGGAGTGAGGTTGAAGATTCCTGTGACAGCGATGCCATGGAGAGGATGTACTGTGCCCCAGGTTAGAGCCCGCTCCTGCCTGTCCCGCCAGCACAGGGACGTCGGCTGCTCTCACCTCTTTGTGCCAGTTGTGGTTTTCACTAGCAGCTCACATATATGTTGGATTTGGTGATCTCTTTAACCCTTCAAGAAAGGAAACTGGGGACAAAACCATTCTATAATCCTTAGTTTTGTGCATGCATGTGTTTGTTGTTGCAAATTGGGTTTGTGCTTCTCGTGGAACTGGCCATCTGTTAACTTCTTAGTGTTTAGAGGGACCCTTGAAATGCCCTGAACCTCCTTAAGTGGATGATTTTTGTTAAGGTGTAAGAGGTAACTGATTAAAAGGGTAAAATTCCTACGGCTAAAAATATGGATAAAATATAGAATTAAAAAAGGAGACTCGGTTGTGAGTTCACGGATGAGCCAACCTGGCATTTTAGAGCCAATTTTAAAGAGTTCTTTCTATATTTGATAAATTTTGGGAAGTACATTGTTCTTGTTTTAAAATAGCTTATTTTGCCAAATATTTGATATAACAGGTTTCTCTTCCGCTTATTGTATTGTCTTTTTTTTTTTTAATTAGAAATTTATTTCTGGGGTGTTAGGTCCTTTGTTGATTGCAGTTCACGTAAGCATATGAATTGTATTTGAGTTCGTTTCTGTTTGTCAGGTAGGGCTGTACTTGAATCGAAACTTTGTTCACTTTTGCTTAGCATTCAGCCTCTTTGGATGGCCAAAGTTTCTTCATTTTTTACCCACTGGCTTTCAAAGGAGGTTCAAGCTGATTCTGTTGACATGATCTGCTTAGTTGTTGATTAATACAGTATTTAAGTGCTTACTAGCTAACCAGTGTATTATTGATGTGCTAACATTGTCTCCCTGCATAATGGGAAATGATTATAATTAGGATTGAAAGAGCTATATTGTTTTTAGTTACAACCTTCATTGTTAAGAATGATTTCCGTATTGGGGAACAGCATAGTTTTTTTAACTTGCAAAGCAAATATCCTAAATCTATTTTCTGAAAACAGTGATTTGGATTTTCTTCTTACCAGTTATTCTCTTTCTTCCCCCAAATTAGGGCTTTTTGTTTTAATGTCTTCCTAGGGGCAACAGGGCATGTTCACATTTTGTGTTTCTCTCAAGTAGATAATATTATGCTGTATTTTGAAACCTTATTAGTATGATTTAGTTAATGGGACAATAAAATTTTTTTCATAGTAAAATCACTTTGTTATGGTTATATATATCTGTATTTTAAATAGGCCTTCCCCCTTTCTAACTTGATAAGAAGTGACATTTTGGGCACCAGTATATTAATACATAAATATCTGTGTTAATTACAATGAATTGGAGGTTTTAGAATCAAAATTAAATCAGGATTTTTAAAAAGTTGAAATCTTATTAAATCCTGAAGTCAGGGGCAAACTTTTCTTCAAAACCAGATGTTTATGGAGCATTAATGTTTATAACTAACTCATTATTTCCAGTTAGTGTTGTTACTTTTATTGGAAACTATCTATAGGGTTGTACTATGGCATTCCAGCAAATTATTTTTCTTCAGTTTAAAAGTGTAGTCATGCTTATATAGCATGTTGACCCCCTGAGAGTTTAAATATATGTGGTACAAAACCATACTACATTCCTCAATAGATAGATGCATTCAATTTTGTACACTGAAATTAATGGATGAGTATCCAAGTTCTAATTTTTAAGCCTTTTTTTTCAGAAATCACAATTCTTACACTTGACCAGCAGGTGGCAGTCTACCATTAATGGATTTTTGCTCTCATCGTCCAGGTTGTCCTTCAGTAACATTCAAAAAAAGCTATAGTCTGAAGAGGGGCTTTGTTTTTATTATTTGCATAAGAGAATTGTACTTTCAAGCTTTGTGAGTTGCAAAAGTGTCCTAGTGTTATGGCTTGCATTGAACAATGTGGAAAGTCTCTTCATTCCTTGGGCTTATTCATTTGTTTTATCAGCAGGATAAAATAAAACCAATAATGGCCTTAACTAAAGAATAATGCTAGTGCTCTAATTTAGATGGTCCTAAAACTAGAGTCACAAGGCTCAGTTAAGTCTGCGTACTCCTGTCCCTTGATTACAATGATAGAGGAGTTGGAGCAAAAATTTGTAAATTACCCTGTCTCAAAATTGAATAGCAGTCCTGAAAAAACTACAAGTAGGCTTTCTTCCTTCTCTCAAAGAGTGGAGTAATGATCATACACTAGTCTTTCAATACTTAACCACAAGTCAGCAAATACATGGGAACATAGGTGCTTAGTCTTCTTTTGATCTGCCCTTAGAAACACTAAGGATTTAACTAATTCTCCTACAACCCTGCCCTCCCATTTCCCAGCTCTAACCTTAGTGTTATTGTCCAAGTAACTGTAAAGCATATTAAGCCAGTGATGTTTGGTTAGAAAGTGAAGTTGTCACAAGATTGGGAGAACGGTTCACTTCTGTTTAAACAGTGTGCAACACCTACCCCACCACTCCTCCCTCCTGGGAATCCTTATCACGTATTTGTCCTAAAAACATTATCCACCTGCCCTGTCCTTTATAGTATCAGCAATGTATCTTTTACTCGGGTGGATGATATGCCTTTATAGTTTGAGAAAAATTTCCAGTAACAGATTCGATTTGCACGGACAGAAACTTGAGCAAATGCCAAGCTAGCAGGGGGGCCATTATTCTGCTCTATAAATAAGTTTAAAAAAAGAAAAGAAACACACACAGAGAAACCTGTGAATCAACATGTTTTGGTCTAATTGAGGGGAAAAGCAAGATAGATAAATTTTGAAATGCAAATGATCACCTTCTGTTATTTAAGTATAGTTGCTGCCAACTTTGTGATCTTAGATTTTAAAAAGTCGCAGTCATTTCAACAATGTATCTACTACCAGGGATGTCTGATATTGACAAGCCTCTATAACAAAATGAAGAACTTTTTAAAAAAATTGCCACTTTTTATATTAAAGAACACAAATCCAACAACAAAAAGACAAAAGCCATGGAGCATTCTCTGTCTACATCTGTGGAAAAACCAGCCAATAAATGGCTGCAGCTGCAGGCCCCGCAAGAGGGTCTTGAGAATATGAATTCACTGATCAAACCCAGCCCTGTTTCAAAGTAGCTGCCCTTCCTTTTAGGTTCACTTTGTATCCTGAGATCATCTAAGATGATTCTCTAGAAAGGTTTTATTTTAAATAAACATCATTTATGGTAAATGGGTTCCTTTCATACCAGAGAATCAGTATGCAGTTTAGGAAGAGAAGAGAGCAAAGAAATAGTCCCCAAAGTAGGAGTAGAGTGTATAGCATGACAATATAAATAAAATAGTGTCTAGTTGCCATATTAGGAGACTGTTAGATACTGTTTAGATAGGTTCCACTGTTTGTCATTGTGAGAGGTTACAGAGTAAACACTGGAGTAAACAGGTTATTCTTCTCCAGAGGACTTCCTTGTAGTTACCCTGATTTTATTTCTACTTGCAAATGTACACACATGCTAAGGATTTTTTGTTTTATCACTGGAACCATTTAACATAATATAGAATGATTTTTATTGTAGCATTTTAAGTATAAAGGAAAAATTAAATGTCAAGAATGTATTTTTCTTTTATTTGTATTTTTAGCAGTCTTGAGTAATCATAAAAAGCAGCTAGAAAGTAGAACCCATATTAAGCATAGAAAACACCTGTATTTGAAAGTTTAATGTGTAATCTAAGACAAGTGAGTAAAATTGTCTATATGTTAACTGTTATGCTGAAATTATCACTTAAGTGTCCCATTCTAATCTTAAGAAGTTGAGATGTACCCTTCACCTTTATTTTCCACCCCATTGTGAGCCTTCGTAAATGTGCGAAATTTACATTGCTATGTCTTATTGAGTACTTGTCAGACTCGAGAATTTATAGGTGAATATGTGTGTAAATTGAAGAAGTCCAAAATGCTCTTTACTGAATCCCAATCTCCACGCTTCCAGATGTCAAATGACAGCTTTACTTCCTGTCTCAGGCGATTTCACCCTTGGAAACAGCTCACAGCTGACGGGGAAAGCGAGACATAGAGAAACCATGCTGAAAACTATCTGCCAATTTCAGTTTTAGAGCATGAGATCTGTTTACCACCATCCTGTGCTCTTCTAGCCTGACTTCATCAAATGGTCCAGGCATGTAATTTTTGAGCGTAGTCTCTCTTGCCCTTTTCTCTAAACATGTTTTACACACAATTGGTTGCGTTTTAAGCATGGTGCTCTGTATGATAGTTATGTATTTGATAATTAGATCTAGGACTGAGACCATGAATGGTTTAAATATCATGAGGCCATCATAAATTTAAAATGTAGAATATTGACATTGAGTTGAAAATTGCTGAACCTCAATTTTTGTCTCCTATCAGTCATGAACTCATTGCATGACCTTGTTTTGCAAGTTATTTGAGACTTTCCCGGCCTTACTTTACCAATAGTAAAATAGATTTGTTGAATATAAAAAAGATCACAGATGTAAAATCATCTAATTCCCCTCTTATACAAAATTTAGTCAAAATTCAAGTCCATCTTATTAGGGCAAGAATTTTTTTCCGCAAGGATCAAAACGATTTCTTGTCTAACATTAGCAGGGTTAAAAGAATTACTTCATTTGGGGGACTTTCTAAGTATGCGTTTTTACTCATAGAGTTTGTACATAAGGAATGAGGGATTTATATAAAACATATCTATATATATTTAGCAAGAGAGACAGAGAGGGACAGATACGGACAGATAGGCAGGAAGGAGAGAGATAAGAAGCACCAATTCTTTGTTGTGGCTCCTTAGTTGTTCATTGATTGCTTTCTCATATGTGCCTTGACCAGGGGGCTCCAGCAGAGAGAGTGACCCCTTGCTCAGGCCAGCGATCTTGGGTTCAAGCCAGCAATCATGGGGTCATGTGTACAATCCCATGCTCAAGCCAGCAACCCTGCACTCAAGCTGGTGACCTTGGGTTTTGAATCTGGGTCCTCGGTGTCCCAGTCTGATGCTCTGCCCACTGTACCACTGCCTAATCAGGCAGAAGATAACTTTTATTTAGAGAGGAAAAGCCAAGACAACTTTTGAGTAGGGTGAAATTGGATGCCATGATTCCTCAGCAAACAAAGTTATATAAAGAAGAATCATTTAGATCTGAGAATTTGGGAATCCTGGGTAAGTTCATCAAGCATGAAGGGTCTTAATTGTAGGAATGCAAAGTTGATAGAGAAAGCAAATAAATATAGGTGTAAATTTTAAAATAATAATGATATAACCAGGAAATACAGCTAAATCTCTGGTGTAGTCTTTTTTCCCCTCAAAGGAGAAAGAAGGAAAAGGCAAGAAGAGCTTTAGACATAATTTTAAAAGAGTAAAATATTTGTTGTTAATATTTAAACATTCTATTTCAAACAGTAACTCTTTTGTTTGATTTACCCTTAAGCAAAACTTCAACAGTAGCTCTCTTGTACATAGGAAATGTTTTAATGTTTTTTCTTGAATGATTAGCAAGTGCTTTTAATCTTTTGCTTTCAGTTGCTATTATCATAAAAACAAAATCTATATCTTTGAGAGAGAACTGGTAACTTTCAAGTGAAATTTTACACTAAGGATTCCCTGATGGCAGTCCGTGTATGTTAAAGAAACTTGTGCCCTGAGTACAGAGCCATAATAGGATAAAGAAAAAGAGCTTCAAGTCCATTCAAGTCTTACATTGTCCAGGTATAACCTTTCTGATGGAAAGGAGATGAAAGGGTTGCTTTCTGTAGGTTTGAGGTTCTAGAACCTTGGGGTCCATCCCTAGATAGGATGTGTCTTGAAGCGCTTACAAACCCCCTGACAATGGGCCAGCGACATTCACCTCTGTGTTAAGGTGACTCCATATTGAAATAGACCCATTCTGAAATCATACTTCTCATCAGGCCAGAATGTGACTTATCTCTAGAGATGGGAAGGAGACAGGGTGACAGCTAAGTGTTCAGTCTCTCTTATTGGCACGTTGGTGGGTAATACATTATTAGCCTCTCTTAGGAGAAGAAATTCTTCAGCTGTTAGAACTAGAGCATTTGTAAGGGTAAAAGAATTGATATTGTATTTTACCTCTTCTGTATGAAACCATTACCTCTATGCATTTCACTGTGCTATCTGATATTGGAAAATGGGGGGGGGGGGAGTTTACTTGAAGCTTTAAATCCTTAAAAGGAGGTTAATTTTAACCTCTTATTTATGCCAGATCTTTTTCTTTATGGTCTTGGACAAATTTTTTGTTTAACAGAGAAGCATGAGACTAGATACTTACAACTTTAAGTCATAGCTGCAGTTGCATTGCTTCTTAATTTTCTGGTCTGAATTGATTTTTGGCAACTATTCAGTTAATTGGCCTCACCACCATGTTATTTTAAAGAAGAAAGGGAACTATCTTTACCTCTGATATTTAACAAAGCAGTTGCAAGACTGAGCTAAACACTATGTCCCAGAACTGCTGGCTAGCTACATACTCTGACCGAATCATCAGTTTCTCTCCCATGTAAAATCTTGGCATTTTGAATCTCCATGAAGTAACCAGGGCTTACTCCTCTTAAGCTATTATTCACAAATACGTCCTTCAAATAAATGTTTTTAAATGCTAATATTTAAAAAAAAACTAAGATGATCAAGCAAGTCAAATTCCTGAAGTCCCTCTAATAGTGCACATAGCTCTGCCTGGCTGACGCAAGCGAGCCGCGGAGGGGGCGGGGTCTGCGCCTGTCATTTTCACAATTCTCAGTGAGCCTTTTTCTCATCAGTCAGCTTTAATGGCATTGGTTAGGTAACACTGTGACACCCGATGGCTGTTCAGATTGGAGTTGTTGTGATATAATCAATGGAAAATGGGGCATGCTGTTGGTTTTTTTCTACTAGAAATGCAGGGTGAGAAAGTAAAGAAGATTGTATAGAGCTCAGAATTATAATTATAACCAGTCAACCAGAAGTCATATGGTAGTTACCCATTTCTTATTTTATCTCACAAGAAAATGGTGCAGTAATGATACCTATGAGCTCCCTTGAACAAGTAATTCTTGGCTCTGGAATGCTGAATCAAGTTAAATCAAGGAGTTCTGACTTAAGTTGTGCAAATAATTGCAGGAAAGCTCAGAACATGGTTGCTAGGTCACCACGACAACAAGAAACGGAGCTGGATAGTGGGGAAAAAAACAGGATTCGGTGTTTTGTCAAGCCTAGCCTGAGTTAGCTGATGGGGGGGTGTGCTTACATCCAATTCCCCGCGTCTAACCAAACAGGCCCAGGGTTGCAGGTTATGAAATGATCGGAAAGCCAGATGAATTAATGTGGAGGTGTCAGGGAGCAAGGCTAGACTCTGGGACGAGCCAAGAAAGCTTAAAAGGTGGACCCAGCACCACACCCCTCCAGTCCCCTGTGGCCCCCTGGAGAGCAGAGCCCCAGCTGAGCCGACTCCTCTCTGCAAAGTGGTCCTTGGCCTCATCTGGGTAACACTCTTAAGGAATTGGAGTAATGTGATACAGACAACTTCTCAACAGTTCACAGATCTCTTTGACAAATACAGCATTTGAATCATCAATTGAATACAATGTTGGAGGACTTCATGCAATGTAGAAATGCTAATTGAATAGCTAACATTTTCTGAAATAATATAACAGAGAAAAAGAAGAAAATACCCAATTTGAAAGGCTAGGGTTGGATATGGAAGTTCCAGGTTCTTGTCCATCTCTCACCCTGAGAATTAAGGTCTTTTGCACAGAGACGTCACAAGACCTTAGGCAAGTAATTTCTTCTTTCCAAAATGCTTCATTTCAAATGCACAAACAGTTGTGCACCAACAGACTTTTAAGTTTTAATCTTCTAAACTTTGATAATTTAGGCAATAGGTATTAGAGGAACAATCTAAACTGGAATTAAAACGAAATTTTATTTTCATAGTTGGTGTGGCTTTTAGTTTTGCTTTCATTTAAAAACATTTTGTTTTCTTACTGGAAACTTTAAAAAATATGTCTCTATATCTAAAGTAATTCCTTGGGAGAACACTAGGTAGTATGGTTGTCCTACAGTGCCCTTAAATGAATTTTGATAACATTCAACTAAAGTTTCTAAGTGTTACGAATTATGTCTCCAGGCCTGCAAGCGGATATGATAACTAGCTTACACATTTATAGTGCATTTCATGTACTTGTGTGCTGGGATTCCTTACATTGGAAAGGGCTGGGGAAATTTGTGACATCTCCCAATCCTGTCTTCTTCCTGCTCCCTGGGCTTTGCAGCTTTTTCCTTGTCATGTGCCATTCGGGCCAGGACAAACTGTAGCTATCATCATCTCTGCAGTGGGAGCACTGGGAAGTGCCCCCACCCCCAAGACCCCGCTGTAAGCCACCATCATATGTTGCCTGGACTACTGCAGTCGTCAGCTGATTGACCTCTGCTCTCACCCTCCTTTTATCTGTTTCATTCAGCAGCCAGAGTGTGCTGTAGATAACGTTTGGAACTTTCTGGCCTACCACCTGTAAAAGAGCCCGGTGGGACCTAGGAGGGTATAGGGGTGATAAGTGGTGACGGACAAAGACTTGACTTGGGGGGGCTGTGAACACACAATACTACGTACAGAAATGTGTTACAGATTTGGGCACCTGAAACCTGAATAATTATGTTAACCAGTGTCACCTCAATACATTCAATTAAAAAAAGAAAATGAATGCCATGAGATGCTTTGAATGCATTGAATAAACAGTGCTACCAAATACAAGATTGATATATTTATTCAGTAAGCACGTATTAAATGGCTCCTGTGTCCCAGGCACTGTGTCTGGGAGCTAGAAATAAAAGACATAATTGTACACAACACAATCAACAGTTCTAATGCTGTAGAAATGTTTACCTGAAATCTGTGTACTCTTATCGATCAATGTCATTTCATTAAATTTAATTTTCTAAATAAAAGACATAGTCGGTATAATATTGACAGTTATGTTTGAAGATTTATATAAAAAAAAGACTACCCCAAAAGAAGACATATACCATTGTTTAATTAGGACGTTAATAGAATAATTACAGGTGAATAGTTGTATTTATAGAATAGTGATTTACCAAGCTAACAAAAGATATGCTTAGCTGTTCCTTTCCTCGCAGTTTGATTCCATGTAATGTTGGATACAAAAAATTCTTTCTTCTGTGTTTCTTTCTCTTTGCTCTTTAGTCATCAGCTGTAGTGGAAGACTAATGCTCTGCCCCTGCATAGAAAATCTTTATACACAGCAAGAGCTGGTGAGAGAAATTGACTAGAATTTTGTAATCCTAGTCCCTTTCAATTAGCAACAGATGCTGCAGGGAAAGACTGTCTGTGTAGGAACACAGCACTAATGTTTCCAGGCTCTAGCTGACACGGAGTAGTCATCGCAGAAGAAAGATATTCTTTTCCTTGGTCCAAGTATGTCAGTGTGTCACTAATGATAGATCAGATTTTTTTTTTAACCTTTCTGTAGTCCTGTCTAAGGCCATTAGTGAAGTCTGGCTCCCTTGGAAGAAAGTTAACAAATTTTTGATCATTTATAACAGCATTTTAAATCTTACTGAACACTTACAGAATTCATGGAAAATTTTGACACCAACTTTTCTTCTGACACTGTAAAAGTGTATGTGGTCTTTAGTTTTAAATTTTATAGGAATGTGGCTCAATTTTCATATTGTCTAATTCACTAAAGAGCTTTTTATTCCCAGAGGTTTTTTTTATTTAATTAATTGTGTTTACTTAGATTCTAGTGTCACCCCAAGTGTATCCCCCCTCCTCCTTATTCCCTTCAACATCTTCCTTGCCCCCCTCCCAACAGTGCCCTTCCCCCTTCCCTTCAGCTTTATCCCATCCTATCATCCCTTTTCCCTCTGTCCTCTTTTCCTCTGGTCCCTTCCATCCCTCCCCTGTCTCAATTCCGTTCCTCAGTTCTCATTGTTCATTGGTTTCCTCAAATGAGTGAGGTCATATGATATTTTTCTTTTTCTGCCTGGCTTATTTCACTTAACATAATAGTTTCCAGGTCCATTCATGTTGTTGCAAAAGGTAATATTTCCTTTTTCATGGTCCCATAGTATTCCATTGTGTATATGTATCACTGCTTTTTAATCCACTCGTCCACTGACAGACACTTGGGCTGTTTCCAGATCTTCGCTATTGTGAACAATGCTGCAATATACATGGGGGTGCATTTTTTCTTTTCAAACAGTGCTATGGTGTTCTTGGGGGGATATATTCCTAAAAGTGAGATGGCTGGGTCAAAAGGCAGATCTATTTTTAATTTTTTTGAGGAATCTCCGTACTGTTTTCCAAAGTGGCTGCACCAGTCTGCATTCCCACCAGCTGTGTAGGAGGGTTCCCCTTTCTCCACATTCTTGCCAGCACCTATCCTGTGTTGTTTTGTTGATGAGCGCCATTCTGACTGGTGTGAGGTGATACCTGATTGTGGTTTTAATTTGCATTTCTCTAATGATTAGTGATGTTGAACATTTTTTTCATCTGTCTATTGGCCATCCGTATATCCTCTTTGAAGAAGTATCTTTCTTTTGCCCAATTTTTATAGGATTGTTTGTCTTCTTGGCATTGAGTTTTACAAGTTCTTAATAAATTTTGGTTATTAACCCCTTATCAGATATATTGTCAAATATGTTCTCCCATTGTGTGGTTTGTCTTTTTATTCTGTTCATATTGTCTTTGGCTGTGCAAAAGCTTTTTAGTTTGATATAGTCCCATTTGTTTATCCTGTCTTTTATTTCACTTGCCTGTGGAGATAAATCAGCAAATATATTGCTGCGAGAAATGTCGGTGAGCTTACTGCCTATGTTTTCTTCTAAGATGCTTATGGTTTCACGCCTAACATTTAAATCTTTTATCCATTTTGAGTTTATTTTTGTGAATGGTGTAAGTTGGTGGTCTAGTTTCATTTTTTTGCAGGTAGATGTCCAATTTTCCCAACACCATTTGTTTTTACTCCAATGTATGCTCTTACCTCCTTTGTCAAATATCAATTGTCTATAAAGGTGTGGGTTTATTTCTGGGTTCTCTGTTCTGTTCCATTGATCTATATGCTTGTTCTTTTGCCAGTACCAGGCTGTTTTGAGTACAATAGCCTTGTAGTATAACTTGATATCCAGAAGTGTGATACCTCCCACTTTATTCTTCTTTTTCAAGATTGCTGAGGCTATTTGTGTTCTTTTTTGGTTCCATATAAATTTTTGGAATATATGTTCTATATCTTTGAAGTATGTCATTGGTATTACATTGAGTTTATACATTGCTTTGGGTAATATAGATATTTTAATGATGTTTATTCTTCCTAACCATGAACATGGTATACACTTCCATTTGTTTATATCTTCCTTGATTTCTTTTATCAATGTTTTATAATTTTCTGAGTACAAGACTTTAACCTCCTTGGTTAAATTTACTCCTAGGTACTTTATTATTTTTTGTTGCAATAGTGAAGAGGATTGTTTCCTTAATTTCTCTTTCTGACAGTTCATTGTTGGTGTATAAAAATGCCTCTGATTTCTGAGTATTAATTTTATATCCTGCCACTTTGCTGAATTCATTTATCAGGTTGAGTAGTTTTTTGATTGAGACTTTAGGGTTTTCTATATACAGTATCATATCATCTGCAAATAATGATAGTTTTACTTCTTCTTTTCCAATTTGGATGCCTTTTATTTCTTCTTCTTGTCTGATTGCTGTAGCTAGGACTTCCAGGACTATGTTGAATAAGAGAAGTGAAATGGGGCACCCCTGCCTTGTTCCTGATCTTAAGGGGTTTGCTTTTAATTTTTTGCCCATTGATTATGGTGTTGGCAGTGGGTTTGTCATAGATGGCCTTTATCATGTTGAGATATGTTCCGTGTATTCCCACTTTGCTGAGAGTTATGATCTTAAATGGGTGCTGGATTTTATCAAATGCTTTTTCTGCATCTGTTGAAATTATCATGTGGTTTTCTCCTTCCTTTTGTTTATATGATGAATCACATTGATTGGTTTATGAATATTGTACCATCCTTGCCTCCCCAGAATGAATCCCACTTGATCACGGTGTATGATTTTTTTCATGTATTGCTGGATCCGGTTTGCTAATATTTTGTTGAGGAGTTTAGCATTTAAGTTTATCAGGGATATTGGCCTATAATTTTCTTTCTTTGTGTTGTCTTTGCCTGGTTTTGGAATCAGAATTATGCTCGCCTCATAAAAGGAGCTTGAAAGTCTTCCTTTCTCTTGAATTTTATGAAATAGCTTGAGAAGGATAGGAGTTAGTTCTTCTTTGAATATTTGGTAGAATTCCCCTGTGGAGCCATTCGGCCCAGGGCTTTTGTTTTTTTGGAATTTTTTTGATAACTGTTTCGATCTCATTTGTTGTAATCGGTCTGTTTAGGTTTTCTGACTCTTCCAGATTGATATTTGAAAGATTATATGTTTCAAGGAATTTGTCCATTTCACCTAGGTTGTCTAATATTTTGGCACACAGTTCTTCATAGTATTTTCTTACAATATTTTGTATTTCTGTTGTGTTACTTGTTATTTCTCCGCTCTCATTTCTAATTTTATTTATTTGAGTCCTCTTTGTTTTTCTCGGTAAGTCTGGTTAAGGGTTCATCGATCTTGTTTACCCTTTCAAAGAACCAGCTCTTGGTTTCATTGATCCTCTGTATTGTTTCTTTAGCCTCTATGTCATTTATTTCCACTCTGATCTTTATTATTTCCTTCCTTCTACTACATTTAGGCTTTACTTGCTGTTCTTTTTCTAGTTCTTTTAGATGCAGGGTTAAGTTGTTTATTTGAGCTTTTTCTAGCTTCTTAAAGTGTGCCTGTAGTGCTATGAACTTCCCTCTCAGTACTGCTTTTGCTGTGTCCCATAAATTTTGAGTTGTTGTATGCTCATTATCATTTGTTTCTAAGAATTTTTTTATTTCTTCTTTGATCTCATTGTCAATCCATTCATTATTTAATAACATGCTATTTAGTTCCATGTGTTTGAGAATTTTTCAGTTTTTCTGTTGTGGTTGATTTCTAGTTTCATGCCATTGTGATCAGAGATATTCCAAAAGTTAATGCACATTTGTTACTTATGTTTCTTTTCCAAAGAAAGAGTTGGAATTATTAAGGTCAATTAAATAAATTTTTTATGTTATTTTGGAAAAAATGAAAAAAATTATTTTGGAAAAAAAAATTCCATGCCATTAGAAAAATGTATTTTTCCTTCTTCACTAAAATATTCTTACTCCTGATTGTCATTTTAATGTATTATATAGGCCTGTGCCTTTAAAATTGTTCTGTCATTCTGATATTTGGATAGATTGCTATGTCATTTATGTGACAAATTCTTTCAGCATCTAAATGTTGGTTTAATCTAATATATAAACACTTATTTACAACAACTGCTGCTTTTTCATTTAGAATTATGTGACCTCTTAATAGTTCCACTGTTACTATTACTTTGAGAATGAAAAGAAATAAGGCTTCTAAGATTCTCTTTATTAAAAAAAGTATAGTGAATGAAAAACAGTTTAGGAAAAATATTTAAATACTTATCCTAAATTAAAATAGAATTTCTTTATATGTAAAATTCTTATCTAAGAAAATTCTGAACTTCCTGTATTTCCTGCCATATTCTGGAAGGAAGATAGCAACAGAACATTCTGCCAGCTAGAGGCTATGGAGCTGTCTCTGGAGGGTTTTGAAGTGGGTGTGGGCAACCATACTGTTAGCCGAGGTAAGTGGAAGGGCAAGAAGACCTGTGTGTCTCCCTTAGAAGATAAGCCAGGCAACAGAATCAAGTGACTTTACCAGTTTAAAGGTGTGCCTCAACAAATCCAGCAAGAACCAGCTGGGAAGTATCAGGTGCCCTTATTTATCATGCATTGCAATAGTAATGTCTGTTAAAGATGAATAAGGTCTGGCCCTGGCCGGTTGGCTCAGCGGTAGAGCGTGCAGGGGATCCGGGTTCGATTCCCGGCCAGGGCACATAGGAGAAGCGCCCATTTGCTTCTCCACCCCCCCCCTCCTTCCTCTCTGTCTCTCTCTTCCCCTCCCGCAGCCAAGGCTCCATTGGAGCAAAGATGGCCCGGGCGCAGGGGATGGCTCCTTGGCCTCTGCCCCAGGTGCTAGAGTGGCTCTGGTCACGGCAGAGCGACACCCCGGAGGGGCAGAGCATGCCCCCTGGTGGGCAGAGCGTCGCCCCTGGTGGGCGTGCCGGGTGCATCCCAGTCGGGCGCATGCGGGAGTCTGTCTAACTGTCTCTCCCCGTTTCCAGCTTCAGAAAAATACCAAAAAAAAAAAAAAAAAAAAAAAAGAAGAGTAAGGTCTGAATTTGGGATGTCAAGGTACCACAGTTGCTTGAAATGCAAGATGATTCCTCTTTATAAAGCTTTGTAGAAAGGTTGGTCTTCATTTAAAGAAGCCAGACACATTTTCCATTTTCTGTAAAATATCTGGCATAGCGTTCACATTATCTTTGGTTATTTTCGAGTCCTGTTTTTGACACACCTATGTGGTTTAGATTGTGTGGTCCTGAAAGGCAGGGACTGGGCCCGTTGATAAGTAAGTAGCTGTGATTTCAGCGATGCTGAGGTCACGTGGGCAGTCCAGTGTCTTCTGCTCTTCCTCAAACCTGGGTGGGTACTTGGTTTGTTCTCCTCGCCTCTCTTACAGACATAGACATGTTAGGGTTTCCTGAGTCCTAACTGTCTGTTTTTATACTCCTTTACTTTTCAAGAGTGAGGCTTGTTTTAGTTACAGTTTGGGATCAGGTTAACATTCTTATTTTTGGCTATAGGAGGGAGACTTATTAAACTCTGATTATCAAAAGGACTGTAAAACTCTTATTCTATGTTTTAGTGAGCCCTTCGACAATGTGAGCTATGAAGGCAGCATTATTTTTCTGAAAAAATATCCTGGCTTGTTGATGAGTATTCTATGAGGCGTTAAACATGAGTAAACATGTTAAACATGAGTAAAACCAAGCTGTGCAAAGTACGTTTTATGCTGTGATATCTTTATTGTTATATGTGAACTTACTCACTTGTGAAATAAGGTAGTTTGAATCATTAGTATGAATCAATAAGAGTAAGTGTTTTGTTAGGATATGAGAATTGATATGTTAAAGTGAGAGTTTTAGTATTTTGCTAAACTGTCCTCACATCTTTGATGTCCTTAAAAAATTCTGGGCCCTGGCCAGTTGGCTTAGCGGTAGAGCATCGGCTCGACGTGTGGATGTCCCGGGTTTGATTCCCTATCAGGGCACTCAGAGGTGCCCATCTGCTTCTCTACCCTTCCCCTCTCCCCTCTCCCCTCTCTCTTTCTGTCTTTCTCTTTTCCTACCGCAGTTATGGCTTGGTTGGAGCAAGTTGGCTCCAGGTGCTGAGAATGGCTCCTTGCCCTCGACTCAGGTGCTAAAATAGCTCAGTTGCCAAGCAGTGGAGCACCAGATGGGCAGATCATTGTCCCATAGAGGGCTTGCTGGGTGGATCTCGGTTGGGGCACATGCAGGAGTCTGTCTCTGTGCCTACCAGCTTCTAACTTAAGAAAAAAAAAGTTCTGGATGATTTCAAATTCAGTGTGGAGCTAGGGGTTCTGTCTCCATCACATCAGTAGATGGTAACGGTTAGATTTAGTGACACTGATTCATTTCACTTGCCACCAGTTCTCAGGGAAAGGGAAGAGTGGCTGTGTCTAGGAAGGAAAAAGACTGAGGGATGCTAGCTCATTTTAGCATAATCCCACTCTTTGGGCATCTTAGCTTAATGGAGGGAGAAAAGTTATGAAAAAGACTCATGAGTGCTTTTGAAACCACTTTCAGGATCATAAAGTTACAGGTAGGAAGAATGTTAGAGGTCTGGCCGCCCTTATTGTCAGAGAAGCTTAGTGTGACGTACCCAGCCAGGCTCAAACAGGAGCATAACGAGGCCCCAATCAGAACATTTCTTTGACTCAGAAGAATAGCTAGGATCCTTTGATATCACTATCTGTTTTTTTGAGCTCTTTTGTGGGAATAATCTGAGAATTTGTTTTATTTGGGAATAGTTTGCCCCCTCCCCCACATCACTTGACTTGATGCCTACAGTACAGCCGCACCTGTGGAGAATAAGGGTACTATTTTACCACCCTGGAAATTGCAAATAGAGAATTCAGGGGGGGGGGCCCAAAGGGGGCCTGCATGGAAACTTAACATGTTGGGTTTTACAGGAAAAATATTTTGAATATTGACAAAACAGTGGTAGAATTTATCCTTTAAAATGTGTTTCTATCCCCTCCCCCCAAATTAAAGAATTTAAGGTAGGATTTTAAAGGGATTTCTCAGCTTCACTATCTTTTATTCTTAAAATAACCTCAAATTTATTTGGTATTTCTTTAACTTTTGAAGTTAGACACATATTCCTAACTAGTCACCTGGTGCCTAGTAGCTGTTGTGTCACTTTATATATAAATCAGTACTCGTGGTTTTTGCTTAAATTTTTGTGTCTATCAAGTAAAGCAGCTTTATTTAGAGCAGTGCTTTTGACAGCCACACAACCTCAGGCTTCTTTATGGCAGTGCAGTTTCAGAGTATATCTTTACAATTCTATTCTAAGAATTAGAATTGGAGCTAATTTATAATAATATGTTAATATTACAGTATTATGGAGTCAGATGGGGGCCCATCAGACACTGCTGCAATTCAGGTTTGATGCGGTATTTTGGTCATTATCTACCTGTTAAAGACTCCGGCTGAAAATTGCGAGGGATTTCAAAGCAGCATAAAACCAATGAACCTAATTCTTAGACCCCCTCATTGAGCAAGTTCACTGAGCTTGTCTGTCTCATGAAGTGCCTCTCAAACTTTTCTACCCAAGTACTTCTGACTGTAGAGGTGATATGAAGTGGGTACCCCCAGGGACTAGAGAAATAGGATCCTGAAGTTTCTTTGAAGTCTTTTGTCTTGCAAATCCATGCAAATTTTATATTTGGTTCTATAATAGATCCGTGTTTCTTTTCATAGTAAAATAATATCCCACCCCCTTCCCATATGTAGAAATCTTTATGTTCAGGAAGATGTATTGTGTTTATTTGGTAATTTTAGGGACTCCCTGCCACCCCCCCCCCCCACACACACACACACAGAGCTTTGATATGGGAACATTCCCAGCCCTGATATGGGAAACTGGTGTAACATGTTGCTTTTGGTGGTCTAGGCTACACTGGTAATGGCTATTGGACCTTTTGCTAAATTTAAAAGGAATCTTTATAAATTGCTAGCCATTGATTACACTATATATAGACTTATATCAATGACCTTCTGCTCAATTCTAACAGGAAACTTTCCTGAGCAGAAACTTGGCATGTGGCTTTAGTCCAGAGATCCTCAGGGCATGTTGCTAGACCTGTAATCATCTTATTGTTTCACAACTTTTGATTGGATCGATATTCCTCTTTTCCCAGGATGTTAAATTACTATATTCTTCTCCAAAGTCACCCTAACCAAATATGTTCTCCATAAGGTTGCTTGGAAATTTTAAAAAGTACATGTTGAATATTAGATATAGTTTCTTACATATAGTAAGCAGTCAAATGTTAGCTGATATTGTTGCAATTATCATAGTGCAGTGTATGTCTACTTATGAGCAAAGCAACAAATCATATACAGAAAGTGAAACTTGTTGGTAGCGTGTCAGAACAGATGGCTGACCAATAATTTTGGGTCTTGACTTGTGAATAGATATAACATTTATTATAAAGCTAAGAAATATATACTACTTGCTGTATGATTGAAGAAAATGGAATAACTTAAATTCTTTTTTTTTTTTTTTGTAAGAGAGAGAGAAGATGGGAAGGCAGGAAGGAAGAAAGAGAGGGAGGAGAGTAATGAGAAGCATCAACTGGTAGTTGCTTCACTTTCGTTGTTCATTGATTGCATCTCATATGTGCCTTAACCAGAGGGCTCAAACTGAGCCAGTGACCCCTCTCTCAAGCCAACAATCTTGGGCTCAGCTAGTGACCTTTGGGATTATGTCAGTGATCCCGTGCTTAAGCTGGTCAGCCTGCGCTCAAGCTGGCAAGCCCGTGCTTGGGCCAGCAGACTCCAGGTTTTGAACTGGGCCCTTAGTGTCCAGGGTCAGTGCTCTCTCCCTGCACCACCACCAGTCAGGCCGAAGAATTTAAATTCTTGAGCAGAAACATACTCAAAGGTAGTTGACTCTGCCAGTTGGAGGACTGACTTTAGTTTCACATCATGTAGCAATGTGGCTAGCCCGTGGAGCTCTATGGAGGAGCAGCACCTAGTGCCTAGCAGAGCGCCTGGTTGCTGCTTACCATATGTATGCTGGTTGGAGGAATCGGATAGGTTGAGACCTCATTGTGGAGGCCTGATTGTATACATGCTGATTAAGCTGGACATTTGAATGTTATTTAATGGTCAATGAGAAGCCATTTCAGAATTTTGAATAGGAAAATGATGTATTGACTGCTTAGACTAGAAGGAAATGTGCAAAAAGTTCTATTTGTCGACAGGACCGTGTTAAATTTCGTTTACCTTGGTAAAGTTTCTAAGAACGTACACCCCTTCCAAAGTTTTCAGAGCACTTTTGAAGGTGATGGTGGTTTTCTATGAGGAGGTTGGGAATGGAAGTGGGAGCAGTGTATTTGAATTTGGGAGGGGGTACCATAAGCATTTTGAATGAGAGCCCCTAAGAGAATTGTCCTTAAAGAGAATCACTATTTTAGGAAACCCTTGAGTGTCAAAATTGTAGAATTTAGAGCTGAATTTAACATAGAGACCCTCAGATCCAACCCTCATATTATGAATGAGATCAAGTGCATTTCTCAAGGCCCTTAGCCCGGGACCCCGATTCCTAAAGTAGAAGAACATTAAAGTTGTGGGGAAACGTGTGGTGAGCAGACTTTCAGGCAACATTGCCCCAAATGCAGCTTTGTTTTCCTGTCCCAGCAAGCCTGAATGTTTTCCTGTCATCTTGTTACACATTTAAAATTGTACCACTTAGATATTCATGTAGGTTAATAAGTGTAGAATGAAAATAAAAATCTCACTACCCCAGAGACAGATCACTAAAACATTTTGTCATATTTTCTCACCAGTGTTCTGTTTTTTTTTAAATACGTAATTTTAAAACTAGAATTCAATTATTTTTAGCTCATTTTAAAAAATTGAATATATCCAGACACTGGCTTATATACTTAAACCTTGCATGAATACATCAGTTTAAATTCTTACATAGTAATATTCTACCACAGGGATGTGTCACAATATATATTAATTAAGTTTCTGTTGTTAGATAGGTATTTCTCGGTTTTAAAACAAGCTGCTATTTTATAAATGCAAATGGATCTAGGAGGATTAGGAGACTTGGTCATTCACATAGTAGTTTGAATTACTTGGATATCCCAGTTTTCGTTTTGCCGCTGAGGAAGTAGAAGCAGGGGGAGGGGCTAGTGTAAAGGGGTGTAGCTCTACATACTGGTGAAACCCGGAAGAAGAGGGTGGGTGCAAGGGGTATGGGCCAAGTTTGTAGAGATGGGGTCACTTCAGTATTTTGCATTGGTATGGCCCTTCTTTCTTTCTCTGGTCTACATGACCTTTGCTTCAAGACTTAAAGCTCAAGCTATTTTAAGAATTTTGTGGTTCTCCCACACATCAATTTCTAAGTATTGGTTAAAAGCCTGGGCACCTGAGCGCCTCCTCCAGTTACTACTTTCCAAGTTGCAGCCTAACTACCTAAAATCAAGCCTTTCCAACGTTAGTGTTATGAGCTGGGGGCTGCCTGCGGAAACTGATAAGTATGTTTTGTCCATCAAATGGAAATGAAAGGGCAGATATTGATAAGGCTGAGTGACTAATTGAATGTCATTAGGAAAGGAAAAGAATATGTCAAATGTGACTGAGAGGCTGAAAGCCTGAGAAATGGTGAAATGTGGCATTTTTGCTGATTTGTGGAGAACCCTGAAAGGTGACACCTGGAAACTCATACTACACTTAGGGAGCATGTGCTGGTGAGAGACAGCTAACTCAGATAAAACTGTAATTTGTAGACACTCTAAAATCCCATATCTTAGCCAGTAGTTCCAGTTGTGACGTAAAACAACATATCTCCCTGTACTTGTAGTAACAAAATGGGTAGATTGGCATTGCACCTGCTCCTTCTATAGTTGAAAAGAATTGACTATATAGGAGAGGGTGATACTGTGAACTGGGTCTTAGTTCTGCTGCTGATTTACTATGTGACATTGGACAAGGCATTTCACCTCTGGTTTCTAATTTGTACAAGGATAATTAATACTGGTGTAAATGATTTTGCAGCTCCTTCTGAACTTAGAGTCTTCATTTTTAAAACAAAACATGACCTCTGAGATAGAGTTGGCTATACTTTCTCAAATTTAAAAAATTAAGCAAAATGCTGATCTAATAGATTCATGTAACTTTTAAGTGTAGCATCTTGAAGGTGTCCCTCTATCAACTGAAGAACAAATGTCTCAGCTTAATATGTGACTGCGTCAAAAAAAAAAAAAATGCAACCACAGTAGGTGACCAAAGGGATAAGTAACTTTCCGGAATTTTGAAAGCCCAGTAGTATTTAGTATATGCTCTCTCAGCATTAAAAAGGTCACCTTGCTAATACATGTTAATTTTGAAAGTTTAATTGACCTTTGGAATTTTAATATCAACCTTTTTTGGTGTGTTTAGAGGTTGGAGCAATCACCGAAGAAACTGAAGCCTGTGATTGGTGGAGTTTGGGGGCTGTCCTCTTTGAACTTCTCACTGGCAAGGTAAGCAGTGACCCGGACCTTTAATAAGCTTCCCCAGGTGCTGCCTTGATTTCAAATTGGGGACATTTAGCCTTCGCCTTTAGTTTTTAGATCAGGGGCTAGGTAAGAAAGACTTTGATATCTCTCTCTCCTTTTCTCCCTAAGTAAGCTTATCAAGATTCCAGATTAAAAAAACAGTTGAGTTGTATTACGCTGAATGAATTGGTGGTAAAATGCTGTTACTTCACTGTGTTAGTACACAGTAAGATACAAGACTAAACATTTTTTCTCTTCATTTTCTATGGTTCACTTTTAACAGTTACACCTATAAAGTTGATGTCAGGATGTATTAGAATTCTCTGTATGTTTTAAACATCTGGTCTGAAACCAGGAGGAATTTCTCATTTTAGAAAATTAATGTAGATATGAATGGTAACATCTTTTTTTCTCAATACTGTAAATTTTTCTGATATGTTTTAGCTTAAGGAGAAAATTTATATTCCCTCTGATCAATAACTTTTAAGATATTAGAGGTGAATAGACTTGAATAGAGTATGCTGCAGATTTTCTTCTGAGAAGCAAACAGAGGAAATGAACAGTCATATTTTTGTAAGTAGTCATCTGTCTTCAATAAGTAAATAATACCAAATTCCCAAGGTAGTTGTAGGATTTACAAATCACCTATACGTACATTCAAACCATGATGTGCTATATGTATATAAAATATTAGTAGATTATAAACTTTGAAAGTTTAGGATACATTTAAAATTTTAAAGCTATCTAAAGTCCCTTTTGAGTTTTATGTATAATGTAAGCTTCTCTGTTTATGAGCCATTTTCTTTGTAACTAAGGGAAAAGGGCTAGTAGCATAAGCTCTTGGATGTGATTTCACCAATTGCCTTCATTCCAGTTAGAAGTTCTGGAGGCTCAGAGCCCTCGTCCTGAACGGCTTAGGTGGCGCTATTGATTACTACACCTCCAGTTACAATTATTGTTGAGTTCTCTGTACTTGCGTCCATAAATCCTGGGGTAAGAAGTACCTGATGATTGTTTCAGACGCTGGTAGAGTGCCATCCAGCAGGAATAACTACTCACACTACTTTGAACATGCCAGAATGCGTCTCTGAAGAGGCTCGCTCACTCATTCAACAGGTAATTTAATTGACCTATTGGCCAAGTAAATTAACCATGCAAATTAGAAGAGCCCGCAGCTCTAGAACCTTAAAGAAATTAGTTTTGGGCAAGGAAGATTCATTACTAATTACAAATTCATAACTACTACTGTATATCCTTAGGTTCCTGCTATTATCTAAGTGTTGGTGAGGTCAGAGAGAACAGATAAAGCTAATTGGTATTAAATATTTTTTTCCAAAATTCAGGCTAATGTTTAGTCATTTCCATCAATTTGTGTAGGTATGAGATTAAGTATTGCTTTTAGCTTGTCTGGGGCTCCTCTATTTTGCCTACTACATTTTTAAACTATATATGATTGACTATTTTCAATCTTTAATTTATATTTATAAACTTAGAAATGGATGTCTCAGGTTGCATAGGAGAGAAGTAGTGTTAGAAAAGTTTGCCCAGTTAGATGATTCTTAGGTTCATCCATTGATGGAAATTGTGGGTTTTGGTATCATTTAGTTATTTTTGGTTGCTGTGAAGAAAGAGACAATTGAAAATTAAAGTTCAGTATCCCAGAGGTGGGCTTGGAACGCTGGTGAGCTTCTTCAACTGATCCCCTACATTTAAAATGTACTGAATAGTGGATCTGGTGAGTACCCCGAGGGTTGTCAGCACTGTGGTATGACAGGCCCACAGCACATCAGCAATAATTGTCAGGCCTGGGATCATACACTTTTATGAAAAATATAAAGGGAATGGTTATTTGGAAAAGATCAAGAATGAAAATTTTTGTTTAGTAGAACATGAATTACTTTTTAAATCAGGGAAATAAAATTTTTAAAAAGGGGTGGAAGGACTTACATATTAATAAGAGAAATACCTAGTATCCTCTTAAGGAGTGATTTTGGTTTCTGTCAGCAGATACGTGCACAGCCTAGTGCTGTACCCTCTGAGGGCAAGGCGTAAATGACTGTTGCAGACGGGCGGGATAGAGCTGCCAGAAAGGTTTAAAGACCACTTTGGCAAGTGGGGATAAGGAGGGGCTATTGCTGATGCATTGGTGGTATTAGGAGAGTTCTGTGTAGTGGATGTTATTTTTGTGGCGTCCTAGATTTTCAGCACGGCAGGGTTGGGTGTGGGAGGAACAGCTGGATGGCACACACAGCTTCAACAATGGGAATAGTCGGAAAGACTCAATTTGAGATATCAGAAGTTTGCTGTATCCAGTGGAGGGATGAATGTAGGGATGAGTGTGGAAAGATAAGTTGGGATCCTCTCATGGGGTTCTGTTATCATGAACACCAGCGTAGAGTGATAGTGTTTAGTTCAGTAAAAAATTGAGATTTGGAGTTTTTGTACAGATGAGGGGAAGAATCAGAATGGTGTGCTTCACGAAGATTCTGAAAATAAAAAGCAACATAACCAGGTTGGAAATACTGAGATGAGAACACCTTGAGCACTTTGCCAAAGGATTAGGAGGTAATGAAAGATACATAAAACATTTCATTCTGATGGGAGAAAGGACAGCTACTCATTTGATTTCATCTTATTTGTTGTGACACAAAACAAAAAACTAAATTTAAAGTACTTTTTCTGGTAAATAATTTAAAGAAGGCTAGCAACTGCCATTTTTTTGTTTTTCTTTTTAAAGGAGTAGTCATTAAACAGAGTAGGGCCAAAGTAGGTTTACGGTTGTGAGTGTGGGAAACATAGCTTTTTCTTGTATTATTATTTATTTATTGTTGTGTCATTATCCACAAGAGCAACTGTAAGCCTACTTTTGCCCCACCCTGTATAATATTGATAATAGAATTCCCCGCATTAATTTATAAAGGTCTGTTGTTCCTGTTTTATTAGAAATTATGTTGTAAAAGAGTCTAAGCTTAAGGTATGTTGAATCCCCGAATATAGATACTTATCGCTTATATGGTAAATCATTGGCCTGCCTAAGGAAACTACCACTCATGTCGAGGAAACATCATCAGGAAAGGGAAGAGGGGTCTCGTGGCATGATTAGCCATTTGTCACTCTGACTTTCCTCTTCCACTACCTCACAGGTCATAGAGGTCATTTAAAAAATCACAAGATGATTTATATGGAAATAATTATTCTGCTTTGGGGATATTTCCCCTCTTTGGTCTGTCAGCTCCTTGCTCGCTTCCTAGATTTTATAATCTCCTGTGTCCATGTTCAGTCATCTCAGCCAGGTGACTGATACTAACGTAAATATAGTTACATTTTAAACGCAATGTTTTAAGAAGATACTTATATTTTATAAATTTTCACGGGCATGCATGTTTGTACTTTACAGTGGATATTAGTTAATTATGACAAGTTGCTTTGTCCGCTGAAAGATGTTATATGAAAAAAAAACCACAAAACTTCAAAGCAAACTTCTGTGTCTTTATTGCTCAACTCCATCGCCTGTTCTTCAGGAACAGGGAGGTTGGCAGCCACTGGTTGACACATTCTCATAAGTAGTGGGATCTTTGCATGATCTCTTGCGAGGTCTGAGGTAGTATTTAAAATGGCTGAATAAGCAAGATGGTCATGAGTGAAACAATTACACTTCTGCCTGTAGGTTTATACTTGTAAATTTATGGAAGAGTCCATGAACTAAGTAAATTAACTTTAGTAAAATGAAAATAGGAACCTCTATTGGAATTTCATAACAAGGTCATGTTTTAGAAAGAATGGACATGGGAAAGACAATTGTAACAAAGAAGAAAAAACTTGGATGTTTTCTGAAATAGTTAAAAATATTCTATAGTTGTAGTTAATTCTTACCAATATTTGAAACTTTAAATTTATATTCATTTGTCTGATGCCTTTTACATTTCAGTCCCTAGACATGAATTGTCTGATTTCGAAAGTGGCTTTGATATATTTAGGACATTTTTAGGTTTGTTTTATAATAGCTTTTCTCTTAACATATTTTAGAAACTTGTAATATAAAAATTCTTTGAGAATTTAGATTTGATAAGCAGTAGTTATTTTGAATGTTAGAAAAAATAATTTTAAGTTAAAAGCCTGGAGACTGAGGACAGTCTTTTGAAGTCTATGCTTTACTCCCTTTGTGGATTTGGTAATTCAAAGTGAAGCAATAGATTCTTGGCCTGTGCATATCATACACTCATGAGGCAGTGCAACATTGTGGTTAAGAGCATGGATTCTGGCCTGACCAGGCAGTGGCACAGTGGATAGAGTGTTGGACTGGGATGCAGAGGACCCAGGTTCAAAACTCTGAGATTGCCAGCTTGAGCATGGGTTCATCAGGCTTGAGTGCTGGCTCATCCAGCTTGAGCAGGGAGTTGCTGGCTTGAGCATGGGATCATAGACATGACCCCATGGTCTCTTGCTTGAACCCAAAGGTTGCTGGTTTGAAGCCCAAGGTCACTGGCTTGAGCCCAAGGTTGCTGGCTTGAGCAAGGGGTCACTAGCTCTGCTGCAGCCACCCGGTCAAGGCACATATAAGAAAGCAATCAATGAACAACTAAGGAGACAGAGGAGCTGCAATGAAGAATTGATGCCTCTCTTTCCCTTCCTGTCTGTCCCTATCTGTCCCTCTCTCTGTCTCTGTCACAAGAAAAAAAAAAAAAAGAGCATGGATTCTTGAGCCACTGCCTGAATTCAAGTCTTGTCTTTGCCCCTGCCAACTTCTCCGAGTCTGTTTTCTCATCTATAAATTAGAGAAAAATAATAGTAGATATTCAAAGAGTTGTGAGTTAAATGAATTAACTTATATTAAGTACTTAGAATAAGACTAGGACACAGTGAGTGTCACATAAATATTTTTATTTTTATTTTTAGGAGATATAACATATAGTAATTTGTATGTGATAAAGCATGTCATTGAATTATAGGGTTCCTAACATAAGAGTGAGGCAACTGCTGATGATATGACAAAAAGGTCTCAGAAAAATGGTGGCCTAGCACATAATAGGACATCAGTCGATATATTTTGCCCAAATAATGGAATGAATGAATCATGAATGAAAGAAAAAATAGAAATGAAGGAAAAATAAGAAATAGAAGTTCAATTTGAATAGTGGGATTTTCTATATGTATAGAATCATTAATGTAAAGAAATTAATTTCATTTGCAGTTGACTAAATATTGTGGAAAAATTATTTGCTAGGAAATATTCTCAGGTTTGAATGGTGTAATCATCTGAGGAAGTTGGCCAATTCTCTCCTCAAAAAAAGAAATTATAAAGATAGAATTGGCAAAAACAACCATCTCAGTGCTCTGGAAATTGATCAAAGGGATACAAAAATCTGAAAAGTGTTTATGCTTGAGAAACAGTGGGACTTTGGGAAAGAGCGCTGGGACCTTGGCATTCTTGCCTGGGGCTGTTCCCATTTTCTTCCCTGGTTGGTCAGGTATGAAGGTTCTACCAGATTGGGGCAGGCCATGAAGACCAACCCTGAGGCTGCGTGCTTGTGCATAGGAGCAGGGAAAGAGCCCAGTGAAAAGTAAACACCAGGGCAGACTTGAAAATAGCCTAAATTTTGAATGTGTTCTCCTAACCATTGTTAGAGGATGGAAGCTTTAGTGGCTGTGTGTTTTTTATTTTTATTTTTTATTATTCTCCCACTACTCCCCTTCCCTTTTTGGTAACTATCAGCTTGTTCTCTGTGTCTATGGAGCTGTTTCTGTTTCATTTTTCTGGATTCTATATATAAATGAAATTATACAGTATTTGTCTTTCTTTGTCTGACTTAGTTCACTTAGTATGATACCTTCTATGTCTATCCATGTTGTTGTACTGGCAAGATTTCATTCTTTTTAATTGCTGAATAATATTGCATTCTATATATGTACCACATTTTCTTTATCCATTCATCTATTGATGGACAGCTTCGTTGCTTCCATATCTTGGCTCTTGTAAGTAATGCTGCAATGAACATAGGGGTGCATATATCTTTTTGAATTAGTGTTTTTGATTTCTTGGGATAAATATCAGAGGTGGAATTGCTGGGTTGTATGGTCACTGTGTTTTTAATTTTTTGAGCAATCTTCATACTGTTTTCCATAGTGGCTGCACCCATTAACAATCTCACCAGTAATGTATGAGGGTTCCCTTTTTCCATATCTTTGTTTACACTTGTATTTGTTGATTTTTTTGATGATAGCCACTATGACAGGTATGAGGTGACACCTTATTATTGTTGTTGTTGTTTTTTCTTTTTGTATTTTTCTGAAGCTGGAAACGGGGAGAGACAGTCAGACAGACTCCCGCATGCTCCCGACCGGGATCCACCCAGCACGCCCAGCAGGGGCGACGCTCTGCCCACCAGGGGGCGATGCTCTGCCCCTTCGGGGGGGTCGCTATTCCGCGACCAGAGCCACTCTAGCGCCTGGGGCAGAGGCCAAGGAGCCATCCCCAGTGCCCGGGCCATCTTTGCTCCAATGGAGCCTCGCTGCGGGAGGGGAAGAGAGAGACATAGAGGAAGGGGGGGGGGTGGAGAAGCAAATGGGTGCTTCTCCTATGTGCCCTGGCCGGGAATCGAACCCGGATCCCCCGCACGCCAGGCCGATGCTCCACCGCTGAGCCAACCGGCCAGGGCCTTATTGGTGTTTTGATTTACATTTCTCTAATGATTATTGATGTTGAACATCCTTTCATTCATATGTCTGTTGACCGTCTGTATGTCTTCTTTGGAGAAATGTCTGTTCACGTCCTTTGTCCATTTCTTAGTTGGATTTTTAAAAAAAAAAATTTCAAGTGAGAGGAAGGGTGATAGTAAGACAGACTCTGGTTATGAGAGAGGAAGAGGGAGAGAAGGGGGAGAAAGAAGGGACAAGAAGCAGATGGTTGCTTCTTTTTTTTTTTTTTTTTTTTTTTTTTTTTTCTGAAGCTGGAAACGGGGAGAGACAGACTCCCGCATGCGCCCGACCGGGATCCACCCGGCACGCCCACCAGGGGGCGATGTTCTGCCCATCCGGGGCGTCGCTATGTCATGACCAGAGCCACTCTAGTGCCTGAGCAGAGGCCACAGAGCCATCCCCAACGCCCGGGCCATCTTTGCTCCAATGGAGCCTTGGCTGCGGGAGGGGAAGAGAGAGACAGAGAGGAAGGAGAGGGGGAGGGGTGGAGAAGCAGATGGGCGCTTCTCCTGTGTGCCCTGGCCAGGAATCGAACCTGGGACCTCTGCACGCCAGGCCAACGCTCTACCACTGAGCCAACCAGCCAGGGCCAGATGGTTGCTTCTTATAAGTGCCCTGACCGGGAATGAAACCTGGGATGCCCATACACCAGGCTGACACTCTATCTACTGAACCAACCAGCCAGGGCCATTAACTGGATTGTTTTTGAAAAAAAATTTTTTTTGATGTTAAATTGTATGAGTTTTTTCTGTATTTTGGATGTTAACTCTTTATTGGTTGTATCATTTGCAACTATCTTCTCCCATTTAGTAGACTTTCTTTTCATGTTGTTGATGCTTTCTTTCACTGTACAAAAATTTTTTAGTTTGATATAATCCTATGTCTTTGTTTATTCTTTTGTTGCTCTTACCCAAGGAGACATAAACTAAAAGATATTGCCATAAGTGATGTTAAAAAGTTTACTGCCCATGTTTTCTTCCAGGAATTTAATGCTGTCAGGTTTTACATTTAAGTTTTTAATCCATTTTGAATTTATTTTTTTATATGCTCTAAGAAAGTGGTCTGACTTCTTTCTTTTCTTTCTTTCTTTTTGCATGTGTCTATCCAGTTTTTCCAACACCACTTGTTGAAGATAATATCTTTACTCCATTGTATATCTTGCCTCCTTTGTCACATTTAAATCTAACCTCTTTTCAATCACTGGTGGGCCACTAAGCAGTACAGACACAGCTTAAAAGTAAAAACAAGAAAAATAATAGAGACATCAATAGCTGCTTGTTATGATGGGATGTAGGAAGCTGATTTACAGACTTAGCTGAAACAAGTTACTAAACCATCCAACAGCAACGCTCACAGTCTTCATGGGAAGAAAATCAGACTCCAGAGTTGCTAAAGTACATTCTCTAAATGTCTCTTTTTTAGAAAAATATAAGATACACAGATATAAAAATGTATGACCCATATCAGGGAAAAAAGCAGTCAATAGGAGTTGTCATCTCTAAAATATCTTCAGATTTTGGATTTAACAAAGACTTCAAAGTGGGTATTATAAATATATTTAAAGAACTAAAGGAAACCATGTTTAAGGAGTTAAAGGAAAGTATAACAGCAGTGAATCAACAGAGATTCTCAATAAGGATATAGAAATTATATATATGAATATTATTTAAAAAATTTTTTCAAATCTAATTTATAGAAATTATATTTTTATTAAAAGAACCAACTAGGAAAAAAAAAGAACCAACTAGAAATTCTTTAATTCAAGATACAGTAATTGAAATAAAGAAGTCACTAAGGGAAACAAATTAATTAGATTATTTTTTTTAACAGCAAATTTGAGATAGTTAAGGGAAGACTCAGTGAATTTTAAGTAGAACAATAGAAGTTATCCAATCTGAAAAACAGACCAAAAATAAAAATGTAGAAAGATGAACAGGGCTACAGAGACCTGTAAAACAATATAAAATATATGAATATACATAAAATGGGAGTCCTAGAAGAAAAGGAAAGAGGGGAAGGGTCAACAAAAATACTTGAAGAAATAATAGCTGGAAATGCTAAATATGATGAAAAACATTGATATGCATCAAAGAGACTTAGTGGACTCTAAGCAGGAAAATACAGAGAGATCCACACATAGACATATTATGGTCAAGTTATTAGAAGACAAAAGACAAAGAGGACGATTTTGTAAGCAGCAAAAGAAAAACAGTCTGTATACAAGGGAGTATTAATGTGCGACATCTCTTCAAAAACAATAGAAAACTGTTAACTACACTTATTATGACGATCATTTTATAATATATACAAATATCAAATCATTATGCACCACATAACTAATATAATGTCATGTTAATTATACCTCAATAAAAAAGAAAAACAGAAGATGGAAGACAGTGAAAAGACATATTCAAAGTGCCAAAACAAGGTAACTGTCAATCCTTCTAAAATAAAGATGAAGTAAAGCAATTTCCAAATAAAGGCAGAAAATTCATTGCTGGCAAGCTTGCCTTACAAGAAATAATACAGGAAGTCCTTCAGGGTGACCAGAAATGATGCCATCTAGTAACTCAAATCCGTAGGAGGAAAGGAAGAGCCCTGGAATGGTAAATAGGAGTTAATACTAAAGACTAAATATATTTATCTCATTTCTCTTGTAAGCTTCTTTTAAAAGACCTAAGACTGCATGAAGCAATGATTATAATACTGTGCTGTTGAGTTTATAACATATGTAGATGCAATATATAGGTAACAATAATAGATGAAAGAAGGCAGGCAGAGTGAAATTATAGTGGAATGGAGTTTCTATATTTTACCGGAATTACATTAGTATTAATCTGAAATAGATTGTGATAAAACATATTTATAATATTTACAGCAACTACTAAAAAGTAAAATTAAGAGGAACTGAAACACTACAGTAAAAAGTATTTGGCTCAAAAGAAAAGCAGTAAAAGAACAAAAAAAGACAATAGATGTAGAAAACAAGTAGCAAAATGGCAAATGTAAACCCACCATATTGATAATTACATTCAATGTGAAAGTCTAAACATGCCAAAGAAGAGGCAGAGATTGTTAACCTGGGTCAAAAAGCAAGATCCAAATTATCATCTGTGTATGAGAGACACACCTTAAGGTCAAATACAGAAATAGGTTGGAAGAAAAAGAATAGGAAAAGAAAACCCTGCAAAAAGTAACCATAAGAGAATGGGAGTGGCTATATCACATCCCAGACAAAATAAATGTCAAGATTAGAGACTTATTAGAGACCGAAACAGATTTTTTTAATGATAAAAGAGTCAATACATAGAAAGATATAATAATTCTAGTTATATGGCTCTAATAGCCTCAAAACATACAAGCAAAATCTGACTGAATTGAAGGGAAAAATAAACAATCCAATAATAATAATAATAAATGGAGGCTTCAGTAACCCAGTCTTGATAATTTATAGAAAACAAGCAAGAATGTAGAGAAGGCTGAAACAACATTATCAGACAACTCTAACTGACATATTTAGTTCATTCCATCCAGTGATTTCAGAGTATATTCTTGCCGCATGTACATGGAACATTCTTCAGGATAATATAACAAGTTTCAATATTTAAGAAGATTGAAATCATGCAACATATTCTGACCATAACAGTTTAATTAAAAATCATCAATAGAAAGACATCTGGTGAATCCATTAATATTTGGAAATTAAACAACACACTTCTAAATAACCTATGAGTCAAAGAAAAAAACCCCAAGAAAAGCTAGAAATTATTTTTAATGAACTAAAAACAAATCTAAACTCATACTATATCAAAATTTATGGGATGCAGCTAAATCAGTTTTTGAGGAAAATCTATGGCTTTAACCACCTGTATCAGAAAAAAAGGGCTCAGATAAAAATCTCATCTTTTACCTTAAGAAACTAGAAAAGATAACTATAAAAAGCAAAGTAAATTTAAAGCAAGCAGAATAAAATAAGCAGAAATCAATGAAATAGAGAAAATTAAGGTATTTACAAATGGTTCTTTGAAAAAAATCAACAAAATTGGGAAATGTTTAGCTGATTCTAAAACATACATTAAAAGGCAACAGAATCTAAAATATCCAAAATAATCTTAAAGAGAACAAAGTTGGAGGACTTATATTACCTGATTTCCCAGTCATTGTAAAACCACAGTAACTACTTACCATGTTATTAGAGCAAAGACAGGCATATAGATCAATGGAATGAAATTGAATCCAGAAATCAAGCCATACATTATTGTCATTGATTTTCAATAAAGACACCAAAATAATTTGGTGGTGAAAAAGTCTTTTCAACAAATGGTGCTGGGAAAATCATACATTCGTATGTAAAACCAAAATGAACTAAGCCCCTTACTTCATGCCATATGTAAAATTAACTCAAAATAGGTCATAGACCTACGGAAGCTAAAACTGTAAAAATTGTAGAAGAGAACAGGAGAAGATCTTCATGACCTTGGATTAGGGAGTTATTAGACATGATACCAAAATGAAAAAAATGGATAGTGTTGGCTTCATTAAAATTAAAAACTTTTATACTTGAAAACATTAGTAAGAGAATGAAAAGACAGGCCAGAGACTGGGAGAAAATATTTGCAAATCATGTAACTGATAGTGGATTTGTATTCAGAATGTAAAAGAACTTTTATAACTCAACAAGCAGACAGCTCAGTATAAAAATGGGCAAAGATTTACCAAGGAAGCTATATGAAATGCTCATAAGAACATGAAAAGATGCTCACTATCCCTAGTCATTAAGGAATAAAAATTAAAACCATAATAAGATACCACTAAAACCCACTAAAAGGGCTATAATAAAGAGACTATGAAATATTGGTAAGGATGTAGAAAAAGTAGAACCCTCCTATATTGCTGGCGGGAATATAAAATGTTATAGCTACTTTAGAAAAGTTTGGCAGTTTCTTAAAAAGTCAAACATGAACTTAACATATGATCTAGTGATTCTTCTACTCCTAGGGATATCCATAAGAGAAATGAAAGCATATGTCCACACGAAGACACATACACAAATGTTACAGCCACTGTGTTCCTTGTAGCTTCAACCTGGAAAGTGCACATGTCCGTTAACTGATGAATAGATTAACAAAATGTATATCTAAACAGTGGAAGGCTGTTCAGAAGTAAAAAAGAATGGATTGTTGATACCTGCTACAATCTCAAAAACATGTGAAATAAAAGAAAATAGCTGCAAAAGACAATGTATTTTATGATTTCATTTACATGAAATATCTAGAAAGGGCAAGTTTATAGAGACGGCAGGTCAGTGGTTACTTGGGGCTGGAGATGGTAGTGAAGATTAACAACACAAGGAAACTTTTTAGGGCGATCAAAGTGGTTTTTTTTTTTTTTACAGAAACAGAGAGAGTCAGAGAGAGGGATAGACAAAGACAGACAGACAGGAACGGACAGAGATGAGAAGCATCAATTATTAGTTTTTTGTTGTGACACCTTAGTTGTTCACTGACTGCTTTCTCATATGTGCCCTGACCGTGGGCCTTCAGCAGACCGAGTAACCCCTTGCTCGAGCCAGCGACCTTGGGTCCAACCTGGTGAGCTTTTTGCTCAAACCAGATGAGCCGGCGCTCAAGCTGGCAACCTCGGGGTCTCAAACCTGGGTCCTCTGCATCCCAGTTTGACGCTCTGTCCACTGCGCCACCGCCTGGTCAGGTGATCAAAGTATTCTAAAACCAGATAGTGGTAATGGTTGTGCAACTCTTAACTTTCTTTCCTAAGAATCATTGAATTGCATGCTTTCAGGAGGTAAATTTTATGCTATATAAATTATTTTTCAGTAATGCTGTTGAAACAAAAATTTGAGACATGAATGTCTGAAGACACTTTCTTCCTGCATGTCCATGGTCTACAATAATTGTATATGACTGCTTCTTTTCCTACACTCAACAATTCTGTTGCATATAATATTATTAACTTATTTTATGCATGAATTCTAATAGTGAAGAAGTCAAAACACGTTTTATTCATTGGGTCAAATTATTCCATGTGAGTCAGCTCTTCCAAGGAAACGATTTTGGAATGTGAGCTGGCTAATTCAGACTAGGTGAAGTTTCGTCCCAGTGCATATATAATTCACTCAGGGTTGAGAGACCTATCGTGCCTCTCAAGCTTTCTAATCATGAAAGGAGTAACTGGACCTTACAGAATTTGGTACAATATCAAATTAACATCACACTGTATGTTTGGAGTAGGAAATTCCTAAGTATAACTTTATGAGGATGATAAAAACAAAGCAAGCTATTCAAGGTCCTGTTTCAAATCAGTTGAAAAGCCAGGAACTCAGATACCCCATGACTCCACAGCTAGAGTCATGTTAGACATTGCTCCCTTTCAAGAAAGTATAGTTAGTTGGCTAGTAGGTCCATTTGTTGCTGGAGTTGAATTTACAAGCTTTCTCCTCTCCTGTTTTTGTTTTCCTGTGATTTGCTCATTGGATTCCTCTTTTTTAGCTCTTGCAGTTCAACCCTGTGGAGCGTCTTGGTGCGGGAGTTGCTGGTGTTGAAGATATCAAATCTCATCCATTTTTTACCCCAGTGGATTGGGCAGAACTGATGAGACGAACATGACGCAGGGTCATCTGCACCCATTTTATCTTATCTGGGACAGGCGTCTCTAGCAAGGGGGCAGCTCTGCCTTGCAGGCACTGACAGAGCACCAAAGCACTGGCGTGAAGACCTTCGAGGAAATGGGGGACAAAAAGGCTGAGAGAGAACAATTCCTTTACAGTTACTCTCTGGACAAGATATTGGCTCCATGTGCAAGGAGCTGTTGCATACAAACCTTTAACCAAGGTGTGATCTTTGTTTTGTCTGCATTTAGTGTCATAGGTGAGTTAGGAACCCAACTGAAAGGAATGCTGGTGGAGAACTTCCTCTGACATGAAACTCCAAGTGTACAATTAAGTATTACTTGAAAGGAGGACTTTACATGGCAGCTAACCATGCTTTTCTGCTAACAAGATTGGCTTATGTGATCAAATTAATATTTGTTGAATAATATATGAAAAGTGCTTTATGAATAATGTCATCTGTGGAGCTTAAAAAGTGAGGAAAATAAGAATATACTCATGTCTAATAGGAAACATATACCATGATGTTATATAATTAATGTGTGTTGAATATGGTCCCAAATTGTTTCATACTTTCAGATGTTCACATGGAAAGGAAACACTTCCTGGTGTCCACTTTTACTTGGTTGGTACTACTTATGGCAGGGTTCATTTAAACAGTCACTCTGTCTCTCTTGCCAACTGTGTCCCTCTACTTCCCACACCCCTGGCCTATTCTCTCATACTCTGTTCTTTGTACCCCCTACTAATTCATATGCAACAAAAAAGGGAAGGGAATATTTATGTGACCAAATTGTATCAACCTAGTAAGGACTAAGAAATCATGATGTAAAATAAACATGGTAAAAATTTAAGTCTCTCCTTTATTTAATTGCTATACACACACACACACACACACACACACACACACACACACATATTTTTTTTAAAAGAAAGGCTTCTCTTCTTTTCAGTTTGGAATGTTAGTAATTTCTACTTCTTCTTATGCTTGACTTCATTTTAGGGTTTGGTTTGGTATACTAAGAACTGAAGGATCTCATCTAAATGGAATTGAATGGCAGACCTATTTTATTACTCATAGTGACAGGATTTCCAGATTTGACCTCCTAATCTACTTGACATTGTGTAGAAAGAATATGAGTATTTACACATCTCCAAACATTTGTATTATTCCTTTATGTTGCTAAGATAGGTCCTTGGTTATACATTGTTTACAACAATTTACAAATGTTTTAAGAGTGTTAAGGTATGTTTTTATAACTTTATTCAAAGAAGAAAGAATAAGGCATTATTTCTGAGTTAGGAGCTACTAGAAATAATGAAAGCTTTGTACATGTTTTAACCCTTTGTGTTTTTGAGATGTGTGTGAGAGCCCATCCTATTCCAAGAGCATCTGGCATCAGCCACCGGCCAGGTCCTCGCTTCGAATTAAATGGAAGCAAAAAAGGCTTTAGTGAAAGAGAGGAAATGTGCAAGCATTTTTCCTTTTTCTCTTATCCTGCTCCCCCTTTTTCCTCTTGGGTCCCCTTCTAACCTGAACCCCAGCTGAAGGGCTGCAACAACACCAGGATGGGGAGCAGGTCACCAGGATCACAGCTCAATCAAGATGACATAATTCCCTGGAACTGGATTTCAACTCACCAGCCCCCTGGCCTCATAACAGGAACTCATGCAGGTGAGAGGCAGGGATGACTTCCTGAGCAGGACTGGTAGGAAGTCTGCGAGGACGTGGAGCGGGCCAGTCCAGCACTTCCTTCCAGAAGTGCCCTATGACATGAAAGTGGGACTTCACAACTAAGGGGAAGCTCCCAGCCCTTCCACAAGATTTTGGTCCCTTCATTTCAGAGGACAGTAATGTCAACAGATGGTTGCTGTGTCAGTGTGTTGACATAATTCCATTACTTCAGTTTCTCTCTTTTTCTCTGTATGTTTGGTTGGAACTTGTACTTAATGTAAATGCATTATTCATAGTCACGGTAGACATCAATTATTTTAGGAATAAACACACAAGATAAATGGCTTTGGGTTGATGAACCCAAGTCTGTTTTTATTTGATGGTGTGTATTAGAGATATTAACATTTTTAATGCTGTGGCCAGTAGTGCCTTTTTTTTTTTTGTAGTATATGTCATATGGATCAAAATCATAAAGGATTTGCCACTTTTTTTGAGAAATGAATATTTGTCATTTGATTTTTTTTACTGTGGTACATACAATATACATAACAAAATTTACTGTTTTAACTTCAAGTATACAATTTATTGACATTTAGAACATCCACATTTTTAGTCAGCCAGTACCACTGTGCATCTCAGAACCTCTTAATCATCCCAAACTGAAACTTCGGACCCATTAAACAATTACTTCCCATTCCCCCTCCCCTGGCTGCTGGTAACCACCATTCTACTTTCTGTCTCCATGACTGGCTCTTCTAGGTCTCTCTTATAAGTAGAATCGACACTATTTATTCTCCTGAATCTGGCTTATTTTCTTAACATAGTGTTTTCAAGGTTCACCCCTGACATAGTGAATATCAAACTTTCATTCCTTTTTGAGGCTAAATAATATTCCATTGTCTGTATATACCCCATTTTGTTTAGCCATTTACTTGGCAATGGACATTTAGGTGTTCCACCTTTTGGCTATTGTGAACAGTGTCATTATGAACATTGATGTACAAACATCTCTGAGTTCATGCTCATTTGATTTTATATTTTTTATATGAAATTACCAATGTAATCGATTATTATTTTAATTATGCTCTTTATAAGAGAGCTTTTTCTAGCAGGTTGCCAATACCATTATGGTGTATTGCCTCTTATTCTAAGATATGATAGGAAAATCTACCATTTCTATTTCACAAATGGGTAAGTTAAGCTCCCTAAGATTAAAAAAGAATGCCATCATTTTGTTTTAACTATGGAGTGACTTGATACCTTTTGAGACAGACCATTTCAACGTATTTGTTATAATTACTGAACTCTAAAAATATTTAAACCTGTCTTTTAAACATTTATAAACTGTTAAAATTCCTGTTGTGTTTTGACCCACCAACTTTTCCTACCCTATTTTATTTCAGATCAATTGTGAACCAGGTTTGAGTTTTGCTTTCATATAATGCTTGTACTGAGAAGTATAAAATTTATAAATAATATTCATACTGTAACCAGGAACACTATTTTAGGACCCCACACATCATATGCCCTGGTTGAAATTACCTGCCTATAATTTTTGAATCCAAATAAGGAAATCTGACTATAGTATTCAAAGGCTCTTTGCCTCTCAAGAGGCCCCTTATAGCATTTTTATTGAACTCACGTTGAGGTTTCTTTATACAAAGGCCAAGACATAATGTGGATCATTTTTCTTCTTAGAAGTAGTTGATTTAATTTCTGGTATAGATAGCTAAATGTTTTAGGTAATGAAGCCTGGTATTCCAAGCTCTCTGAGGATTGTGGAATATAGTGGAAAGTCTTTGAGTCATGTCTTGATCCTGTCTCTGTGACTAACTAGACTTTACCATCGATCAAATTATATTCTAGACCTGTTCCTTACCTAAGGAACAAAAAGGGAGATGAGTTCTAAGCTCCCCAAACAATGATAGACTTTCTACTTTTCAAAGTGAACTAATTTGATAAACCAACAGTGTAGAAAGACAAGGTTAATGAAAATCTTAAATTGGTAGTTAACTGTTTTCTTACAATTAGTTTTCTAATAATCCCAGATACTTGGGTTGCTGCCATATACTACAATGCTCTGTAGCACAGCCCTTAGTGGTTATGCGTCTATAAAAATTTTAAATAGAGTGAAGTACTGAAAGGTTATTTCTCAGTCAGCTCTACGGTGGGAAAGGAGAGTTGAAGGTCCAGACAGAAGTCTGTGGAGGTGAAAGGAGGTTAGGACACACCTACATTTGCTCACATCTTAGAGCTTTCTCAATAACTGCGTTGGGATTCCTACCCTATTGCCCTCATCTATCATATTTTATGTGTTTATTGGACTCAGTTCTTTGGCAGGCATAACCAGAGTACAACATTGATACTTTCTGTTCGTATTTAATGCAGAACGTTAACTTCTACCAGTCTAGGTAATTTGGACTTTTCAGAATTTGATGTCTATTCAGCTTATTTTAAGGATTTCATATTAGGTCCTTATGTTGGAGGGTTACTAGATGGCAAAGCTGTGAAGTCAGCTGTTTGGAAATAAAGTTGTAACTAGAAGAGCAGTAGGGAGAAGGGAAGCAAAGCGCTGGGGTTTTTTGTGACTCAGCATTGCTTACTCTGTCAAGGACCGTGAATGGGGAAGCAGAGCGCACGCTGCCTCTTGGGGAAGATTTACGGTAGTGGTGATTCAGTCACACAGTACAGCTTGGCATTTTTGTCCCTATCCCATGGCTTTTCTCCTTGATTCAGGGAGCTCATTACAGGAAGAAACTGAGGCAGAGAAGTCTGTGGAGGTGTAACAAAGAAAGTTGAGTGAGGCGGTCTCGGGAAGTGAAGCAGGGCACTCAAAGGGGGTGCTGGCCCAGGTATTTGGTGCAATAAGAGAACCTTCTTTGTTGAGCTAGATTTAAAACAATTTTTTAATTAAATTTATTGGGGTGACATGGGTTAATAAAATTAGATAGTGTTCAAATCTATAATACATCATCTGTATATTGCATTGTCAGGTCACCATCCGAAGTCATACCTCCTTTCATCACCATGTACTGTATGTGGTTCCCTTTCCCTCTGGTGACTACCATACTGTTCTGTCTGTGTTTGTTTATTTGTCTGTCTTGTTCACTCATGTGTTTCTTACAGTAAGTTTTATATCCTTACACATATGAGTAGGATATGTTTCCTGATATTTTTCCTTAGTGCAATCCTTTGTTCTTCTTCCAGGAAGAGTTAGGTGAAACTGCAAGTATTTCTGCTGTCTCAGGGAATAAGATGCCGAACTGCCTTTTTGGGAGGAACTGAGTGGAGAGCTTATCTAGAGTCCGCTCTGTCTCCACCGCCTTGCTGAAGACAGCTGTTGTCCAACGAAGAGTCCCTGAGTGTTGGGAGGAGCTTAAATAAAAACATATATTAACGCTCTGGGAATGTTGATCAGATTCCTCCTAAAGCAAATCCACAAGGTAGGAGTTTGACCAACCCCCCTACCCCCTTCCCAGTATCAGGGGAGGTTTGACAGATGTAAAGGGATCTGAGCCTGTTTCAGGGCGGAAGTGATGGCCATGGTGTGAGGCTGCCCTGGTCTGTTGGACTCACTCGCAACATAGGACACAAGAAGAGAGGGAGGTGTAATGTTGGCCAAACAAAAGAAAAACTATACAGCTCATCAGTTTCTTGGGATTGTTCTGGAAAGAAAATATGTTAGATGTCTGGAGGCTGTGTCTTCAGCGAAAAGTTTCTGAATGACTAAGAAAACTTTAAAACTGAACTTTCCCCTTCACCACGCTCTCCTACTGTTTTCTCATCGCTTCTTGTCCCTCTCTTCATCTTCTCTTTATCCACCCCTCTCCCACTTAAGTGCCTCTCTGGTCACTGAACAAAAGACATGGCGCCTGCCTCCAAGGACCTGGTAGACCCAGGGGAAGGAAGGCATACATAATAAGTAGGGCAGAATGTTGTAAGTGCTACAAGGTACAAATAGGGTATGGTGAGCTTACAAAGGAGAGATCTGAGGAACTGTGGGAAGGCTTCCTGTTCTGGGCAGAACCTTGAAGTTAGAATAGTATTTTTAAACATAAGGACTTTCTTTCCCCAAGATTTTGTTTGGGGTGAAGGGAAGTATCCAGGGGAACAAAAACCCGGTTGTGTCCAAAGGCGTGGGGGTGGGGAGGGTAAGGCTGTGCGCATGCAGTTCCGACCGGTTTGCAGGCGCACGGATTTGAAAGGTTAATGGGAGCCAGATGAAACGCAGTGCTGAGATCCTTGGACGTCATTCTCTGGGTTGTAGAGGGCTGGTGAAGCTTCTTAGAGGCTGGCATGATTGCATCCTGCTGTTAAAAAGATAATTTTAGGGTTAGAATGGAGAATGAATTGGAGAGAAAGCGAGAGAGGCAGAAAGATCAGTAAGGAGTTATTACAGAAATTCAGGCAAGAGCTGACTTCCTGAGTGCAGGTGGTAGAATACGAGGGAGGGTGCGGAGTCACCCTCTCGTCCTGGCCTCTCAAGTGTACAGAGTAGAGTTTTCCTATCAAATAACTGCTTCCCTTTTTTCTGGAATCCAGTTTATACTAGGAGATTATGGATTTGTTGTTTGTAAAATCACCCCCCAGGAAGCTCCAGAGAGACACATCGGAGAACTTATTATACACTCCCCCCAACCTGATTGATATGGGTGTTTACTATTCAGAGCTTAGCTTAAAACCCTTGGGCCCCAACTCACTTTCTTTCATCATTCTGTGACACTTCTTCCCACCTTTTGCTTTAAGCAGTCCGTTCACTTTCAGTGTGGACGAGGTTCTGCTCCGTGGTTCTCTTGGTACCAGGCCTCGGACATACATTTTGCTTAGCTCAGTGGTTCTCAAAAACTGGTCCCAATCTGGGTCAAGGGGATAAGGTGATATTTATTTTTCTTGTAACTTTAAGTTTGAAATTATTCTCAAATAAAAAAGTTTGAGGGAAGTGTAAAAAAAAAAAAGTCATGCCCAGAACAATAATGTTAGCATCACTTGAGAACTTGTTGGAAATGCAAATTCTTGAACCCTATGCCAAATCTACTGAATCCGAACTCTGGGGCCTGCACAGCAATGTTTTTACCAGCTCTTCCAGGTGAGGCTGACTACGATCAAGTTTGGGGACCACCAATGTAGTTTAATGTCAGCATACCGTCTCTACCTTGTTTGTGCATAAGCCTCCTTCTCTGTGGCCTTTTGAGTTTGAAGGCATTTCCCAGCACTTAGTGTCTTTCCCAGGAGGCTGTCCCAAGAAGTCCTGTGTCAATGGGAACAAGCTGACAGGAGAAGATAGATACTGAGGACAAGGAGAAAGGAAACAGGCAAGGGGAATAGCCAATGGGATAAAGAGAAAATCAGAAGAGGGGCCAAAGGAGGAGCACATGGGGGCATGGTTCTTTTCCCCCAAGAGGACTTGGCCACGTCTGTCATAATTCTTTATGGTCAAATAACCCATAGATAGAATGAACATCAAATTGCAGTTATAGCTATCTTGCTTATTTGTTGTATACTGTTAGGGTCCTTAAATGGAGCCACGGCGGAATTTTAGTATTTAGTCCCTGTCTTGTTCAAAAACTGAATGTAAAGACTCTAAACTAAGTCTAGGACAGATACTAGAACATTCTCACTGGATTTGATGTGTAACTGAGGATGCGTTCTGGGTAGACGTGGTGATGCCTTCTGACAGTGGGTGTCAAGCTTCTGGGGAGCAAAGTGAAATGTGCCAGATGTTCCCTGAAGGCTATGTGTGTGTGTGGGCGGGAGAGTGGGTGACCCACTATCTTCTTATTTTTCACTTTTATTTATAAGGCCTCAAGATTATTATTATTATTATTATTTTTTAAAGATTTTATTTACTCATTTTAGAGAGGAGAGGGTGGGGAGGAGCAGGAAGCATCAACTCCCATATGTGCCTTGACCAGGCAAGCCCAGGGTTTTGAACCAGTGACCTCAGCGTTCCAGGTCGACACTGTCTCCACTGCGCCACCACAGGTCAGGCCAAGGCCACCAGATTATTAGATGAGATTATTAATGAAATATATTTTGACCAAATATATATATATATATATTGACCTCTTGTGAGCTTCTGCAGCTGCTTGGGTAAGTCTGCGTTCTCTCTGGGTGGGATTTCATTGTTAGCAGTCGCTTCCTTTCTCTGCTCTCGTTATACTTTCACTCGGCCTCGAGTGAAGTGCTGTTTTTAAGACATGACATTATTGCTTAAACCACCATCAATAAGGACATGGTTTTCACAGTTTTTTCTAATGGTAGGCGGAGGTTCCCACTAAGCCCCCATTCCCCCACCCCCCATGCACACACACTGATTATGACCAGAGACACACCCACGTGCTTCTGCTAGGAAACACAGCGTCTGCTGAGCAGAGAGCAGCCGATTTGCCCAAGAGACTCATGCCCCTGCAGGTAAACTGACCCTTGCGGCGATTCCCTCAGTGGTCCGACTGCACGGGCCGGGATTCTTCAGCATGCTGTCTCTCATTCCCTTGCTCCTATAACCTCTCTTTCAAGTGGAAAGCCCTGAGCAACTCCTGTCAAACACGACCCGGGCAAAGGGGACAGTGGCTGAACTTGACATTTTGAGAAAGAACTGCTGCTTGCTTTTCATTCTCTCACTTTTTACTTCCAACCCTTAACTTACTTCAGTTCAGCCCACCCCACCTGGGCCATTCCTCCCCCTAATGTGACTCCAGCAGGACCTTGAGCCTCACTCAGGCTGGTATGATCTCAAGGCACGGGGCTTCCTTTTGCCTGCCCCCTTAAGGATTTCCACGAGGCTGCTGGTCTGGGTCTCGCCCTCACCATTTAGTTAGCCTTCCTGGTGCTGGTGAATCTCGGCTCCCAGAAGGCAGAGAGGGATGGCCGTCCCCATATTGCCCCTCTCTGTCCCTCTGCTGCAGAAAGAAGCGCTATCCAGTAGCTTATCTCCGCTGTGGGCTCTCACGGCTGGAGGGAGAGGAGGGAGCAGTTGCCGCTGCCTGCCTGCAGCTGTCTCCTTTTGAATCAACCACCCCCACTCCCCAGGTGCCAGAGCAGCTCTCTGGGTTTCCAGTGCTCCCATCGCTCCCTCTCTCGCCCATCCCTGCACCGGGAGCAGCTTTCTAGCGAGTCCTTTGTTGTGGTAGCTCTAAACCCAGGGTCGGGAAATTACCAGGAGACTCTTCCACAGTCGGCCCTCCCTCCCTTGGCTCTGTCTCTTTCTTTCCTTCCTTTGTCTCCTTCCGTCGCTAGGGTCAGAATCCCTAGCCAGACTGAGAACATGGTTGCTATTCCAGGACCCAGATGCCAATGTGTGGCAGCATCTGGCTTATTGGCAAGCGTCGCCGGCAGTTGTGCTGGCTGCTTCTAGGCCTGTCGTGTGGCTGAGCCTGCTAATGGGGCCCTGTCACAAAACCGGAGTTTCTTCGAGAATATGGTGTCAACCAAGGAGCCCACCAGAAAACAATGAGCTGTGCGGGGAGGACGTGAATTAGTGGGCAGGGTGACTGCAGGCTCTGGCTTTGATGCTGATCCTGGACCTGTTTTGCAAAGATCCCTGTTTCATGTTGTGGGAGGCTGCCCCTCATGTCCCCTTACCTTCTTGTGCTGTTAGTGTTTCGGGTGCCTTAAGGCATGGAGCTCCTTGAAAGGAAAACACAAATCACTAGAAATGTGGAGATAAAATCCCGCTCCTCAGAGGCGGCTGTTTGGCACAGGGAGCGCATGATAACAGCTTGCTTTAGAAAGGTGACATTTCTGCTGAAGGCTGAATAATAAAAAATGCATTTAAGAAACGCAGCTCTTACCTGCCTTCTGATGGCTGACTTTTGGAGGGAAGGCCATTTCTTCAATGTGAAGGGCCCTTTTTGTGGCTCGCCTCTCCAGCCTCCGAACACGGGCATTTTGACTCTTGTCATCATTGAAGATGCCGAGGAGCTTTTAAAATTAATTATCACATCGTAGGGCTGGTTGTAATTTTTTTTTTTTCTTCAAAGTGTGAAAGAATGTGTGCTCAGAGTGTGTGAAGCCCTGTCCAGGCATCGAGGGGCAAAGACAGGTGAAGAACACGGGGCTTCTGGCCCCAGGATGCGGGTCTTTGCGCCCAGATGACGCAGGCTTCCCTTATCTTTCTTTTCCACAACCGACACAGTTGGACAGGCGGGCGATATGCGCCATGTTTTGCCAGTGGAGGAACTGAAGACCCAAAAGGTTGACTGGCCCCAGTTGGCAAGCCAGTGAGAGCTGTGACCGGAAACCAGGCCCTGGAGTCCTGCTTCACTGAGCGGCTGTGTGCTGGGTTCCCAGGCTATCAGCTCCCGTGGCCGGAGCTGCGTCCTCCACTTTCTGCCACTCTGCCCCAGTTGGCAACCTCACCCAGGATCCCCTTTCCACACATCTCTCCCCAGAACACACACGTGCACACAGAGACCTCTGTAATACAGGGACTCTCTACAAACTGAGGTCAAGTTCTTCCTGTGACAGGCCGAAGGAAGGAGTCAAGAACAAGTACGTAGAAAAGTGAGCTGGAATGAAAAGAAGGTGACGACCCAGGGAAGGCGGCACGGCGGTGGCAGGACCATACTGCCCGCTTGGAGACTAACCTCAAAATTCATAGACAGCATTTACAATGAAACTGGACAAGATGGCATGAATCCGCCAATTCAAGCTGTCGGGGACAAAATACCAATAACCATAGACTTGCATGAGATGGGCATTTGTGTGGGAGACAAAGGGAAGAAACAGTGTAGCTTTCTGCTGAATCTGAGAACGGGAGACCCCTGACCTAGCCAACTGGAGCCCTGACACTCAGCGGGCCGATTTGAGAACAGCGGCCGAAGGTGGAGGCGGCCTGCCCACTTCGCACCCGGACACCTGGGAAGTGCGGGAGGTCGCAGCGAGAGCGACGAAAGGCTCTGACCCTTTGCACTCTCAGAAGTGACCTGCCAGGTTGGCCTCCTCGGACAGGGCCTGATGCTGAGAAGGTGCTGGGAATGGACTCAAAATGAGCAGGGCAGGGACAAGAGAAAGGTCCAGGTCAAAGGAAGGGAAGCGCAGCCTGGAAATCTCAGAAGGCAAGGTGTCATACATTTCTTTTTTTCTTTCCCCTAACACTTCACTAAAACAACAGAAGAGGGAGCTGTGTGAAGTTAGAGCTTTTAAAAATGTAACCTGCTTCACTCTCATAGTTCAGGAGAACTAATTTCACACAGAAATATGCAACAGAAAAGAACCCACATCAAGTCCCATACATAGTTATAAGGAAAGTAGAGTTAGGAATCGAGTTACATCCTTACAATGAAAACATTCTAGGAAGATGTGCTCACAAAACTGATCAAAACTAATTCACAGTTTCCAAATGAACTGAAAGACATTAAGAAAATTATATAAGATGTGAAAGAAGGACATAAATTGTAATTAGAAAACTTAGAGGTAAGATGACAACTCAGAAAGAATAATAAAAGAAAAATTATAAGTGCAGACTAGGAGGAACAAGAGTGAACAAACGACAGGTATGCTTTAAGAGAAATATAAGCTGGAAAGGAAGTACTTTTTAAAAGTTTTAAATTATGGCTTTTAGTGCAGTTTCCGGTTCACAGCAAGATTGGGGGAAGGTACAGAGTTCCCATGTACCCTGCGTCCCCACACATGCACAGCTCCCCCACGATCAATGTCCCCCTCCAGCAAGGGTGATACCTTTGTTACCATAGATGAATGTGCTTGGGCATGTCATAATCACCCAGAGTCCATGGTTTGCATAATGGTTCACTCTTGGGTTTGTACGTTCTGTGGGTTTGGACAAATGTATAAAGACATGAAACCATCATTATGGTATAAAGAGTATTTTCACTGCCCCCTAAATCCTCTGTGCCCTGCCTGTTCTTCCCTCCCCACCCCCACCCCCACTCCCACCCAATACCTGACAACCACTGAACATTTTACTATTTCCATAGTTTGGCTTTTTTTTTTAGAATGTCATATGGTTGGAATCATAGAGTATGTCGCCTTTTCAGATTGGCTTCGTTCACTTAGTAATACACATTTAAGCTTTCTCTGTGTCTTCATGACCTGACAGCTCATTTCTTTCTAGCACTGAATAATTTTCCATTTTCGGGATGGACCACGGTTGATCATCTGCTGAAAGGCATCTTGGTTACTTCTGAGCTTTAGCAGTCATGCATAAAGTTGCTATAAATATACATGTGAAAGTTGTGTGGGGACCTCAGTTTGTTAACTCGGGTAAATACTAAGCATGATTGCTGCATTGTATGGCAAGAGTGTGGTTAGTGTGGTAAGAAATTGTCCAACTGTCTTCTATAGTGTCTGTCCATTTTGCATTTCCACCCGCGATGAACGCAAGTTCCCGTTGCTCCACATCTTCTTCCTCGGCATTTGGTGGTGTCAGTGTTCTAGGATTGGGCCATTCTGATAGGTGTATAGGGGTACCTCATTGTTGTTTTAATTTGCATTTCCATGATGACATATGATGTGGATTTTATGAAAATATGTTGACGAGGTACCTGTTAAGGTTTTTGGTCCACTTTTTTTTTTTTTGTACTTTTCTGAAGCTGGAAACGGGGAGAGACAGTCAGACAGACTCCCACATGCGCCCGACCGGTATCCACCCGGCACGCCCACCAGGGGCACCGCTCTGCCCACCAGGGGGCGATGCTCTGCCCCTCCGGGGCGTCGCTCTGCTGCAACCAGAGCCACTCTAGCGCCTGGGGCAGAGGCTAAGGAGCCATCCCCAGCGCCCAGGCCATCCTTGCTCCAATGGAGCCTTGGCTGCAGGAGGGGAAGAGAGAGACAGAGAGGAAGGAGGGAGTGGGGGAGGAGAAGCAAATGAGCGCTTCTCCTATGTGCCCTGGCCGGGAATCGAACCGGGTCCCCCGCACGCCAGGCCGACGTTCTACCGCTGAGCCAACGGGCCAGGGCTGGTCCATTTTTTTAATTGGGTAGTTTATTGTTGAATTTTCAGAATTCTTTGTATATACTGGAAAACAGTCCCTTACGAGATGTGTCTTCTGCACAGTCTGTATCTTTTTTTTCTCATTCTCTTGACATTGTCTTCTACAGAGCAGAAGTTTTAATGATGACTAGCTTATCATTCTTTCATGGATCATGCTTTCAGTGTTTTATCTAAAAAGTCATCACCATACCCAGATTTATTTAGTTTTTTATCATGTTATATTCTAGGACTATTTTAGTTTTTGTATTTTATATTTAGGTCTGTGCTGTATTTTAAGATAATTGCTGGTGTAAGGTCTGTGTCTAGATTAATTTTTTTTAATTTGCATGTGGATGTCCATTTGTTCCAATGCATTTAATTTGATCTTCTTTCTCTAGTTTCCTAAGATGGAAACTTAGATGACTGATTTTAGATCTTTCTTTTTTTTTTATGTATGTATTCAATTTATCTCTAAGCACTTTTAGTGCATTCTGCAAATTTTGAATAGTTTTATTTTCATTTAGTTCAAAATACATTAAAATTTCTTTTGAGATGTCTTCTGTAACCCATGTGTTATTTAGAAGTGTTTTATTTGTTTGTTTAATATCCATGTATTTTATGATTTCTAGTTATCTTTATCTTTCTGTTACTGATTTCTAGTTTACTTCTATTGTGTTTTACAAGTAGACATCATATGATTTCTTTCAAGTTTGTTAAGATATGTTACTGCCCAGAGTATGGTCTGTCTTGGTGAATGTTTCATGTGAGCTTGAGAAAAATATATATATATATTTTGTTATATGAAGTAGTCTATAGATGTATAGATGTTCGTTATATTCAGTTGATTGATAGTGTTGTTAAGTTTAATAATGTCCTTACTGATTTTCTGCCTGCTAGGTCTATTCATTTCAAAGAGAAGTTTTAAATTCTTCAAACATGTTGGTGGGTTCATCTATTTCTCTTTACAATTCTTTTCTTCTTTTTCCTCATATAGTTTGATGCTCTGTTGTTAGGCACATTAAACAGAGCATGTTGTTAAGGATTGTTATGTCTTCTTAGAGAATTGACCACTTTGTTGTTATGTAACGTCTCTATCTTTGATATCTTTCCTTGCTTTGAAGTTTGCTTTGTCTGAAATTAATATAGCTACTCCTTCTTTCTTTTAACTAGTGTTAGCTTTATATATTCTTTTCATTTACTTAGTTTTAATTATATGTATCTTAATGTTCTTTCCCTCCCTCCCTCCCTCCCTCCCTCCCTCCCTTCCTTCCTTCCTTCCTTCCCTCCCTCCCTTCTCTCCCTTCCTCCCCCCCTTCCTTCCTTCCTTTATTTATTTTGTTTTTTAGGTGACAGGAAGGGAGATAGTGAGACAAACTCCCACATGTGCCCCAACTGGGGTTCACCTGGCAACCCCATCTGAGGCCAATGCTCGAGTACCTAGCTATTTTTAGCACCTGAGGCAGAGGCTTGGACCATCTGAACTCTCCTTAGTGCCCAGGGCAATGCTTGAACCAATTGAGCCACTGGTTGTGGGAGAGGAATAGGGAGAGAAGCAGATGGTTGCTTCTCCTGTGTGTCCTGACCAGGAATTGAACCTGGGACGTCCGTATGCTGGGCTGACACTTTATCCACTGAGCCGCTAGCCAGGGCTGTGTCTCTATGTTTAAAGTGGGTTTCTTGTAGACAATGTGTAGATGGTTCTTGTTTTTTGCATTTACTCTGAAAAAATCTTTTAATTGCTACATTTACACCCTTGATGTTCAAAGTGACTGTTGATACCAACTATATTTATTACTGTTTTCTTTTGTTTCTCCTGTCCTTTGTTTCTATTTTTGTCTTTCATTCTTTTTCTGCCCTTTTTTTTTTTTTTTTTTTTTTTTTTTGTAGCGAGAGAGAGGGACAAATAGGAACATACAGACAGGAAAGGAGAGAGATGAGAAGCATCAATTTATCAATTCTTTGTTGCAGCACCTTAGTTATTCATTGATTGCTTTCTCATATGTGCCTTGATGGGGGGGAGAGGACTACAGCAGAGCAAATGACCTCTTGCTCAAGCCAGCGACCTTGGGGTCAAGCCAATGACCTTGGGCTTCAAGCCAGCAACCTTTGGGCTCAAGCCAGCAATTGTGGGGTTATGTCTATGATCTCATGCTCAAGCCTGTGACCCCATGCTCAAGTTAGTGAGCCTGTGCTCAAGCTGGTGAGCCTGTGCTCAAACCAGATGAGCCCACACTCAAGCTGGTGACCTCGGGTTTTGAACCTGGGTCCTCTGCATCCCAGTCTTATGCTCTATTCACTGCGCCACCTCCTGGTCAGGCTGCCTTTTGTGTTTAATTAGGTATTTTATATCATTTGATTTTCTCTCCTTTCTTAGCATATTGATTATACTTTCTTTAAACCTTTTTAAGTGGTTACCCTAGAGTTTGCAATATATACTTACAGTTAATTTGAGTCCACTTTCAGATAACACTATACCACTTTACAGGTAATGCGAGCACACTGTAGTAGCAAAGTAATCCTAATTCCTCTCTTCTGTCCCTTTCATCATTACTGTCATTTATTTCACTTATAATCATCAATATATAATATATCCCTAAACATACATAATTGCATACATTGTTGTTATTTTGAAAAAGTGTTGTCTGTTAGATCAATTAAGAATAAGGAAATAAAATTTTAATTTTGCCTTCACATATTCCTTCTTTGATGCTCTTTGTTACTTTCTGTATATCCGAGTATCTGGCCTATATTGTTCCTTCTCTCTGAATAACTCCTTTTAACATTGCTTACAAGACAAGTCAACTGGTAACAGACTCCCTCCATTTTTGTTTGTCTGAGACAGTTTTTTTCCCTCCTTGAATGTTAATTTCTCAAGATATGACATTCTCGATTGGTGGTTTTAGTCTCTTAACACTTTAACTATTTACCTCTACTCTCATCTTGCTTGCAAGGTTTCTGAGGAGAAATCAGATGTGCATCTTACTTTTATTCCTGTACAGGTAAGGTATAGGTCAGGTACTGTTTCCCTCAGGCTTCTTTCAGAATATTCCCTTTATCTTTGACTTTCTGTAGTTTAAGATGATCATACTCTGTGTCGTTTTGTTTTTGTTTTGTTCTGTGTTTTTCCTGGATCTGCGGTTTGATGTATGGCATGAATTTGGAGAAATTCTCAGTCCCTATTGTTTTGAATATTTCTTCTGTTCCTTTCTTTCTTTTCCTTCTTATAGTCCCATTACATGTAACTACCTTTTGCAGTTACCTTACCTTGGATATTCTGTTTGGCTTACTTTTTGGCTTTCAAGAATTCTGTTGACATATCTAGCTTGGAGTTTCTTTCCTCAGCTGTGTCCAGTCTACTGATAAGCTCAAAAAAGTATTTTTTTCTTCCAACAGTTCATTTTGGTTCTTTCTTAGGGCTGCCCATCTGTTCTTGCGTGTTGTCTACTTTATCCATTAACGCCTATATGTTATTAACCATAGTTGTTTTAAATTCCCAATCTGATCATTCCAGCATCTCTGCCATGTCTGCTCTGGTGCTTGATCTGTGTCTTAAAATTGTTTTTATTGCCTTTCAATATTTCTTGTAATTTATTCTTTCTAGCTGGACATGATGTACTGGGTAAAATGACCTGCTGTAAATAGATCTTTAGTAATGTGGGGGTGAGGTGTGGGTGAAGGGGAAGTGTTCTATATTCCTATGATTAGGCCTCACTATTTTAGCAAGATGATCCCTCTGGACTTTGAACTTCACCAGAATTTCTCAGTTTTTTTCTAGCCCTTTAAGTAGGACAGGTTAGCTAGAGTGGATTGGAGTTAAGGATTTACCTTCTTCAGGTTAGTTAGGCTCCAGTAATGCCCCAGAAGTGTAACTAGCTTTCTCTGAGCACAGGTCTTCTTAAAAAGTACAGAAGAGTTCTCGCATATTTCACCATGTACACCCCACCCTTGCTGGAGCATTAAGCATGGAATCATGAGGGGATTCCCCCCCTAATATTGACTGTGGGAACCTGGTTGAGCCCCTGGAGGCAAACACTGCAGCATTGTGGGGGCTCCTCATGTCTGAGTTCCCAGGAATTTTTAACCCTGTGATTTGTCTGCATTGAGCCTTCACCAACTTGTCAATTTTTTACAGTTCAGTTTTTTCTATTATGGTCTTGGTTCCACATAATTTTTCATTTGTGAATTTCTGTCCCAATAATCTCTGACCCCTTGTGTTCACCTGTCCGTCTCTCCAATCTTGGGGCAGAGGTTTGCCTTGTGTTTTCTTCTCTCTTTTAGGGATCCAAGAAGAGTTATTTTTTTTAATTTGTTTGAAATTTTACTTATTATTAGGATGAAGTGGTGACATCCAAGCTCCTCACTTCACAAACTGAAGCCAGAAAACTTGTAAAAATAAAAAAAAATAAGAAAGAGATAAAAAGGATTCAAGAGGAAGTACCAAATATTGAGGTAGGCAGAGAAAATCAAACAAATAATTGGTGGGAGATCACAGAGAAACCCAAAGCAAGGCAACTGAACTATAAAAATAATCCAAAGAAACCTTTCTGAAATAAAAAAAAAAATTGTACTTATCAACATCAGTGCTTTTTTGAGGGGAGATAAATCAACATGTTTAAAACAAGGAAAAAAAGAATGAGCCAAGGATTTTATACCTAGCAAAGCTACCTTTTAAGTATAATGGGCACAGATAGTTATCAACATGCAAGTGTTCAGGGAGTATTGTTTCCATGAGCTCTTCCTGAGAAATCTAGTAGAGAATGGATAGTAGATGACCCAGGTAATGAGAAAGGCACCATCATAAGAACATGTGTATTAAGTAATAGCTGCTGTAGAAGTAGGACTAAGGGGGAAATAGGGTAGCATGTATTGGCTGTATGCTCTGATAGTGTAGATCAGGCGTCCCCAAACTATGGCCTGTGGGCCGCATGCGGCCCCCTGAGGCCATTTACCCCCCCCCCCCCCCCGCCACACTTCCAGAAGGGGCATCTCTTTCATTGGTGGTCAGTGAGAGGAGCACTGTATGTGGCGGCCCTCCAACGGTCTGAGGGACAGTGAACTGGCCCCCTGTGTAAAAAGTTTGGGGATCCCTGGTGTATAGATGGAGTAGGACTATTTTTTAATACAGGGAAAGCAGGGAGAGCATATGCAAACATTTAAAAATGTTTTTGATCACGTTGGTGGTGATATGAGTATTGTAAGTTTGAAACTGTTGCTGTGTAATGTCAGATAAAACAAGTAATATAATAATCTAATTCTGTCATCCCCTCTGCTTTTAAGAATCATGACTCAAAATGAAAGAAAGGAGGTTTTGAATCTATGGAGAAGTGGCTGAGTAAAAGCTCTCTAGTCTTGAATTTGAAGAGAAAGTATCCTGCATTTATGAGATGTTTTTATCTTTGAATCAGTAGTTTATTCCACTGAAAAGTCATAGAAACTATGTCTAATTTAGCAAAGAGCATCTTCAGCATCCAGATTGTGTTTTTTGAAATGCCACTTCTCTGTAAAATAAATTCAGGTTTTGGGGAGGAATGATTCCGGGGAAGGAAGTTTATAAAACGAAGCTGGAATTTCTTAGTTAACAAGGAAGCTATCAGAGATTCCTAAGGCTCATGCCAACAACTGACAGCCTCCTACTGGCCAAAGATGGGATGATTTGACCTTCAGTAATGGTAAGAATTGAAATCCATCATATATGTTTAATCTACAAGTTGATAATGATATTAAAAAGAATTGATCACCTTCAGAAAATTTTAGGGAACCAATTCATTATAGTGAAAACTGGGAAATTGCCTGACCTGTGGTGGCGCAGTGGATAAAGCGTCGACCTGGAAATGCTGAGGTTGCTGGTTCGAAACCCTGGGCTTGCCTGGTCAAGGCACATATGGGAGTTGATGCTTCTAGCTCCTCCCCCCTTCTCTCTCTCTGTCTCTCTCTCCTCTCTCTCCCTCTCTGTCTCTCTCTCTCCTCTCTAAAAATGAATAAATGAAATTAAAAAAAAAATAAAACTGGGAAATAAAGAGAAAGAATCGAGCACTGATCCTGATTTTTATGTGAACTGTTTTATCACTGGGTATCCAAATAGTAAATCAGAGGCAGAGGCTCTTATAAAAGTATTCCAGCTACAAAAGTAAAAAGAAGTGATAGAATACCACCATCTTGCCTTTTTGTTAGATGTAACTTCTGCTAATCTTTATTGCTACTTTTGTACAATTTAGAAAAAGGCAGCCTTTCTTCTTTACTGCTCCTGGCCAGTAAATAAAATCTAGTGTCGATTATGGGAAAGGTGCCTCTCTGCTGGTGGTCCCGTGCCGAGGACAGCCTGCACACCTTGATGAAGTGGTCTTGAGTCTCTGTGTTGGTTCAGGCTCATCTCTGTTCAGTGTTATTAGGAAAGGGTTTGTTTGTTTGTTTGTTTTTACCCTGCAAGCACTGTTGTATTCTTTGAGGAATTTTATTTCAGTGCAAAATATCAATCCAATGGGATAGAGAAAGTGCTATTCTAGCTACTATTTCTCCCACTCATTTTAGCATGAAGGATGCCTGAGATAGAATCAAGTTCTTCCTGGGACACTGTGTAGGATTAGGAATGGCCGAGAGGGCTGGCTGGCTGCAGAGGCAGGACGCTCCGTGGTGTTATACCCCTGTGGTAGCTAGCACAGTTTGTGCCCAATCGTGGCCAGGTCCAGAACTTGATTCACCATAATTCATCAGGTTCAGAGGTATAGACCCACATTAGCAAAAGTTCAAAAGATTATGATATAAATCAGAATGTTAGTTTATTAATTTTTCCATAATTCGTAACTGCTAAATAAACAGGAGCCCTCATTGTTAGCTCTATTGTCTCCCAACTAGGCAAGTACCTCTGAAGCCAGAAGGTTGTATGGTTTGCAGAGGGAGGTGGATGATCCTAATGGTTGGTGACATTCTCATCACATTCTGATCTACCCGTCTTCACTCCAGGGAGGTCCTGCCAGCTGGACCAAAACACTTGTGTCAGCCGTGTCAGCGTTGTGCAGCGCAGGCTCTTACACATTCTTGCTTTCTAGCGTGTCTTTTCCCAGGCTCCACGTGGGGAAAAAGGGAGCGCCTTCCCCGTCAGCCAGAGCATCTGGGTCAACCCTAGTGATCAGTGGCGTGACAATTGAAGCAGCCAGCACACCTCACATGCAGAGAGCTTCGGATAAATGAATCTAACAAGCATGGAGCACCTTCCATGGACGTGGACCCAAGGAGGAGTCAGCACTGATCCTGGTCTTTGGTCGCTTACAGCCTGGTAGGGCCAGATTGAAGCATTCTTCGCCCACTTCTACTAGTGACTTGAATCAGAGAAAGCATCAAAGTAAACATTGGCTTGGACTCTTCTGAGCTGTTAAAAATTCAGATTACTATGTCTCTGTCTAAAGTTTTATTGGATTGCTTTTTTTTTTTTTTTTTGTATTACAGGACTGAACCATACCTGAACCCAATCCATAAATTTTATGAGGTGGGATTGGAGCTATTGGATCCTACTGGATGCTGCTCTGTCAGGTAGAATCCTGCTGTGAGGTCATATATTTAGAGAAATGGCAGTAACTTTATTTGAGGTGGCAAAGAACTGAGAAATGGGATTGCATCTCTTCACCCTGCCTTTGAGGCGGGGGGTCTGCGGGGTTGCATCTGGCTAGTTTGTTTGTCTATGTTCTGAATCCCACGTAGAACATGAAACTGTTGCTGCTGCCCAGGTTCCTGGCCGCCCTGCTGTGGGCTCTGGTGATCGGGAGCCCTGCTGTGCTTGGACATCGGCCACCAGCCCCTGCAGCATCTACTGCAGGCCTGCCACCAGGGCTGGAGACTAGTCTCTGAAGTTAAAGATGTCTTCCCATTCTGGGAATTTGAACTCATCTTTAGAGCTCAAATGAGGGCGTGGTGATGGTCACGAAAGAATGATGGAGAGTTGGATGCTCAAGAGGAAGACTTAAAGGACTCATCCCTGAAATATATTGGGCCTGAAGTTGAGACAGTTATGTGTATTTTGGATTTAAAAGGGTTTTGTGAAGGACCCCCGCCCCTCCACACACAAGTTTTTGTTTTAATTTTATGGCGGGGTGAGAAATCCCAACACAACACGGAACTGGGGCATGAAAAACAGCAAGTGAAACTGATTTCCGAAGCCCATAAATAAAAATGAAACTCATTCCATTGTTCAAATTGAGTTGAAAGGCACAATCTACCCCAATGCTGATAAATGGAAGAGTGGGAAACACCTAAGAGTAAGTTCTTAACATTTCAGTAAAGCCAGATAATGGGTGTAAGATAACAGAAATTTTCAGAAAAAGGGACATTTCATTCTTTCAGACTTGACCAAGGAGGCATATTACCGTATCTACTTTATGGGGGGGGGGGGGACGCACACTTTCCAAAAAGAAGGACAATGCACCGTATGTTTAAACAGTGCCCAGTGAGCGTTTTCCTAGAAAGGTAAAGGAATGACGAGCAAGGCTAAGGTTGCAGCCACGTTAGGCAGGAGATTTCCAGACTTCTGGAATTTGGGGGATTGCCAGCCTTTTACCAGCCTCGCCTAAGAAGCATGTTGGTACTTCCCTCTTCTTTGACGCTGTTTATCCATGTTCCAACAGATGAGAGAAGACAGCGTGAGTGCCAACAGTGACAGCTCTGTTGCAAGGAAAAGGGGTGACGAAGAGTGCCTGCAATCTGAGTGGTGGGATCTTTGTGCTCTGGGGCTCCTCAGTGGGGTTTGGGCCACTCTCTGCTTCCCACTCCACAGTGATTTCCAGCCCCACCTTCTCAGCTGTGTCAATTTAGCCCATTCTCTTCTCAGCTAAATTCCTGGGTTTTTTAAGATTTTTGTGTGTAGTTTTTTGTTTTGTTTTTTTTTTTTTTTTTTTTTTTCTGATCCATTATCAATCTCTTCTGGGACCTGCTTGCGACAAGGGCAAGTATGCAACCTGGTTGGTCCAAATTAAGAACATAGTCACTAGTCATGAAACTAGAGGGAAGCCAGTGGACTGATAAGGGAATCAAAGCCAGGCACGGACTTAGCATCTTTAACATGGAACTAAAAACTCACTTGTCATTTGTTTAGTAAACATGTCAACCACTTGTCTTGTCTTACTTATTCTGCCAGGAATTGTACATGATTTAAAGATAAATTCGACCTGGGCTCCACCCTCAGTGATCCCACAGCAAGTGGCAGAGTCTTTACTTCCTTGCTTGATTTTCATCAGCACTCCTAGGCCACCCCAAGTTACAGTCAATCTAGATAAAAATGATGACATGTTTGCTTTGCAAATATGGCTTCCAGGCAAGTTCTCTAAGCCCCTTCCAACTGGATTGCTCTCTAAATCTATCTTAAATAGATACTCTGAAGCTATCACAGCCTCCTGAGTAATCACAGGAAACGCACTCTGGCAACTCAAAGGCCACCTAATCAGACCATCTCTTCATCCATCTCTTTATCCCTGCATAATTCGAGGTTTAGACTAAGGCTAAGAAGAGGGTCGAGTCCCTCCCACTTGTTTGTGTGAACTTCTGGCAGCGCCCTGCTGCCTTTTTGTACACCGAGGAGACACCAGTCCTTTGTTGGAGATGATGAAGTCTCTTCCACTGCCTCCTCTGTCCTTTAGCTTCAAGAATCGACTCCATGGCAACTTGGCCAACCTGATTTCAGACACACCCAATGCAGACTCCTGGAATTGATCTCTCTTGATTGGTGTCCTTGGATCAATAAAGACTGTGACTGTGAAGAGCTTCCCCTGTGGTGAGAATTTGACTAATTAAATTACCGCAATGGGAGGAACTTTATTGCTAGATAAAGCAAAATACATCAGTGAACTGGGGAGGAATCTGCCCTGAAAATTGGAGTCCAGGAGGTAAAGGCAGCATGTTTGCAGCACTGTGTAAGGCAGAGGCACCGTACAGGGGATCTGAGTGCTCTGAGCACAGGAAAGAGGTTCCCTGCTGTGTGGAGGGGAAATTCCACTGGATAGAGCCCTCCCACACCATTCTGCTTCCCTGTCCTGATTTCAGGTTCATCAGGGAATCTTCTGATGCATAACTCAGCTTCCTCTCTTAAACACTTTGGTATTGGGAAGGGGGTCACCTAGATAGAGAACACGAGAAGTCCAAGCCCTAGAAAGGGAATTTCTCAACTCCTCCATATAAATTATGATTTATTAGTCAATTGTATGTTAATTTGACAAGAAGAAGGTCATTGCTGAGACCATCTGATTTGTGAGGCTGAGAATCAATCTCTGGAACATGTTGCCTTGAAGTGCTGGAGAACCCCTCTCCTGTGACTGCCTCCCCACCCCCATATTTCAGCACACTTTTCATTAAAGAATAAGACCTTCCATCAGACTTTGTGCTATTACATTGTGGGATTTATTTATTTATTTTTTGTATTTTTCTGAAGCTGGAAACGGGGAGGCAGTCAGACTCCCGCATGCGCCCGAGTGGGATCCACCCAGCATGCCCACCAGGGGGCGATACTCTGCCCATCTGGGGCGTTGCTCTGTTGCAACCAGAGCCATTCTAGCGCCTGAGGCAGAGGCCATGGAGCCATCCTCAGTGCCCGGGCCAACTTTTCTCCAATGAAGCCTTGGCTGCAGGAGGGGAAGAAAGAGACAGAGAGGAAGGAGAGGGGGAGGGGTGGAGAAGCAGATGGGCGCTTCTCCTGTGTGCCCTGGCCAGGAATCGAACCTGGGGCTCCTACACGCCAGGCCGACACTCTACCACTGAGCCAACCGGCCAGGACCACATTGTGGGTTTTAAAGATTTTATGTCTTTCTCCTTATGACCATCATATGATAGAACAATAATTTTCCAAAAGGAAGTAGGGTAGAGAGAGTAGGATTATGCAAATTAACAGGGGTATTAAGAAACAAAAGAGGACCTACAGGCCCTCTTAAATCAAACTTGGGCAGTTCTGATTTGCTGGTGTAGATTTGAATAGCACCTCTCCGACCAATGAATGCTCCCCAACAATACATCCTACAAAAGGGGGAAAGAGAAAGAGAGCAATTCACCATTGAAATTAGACTCTCCTCCTCGTTGAATAACCCTGACATGGAAGAGGGATAAACCCAGAAAGAAAAAATTTGAAAAGTTTACTTCAGGTTGAGAATTTCTAATTCCACCACTTTTGTGTGTGTGTGTTGTTGTTTGATAGACATGACAGCATCTCCTCATTATTATGGAAAATATAGGGTTGGTGGTAATTACTATCTGAATATGAATGGGAGCAGGAGTGGGCATAGCCTGCACTGGCCTTTCTTTGACAAGGTATAACTTTCTTCTGAATTTCTGTGTTAATTAATGCTTATTTAAAAACCACTTTAATTGGTAGTAAACACCTCAACTTTTTGTACTCATTAAAATGCAGCCATTGATGTGTGATGGTTTTTTTTTAAAGCTTAATTAACTTTCCTTCTGTATATATAACCTATAATAATGACAAACATATTGGGAAAAAATTACCCCTGCTTTTTCCCCTCTTCCTCCCTACCCCCATTATAAAGACATTTTTAGCTGTGGCTGTCTCACTTTGTTAGGACCAGATGCCATTAATTTGGCATTTTGGAGATGAGTAAGTGGCAGGAAATCAAGGCTTTTTGATACATCGGTCATTTCTAAACCAAATAATTCATTTTTCTGTGGGAGACACAGTAAATTTTTATTTAAAATAAAAAGTTTAAAGAAACCAGTACCCTAGATGATGCAAGACTGGTTTTGAGTATCTTTGTGGAAGACATCCAATTCTTAAGATGTTCTTGGAAATCTTGTTTTTTGGAGTGGTTATAATTGTGTGGGATGTGAGTAATGCATCCTTCCCTTTTCATTAGGAGAGATAATGACTAATGACTATAAAGTAAGATAGCTAGCTTAGAGAAAATTTGAAAAATAGGAAACAATTTTTTTTTTTAATTCAGTGAAAGGAGGGGAGGCAGAGAAAGACTCCTGCATGTGCCCTGACTGGGATCCACCCAGAAAGCCCACCAGGGGACGATGCTCTGCCCATCTGGGCCGTTACTTTGTTGCTCAGCAACCAAGTCCTTCCTAGCACCTGAGGTGGAGGCCGTGGAGCCATCCTCAGCAACCGAGGCCAACTTTCTCCAATTGAGCCATGACTGCAGGCGGGGGAGAGAGAGAGAAGCAAGAGGGGGAGGGGTAGAGAAGCAGATGAACACTTCTTTTGTGTGCCCTGACTGGGAATTGAACCTGGGATATCCACATGCCAGGACAGCTATTCTACCACTGAACCAAATGCCAGGGCCTGAAACAATTCTTAACAGTCTCACTACCCTAACACAACAACAATTATTTTTATTTTTCATAATCCTCTTGCATTTTTTGTCCATAGTAAGGAGTCAGCAGATGTAGAAGGAAATAGACCAGGACACCATTAAGAGGAGGAATTGATCTTGTGGTCTAACAGCCATTGGATAGGAGAGTTGGGTTTTATCAAGGCAGGGGTGGGGAGGAAATAACAGCTACAGAGCCAGTGGGGAATTTTCAGTCACTTAGAGTCCCTAACAGTGCTTCCTTTTGGTCAACAGGGAGACCAAGTCTCATCATTTGATAAGATTCTGATTTATTTTTTCCTTCAAGTTACATTACTCATCTCCGTTGCAATCTCAGATTCATTGGTGAGAACTGCTATGAGAGTGTTGTGATTTTGTCTTTGTGGTTGAATTTCAATCTTTTTTTTTTTTTTTTTTGAGCAAGTGGCTGACTATGGAAACATTTAGGACTGAAGAGAACACAGAGAATGACTGTGGAGACAACACATATTCAGAGAATTACCAATAGGCTTTGGATATTGCTTGTTAGTCTAGATCCTGTCCCACCTGATGTCAGCCAGAACAGTTCCATCCCCAGCCCAAGAAGAAGGGAGCTTGATATCAGTAAATTTACACAACACATTGTTCCTCCTTTTGAGTTACTGAGGTTTAATCTCTGGTATCTAGAATAACATTATTAGGGAAAGGAATTTTAAGAATCTTATTTTAACACAGTTTTAAACAAACAAGAGGAAAAAGATAGTTATGAAAAAAAGGAACAAAAGATAAGGGTATGGAAGTCCGTGGCTCCTGTGTTCTGGGGACTTGATCTGGAGGTCATGGACAAAACTACCCATGCCTAGCTCTCTGCTGCTTGATCTAAGATTCCCAGAAACCTGTCTTCTTTGTGATGTCATTTGCTCCAGAATAATCCTGTGGGAGTCCCAACTTGAGATTTCCTGTCAATATGGAAGTTCAGGATGTGGATGTATGATTTCTTGGGAATCATGAATGCAATAGGGGTGATTCCTTAGAATTTCACTATAGTGTTTGTAATTTATGAAACTTGATTAAGATACCTTCCAAGAGGTATACCTTAGGTTTAAGAACCATCAACAGAGAAAGTAGATAAGGCAATTGTGACATCCATGCAGGGAGATCACAGGAACCCTGGAAGGTAAGGTAGCTAATAATTTCAGAGATCAAGATGGCTTCATTTTTCGGGACTGGAATTTTGACACTCAGTTTTGACATAAAAGATCTGAAAGCTGCTAAGAAATCTTGTCTAATATTTATGCTATTAATAGCCATCCTTGATCAAATTTTAACCCTTATATTTGACATTATTTTGATAATCAAATATGTACATTGATAGAGACTAAGGAGTCCCAGAATATATGTTCCATGGACAATCCCTAACTATTCAGCAAAGTTTTGTTTTATTACTAGGGGTTGGGAAATCCTTTGCTAGATTATGCACATCTAATCTTGACCAAGAGTAAAGTTATAAGCCCATTGACCTTGGGGGTGATTTCTATCCCCACCTGTATTAAAAGAAACCAACATTGTTAGGAGTATTTTCCAGTGAGAGGGATGTGTTTAAGGAGGGGCAGTGGAGGAGAGGAAAGAGAGCTTGAAGGTGTAGGAGGAGTAGCAGAGCAGGATGAAGGAGAAAGTCAAGGTTCAGGGAACCAGAGGGAGGCCAATATGTAATTGTGTTAGGAGAGAGGAGGGGGGAGTTTACATTTGGATTTTAGATCGTTCAGAGTTTTATTAGCCTTTCCTAAGGAGTCCTTAAAGGAAGCAATTTCAGAATTCTCCTACTTTTCAGAAGCCTCTTTTTGCCAGTAAAGAATAATATAATGACCATTGAGTGTTTGGAATTTGAACCCTTTGGTCCTAAAGTGCCGTGCAGATGGGTTACTTTACTCATACCCCTAGTTTACTAGAGTAGCCACTGAAGCTCTACATTGGTCTTGGTAAGAGTCCATCAGAGCTCCCAATAGTTGGTGCAGCTGGCCCCATGTCTGTACAGGTAAGAAGCTGGACAGAGAACTGGAGGCTCAGTGAATGACTGGTGACTCCCTTCGAGTCTCAGCACTCTATCTTTGTAGCCAACTTATTGTTGAGAGTCTCAACTTGTGAAATAAATTGAACAAAAGGTTTCCACCTACTAGTAGAGGGAAGAACAAAAGTTTGAGTGGTTGGTTCTTCAACACATAGGAAGCCAAGTACTAGTCAGGAGCAGGACTTAGCTCAGCAACCCAGTCCCTGGGATTCCCAGGAAAGACTAAGGAGTCTCCTGCATTCTTTGTCCCATCGGAGTGGCCTGGGCTGAGGAGAAGTGGGTCCAAGCAGTGATTAGAGTTTTGGCATAAAAACTCTGCCTCTGTTTAGAATGCTGCAGCAGAAGGCTGATGAGGGTTCTGCTTGTGGAAAGATGGGTAGTATTTCTGTAGAGCTTTTGCAGGAATATTCAGCAGAGGCTCAGTTAAGTTTTGGGAATAGTTGGTCAAAGACAATTCTCGGAGTGCGAGGCTTCATTGTGGTTTTGCAGCATTGGCTGGGCAAGTCAAGTTTATCAAAAGGGGTGGAGAAAACAGTTACAGTCTAAGGTCAAGGGAGAATCACAGTGAAAACTTTTCAGTCCCTTAAGATATTTTATACAAAGGCGCTTACTGCAGTGACAAAAGAAATAACTAGTGTGATGGGTGAGCAGTGAGTAAAGGGGAAGACTCTTCCAAATGGCCCTCTGTGCACTTGGTGGTTGTTGACTCTTTCTCCCTGAAGACTCACTCCCACATCTACCCGACTCGCCCCACAGATCTACCATAGCAGCAGGGAGAAGTGACTTTGTAACCAAGCAGCCATAGACAGCAGTATGATGCAGAGTTCCAAAAAAGATGTTAGAGGCTGAATGTTTGTGCCCTCCTAAAATCAAGATGTTGAAATTGGAACCCCCAGTGTGATGGTATGAGGGGGTGGGCCCTTGGGAAGTGATTAGGTCATGAGGGGTTATGAATGGGTTAGTGGCCCTGGCCGGTTGGCTCAGTGGTAGAGCGTCGGCCTGGTGTGCAGGGGTCCCGGGTTCGATTCCTGGCCAGGGCACACAGGGGAAGCGCCCATCTGCTTCTCCACCCCTCCCCCTCTCCTTCCTCTCTGTCTCTCTCTTCCCCTCCCCCAGCGAGGCTCCATTGGAGCAAGGATGGCCCGGGCGCTGGGGATGGCTCCTTGGCCTCTGCCCCAGGCGTTGGAGTGGCTCTGGTCGCGGCAGAGCGACGCCCTGGTGGGGCAGAGCATCGCCCCCTGGTGGGCAGAGCAACACCCCCTGGTGGGCGTGCCGGGTGGATCCCAGTCAGGCGCATGCGGGAGTCTGTCTGACTGTCTCTCCCCGTTTCCAGCTTCAGAAAAATACAAAAAAAAAAAATAATAAAAAAAATAAATGGGTTAGTGCTCTTATAAGAAGAGACATGGGAGAGCCTGCCTCTCTCTTTGCTGTCCACCAGGTGAGGGTATGAGGAGACATCTGCAGACCAGGAAGTGGACCCTCATCAGATCTGCCACTGCATTGATTTTAGATTTCCCAGCTCCTAGGACTATGAGGAACAAATATTTGTTCTCTAAGTCATGCAGCCTATGTAATTTTGTTATAGCAGTTTGACCTGGCTTTTCCAGAATTCTAGAGTAATGGTTAGGAACAGAAAGAGCCTGAGCCCTTGCTGCCTGAATCCACACAGACTAATAATGCAGTCTCACTTGAAATGACCACTGAGTCTCCATTGTTTGCTCTTATCATGGGGCCTTGTGAGAGTGTGCTCTCGTAGCATGAGAAATATCCAGACAGGTGTAGGCCTTGTTCAGGAGCCAATGTATAAAAGGGTAATTTCCATGACCTCTCAGCTTGGAGTACAAGAATCTGAACACAAATATCCCTTGGGCATGCCCAGTCCAGAGGCCCCTGCTTTCAATGTCTGAAGCAATGTCTTTAGGTGAGGCCTTTATAAAGTCAAAGAGAAAGAATAGCTATGTGTGATTTGGTTTTGATGTTCATCTCCTACCCTTCCTCTGATCTTGTCGTTGCTTTCTCTGGTTTTGCATTATCCATGGATCTCCTCCGAACATCCCAGTCTCTGCCTGAAGCTGAGCCTCCCCAGGCTGGCTGCCTCAGGGTGAGATCCAACTTGGGAAGATCCTTAGCTGGGCTGTGAGACCTCAGCTGTCCTGAAACTCTTTCACCATCATTAGATCTCCAGATTATTAAATCCCACATCTTCATGTTCCTTATTCTGGTAACTTCCAGAATATGGGTGCTGAGGAGATATTGTTTTTCTTTCTAGCTTGCTTTTAGTATTTAGCCTGAAAGTATATAATTCTTTCAAACTGGATAGTTTGGCCAGGTATAAAATTTAAGCTGGAACCATTTCACTCAGCATTTTAAATGCAATTTTCCTGAATTTTATTTCTATTTCTGACCTTTTGGGCAACCCTTTATTTCTATTTAAAAGCTTTGGAATCTTTTCTTAATTTACATTATTCTGAATTTCCCAGTTGGGTCCCCTTTTCTCAGTTTCCCAACGGTGAGCCATTGGTCGGACCTTTTGATCTGGAAGCTCACATCCTTCAGCCTAGAAATATTGTATTATTTCTTAATATATTGTATTATTTCTTAATATAATAAATTTTGTATTTTTTGCTGTCTTTTTAGAAATTCTTATTAGCTAAGTTTGGGCCTTTTTGAGTGATTTAAATGTTTATTCTTTTCTAGTTTCTTTTTGTTCTTTCTTGGAAATTTCTCCAATTTAATCTTATTGGAGTTTTCTTTCAGCACTCACCTTTTTAATTTTCAAGAATCTTTCCTGTTCTTTGAAAATACCTATTTTATAGCATCCTATTCTTATTTTATTAATGATAAATATTTATCTCTCTAAGGAGAGGGGAATTATAGTTTTTGTTTTTTCTGTTTCCAGAATGATGCTGTGTTCTGGATATTTGGTGCTGTGTGTCACTCCCCCTGTGTAACAAATTTGTAATGAACTACAAATCAGTTCCACATTGGAGGAGAGAGAAGAAGATAAAGAAGTCTTCATTTTGTTCCTAGGAGCTTTAATCTATTTGGATGTCCTAGTAGCAGTATCTTGTGTTTTTTGTAAGACTCATCTTGAGATTTTCCAGACCAAAACTGGCCTTTGAGATCACTCTATTCCTAAAGATTCATGAAACTTGACACCATCCCAGACTCCTTCCAGCCAACTCTGAGATGACTTAGACATTAGAGCAGATCTCATGCCTGTTTGGATGGTTGGACTCTGGGGACAGTCACAGACTGCAACGTGGGGTATAGCTCTTTCCCAAATGTGGCCCACACTCTGGATGTGTTTGCACAAACCTGAAGAATCCATCCCCTTCCTCCCAGCCATGCTGAATGAAGAATTTCTGAATTTCAAATTAGTTAACCTGAGGATAGTCTTACATTACCAAAAGGTGTTATACATAATTTAACAATGAGGCTCTGAATAGTGTTATCATAAATAGTATTTTATTTAGTTAATAATATATCAACTGAAACATATAAAAATAAAACATCTCTTCAACAGAGCCATTGTATTGAACAATTAATGACCATTGTCTAGGATTGCATTATAAGGTACAGATGGTTGAGCCCAAATTTTCTTACCCCAGTACATACCCTGGACTAATTAAAACCACTGAAATTCTGTTGTAAATTTATTTGTTTAAAATAAAAATTTTCCTCTTCTTTAAATTAATATATATTTATTAAAGAGAACTTGAAAACTGTAGGCACTTTCCCAAAGAAGAAATAAAAATCTCTATAACCTACGACTCAGAGATAACCACTGGTATCTTTTTAAAATATACTGCTCACAGAAATTAGGGGATATTTTATTGCTTCATATTCATTTTGAAATATCCTTTAACTGTTGTGAGCAGTACATTTTCTTCTAATGTTTTTATGCATGTTATGTATTGTTAAGTAAAGCTGAGATTATTCTGTCTAGAAAGTCTGTATGTTTTTATTCACCTAAATTATATTTCTGTATCTTACTAAATGTTCTTTAAGAACACCATTTATTCTGTTCCATGGGTGTCCCTGATTTTGTTTGTTTCTAATGATTCCTCTGTTGCTGATCACTTAGCCTTTTTAAAATTTTTGCTGTTACAAGTGATGCCACAGTCTCCTTTCCTGGATCCTGTCTTTGGGAAACAGTCTGAAATTCATGCAAAATCTTTATCGTTAGATCATGTTGGAAATTAAGATGGAGACTTTGCTATATATTTGCTTAACTAGTATTTGGAGTAAGGTCCCATGTTGCTCTGGCTTTAATGGGACTGGTTTTTTGAAAAGTGCAGCATCAGAAACCCCAGCTGCAACCCGGGGAGTATTCTGCCTCGCTCACTTGAACTCGGTGGAAGGGATGTGATGCCCGCGGCTGAGCCTGAGGACCGCGTCGGCGCATAGCACAGAGAAGTAGAGAACAGTTAGGAGTGGCGGCTGGGGGCTCACTTAGGTGGAGTCTGTGTTTCTGGTGGCTTAGTTAAGGACAGATCCCACAGGCCAAATGTATTAGCACAGGTTCCCAGGAAGGGATCCACTGTCCATCTCTGTCCCTGCGGCCCCTCTCTCCTGAGCCCTCTGCCCTCTCTGTCTTGACCTCATTTCTTACTGGCTGTTTTGCTCTTCCACCCACTGTGTTTGACCCTGTCACTTCTGGGAATCTGGTCAGCACTCCAGACTGGGCTGAAGAGAGGGAACAAGTGTTTTATCACAGCCGACAGAACTCACTCTTTACCGTGTTAGTAAGGATAAGCCAGGCAATGCGAGGGCAACGAGTTGCACGACGTCTTAGTGCCTGTACCCAGTCAAGTTTATTGCTCACTCAGGTAGCGTCACCCAGTGGGGTGGCACTCAGTGATCCGGTCAGCTTGGATTTCGTGGCACCTTGATCTTAAGACATGATTTGAGGATGGCCCTGGCAGGTGACGAGTGTGCAGGTGATTGAGCATCATCTCTTATGTGCTTTCCCCTGGAAGTGACACACAGTTACAGCCTTTGGGCTCAAACCAAGAATGTGATCTCTCCTAATTGCCTGGGGTCTGGGAAGTATGATTGTCTAGGGAGGAAGGAGCGCTGGAAATATTAGTGCGCATGATGACATCTACCTGAATTACAAAAACAAACAAAAAACAACAACAAAACAATCTTTAAATGTACTCCAAACACAGGGATAGAGAAAAGCATCTTTATTAAACATGTGCAAGCAGCAGCAATGGTGACTTACGAATGCATCCAATATATAGGCTCTATGTTTCAAACAGGATTTGTTGTTTACAGATATCTGATGCTCTGCACCCCATGGTGAAAACAATCGCATTAAATGAACCTTGATTTCATGATGAAGCTCAAGACCAGCCAGGAATCCACCTGTTTTCAGATACAAATCACATCACTTAAAGGAGGAGTGTTAGGATTTAGCTAATTGCGAAGGGATGGTAAGCAGGCTCCGCGTTGTGTGCCGTGACTGCCTGACTTTCGCAAACTCTTGGAACTCGACTGCTGTGTTGAGCAGGACTGGGCAGCAGCATCTAAGCTCAGGGGAGAAGAACGCAGTAACTCATTCATTCAGCCGATTTTACAAAATACACACTATGTAGCAGGCACGGTACCAGTGCTGATGCCTGCAGCTCACGTGGAGCTTGCAGTGTTAGTGTCACTTAGCGACGCCTGCCTGTGATGGGATGCCTGCGTGCACACGCAAGTGTGTGCATCCATGTGGTGGGCGAGGAAAATGGAGGCACATTATTTTCTTCCTACTTCCATCTCTGAGCTAATGTGACTATTCAGTTAGTGCCAGATTAATTCAAGCCGTTGAAGTAATCACTAATTGGCTGTCTCTCATGCGCACTCCCATAAGAAGAATGTAGGTTCTGAAGTATTTTTACCCTCATCAGAGTGAGTCCTGCAGAACTAACCATATGCTTCATCCCCGTGACATGTGTTTTCAAGGCAGCTAAAGGTATAAATGGAATACCGTCTCCTTTTAAGTTTCTCTTTCCCCAGCTCATCCCTGGGGCTGCTATGCAACACTTTGCTGATTCTTCTTAGGTCCCAGATTCCATTCCCTTACGCCGAATTTTCTGTTTTCTTAAAAAGCTTAAGCTAGCAAATGGGAATGGTATTAATTCTCCTCTTTCATTCCTCTACAGGTATATGTTTTTTGTTTTTTTAATCCACCCAGGATGGAGCAGGAGGAATGCCACCTTCTCCCTTCAGTTGCTTCAGCAGAAGTGATGTCACGACACAGATCTTCAGAGGGGAGGGGCTCATTCTTAGCTGGGGCGCTGGGATGGTTTCTTCACAGAGGCTGCTGTACCATGGAGCGCAAGTGAATGGTGAACAGCACAGAGAGCCTCAGCAGGACCGGTGTAGTCAACTCGCTGGTTTCTGGGCTGCTTGTGCTCGTCGGCATGCCTCTCGTGGCTCCCCAGGCCCCCTCGTCCCCACGGGCACTGCTTCTCATGGTTTGCGGGGGGGGGGGGGGGCAGCATCTCCAGGACCGTGCCCGCCTAGAGTGGGAAAGGGCTGTATGGTGACACTGGCTATTGCCAAAATGAAAAAGAAAGTAGAAAAAGAATTTATTTCTAAAGAAAAATGGGAAATGCATTGTTACACATTTTCTTTCTTCTTCATTATCTGTCTATATAATAAATATGGTAAATCTCGGAACATTATGTATAATGATATATATAAACCGATGTGGAGCTAGACGCTAAGACACCATGCCTATCTGCTTAAAAGACATTTCAGACCCACTGTGGGAAACTTTTCTGAAGCTGTGTCATTGGTGTAAGGACAATGACACTTTTGTTCCCTGAGTAGTCATTTTCTGAGTCGCCAGTTGCATAAGGAAGAAATCATTTTGAATAAGAAAATTCTGAGTAATGATATGACCACTTATATGATCAGCGTCCACTCAAACCTCCCCTCTGTTTAACACTAGAGTTTTAACCCTGGCCTCTGGGTCAGTATCTTCAAAACACTTTGGGCTTTCAGTCCATCTCAGCTAATTTCAGAGTGTGGGGAGCATGGATGACACTAATGAAAATCAAATAGAAATGGATGGCAAATGAAGTTGGAAATCTTGCAGAAGATCCAAGTTTTCATAAAGTTGTTGATAGTGACATGGAGAGCTGTCTTAGCCACAGGCAAAGCCTCTGACGGCAGGTGATTCGGCAGAGGTGGATTAATTAAAAATGGGAGAAGAGACCATTGAAATGGTCACAATAGAGGTGTTTTAAAAGCCAGTTATTTGAACCCTAAGAACACTGATGTAATACCCGAGTATTAAAAAGCAATCTGCTTTAACATCTTACATCATGCCAGAAACGAAGTGAAAAATGTCCGAGTCTACAGAACTTTAGAAAAGAGTCCAGCCACCTAGCATTAGAAATGGAGCCCCGAAGAGGCTGAAAATGTTGTCTAAGGCCACACTGCTGGTGCTGGAGCAGGACTTGACCTCGGATCCACCCACTTTGCCAGTTCTTCTGGTCACTGCAGAGACAGGGGCGTTGGACTTCTCTCCTCTCCCACCCATGAGCAAACCCTCTGCCCCTCCTCCAGAACGTCCCCGGAATCTGACTTCTTCTCATCCCCACCATCCTGTCCTCCAAGTCCCTCACCTGGACTGTTGCATCACTCTCCCAGGGGGCTCCCACTCCCACGCTTGTGCCTGTATTGTCTATTCCCCACGTCGTCATTGGGATCCTTGTCAAACAGCCTACACCTTATGCCCGTCCTGCTCAAACCTTCCAGCACCTTCTCCCTCAAAATAAACTCCCAAGTCATCTCTAAGGTTATGTGGCCCAGCCAACTCTTGTTCCTGGTGACCTCCCTGCAGTCATCCATTCCACGCTCCTCCTGGCGCTGTGCCTGGCGTCTCTGCAGCCCCCCATCTCCCTAAGCACATGCCCTGCTCAAGGTCTTATGCGTCTGTCCCCTCTGGCTCTGGCCCCAGAAGTCACACTTCCTTCTGGTTTGTTTCACATGACCAGGGCCTCTGTTCAAAGAGAACCCCAACTTATCCTCTTTTCCTACTTAATTTTTCTTTGTAAGAAAAATATCCAAAACCTGACACATGTATTTGTACGTTTATTCTCCACTTTCCCACATCAGAATAGAAGTTGTTCTCACTGTATGTTTTCAGTGTGTTCATCAGGCATCGGTATCTGTTCTTGGCAGGTCCTGTTAGAACACTAGCGCTGTTAGTAGAGCTAAGTAAGTCATTACTGAATAACGTAGAGATAAATAACATTAACAATGAAATGGGTAAGATATATTATCGATGTTAGGGTATCATGTAAAAAATTATTTTAAGAGTCAGAATGTCTTGTCAAATTTCCTCCCTAAATTCACTTCCTCCTGCCATGCATTTCTCTGTCCTTTGTCCCACCCCCCGTGTTCCTTGCCAGAGTGAAGCCTCACGCAGGGGCCCCAGGACCAGACGCTAGTTCGGCCTCTGCTTCTTGCTCAGTCTCTTGGGGATGTGATGGGGCAGAGTCACTCACTCAGAGTTTCAGGATCACAGGCTTCCAAGGGCGCTGCGAGTGTTGCTCACCGAGCGCCACTCGGTTGGGAAGAACTTCCTTACATGGATGAAGGACATTTAAAAAAAGCTTAGGATTTAGGCAGCTCTCTCTAATGCAGTTTCTGGGTGTCTGGCCCCTCTGTACTCCTATATTTTGGCCAGAGGAAGGAGGGAAATTGTACCTAAGTGGTCAGACTTGCAGTGAGAGTAGAGGTTGAAATTCCTGATCAACATCACTTTCTTGAATGCTTTCCTTTTACTGGTGGGCATGGGGTCGGGAAACTGGAGAGTTGGGCAGAGGGGGGAAGCTTCCGTGTTAAGGTGCATGTTCTCTTTGGGAACATTAATTTTTAAAGTTTGGGAAACATTTAAGGACAGTTATTATTATTATTATTGTTATTGTTATCAGTTAGCACGGAGAAGGGAACTTCGGAGGGCAGGTGAGGCGAGGAGACGGTGCTCACCGGAGAGCAGGAGCAGTGTTCCAGGGCGGGGATGGGGGGCCAGGCATCGGGAAGGGCTGTGTGACTTGACACACTGGGAGGGCCCAGGCGGTGTCACCCCAGAGCAGCCACCTCACTGGGAACAGCTGGGTCGCTCTCCACTCAGGGCGTGTAGGAGTCCAGGAGCAAGTGGTAGATGACCCGAGGTGACTTCTTTGGCTTCTGTAACCCCTGATTCTGGTTATTCCCCTAAATTTCAGGGTCAGCAAAACCGAACTCGTTTTGGTGGCAGTTGGTCTGACAGATTGGGACTGGAAGATTTGTAATGTCGGAGGATTCTGTTGTCTCCCCAGCCCCTCCCCCCACCATAGAATCAACTTGGGGAAGGAAGTTTGGAAAGTGATGCTGAAACTCATTCTCTTGCCCTTGGCTTTGCCCCATAAACACTTGCCTATCTGGTGGTGTGAAATTTCCCTTCATTATCGAATGAAACCTCAGTCCTGATTGAAAGACGAGTGAGCCTACTAGCTGCCACCTCGAGCCGTTTCCCCAGCCCCACAGTGTGAGGACAGGGTAATGATGTCCAATTTTGCACACTTCAGATCCATTAGTAGCAATTACCTTCCTCGAGGTGTTTTGAGTTAGTTTTAACATAGCATTCTTACAGTTGGCAGATAATGACAGTAATAATGTACACAACATTTTCAAGTCGCTGTTTTTAGCTACAATAACACCATTAGTAGGTCTGTTTAACAGATGCATTTCATGCTAGAAGTGAAAGTTCTCATGATTCCCTTCCCTTCCCTTCCCCCAGGCAAAACTTAACTGTTATTTTATTCAACAGAGATTTTTATTCCCAAAGTTTCAGAGACATATATAAATATATATATATATTAAATTCTGGATCTTCCTATTGAAATGGGACAGTTGTGTAACTGGTCTGACCTAGAATTTATTGTGTAGTTATTCTTATTTAGCTCTTCTTTTAATGACATGCACGCTGACCTAGAAATCCAAAGCTCACAAAAATGGAGAACGCATGTCTTTCTAAATCTCACTTGGGATGTCTGTGAGAGGCCCCTGGGTTTTATACAATGCCTTTAGCCCAGAGTGGTGACCACTGAGCTGCCTGGGGGAATGTCTCAGAGGGAGGTGTCAGTCGATTCCAGTGACTCCTTCTAACATGTCTGTGTGTGTTCAGCTCCCCCAGTAATTCAGAAGATCTGTGTTTCCTGCCGCCCAGGTCACCCACCTCCCTCGGAAGCCCTTGCTGACTGTCCTGGCCACCAGGGCGTGCTCTCGAGCATGCGCCTTTGCTTTCCACTATCCCTTTTGGACACTTTTCTACACGGCTTCCTTCCATCCTCAGCTCTATGTTGTAACTGAGTCTGCATTTTTTTTTTTTAGCCAGCATCCACGTATCCATCCTGTGTTAGTTTCCTACGGCCGCTGTAACAGAGCAGCTTCGAACATCAGACTCTGCTTCTGGAGGCCAGGAGTCTGAAGTCAAGGTGTCGGCAGGGCCGCGCCCCCTCCGAAGCCTCTAGGAGAAGATCGTCCCTGCCTCTCCCTCCTTTGGGGGGTTCCAGGCTCCCTCGGTTTACGGCGGCAGAACTCCAGTCCCCGTCTCTGTTGCCATGTGTCTTCTCCTTGTGTCTCTGTCTCTTCACATGGAATTCTGTTTGCAAGGACACTAGACTTATTGGCTTACAGGCCCACCCTACTGACTAGACTACATCCTAACTTGATGTCCTCTGTAAAGACCCTATTTCAAAATGAGGTTGTATACAGATAGCAAGCGGTAAGACAACCTATCCTTTTAGGGGACACAGTTGAACCCATACTATCAAGTAAGTTGTAATCTCCTTAAAGCCTGAAGTGCTTGACGTACCCCCTTAAACAGTGCTTCCTAAAACCTTGGCTGTGGAACAGGAACCCTTTGGGTTCCTGTTAAAAAGAGTTGTCACACTTAGAGAAACACTGTCTATGTCCCTGAACTGGAGAAGAAGATAACTATTAGCATATTGAAAGCATTGAGAAATCTTGCTACCAAGGCACTTGCTTAAAAACAAACTTATTTTTCACTAGCTTTTTTTGACCACAGAGACTTTTATTTTTGCTCCAACTTTTCTCCATTAACAGCAGCGGAATGTACTTTGGGGGAATATAGGCCCATTGACTTGTTTCTGCCGTATGCATGGTCCCAGATGAGGTCATCAGAATAATACGGCATTCAGCGGAGTATTTTTTTTTCTTTTTGTGTAGCATGAAATGGGCCCTGAAGAAAAGGAGCAATTTTCAAAGACTGGATTCTGATTGATACTCGAATTCAGCCAAGAGTTGGGCAGAACCTGTGTGAGTTGCCCGCACGCTCAGTCTACTCACCTGACCCCTGCATCGTGTGTTTCCTCATCTGAAAATAGGGACAAGCATATATCTTAAAGACAGACAGTGCATAACTCCTATTTGAACCCTGTGATTCCAGCAGGACAATCAATGAAGCCAGGGAGTCCTTGTGCCATTCTGTGCTTCCAAGCACACCGATTATGAATGAAGCGATGGAATGGCGAGCCGCCTGGGGCAGAGCTTGATTTTCTGCTTATAATTAAAGGGACAGACTGATGATAATTTTTCAACAGCAACAACAACAAATCCTCTTCTTGACCCTTTTGACACCATGTGAGTCCTTGATGCACCTTTTTGGGAAAAGTGTAACGCCAGGCGAGCTTTTCAGCAAGCTTGTGGTCGCTGTTTCCCTTTCTGTCCATTCTGTGATTTGAGGGGTACAAATCCATGTTGGCGCTAATCTGAATAAACTAATTCGAAAGTTCGGTCTTCTGGCAGGAATGTCACATGTTGAATTATTATACAGAGGAATATTTTGAATCGTGAGCATTGTCCTGGTTTAAGATAAAGCTGGTATGTTTATAAAATATGCATTAGAAGGCTGTGTCATAAAAATGATTATTTTAAAAAAATCCTTTGGCATTTATTACAAGTTCCCTTTAAATAGTAAGTGCTCCTGTATTTCAGTTAAGGTTTCATTGACAGATAATCTGATTTGCACACCACTTCTCAGAACATGTCAGGGTTTGCAGTGTGGTTAGGAGTCTAGGCTGTGAGGACAGACCTGGGTTCACGTCCTCTCCAGCATCCCTCCCTGCTAGCCCTGTGCATTCGTGTGGAGGACTTACTCTATGAACTTCAGTTTTCTTATCTGTGAAATGGGAGCAATGACACTTGCCTCAGATGGTTATGGGAAAGACTAAATGAGATGATCTATTTAAAGCTCTGTTCTTGATACGTAAGGAATTTAGCTTAATGTTCAGCGTATATATACACACGCTGCTCACAAAAATCAGAGGATATTTAAAAATGAATATCAAGCGATAAAATATCCCCTAATGCAGGTGTCCCCAAATTACGGCCCGTGGGCCACATGCAGCCCCCTGAGGCCATTTATCCACACCCCCCCTCCCCCCACCGCACTTCCAGAAGGGGCACCTCTTTCATTGGTGGTCAGTGACATGAGCACTGTATGTGGCGGCCCTCCAACAGTCTGAGGAACAGTGAACTGGCCCCCTGTGTAAAAAGTTTGGGGACCCCTGCCCTAATGTGTGTGTGTGTGTGTGTGTGTGTGTGTGTGTGTGTGTATGTATATATTATAAAGTTTAGCTCATCACTCACTACATGTAGCTGCTACTTTTATCTGCTACTTTACAATCATGAAATACTTATTAGGTATCTATTATTTGCCAAGCACTATTGAAATTGCTGGAATATAAGGAAGAACAAATAATTTCCTGCCTGTGAGAAGCTTCTGTTTTAGGGAGAGGCAGACAATTAACAAATTAATAAACCAATAGTATATCAAGTGCTGAGAATTGCTATGGGGAAAATCAAAGCAGAATAAAGTAGAAAGGGCATGCAGTGTGTGTGTGTGTGTGTGTGTGTGTGTGTGTTTGTAGGAGATTGTGGGTTGTTAGTTTGTATAGAATGATTAGGGAAGGCTACTCATTAGTAACTGTGACATTTGATAGAGAGAAAGGAAGTAAGGGAAGAGCCTTCAGGCATAAGGAGCAGCAAATGCAAAGGCCCTGTGGTAGGCATGTGCTTAATAATGTCTGAGAAGATTCAGGAATTCAGCATGGCTGGGGCAGAGTGTCCTAAGGGAAGATTAGAGGAGGGGTAAGGTCAGAGAGGGAGCCTGGGACAGGTCATGGAGGACCTTGTAGGACCTGGTGCATACTGGGATTTTACTTTGAGGGAGAGGGAGTCATTGGCAAGTTTTGAGTGATGAGATCTGACTTATGTTTCAAAAGCACCAATTTGGCTACTATGTTAAGAATGTATATTATATTGAAACATGACTGTAATGCATGGTGTATAAACATTTAAATAATGGGCTCTTAAATACATTGTTGCTTATCTTTCTTTTCCTTTCCCAGTTCTCACCCTCAGTGCCCTGTTAGGCATTTTTCTTTGGTACAAAGCTGCCTATTTCCCAGGGTAGCTAAATATCACTGATGTTAGGGTAGTGACTTAGCTCCAGCTGCCGTAACAAAATACCACAGACTGGTGGCTTACACAACAGACATTTATTTCTCACAGTTCTGGAGGCCGGTGGTTCAAGATCAAATTGTCAGTGAGGTAGGTTTTATTCTGAGGCCTCTTCTCTTGGCTTGTAGACAGCCTCCTTCTGGCTGTGCCCTCACGTGGTGGGGGCAGACATAAATCACTGCCTCTTCTTACTGCGACACAGATTCTGTGTCGGATCAGGGCGCCACCCTTATGGCCTCATCTAACCTTAATGGCCTCTAAAATGGCTTTGTCTCTAAATACAACCGTATTGGAGGTTGGGCTTCAAAATATGAATTTTGAGGCAACACAACTAATCTGTCCATTCAGGAAGAAAGCGACATTTTAAGAGTTCAGTTCTTTTTTACCTGAATGGGCAATATGCTCATTTAGCTGAAATAAAATTTGTCACCCCTTTCCTAGGAAAAACTCAGTAGTCACTGTTGTTTGTCATAGTGAGGCATAACCTAGCAAAGTTGCCCCAGATACGGTAACATTTACTAGGGGAATGAGAGCTGGGGACCAGGACCACATCCCAGTAGCTTCCCTACGGATGATTTGACCAGATTTCACTTGAACTTGAGAAGCTTGTGGGGGAGGCAGTCAGTCACCTGCGTCTCCTCAGCAGGGCTGCCACAGATTGTGTGTGCTGTGTCCTGTGCACGGGGGAGGAGGCAGTGAGGGTTGGAATCTAGCTGGGCTTTGCTCACTGAGCCCTGTGCCCTCCTGGGCCGCCTTGGCCTGGAGAAGGGCACCCTTTTTCAAACCACACGGAAGTACCTATGGGCTGGCCTCCATCTCCTTACTGTGAGGCTGGGCTGGACATGGAGCAATGTTTTCTCTGTCCTCAGAAGAAATTTCTCTCTTGTGTATCAAGAATAGTTCTTTCCATCGGTTCTGTGTTTGTTTTATCTTGTGGATACTGACAATGGTACTTGCTTCTTACCACAGACTATGAGGGAGCTTGGAATCAGATGGGAGCCTCCCCTCTGGCAAGTAGGAAGGATGGCACGGTAGGCATTTGTGCGCCCTGGCCCGCGTGCAGGATTCCTGGCCTCATTGAATGCTATGGGTGGGCCTGGGGCACCTTATACATTTACTAATTTGAGAGCATGTTTTATGCACTGGTTCCACTGGTCATGAACTGAGTTTGGTCTGCTTACTTTAGGCGACTGTCACAAGTTTGCATTCGGTCCACAGGTACTTATTGAGTACCCTACTCTGCTGGTCACAGAGTCGGGATGAAGAAGACAGGTTTGAGCTCTATACTCAGGAACTTGGATGCTAATTAGAAAGCAGGCAGGTAGACAATGAGCAAGGTGATTGCAGATTGGGACAGTGTCCGGCAGGAAGCAAGCATGGTGTTCATATTGTTCCGACTGGGAGTCGGGAGAGGGAGGGGCAGTAGTGTTCTTAGAGCAAGCAGGGAGGGCTGCGCATTCACTGAGACAATGGAAGCTAAGTCCTGAACTTGGTGCCGGACACATGGGGAGCTCTCAGCCCATGATAGCTGCTAGCGTTACTATTATTAACAGTCAGCTGTCCCTCCTTCTATGCTGCTCAGTGTGTGAAAGCAGGAGGAGTCCATTGCCAAGTTCAAAGAAGAGCAAAGGCCTTGTGGATGTGCCACACTGGCTGGTCGGCGAGCTCCGGTTCATAACGACTGAGTGTCTCTTTCCCTCTGTCCGTCTTGAAAGGCAGGGTGTCCTCAGTGGGTCGGACCAGGCAGTTTGGCTGTGTGTCTAATCCTGGATTTGTCTTTTGAGCCCTCTCTCCAAACGGTCATCTCCAACCATTCATCTGTCACAACTGCCTACTACCTTTAAATAACTGTATTTTCCTGGTTGTTTGGTAGTGCACCTTCCGTGTGCATTTCGAACTGAACGAAATGAGATCCTGAATTAATCAAGGGCAATGGATAGCAGAAGGCCTTCTCTGCGGAGATAATATTCAGTGTACAGGGGTGTTGTTAAATGGATTGGACTGTGTCCCCTCTAACGTCATGGTTTTGAGCACTCTTTGATGTCAGGATAGTCAGCCTGTCTCATGGAAGAGGAGGGAAGGATGAGAGCCTGAGGCTGGGAATCGGGGTGAGTATAACAGGTGACAGCACTCTACTCCTACGAGTGATGTGCAGCCAATGAGAGTACGTGAGCTAACCCTGTTGAAGTCCCAGAAGGGCGGAAGGCCTTCATCCTGCCCACAACTCGCGGCTTCCGTTGGTTACCTAAGGGAATCCACTTATGACTCTATTACCGGGGAAATTGGGAGAGTGATTCACTCAGGTATATTTATCATGGAGGAGAACTGAAGATAATTAATACACTGCATTGAATGCAAATTGCACCCACAGCACTTATCTCATTTTCAATTAGCACAAATGTTACAGCACTGCGGGCTTGTTATGGTTTTACCATGGGCTGGGTAATTAATTTCCGTGAGCCACATATCAGGCACCTGGTAATGCCGTTTATTAATAAATGTCACCCCAGGTATCGGTTTGTTAGAAGAGGTAAATAAATGGAATGCACAGTCGTCGGCCCTGTGCAAATCTACTTTTACACCTCGCTGCATCTTTTCACTTGTTTGTTTATTGACTAGAGGAAGGACTGAGATTACAATCGCAAACAAAGGAAAACCCACGTTCTGTTGTGGCTCAAAGAGGGACTCCTTTCCCTTCCCCCTCGGGTCTGGTCAGGCTTGTGAGAGGAGTTGTCATAGGCCAGTCCCCTGTGCCTCCCCAAGTGTCGCCTCACATGTCAGACAGAAAGGAGGGACTTCTGAGCGCCATGCCCTCTGGCCACAGACACACTCGCTGGTCGGGCTTCCCCAGCTGTGACCCTCTGAGGAACAAGAGAGCTTCCAGACCCCCTGAGTGTGCCCCTCCATCGCCTCTCTGCCTCTCCCTGTGTTCTCAGCCACCTGCCCTCTGCCCTGTGGGCCTCTTATGGGAGGGGGTGGGAGGATTTGGCCGCTTTGGACCAGGGCGGGCTGTTGAGCAGAAGTCCCACATTTCTGTGAGTTTGTCCTCTTTCTCTGTGTGGGCAGGTGATATTAGATTTTAGTAATAACTGATTAGTGGCCTGACCTGTGGTGACACAGTGGATAAGCCTCTACCTGGATGAGTTGATGCTTCCTGCTCCTCTTCCCTTCTCTCTGTCATGCCACTCTCTAAAATCAGTAAATAAAATCTTAAAAAAAAAAGTACTGTAATTAGCAGATTTCTACTGCATGCCTGCTAGGAGTCAGACACCTTCCAGAACTGGAGGGTCGTTGGCTCCGACTCCATTTTATCAACACTCTTGGTGATGACATCAGTTTCTCTTTTAGCCCAGAACCAGCTGGAACCTTAACCGCAAATCAACAATTCCCACCCTGCATTTTGAATTTCGTTGCCCTTTGAGTTCCCTTGAGAACCCTGTGTGAAGAGCCACTGAGATTTGACTGACTGAGTGAACACATGTCAAGGGTCTGCTGCAATGCCTGGCACTTCGTAAGTCCCCAGGAACTCAGCTGGGACCAGGGCGCTTGTTGCCTGCACTAGTTAACTGTGTTTCCCCACGTATAAGATGATCTTAATTTTAGGGCTCTAAATTTGAAAAAAAAAAGTTTTACATAAAGTTATTGAACTCAAGTTTTATGCATCATAAAATTCATACAACTCCTCATCACTGTCAAAACTCCCATCCATTAGCTTGTCCTCATCTGTATCTGATGACGAATCACTGTCTTCAATAATGAGCGCAAAAACAAGCGCGAAAAAACGAAAATGCAAGTAAAAAAAAAATCTACAACCACTGTATAAGATGCACCTAGTTTTTATTTAATTAATTAATTAATTAATTTTTTAAAAATTTTATTTATTCATTTTACAGAGGGGAGAGAGAGAGAGAAGGGGGGAGGAGCAGGAAGCATCAACTCCCATATGTATCTTGATCAAGCAAGCCCATGGTTTTGAACCAGCAACCTCAGCATTCCAGGTCGTCACTTTATCTACTGCGCCACCACAGGTCCGGCCCACTCAGATTTTAGACCCTCAATTATTTGGAGAAAAAAGTACGTCTTATACATGGGGAAATATGGTATATTGTCTCAAGGGGCTCCCGAGGACAAGCTGGCTGAGAGTCATCACCCATTTAGGAGGTATTTATTGAGCAGCTACTACGTGTCAGGCCTTGTTTCGGCGCGGTGGATGAAGCAGATCCAAACCCTGGTCCTTATGAAGTGTGCTTGTTATTGGAGACAGGAAGGAAGCAGGTAAGTAAATCATAGAGTGTGTTAGAGAGTTTGAGCACCACAGAGAAACCCCAGGTCGGGCTGGGAAGCTGGGAGAAGAAGGGGTCTTCAGTTTTGAGTAGGGCCATCCCAGAAGGCCTCACCAAGAAGGTACCATTTGAGCAAAAACACAAAGGAGGCTGGAACCTTGCCCTTGGATGTCTGGGGGAAGGAGCCTTCTAGATTGTGGACAGAGCGAATGCAAAGGCTCTGAGATGAAGAATGCGCAGGGCCCCAAGGAGACCGATAAGGCGGAGTGGGGTGAGTGGGAGGAGGTGGCAGGGGAGGAAGCTCAGAAGCTTTGATGGTGAGACTGTGTAGGACCTCGTGGCGGTTTCAAGAACTTTCTGTTTTACTCTGACACAGGGTGCCACAGGAAGCTCCTGAGAGGAGGGGGGTGTGACCTGACAGGTTTTAAAAGGCTCACTCCTTTTAGTTTTAAAAGGCTGTTCACCAGGACCAGGGCAGAAGCAGGGAGGCCAACGGGAAGGGTGCATTAGTTTCTCACTGCAGCTGTGACAAATCACCAGAGCTTTAGTGGCTTAAAACAGCACACACGCTTATTATTTTACAGTTGCGGACACAGAGTTGTTAAATTAAGGCGTCCACAGGGCTACATCCCTGCTGGAGGCTTTGGAGGGAAAATTCATTTCTCTGGCTTGTCCGGCTTCTAAAGGCTGCCTGCATTCCTTGGCTCGTGGCCTCTTCCTACATCTTCAAAGCCAGCAGCACAGCATCTTCAGATCTCACATCTCTCCCGTTGTCACATTTTCTTCCTGACTCTGACCCTCCTCTTTCTGTACCAGAACCCTTATGATTATATTGGGCCAATGTACATAATCCAAGATAATCTTCCCATCCCAAGAGCCTTAATTTAATCACTGCTGCAAAATCCCCTTTTCCATGTGAGGGTGTGTTCATCTTTGGAAGGCGTTTGTCCTGACCGTCACAGAGGTTAATGCGTCAGTGTAGGTGCAGGGTGAAGGTGGCTTGGGAAAAGGTGGCGAGAAGCAGTTGGAGCCTGGTGATGTGTCACACATTGTCTCATAGTTTGAACTGATTTCCATACGGAAGCCGCCATAGATTTCTCAGCCTATGTCATGGGGCATCCCACTTTTCATTGTCATCTCAACTAACTTGAGGCCCACTTCTTATCCCAATAGTTTTGCCTGCAAACTGAGAAACCATAGACAGGTGTAGTGACAAGGGACTTCTGAAGCTCTCAAGTCCCCATTATCAATTTATAAATTCTTGCTGTGTCCTGGGCCCGTTGTAAACATCTTGGGTAGTTTTGACCAACTTTATCTGTTTATTCTTTTGTTCATTCATTCAGCATTTCATGGGCATCTGTTGAGCATACTGCTCTGTTAAAGGAGGAAAAAAAAAAGATGTAAGAGTCACCCTTCTTATTATTCTTGGGAGATAGGGATATATTTGTAATTTCTTTAGAAAGAACCAGAGAACAATTATGGACCTAAATATAAGTGAGTGGGAAATGAAATGCAGGATGTATGCATCAGACTCAAGGAAGTGAGGACCGTGAAGAGGCTTCTTGGAAGAAGTAGTAGTTCATGGACTTTTATTTCTTAATTGAGAGCTAGTCCGAGAATTGCCAGCTTTTAGTTTTGCTAAGCGTAGGCATAAAAAATCGCCTTACCGTCTATTACAGCCATCATTTCATAATGGGTAGAACATTTAAGATGTAAAAATGACATGCTCTCAGAAATAATAAAAGGGAGTTCTTTGGATTAAACATATTTAGCTTTATAAAAACTCAGTACTCTGGCTTTATTTTTCTCATTTCACTGATGGTCATTAAAACTTCATTGGGATTGGCACAGGTCTCTGCACCTCAGCCTAGGGACAAAAGGCTGTTTGGGTTGTTTGTAGTTTGGGTTTCTGACTTTATTGAACATGATTATCTCTCTGCATTTCTTTGGGCTCTGACATCAGATAGCTGGTGACCAGATGACTAAGGATCTGGTGTCTGACTTGTGGATACTGTCCTTCAACAGAGGGAGGTTTGGGAGGCAGAGAAGGGAAGAGAAATGCAGACAAGTTTGTGTTGGGGCATCTGTGGTCATATTGTGGTGAGCCAGTGGCTGGCTCAAGTGATAATCTAATTCTACATTGAGATGTTGGGATTTCCCATGGATTTTAGTTGTCATGCTTGCATTAGTTTCCCATGACTGCTATAACAAATGAACGCACAGTAGGTGGTTTACAACAACAGAAACTGATTCTCCCACAGTCCGGGATGCTAAAGTCTGAAGTCAGGTTGTCAGCAGGTTCATGCTTCCTCTGAAGGCTCCAGGGAAGAACCCTTCCCTGCCTCTTCCTAGCTCTTCCTTGGCATTCCTTGTCTTATAACCATGTCACCCCAGTCCCTGCCTCTGCCATCACATGGGGTGCTCCCTGTGTGTCTGCATTTGTCTCCTCTTCTTAACGAACACCAATCACAGAATTTAGGGCCCACTCTCATTCAGTGACAACTCGTCTTCACTAATTACATCTACAATGGCTGTATTTCCAAATGAGGTCATGTTCTGAGGTTCTGGTGAACGTGATTTTGGAATGGGACACTGTTTTGGGCTGAGCTGTGTTTCCTTAAAATTCATATGTTGAAGCCTTAGCCCCCAGAGTCTCAGAATATGATTGTTTTTGGAGATAGGGCTTTTAAAGAGGTAATTTGGTGAAAATACATTTGGGTGGACCCTAATTCAGTCTGACTCTGTATCCTTATAAGAAAAGATTAGGACACACAGAGACACGGGCACAGAAGAAAGACCACGTGAAGACACGGCGAGAGGACACCATCTGCAAGCCAAGGAGAGACCTCAGGAGAAACCAAACCAATCAGCTGATTTAGGACTTCTAGCATCAGGCTGTGAGAAAGTGAATTTCTGTTGTGTAGACCAGTGGTCCCCAACCTTTTTTGGGCCACGGACTGGTTTAATTTACTTATTTATTTAATTTTTTAATTTATTCATTTTTTTTAGAGAGGAGAGGGAGAGACAGAGAGAGAGAGAGAAGGGGGGAGGAGCTGGAAGCATCAACTCCCATATGTGCCTTGACCAGGCTAGCCCAGGGTTTCGAACCGGCGACCTCAGCATTTCCAGGTCAACGCTTTATCCACTGTGCCACCACAGGTCAGGCCCGGACCGGTTTAATGTCAGAAAATATTCTCACGGACCGGCCTTTAGGGTGGGACGGATAAATGTATCATGTGACTGAGACAAGCGTCAAGAGTGAGTCTTAGATGGATGTAACAGAGGGAATCTGGTCATTTAAAAAAAATAAAACATCATTCAGACTTAAATATAAATAAAATGGAAATAATGTAAGTTATTTATTCTTTCTCTGTGGACCGGTACCAAATGGCCCACGGACCTGTACCGGTCCACGGCCCCCGGGGGTTGGGGACCACTGGTGTAGACCACCCAGCCTGTGGTGTTTTGTTACAGCAGCCTGAGCCGACTGGTATAGACACTGTTCAATCCGGTACAGTACCCGATAGCCTTTATTTCTAGCTTAGGCAGTCCCGTGTGTGATGGAGGGATTCCAAAATGGACTTCCAGCTGTCTCTGTTATACCCGTCCCTTTTGTTACCAGTTGCTCCTCATCAGCTCCGACACATGGAATAGCTACACTGTACTTGGAGGGTGCATTTGGGGAGAAGGAATGAGTGAGCACTTTCACAAGAGCTGTTGTGAGATGAGGGCACCAGACAGACCTCTGGAGGCCACTGTCACTGGGGAAATTCTGCTTAGCTAAACTATGGACTTGCCTCATTGGAAGTTCTCTTTAGTCCCGGGTGCAGCAGACGTGTGTTCCCGATGGGGGACAGGTACGTGAAGGGGGTCTGGGGTGTGGTTCTGACAGCACCGATGTCCCTGCTCCCAGCCTCATTGTCACTCTGCAGGAACCCCAGTCTCTGGGCCAGGCCAGCCCTGCCTCCTTCCTGTACCCAGCAAACACTGCTGTTTGCTTTCTCATGAATATGGATTTCCATCATCCCTCGCTGTAGGGATAGATGTTGGGGGCAGAGCTGTTGAGCACATTTCCAGCCAATCATTGCCCATTAGCAGGGAAGAGCGGTGGGCATGATGCCTCTTCAGCGAGGAGCCATTTACATTTGGTTGGACCCCGCTTTCTTTCTGAGCACCTACGGACCCTCAGCGCACTCAATTACTCCTGCATCCAGCTCTTCCTGTGTGATGCTTGTTCGCTTTCTAAGTGTCTCGATTGGATTCGCCAAATAGCTTGGTGCTAACTAAATACAGCTGTTTAGCACAGCCCTGGGTGGAGGGTGAGAAGGCCGGCAGGGATTGGGGTGGCCATACCAGCAGGAAACAAATCCTGTGTTGTTTCCCTGTCTGCCCACACCTCTCCCCACCCGCACTGAGAGAACCCCCAGTGTGGAGGGAGTAGCTTCGGCAGGCAGTGGGCTCATGCTCATACATTTAGCATCTTTGTAGAGGTCCTTCCTCCCAGAGGCCTGTGTCCAGTGGCCTTGCCCCAGAGGATGCTGGTGTCTTGCCTGCTTTGGGGAGGGGAGGCGAGGGGAGGGGAGATCTGTGAGGTTTGGCACCGATAGAGACTGAGTCTCCCTCACCACTTTCACTTCTGAGAAAGGGGATGCGTGCTCCCCTCCTGTCTGGGCCAGGCCAGTGGAGTCATTGGGCCGTGTGGGAAAAATGCAGGCTTGACCCGGGAGACGGGCATCTTCACATCCTGGTTACAAATTCTCTCAATCAGTGCGTGAAGACAACTGGGAAGGACAGAGGGTCTCTTTCTCGGGCAGGATTATGTTACTTGTCACCCCCTTCTGCTGCCCACTGTCCTCTGGAAAGTCACAAACATTTGTTTGCTCCTGTGGAGGTTGGGCCATTCCCCCGCCCCCCCTCTGGGCATCACTGGAGCCCCTTGCCCCCCTCTGCTGTGTTGCCAGTGGGCTGATTTGTTTTGTTTTCTTTTGTTTTGCCTCTTTCAAGAACACGGAAGTGAGCACCTGAGAAAGCGAATGAGGGGGAGGCAGAGAGGGGGACGAGGGGGAAGACGCTGGGAGCACCTAACGATCTGAGAACAAGAAAGGAAGGTTACCTGTGTGTTTGTCAACAAGATAAAATAAATAAGAGCAAAAAAAAAAAGAAAAAGAAAAAAAAAGGACAGCAGTCAAAGGCAATCAAATATGTATTTAATTAAAGCAAACATAAAAATAAAAGTTACATGTTGAATCAATAAACAGCACTTTTTTCTACATGCATTTTGAACAAGACAGATCAGAATCTTGCATGATGAAGACATAATGTGTCATAATAATTAGGAACACAGACAAAAGAACAGCTAATCAGCATGCAAATGTATGCAGTTCTGGTGATTCAGATGAGGCAGATTTCTACCTCTTTTTTGCTTGATTCATCTTCATTGCTAATCATCTGAAGGCTGCCAAATGTTCACTGACACTAATGTATTATAGGTCAAGAGAGGCAGGTCTTCACCTATTACCCCCCCGAACAATATGCTTCCCTTCCCTGTTTCCTCTTCAGGATTTCCAGCAATCACTGCCAGATGCAATCAGACTCCTTGAATAGGAGCAACTGAGGCTTGTTTGTGGCTCGGCTTCATTAGAATCAGGAGGCTGAAGAAAGGAATAAATTACTTAATTGCACAAAAAAGTTGCAGCCAAAGTGGTGGTGAGAGAAAGTGATTGTGCAGCTACGCATTAGGCCACTCTTGGAATGGGGCGTCTTAGAATAGCTGGTAGTTTGGCCTCACAGATTCAGACAGATTTGGGTGTCCTCCAAAACAGATGGCTCCTCGTACCATCTATTCTTCTCTTTGTCAGGTTGCACCATTTATTTGATCTTGGTCCCTCTCTGATGCTGGTTGTATTAGTTGTAACACAAATATGCATTCAGATCATATCCATTTAGTCTGGCCTCTCCCAACTTTTATTCTTCATTCTTCTTTTTCTTTCTTTCCTTTTTTTTTTTTTTTTTTTTTTGAGGAGATGATCAAACTGAATAGAAAGCCTTGTTGTCACCTCTTGAATGCTCCTTCGCATGAAATGCAGGAAATGGGATGATGGCGGAGCCTGCCTGTGGGGACTGAAATCCAGCCGGACCCGCTGAAAGGGGCGCCGCTCTGCTGGGGCAGAGGAAGAAAAAAAGAAGTCACTCTATTTTCCAGCCACTGGGATGCCTTTCTTGCCTCACACTAACTCTCAGTTCTTTTAAAAAAATTTTTTTAAGGAACACTATTAACCAGCGTTGTTCACATAGGACCAGGGAAGAAGAAACAAAACCTCATGAACAGTCTCACAAATGTGTCCTCCCTCTTCTTGGGCACAGGCATGAGTGTCCAGCGTGGAGCCTCTGTCTCAGGCATGGAATGCAGGTTGCTGATCACATGCCCAACTTGTGGGTGGTCTTAAGATCTCGAAGAAGGAACTTCATTTTCTCTCTGAAGCCCCTGCGTTGCTGGTGGTTGTATGTCTGTGTGTGTTGGGGAGGGTTGATATAAGACAAGAGGCTCTGGCAAGAAGAAATTGGGAAAGAAATAATTATGATTGATTTCTATTTAGAAAATAAAAGAATTCAGAAGGGGAGGGGCTTTTGTGGTACTGTTGGAAAAGTAATTGACAGAAATAATGGGCTGAGCCCAGGCTTGTTCAGACACTTCTCCCCACGGCCTTCCTTTGCTCTTGGTGTTCCCTCTGCCTGACAGTCCTCCCCCCAGATCTTTCCGAGCCTGGTCACCTCATCACATGGTCTCACGTCAATTCCATGTCCTCGAAGGGGCCAGCTCTGCCCTCCAGAGGTTGATCAGTGGTCACGCTCTACCCCTACCTCTATGTTATTTGAAATTTCTCTGTATGAGCATTATTTACTCTTATTTACGTGCGTATTATCTGCTGGCTCTATCAGACGGTGGGTTTTGTGAGGGTAGACCTATCATCTCTCGGTTTTAGTCCTGTATCCCCACTGCCTACAGCTGGGTCTAGCCTTCCAAAGGCGTGCGGTACGTATGCTGCCTCGAGGTCGAGTCACATTAACTGTCAACTCCATGAGGTCGCTCTACTTACTTCTCTGAGCTCTGTTAGTGTAGCCAAGTTTTTTGCAGGCTAAAATGTGGGCCACTGATCTCCTTTCTTGACCACAGTGTGGGGCTCCTTTGGTAAGCGAGGCAGTGATGCTTGGAAGGGAAAGCCATTTCTTCCCCTGAATCATCATCGTCTGCATTGGGCCCACCTGGTACGAGCTGGGAGTCAGCCATGTCTATGCTTCTGTGCAGACCGCTGGGGTGTGAGGGGGTTGGCCGGGAGACCTGGTGATGGGAGGGAGCGGGCAGGAGGAAGAGGAGAGGAGGGGCGGGGAGATGGGAAAAGAAAGACATTCTAGACAAGGGAGGGTTAGAAGGCTCCTCCAGGCTCGCCATTGTGAACCTTAGCGACCTGGTGAGTTGGGGACCGTTGAACGGACCCCATCATGGCTGAAGTACGGAGTGTGCTGCCAGGTTGATTTCTATTAAGTAACTGGACGTGGGCTAATTGCTGTTTTCCCGGAGCTGAATGAGCCAAGACAGTCACATGAAAAGGCATTTCCTCCTCTGCTTGGATTGTGCCCTTTAAAATTTCCCATGACATACATAGACCAAGGTTCCAGGTGCCGAACTCCGTTTTCCAACCCTGGGCCCTGCTCGGGGCTGGGTGTTAGCTGCTGCTTTCCGCAGGGAAGTGAAGAAGTTCTTTTCAGCTGGTTTGGAGTATCACTTGAGCCATTCAAAACAAAGTGAGTTCTTTTTTTTTCAGGAACTTGCCACGAATGATATAAACGAAAATTAAATTCATCTTGGGGCTTGTTTTCCTTTCTCGATCATTCCAGTTGGAACGATTCCTTTCTCCCAGGAAGCTCAGCAAGGCCACACCCACTGGCCTTGATCTCTTTTCCAACTTCAGGGACCCCATAGGGTCACTAATGTATTGGGGGTGGGGAGTGGCATGGGGGACAGGTCTCGAGTGAGTAGCTCAGCTTGGGCATCTGAATTCCATGTGGACCTGGTGAGGAGGGGGCCAGAGCAGGCCCCTGCCATCTCATCCCTTACCGCGAGGGCCCAGCCCCACGCCAGGGACTCGCCTCTCAGAGAATGGCCGCTGTCTGGGGGAGGCTCTCCTCTCCGCAGGAAGCCGGCGGTCAGGACGGACGCCACCAGATAGAGCCTTCTGTAGCCAGTCCTGAGGCATCCGATTTCTTTTTTTTTCAGATCCCCATAAGCCTCCTCTCCCTTCATCAGAACAAAGCCGAACTTTCCCACTCTCCGGCCGGCTGAGAGAGCTGTCTGAGGCTCCTTGGCAAAAGCTCCATGGTTACCTTTCTTCCCCTTTTCCTTAGATCTTTTTGTTTGTTTGTTTGTTTTCTTTCTCCTCAAGAGGGAAAGACATTCTTCGGTGCCTTGGCAGACAGCTGTCTGAGGTCCTTCCCCTGCTGGGGTCTCACCATTGGACCCCCTGGCCCCTCCCCGTCACACAGGCGACAAAAGCTCCTCCCGCCTTGCCTTTCACATCCCGTGTCTGAGGGAAGGAACCGACCTCCGTGCCAGCGAGCGAAGCCTTGGCACCCTCTCAAAGAAACCTGAAGTGAGATGGGTTCAAGAGGGAGGTCGCTTTGTGCCGAAAAGCGCCCGCCACAGGCCTCTCTGCCAGTCCGTCTGAGGGCCTCCTGTGGGGGCACCGCAGGATGGAAATCTGCTCACACTGGGCATTGTGTGCCACCCCCCCCACCCCCCCCCCGGCTCCTTTACCCAGTGTTTTAACTTTAAACAGACTCAAGAAAAGATTTCCATGGGATTTAGGAGAAACCTGACCCTCCCTTCCTCCCCTCTGTGTCTGCTCTGGGTTTGGGATTTAGGTCTCAGAATTCCTCATTTTCTCCCTAACAACCGAGTGAGTTCACTGACCCTTTGCCTGGAAATGCCATCACCATCTGGCCTCTCTGTTTGTCTCAGGTTAGTGTTTCCATGCACAGATATGTAAAGTTATGTATTTTTCAATTTATTATTATTGTTATTATTTTTTGCCAGACACTGGGGAATCAGATAATTAAATCGCTAACTGGTTGGAGTCCAGTAGGAAAGAAAGACATGTAAGCAGTTAATTTACAGTGTGATAGCTCGCTAGATGTCTGCGGCTTAGACTGGCGGTGCCCACAGCGAAGCTCCTACGATGCAACCTCTGGTCCATGTGCCACTGGGTGGTTAAGAGCTCACAGATCCTGGGCACAGATGGCTCTGCCCTCCTCAGACTCAGGAGCAGGGACATTGGTGGTGTTAAGACCCAGCTGGTCTGACTATTGGAAAAACAGAGAACCACCTTGCATTCCTTCTCATTTCACTTGTACAGGATGGTGACCAGTTTGGAGGGTAGAGAAGAAAATTTCCATGGCGTCATGGAAACAGGCTGCTGTCTACATCCTGCCCCTCCATGGCTTCAAATGTCCAGCTCTTGGGTTTGAATGCTTTCATTTTCTCCTGGGAAGAGAGCTGTTCATGGCTTCCACAGCTACGTTCAGAAGAAGTCATTGCTAAAGCCAAGCAGAGATTAGATTTCTGTTGAGCACTTCACAAGCCAGGGAAACGACAGGAAAAGTTAAATTAAAAGCTGACATTTTCTCTTGGCCCATAGAGGAAGGAACAGAGATGAGGAGGTGGTGGTTGTCTTTTTTGTCATTAGAAGAAAATCTAGAGAAGTGAGCTAATTAGCCTGTGCTCTGTCCATGCATGGAGGTAAACAAGTGTCCCTTTTTGGGGACTAGTTAGTGGCTTGGTATAGGAGACTCTTGAACTGAAGTTTCTCTTAAAAAAAAAAAAAATTTCTGTGTTTTCATGAAGTGTGAAGGATACATGTTGAAGAAGAAGGTTGGACTTGATGAACTCTGGGTCCCCACTGAACTCTTAATGTTCTACTTGTCCATGAATTCATCCGCAGCGTTGACTGGGTGCCCACTCTGTGCAGGAGGGTCCTGTGGGTGCTGCCACTCTCAGCTGTGGGTGGGAGCTTTGATCTAGTTGGAATCGAAAACTTGGACCAGGAAATGAGAGTGATGTGGTGAGAGTATTGGGTGGCGGGGTCAAAGCCATTTTAAGTTCAGTTTGGTCAGTTACCACTTGAGTAACTGTATATTGTGGGCACGGCCCAGGCTTAGTGTAGAGCTGTGGGGATGAAGGAGACCATAAGGGCCTGGGGAGGGCCTCCGTGCTGAGGCTGGGCAACGCTGGCACAGGCCTCCTGTCGAGTCCCCACCGCTCTGTCTCTCCACGTCTGTTGCTGTCTGGAGGCCAGGGTGCCCAGCCAGGCAGGGTCAGCCGCCCGGGTAGGGAAGTTAATGGTGTTGCTATTATTTGGTTTTAAAGGAGGCCATGACTTTTGTGTAGAACGGAGGTGAAAAGGCTGTGGTCCTTTTGTGTGGCCATGGCACTACGTCAGCCGGTAATTCTCTGAAGACTCCTGAGGAACTCACGCCGGCCATGAACTCCCGGCCCCTCTCCCGGCCTCCTCCCTCGCCGGGGCCGCCTTTGTTTTGACATCTTTTCTCTCTCCCCTCCATGTTTCCTGTTTGCGTGGATCTTCCCCTTCTGCTGTATTTTTCCTGTGTCTGTTTGGTCTCCCAGATGTTGTGGCCACCGGTTATTTTGGTAGCTATCTGGGCATCACAAGATCTAAAAAAAAAAAAAAAAAAAGACAATGGAAAAATTTTACATTGGAAAAAAGTTTTCCATACATGTGTCCCGGGTTGCAGAATGGACCATCCCAAGGTTTCAGACGCATAGCTTGGGTGTTGTAACGACAGAGCCAACAAACTGAAGTGCAGTAAATTCACTTACATGATCCACCGTTCTTCCACGTGACGCCGCTTCCTTGGAGCACATCACAGCGCCCCGCACGACGTTGGCTCTCATCACACACTGGCTGCATTAAATCTATTAAGCACTGAACCCTCCCTGGAGACCCTGTTTTCAAGAGCGGCAGTTCGCAGAACTGTCTAAACACCTTCTCTCCCCATGCCGTCGTCCAGGAGAAGGTCAGCGGCCCAGCGGTCAGTCAGAAGGCGGCAGGGGCCGTGCCGGGTGGTATACGCAAAGAGAAGGAAATGCCACTGAAGACAGATGCTGCTTCGACGGGGACTCTGATAGATGGCTGGCAGCAGACGACCAGCCGTGCCTGGGAATTTGGCCTGAGAAAGGCCTATAGGAAGAGTCATTAGTAATTCAGTGTGGGCCAACGCCTGCAGGCAGGTACACTGTTTCCTCAGACACCGTTTAGTCGGCCTCTCTGTGGGTGCTGGTGTTGGAGGCCACACAGCTGGGCCGGGATTCCACTCCGTGCCGAGGAGGTGTTTTCTCTCTGGCCCGGCCACAAGCTGTTCCAGAAGGCCGGCCTCAGTGGTGTGGCGGGACAGCTTGCTCCTTACACCCCACTCTGTCATACCCGCCGTGGGCCGGACCCAGCATAACAATGGACAGAAAGCCCACCAGTCCCTCAGTGGATGTTCCCCTCACTCCATGCATTTGGTGAAGGCATTTTCTCTTGTTTGATTGGAAAGACACTCAGGGCTCCAAGGGGCTGAGTGGCACAGCAGAAAGAGCAGGGGCTGGACGTCAGGCCATGGGCATTCTAACTGGTCTCTTCCTGTTCTTCAACCTCTCACCCCCACCACTTTCCCTAATCGGTGGGAAAGTCTAATTCATTCTACCTCCTGAGCTGTTTCTCAAACCCATTCCTTGCTTTCCATCCCACAATCACAGGTGACCCTTTGGGGAATGGTTAGTCTTTAAAGGGAACTAGCTTTGCCAGCATTTCTCTTGTGAATGGGTGCAGACCCTCAAGTGTTTACAAGAAGACTTGGAAGAGGAGTCCAGGCACTGACCCTGTACATTTATTGTCATATTTGTGACCATAATTCCTGGTGTTTCTTTCAGTGCATGGAGAGCTACATTTTCTAAAAGTGAAAGTGAATTTAGTAGAAGGAATGTTATGAATTAAGGGAAAAGCCTGATGCATCACCTGTAGTAAGGGTGTAAGACTCACCGATGTGGTAATTGTCTCATCTTTAGTGAAAACGTCCATGTCAGTCATCTTGTGCATACAAGAGACGGAAGTTGTTCTACAGGATGACCAATGGCAGTGATTTATCGAGCTGTGTTGAAATGTTGTGTGAGGTGCTCAAGGTGAGATTTGGAGGGAGGTGTGTGCACATGTGTGTGTGTTTATTTGTTTCAGTTGCTTGGTTTTCTGCAGCTTCATGAGAGATGTAGCTGAGGGAATGGTCCTGACCTCTTGTCCTTCGTCCATGTGATGCTCCAAGTTGCAGATCAGGGACATTTTGGCAACAAGAAGGCCTGGCTTTTTAATGGTGAGCAGGAGACACTTGCTGGAGAACTTTAAGAGCAAGACTGACACTTCTTGGGCTCCGAAAGGGAAGCAGACAGAAACTCTTCTGGTTTCAGGATGACAATAACAGCAGGAGCATTTACTGAGGTCAGGCCCCTGTTCGGAGAGCTTCATATGGATTTTCTCCTTTAGTCACAACCACTCCATGAGGTAGGCTCTATAATCTTCATCTTAGCGATGAGGCAACTGAGGCACAGAGAGGTTGATTAGCTGTCCCAAGATCACACAGGTGGTTCTAAATTTCGTCACGTTTGGGAGCGCCTCTATTGAGTTTTTCTCATAAATGATTCTTACATACTCGGTAAGTTGAGTGTTCCTGGCAGCCATCCCTACACTAGGACCGCTAGCAGTAAGTGTACAAGGTATTGCAGACCACACAGAGATGCCCCACAAAACCCAAACTCAGTGTACCGCCAACTCAGCCCTCCCTTAGCCGAGTCCCCAAAATGCTGTAGCCATTCCTCCACCACCCAAGTGGAGGTCGAAAGGGAAGTCAGAGTGGAAAGGGAGAGAAGTCTTACCTGGCTTGGGCTAACATAGCTTACTTTTCTTTTTTTAATTTAATTTTATTTATTCATTTTTAGAGAGGAGAGAGACATAGGAGAGAGAGACAGAGAGAGAGAAGGGGGGAGGAGCTGGAAGCATCAACTCCCATATGTGCCTTGACCAGGCAGGCCCAGGGTTTCGAACCGGCGACCTCAGCATTTCCAGGTCGACGCTTTATCCACTGTGCCACCACAGGTCATAGCTTACTTTTCAAATTATATAAAGATATAGGATCATGTGAACCCATTGTAAGGGCCTCTCCTGGGGACTTTAAAGTGGTCTGTATGAGTAGGGGCCCTGAAGCTTACGCTCATTGACTTTATACTAAGTTTGCTCTGGTCGTAGACATTTATAGGATTTATCTATATTATATAGGATTATCCATATTAATACAAATGGTAGCAGGATGCATGTCGGGAGGTGTCTCTGCAGCCAGTCCTATTGGGTATTGCTCTGATGGGTGGAGATAATAGGAAAAGACTACATTTGAAACCGTTTGTGACGTTAAGGATTGGATCGAATGACTTCCTCCCTCCACCCTACCCCCAAACAACATTAGACCAGAGTTATCATCTCCATTTTGCACGTGCAGGACCTGAGGCCCAGAGGAGTGCACAGGGTGAAGAACCAGCCCTGACAGTCACTTCTTACTCGTACGAACCAGTGATGGCCTCTAAAAAAGCACAAATAAGGACCACATTTTATGTCCTCGAGAGGATGGGGTGGCAGAGTGCTTGTTGCTCCTTAGGGAAGTTAAGTACATAATGATAGGTTGTTGTAATACCTATAGTTTGGATTAGTTTTGGCTGTGTGTGTGCAGAAATCCCTGAATAACAGTGGTTTAAATCAGGTGGATATTTATTTCTCATGTGAAGGTCCAGATGGGTGGTCCACCAGCATCAGGGGCCAAGTTCCTTCTATTTTATTGCTCTGCCATCCTCCCCCTGTAACTTCTTACTTATGGTGCAAAGTGGCTGCCCAGCTCCAACCATGAGGTCTGTATTCAAACCATCAAGAAGGACAAGAGGGCAAAGGAGGGCAAACTTCTTTTTAAGTTCACTTCCTGAGAACTTTGTGCATACACACATGCACACAATTGCCACTTCTGTCTATAATCCCACTGGCCAGAACTTGGTCATATGACCACACCAAGATGCAAGGGAGACTGAGAAATGTAGGTTTTATTGTGGGCAAGCATGTACAGGCAGTCCCCAGATTACGAACAAGGTAGGTCTGTAGGTTTGTTCTTAAGTTGAATTTGGATGTATGTTAGAACAGATACACTTGTCTATTAAATGTAACTTAGACAGATGTTTGTTTTAACATAGTTATTTAGTTTCACCTTTCTGTGCATATAAATACTTAAACATTTTCAAATACGACCTTAAACAATCTTGGATGATGCAGAAGGTGATGACTTGTTGGAGAGGGGACTGGTGTTAGAGAGTCGGGGTTTGATTCTCCTGTTGGAGTCAGTTTCTGGAAGGAGGTATCCTGGGAGGTTTGTATGGAGCTCTTCTTTTTCTCATCATCAGGCCCTGTAGCATCTCAGGCCTTCAGTATCTGTGTTGTAAAGTTTGGTGAACGTCTCTGTATCAGGATCCTGCTTCTCTAACTTCGCCATTCCTACTTCAGTGAGACAAAAAGCATCAGCTAACTCTTTTGTAGGAAACTTTCTCGATTCTGGAGTTTCTGGGTCCCTGTTTTCTTCCATAAATGCTATCATCTGCTGCTCTAGTTCCATAAGGTCTTCATTGGTTAGTTCTTTGCCATGGGTGTTGAGTAGCTCTCTGTGATATCAATTTTTTTGATGTTCAGCTGCAGTTGATTACCAATAGCCCTTATGATGCTCTGTTCATAAGTAAGAGTTGTACAATCAGATGTTTGTAACTCGGCAACTTACTGTACACAGATAACACTATGGAAAAAGGGTAGAAACGTATCAGGGGACTGCTAGCACAGCTGTCTTGTGCCATACCTTATCACGTTTTGCTTTTTATCCTCTCAAGAATATTGTGTTCTCTTTGAAGGGCAGGGATGCTGTCCTATATTCATCCACAGCCTCAGAGATACTTCGGAGTCTGAAAGACTATAGAGATCTTCCAGTTCAGTGATTTTTATACTTTTTTTATCAGTATATTTTCTTTTCCAAAAGAAATTCTTTTTGGGATCCTAATATGTAAGTCATAAAAGCAATATATTATTAAAATATGTTTTTTAAGGTCAAAGTTATAAGATTTTCTTTAAAATAACCAAGGATTTAAAGTATCAAAAGTGTCTAATATGCTAATATTTGATACATGATACATTTGAGAGTGTGTGTCTTCCATTGGTTTATAAATACTTTAAATTCCCTTTTAATCATGAAATTCAATCCAATAGTTTCAGAAACTCTTCAAACTTGAGCTTGAAAATGACCAATCTAGCCCAGACTTTTCTTTGAATAGCAAGTGTTATGAAGCTCAAGGTTGTGAAGGACTTTGGTCACATCCCAGAACTAGGCAGTGGCAGAATTAGGCTAACATCAAGTTTATGAGTCAACAGGTATGGGCTTAGGTGCCAACATGTTGCCAGGTGCCAGGTAGTTGTTATTAAATCCCTTGATATTGCCGAGGAGACCACTGGGCACAGAGAGGCTCTGTGATACATGTGATACATACTTGTTGTGAGAGAAAGACCTGTTCTTAATGATGAGTTATGTCCAATGAAGGCTAGTAGAGAACCTCTCCCAAGTTGTGGGGTTGGAAGCCTAGTAGATTTTGATACTTCCAACACTGAATACATCAAGGCTAGCCTCATAGAGGACAAGAGCCACCTGAAGACGGGTCTTGGTCATCCCAGTAGTGGCCACAGGCATGGGACTGAGCCTAACCAAGAACAGCTGACGCTGGCCCAATGGTCCATCCACACAACTAGGAACTAAATAACATGGGGTTGTTTTTGAGCCACTGAGTTTGAGTGGTTTGCTCTGCAGCGCTGAATAGCTCATACATTCTGTGAGACCACTGTGGTTGCAAGACAGAGTGTTCTAGAAACAGTCCCTTGCACTCATATAATGCATTCACTATATACTTCAGATCTCTGTGAGTCTATCACCTCATTTAATTCTTGCAGGACTTTCTGAGGAGACAGGAAGTTGTCATCGTAGCTACATTGCGGATTAGGAAGTCAAGACTTAGGGGGGTTGCCACTGACCCTCCAGCTGGAAGAGAACGTAGGGCTGGTGCTCAGCCCACTGCTGTGCACAAGTCCCAGGATGCACGGGGGCTTTCCATGCTGAGGGCAGCTTAACCCTGAGGGCAATAGTCTGAGTTAGACAAGGGAAGCTGGGACCTGAGGACCTCGCTTGGAGGCCGCCTGTTCTAACGAGCCCTGCCAACCCGGCTCCTCTCACCTCCAAGTAGGAAGGCTGTGTAATGAGAAACTCATAATGAGGCTTAGCAAGTCCTTGTTTTTTTCCAGAGTAGCTCTGAGCCTCTGCTTTGCTGCTGGATTCTTCTCGTGAAGGTTTCTAATTTGGGGTCTTAATTTTTGTAAAGCGTGAATTACAAGAAGTCAGAAGAATGATGCAAAGAGCATTTAATAATGCACATTCACAAAAGAAGTGGTGTAACTACATTAATTAGGCAAGTCTTGCGTAAAGATGCAATGTAATTATATATTTGAGACAGTTAATTAGGGAGCTACTTGGAAATTTCAGTGAATATTAAGGTAATTATACATAAATACTATAACCATTAAGGCTGCACCCATAATGAAAGCAATAACTAATTACATAAATAACAGCATACTTATGTTTTTACATTACTAACACCTAACAAAGCTTCCTCTTCCCTGCCTCCCTTCACCATGCAAATGACAAATCTTCCATTTTTAACTCAGATATTCTTGCAAATGGTTGGGAACAATGACCTTTCCTCTTCTTTCCTCTGTTTGGACAAATCTGGGCCCACTGAGGGAGCTTCCAGTGAACAGACAGAATGGTGGGCATGAGAGTGGTCGTCCCTGGCCGACTCCATCTGAGCAGTGTGGGCAGGAGTAAACCAGGGCCAAACCAGGTGGTGGCTGGGGAGGGCCACAGAATGGGGCATGGTGTGGGCTTGGGAGACCTGGGTTCCATCCCAGCCCTACCTTTCATCAGTTGAACCACCTCCGAGATAATTTAGCATCTCTGAGCCTCAGTTTCCTCATTATATCAAGTGAAATGACAGCAGTTCCTGCCTCCCACGGCTGTGATGGAGAGCAAACATAAAACTATGGAGTGCTGTCCTGTGTAGTTGGCCAGGGTTTGCCTTTGAAGCTCCTGGTCACTGACCTCTGTGCTTTTGGCTTCTTCAGCGTGTCCCCTTTATCCTCAGGGCTCTTAGATACTCAGCAAATTGCCTACACCACCCTCTCAATTAAGAACTGCTCTTATGAAAAGATCTGGAGCTCGTTCACACTTAAGTGTGACTGACTGATGACTTAAAATGTGGGGAAGGCCTGGGGAGAAGGGAGTACAGTTATACTTTAACAGAAAGCAAAGCCTTCAGCTTTGTAGAAGCCCAGTCACCGGGTAGTTAATGCCATGTTTGAGCGGGAGCATGTCTGGGCACTCCAGCCTCTGACCATATAGGCATTTGCTATGTCACTTGAGAGGGGCCATGCAGAGTGGTGGGTAAGAGTGGACTGAGGAGTCTGAGATGTTTGTGGTTAATAGGTTAACTTCTTGCTTCCTCCAGCTAACTACTTAGCCCCTCTAATAATAAAAATTTAAAAATCCATGTATAAGTGGACCTGCACAGATCAAATTGTGTAGTTCAAGAGTCAGCTGTATTTTTGATCACAGTTGGGAATCTGGGTGTGTGGAGGGTCGACTAGTAGTTATACTTGGATATTTGGTCAATGCCCCTAACCCCTGGGTCAAATGTTCTGTGTATTTTTCAAGAACAAATTATTTTATTGAAGTGTGATCTTGATTCACAAATCGAAGGGTAAAGCTCAGTGAATGTTATTATCCAGATCAAGAAAGAAAACACTACTAGGATCCTAAAAATGTCCCAATTACTTTCTCAGTTTGATGAAAATATCAATCATTTCTTCTGCTTTCTTGAACATAAAAGGAATAGTTATTTCAAAGTTCTTATCTGTGACTCCAGTATTTATTTTTCCTGTAGGTCTGTTTTTTTTGTTTGTTTTTTCTAGACTATTTTTTTTTAGTTTTAGGTTCACAACAAAATTGAGTGGAAAGTACAGAGAGTTCCCACAGACTCCTTTCCCTCAGCACCCACAGACTGCTACTGTCAACACTGGGCGCCACTAGTACCATTGTTACAGCCAGCGGACCCACGTTGACACAACATTGTCTCCCAAAGTCCATAGCTTACATTAGGGTTCATTCTTGGTGGCGCCTGTTCTGAGTTCTGACAAATACACATGTATTCACCATGATGGCATCATACAGGAGGTCTTTACCACCTGCCTATTAATCCCTTCCTCTCAACAAGTCCCTGGAACCACTGATCTTTTTGCTATCTCCATATTTTGCCTTTTCCAGAGAATCATATAATTGGAATCATACATTATGTAGCCTTTTCAGATTGGCTTTTTTCACTTAGTAATATTTGTCTAAGTTTCTTCCATGTTTTAATAGCTCTCTCTCTCTTTCTCTCTCTCTCTTTCTTTAAGCTCTAAATAAGATTCCATTGTCTGGATGGACCACAATTTTTTTATCCATTCACCTATGGAAGGACACCTTGGTTGCTTCCAAGTTTTGGCAGTTATGAATAAAGCTGCTGTAAAAATCCAAGCGCAGGTTTTTGTGTGGACATCCATCCCCCTCAGCTCCTCTGGGTAAATACCAAGAAAATGTGTTTGCTGCAGCACATGGTAAGAGTATGTTTGGTTTTGTCAGAAACTGTCAGACTGCCTTTCAAAGTGGCCGCACCGTTTTGCATTCCCACCAGCAATGAATGCAAGTTCCTGTTGGTCTGCATCCTCGTCAACATTCGGTGGTGTTGTGTTTTGAATTTTAGTCATTCTGATATATATGTGTCTCATTTGTTGTTTTAATATGCATTTTCCTGATGTGGAGCATCCTTTCATATGGTTATTTGCTGTCTGTACATCTTCTTTGGTGAGGTGTCTGTTAAGGTCTTTGGCCCAATTTTTAATGGGATTGTTTGTTTTCATATTGTTGAGTTTTAAGATCTCTTTGTATATTTTGGGTAACAGCCCTTTATTAGATATGTCTTTGCAAATATTTCCTCCCAGTCTTTGGCTTTTCTTCTTCTCATTATCTTGATGGGTCTGTTTTTATTGATTGTTTAGTTTTTTTTTTATTTTGATCGTTTGAGCTTGCCTGTTATTATACCAAGTCATTTTTTCCTTGAATTATGGATGTTGTGAAATAAAAAGTGTCCAGGTAATCTGAGACTCTGGGCAGTGTTTTCCTCTGGAGATATCAGGCAGCATACCTGAGTCTGGACAAGGAGTAAGTATTTGAAGCTGAGCTTCAGTCTTGGTAAAAATCGGCCTATTTTGGTTTGGCTTTACTTTTAGGGAATTGTCCTTCTAGGGAATTACTGGAGTGTTTTCCAGGGTGACTCTATCTTGATGGCCCCTAAACTCCAGTTGTCATTCTTTTAGCCACGTGAGGTGGCCTGGGGTCCTTAGCCTCTCAGACTTGGGCTCTCACTTTCGGTTCTGCGGTTCTGCATCTCTGACCCTCCCTCTGCTTCCTGGTCCCTTATCTGTAGCTTTAAGAACTGTTGGATGCCTTGAGGCTAAAAACTAGTGATCAGCTGACTTTCTCCTCTACTTGCTTTTCTTGGCTATATGGGCCCCAGAAATCTGTCTGTCTTGGCAGCTTTCCAGAACCTACACATGTTTGTTTGTTTGTTTTCTTTTAATAATTGTTCTATTGTAGAATAACTTTGGATTTACAGTAAAGTTGTGAAAGCAGTATAGAGAATTCTATAGATCTCTACCCCTGCTTCCCCTGATGTAACGCCTTGTATTATATAGAACTCTTGTCAAAACTAAAAAACCAACATTGGTATGTTACTATTAACAAAGTCTCAGACTTTATTTTAATTTTACCTCCTTTTTTTTTTACTAACATCTTTTTAAAAAGTACCAGATTCAGTTTAGAATATCACAATGCATTTAGCAAATGTATTATTTATTTATTTATTTATTTACTTTTTATTCAGTGAGAGTTGGGGAGGCAGAAACAGACTCCTGCCTGTGTCTTGACTGGGATCTACCCAGTAAGCCCACTAGGGGGCAATGCTCTGCCCATCTGGGGTGTTGCTCTGTTGGTCAGGAACTGAGTTCTTCTTAGTGTGGAGGCCATGGGGCCATCCTCGGTGCCCAGGACCAACTTGCTCCAATTGAGCCATGGCTGCAGGAGGGGGAGAGAGAGAGAGAGAGAGAGAGAGAGAGGCAGTGGAAAGCAGATGGGTGCTTCTCCTGTGTGCCCTGACTGGGAATCAAACCTGGGACATCCACATGCCAGGCTGATGCTCTACCACTGAGCCAACTGACAAATCTATTTTTAAAATTCAACTCTTTAGCCTGACCAGGTGATGGCACAGTGGATAGAGCTTCATCCTGGTACGCTGAGGATTCAGGTTCGAAGCCCCAAGGTCTCCGGCTTAAGTGCTGGCTCACCAGCTTGAGTGAGAGGTTGCTGGCTTGAACAGGGGGTCACTGGCTCGCCTTAAACCCCCTGGTCAAGGCACATGTGAAAAGCAATCAATGAACAACTAAGGTGCTGCAACTATGAGTTAATGCTTCTCATCTCTCTTCCTTCTCATCTGTCTGTTCCTGTCTTCTGTCCCCCCCTCACAAAAATAAAAATAAAATAAAAAATATTCAAATCTTTAGTTATCCTTAGCAAGGGGGTTGATCTGATATAAGCTAATATGACAGAGCTAGAAGTAGAATTCCTATTTATTGGTTTTAATGTTTTAGAATTAACCTGTAGGTAAGGCACAGAAAACTTAATGTTGGATATTCCTTACTTTAAAGCTAACCAATAAAACAATGAAATAAATAGAAATCAATCTCAGGGAATACATGTGGGTAGAAGGCAGTATCAGGGAGTGAAAATTTCTCATTTTTTTTTTTTTGTATTTTTCCGAAGCTGGAAACGGGGAGAGACAGTCAGACAGACTCCCGCATGCGCCCGACTGGGATCCGCCCGACTGGGATCCACCTGGCATGCCCACCAGGGGGCGATGCTCTGCCCACCAGGGGGCGATGCTCTGCCCACCAGGGGGCGATGCTCTGCCCCTCCGGGGCGTTGCTCTGTCGCGACCAGAGCCACTCTAGCGCCTGGGGCAGAGGCCAAGGAGCCATCCCCAGCGCCCGGGCCATCTTTGCTCCAATGGAGCCTTGGCTGCGGGAGGGGAAGAGAGAGACAGAGAGGAAGGAGAGGGGGAGGGGTGGAGAAGCAGATGGGTGCTTCTCTTGTGTGCCCTGGCCGGGAATCGAACCCGGGACTTCTGCACGCCAGGCCGACGCTCTACCACTGAGCCAACCGGCCAGGGCCTGAAAATTTCTCATTTTTAATACATGAGAATCAGTTGATACTATCAAATTTATTTCATGACACAGAATTATAAGAATTATGATAAAAATGATTAGAAAACAACAACAAAAAAAACCCCAGACAGAATTGATTATCTCTGACTAGAAACAAAAAGTTGTGAAGGCTTAAAAAATTTTGCTTTTTCTAATTGAAGCTGATTTGCTTAAAATTTTTCTTTCCTTAAATCATATGCAGTAGAATCTGTGTGTAAGGACAGTATCATGCCTATTACACAGTTTACATGGGAAAAGACAGTGGGCAGTATCTATCATGTGGCCTTCTTTACATGAACGCTCTCTGTACTCACGTACGTACACGTCTAGACGTGCTCTTGTGCTATTTCAGTCCTCATGAGAGGAGCAGGACCAGGTTAGCCCGCTGGTCAGAAGTGCGGGACGAGAGACACGTGGAGTAGAGCTGACCTACACACTCCTTACAGGGGTCTGGTCTGAATCTGGACAACCCAGTCCTTCATTACCAGGAGGGATGTCAAGAGTGACAAACACAGTCATTCTAAATTTCTCACAATTAACAATAAATACAAACGGAGATAATATCTTTAAGTGCTGAATGACAACAGGCATTGACTCAGATTCGATAGCCAAAAAACTCCGATATTTAAGATTTAAGGGGGTGTGTACACCTTTTCACACATACAGAAACCAGGAGAACTAATACTGCAAGACCTCCTCAGAATAAATGATCAATGATGTACTTCAAAAGAAAAAAAGTGATCCCAGAGGGAAGGAATTGGATACCAAAAAGGTGGTTAAAAATGAAATTAAAATCTGCTGATAATAAGATTATTGTAAAAGCTTTTTCCTATTTAACAGAAGGTTCAACAAAGAAAATTAAGGTCACTGCTTCTCAGGAGATAGTTAAATAGTTCTTGCTTTATTTTGAAGGATAAGAGAGACATGGAACAACTTTAGTATTAGGAAAATATATAGTTATGTATGTATAGTGAAATGTATGGACAACTATGATTAGAAATAAAAGTCTAGCTTTCAAAACTCCGATGGAAAATAAAGGAGTAAAGACAACGTTATCAATCCTGTAGTGGGTAGGAAATGGGAAAGAAATGTGATTTAATCACAGCCGCTAAGTTCCTTAAGATAGCCATGTGTTTTGGGGATAGAAATTGCATGTCTTTGGGGTGCTATTGTTCAATCTTCCCCAGGAACACAAATGCAAAGGCCCTGAGGTGAACATGTGATTGGTGTGCCGTAGGAGGTGGTCAATGTGGCTAGGGAGGATGAGGGAGTGAGGATGGCAGGTGGGAGCAGCTCAGGAGGGCCTAATTGGACTTGAGTTGTCCCTTTATTAAGTCTCCAAGTCACTGAACATGAGACTCTACTGGGGAGCTTGTTGAAGTATACATTTCCCAAGTGAAATAAGTCAGACAGAAGAGGAAAAAAAAAAAACCCATATTATTTCACTCATGTGGACTATAGAACAAAAAAGAAACAAGTGAAGGAAGGAAATAAAACAAAAACGAACTTATAGATATAGCCAGCAGATTGGTGGCTACCAGAGTGGAAGTGGGTGAGGGAGGGTGAAATGGAAAAGAGGTCAAATGTATGGTGATGGGTGGAAACCAGGCTTTTGGTGGTGAGCATGCTATCATGTGGGCAGATACTGAATTATAATGTTGTATACCTGAAACTCACTTGATGTTATTAACCAATGTTACCTTGATAAAAAATAAAATAAATAAAGATAAAAATTAGAAAAAAGAACATTCTGGGCCCAACAGATTCCGATTTCGCAGTTCTGAGAAAGGGCCCCAGAGACTGACACTTTCTTTTCTTTTTTTTTTTTGTATTTTTCTGAAGCTGGAAACGGGGAGAGACAGTCAGACAGACTCCTGCATGCGCCCGACCAGGATCCACCCGGCACGCCCACCAGGGGCGACGCTCTGCCCACCAGGGGGCGATGCTCTGCCCCTCCGGGGCCTCGCTCTGCCGCAACCAGAGCCACTCTAGCGCCTGGGGCAGAGGCCAAGGAGCCATCCCAGCGCCCGGGCCATCTTTGCTCCAATGGAGCCTTGGCTGCGTGAGGGGAAGAGAGAGACAGAGAGGAAGGAGGGGGGGTTGGGGGGTGGAGAAGCAAATGGGCGCTTCTCCTGTGTGCCCTGGCCGGGAATCGAACCCGGGTCCCCCGCACGCCAGGCCGACGCTCTACCTCTGAGCCAACCGGCCAGGGCCGAGACTGACACTTTCTAAAGCATCCGAGATAATTTCATTGGATGGTTCCAGGGACCAGTCTTCTTGCTCCTGGTGAAAACAACACAGAGGCTTGTGTAATAAATTCTTCCTCTTCTTCATCTTTATGGTTGCTTTTGTCCCCGCTGCCAGTGACAGGTTTTGGAAAGACCATGTGACCTAATTCTGGCCTAGGAGACATGGGGAGAAATCTTTCAAAGGTGCTTCCACAGAAGTTGTCCTTTTAAGATCAAAGGAAAACCATCTGGATATAGCAGCTGTCATGCTGTCATCTTGAGGATGAGGCCAGCACCTAGGGTGGCAGAGAGGAGAAGAACTTGGACTTGGCTTTATTGAGCTGCTGAATCCACCTGTTCCAAGTGCACCCTGTCTTTGGGAGTTCTGGATAAGAAATGCTACGTCCCCATGTTTAAGGCAATTGGAGTCGGTTGTTCTGTAGCCTGCAGAGGAGGTATTCCTAGCTGATGTAGCAAGAATGGCTGCAGCTTTTCCCAGTTGCTCCCTGTTTCCCCTTTTGAGTAGAATGGAAAAGCTATAGCTGTTTGCTCTCCCTCCTGTATATAATAATAAATAACCCCCATCAGGCAGGCTTGCGGAAGGATGAAATGAGACATCTTTAAGGCGCTGAGCACAGTGTCTGGCACAGAGTAAGTGCTAGGATTGGTTGAACCTGTTGACGGCTGTAACGTTGTTGCAGAGCAGTAATAACCACCACATACAGGTCTTCACTCCTAGGTTTTTCTCAAATCCAGACAGGAGATTACTTTGGCTTTCTTTGGGAAACATCCTGGCATACTCATGAAATTTTGTAACACATTTGCTATTAGTTTGGAAAATGTTTATTTATTTACTTTTTAATGCTTATCGATTATAGAGCAAGAGGAAGGGGGAGAGAGAAAGAAAGGAACATCAATCTCTTCCTGTATGTGCCTTGACCGGGGTTTGAACTGGCAACCTCTGTGCTTTGGGATGATGATCGAACCAACTGAGCTATCTGGCCAGGGTGGGAAATGTTTATTAACCAGATACAGGTTTCATGAATATTTTTTAACCCCACCCCTCTGCCCTGTGCCACTCATTGCTGACCTGTTGAAGGGTAACATTACCACGGGGGTGATCTAGGGCAGCCAAGTGAGGTAGGCTGGACTTAGACTATATCAGGGGTTGGGCACCTTTTTGGCTGAGAGAGCCATAAATGCCACATATTTTAAAATGTAATTCAGTGAGAGCCATACAATGACCCGTGTACGTTATGCATTATCCAATAAAAATTTGGTGTTGTCCCAGAGGACAGCTGTGATTGGCTCCAGCCACCCACAACCATGAACATGAGCAGTAGGAAATGAATGGATTGTAATACATGAGAATGTTTTATATTTTTAACGTTATTATTTTTTTAATTAAAGATTTGTCTGCGAGCCAGATGCAGCCATCAAAAGAGCCACATCTGGCTCGCGAGCCATAGGTTCCCGACCCCTGGACTATATGGTGGTTGGGTGCATTGTTGAGATGCTTCTGTGACAAGTCTGTTTTTCCCATCCCAGATTTCTCCAAGTTTTTGGACACTTTTCTGGCTTACAATAGTGACAGCAGGCCAACTCAGCCTGAAGTCTGATGCTAAGTTTATCAGAACTTTTGAAGGATCATAGATCAACTGAAGACAATGGGGGTGGGGTGGGGGTTCTTTCTAGGTACTTCATAGTCAATTCCTGTTTGAACCCAAATTTGTAAAACCTGAAAACCTTCTCAAACACAAAAGCACAGACCACATGGGAAACAAAACAGTATTGTGTTTCAGTATTTAAAAATAAAATTGGAAAACAGGCCTCCTGTCCTTTATAGTAAAATTGCTTGGAGTTAGCTGTGCCACTGGACCTGGAAATGATGACCAAGCTTGGCAGGGCCACGAGCATGTGATAAAACTTGGTGTTATTAACATCTCTGTCCCCAGAGACAGAGACTCTCATCATGGGAAAAATAAACGTTTATGTTGAACGTTAGACTGTTTTCATATCGAAGGTTATGACTCTATACCCCACCCTTACATCAATCCTCACCCAACTCCTGGCTGACCTCTGGGTGGTTTGAGTACTCTCGTTAAGTCCCTAGGGATGTGGGAACTGGGTAACTTGGGAGGTGTGGATTTAGACCCCCAGAAAAAGTTACAGGATGGCGTGTTACTTCATTCTGCCTGGCTTAAACCTTAGTCCTGGTTTCCTCTGGCAGTATACTTGGAGGCGGCATTATGACTCAAAGTTTTTCTCCTTTGTGCGCTCTCTCTCTCTCTCTCTCTCTCTCTTTCCATAATTAAAGTCTTGCATCTCTAGGGTCACATGGGGATGGAAAGTAAATCAAAGGTCAGTTTTACAGCTTTGCAATCAGAACTGACCTTGTCCTTCCTTTTATCAAAAGCATGTGCAGCCACATGGTACTCAGATATTTTGATCTGGGTGCAAACAGAGCATCTTTTTTTTATCAGCAAAAGAGCAGGTAAGGGTCCTTCCTGGGAGGTAAGATGGACACTTATGGGAGAGGTGTTGCAGAGAGAGACAGAGATAGAGATAGAGAGAAATTGAGAGAGAGCTGCTTCTGAGAGTTAGAAATCAGATTTCCCCGAGGTGGACACCTGGAACGCCCTGCGCCATACTGGCTATTGCTTCTTAAGCACGACACAATGAGCTGGAGGAGAGCCAGGAAAGGACAGCTGAATTAATTAAAGAGTCAGAATGGTTCTTAAAAACATTTTCATTTTCAGATTATAGAAGTAATATGTATTCATTATAAAAAATTTGGAAAATATTCAAGGCAAAAAGAGAACAAAATTATGTATTATTCTACCACCCAGAGTTAACAGGGTTTAACATTTTCTTGTATTTCCTTTCTGTCTTTTTTCATGTACACAAACATACATATAACAAAACTGGTATATATATACGGTGAGGCAAAAGTAGGTTTACAGTTGTTTGTATGGAAAATAATACAATAATAACTAATAATACAAGAACAAACTGTGTTTTGCATACTCACAACTGTAAACCTATATATATATATATATACACACACACACACACACACACACACACACACACACACATACCTATTTGGTACAGCTTTGTAGCCTATTTATTCTGTTGCCTTGTCATTAAACATTTTTGAAACATTTTCATGGCTGTATAATACAGCAATTGATGGACCTACAGAATTGTATTTGACTAGTCCTATAATATTTAGATTTTGCTTATTTTTAGATTATATGTAATAAATTAATTACATATTTTCTTTTTTAACAAGATGTTTTCTACCTAATCCTTCATGGGCATTTCTGATTATATCCTTAAGATCAATTCTTAGAAGAATTATGGGGCCAAAAGTTTTTGAATATTTTTAAGGTTCTGCCAGATTGTAGTACAGACTTATGAAATGAATTTAGAAGTTGAGGACTTGTCAGTGTGAAAAGTTAAATGCCAAGCGGAGACATCAGTGAAGGCCATAAAAGCACAGAGAGGTTCAGTTGGTCAAGGAGAGGTTTGCTAACAAATCCTGAAATGTTGCAGACATGCAGCAACCTCGGGAATTCAGGGTGGGCAGCCTCGGAGCCAATACAAAGAGAGTGTGATTCGCTTGGCAGAGGGGCCCTCTGTGTAATTCTTGGTTTTCAAAAGTAGTAACTGGTTGCATTCATCAACTCTGTAAGGTTTTAGATGATTGTTATGGGAGTGGAAGGGTGTTTTGGTGGGTTTGTCATTTTGAGGTAGTGTTGTCATGTGCCTCGGATTGAGTGGCCCAGTCACGAGAGAGTGGGCATAAATGTGCATTTTGACTGTGTAGTGTGCTGAGTGAGAGGTCACGGGATCTCTGTAGCCTTGGTACCTGGACACGGTGGCAGAGGGCTCTTCTAAACTTCCCAAATGGCTTCTGGAGCTCTCGGAGTGGAAGCAAGAGCAAGGATTTTTCTTTGGGAAAGATTCCTTAATCTTGGGAGGGTGTCACTTTTGTGCAGATGTGATTCAAGTTATCAACCCAATCTCTTCAGGGAGAAGGGATCAAAATATAGATATTGACATATTAAGCATTCTGTTTAATAATATTGATACTATCCCAGGCTGGGGCTGATGGTAAGATAATTCAGTTTGTTTGTTTGTTTGTTTTTAATGTGAGGAGATCAGTGAATTTTCCCTTGTGGTCTTGGAGATAGGGATTTGGGATACAAGGCTCTGGAGGAAAGAAGTAAGTAAAGAATCAGTTACAAATTTGTTGAAATCACAGCTTACTTTCAAGATTATTTGGTATTGGTTTCAGGTGCACAGCATAGTGGTTAGAGACAATCAGAAACTCACAAACTGTTCCTCCAGTATTTCCAGTACCCACCTGGGTACAGGTTATCACAATATTATTGGCTATACTCCCTGCACCGCACCTTGCGTCCCTGTGGCTCTTCTGTAACTACAGATCGGTGCTTCTCAGTCCCTTCCCCTCCTTCACCCAGCCCCAAGCCCCCTCCCCTCTGGCAACCACCCGTCTGCTCTGTGTCTGTGGGTCTGTTTCAGTTTGGTTTCTTCGTTTATGTTGTCAAGAAAACGATTTTTAAAAATAAAATATTATAAAAGCTGCATAGGGAACAGTGGGTACAAATTATTAGTTGCAATATGCAAAGGATGGAGAATGAAATAGGTTCACTTTGTGATCTTGTAATCTCTATTTCCTACATCACGGGAAGGGGGTGCCCGTGGTCAGATTCAGGCTCTGGGGAGAGGGGTTGAAAATGTTACAGAAAGCAGGTGGAGGGAAGGTCTTTCCTTTCCCCCCTAAAGAAATTGGATGTAAATAATCACAGAAACTGAAGAAAACTCATCCTTTTGCAAACATTAAGCTCTTTGAAGCTGCTCTTTGGAGAGGAGGCTTCTGTGATTCCCGGCTGAGAAAAGGCAAGAACACAGATCTAGAGGTGGCTGTAGATCGAAGTTTATCCGGTTGGGTCTGACGCTCAGGCGCCCCGGTGATTAATGTTATCTCTATTGCTCGTAGCCTGGCAAACCTAAATGCTGATCCTCATCTCCACGCTTTGGTGCAGACTCCTGTAACAGAAAGCCCACCTGGGTGGTCAAAGAGACTTGGACAGCAACGTCAACAACAACCTCATCTTCCCGGTCCCAGACTCAAATGGACATAGGCGAACGCAGTTCTGAACCTCTGGAAGCTTCCGTCTCAGATCCGCGCCCTGGCACTAACAAGGTGAGCAAAGTATGCACCGTTTCACCAATACTTATACTATCTATTTAAAAATCAGTCAGTCAATTTATATCCGGGTTCAAGCCCCCAGAGTGACTGCACTGAGGGGAAACAGGGCAGTGTGAATAGATGGTGATGTGGGTGCAGGGGGTCAAAAGGTACAGGCTTCCAGCTGTAAAATAGACAAGTCCTGGGGATGTAATGCACAGTGCGACAGGTATTGTTACTAATACTGTAGTGTGTATTTGAAAGTTGCTCAGAGAGTAGATTTTGACATTTCTTGCCACAAGATAAGCATTTGCCACTGTATGTGGTGATGGAGGTTAGCAAGACTTACTGAGCCGATCATTTTGCAAAACTAAACAAAAGCCAACAGGGGCTTCCAAAGTAAAGATTGTTCTCTGTTATACTGTAGAATTTACTTATTTATGTTTAAAATGTATCTCCACCTGGTAGCATGTAAGTTTATCAGCATAAAGATCTTTGTTTTGTTACCACCACTGCATCCTGAACCGTTGAGTTTGGGGTCAGTATCTATTGACTATCTATTGAAGAAATGAATGCTTTGGTATGCTCCTCCAATACTGCTCATCCATTTAGACTTATAAAAATACACTTACTTCTCATTTAAATGTGCCGGACAATGTTCCGGCCTCAAATGTATATTAGCTTGTTGATAATCCTTGACGTAGAGCCTGGTGTTCTCATCCAAATTTTTTTTTTATTATTCATTTTAGAGAGAGGAGAGAGAGAGAGAGAGAGGAGAGAGAGACAGAGAGAGAAGGTGGGGAGGAGCTGGAAGTATCAACTCCTATATGTGCCTTGACCAGGCAAGCCCAGGGTTTTTGAACTGGCGACCTCAGTGTTCCAGGTCAACGCTTTATCCACTGCGCCACCACAGGTCAGGCTCTCATCCGAATTTTACAAATGAGGAAACTGAGGCAAAGAGGAGGCAGTAACTTACTGAAAGGGCACCCAGCCATTAAGTGTTGAAACAGAGATTTTAACCTAGGCAGCCTGCCTCCTGCATCCACCTCTTCATTCTAAATTCGTTCTCCTTCCCAGGGACTTGGGTCTAAGTGTCTGGTGAACAGTAAAGGCACAGGCTGTGGTCTGTGGCTGTGAAAAGGGGTGAAATGGACTGTCTGAGTCCTTACCGACTCTCCCTGCCCAGGAGGTTAGGTTGCCCTTCAGGTTTATTTCGGCCCCCGTGACGTGTGGCATCTCTCAGTGCTATCGTTTATGTGTCAGGCATCAGGCTAGTTCTTCATCTTGTAGGGAAGATAAGACACAAAGCAAGCAATTCTTTGTGATTTGTAAGAAGTGGAGTCACCGTGAGAACAGGACAGAAAGAAATTCACCGAAATTCAGAGCATGGTGCTGTTGTTTCCATATTTTGGGAGGGGAGACATGACACAATGAGATGGAAAGTATTCTGGGCAGAGGGAACAGCATGAGCATAGTGTGGTGGGCCATCTACAAAGACCTCTTTTGAGTTTCTGTCAGGGTTCCTCACAGCCGGAATCCTTCTTCTCTTGTGCCGACAGAATTCCTATTGAGTCCCGGGATGTCTGTCCTTCACAATGTAAGGATATAGTCTAATGCACTGGTTAAGAGACCCTTAGCTGTGGCTATCACAGGCACCTGGCAGTTGATGGAAGTGCCTATAATCTGAGATACTTTCTTCTTAGGGAGACTTGTAAGTCTTTCTCTTTTTTTGTGTGAGAAGCAAGTTACATAGCATTTTGCAAACATGCTCTGGAGTAGACTTTTATAAATGAATATATTATATTGTATTTTTTTTTTTTTAGAAACTATGAAAGCTTTGATTACCTAACTCTAATTAAACTTATCTCTTGCAGAAAACACAGGATATTAGCTTATTTTGTACTTGGCTCAACTTTTTTTTTGTTTTCATATATTGTGTGATCGTCTACATAGCTCTTAGTCAAACTCAGTGGAAGCTCAGAAAGGTTTTCAACCCAACAAACATTTTATTGAGCACCTACTATGTGCCAGCATGGCTTAGTATTTAAAAGTAGAGGGCCCTGAGATTCAAATTGCCTGGGTTCTTTCCTAGCTTTGCCACTTACTAGCTGTGTGACCCCGAACCAATGAACCATCTTCTGCTTCAGTTTCTCTATCTACAAAATAAGTATTACAATAGTACCTATCTCATAAGGTTTTTTTTTTTCCAAAGTGAGAAGTGGGGGTGGAGGGGAGGCAGACAGACAGACTCCCGCATGTGCCTGACCAGGATCCACCTGGCATGCCCACCAGGGGGTGATGCTCTGCCCATCTGGGGCATTGCTCAGAGGCCATGGAGCCATTCTAGCACCTGAGGCGGAGGCCATGGAGCCATCCTCAGCACCTGGGCTAACTTTGCTTCAATGGAGCCTTGGCTGCAGAAGGGGAAGAGAGAGATAGAGAGAAAGGAGCGGGGGAGTGGTGGAGAAGCAGATGGGCACTTCTCCTGTGTGACCTGGCCAGGAATTGAACTCGGGACTTCCAGAAGCCAGGCTCCACTACTGAGCCAACTGGCCAGGGCCTCTCATAAGGTTTTTATGGAAATTAAATGTGAAGTAAGCATTTAGAACAGTGCTTCCATACAGTTGCTATTCAGTATAGGTTAGCTTAGCCCTTAATATGAACTGGACGCTGGCCAGGAGCTGGGGATAGAGCTGCAATGGACAGTGTCCTGAAACCTTTGAGCTTGCTATCCAGCAGAGAAGCCAGACAACAAGCAAATAATCAGCAAAAGGAGTGACGCACAGAATAAAAGGGGCAGGCAGGTGAGGGGCTCTGGGAGTTATTACAGGTTCTGCTGACCCTCTGGATGTTTTTGTTTTCTTATGCTATTAACATAAACTGATGCATTTCACATCATAGCTCCTCAGGGTTGAAAGGAGCTTTCAATGGTCACTGGTCCATTTCAGTGACCTGGGTGAAAAGCTTCCTGAAAACGACACCTGATCATGTCTGCTTCCTTCTCCTGCTCCGTCACTGCACCAGGAGCTGCTGTCCCCACACTTATGGACTCACCCCCACCCCGGGTGACCTGCTTTTGGTACTCTCTATATGATAGCTCAGAACCTGCCCAGGGCACATCATTTCAGCACCAGTCCTTAGGAACAGAGCTGCTTTCTGCATCCTTTTGTGACCCATGACATCCTGTTCTTGGACCTGGGCATGGTGCCTTGACTATTTTCTGGGCCTGTAGCTATTGGCAACTCTGCCTGTGGTGACCCGGGCTGTTGTGAGCAACAGGGCAAGGATGGGCAGAAAGCAGGGGCCAGGGCCATGGGCTAGGAGGGTAGTGACCACCTCCCTCCAGTGATCTACCTATAGTACATCAGGATCACCTGGGGAGATTGTTTAAAATGAAGATTCCCCAGTCTCAGACCTGTGGGATCTAGGAATACACATATTGAATAAGCTTCCCAGGTGATTCCTAGCAGACCACCTCCCCAAAGCTGAGCCCCTATGCCTCTTAGAGCCCTGGTTGGAAAATCAGTGCCTTTCCTTGCTGGTTGCCCAGTGTGGCATGCCTACTGCCTTTCCCTCCTGCCGGTTCTCCACAGCCCTGAGCCCAGTTCATGGTCCTGCGGGCTCTGGGCCTGTCTCAGGGCACTGGGAAGGGAGGGAGGCGGAAGACAGGGAAGGATGAGGGAATGGTGGGCAAATTGGGTGTGACTCTGTGGGTCGCAGAATCACAAAATATTGAAACTGGGAACTTAGACACAAACTTGTCTCGACTCTTTATTTTGAGATGCAGCATCACGCCTGGAACAGCTAGGGCTGCACCCGAGGTCTGATGGCCTGTCGGGGAAGAGTGAAGGTGAGAGGGGAAGCCTCCTGCTCCTTGTCACCGGTAGAGGTCCTCCCAGCAGGGCCTCCCCGGTCGGGCTCACTTCAGCTGCAAGAACTGAAGAAAGGACTGTTTGGTTACATCTGTCCGACTTGCACTTTGAATTGTTTTGCCAACATTCTGCTGGGGTCACATCAAGGTTGGTTCCATTTGTGAGTAAGAGCAAGTTAGGGAGGAGTGGGCCAGACGAGGATTCAGGCTGGGGTCCAAACACCACCCGGCCTGCTGTGGTGTGCCCGCTCCTCTCCGGGGCTCCCTAGGTGGTGGTGAGGGGCACAGCATGGCACAAGATACAGCGGTCAGCGACTTTGTAGCTGTGATGAGTGTTCGGGTTGTTGTTCTTAATTCTTATTCAGTCATGCACATAAAGACACCACAACTTCCAAAGACACAGCTCCAGGAAGGAGGTCTCTGGGGAGAGTATTTTCCTCTCTGGTCTTTGCTGTTGCTGTTATTCTCACTGGGGGAAAAAAGGGGGAAAAAAAGAGCTTTCCGGGATGTATCTATTGCAGGGCTGGCTTTGGTGTGACTGCGGTGATGTTCACATGCGTGAGTGTGTCTGTGCATTCGCCTGTACTCCAGGCTGTGCGTGTGTTGGAGGCTTACACCAAAACAACTGACAGATGGTAAATTATTTTAAAAGCTCCCCCCCTCCCCTTTTGTGAATAAGCTTCACCTCCGGCTTGTTTATGCCAAGGTACCAGGCCTGGATCACAGCGCTATCAAGTTTGAGAACTGGAATCTGTTCAAGGAGAGTCGTTTGTGCAGAGAGGTGGGTGCAGTGAAGGAGGACGGGGTGGGCATCCAGCTGTTTGCTGAAGGGCCAGCACCCCCTGGACCACGGTGGCGAGGGCTGTGCTGCCCTGGGCAGAGTGTCACAGAGAGAAGAAATCCTGCTCTTTCCCTTCACTACATTTTTCTAGAGCTTCTCGATGTCTTCACATCCCCCACTGTGAAGCGTGCCCAGGCACACTGAGTCCCAGCTTGACTTTATAAGCCTTTTCTTGCATCATCTCCTGCAGGGTGAGAAAGACCTGAGATGTCAGCTGGTCCAGAACCCTGCCTTCAAGCAGAGAAGACCCAAAAACCCGGGAGAAAGAGGCTCAGCCCTGTTTTCAGCCCCCCAGGCAAGGTGAAGGCAGCTGTTTAGTTTTGATTGGTCAGAACTTTCTTGCTCACACCAGCTTCACTGTGGAAGGGAACCAGTGTGCCTCCCGCGTGGAGGGCCCCTGGGGAGCCTGCAGAAGTAAGGGGGCCTGCCCCGAGGGTGTCACTCAACATTGCCCCGCCCTCTCGGACGTCTGTGAAACCCGCTTGCCGCAGCTGCCTTTGGGCGTTGGCCCTTCTCTCGCCTAACCTGGCTTCCTCAGTGCAGCTCAGGATGGTGGCCTACAGTCCTGGCTTCACACCTGCATAGCTCCGAGGGGGGAGCGCCCCTCCCCTCCAGTTTAGAAACGACTTGGGAGGATTTAGATGTGTCACCGTGTACAGGGGATGTGGTACTCGAACTGTGTGCACCCTTTTCTTCCTGGGAGATGGTGGACCAGGTTAAAGGTTGGATGTTCACTGTGGGTCACAGCTCCACTAGGCCAAAGAGAGTGAGAGGAAGTCCCTCACCTCACACAGAAAAGGAATGTGGTGACCAAAGGAGAGGGCGAGAAAGAACACTGGTCAGCCACCAGCAGTGCAGCCGCGGTGCACTGTGTGCCGTTAGGAAACTGGAAGAAAGGGAGGCTTCAGGACCTCTTCCCTGCGGTGACTGAGATGATGTGTTATCTCCACGATGTGTTATTATCTCCCTATCCCCACACAGAGAGACCAGGTAGTGACAGAATTGATATAATCTGCAAGTATAGTAAAAGGTCTTTATCAGTTTACACTAAATAAAAGGATCAATACGTGTATTTCAAGTCAAGGAAGTACAAGGCACTGTGCTAATGCTGTGTGTATGGATGCCAAGATAGGTAGAGCGGGTCATACCCTCTGGGAACTAGGATAGACCAGGGAGATTAAACATGTAGTACAGTAATGCCAGGTGCTGTGTATTCAGCATGAAAGGAAAGGTACTGAGTCTGCTGGAAGTTCAGAGGGAGATGTGATGACATAATTCCCATTAAAGGCTCATTGTGTAATTCCATTTGGCTACCAGAGAAGAGACCTGGCCACAGTGGCTTAAACATCTTTAGAGGATTATCTCATGTAGGCAGCATGACAGCCCCCAACAAAGTGATCCAGGAGTCAGACTTTTTGCTTTTTCCTCCTATACCCTTAGCACTAGTTTCCATCCTCAGTATCATCTTATGGCTGCTGGAGTTCCAGCCCTCTCATCTGCATTCTAGGAATGGAAGGGAAGAAAAAGAGGAGAAAGAAAAAAGGACTCTTTTGGCTTAGTCAGCTCCATTTAGCAACTTTTGCTTTTGTCTTAACACTTTGCTGTCATCTTCCTGATGAGAACCTGGTTATGTGCCTGAATCTAACTATAGGAAAGGATAGAAAAATGCAGTCTTTTAGTCACTCTAAATAAAATCTATCATTTGTTACCAAGAAAGAAGGGAAGAATATGATGACCTAGGGTCAAATGGCAATATCTGCCAATCCCATGTATGTTCTAGAATATTGGGCTTTTCTGTCATTATCTATTAGTATGTGATTCAGCCATTTATCCATTTAAGAACATTTATTAAGCATCTTCTGTTCATGCATGCTGACATAGATGCAGGGAGGTGGAGAGCAGAATTCTTTCCAGTAGTATTTTATGGTGGAGTCAGCAGGGGCAGAACTGTGGACGGCAGTGTCTACAAGCCGAGCTCTTTGCTGTATCATTGAAGCAGTATGGGAGTTTGAGAACAGAGATACACTGGTTCATAATTTTATGGAGCAGAAATAATAGCCATGGCAGAGCACATTGACCCCAGATGTCCATGACAATGTCTCCTATCGCACCTGCCACTCCTCCGTGAGGAGGTGGGGTCTGATCTTCTCCCGTGACTGTGGTTTTGTGTTTATGTCGACTGATTGAGTATGGCAGAAGGGACACGGTGTGACTTCTGATTCTGGGTCACAAGAGGCCATGCAGTCCACCTTGTTCATTGGGACACTTGTGCTGGGAGCCCCGAGCTGCCACTAAGCTCTCTGACTCTCCGGAGCTGTCTGACTCTCCTGAGGCCACCAAGCTTGACAAAGGCAAGCCACATATAAAGAAGCCACATATGGCCGCTCCTAGCTGGCCTTTGAGTGATTCCAGCCCAGGCACCAGACACGCATGGATGAACCTCCTAACCAGTCCAGCCTCAGGCTGTCAAGTTACCCCCAGCCTTTGAGTCTTCCTAGGTGAGGCCCAGACATCATGGAACAGAGACAAGCCATCTCTCCTGTGCCTTGTCTAAATTCTTGACCCACGAACAGCATGGGCATAATGAGTGACACAGTAAGAGTTGAAAATTAGCTATTGCCTATATCGTATTCTTTTACTCTCCACAGCAACTCTGTTAGGTAAGTGCTATTATAATCCCCCTTTTACAGATGAAGAAACTGAAGCACTGGAAACTTAAGTTAATTTCCCTTTAGTCAAACAGCAAGATGTGATAGAGCCTAAGCTTTCTGGCACCAAAGTCTGCAGTTTTCCTAAAACACTCAACTGCCATGCCATAGGTAAACATGTGGGCAGGGGGCCTGTTAGAGAATCACAAAGGTAGTTACCGTATTTCCCCGTGTATAAGATGCACCTTAATTTTGGGGCCTAAAATTAAAAAAAAATGTATTACATAAAATTATTGAACTCAAATTTTATTCATCATAAAATTCATACAACTCCTCATCACTGTCAAAACTCCCTCCATTAGCTTGTCCTTGTCTGTATCTGATGACAAATCACTGTCTTCATATATTGCCTTGTCCTCAGTTCCATCTATGGCATTTGAAATGCCACACTTCTTAAATGAAAATTTACCACCACTGTATAAGACACACCCAGTTTTTAGACCCCAAATTTTTCAAAAAAAAAGGTGCATCTTATACATGGGGAAATACGGTGGGTCCTGGTAGATACAACTGGCTCCCTCACATCTTCAGAATCAGGTCATCACAGCCCTGGGCCACATTTGCCACCCCCTCCACCCAGCCTCTGGGGCTGACAACTCATTCCTTGACCTTGTAGTCTTCCACAGGTGTAATTCCACATCCTCAGTTGGTCAGTTAATCTCTCTCTATTCTTACTCTTGTCCCTGCTCATCTCTATGTCATCATCCAACTTGGTAGGCCCTGACACCAATTCCTATATATCCCTTTGGTTAGCTAGGATCCAGGCCAGCTCTGAGTGGCTGAAAACCCTCGGGTTTGGCTAAAGGAGGAAGAGGTTCATTTTTCTCTCATGACAAGAAGTCTGGAGGTACTGGAACATAATCCAGAGCTGGGCACCTGCTCAAGGATGTTAACAGGGACCGGCACCTTGTGTGTTCCAGCTCTGTCATCATTAGGGATGACTTTTGTCTTCATGGTGGCAAGATGGCTGCTGCATCCCCAGGTGTTGTATCTGTGTTCCAGGCAGAAGGGGCCTCGCAGAGAAGGGAGCAGTGAGGATGGCAAAGAGCAAAAGTCTTGGGGGAGGAAGGAGGGTTATCACGGAAGGGAAACCTCTCCAGGAACATCTACCTGCATCTCATTGGCCAGAACAGTTTCACATTGCCTTCCATACACACCCATAGAAGAGGCTGAAGTTCAGTATTTTGCTTTCTGGCCTCTATGGTAGAGAAAATCCAAACATAGGTGGGGCGGAATATGGGTGTTTTGTGTGAGGCTCAGCAACTGTTTTCTGAAAAGGGTTAGATGTAAATATTTTAGGCTTTGTGGGCCATATGGTCTCTGTCTACCATTGTAGCATGAAAGCAGCCACAGACATATATAAATGGATGACTGTGGCCATGTTTCCATAAAACTTTATTTATTAAAACAGGCAGTGGGCTGAATTTGGCCCATGGGCCATCATTGCCAACCCTGGTTTAGTGATACAAAGTACAGTATCTCCCATTGAACCCAGATAGTTCATTCGACATGTAATTGTCACAAATCGGGGTGCAGACATCCCTGAGAGATGAGAGTAGAGAATGGTTCTCATAAAATGAGCTGGTGACCCCAGGGTTGATGCAGATGCTGATAACATCTTAGAGTGGCCCATCCCCCCAACCACTGGGCAGGTGACAGAAATGACCAAGAGCCACCCCAGCTCAGGAGGAGAGGATGGTAAATGCTGTGACTAAAAATCTGAGGTTTGAATGGGCATGTAGGATTTATTGAGTGTGATAAATACATTTTCATAGTGTTGAGCTCTTGGTGCCCAGAGAATAAACCAACAGCAGATGTTCAGGGTGGGGTTTAGAGAAAGGGCCTCTAATTTTCCTAGCCTCACAACATTTTCCATTTGTATCTGGCTTTACCTTTGCTCTAGTAGAACCAGCATCGAGGCAGTATGTGTTATATAATCTCACATCAAACCTTTGTGTTTATCATTAAAAATACGGCAACATCGTTGTGGTTATAAACAGTTACCGAGGAAACCAATTTATCATAATTAGCTATTTATTCCGTCGTCTTTCTCTCTCCCTTCCACCTGAGCTTTCTTTGGGCTGAGAGGTGTGATAAGCTGTTACCAGCCTGGGTTCAGTGGCTAATTAGGTCCTAATATTGATTCATAGAATTACACTGCTCTTTCCCATAACTATGCTGTAGTGCATCGCCGGTGCTTATTACAAATAGACACGGTGATGGAACAGTTGGTTTAGTGTATGTGTTTTAAATAGTCATAATAGCTGTCCCCAGGGCAGTGGTATATCAAAACTCTACAGACAGAAGATAGAAAACTTTTGGTCTATGAAAGACTTGTGGCTCTTTCTCTGGCATTAGGATATGATTTGAAAAGGAATCACTTCCTAGATGTAGTTTCCCAGTCCTACAGGACTTTTCTTATATTTGTTGTTGGTTACAACAGAGGCTATTAGCTGGTATTTCTGCTCCACATGGACGTCCTAGAGCAGGGGCTGGCAGACTTGTTGTTCTGTAAAGTAGGTTTTTCATGTCAAATACCCTCTGTGGCAACTACTGGACTCTGCCTTTATAGCAGGAAAACAGCCATAGACAATATGTAATGAATACGTGAGGCTGTGTTTCAATAAAAATTTATTTACATAAACAGGTGGTGGGCAATATTCGGCCCACTGATTGTAGTTTGCTAACACTGGTCTAGAGCTTCAATCCCTAATGTAGGGAATGAACTTGCAGTTGGGTCTCAGAGTAAGAATAACACCTGGGGAAGGCTTGATGAGCCACCAGGTGCCAGCGTGCTCCTATTCAGCTGTCCTCTGTGCGCGTCTCTTCCTGCTGGTCAATGTCTCACCAACAGGGAAAGTTCCTGAGTGACCTCCTCCCGACAGAGGGGTAGACTAGGGATCAAGTGACTTGGGGTGAGTTCTGACTTGGACACTTAACTGGATGACATCTTCTCATCTGTAATCCATTCTACCTACCCCAAAGAGCTGTGAAAGTCAACTGAAACAATGAATGGGAAAGGACTCTGTGAATGGAAAACCATCAAACTCTATACTAGCCATATAAGGTGTGGCTATTAAGACATTGCTTTAAAGCAGATGTCACAGATATGATGGGAATGACTGTTGCGATTTTGTCCAATTGTCATTTGAGCCTTGAGCTCGCCCTGCCCTACATTTCCAGGAAACTGTCCAGCCTGAGTTTTAATTCCCTCAGTGGCCGAGTTCAAGACCTTTCAAGATAGCTTGAAAGACATTTCTGGTTGTCATTGAGAGACAGTTCTGTTGTCAGAAATTTCTTGCTGATATTGAGCCCAAATCTGTGTTTCTAGATCTTCCACCCATTGCTGCTAGTTCTGTGCCTTAGCGTTTTCCCGAATAAGATTTACCTCATTCACTTGACAGCTTTTTGAATACGTGGAGGTAGAGGTCATGGTTTCTAAGTTAAACACCATCAGTTCCTTGAGCTATTTCAATAAGACATGGTTTTGAAGCTTTTCACTCTTCAGGGTGCTCTCCTCTGCACATGTTCCATTTCCTCCTTATTGTTTCTGATTGGTATACCCATAATTGGACATGGCATTCCATGAATGTTATGACTAGTACAGAGAAGAGTAGGGTTATCACCTCCTTTATTCTAGATTCAATGCTTCTGTTAATACAGCCTAAAATCACATGTGACCACATAACAATGCTGGATTTTGAGTTGCACTTGGCTAAGACCTTTAAGTCTTTTTTTCCCATATATTTACTAACTCATGGCTACCCTATTCTGACTACTGCAGAGTAAGATTTACCTGGACTTCTGATAAAAAATTTTTTTGGGGGGCTGGATTTGGCTCTTTTTGACAAGGTCAAAGTCCTTTTGAATTGTGACTATATATATTCTCCAATTTGGGTAGTATGTTTTAATGACTATACTGACTGTGCTGTCAGCCACGTCTTCACACAACCTATTATGAGTTCTGTTGTATTCAGAGATATTGCCTCTAAATCAGTGCTATGCAGTTTTTACTGGTCTGTGAAAAGATAAGAAGCTACTTCTAGAACACAAATAAAAGCATTTTATCGAGGAAGTCTAAGCTGAACTAACCACTGTGCTTAGGGACAGAGTTGATTTGCAGTTTGCAGATAGGCAGCCGTCTTTAGACCATACTTCAACTAATGTGACTCTAAGTGATACTCTAGGATCTAGATTGGAACCATAGAAGCTGGTTTAAGGAGGGTTGATGAGAAGAAAAAAATATCTTCAGAAAGAATAAAAAGGATCATGGTGATTAGATGAAAATTATCCTTGAGATTCAATCTAAGTTAGGGTCCTAATGGAAAACCTCTTCCGTCTGGATCTCAGTGATTATACCATGCATATTTGTTGATTTCTTAATCTCTGAGAGGCATTGTGCTAAACACTGGGGGATCAAAATTTAAATAAGATTTGGGCTGAACCATAGTTGGGGAGCCCTAAATGCAAACAAATAACAAATTGTGGCACAGGCTACTGGTGGCCCCTCCAGTATTCTCTCCATTCATTTTAGTAATGGAATCCTGGTTTGTTTGTTTGTTTTTTTTATTCATGGCAGCAATGTCTTCAGGTAAAAGACCACGTATCCCAGCATCCCTTGCAGTTATACTTGATCATGTGATTTTCAGCAATCATGTCTCATGAGGGGACCTTAATAATGAGAGTTTCCTGCCATAGCGTGTTAGAACAGAGGGACAGAAGGACTCTGTCTCTGATGACTTTGGGAAGCCTCCAGCCCTACCTAACTGTGGACTTCTTATACATGAGAGAGTAAGTCCTTGTGAGTTCTAGCCTTTGCTATATGCAGCCAAATCTCATCCCAAGTGATAGAGAATTAGACACTTACTTGGAAGGTGGTTGAAACAATTTAAAGTGCAGTATTGACTGAGTGGAGGAGGCGGGAAGGCAAGTGGCATGCTGACAAAGCCGGTGAGCCTGGTTATCATCGGGAGAGCACTGGGTGGCATTGCTGCCTGCTCGAACTGGGACGAGTCACAGGCCACAGGTTGACCGAAGCTCTTGTATTAGGGGAAATGATGGGACAAATTCACAGTACAGGCTTGCTCTCTCCTTCTTGCCACTTCTAGCAAAGCCCTGCAAAGGAGACCTAGCCCGGCAGAGGGCAGATATGGAAAGACACACTGCTGTGCTTGGGAGGTGCCCCCTGCCTTGGGGCCTGCAGTCTAAGTTTATTGAGAATCCTATAATACGAGACTTTGCTGGCTCTTTCTAGCGGCTACAAAACCAGCACCTTAGCAGGAAATAAAGTTAATGCCCACCACAACAAAGACAGGAGTAAGGGTGCTGTCTACCATGGTGCGGACTGCCTGCATCTGAATTTGTGTATCTTAGAGATTAAACCCACGTCTTTAAGCTTCTGATATTTTGGATTTCCTGTCTGTGTAGTGGAACTTAATCTTAATTGATATTCAAAGTCCGGGAGCCCATTATGGGAGTATTCTACTGTCATGCTGATGCCTTGGTACATTATTACCCTCTGGGCAGGGAGAACAACCTGATAAGACCAGGGTTTAGGAGGTCAGGAGTGGGCAACCTCTATGATGCTGTAGGTTATGGGGCCTGAGCAAGGCCTGCTGTTCCATACCTTTCTGCCCCTGGACTTGTAGGGCTTCCGACAATTATCATTATACTTGCATTCCTTTCATTTTTGCAGGCAGTTCCAGTGTTGAAAGTCTCTTTCTAATAAGTTTCAAATACTCAGAGTAAGGGATGAACACAAGAATGCCACAGCCCAAGACCCCAGCCCAGTGGGCCAGCTCAGGGAGCGAGGTGAAGGAGCCCCGGAGTGGGAAGGGCAGCCCCAGGGAAGGGAGAGGGTGTCCCAGGGAAACGTGGCCACACTCACAATCCTGCTCAAGGCCAGGGCCGCCTGGGATGGGCGCACTGGGACCTGTTTTCCAGTCAGACCCATTCTCTAGGACTGAACCTGCACTGCGTCAGTGAAGTGGAATTTGATCCGTGTAGACAGCTGATCTGGACATTTTTGGCCTGGAATATTTGTTTGGCTGTCTCCACTGATCAAATTAACTGGATAATTGCCAAATCTCTCCTCAGTTGTGCTCCCTTAGGCAGCTGGTGTGGCCAGCAGGCTGGGGTGGGCCTCCAAGGACAAGCCAGATTAGAGAATTAGCACGTGCTTGCTACCTGGTCAACCCAGGAGCCGGCCATTTAATCCGGGGTGAGAAGGGAGGGCCTGGGTGGGGGGAGTGGGTGACAGATGAACCTCAGCTTCCCACATGCAGGGAGAACAGTGATGCAGCTCCGTGTTCCTAGGTAACCTCCAGACCCAGAGGGACGGTGCCCGGTTACAGTAGGGGGCTGCCCTAACTCACCCCTACTCACTGAGGTGTGTGTGTTAAGGGTACCACAGTCTCATCTCTAAACAGCTGTGTGGGGAGATGAGTTTTCTAAACTCTAGTACCAAAAGCTTAAAAGATGGTTCTTTCTTTCTTCCTTTTTTCTTTCCTTCCTTTTTTCTTTCCTCCCTCCCTCCCTCCCTCCCTCCCTCCCTCCCTCCCTCCCTCCCTCCTTCCCTCCCTCCCTCCCTCTCTCTCTTTCTCTCCCTCTCTCCCTTCCCTCCCCTCCCTCCTTCCTTCCCTCCCTCCCCTCCCCTCTCCTCCCTTTCCCTTCCTCACTCTCTCTCTCCCTTTCTTCCTTCTTTCTATTCTTTCTTTCTTTGAGGGGAGATAGAGAGACAGACTCCCACATTTGCCCTGACTGGGATCTACCTGGCAATCCTATCTGGGACCAATACTCAAATCAACTGAGCTATCCTCAGTGCCTGGGGCCAACACTCTAACCATTGGAGCTACTGGCTGCGGGAGGGGAAGAGACGCAGATGGTAGCTTCTCATGTGTGCCCTGACATGGATCAACCTTGGGGCATCTGCACATTGGGCCAACTCTCTGTCCACTGAGCCAACTGGCCAGGGCCATCTTTCTTTTTTAAAAAATTTTTACATTGATTTGAGGAGGGGTGGGTTAGGGAGGGAGAGAGAGGAGGGGAAGGGAGGGAGAGAGAGAAATATAAACACATTGTTCCACCAAGTTGTTTCATATAGTTGTGCGCCCATTGGTTGCTTCTCGTAAGTGCCCTGACCAGGGATTAGCCCACAACCTCAGCGTGCTGGGATGATGCTTCATGCACTGAGCCACCTGGCCAGGGCCAGGAAATATATATATATTTTAAGAGTATAGTTCTTTATTTGTTTCCTTAGCATCTAAGTAGAGTGTCTATCACATGATCAGTGCTCAGAGAGCTGATTGTTTTGTCATTTAATTTTATAAGATTTATTGAGCACGTATATGTTTGTACACTCTGGGGAGAACAAAGATGGTCAAGGCTCATTTATGAGGAGCTCCCTGGTTTTATGGAGTCACAAATGATCACAGTGCAGCATGGGAAGAGAGATGCTGGTTTTGAATGGAAGTGCTATTTGGGGTATAGAATGGCATTGGATGCCAAGATACTCTCATTGAACCAAAGCCCTGTGATGGCTGAGGACACAAGGGAGGGATTATAAGCCCCATTCAGTAGAGGACAAAACTGAGGTTCAGAGAGGTTCAATGAGTTGCTCAGGGTCATGCACCAGCAAGAGTTAGAGCTGAATTGAACTCAGGTTTGCCGACTCCCCTTACATCTCTAGACTAGCTCTCTTTCAGTGGATTGCAAGATTGCATCTTTTCATGGCGCAGGTGCATTGGGTGCCGAATGAGGCAGAGATCTCAGACTTGTGCCCTGTAGCTGAGGCAGTTTGTTAGGCTCAGATAGTGCTGTTATTTTAAACCAAACTTATGTATAAAAATCAGAATATTTCTTATAAAGATTCAGATCTCTGAGTTCATGTTAAAAAAATGAGAATACCTACGTAACACTCCTGAATAACCACAATTTGCTCGTGCCCAGTGGTGGCTGCTTGTCCTGAAATGGGACACGGCTTTCCATTAGCTGTGGCGTACTGCCCTCCCTGCCCCCACTCCTGGGCTGACCTCTTTAGGTCTTTGAATTTAGGAGCCTGGGCTTGAGGGACTAGAATGCTAAACTCTCCCCCAACTCTTATCCCTGAATGCTCGTAACGAGCATATTCTAGTAGAGAGAGCACTGGCCTGGAAGTCGGGAGTGTTGGGCTGTTGCTCCCTCTGGGAATTTGGCCAGATCACTCTCCTGCTTCAATCACAGCAGACTGAACCCCGGCTCTAGTCTGCATGGCTCCCAGCATGTCTGTGCAGTAGAGGTGACGCTCCTCATAAACTGCTGACCCGTAAAGGCCCGCAGGTGCTTCTGATGAATGAGTGGTGGTGTCTTTGAGGGTGGGTGCTGCATAGAGCGGGGGAATGCCCGCCTGTACCCCCTCACCCCCTGGGCCGGGGCCTCCAGCCTGCCTTCAAACTGGGTACTGGGAAGTGGATGTCAACAAGTGTAGGCCCAGCTTCTGATCAGATGACTGAAACGTTGCATCAGATCCGCTGAGAAAGCACCGGCCAGGTGGGAGGTGGGTGCAGGAGGCTCCCCGAAGCCTTTGTCAACAGATTGCTTGGTCTCCATGCATGTGCACACGGCCTGGCCCGGGGGCCCATCCTGGCAGGCGGGGGCGGCGGCTGGGTGTGTGCCCGTCCACTCCAGCTCTGTTCCCGTGAGTTCCCCAGCCATCACCCTCCAACCAATTCTGTTGGACTCCCCCTCTCCCCCCTCTCGGGAACTTCTGCTTTGTCATTTAAAATAGTTTGGGAACTTCAGATGTAGCCTGGTGTCAGAGCAGTTTATTTGGTCCGTAGGCGTTTTTGTTTTTAAAATTCATGACATGTTCCCTGCAACATGTTTTATTATATTTTCGCCACCTGTTCTACCTTGGGGGTGGTTTTAAAATCTGGGACTATCTATTTATCTGTCTTTTTTTAAGTTTCCTTATTTGCCGTTTATATGTGTCTTAGAGACACGCACGCACAATTTGAATAACCACGATTTGCTAGTGCCCACCCACACAGGCACATATACAATGTGAATTTAAATATGGGTATGGAATATATATATCCCTCTCCCCCTGTGGCCTGTTTGGCTTTTAACTATGATTGTAATGTTGAAGGTGTATGTTTTCCCAGGCTTATTATGGAGTTTCCAGTGATACATTTGTAAAACAAATAAAAACTTTGAAAACCCTTTGCCAGTGTAAAGTACCATCTCCCTGAACATTAGCAATAAATAAATAAATAAAAATTATATCGCAGTATTTAATCCTCTAAGGGAAAAAGCCTTTGAAAGCTTTACAAATTCTTGCAGCTTTCCATGGAAGTGGGAACTGAGAAGCAGTGTGCCCGCGTTTGCCGATGGAAGTTAACTGTCTATCAGAGTAGCTGGAGGACCAGTGGTGAATGCTGGGGGGGGAGGGCGGGGGCATCCTCAAACTCATCACATCCACGTAATTATTTTCAGTTTTTCTCTGTCACTAGGACAAGGGACCAAGATATATTTATAGCACTCTATTCTATTTCCTTTCTCTAAAAACACAAGTACCATGCTTTCAGGTTTAATGCAGGTTATTTGAAACCCTGGATCCAACTGTGCCTGAAGTCTAGATTTTTTTTTTTTTTTTTTACAGAGACAGAGAGAGAGTCAGAGAGAGGGATAGACAGAGACAGACAGACAAGAACGGAGGGAGATGAGAAGCATCAATCATCAGTTTTTTGTTGTGCGTTGAAACACCTTAGTTGTTCATTGATTGCTTTCTCATATGTACCTTGACTGTGGGCCTTCAGCAGACTGAGTAACCCCTTGCTCGAGCCAGCGACCTTGGGTCCAAGCTGGTGAGCTTTTGCTCAAACCAGATGGGCCCGCGCTCAAGCTGGCGACCTCGGGGTATCAAACCTGGGTCCTTCCGCATCCCAGTCTGATGCTCTATCCACTGCGCTCTGCCACTGCCTGGTCAGGCTGAGGCCTAGATTTTTAAGTTAGTTATGCGAGCCAATAAATTATCTTTGGGCTTCTTCTACTTAAAACTGAAGAAAAAAAATCTAAAAACCAGAAAACAACCTATGCTATCAGAGTTAAACTTTTAACATATTATCACATAAAAATGTGAGATGGGTATTGTCATCTCCATTTTTTAAATACTAGATGAGGAACCCCGTATATCTATGTGGAATATCCTACTGCTTATAATACCAGCTCAACAGGTATACAAGACGCAAATGAAATCAAACTTCTTTTAGAAGAATTAAAAAGAAGTGGGGCACTGTATTTTCTATGATATCACTGAAAACTATTTATCAGGATCCCTTTTGCTAAGATTTTCAAGAAAGATTTTGTTTTTGGCATTGAGATACTGACTCTCTTTGTTGCCATGGAAACCAACGCTCCCCAAGGGCCATGAGAGAGGCCTCCATATCCTCTGTAGGTCCTCTCTTCCTTTTTTTTATTCCCCTCTCTTCCTTTTGCACAAGGAAGTGACACGCATACATTCCAGAACTTATGCAAGTAGAATTTGCAGAGTAATGTCTTGGAACTAATATAAAGCCAGGACCTTGTAATGGATAAGAACATGGACTTTGGTGTCAAATAAATGTAACTTAAGTGAGTTATTTGACCTCTTGAAACTCCAATTTCTCCATCTATAAATGGGAATACTGTGATTGATAGTACATGCTCAGTAAATGACAACCAGTCCTATTATTTCCTGAAAGTCTGACCAGATAAATTTGGGATCCACTGCATGCTAAAGTCTTATCTTGGAGATTCATCATGTTCATTAGCGTATTAAAGACTTGAAGGAGTCCACCAGTAAAGCAAACCGATTGCTTTTATTTGTCCAAGTGTTTTTGGATCTATCTGAAGCATAACATATTTTTCTCCTCTGCTGTTTTCCTGCAGAACTGGGTGTCCCTTGGAACACACTTGGAGAAACCCCCAGGGGTGAGTAACCTGTAATAATTGAGGGGGATTCATTAGGCCACCACTAGGGGGTGTGCCAGCCAAGTTTTCTGATTCTCAGTCAGAAAAGAGGGTTTGCCCTGGGATTTCAAAGAAGAGAGAGCTTTTGAAGACTTAGCTGGGGAGGAAGGAGAGATCAAAATGGCAATGGTTTAGGAGAGCAAGGGAGGTAAAGAGAAGTGGCCACACCACGTGGAAAGATGAGTTGAGTTTTCCTGCACTTCATCCCTGTAAGACAGGCAAATTGTTGACCTTTAGATAATGGATCTGGAGGACTCCAGAGTGGCTGAAATGGAAGGCAGGACTTGGAGGCCAGACCGGATGGGGGCGGGGACAGTGGAGGCAGCACCAAAGGCCTCCAGGAGGGGGACTGTCAAAAACACTAACGTTTTCCAGAGCATTGGTTTCTGTGTCTAATAGGAAGATTTATATGTGTACATACACATATAATCTCCATTTTATATAGTTTCTATATGTGTATATATATTTATTTATATCTGCATATATTTTTATATACACATATAATTTTCATATTACACATAAGATATATAATTAATAAATCTATATTTTCTGTTGCCTACAAGTTTTCCCTTAACCTTGTGCAAAGCATGCATGATGTGTGTGTGCAAGGGAATAGAGTGGTGGTTTGGAGGTGGACACTGGTGATAAAAATGTTCATAGTAAAAACTTTGGGAAGTTCAGAGAAGTAGAAAGAAATCCGTGTCCTCCCTCACCCCTCTCCATGGCATTTAGAGGTGTGTAGGGGAACGCATAAGTGATTGGGTATTTCAGGGAGCACAGATTGGTCAGCCTTCTCCTGGTTATGGATGACAGAAACCCAATTCTAATGGCTTGGGTAAAAAAAGAGGTTTTACTATAGGGAGCTGGGATTGTTTGTCTCATGGCACCTGTGGGCAGAAACGTGCCAGGCCTCAGGAGCAGAGAGAACAGCAGGGACTCACCTGCTGTCAGGACACGCCCTCTCTCTTCCTCAGTACATCCGCAGCTCTGGCCTCTTCTCGCTGTGTGTTCACTGCTGGGGTCTCTGGCCCACAGGGCAGGACACGTGGGCCCCCATCTGCAACTCCTGGACACTCTGTCCTATTGTTTCTGCTGCTAGAGAGGCAGAGTCCCACAGTTCCAATTCCAGAATTACCGGGAAAGGAGAGGGTTGTCCTGGCTGGGGTCAGATGTCCCCCCTGGGCCAATCAACTGTGGCTAGGACCAGCCATCCTGTGCATGGTGGTTCTCCTGTGTAAGAGTGTAGGTGTGTGTATGTGTGTGTGTATGTGTGTGTGTGTAAAGTCCCCAGAAAAGCTGGAGGTGGGGAGGAGAGAATGAGATACTGGCAGACAAAACATTATCTAGTACTGTGTATATTTTCTATATTTATATAGCTGAGATGAAACTATGTAAATGAATTCTGTTTTTAATCAAGCATTCTGTCACCCACATTTCCTCGGTCCTCAAAATATTTGTAAATAGCACTTTAATTAATTAATTAATTAATTTAAGGGACAGAGAAAGAGTCAGAGAGAGGGATAGACAGGGACAGACAGACAGGAACGGAGAGATGAGAAGCATCAATCATTAGTTTTTTGATGTGCATTGTGACACCCTAGTTGTTCATTGATTGCTTTCTCATACGTGCCTTGACCGTGGGCAGACCGTAAGCAGACCGAGTGACCCCTTGCTCGTCGAGCCAGTGACCTTGGGTCCAAGCTGATGAGCTTTTGCTCAAACCAGATGAGCCTGCTCAAGCTGGCGACCTCGGGGTCTCGAACCTGGGTCCTCTGCATCCCAGTCTGATGCTCTACCCGCTGCACCACCACCTGGTCAGGCGTAAATAGCACTTTGAATTGTATTATATTCAGTTATTTGGATTTACTTAGCTGATTTCTAATTGTTAGATATTTAGATTATTCCCATGAAAACATTTTGAGGGGCTATTATGAGTAATGCTTTGATGGAAAGAAGTTTTGTCCTAGACAAGGCTTAGCTACATGATTGAGAATAAAAATCAGTAGGATTTGGCCCCGTTGTCCTCCTCCCCATTTTACAGGTGATGTAGACTGTTCTGCATCTCACCTCCTGCTTGGCTTCAGCTTTCCTTTCTACTCTTACCCCAAGTCAAAAGTGGTGGTGGGAGTTGAGGGTTGAGCAGTGTGGAGGCGAGTGGGCAGGAACCCAGCTCGGTGGTCCCCTGGGGTCTCAGGTCTGCCTTGTCCCTCAGGCTATCCTTCTGGAAACAGGTCTAGGGAAGGTGAATCATTTGTGAACAAACCCTTCCACTTGTAACCCACGAGGTCAACAGTCCCAATGTCAGGCATCTCAGGAATGAGGCTCCACTCCTCCGGGGCCAGGCTGGGCGGCGCAGGACAATCCAGAAAGGGGGACAAGCAGGGGACCTGAGCAGAGCTTGGCCCCTCAGTCCCTGTGGAATTCAATTTGCTCTGCTTTGGGGAGCAAACAAGAGTCGCCCAACCGTTAACCTGCTATGTTCTCCTCTAGGAAGGGCAATCTCAGAATGCTCGTGGTTTTTAACATCCCGTGATCCTTTTCAGGTTGGAGTTAAACATTTGCTCAGGTTACAATGTGGCTTTAAAGGCCCTTTGTGGAATAATGAGACTTCCTGAATGTGGGGTCTTTGGCTGTTTTCTCGTGGGGAGCGAACAGTTCCTGAATGTGATACCCTTTGCTGGAGCCTATTTGTGGGAAGCACCACTGAATGCCACTAGAAAGGGAAGGAAGAGAAAAATGATGTCCTACTGTGTGTCCGGCACAGTACATTTTATCCTTCTGAGGTTTTAAGTGGGGTTACCCGGGCCAGTCCTCTCATGTCGATTTGACTGGACATCCCGAGCTGCTCTGTTGTTTCAGGTGATCTCTGTTTTGGGGGCAGGGTTCAGAACGTCCTCTGCCATTGTTTTTCTGCATTTCTAACACTTTCTATTTGTGGAATACTATGGTTTTTATTAGATATTTCAGTTTCTTCTGTCCTGGGGTGGCTCTGGCTGATGATTTATCACTCCTATTTGTTTTGAATAATAATAAGTACATAATAATAATGATGATGCCGTGACTACAGGAGGTGGAACATTTCTCACACTAGCGCTGTATTTCATTTTGTTTTGGAAACTGCTGAAATCATTCAGTGCAAGAGGGCCAAGTGATACTACATTTCTGATTGCGAGTGGGGCGATAGGAAATAAAAATCGTCTTGTTTCGTTCGGTGTGTGTGGGGGGGAAGGGAGTCTAATACCCGAATATGATGCCAGCCTCTCTGGTGAGGTCATACCTCTAAGCTTGAGAATAACTCTTGAATGTAGAGGAAAATCCCATTTATTTAGACTTTATACTTCTACAAGTTCTAACCTAATGACGTTGATCTGGAATTTTACATTACTCAGGGAAGATGTATTTGGTAAACAAAGAACAGATAGGATGGTAGGAACCAGGTTTAACTGCTATACAACAGCTTGATTGGCAGCTCCTGTTAGGAAGGGTGGCTCTTCCAGTCTTTCTTGTCAACAGAGGGCTTGCTACCTGAAGTTAACTGAGGTATGCTGTTTCCGACCAATAAAACTGTATTTCCTACAAGGCAACCACACTATGACTTTCTCCTACTTCAATACTCCTGGTAGGTAAGTAAAACTTTAGCCAGTAAAATAGTCACAGAGTTCTTTGCATTTAATTGGCTTTATTCAAGTTGCTTAAACTTTTTAGTCTCTGTTTCCTCATTGATAAAGTAGGGATAATAATGGGTCCTCCTTATGGGACTGCTGGGAGGATGAATCGCGCTAGTTAATGTAAATTGGTTGAGCAATGACTGGCCTGAAGTGATCACTAAATGCCATCTATTTATTGACTTAGGGGATGGGCAGGTACATTGCAGCTGTCTGCTGTATTGTGTTGGTGTTTTGCCTGAATCAGTATAACAATTGAGCTGTGTTCCCTGAGCAGACAGGTGAGAGTAGGGAAAGTTTGGAGGCATGCTGAAAAAGAAAAGAGGAAACTGACATTTTTTGACCCCCAAACTAGGTAGCATGTACTACTCCACCATTATTTTACAAATAATACATGAATTTTGGGTACCACATGAACGAATGATCATACAGTACAGAATACATTGTCTCCTTTAGAGCCCAAGGGAAGTGAATCTGATCAAGCAGAGGCAGCATGTATTTGAGAGAGCCAGGCTGCGTCCCACGCTCTGACCTCCCGGGTGCACATGACGCTGTGCACGCCCAGGCCACAGGCCAGGAGCACTCCGGGGAAGACGTAGCCTTGTGAGCAATTTATGTTAGTGTCTGAGGGAACCATGTGATCCTGGGCCAGGCTACTCTACACAAGGTAGCCCATTAAGAAAAGGCTGAGGGGGCCTGGGCCAGGTAGCTCAGTTGGTTAGAACATCATCTCGATTTGCCAAGGTTGTAGGTTTGATCCCCGGTCTGGGCACATGCAAGAATCAACCAATGAATGCATAAATAAGTGGAACAACAAGTCAGTGTTTCTCTCTCTCTCTCTCTTTCTCTCTCCTCCTTTCACTCTAAAGTAAACAAATAATTTCTAAAAATGTAAAAGAAAAGAAAAGGCTGAGGGAGAGACAGACCCGCCATCGGTCCTATGGGAGAAGTGTGGCCATGGCCAAGTCCCAGGTTCTTAGCAAAGGTTGGGGTGTTCTGTTCAGATGGCCATATTGTTTAACCTCAGGAAGGTCCCCTGACCTTTCTGAGTCCTACCTCCATTCTCTGTAAAATGGGGACAATTGCATCCACCTTGCAGGATTGTTCCAGGGTAGAAATAATGCCTAAAAGTATACCACATGGACACAATAGGTATCCAACTGTTAGAGATTGAATTGTGTCCCTCCAAATACATATGCTGGAGTCCTAACCCCTCGCACCTTAGACTGGAACCTTATTTGGAAACAGGATGTTGTAGATATAATTAGTTAAGGTGAGGTCATACTGGAATAGGGTGGACCCCTCATCCAATTTGAATGGTGTCCTTTTAAAAGGGGGACATTCGAACACGGAAACAAATACAGACATGAGGAGAATGCCATGTGAAGATGAAGAGAGAGCAGGGCTTTGCTTTTATACATTAGAGAACTCCAAGGACTCCCAGCAAATCCCCAGAAGCTAGGAGAGAGGCCTGGAGTGGATCCCGCCCCACAGTGCTCACAGGGAACCAATCCTGCTGGCACCCGGGTCCGGGACTGTGATTCTGTTGTTCACCCCATCAGAACCTTGATGTAGCCTTATGGTACCTTGTTACACCAGCCCAAGAAAATGGATTCACCGAACAACAGGAGCCCATCATGATCCTTGATAATCACTATGATTCCTTCTCTCTGTCTGCCTTCTGGTGGCTTCCTTCAAGGCACTCAGCAGGCAACCAGAGCCAGCATTTGTAGGGACGCACAACGGGACACACAGTGGGGTGAGATGACTGAGGGTAAGACCAGAGAAGTAATGATTCCCCCTTCGCGTCTACATATCTCTGCCACTCACAGCCCAACCTGGGCAGCATCTCCCCAGCCTCTCCATCTGCTCATGTCCTTGTGCTCATCTCTGCTCCTCCTCTGTCTGCACGTTTGCTTCATGCCCATCTGTGCCGTGGGGTCTTAGAGAGGACTATTTCTCCAAGGCTCCTTGGAGTCTAGCTGACCGATGCAAAGCCAGCCTTGGGGCCTGGACAAGAGAAACACAACTTCTCCCAGGAACTGCACGAGGATGTCTGTGCACGGCCATGAGCTGCACGTCTCTCGTGTAGCCGCACGGGGACTGGGGCAGTGACTTGCCCACCACGGGGCTTGGTGCTACGGTTGCTAGAGAAAGGGCAGGCAAATGGAGAACCCACCATAAAGGCGGCCGGCAGCCGTGAGGCAGCGCCGCAGCTTTGAGTCCCAGCAAGGCTCCTGGATCTGCCACATAAAGATGCCTGGTTTGGCGGAAGGATCACAGAGAATTGTCATGACAACTCCATGTGCTTGGGCAGTGCTTCTCGAAAGCTCTTTCTTAGCTTTTGGCTTTCGGAAGGGTGACATAGGGCAGGGAGATACCTGGAGCAAGCTGGGTTCCTGGGAACATGGGAAGGGATTTGGCAAGCAGTGAATAACTTTAAAGAGTGCAGAGCAGGAAGCAAGATGGTGTTACTCTGATTTCTTTAAAATTCTGGGAGCCTAGGGGGAGCAGGAACGGAGTCTCCCGGCAAGGCGTGGGTGGTTATGGGAGCACAGTGTCTATTTTTCTTTCCTCCTGTCCTTTGCTTTCTGTCTTCTCTGCATTGCTTTCCTCTCTGCCTTATCTGGGTGTTTCTGGGGCCAACCTTCTGTTGCACGCCCCCCCCCCCCCAGTCCTCCCATTAATCTGGTCTGATTCGCAGCATGTGATTTAGTGGTGTTGTGTGCCCTGAGCAAGAACTGGGGCGGGGTGGGGGGTGGCAGGAGCGGAGAAAAAACTGTTTGATTTGCTAAAACGCACCTTAAGAGCAAACCCATCCACATTACTGAAGGTATCAACTGGGTCCTGCCTACAGTTATGTCAAACAAAGTGCGCTGCGAAATGCCAACTCTCCCTTTGTGCTGTGACACCGAGCGCTGCCAAAAGATATTAAAAAGCTTGCATGAACTAGGTGATGGCAGCTGTAACTATCTAAGTTATTGCCTGGCAGCTGCGACGCTGCCTCACGGCTGCCGGCCGCCTTTATGGTGGGTTCTCCATTTGTCTACCCTTTCTCTAGCAACCGTAGCACCAAGCCCCACGGTGGGCAAGTCACTGCCCCAGTCCCCGCGCGGCTGCACGAGAGACGTGCAGCTCATGGCGGTGCACAGACATCCTCGTGCAGTTCCTGGGAGAAGTTGTGTTTCTCTTGGCCAGGCCCCAAACCCGGCTTTGCATCGGTCAGCTGGACTCCAAGGAGCCTTGGACGCATGGATGGCACGGAGGCGAGCACGCACACCCAGGCGCATGCACCAAATGCAGCTTTTTGTGTTTGTGTGTGTGCTTTTTTTTCCCTCCCTGTTGGCTCCGAATGAGCTAGAACAATATCGCCAGCTCCAAGCCCTGCCAGTCCTACATCTGCTCCCTAAAACCTCCAGCAAATAAGAATACGGTGGGGTTGTTTAACCAACACTTACAATATCCACACTTTGCAGCTTCTCTCCCCCTGGGTTGCCCAGGCCCAGAGATCTGGATGCTGGTGGCAAAGGGTTGAGAGATAAGGGGCTAATGATCCCTATGGGCACCTGTCTCCAAAGCCTCCTTCTTTGGCATGTTGGTCTCTGGCATAAAATACATTTCATTGTCATGGGCTTCAGGGAAGGTGTCTGTACCAAGCTGGTTTTTTTGTATTCTTCTGTTGAGTTTGGTCTTTTCAGCTGTCTGTTAAATAATTCATACGGCTCATGAAAGTAATATTTCTGGGATGTAGGGGGTTCCATTTTTCCAATTCCCTTTCATTTTCTATCTTTTTTTTTTTTTTCAAGTGGTTGTGGGGAAAACTTGGCAGGCGTGGCCTGAGTGGTATAATGAAACCTTCTGTCTTTTCCTTTCACCTCTCCAGCTCAGGCTGAGAGGGCAGGAGGGGATAGTGACCTTCAGTAGGCTAAGTAAAGGTCAAGGCTGAGGTTGGTTTTCATTTCAGAATTCAGCCATCAAGGGAGAACCAAAGGCATAAACCTTTCTCGTTGTCGTCAGAGTCATTTTCCGGATGGGAGGACCTTTCTTTTCCATATTCTCCCAAATGCTCACCCAGAGCCTAGCATAGGGCTTTGCTCTGGTAGATAGTCAATGAGTGTCCAGCAAAATGGATTGAACTGAGGCCATTTGGGAAGGAGGCAGGATTCAGCATTTTTTAACTCTATTGTGGTCAAGTCGATCAAATACTTGGACTGGCCGGTTTGTTTATCTTCACCTTTCAGGTTGGTATTTAGGCTATGTCACTGCAAAAACAGAGCCTGTTCGTTCTAGTCTGCAGAGCCCCAAAGCTGGGTTCTGGGTCCCACACAGCGTTGGCCCCACTTCCCGCACTGGATTGTGGTGGTCTGTTCATCTGTAGCCCTCAGGTGCACTGAAAGTCTCCAGAGCAGGGACCCAGACTGCTGTGTTCACATGGATGGTCAACGTTAACTATGAGGTTGGAAACATTGCAGGTGTTCTCTAAGTGTTTGTTGAATGAATATGTGAAAAGATATTTCCTGTAAGCAAAACAGGTGCTTTTGGTGTCCTGTGCAACCTTTCTGAAAGTCTGAGACAAAGGGGGTTTTCTAGGAGATCTCCCATCCCACTTGATGTTCTCCCCTTTATCCTGAGTCCCTGCAGCTCCTGGGGGGATCTTGGGGGCCCCTCTCCAGGTGCTATGGCTTAAAGGAGGCCCTTCTCCTGAATGTGCCCCTCTCACACTTGAGCTCTAGAAGGGGATGACTGCTTACTTACTGAGTGTGTGACCTGGGGCAAGGATTCTATATCCTTCCTGGTAAATTCTATAGGCACCTCAAAACAATGTTGGGCAGTGTTATGGACTGAATTTTTGTTTCCTCCCCAGATTCATTTGTTGAAGCCCTAACTCTCAATGTGGCTGTGGCTGTATTTGGAGATGGAGCCTCTAAGAAAATCAGTGAGGTTAAATGAGGTCATCAGGGTGGGGCCCTGATCCAATAGGATTAGTGTTTTTATAAGAAGAGTCACCAGAGAGTTCACCGTCCCTCCTTCTCCCCGTGCTCGGGCCAAAGGCCATGTGAGGACACTGTAAGAAAGCCAGGAAGAGAACTCTCAGCAGAAACTGAGTCAGCTGAAACATTGAGATTGGACTCCCAGCCCCCAGAACTGGGAGAAGATACTTATGTGTGGTTTAAGTCACCCAGTCTGTGGTATTTTGTTATGGCAGCCTGAGCAGACTGATACATGGGGATTGAATAACAGAAAAAGAAAAATCTTAGCACAGTGTATGGCATCCAGTAAGGACAATAGTAAAGGTTATAAGTGTTTCTCAAGTATTTGTGGCCTAGGAGGTCAAGATTCTATAGCTGGGAGGGGTGGGGAGGAGGAAAGAGCCCAAGAACCATCATGTCTATGCTGGGAAAGGCTGGGGAGTTTTTAAGTGAATCGTGGAAGGCTTGTGGAGAAGGTGGGATTTCAGTGGGTCTGAGTGATGGTTAAGGAGGGTAGAGTCTTTGGAGGGTAGAGGCAAAGTGAGTCCTCTCTCATCAGAGGTACAGACCGAGGAAGCTGTGGACAAAGCAGGGGACTATCATTTAGCCACTCTCTGTGTGCCAGACCTGTGCTCTGCATGTCACATGTCACCTCACTCAGCTCTCCACTCCACCTTCCCCCCGCAGGTCCCACCACCTCTGGCCTATAGACAAGGAACGTTGGGGGATTGAGAAGAGCTGGCATTTAGCCACTGGCAGGTGTCAAGGCACATGTAACCCTCCAGCCTCACAGCAATCCCAGGAGGTGCCTTGTGACATCAGCTCGTTGTATAGATGAGGCCAATGAAGCAGAGTGCTGTGACACTACTTGCTCAGGGTCACGTGTTTACTGGTGCTGGTGCAGGCCAGTTCTGAGCACGTGCGCTGTCTCACACTTGACCTCCTGGCCCATGGTTTGTACATCCTGGGGTCTGAGTAACGGGTCCAGATCCTGCATTGGCACGACTGAGATTTGAACTGGGTTCTACCTGCAATCCAAACCTTTCTGCTATATTATACTACCCTGGAGGCAAGAACATGATCCCTAAATAGAGGGGTCTACCCCCCACTAGCAGCGGCAGTAGTACTAAAAATGGGACAGAAAGATGATGACAAGTGAATTAATAGGAAAGAGAGACAGCGTCCAGGTTCTGTGGGTGGGTGTGGGGTGCAGGAAAACAACTGTGGTGTTTGTGAGACAAGGTGGTGGGTTAATCTGCACAACAACCCTGGGAGGTTGGTACTATCATCACTCCCATTGTATAGATGAGGAAACTGACACAGAGGGAGGCTAAGAAACTTGCTCCCGGACACGCAGCTAGCTACTAGGTGGTAAAGCCAGGATTTGAACTCAGGTTATCTGGCTCCTGTCCCTGTCCTCCTAGCTGTCATGCATGCTGCCTTCCATGGAGAGTGGGTGATATTTACTAACTCTGACCTTGACAGACTTGTAGGTACAATAAAGAAGACAGAGGGAAATGATCTCTCCCGACTAGCTGAGAACTTGAGACAGAAGAGATTTGTAGAATGCATGTGTCCTCTGTGCCAGGGAAACTGATGACGTTATGGGTCGGTGGAAACTGAAGCCGACCTCTTCCTCACTGATGCCCAGGGACTCAGTGTGGAGTTAGCATGCAATGGGTGGGTGCTGCTTTGGGCAGTATTCTCCCTGCTGGGCACTGACCTCTGCGGGGGCTTTCCCTAACCAGTGGTCAGAGCAGTGGCTGCCAGACTGGGGGTCCAGCTGGCTCTTTACTAGCCATCTGACTGTGGTCACGCCACAAATCTTTCTGTGTCTCCGTGTCCTACCTGGGCAGTGTGCAGAGTCCTCGTGCCCCCCTTCCATGCTGCACCCACAGTGCCCACCATTTCTCTTCTCGCCACTATGAGTGTCCCAGCGGCTCTGTCGACGTGCTCATGCCCGCTCCTCACGGTGGCACGTGGGCTCCTTGGGCCCTCTCCTCAGCTGACCTCTTCCTCACTGATGCCCAGGGGCTCAGTGTGGAGTTAGCATGCAATGGGTGGGTGCTCTTGGCCTCCTCCATGCTCGGTACAGCGGAGACCCGACCGGCTGAGTGGTCAGTGGCTAGGTTGGAAGTGCAGAGGGCAGAGCATTGGCCCTGTCCGCTTGGACCTTTGATCTGCCACTGTTCTCCATGACTGTGGGACTGCTTTGTTTACTCTGGTGGCAGAAGGTGTCACTGCCTTTTTCTTCTTTTTCTTTTTTTTTTTTTTGTATTTTTCTGAAGCTGGAAACGGGGAGAGACAGTCAGACAGACTCCCACATGTGCCTGACCGGATCCACCTGGCACGCCCACCAGGGGACGACACTCTGCCCACCAGGGGGCGATGCTCTGCCCCTCCGGGGGGGTCGCTCTGCTGTGACCAGAGCCACTCTAGCGCCTGGGGCAGAGGCCAAGGAGCCATCCCCAGCGCCCGGGCCATCTTTGCTCCAATGGAGCCTTGGCTGCGGGAGGGGAAGAGAGAGAAAGAGAGGAAGGAGAGGGGGAGGGGTGGAGAAGCAGATGGGCACTTCTCCTGTGTGCCCTGGCCAGGAATCGACCTTTTTTTCTTCTTTGACTATATACTTAGACCAGTGGTAGTGAACCTAGTCCCTACTGCCCACTAGTGAACGTTCCAGCTTTCATGGTGGGTGGTAGCGGAACAACCAAAGTATAAATAAAAAGATAGATTTAACTATAGTAAGTTGTTTTATAAAGATTTATTCTGCCAAACAGCGAAAATTGACATAAAGTACTTGGTAAGTAATTATTATTATATGCTTTAATTTGCTGTAACTCTGCTTTATAAATTTTATAAAGTAAAGTTACTTCCCTACTTTATAAATCACCATTACTGTGGAACCCGTGGGCAGTTAGAAAATTTTACTACTAACAGAGATACAAAAGTGGGTGGTAGGTATAAAAAGGTTGACTATCCCTGCCTTAGATGTTACAAGTCAAGTCCTTAGAACAAACAAGGGAAGGGCTCTGAGGGCAGAGAGTCAGTGCTGGTCTCCTTCCCCCAAACCCCCTTAGTATTAAACAACTATTTCCTCAGCACCTTTTTGCCAGGCGCTGGGGAATCTGATGTGAATGCACTGGGCAGTCTCCACCCACAAAGAGCTTTCAACCCCGGAGGGAGCAGTCAGACGAGTATGAAGAGGGCCTGGTATGAGGTGAATCAGGATCTCCAGGACAAAGCGCTGCTGATGGGATGTACCAGTAGTGGGCTTGCTAGAGAGGCTTGCATCCAATATGACAGGCTGACCAATGTTTGAGGGACCCTTAGAACATTTCCTGTCTTGATATTAATAAAGCCATTGCAAAGTTGAGTACAACCCATACATTTAAGTTTATTATTTTTATTGCAGTTGTCTGGTTTCCATTGAGCTGCAGGTGGATAATCTACTTTGTCTTTAGTCTCAGACTGACCTATTTCTACCACTGCAGTGTTCTCAAGTCACCTGTGCTGCCTTCCCAGGGACTCCACTTTGCACATCGGATTTGTCCCCTTCAACCAACACAATCCATAGTGAGCCTACTGTGTACCCAGCTTGTGCTGGGCCTGGGAACTGAGAGCCGAATCAGGCACAAGTGAATCAAGTCCGATTCAATCCCAAGAAGTCATAGTCTTTTCCTGAAAAGTAGAGCATAGACTGATTTCTGTAAATCTACTATCAAATGAATCAAGAATGTTTACTTTTATTTATTTATTTATTTATTCATTCATTCATTTTAGAGATGAGAGAGAGAGAGAGAGAGAGAGAGAGAGAGAGAGAGAGAAAGGGGGGAGGAGCAGGAAGCATCAACTCTCATATGTGCCTTGACCGGGCAAGCCCAGGGTTTTGAACCAGCGACCTCAGCGTTCCAGGTCAATGCTTGATCCATTGCGCCACCACCAGTCCGGCCAAGAGTGTTTACTTTTTAAAGGACCCTCCGAATTCAATGTGTGTATTTCTGTACATTGGGTGTCTTCTGAGTGGGGCATACCTGACCTCATATTGGCTAAAGCCAAAGGAAATAGGGAAGGCAATGACACAGTCTTCTGAAACTGCAGGGACCCAGGTAACTGTCCAACCCAACTTTTGGATTTTTACAGATGAAACCATTCAGCCGCTGGGACATGACATGAATGTCTCTGGTGGTTGGGCTGGGGCTCATTGGTCCACTGCCCTCTGATGCTCCTACACCAGTTACCCGGGCTTTCGGGTTATCTGCTGGTTTGCACTGTCTATTCCAGATTCCTTCCCCCAGGGTAAAGAGCTGGCTGTATAACATGTCCATAAAACTGGATGGGACTTCTTCATCTTGAGCCAAATTGCTCCCAAAAAGCATTTGTCCTTGTGGGCCCAGGTTCAGGCCCTTTCCTTCCCCTTGGAGCTTATGTGTAGAATTTCAACCCTGCCGCCACGTTTGGCTACTTGCACTTACTCCACTCCAAGAGTGTGCGTGATGCTGACAGACCTCCCCTTCTCATGCCCAGAAACCCCACTAAAGGAGCAAGGCCAGATGCAGCCATCACTGCCCTTGGTGGAGAGTTCCATCGAACAGAAGGGCATGGGAGCCGGGACATGGCACACGAAGCCTATTGTCCTGGCCCTGGTGGCCCTAGCAGTGCCGGGTGCATCAACGCCTGTTCTCCTGGGCTGCCACTGTTAGAGGCACGTGGAGCGAGGACACAGGAGGGGCTTGTGGCCTTGGAGGCCGCCCCTGCCAACGATGGCCCTGGTGTGAGAGCGGGGAGCGGGGAGGATCCTCGCGTGTTCTTCATGCCATTCCTTATCTATTTTGAGTAGCAAAGTCCTGGCTTTGGGAGTGTGATTCTTCTTGCAGATGAAAAAGGGCTTTGGTGAGACGCTCAGTAGACCAAGATCAAGAGCCTTTCTTCAGAGTGGCCCCGACCTGTAGGGGACGACTTGGGTCTTGGCCGTGTCCTTGTTGCCCCCAAATTGTCTCCCCAGCTGGCACCCTTGCCTAGTCGTGGGAAAGGCGGTGTCCTCACCATACACATTCAGAGCATAAAAGGGGGGCTGGGGTCACTCTGGGAAAATCTCACTGTCATCTGCAAGATACCCATCTTCAAACAAACGCTTGTAAGATGATAACAGCCTGGGGTGGAGGACAGGGGACAAAACTGGGTGAAAGAAAAGACCCGAAACAGAGAGTGTCGATTTCAGTTCCTCTCTCTCCTCTCAGAGGGGGGACAGACTACATGATCGTTGTGGGCGGAGGGAGGACGAGGGGGACTGAAACGTTCTCTGCTGGTTTTCTCCCCCCTTCTTCTTGTATGGAGGGGTGCGTGCAGGCATAGTGGGCGACGAGAAACTTGTTGAAGAGAGCTGTGCAAACAATGGCTGGTGGATGCCAGGGCTGGCAGTCAGCAGTTCTTAATGTTTGAATGGAAGTGGCTGGAGCTGGCTTTTTTTCTGCCCCTCCACAATCCGTGTTGCCAAGAAAACAAGGAGTAGCTGTTTTAAGCATTTACAAATGTTAATGTACCAACAGCTGGGCTCAGTCCAACCGAGCTATTGTAGGGGTATTAAAAAGACAGGCCAGAGTTGGAGATGTACTGCCAACCTCCCTTGCAGAGTTGGGGAACATTTTTCCTTGGAAAAAAAGGGTCTTCTATTCCTGCAGAGATCGACAGGACGGTTCTCCCGCAGAGTCAGTGCCTCGCTTGGCAGCGGAGGCCGTGCGGGCTGGCGAGCCAAATGCTCCAGCGACAGGGAAGCGAGGAGTCAGGGGGCTTACGGAGGATTTATCAGCGCGGCCATGCCACCTCCCTGCCCGCAACATGGCCTGTGCGCATGCGCGGGGACGCGGCTGTCCAGCAGGGCCGGGTCCACGTGTCCTCTGCCGGCGTTGTGCATGCCCCAAGCACCGGCTAGACCGGCGTCCCTCTCCTGCTTGGAGTCTCGGCCCCTTCTTGTCACTCCATCACAGCTTTCCTTCCATTTTTACTCAGGCCAAGAAGAGGGAAGAGAGAAAACCTCAAGAAGGCCTTGTCTTTTCTCTCTTCCCTCGTTCCCTGCCCCTCGATGGCCCCCACCGAGAGAAGCCCCGGGAACGATCGCCCCATGTTGCCTCCCGCTCTTCATCTCAGTCCCCAGTCTGGGGTTTTGTTCATCTCAGGAAATTGTAACACACTGAGCATGCTTCTTCGCTAAATGTAATTACCCGCGGCCCTGTGTTTATGGATGAGGCATGGTGGAAAGTAATAGAAAATGATTATTTTTCATTCTGAAGGCCTTCTTTATTAGTGGTGCGGCAGCGACGTCAGCTGCCTTCTCTGAATGGCAATGCAGTGTTTTGCTTTCCCCAGCAAGATAAACGATCTTATTTGTTGATGTTTGGTGCTTGAGATGACATTTATGTGAAATAAAAGGGACCAAATTAATAATAAAAAAAAATGATTAGCCAGACACAAATGAAAAATGTACATCCCCCCCACCCCAGTTAAGTTGTTTGTATTTACATGCTATTCACAAATAATGGCAATGTGCCCGATAGTAGGATGGCGAGCGTTTTTTTTTTTCTTTTACAATCATATGGCTTGATTCCGTTTTCCAGATCTTGTCTGAGAGCTGCTGTTTGAAATAAAAATGTTTGCATCCGTTTCCTCATTAATCCTTCCGTGGTAATACAACCTGCTGCAGAGAAATGGCAAAACAGATGCAACAATGAAAATTAAAAGGGATGGACACTTATCTTGGGCTATAAAAGCTGCTAACCATGTAGGAACTAGAGAGGCTTTTGGACAGAAAATATGGCAAATGATAGAAGCAATCATCGGACTAAGAGTTTGCTATTTGGAAAACTCTGGTGGGACATTTCTCTGCTCGTAACGGCTGGAGGATCACTCCTGAGTTTAGAGTACACCAGAGAGCATGTCTGTCTGCTTTGCCTTGAGGCCTGTCTTCAATATCTGGTGCATCTACCCATCTGGTTTCTCACTGGGCTGGGATTTTCTCGACACAAACAAGCACTTTGCAAAGAATCTGTGGATCTCAGGTTTTGAGGACTCAATATTTTGCTCAGAAATACTGCTTCCTGCCCTTTGGGAATCATAGGTTCAGAGCAGAGCTACACTGACCTTGATTTTGCAATCGTATACATTCTATACAGGGAAGCTGAAGGATTTATAGCTCTGTGGGGGGTGAAAGATCATGAGTCCAGATTGCTCAAACAATTTGGTCAAAAGGAAAAGAAGGCTCATATGTATCTTTTTGGGGATGTAGGATACGAAGCTATATATCATTCTTGTTTTTTTCTTCTTTCTTATAATTGTCTGATGCTATCTCATGCCTAAACTCAACACCTGAATTCACTGAGATTTTGGGAGGGGGGTCATAAGTATACATATATTCATCCTTTTGTTGTGTATTTATTGAGCACCCCCTGTTTGTAGTCCAGGAGTAATACAGAGAGACAGAGAAAGGCAGAAACATGGTCTTTGCCTTTGTACGGATTGTCAGTTTCTTGGCAGAGGCTGGATTAGCCCAGTTCAATACATATGAAGACAAACAGCCAACCAGAGTCATCCACATGGGAGTTGGTGGGTGGGATGAGAACAGGGCTCTGGGCAGGAGGTTTATTGTGGTGAAGTCCATGCATGCACTGAGAGCATGAGGCCAGGATCGCTTGCTGATGAACTGACCAAACCCTCACCAGGGAACTAGCAAGCAGAGGAGATGGGACCCCATGCATGTGGACTGTTTGTCCAAATGTGCCAGACCTCTAGTGACCAGCTCCTGGATGAGAAGCACATGGAACTAGTGTTTGGTCAGGGCAGTGCGTTTCAGATCTGCTAGCAGGTCTAGCAGAGGAAAACCAGTGGTAGAAGCTCTGAACCTGAATCAAGTCTCGGCTCTGCCGTCTACTAGCCATGCATCTTTGGCCTCAATCTTTTAGTGCGTCAGTTCTCAAATCTATAAACTCGGTAGTTTACAGAGTGCCGCTTTCTAGTAACGTTATGAGGATTAAATGATAGAATATAACATAGTGCCTAGTACCAAATACATGCCCAATAAAAGGTAGCATAAATCATTTTTATTTTTATGTAGTTTTACTTTATTTTTCTTTCTAGTTCTGGTCTAAGATGCAGGGCTGGGTGTGGATTTACTGTTCTACTTAGCATCATCACTTGACAAGGAAGGGTCCTATCTTTTCATTATAAAGGAGGCCCACTCCAAATTCTGTACCTAAAGGCAGGAGGAGGACTGAATCACCTCTTATAGTCACTTCTAGGAATCTCTCCAACCTTGTGAATTCTGCTTCAAAAGCCTTTGCAGGGCTTGGCCACAGGGACGCATGCCTTTTGGTGAGTGGGGCGGGCAGGCAGAGGTTAATTTGGCACTGCCCCTAGTACACAGACAGTCCCACCCACCCATGCTGCAGTTTGATTTCTGGTTCTGTGCTGCCATTGCATTTACATTTTTAAACAGTTTCATCAGCAGAACCAGTGACCTGCCCCTGGTGCTGCTGCTGAAACTCATCATTGCTCGTGGGCAGCACCAGACATGCACAGTGACTGAAAGTGGAGGACAGGGAATGTGGGAGAAGTAGGAGCCCCGCACTGGAAGCCAGTCTCGAGTTGTGCAGGCTGGCACACAGAGGCAGCAGAAGGACCGAGCTGGCATGGTGCAATCAGAGATGGACCGCAGGGTGGGAGGAGGTTCTGGGCTAGGGATACTGCCCTTGTCCAGCTAAATCTTAGGTAGCTGAAAGAGAAAGGACCTGAATAATGTCCTTGTCTGTCACGAACTTGGATGTGAACATGAGCTGGTTATGCCCGAATGATAGCCTCCCAGTTGTTGGTGGGCATTAACTAATGAGCTCCTCAAGGGCAAAGGCCACATCTTAGGCATCTTTGTATTTATTTCAATGCCAAGTACAGTCCCTGGCCCAGAGTAGGCTCTTGCTGTGTATATTATCCGATGATTAACTCGGCGAGTATCACACATGTGTAGTGTGCAAGGGAAAACGGCTTCCACAAACTGATGTTCTCTTGCCAAGTTTGGATACAATACCAGTGTGTGGAGCTTCCACAGTCAGAGGGAAAATTTAGGAATTCTGAATGCTTTTCCTTTCTTTGGTCTAATAAATCGTCTCCAGAACAAGTTTCTGTGCTTCCAGTGTGGATGTCAGTATATGAAAGGGCTAGCTGGAGCTTTCTTTTCCTTTCTGAGAAGGGAAAGATATGTGAAATTCAATGACATCTGCTGAAATGCAAACATATTTTTATTTATTCATGGCCATGATCAGGGCAGAACCTCTAATTTTAACCAATAATTAGACTTGACAATGGATGTGGAAATAAAACATTTTTTTCTTTGCTGAATTCACTTGTCATTCCTCCCCGCTGTAGCTAGTGTAACCCAGATGTCAGCTGTCCCCTTATTTTTCTCTGTGCACTCCCTCTCCCGCAACCCACTCACATGAATGCATTCGTGAGCCTGTGGCATTTACTGGGGGTTTCGTGGGGGAGTCGGGGAGAGGGCCAACAACAGTGCACCCACTTAAATATCTCCCAGTCACCCACTTAAATATCTCCTCAGGTCTCAGAACGGTGTTCTATAGGCATTTTTATTGCCTTGCCACCAAGAGCCCCTTTTCTTTTCTCGCCCTGATGCACCCGGAGCAGTTGGCTATGAGCCTACCCCTCTCTCCCTCCCGTTCTGACCTCAAATTCCTCCCTGGATGTGTCCTTATGCAGTCTTTGATTTCCATCCTGATGGACTAATGCCACCCTACCTGCTGCTGTTTGCAGCTGATGTCAAGGCCTCTGAGCAAAAAAGGCCCATCTGCCTTTGCAACTTGACTGGCATTCCTTCTGGAAGTTCCTGGAAGTTCACCGATCACACAGGTGTTTGTTTATGCTTTTTGCTCTTTGGTCCTTGGAATGAAGGTAAGGGATACCAGACGGTCATGTCTGCCGAAAGCACTTGCTGGCCTCTCCCTGGGCTTCCAGGGGAGTGATGGGCCAGAAGGGAGGGAAGTAGAGAATGAACGGGAGATGCAGAAGGACAGACAACGGTTTGCTGGTGAAAGAGAGTAGAGAGAGGTGCGGGCGGGAAGAAGAGTCAAGAGAAGCTTGTTTAATAAAAGAGAGAGATATCAGTGCAAAAGCTGAAGGGAAGGAGGAAGTGGAGAGAGAGAGGTTGAGGTTAGGAGGAAAAGAACGTTCTCATGGACAAATGTCCCTAAGAAGGTGGGAACGCACAGGGTCTAGAGCACGAGAGGAAGAGCTAGACATAGCAGAAGACAAATGTGACGCAGGTGGCAGGGTGTGGGGCAGTGGGCAGGTTGGTGGGCTGAGGCTGGGCGGATGGTGACCTCATGGTAGGCGGTCTGTGTGCAGTGTGAAACTCCTGCCGGGGAGGGCCTCCGCTGTGGTGGTGGTGGTGGTGGTTATTCACCACGTGCCTTCCTGCAGCCTGCCTGCAAACCTGGTCTGCAAGCTCCCTGTGGACAAGAGTCTTGTCAGTAGCCTCCTGGATCCAGCTCCTGATGGTGCTGATCGTTAAAGCTTTAGGAAGTTTGCGAGCAATTGTATCGATAACTTGGAATCAGCCCTGGTGGGAGAGGGTGTGCACTCCAGAAATCAGCAATGGCCACACATTGGGGTCTTTCCTTTCTCTGGAAAGCTGGCTGTTGGACATTCACAGCACATGATTGCTTTGAACTCCTGCTGGCTGCCACACTTCGTTTGGTGCACCGGTGGCTTTTGTCTGCCCCGACTGGGGCACTGCCCTCCACCTCCTAGAGTGCACATGAAGGCTTTGCTCTGCTGGGCCTCAGCACTCCCTCTGGCCCTGCAGTCTCTGCAGCCTGGAAGGCCAGGTAGGAATGGGCAAGCATAGGGTGGAATATGGTTTCTGAGGTGCCTGAGCGCGCATTGCTGGGCGAGGGACGGCAGCAGGGTGCTCATGGCATTCTCCAGCAAGAGATGCCCCCTGTGGAGGTGCTGCAGCAAGTCTGGGAAACTTCAGCTTTAATTATTTAATTCTGTGTCTGCATGCTGGCGGAAGAGGGATTTGCCCGTCCTTCTCAGCTCCATAAAACACACGCAAGCAGTGCAGCTGCCCCTCTTGCTGGAACGAGGGCGTCAGTGCGGTGGCAGCTTGTAGCTCACCAGCAGAGCGGCTGGCGACGTTTCCAGGAGTGGCGTCTTCTTCCCAGCTCTCGGGCAGAGCAGCTGTGTCTGTCTCCACGTCCCCGCCCCTGACCCAGCCTCTCCCAGCTGTTCCAGCCCTGGCTCTCATTGACCATGAGCAAACGCTGGGGGTTCTGGAACGCAGGACCTGAAATGCCTTGGGTCTGTGGTCCCGGGAGTAAGATGAGGTGGGGAGAACCCCAGCTTTGGGGCCATCAGGTCTGGGCTGAGTTTGGGCTCCAACAGGTAATCTCCCAGTGACCATGGGAAAGCTATGGAACCATCCAACCTCTGAGTTCTCCTCTGTGAAGGATTCACTATGATCATGTTTGTAAAGAGTCTGGCACGTGGTAGGATCTCAGATGTGTTGGTTGAAGGGATGGTGTAGGACTGAGGAAGGTTAATTATGGATTCCATACTCCTTCCTGCAGGAAACCTTGCTCCTCTGGTCACTAGTCGTGGACACTTCGGACGATGCTCCCTGTCTACCAGGTTTCATCGTGTGCCAACACACATAACAGAGAAAACTATTTATGGTGTGAGAAGCTGGTCAGGGGACGAGGTGGTGATCAAGAGTTCAAAGCAACAGTGCGCTGCTGAATGTTTAGCAGAGCAAGGAAAGGCCCTGACGTGTGGCCATTGCTGATTTCTGGAGTGCACATGCTCTCTCACCAGGGCTGATTCCAAGCTACCAATACAATTGCTTGCAAACTTCCTAAAGCTTTAGCAAGCAGCACCAGCAGGGGATGGATCCGGGAGACCACTGAAAAGACTCTTGTCCACAGGGAGCTTGCAGACCAGGTTTGCAGGCAGGCTGCAGGAAGGCATGTGGTCAAAACAAAAACAGCAGCAATGGATAGCAATGTATTTAAGAATACGGTTGACCCTTGCACAACAAGGGTGTGAAATGTGCAGGTCCAACAATACATGGATTGTTTTCAATTGGCAATTCGAAAAAACTTGCATGCGAATCACATAGCCTAAAATAGATGCCATAAACTTACAGTACCAATAAACACAGTACAGCACTATAACCATATTTTCTCTTCTTTATTATTTTCTCTTCTCTAGCTTGCTTTATTGTAAGAACGTAATATATAATGCATGTAACATACAAAATATATGTTAGCCAACTGTTTGTGTTATTGGTATGGCTTCTGGTCAACAGTAGGCTGTTAGTTGTTAAATTTTGGGGGTACCAAAAGTTATACTTGGATTTTGACTGCACAAGAGGTTGGCGCCCCTAACTCCCACATTGCTCAAGGGTCAACTTTTAGTCACAAAGCAGCACAAGGGAGCGCAAAGAAACCTGAGACGTTCCGTAAAAGGAAGGCTTAGAGGCGAGTCAGGCTGGCGTTCCAGTAAGAGACTGTGATGGAGGGAGGGTAGACCTTTCAGAGCAGGTGAATGGCACTGGTGAAGACCCAGAGGGGGGATCTGGAAAGTCAGGCTCAGGGGTAGAAGGGAGTGGCACAGAGAAAGAGCATATGGTGAGGTGGTGGCTTAGATCTCAGGCTCTGCCATCTGAAGAAGGTGATTTTGAATCTTGGTTCCACCATTAGCATAGGTGACTTGATGACTCTAACCCAGGGGTCCCCAAACTTTTTACACAGGGGGCCAGTTCACTGTCCCTCAGACCATTGGAGGGCCGGACTATAAAAAAAACTATGAACAAATCTCTATGCACACTGCACATATCTTATTTTAAAGTAAAAAACAAAACAAAACAGGAACAAATACAATATTTAAAATAAAGAACAAGTAAATTTAAATCAACAAACTGACCAGTATTTCAATGGGAACTATGGGTTTGCTTTTGGCTAATGAGATGGTCAATGTGCTCCTCTCAATGACCACCAATGAAAGAGGTGCTTCTTCCAGAAGTGCGGCGGGGGCCGGATAAATGGCCTCAGGGGGCTGCATGCGGCCCACGGGCCGTAGTTTGGGGACCCCTGCTCTAACCCATAAAATGGAGATGCCATCTACCTGTCAGCGATGGCATTCAGTGAGGCTGACATGAGATAACGTGGGTAGGATGTCGGCACAGTGCCTGAAGTTAGCGAGGGCTCCGTGAATGGGAACCGTTTTTGTTGCTATTGGTCTTTTCTCTTTCTCCATGCTCCAGCGTCCTTCAGAACAGAAGTGTTCTCAGCATAGGGTGTGGCATATTCTGGGTGCCCACCTTGATTAGTCTGACTGATGGCATGTCTCTGGGCTAAACCCATGTTCCATACATGTTTATTGAGCATGTATGGAGCATGAGCACTGGGCCTGGCACTCTGCTAGTCACTGGGAAGCAGGGTGAGTAAGACGTAAGCCTGTCCCCAGGTCTCAGCTGTGGTGAGGGTAGGGACACTCAGTGGTAAGTTAGTGTCTAAGAGGATTACAGCAAATTATGTGAAATGTATCATCATCTTTTGGAGAAGGATTTTTAAAAGTGTCCCGCATACCAGATAAGATGTTGATACTCTGCAGTGGCTGAGAGTTACCTTGGTACAGGGGGTCCCCCTCTCTTCCTTATAGTCCCCCCATCTCCGTGGGTTATTCTGCTGAATGTGTGACTGGGCAGCCCAGTGCTCAGATGCTCCAATCCTGACATTAGTCAGTATTTTGCAGAAGATCATACCCCTGTTCTTTCTTCTCCTCTCTCCTGGTTTTCTCAGTTTTGTCCTACTCCCCTTCTTTCTTTTTATCAAGATTTCTTCTCCCCTCAGACCCTCAAAAGGCTTGCTTCAGTCCCCGGTGGTTCTAGGGTTAATTGCTCATTCTCAGTTAAATGTTTTCACACTGCTTTTGAGTCTGTAGAGCAAACAAAGTATTGGTTCCAATGTACTGGGATTCCACAGAGAATCACGGTGCATTAGCACTAAGGTCCTGGAAGGGCAGGGGGTCTGAGGTGTGAGGGGTGCTGAGGCTAGCTCAGGAGTCAGGAACACACACACACACACACACACACACACACACACACACACACACCCCTGAGTTAGGGCAAGTAAGAATTCAGGAATACCAGCACACGATCTGAAATTCTGGAGGTTAAGGTGGAGAGGTAGTGAAGAAACCAGGAAGGCATTTAGAACCAAATGGACTCAAATTTCAAAGAGCTAAGCAGGGTAACTGCTCATGGGTAACAAGGAGCATGGGACAGGGACAAGAGAAGAAAGGGACACGATGTGGAACACGTGCTTTGGGGAAGTGGGTGGATTCAAATAATTTAACAACCGGTTCTCTGCCTTAATGACCATTTTAAGTATAAAAAAGATACACCAAAAGGTAGTTTATTATTTCATGCATTTAATACTTAAATAAGAACAATCAAAGAGGTACACAAAATTAGATGATGTTATAAGAAAGAGTTTTAAAAATATTAATGAAAAAATATTAAATAACACCTGACAAAAAACCGTAAAACTGTTATTTAAGATATTTCCATGTTGTTTCTTGATTGGCGTCCTCACTTGCAAATTTCTTCTCTTTTATCTGAGCATCATCGGCTGTGTGATTTGTCCTTAACCATCTTTTCACTGTAGGGTTGCCTGAAATGGGCGATAAGATAACCCTTGAAATCTATATTTCTACTGGTTCATTGTGTCCTAGCTTCCTATTGGTTTCACTGTTTAGGGAACACCAGAGCACTCATAATATGTCAGGGAATTTTGGACATAATATAAAGCCAAAACAAATGACAGTTTGTCACCCACTGGTTGGTTGGCACTTTTTCTCTTTAAGTTTTACATGTTTGTTTACTGAAGTAGCAAACATGAAGGAATTTTGAAATGTAATATTTCATCAAAGGTATAATGAGGCCCTGGCCAGTTGGCTCAGTGGTAGAGTGTCGGCCTGGCGTATAGGAGTCCCAGGTTTGATTCCCGGCCAGGGCACACAGGAGAAGTGCCCATCTGCTTCTCCACCCCTCCCCCTCTCCTTCCTCTCTGTCTCTCTCTTCCCCTCCCGCAGCCGAGGCTCCATTGAAGCGAAGATGGCCCGGGCGCTGGGGATGGCTCCTTGGCCTCTGCCTCAGGCGCTAGAATGGCTCTGGTTGCAACAGAGCAATGCCCCAGATGGGCAGAGCATCGCCCCTGGTGGGCACGCTGGGTGGATCCTGGTCGGGCGCATGCAGGAGTCTGTCTGACTGCCTCCCCGTTTCCAGCTTCAGAAAAATACAAAAAAAAAAAAAAAAGGTACAATGAGTTTTATGAAATGAATAAATAAATATTACAAGCATAGTTCTTTCAAACTTTTATCACCTATGGATGGAATGAATGTTACTACAGGCACTTAGAATACGCTGTTGTGTAGATGAACGTTAAAAAAGAGTAAGAAATGACAATTTGTGATTTCCACTTTGGGCAGCTGCTCAGGCACCCACCTTAGAGAGAACCCTGATTACAAGTGCCATTTTACCAACTAGTTCTCTGAACTCAACGAAATAATAGGTAACGGTTCTAACTGGTGCAAACTGGCTGAATCCCACCACTGCTTTGGGGAGACTTTCATATCAGGCCAGCTCCCATACCAATGGAAGTTCCTCTATGTATTCTGCTGGGGTGAGTCTGCTCAAGGCCACAGGGAAGGAGGGACATCGGCAGTGCTAGGAGAGAGGGGACATGTAGATGGAACACAGTGACAAAAATGGACAGGGGTGCAGAGCAACTTTCATCAGCCTTTTGACTTTTATTTCTGACTCACTTTTCTGGGTGGGTGACTGAACATTTTTTTTTGTCATGACCTGCCATGCTTTAAACTGAAATAGGGCCCCTCTGTCTCATGTTGGTGAGGACATGCACTTTGACCTCTGTGTTCATTACTGGGAATGATTGGTTTTGCTGAGCCACTCACACTTCCCCGTGAGATGTATGTTTGTGACATTAGACTCGACGGGTTCCTTTATGCAGGTATGTATGTATTTGTATTTTTTTAAATTTTTTATTTATGTTTAGACTTTGAAATGTATATAATTGTTCACATTTTCTGCTTTTCTTGGCAATTCAGTACCAAAGTACCGTCCATTTCTTTATGTGTATCTTTTAGGGCATCATTTTATTTGTAATTCACCCTTGGCTTAATTTATTGTTCTCTTTATACTTTCCTCACCTTAACTTCCTCACTTATTTTCCTTAATCCCTCTATGCATACACTCCACCTCGGTTCTTTTAGAAATCAGACTGAGAGTTAAATAAGAGTGATTCCTGTTATATTCTGCCTCTACATTGAATTAATGTATATCGAGAGCCCACAGGATGGTGTGCTCATCAATGCTTGGAATCTCGACAAACAATATTGGGCCATAAGGGCTACTTAGTGAAGTAAAGACAAGTGCCCATCCTCTAGGAGATTCCAGTGCGAAGTCATAGATAAGACAGGTAGATTTAAGTTAACAGAACTATGTAACTACAGAACTATAGAGGTATTATGGATGGAAAAGTTTCACTTAGTCCTTCATTCATTCAAAAAACATTGCTGAGTACCTAAAATGCATGAGACGTGGGCTACTTCCTGCTGTGAAGCTGTTGATCCATGTAGATAGGATGCAGTGCAGTTGCAGGAGGGCATGGGCCTGGCTGGCTTGCTGGAGGAGGTGGCTGTGAGACTGCCCTTGCAGGACAGGAGCGTGGATTGTTGGCATCTTCCTGGAGGATGGGAGCCTTACCCATGTGCTCGGAGTGACTCCAGCCTTTTCTTTCTTTCCTACCATAGACAACTTCTTATTTTATTTCGTTGTTGTTGTTTATTCAGTGAGAGGACAGGAGACAGAGATAGACTCCCACATGTGCCCCAACTGGGAGCCACCCGGCAAGCCCACTAGGGGGCGTTGCTCCCATTGCTCAGCAACCAAGCTATTCTTATTACCTGATGTGGAGGCCATGGAGCCATCATCAGTGCCCGGGGCCAGCTATAGCTGCAGGAAGGGAAGAGAGAGAGAGAGAGAGAGAGAGAGAGAGAAATGAGAGGGGGAAGGGTGAAGAAGTGACGACTTCTTATTTTAGCTAAGGAGGTGAAAGTTTACCTCAAAGACTGCTTAAACTTGCAGACTTTGTGTCTTTCGTAGGCAGTATATGGCTTTCACAAGTTGCTCCTATAGCCTTCCCCTGTCACTATCACCTATTCTTAGATGATGTCCAGGCTTTGTGCCAGACAGCCTATGGACCAGTGGGTGCACCAGGCAGCCAAGCCTCACCTACCTGCCGCCCTAGAAGCCCATCGAGCGACACTCAGATGCTCATCGCTGCTGGGAGGAGGGGAGCCAGGATGGGCCAAGATGGCAGATGGCATAGGGTGACATGCTGCTTTCAGGCCCCTCTACCTTTGTTGCCAGTGCCATTTGAAGCTGCTGGTTACTGTTTCTAGCTTGGCTGTCCATAGCTCGAGGTGGGAGCTTTTGTAGTCGCTCAGGAATGCAGGGTATTTTTAGTGGAGAGATTCTGCATCAGACGCGTGCATTGTGTTTCTCTAATCACAGGCACGGCGAGGAGGGCTGGGCACTGAGGACTTGGGGGTCAGCTGACTCAGCTGAGATGTGCTTAGAAAAAAGAGGTGAGGGCAGGGATGTAGAACCTGGACATCCTGGCCCCCTGGGTTTGTTTTGCGTTTTTAATCTCGTTTTCTCATTCCTCCCTAGAAGGAAGCTGCTGCCCAGGTGTCATGGAGTCGAGTCCAGAAAGGAAGGGAGGGTGGGAGAGAAACTGTCCTGAGGTTGAGAAACTACCAGAGAGGCACTCCTGAGTCATGGGCGCCACCGTGAGTGGGCCTGACCTTAAGAAAACAGGAGGTATTGAAGCAACTACTCACTGAAACCTTGCTCTTGAGCTTGAAATCAGTTCATAGGTATTTATTTTTTGATTAAGCCATAAGAAAGAATGAACAAGTGTTTGCCCATTTATTTATAATTTATGCTAAAGCAACATATACTTTTTAGTCTGGAAAGTTTGTGAATCAGTTGTCTTAATCCATACCCTTACCCTCTCCCCTGCCTGACGCCCTCTTCTCTTCTGCTTTTAGAGATGAGGGAACTGAGGCCCAGAGAAGTTAGGTGACTTGCCCAAGGTCATACTAATTAGCAGCAGTGTTTGGACCGGAACCCATGTGTCCCAACAGCAAATCGCCTGCTTCTTATATTGTTTCTATATCTATTGTCTGCACCTTGGGGCACGATGGTGGGCCCTCTGGTCAGTGGAATGAGCTGACTTTCTTCACCTGCAACGTGGGTTTTCATAGAAGGGTAGTAGGAGACGGGTCCGCTCCCTCACACTTCTACGTCACAGATGAATGAAACGTCTCCCTTCCCCCTTGAAGTCTGTCCCCAGTGAGCCCAGCCTGGTTAGACCACCTCCTTCCTTGGACCCTCAGCTTGTCTTTTTAGCTGCCCCGGTGTCCCTGAGCTCTTACCTTTGTTCCAGAGCCCTTTTGTGCTTCTGTGTGTGTGTTTTGTTTCCCCAGTGGCTAAAATAGATTTAGGATAATTGAATGAGTGTTTATTGAATGCTTCCCAAGGAGCTAGGAGGTGGGTCACAAGGGTGGCCCTGTACTTTAGATCTTATGACAGGACTGGGCCCAGAGCCATTCACCAATCCTTTTAATAAATACAGGGCCAGAGAGCCTCAAGGTGCAAACTGTCTAGTAGGGAAGGAAGGCAAGTCCACAATGTGCCCCAAACATCCCAGATACCTCTGGTTTGAGGGTCAGAGGAGCTCACACTGACATTGACTGCTCAACCCCACCTCCGGTCAGCTGGTGTCTCTGTGTCTGGGAGGTAGCTCACTGCCTCCCCTTGACTTCTTCAGAGAAAGCAAGCTGCCACACTAGGCTGTGTCTTGCACGTTCACTTAGACTGTACAGAGATTTCAACATCCCATCTGGAACTGAGAATACCAAAGGTCCTGGCATGACACGAGGGATGACAAGGAGAACTGAGGCTCTAGTTTTTCTTAGAGGGTGGAGTTCCCAGGCTGGATGAGGGGAAGAGAACCACGAACTTCATGGGTTGAGAGACCTATTGGGTCTTGTTTACTTTTGTATCCCCAGTTCCTATGTGGTACATGGCAGATACATGTGATGTTGAATGAATACGTGGATGCCCGAGAATGGACTTATTCAATTATTTCCTCCCGGTAAATTCACAGAGAGATCATGATTGAAGGGTTGAAAATGGACACATCAGAAAAGAATAGCGTAGGCTTGGGATCATTCTGCACTGAGAACACATCATGGGTCAATTGCAAATATAATACATTTTTAAATTAAAAGATAGTTTTAGAATAGAGCATTTTAAAAGAAATGCTGGATGTTTTCTGTTTATTCCTCCAGATTCACTGTCACCTCTTTCAACTCGGCGCTCAGCCCTGGGAGGCTGGTCTTTGGATCTTCCCAGTGGCTCCCTGGCCCTCTGGCTTCTCACTGGGGAGCCCTGGTAGGAGGCAGGAGGAGGAAGAGGGTGTTTTCCCTTCTGGCCCTCTCCCTGGGGAGTGCCCTTGGGCTGCCTGTGTCTATGACTCTTCTTTCCTCTTGTAGCCCATCTCCCTGTCCCTGCTGGCCCCTCTGTAACTGGCCCCGGGTATTACACCTGGTGATTTCTCTATACCTTGCCCCCCCTTTGGAAATAGTCCCTCTATTATTCTAATTTGAGCATGCCATCTATTTCCCACTTGCAGCTAGATACAGTAGATGCAACTCCCCGTATCTTACAAAGCTGGTTAAGGCTTCTCCTAGCTCACCCTTGTTTGTGTGCCTTTTCATTTCTTTGATTTTCTTAATACTGAATATGTGAACTAGTTGATCCCGCCAAGTAAGCCAATCAGGATGGAGATGCTGGTTTATTTTAATAGCTGTGTAAACACTGACCTGGGAAAAAAAGAATTATCGTATTTTTTGCTCCATAAGATGCACTCCCCTCCCCCCCCCCCCAAATGTAGGGGGAAATGCCCATGTGTGTTATGCAGCGAAAAATACTGCACTTATGTTGGCAATGACCAACACAGGGAGCAGCCTTGCCCTGTATCTCAAGATGGAAGGCAAATCGGTGGAGAGAGACCCCCCCCCCCCCGCCCCATTCTCTCCTGACCTGATCGCTCTTATTTTGGATTCCCTTGAAGTGAAGCTAGCTAGCAACAGGCATTTGGGTATTTGTGGCTGATGGAGGGAGGACCCCCAGGAGAAAAGACTGTGAGAAGTAGGGCAGCACTGAGAAGCTGCAAAGCCAGGATGTGGCCAGGATCTGGAGTCTGGCCTCAGCCTGGTCCTCAGAGAGCCCCGGGCATGAACGGCACCACCCAGCTGGTCCCAGTCTGAGGCGAAGGCATGCCTTTGTTCCCCTCTGTTGGTCAGTTATTGGCTGTGGGTCTACTTCAGGGAGGAGGGTATTGGGAGGAGGTGGCTGCTATTCTGCTGAAGGTAATTCTTTCAAGAAGGGGGCAGCTGTGAGCTAATATTCACAGCAGCTGGGGATGGGAACACATGCCTGGTAAAGGGCCCCAGGATGTAGACTACGCCCTCCTTAGTCTTGTTCAGTGAGTACCTAACTACCACTGTATTCATTTTGCTAGTCAACACATGCTTTTATATCCTCCCTCCCTAGCTGCCTCTCTCCCTCTCTTTATTTCTGCTATGTCAGGACCAGTGGGATATCCAAGGAAAATCTGACACAGGCTCCCTCTGGCAGCTTGTCCCGTCTCATTGGGATAAGGTGGCCCGCTGTAGGCAATGTGTGGAGCAACATCTGGTTGCCTACTAACTCATGGGGCCGAGACAAACGCACCCTAGCTGTTTAGAGAAAGTAGCGATCAGTCAAGACTGGGATCATCAAAGAGGACTTAAAGGTGAGACCACAGTGCCCAAGGCCGCTGGCGCGCTGGCTGGTGCCAAGCACGGTGCCCGGGGCCTCCCAGCCCCTCCCTGGGCTGTCCCTTCTCAAGCGATACCGATGGAAAACAGACGCCGTGTTCAGCTCACGTCTCTACTTCATTCAGTTCCTTTCAGGCCACACAGAGTTTCTGTTTCGACAAAAGCCTCTGTAGGGGCGGCTGGGCAGAGTCCCCCTTGTTCTGCCCTAAAACAATGGGCTCGGGACAGATTGTGGCAGAGTGAGGCGGAGGCTGTGGCCGCCCTGCCCAGGAGGGACAAACGCTGCCTTTCAAGTCCACGGTCGTAATCCAATCCCCCTTTCAGTTCTATCTGTGGGATGAAACCAGGTGGAAAAGCGAGGCGGAGGAGACGGTGGTGGCTCTGACCCATTCAGAGTGTGTGGAAAAGGACCCTTTCTTCACCTGGGAAATAAATGTGCACTTTTGATGTTACCCATGTTTATCTCTGTCCATCACTCCCTGTAGGGCCACCCATTTGGGCGCTAGACCTCAGGCCAGGGTGATAAGACTTGGGACAATGGAAGACAGAGTCCTCCTGCAAGGTGACAGGACGTTTCTCCGGGTTCTCTGGCTCAGTTCCGCCGAACCTGTTGTCAGCATCTCCAAGCCACAAAATGTCGGAACGGAGCTGCTGTCAGTGGAGAAAAGGGAAGTTGGCATGTGGTTCTTGTCTGTGGCAGTGATCCTGAAAGGTTTTTCGTTTAACATTTTATTTACATTAAATATATATATATATATAGCCAGTATCTCTGAGCTGGAGAGGATTCAGTGTGCATGTGTGTGAACTGTTCACGGGTGGAAGGCGGTGTAACACTCACACCACACCAGGAAAGGACTCCTCACCAGCAGCCATTTTCAACATGATTCTTGTGTTTGCTTGGCAAAATTCAGGATTGGAAAAACAAAAGATTTTCCTGCCAGTTTCCATTCATTTCAGCGGTAGCAGCAGCAATCTGGTTCTCCCGGATAAACGTTGGACGAGAATGGCCCGAGTGAGAGTCTAGGCTCACCCTGCCCATCTTTCCTCTTCCGAAAGAGTGTGTCCAGGCCAGGCGATGGGCAGACGAGCCGGCCACGCACCACGAGTAGTGGGAGGACAGGCGCACGGAGGGAGTGAGAGTGGGGGAGAGATGGACAGGGTGGGCAAGGTGGGAGCGTGTCCCCTGACCAGGGATGCGTCAGGGGTCACCCCTCACCTGCTGGGGCTGGAGGGCATCCAAGGGGCCTGAGACTGGCGGGTGAGACCAAAAGACAGGTCTTGGGGTGTCTCCTCTCTGGGGTCACAACACACTGCCTGGAAAATAGGAGCTGCCTGGTGACAGAGGGTGACGGAGGCGGAGCGGGCCAGTGACCTGGCGTGAGCAGGAGTGGGGCTGGGGGATTTCCACTGGTTCCATGGCGAGGTCGGCTTGTGTGACCGCCTGGAATTGCTTAGGAGTCCTGTGAGCAGACCGGAGACGCCCACTCGGGCACAGTCCTCAAGCTGGTGCTGCAGTTCGATGATGATAGTGGACAAAGGGCTTTTTGCTCAGTTACTTTTTAGTTGTATTTCCCTCACCCCCTTCTCCTTTGCTTAGATTTGATTATCTGGGAAGAAACTTGCTGGAATTGGGAGATCAACAAGGAGCACGTGACCAACAGAGTGAGCTTCCTAGACGGTCACCAGCCTTCCTCAGCCTTTACGTGACCTGCCTCACCTCCTGAGGTCAGAGGGAAGGCAGATGGTGGTTTCTAGAGAGTTAGAACTGCTCACACTCGTGGTAAAGAGCTCCTTATCTCCCCAGTATGGAGGGCGCCGTGGGGGTAGATCACTGCCCTGAATTAGCTGGTTGACCACAGCTTTCTCTATGGACTGCAAGTGTCCAGGTGTCCAAGAGGTTATTTAAAGACAGACAGCCATCAACAGTAACACCCCACCTTTAATCCCCCCCAAATACCTCACAGACCTCTCACAAAGCACCAAGTCACTCTAACGGTGACGATTTAGCAGGACGACAGCGCAGCTCCCGTACTGAGTCCCGTGGGGTGCCGTCCCGGGCTGAGAGCTGCATGACATTGTCACACTTGGTCGGCTGTCATCCCTGAGAAGCCATGACGATCCTCATGTGACAGATGAAAAAACAGACCCGAAGACCCTAGCTTGCCCAAGGTGACACAGAGCTGGGACTTGAACCCAAGTTGGTTCACATGCCAGGCCTGCTGGAGCACCTCGCAGGGTGAGGGAGTCATGGTGCTGAGCCCCCTCTGCTCAGCAGGCAAGGGAGAAAGATGGCTGACATCCTGGAGGTGAGCTCAGCCTACCCAGTGTCCTGTCAGTGACTAAGCTAAAGACCGCATCCGAATTCCTCACCCCGCCTGGCACTTCCAAGATACAGGTTTCGTGTGTGTGTGTGTGTGTGTGTGTGTGTGTGTGTGTGCGAGAGAGAGAGAGAGAGAGAGAGAGAGAGAGAGAGAGAGAGCGCTCAACTGTGAAAAGGAGGAACTCAAGAAGGGGGAGAGAGGAACTGACACTGAGCAGAGACCTGCCCTGGCAGCCCTAACTACTATCTGGAATGTGAAGATCTGAGAAATAGCCTGTCTGCTGCCCAGAGCTTTGACGTGCATCAAACATGGAAACAGAGCATGGAAATTTATTTTTCTGAGACCCTGAAGATGCTTAATATATACCTTTGGATCCATTATTACTTAAGATAATGAAAAACATGTTGCCCATTTAACAATATTTTTGTTCTAGGGTTTTAGAGTGTTCTCTGTGGACATACTTTTTCTAAGTAGGAGGCCTCTTTTGTCTTGAGTTGGTCTGTGTGAGTTTGACCCCTGAAGATGGGTACGAAGTCCTGTGGGCTGCATGGAAGAGATATATATATTGTGGCTGGACTGAGTGAGCTCATGCGTTTTCCTGCATCTTCCCTGGTAGGCGGGGACACAGGACCAAGTCTGTCCAATGGGCTATAGCAGAAGTGACAGATGCCACATCCAGGCCGAAGCCCAGCAAGAGGGATGAGTCTTCCCTCGCTGCAGCCAACCTGCAAGACGCGTGTTCAGATATTGGTGTCGAGGATGGAAGTGAGACCCGCTGCTCTGCAACAGACTCTGAAGGAGGAAGAAATAATGGGTTAAGCCTCTGGGATTTCAGAGTATGCTACCACCATATGGTCTACCAGGGGTCTCAAACTCGCGGCCCGCCCACCAATTTTGTGCGGCCCGCAGACTAGCAGACTAATCAAACTTCGTGGATTAGTCTGCGGGCCAGTCTGCGGGCCGCACAAAATTGGTGGGCGGGCCACGAGTTTGAGACCCCTGGTGGGAGAAGAGTCACCACTGGTTTTTCCTTTATGCTTTTATTTTCAAGGAGGTAGAAAGAAGTGTTAAGACAAGAAAGTGGAGAGGAGCTCATTTGTGGCATTTGAATATACATCCCATTTATCCAACGCCGCTCTCACACCTTCCAGCGACTCGCTCCTTGTCACCAGTGCGTGTGGGCTTTATGCTTCTGTGCCTCCTTCAAGTCCATAGCAGAGGTTTGATAAATGGTGTTTGAACTGAGATGAGTGAAACCGGGCCCGCTAGAATATAAGCTCTCTGAGGTAAGAATCTGTTAGTTTTGGGCATACCTTAGAGTAGAGCCTGGCACATAGTAGATGCCTTAAAAAAAAAAAAAAAGGTGGGATGCAGATTTTAAGGGTTCAGACGCCATGGACTGGAACAGGCCAAGGAGTATGAGTTTGAAGCCTGGAAGGGCTGTCCTTCTGTCCATAAAGGCTCCCGGGATGATGGCAAGACTGGGATGGAGGGTGGGACAGACTGATAAAGGGGAAAGGGACAGTGAGGTCAGAGCACGCCACCCTCCCTCCTGTCCCCGGTGCTGTCATCTGCTGGCCTCTTTCCCCACCTCTCCTGTTTGCTTGCTGTTGGACCCAGTCCTGCTTTTAAGGAAAGCACTTCTACAGGATGGTAAGGCTGAAGGTCATAGGGCCCAGGATAGTGGTGAAGGAAAGCCAAGTGAGGAGAAAAGTAGAGGCTCACCTGGCCGAGAGGGGGGAGCTGTGTCAGGTAGGCGTTCTGAGTTGCTGCAGGCTTCTGAGAGGATGACACCCCTTGTCTCTTGTGGTAGAGTGGGCCGCTGGGCTTTTATGGAAAGTTCCAGAGAGAACGTGAGAAATGCTGTGTGGGCCTTCGTAGAGCTCAGACTTGTCTGGATGGAGGGCTTATTGTGGTTTTAATCAGGATGGAGGACACTGGGGTTCTCAGTGCTCTCTGACCTTGTCCGAGGTCATCCCTCAATCAAGAGGGAAGATGAAATTGGCTTATACACTGATGGGAAAGGTGGGCACTCCTGGGCATCCAGGCTGGTAGAGGTTAGCCCCAAGTGACTAAATGGGTTGGTTGATAATACAGCAAATTTTCAAGGTGACATTAATCATTTGCTGAAGTTGGTGGCACCAATGGGAAGAGCAGTGGGCTCTGAGGCTGAAGTGGTTGAAGAGGAGTTCTTGGGGGATCTGGGCCATTAGAAATGGGTGCATGTCTCCATCTCTACTGGGAGTGGAGGTAGAATTGGGCTGAGCTCTATGGGGGCAGTGATTCAGAGAGGTCAAACTGGGTCAGATGAAAGGGCCTCTCTCCCTGTTTGGCTTCTGGTGGCTGTACCAGAATAGGATAAGAGAATGTGGCAGGCATCTTCAGGGGGTAGCAATGTGCTCAGGGAGTTGATTACTTGGTAGATTGGCACAGTCTGCCATACAAGCCTTCCTACATGTTTTGTGGGTGTTTATAAACCTCGTTGCTCAATCCCAATATTCCCGCTGGTTTTCACAGCAGGTATCGGATGGCCTACTACAATCAACCACCCCCAGGAAGCCTGGGCAGGGGCAGGCCACTGGGCCTGGGCTGCTCCCCATGATTCATTTGCATTATTGGTTCCTGCTGAGACTAGTTAAATCCCCTTTGTTTGTGCCTGGCAGGTCATAGTGGAGCATTCCTATCTATCAGAAAAGTCCTCATTAAATTCTGTCTTCAGAAACTAATTCTATTCTAAACCATCCAACCTCAGATCTTCAGAGCAAATGGCTGATGAGGGAGTAGGGTAGGGGTAGGAGAGAGAGAAACCTTCACAGTTATGGTGGGAATGATGAAAAAGAGGGAGAGAGAGAAAAGATAGCTTCATGCCATCTCTTTGATGAGGACACTGGGTATGATAAGGCCCAGTTTGAGGATGAAGAAGAACGAGATTAAGCTCCTGGCTCCCTGTGTCATGCTTTTCCTCTGCCCCAAATGGCCCCTGCCCTCTCTGTAGTGGGGTCTCAACATCCTAATATATTTCCTCTTTGTGGGGCAATTCCAACATTGTGTGGAGGACCCTGCTTCTCCCTTCAGAAGCTGAAATGGGACAGGGGTGCCCTGTACTGCTTGCTCCCTGGTATCTGGGCACATGTAGGTGACATAGTCTTGGCAATCAGATGCTTCCTTTTCCCCGGTCCTGGAAGCAATGAGGGTCTGGCCAGGGCAGTGCACGTCCAGTGACAGGAGTGGTACCTGGTGCCATAGATCAGATTGTGTCTGGGGGCGGGTTGGCTGCCCCTGCCCTTTTTCTGCCTCTTAGCTGCTTTTCTTGTATTTCCATTACCTTTATGAACTCTCAGCTATCTTTCCAATCAACTTCTTTCCTACTGAGGTTGGAACTTCTTTCTGTTGGAAGGTTCTGTTGGAACTTCTGGCAACTGAGAATCCTGACTGAGAGGCACACCCCTGAAATCCACAATGATCCTTGTACTTTTTCTTAAACTTAGAGGCTCCTGGCACATGTTGCTCTTTAGTTGAGTTTATAAATCTTGTCTTCCTGTTACAAGATCCTTGAGAGAAGTGATCATGTTAAAAACTTTCTTCTCCAAGAGTAACTATCTCATTTTGTTTGCTCCACAGTAAATATCTATTGAATAATGAACAAATGAATAGCTATGTGGCTGAGGATGTGTGTTATCTGTCTGGTAAAGTACAATGAATACTCCAGAACTTAGTGGCCTAAAAGCAGCAACAAACACGTATTATCTCATACAGTTTCTAGGAGTTAAGAATTCAGGGTGGTTCTAGCTGGGTGGTTCTTTCTTATGGTTTCAGTTAAGATGCTGGCCAGGACTGCAGTCTTCTGAATACTGGACTAGATCTGGAGAGTCACTCATGAGGCTGGCAAGTCAGTGCTGGCTGTTGCCGGAACCCTCAGTTTCTATCCATGTGAACCTCTTCATTCGATTACTTGAGTATCCTTACAACATGGCGGCTGGTGATCCCCCAAAGCAAATGAACCAAGACATGAAAGGAGAAGTTGAAAAGTCTTTCATGATCTAGTTTCAGAAGTGACATGCTTTCATTTCTACAATTTCCTACCGGTTACACAGGTCAGATCTACTAGGCATGGGAAGACACTATGCACGCTGTGAATATCAGGAGACGAGAATCAGTAATACCACCTTGGGGGTCTGTCTCCTGCCACATGGCTTACAGCAACATCCAGGAGTGGATATTCAGGGTCAGGGCCTATCTCAGTCAGATACTTTAGAGATCACATGGGAAGCTGAAATGATACTGGCCAAGCTGGCTCTGAAGATTAAAGTCAGGGGTCTGTGCTCTGTGGGTTGATCTTGCCAGGGATCTTCACTTTCAGTTTCCTAATGTGGAGAGTGGAATTGACCTAATGATTCCCTTGGCATCACCCTGTGACCTTGAGAGGCCTCGAGGTTGGATGGGGGTGGTGAGCTGGGCAGAATTAGGAGGCTTCAGTTAGAGGGACCTTTCCCAAGGCCTTTCATCCCAGCAAATTTTCTTCATCGTTTAACCTCTTATGACTGCATGAAGCTCCTCTCTTGCTCTAAGAAGGTGGAGTAGGTTAAATGTGTCCTTCCCCCAAATTCATGTCTCTTTGGAGCCTCAGAATGTGATTTTATTTGAAAATGTAATTAAAGTTAAAGAATTGAGATAGAACATCCTGGATTAGGATGGGCCCTGATCCCAGTGGAAATGTCCTCATAAGAGACAGAAAAGGACAGATACAGAGAAGGAGGCGATGTGACGACGGAGGCAGAGATTGGAGCGACGCATCTAGAAGCCCAGGATGCTGAGGATTGCGGGCTAGGGGAGAGGCATGGGGCCTTCCTCCTTCAGGGCCGCCGGGAGAAAAACAAGCCTGCCACCCTGCTTTTGGATTTCTGGCCTCCTGCCCTGTGAAAGATTAAATTTCTATTGTTTTGAGCCACCCAAGTTTGGGATGATTTGTGACAGCAACCCTAGGAAAAGAATACTGAAGGAAGGACAAAATACGATTTTTGAAAGACCTTCTGAGGCTGAACATGGTTCCCAATGGGTACCTGGAAGCAGGAGGGGGTTAGGCAGGTGCTCTGAGGGAATGAGGGGTCTTAACCTGGAAAACTCTCGTGGACCGCATCCGCCTCCGGCTCTAGGAGCAGACCGTCAGCTGCGTTTCCTCAACCAGTGGTCCTCTACCTGGTAAGGTCCTGGGATTGTTGATACTTCGGGGTAAGGGTCAGGCTGGAGGGCCTCACAAGGGCTTTCTCCATCTGAGAAGGTCGAGTGTCAAAGCAGGACCGGTCTTGTCCAATGGCCCATTCATTGACTTAACAATTCATGTATTGATGAATTCCTTAACTAGATTAATTAAAGGCTGAATGTGAACAAAGCCATGATCTTATTTCTGCCCTCTTTTCTAGAGTTTATTCCAGCCCTCCATCTAGGAATCAAATGCTTTTCCTAAAACTGAAGCCCTTCCAGTGAGGTAGAAAGAAGCCACTATACTACTATATACCTGCTTAATCATACCATTAGTGATCTCAAGCTTTTTCCTCAATAGGGTATGTGTGAGATCTGGAAAACTCAGTAATGCTTCTCGAGCGCTGGCCGTTCCCTTTGTGTGGTTGTGGTCAAGGTGAGGCCCCCTTTGTCCTACAGCTTATCCCAGAATAATGGCCATGCCTGAATTCCTGGGTGACAAGCTAAGGGAGTGGGCATCTCTGTGCAATGAAGTTGGGTAGTATTGGGGTTAGGGTCTGGAGAAATCAAGGGAACCCTTTCTGTCCTGGGCAGCTTCATCCCCAGCTCCTCAGGAGAAGCCTGAGGGTAGGGGTGTCTTCTTTAGCCCAAGGCTGCCTCCTTCAGGTGCAGTTGACCTCGGGAGGGGCAGTGGCATCCCCCGTCCCTTCCCCTGGGGCTCTTGAATGCCAATCTCCACAGTCTGTAGATGGAATCCCTGGGACCTCTCCCCATCACCATTATTATAATAAACTCCAGGATTGTAGCCGTGGAGCCTCGGGCTTCAGGAATGCAGCCTGTAATTACATCGCTTCTAAATGCTCATGGTAATGGATGAGGAGGCCTCGTGCATCAGACCAGTTAAATTGCTGTGCGACTTGGTCACAATTTAACTCGGCAGACAACGCGCTCAAACTTGGCAAATGGAGGGAATGTGAACTAGTTGGGAATTGTTCACTTTCAGGACAACCTGCAGAGCGCCAGGGAAGGCCCTGGAAGGGATAAGTTAAATCAGGGAAGTTTTTGGTCTTGAGTTGATTACCCATGATCACCTCCCTTTACAGCCCACCTGGCCCCATAGCACCAGGGGAAGAGCCTGGAGCTACAGGTAGGAGCGGTGATTGGTTTACACAGTGCACCTGGCACCCTGCCGGATGTTGGGGCTAGGAGGCTGGAAACCAGAGCATGCTGGGCTCTGTGCTCCAGGAGCTGACAGCCCTCCGGCAGGGCAGGGGCTGACCCACACCCAGGTGCTTCGCAGCCACGCTGGGGTGCCTTCTACAGAGATACAAACTGGGGAGCTGAGGCTTAATGGCGACTGAGTCATCTTGCATGGGGTTTGGGGAGATTAGGGAAGGTGTTATAGGGAAGATGACATCTGAGCTGGATGCTGAAGAGAGCGTAGGATCTGGGCAGGCTGAAGGGAATAGTTAGGGAGTGACCAAGCTGCCACCTTAGGCAGGGAACGGGGGCTGTGAACAGAGGTGGATTTAACGGCGGGTACACCGGGCACGCACCCTGGGCCCCGACTTCTGAAGGGACCCACGAAACCCCAACTTTACACTTTTTTTCTGATGACATCAAGTTTGGTTTTATATGTGCAATTTTAACATTAATAATACATAATATTTTTTATTTATTTAAAAATATGGTTAACATGTATTTTTATTTTCTCTTGTTTCTCTCCCGTTTTTAAGGGGCCCAATATTTTCTTCTGCGCCGGGGCCTCAACCGACCTTAGTCCGCCTCTGGCTGCGAGCAGTGCGGCCAGATCATTAGGTGCGCAGGCTGGCGAAAGGGGCGGGGCAGAAGAAGAGGGTGGCACCATCTCCAGTACTCTGGGGACAGGCTGTGGGGCCAGATGCACTGCCTTTCCCAAGGGAACATACTGTGCAGGCCTCACTGGTAATACCTGGCCCCACTCCCGTAATAATCCGGCCCCCACTCCCATAATAACCCGGCCCGCACTCCCAACCCCCGAGGTCGTGCCTCAGCGGGGACTGAACACAGGCTGCTGAAGCCCTGGTCCAGCCAGCATGTCGGACGAGGGCCGGAGCTAGCCCAGTGCTGACTAGTGCTGTGAACTGCTGGGTGGCTTCAGAGCTCGCAGGCACTGTTCCTCCACTCCGCTCCCACCATGTCCTTGAAGAGGGACTCGGGATGTGTGCTCATTTCAGCCCCTGGTGGGAGCCTCCCTTCTCCTCCCCGCTCCCTTTCACCAGCTTATGTTCTGAATGGGTCAGCCCCAGCTCCAGAGAACATGACCTTGGGGTGAAGAGCTGGCGGCAGGGGAGGTTCGCAAGCAGACTGCAGCTGGCCGCGTGCAAGGCAGGGGCGCAGCGCTCCCGGGGGCGGGTTCTGTCCACCAGAATGGATATAGGATGTGGCACTTTCCACCACCTGCGGTGGGATGCGGTGCCTGCTCCCAGGGACCAGCGGGCTCTCGCCACCTCACCTCCGCTGTCTCCTCCTCCTGTCGCCTTTCTTTCATCCACCCGGCCCGCTGTTTCCAACGCGCCTTATATACATATTTGCTACGAATCTTTATTTCCAGATTAGCCGCCATGCACGCAAAATGGAGCATCCCTGATTTGAGGAGCAAAAACAGTGATTACGAGATTGGTTCTCTCCCGCAGAATGTGGAGGAACAAACAATGCCACACAATTTTAGTTTGTATAGTGTCTTTCAAACCACGCAATGCCCCGGGCACAGCGCGGAGTTGCTGTAAATAACACAATCGCTGAGATAAACATTCTAAACATCGTCACATAGAGCTTCGTTTTGTCCTGCGGTACTGGGCCCGGGAGGCTGGAAGGGAAGAGGTGGGGGGCCCCGCAGCCGCCAGACCCTGAGGGGAAGCCAGCAGGGGTGTGGCTGGAAGGGCATAGGTGGAAGGGAGGTGAGGACTGTGGTCAGGAACTGCTGCCATGTGTAAGTGAGGTCAGGAAACCACATAAAGTGGGAGAGGAGGGGCGGTCCTGGACAGGGAGCCAGAGCACAGTCGGCCTCTTTGGCAGGGGGCTTCTCCACTTTGGACACAATTAGAAAGAGGTGGGTAGGTGGAGGACAGGAGAGGTCGTTCCTTTTAGGGAAGTCTTTAGAGCATCATAGAACGAACATGGGGTGGTCCAGTCCTGGCTATTTTCCAACATAATCGGAGCGTTGTTTTTTCTAGGACAGGGTGGTCATGGGTCATTAGATTCCCTTCCAGACCTGATGCCCTCTGAGTCATTGATTCTGTGTCCTGCACAAATCCCGCTGGTGTGAAGCCATCAGGGGTTCTGGCCACTACCCTTTCCCCTTCCCTGCAGTTGGAGACCCTCCCACCCCAGCTTCCATTGGAGTAACCGCCCACCCCCACTCCTGGGATGGCTCCGGAGAAGGAGAGAGTGGACCTAAGGAACCGGACCTTAACTGAGTAACCAGTCTGCCTCTGAGTCTTCCTGTGTGACCTTGGAAGACAAACCTCTGTGACTCTCAGTCTTGCCAACTGGAACTAGGCATCAGGATACCTATTCCCAGGGTTTGGGGGCGGGTTAACTGAAATAGTACATGCAAGGCACCTAGTATATTGTCTGGCACACAGTGCATACACAATCAATGGCTATTATTATTTTACTTCTTGGCGATGGTGATTTTATCCTCTGAGTGGAAACGCACTTTGCCCTGAGTGTGGGGGGCATTTGGGACTGAGGAGGGTTTCAAGGGTTCAAGGAGTGGTAGCTGGACACTCTGCCCTGCTGGACCCGCTCCGAGCACCTGGCTGGGGCTGCCTCTGGGCTGGGCGCCTGGAACTCGCTCTCATTTTCAAGTTGCTGGAGTTTTGTTCGTCAGTTCCTCCTCCTCTGGGTGAGGTTCGCCATATGGAGAGCAGGGAACAGTGTTAAAAAAGCGTTCACACATAGATAGCGCAGCACTCGCTCTGCTCAATGGGACTCTCTTCCCCCGTGCAGATTTCACACGCCGATCTCCGGGGTGTTGAGTTCCCTCCTCAACAGGGGTGGAGTTGTTGAGGCTCTTGGAGCCATTGTCTCTGGCTGGTGGGGTCCTGTTCCGACCCCAGGAGAAATCCCATCTTCTTTTTCCTCCCTGGGGGTGCAGGTTTTCCAGCCCTCTCAGGTGAACCAACTTTGCTTCCAAGGCCGGGCGAGTGTGCCGGCTCCCCCGGCCCCAGCAGCTCGGCTGCCAGGCCCGCGTGCCGTGCCGGGGTCCCCCGGGATCCCCTCTGCATGCTGCTCTCGTTCTGTCTGCAAGGGAGCTGGGCTGTTCTGAATTGAGCCCAAGCCCCCTGTTCCTCAACCTACAACGTATTCTCTAGAACTTTCTCTCCCAGCCAAGACATCTGCCACAGTGTGACTCCCTGCCCCTCCTCCCCCTAGGGCTCCCGGCCTGACTGCTCCAGCGTGCCTATTTGAGTTGTTAAAAATAAACTTCTTCATTTGTCTGCTGGAGGCTGAAACATGCTGTCCTTCACCTCCAAGGGTGGCACCGGAGAGTCCCTCAGGCAGCAGGACAGCCGCGCCTCCCCAGTTGTTTGTCACATGCCCAGCTTTGTCTGCCCGGGTGGGGCTGCCGTTAGCTGGGGGTCAGCGGGCAACTTGTTTGGCCTCAGCTCCTTTGTTAGTGATAAAAATGCTTGTAGTCACCAGCCATTTAATGACCAGTGACTGTATGCTGGGATGTATATATTATTACCTCATGCCCTACTTCCAACAACCAGGTAAGATCTGCGTGACAGCCTCACTTTAAAGAGGGCGAACCTGGGAGTCAGAGAGGTTAAGCGGCTGGCACAAAGTCGCACAGCTAGTTAGTGACAGAGCTGATGTCTAAACCCAGATCTGCTGACTCCAAATCTTGTGCAATTTCCACCATCCCCTCTGCCCCTTCCCCTGGTCTTAGTGCTAATGCCCTCCAAAGATGCCCCACATTTGGGTCAGGGGCAGAAACTGCACAGAAACGGTTGAAGGCTGAATGTTTGTTTAGGACGATGGGAAGAGCACGTTTCTGTAGGCTGGTTGGCTTTACGGATGGGCGGTCTTGGTTAGGATAGAAAAGTGAGACACAGGCCGACACAGGCTAGGGCTCCACTTGGTGAGACTCTGCCACCCACATGGTCTTGGCTCTTCTTGGGCCCCATGCACAGCACTGCAGGTCTGAGCTCATCTTCTACCTCCGACATGGTGGGTGTTCTGCATTTCTCTGGGTGACTCCCTCCTCTCACCCCTCAGCCAGCCCTTGAGAAACTCAAATCCTGGAGGCAGCAGCATGGGGTCTGAAGGTTTCTTCTCATTTTGTCAGCTCACCACTCAGATTGGCCATCAGTTTGACAAGGAGAGTACCCAGGAGGGAGGACAGCATTGGGGGAGAGGCCTGCAAATGAATGGCTTCGCCAAGGCTTACTGCGCAAACTTTATTGAAAAACTGCAGTATTTCGCTGACCTTCTCTCTTGAGGTAAGTAAGAAGCCAGTGAGAGGAAGGACATCTTTTCTTTAGCAGACCCAGGTCAGATCCAAATGAAAGCCCATCTTGAGTCCCAGTTTGACTTCTTACTTTGCTGTTTGACTTCTTACTTTGCTGTTAGACAGAGGTGGTGAGTGAGCAGCAGGGGGCTGGGGTGGGGGAGGCAGACCCGAGGAGAGGCAGATGGGAGGAGGGGCATGGGCTCAGTGAATAGCGAACTCAAGAGCTCTTCTGCACAATGAGATTAGCACGATGTGAGCATTTCCATGCCAAGGTGCTAACGCAATAATACACACGAATTTGCCAACTTTTCAAATTGAATGTATTTGATTATTTGCTTTTAATTAGTGTGAGTTTTGGAGTATGTACAGGATTGTCAGGGATACATGCAAAGCCTCCTCCAGCCCATGAAGTCTCCCCTCGGTAAAGATGGTCTGGATTGTTCTTTTTTAGCTGTGGAGAATGAGATTTAACAGCTCTGTTAAATGTTTTAGCCCATTTCCATTGTGCCTCTGTTTCAACCTATTGGCAGGACCAATTGAAGTGAGAAAATAAACCTCTTATCTGATCTGAATGCTAAGAGCTGCTCCCAAGGAGAATTTTCCAGCCCAACTTTGGCTTTGTGTGAACATCCCTGTTTTTTGTTTTGTCTTGCCTTTTTTTTCTTTTTCTTTCTAGAGTTGGCTGATAGCTGACTTTTTCTCTTCGCCATTCCCTGTAAGTGTGCTTTAGGAAACATCGATACACGTGAATAAAGAAATGGGCAGTGGGAGGCAGAGGCGACGAAATTTGTTTATATAACTTGGCCGCATTTGACAACTCTGTGTGCCGAAGATGTGAGAGCATCCTGGTCTTGCTGTCGCCACACAGTGGGTGCCGTTCAGGCAGATCTGAGGCTCTGTGCTGTACCAGGGGGCACTGAGGCCGAGGAGAGGCTGGTCTCGCTAGGCCAGTGTGGGATGGAGTTAGATGTGAGCCTTAGGGCCTGTGCTCCCATCTGCACCTTGGGGACAGTGCTATCTTGGCAGGTGTACCAGCTACTGCCTCTTTCATTTTGTAGTTATTTTATCCAGAGCTCTCCCCCTTCCTCCCATGGGAGTTTTGCAGTCATTGGTCACGGTCATTTACAAAAACCAAACAAGTCTTTCTTTAGCCCCAAACTTGAAGAAGCAGAGAGAGGGTGGAAAACTCCGGGTAGCTGATTCATCTTCTCTGTCTCCTCTCCATCTTTTTCTATTTGCCAATGAGCAGAAAGATGTGGCCGGAGGCTGTCTCCACCGGCATGGCTTTCTTCCCTGCCTTTTTGGGCCTGTCACTTAGCTTGCCTCTGCTCCACGGTACTGGGGCCATGGACAGAGACTGAAGCCTACCTTGGCATGGCCAACCACTTTGTCCCTTGCTGTCCCAGCCACTTGCCAGGGCCACGGAGGAGCCGCCATGTAGCCGGGAAGCAAGACCCCTCATACGCATTCTGCGGATGGCCGCCTGCTCACCCATTACCTACACAATCTCTCAGTTACATTAAAAAAAAAATCTTCCCCCCCTTAACAATAGAGAGGAACAAATGGTTGACAAATAACAACAGCAGCAGCTCTCCAACAAAAGCACGCAATTATTACAATTATACTATCCTTGATTAGGCTGCCATGCATTGCATTTCAATGTAATTGATGTTGTAGGTTGACACATCGGACACCAAATATTCTCGCCTGTCCCTTCTCTCTTTTGTTTCAGAAGCTGATTTGCATTTTCTATGCTTTTAGTAATGAAGACTTAGCACTTTTCCTCCATTAGAAAAAAAAAAGAGAGCTACAATAATCTGCAACTCGGCACTTGTTTAAGGATTCTGACCCTCGCAAATACCACTTTGCTTCACACATTAGCTGCTTACAAAGAAGGAAGCTAATGTATCATCTAATTGGGCAAACCACTGCATCTGATTTCTCTCAATCAGACTATTAGCTTCGTAATTACCCATCTGCCTCGTGTGGAAAAACGGCAAGGCGCGCACCCAGCTAATAACGTTCTCAAGAGCTCTCCACCACAATGAGAGAAGGCGACGTGGAGGGAGCTGGTCTCTAACCATTTCGGTGCCAAGGTGGTCATACAATACAGTGAGGCTTTGCCAACCTCTCCCCCCCCTTCCGAATGTGTTTCATTATCTGTCTTTAATTAGTTGGAGTTTGGGGGTCTGCTCAGGATTGCCGGTCCCTCTGCGATGATGGTGGTGGCCGCAGTGGACGCTGAGGATGGTGACCATGGGAAGGCGAGGAGGAGGCTTCCTGTGGCTGCTGGCGGAGATGCTGGGGTTGAGGAAGGAAGGTCACCTGGCTTCACAGGTGTCCTCAAAAGGGAATAAAGATTCCCCCAACATCAGAGCAGAGTGTTTCATTCAACTTTTTGTTCTGTTTCTTCTTTTGGGGTTGGGTCCATCCCTTTACCCTCGTGGGTGAAGAGGTACTCTTTGCAGTACCATTTGTGCCCCAGATGCACTTACCTGGGGATAGGGACATCAGGAAAGGGTCTTGGAACTTCCTGTCTTTGTGTGCTCTAACTAGCACAGTGACCTCTCTGACTTGTCACACTTTCTCCTGGATCATTTCATATGGTGTCATGTTCTAAATGCTCATTTGTTCATGCCAGGTTTTGTGGTGGTCTGAAGATTGTGTGACCTTGGGCATGTCACAAGATGCCTCCCTTCCTCCTGCGCTGTCATCTGGGAGAGGACGCTGGCCAGCTCATGTCCTCAGGGACGGGGTGGTTGGCATGTGGCTATGTATGGGAGGGCAGGTGGAGCCGACTTTGGTGCCAACTGGAGTGAGTTGTTGGCTCCCAGAACCCCTCAACTAGAGTCGCTTGGTTATTTTGTGCATACCCTTCTATGTCGATTTTATTTTAACAAAAGATTCCAGCTAAAAATTTTGAGATCAACTAGACACACATGGCTGATAATGTCTAATGACTTAATATCTATCTCAAGTCAGTAAACTGCTTGTGCGATACCAGGATTCACCATCTAACAGTTGGTTAATTTAGCCCATGGCTGCTGCTATTTAAATCAGAGGTTAGCACATCAAAATGGAATCTTTTAAGGCTAAACACAGTGATGAATTTTGCTTTTGCGTATTTTTTTTTTGTAGCCAAAGTTTAATTACAAAATGATTTTAAAAGCTCACTGATAGCTAATACTAAAGTATAAGGTTGTGAACAGAATTTTATGTATTCATTCTATCCCCCAGAAAAACATTGAAAAAAATCCCTAGTTTGTGTGCATTATGGTGAGAGGCCTTCTCGATAATATTTATACTGGGCATAGTCCCTGCTTAATGTCACTTTGAGTGGTAAATAAAAGTTTATTCCTTATTCAGGTAAGAGACAGAGCCTCAGGATTCATCTTGGTCTTGCTAAATACCCCATCGAGTGGCTAGGGTGTTTTGTGGTGGAGGCATAACACATTCATTCATTCATGAGCCCACCTCCACCAAATTACTTCCATCTCCTAGTGCTCACGCTGCCTCTCCATCAGCTGCCAGTTCTTGGTGACTTCACAATATCTTACTGAAAGAGTTTGGTTGATCTGTGACAGCTTTCCTGTTCTTTCTGCAGGGAAACTGAAGACCTTAACAGCCACATGTGTGTTTAGGGTTTAGGAATTTTGTGGAAGATGCTGTTATTGGATCATATAGAGTCTTATTTATAAAGTTCTCCTAAAAAGTCCTTCCAGGTTTTTGTTCAACGAAGGGCATGGCTTCCCCTCCACCATATGTACACCCTATATTTTATACATGATCATCTTTTCCTCTTTGCTTTGATTGCTAAGAATCTCAAAGCCCAAAATTTAGCCTATTTTTATTGGCTTAATAAGACTAGATAGCTTATATATTATGTGTGAATACCACTAAAACTTCATTATTTTCTGTTTTTAATCATGTTTCTCCTTTGCTCTTACTCCTGAAAATATTTAGAATTCTTTTGTATCATGTGCATTTTTTTGTACAATATCTAAATAGTTGGTGGGAAAAGGGTCTGGTGGAAACAGAGACTAGTCAGGTTAAGTAATTTGTCTAAGTTACACAGGAATGAATACAGTCAAGAAATCTTTCTTGTGTCAAGAGCATGTTTTCCCAGATGTTTTGATGTTAGCTATCATGTTACTGAAACTAGTTTACCTTGTGATCTGCTACAACTTTTAAATTTTGCATTGGCCAGGTTCATGTCATCTGCTAGCATGTGTGACAGCTTTTTTACTCTCCACTGAAAGTCTGGGTGCTCAACTGTCTGAATCCATCAAGCCACCAGGGACTGAGGTTAGGGAAAAGATGCTCTCATGGCTTCTGGGCTGTGGGCTTGAGTTTATGATCTTCACAGTTATGGTACCACCATCACTTCTGTTGTAATCTGAGCTGCTCGGTCAGAGCTCCTGCTCTGAGAAGGCCCTGTGTGCCAAAGCCTCTGCATGGCAGAAAGTCAAGGTGAGAAGTGACTCATCTATCACTCAGGCAGTGAGTGCGGAAGACAGGGGAGAGGCTGTCTGCCTCAGATCCTCAGAAGCCTTGTATAGGTGACCTCCTCACAAACCATGTCATGACAGTGTTTGGAACCTGTGACATATGCTGCCTGGGACATGCTCTCAGTTAGCCCCTCATAACAATCATCTGTTTAGCTCAGGCCTTCCGCAGTCACCTTAATTTTTATTTGCCTTCCATTATAGTCCCTCTTCTTCAGAGGCAGAGGTGTGTTCTCAAAGGATTCCCGCAGGGAAAGAAGTTCCATCGTGCAAGGATTCCTAACCTTTTTAGAGTAGAGACACCTTTGAATTGTTTCTGATACTATCTCTTCCCTCCCTCCCTTTTTATTTAAAAACATGACAAGGCCTTCAAAATATATAATTATAATTCTTTTGTGAATTTGATTGTCACCTCTTCCCCATCACTGTCGACCTGGGAAAAACAGAACACACAGGGTAGGGTCCACGAAACAGGGTTAAAGTGTAAACTCTAATGAGTTCTGTTTGAACAAGTCCCAGGGAATTCTTCCCTATCTCTAACCACTACCCCTCCCATCACATACTATCCCATTTCCTCTAGGTCTTTCCTCAGAGGACGTGAGCATCACACTAATACCCAGATAATTAGAAATACAGCCAACTTTCTATTGATTATAAGTAGATTATGTTGCAGTTTATCTCTGGCAAATCTTGCTTTCGTCTCTTGGTTAACATCTCTGCTGCTTACTTAATTTCTTTATTGCTTTTATAACCATTGCCATCTGCTACTGAAATTGGAATTCAACAGGAACTAGAATGTTGAAGCTTTCAAAATGAAAATAATGAGTTTGAGGCCAGTGAGACTGAGGGAGGTAGTGGTCTTAGAGGAAGGGTGAGCTCCGATTAGCAAGTGTGTTTCAACCGCCAGTCGGCAGACTGGTCCACCAGAAATTTCGTGCCAATCTGCGAAAGAGTTAACCACCCTGATACGGTCTGAATATTATAATCCAATGATCTTAGTTGAATTTGCTTATACCCAGGGGAATTTCTGCCTTAGCGGTCTCTGAAATAATTTTCCTATTTTCACCGGTCCCTAAGTGTAAACTATGTTGAAAACCACTGACTTAAACTGACCGGAGGCTATTTAGCGTCAGGTTGGCCTTAGCCATCATCCGATAATCTTCCACTAGGTTAACTGATGACTTTGATCAAGTTGGAGTCTTGTTAATGTCACAGAGCTTCTTGGAGGAAGCTCTGATACTAGGATTCCAGTCTGGGTATCTCTGTAACCAATCACAATTCTTTTCTATCAGCCTGAAAGGTGCAATTGCTCATTTTCAGCATGGAATGTACGGCTGGGTAGAATTGCATATTGGGACAGATCTGAAAAATCGGATAGTTCTTAGCTTCCCGGCTTTGTTGGAATTTTGTCATTATGGTATAATTTTGTGATTTTGTGTGCAATATCATGAATAAGTAGGACATCAGATATCCCCATAAGAAAAAACAAGCAGAACCACAGACGGTAACACATAGACTCCAAAGTAATTTAACACACAGAGATTATTTCATATTTATCTAGTGTGGGGATTGCCTTGGTGAGGACTCCGCATTCCTGTGGACGATGAGGAATTGGTGTTATTTACGCCTTCATGTAGGAGTCAGAATATGTGCAACATCCTCAGCATCTGGACCAAGTCCAGTCTGTTTTTTCCCCCATCTGCTCCTGGTATTTTAAGTAAAAATGTTTGTATCTGCATCCCCCAAGCCCTGTTGTAAATTGTAAATCATGCCATTATATCTGGTAAAACCACAATGTCAAGCAACAATTCACAAAGCCACAAAGATTCTCCAGAGTAATTTTCTTGTTCTCGTTGATCAATTTTATATTTTCCCCTTGGCCATATGCACACATTAAATGGCACTAATTCAGTGAGAAAACTCATAAGGGATAATATTTCAAGTGGCGCAAATGGCAGTGAGGGCTTTACAAGTATCTATTTTGTAATTGCCTCTGCTCTCTACCTGCATCCGCTCTTCCCGGTTTCAGTTAAGGGAAATGGATGCGGGAATGGGGAGGGGGTGGGGAGCGAGGGAAAGGGGAGGAGGAGGTTTTTGTTAAATTAGGTGTAAAAACAGGAAAACCTCAAGTCAAAAATTGTGTGGCTGCAATTATTTTTTCTTCTGGCGAGGAGGTTTATTGTTTGACCTGGAGCGCGGACAGGTGGGGAGAGCAGGCTAGCGCTGGCTGGTCAGGATGGGCGCTTACGTTTGAGTATCTCCCACCTGTGCCTTGATGGAGGACTTTCTAGGCCACTGATTTCTTTAAAAAAATTTAGAAAATGATAACATTTGGTAAATGTTTAAATGCAGGCACAACATATATGCATACATATATTTAATTCAAGTATGACATATATACATAACTCAGAGGTGTATAAGATGATAGTTCTTTTTTAAATTTTTATTTATTTATTTTAGAGAGGTTGTGATTGGGGGGGAGAGGGGGAAAAGGGGGAAGAGCAGGAAGCATCAACTCCCATATGTGCCTTGACCAGGCAAGCCCAGGATTTCAAACCAGCAACCTCAGTGTTCCAGGTCGATGCTTTATCTACTGTGCCATGGATCAGGCAGATAGTTTCTTTTTTTATAAACTGAATACACCTGTGTAACATCCACCAAGAGGCACAAACTTATCAGCTACCCAGAACATTCCCTCTTAGCCCTTTCTGATCTTTACCTACTCTTCTCCAAGGGTTACTGCTCTCCTGACTTTATCACCATTCATTACACGGCATGCACTCTTTTGGGTCTTTATAAACATTTTTAAATTCAATGAACAGTTTATGTTTATGCAATTGATTCTTATTTGAGAGTATGGCAGTATTTTGTTCATTTTCACCACTCTGTTGTATTCCATTTGTGTGTATGTGTCTATATACATATTATCGATTGCTTATCCTTTCTACTATGGATAGACATTTAAATTGTTTCAAGTTTTTGGCTTCTGTGAATAATGGTGTTATGAACATTGGGGTACAGGTTTTTTGGTGCACATTGTGTGCATATGTTGAGCATATGCCAAGGAAGGAATTACTGATTTACAGGGATTATACATGTTCAGATTAGTAAAGACTGCCAAGCTGTTTTTCAAAGTGGTTGAACCAGTTTATACTCCTGCCATCAGTATATAGAATTCCAATTGCTTGATACCCTTATTAATATTTAGCAATATCAGTTTTATTTACAATTTTAACCATGTTGGTGGTGGGTGTGTATTGTGTCTCACTGAAGTTTTAATTTTCATTTTTATGATAACTAATAATAATGACTATCTTCTCATGTGTTTATTGACCACTTGAATATTCTCTTTTAAAAGGTGCTGGTACAAGCCTTTTGCCTATTTTTTTTTAAAAAAGATTGAGTTTTCTATTTTTCTTTTTTGATATATTGATTTTTATGTATTCTGGACACATCATTCACACACACACACACACACACACACACACACACTTAATAATATTTATAGCAAATATCTTTGCTCTCCGTTGCCTTTCCACTCTCTTAATGCTGTATTTTGATGAGCTCTGATTCTTCATTTTAATGAAATACAGTTTACTTCAGTCATCTCTTTTATAATTATTGCTTTCAGTTGAAGTCTTTACACGTATTCAACATCATGCATACATTTGCTTACTTTATCTTCTAGAACTGCACTGTCCAATACAGTACCCACTAGCCTCATTTAACTCCTTACCTTTTAACAGCTTTATTGAGGTGTAACAACGCACAACACACTATATATTTTGAAACTTACATTTGTGTAAGTTTTGAGAGATGTGCAACTGTGAAACCATTATCACAATCAAGATAAACAAATCTATCACCGCTCCCCAAAGTTTTCTTGTGTCCCTTTGCCATGTCTCCCTCTCTCCCTGTCTTTAGGCAACCACGGATCTGTTTTGTGTAACTATAGATTAGTTGGTACTTTCTAGAATTTTATATAAAAAGAATCATGCAGCCTGTACTCTTTTTTTTTTTTTTTTTTGTATTTTTCTGAAGCTGGAAATGGGGAGACACAGTCAGACAGACTCCCGCATGCGCCCAACCGGGATCCACCCGGCACACCCACCAGGGGCGACGCTCTGCCCACCAGGGGGCGATGCTCTACCTCTCCGGGGCGTCGCTCTGTTGCGACCAGAGCCACTCTAGCGCCTGGGGCAGAGGCCAAGGAGCCATCCCCAGTGCCTGGGCCATCTTTGCTCCAATGGAGCCTAGGCTGTGGGAGGGGAAGTGAGAGACAGAGAGGAAGGAGAGGGGGAGGGGTGGAGAAGCAGATGGGCGCTTCTCCAGTGTGCCCTGGCCGGGAATCGAACCCGGGACTTCTGCACGCCAGGCCAACGCTTTACCACTGAGCCAACCAGCCAGGGCCTAGCATGTACTCTTTTAAAAAAAATTTTTTGGCCTGGTTTCTTTCAACATAATTATTTAAAAAACTTATCATGTTGAGTGTCTCAATATTTTATTCTTTTTTTATGGCTAGCTAATAGTCCATTCTATGAATAGACTACAATTTATTTATTCATTCACTTATTGATGAACATTTGGGTTGTTTTCAGTTTTGGGGCTATTATGGCTCCAGCTTGTACAAACCTGTATTAGTTTTCTATTGCTGCCATAACAAATGATCTCAAACCTAGTGGCATCGAACAACATATATAGTTTTATTATATTATGGGTCAGTAGGTCAGATGTCTGACATGAGCCTCACTGAGCTAAAATCAACATATCAGTAGGGCTGGGTTCCTTTCTAGAGACTCTAGAGGGGAATCCATTTCCTGGATTACTAGAGGCTTCCCACATTTCTTGGCTTGTGGATCCTGCCTTCCTACTTCAAAGCCCACAAAATTGCATCCCTCTGACCTTTCTTCTGTTGCTACATCTCTGTTTGACCACAGCTAGGAAAGGTTTTCTGCTTTTAAGTACTCATGCGATTAGATTGAGCCTACCTGGATGATGCAGACTAATTTCCTCATCTAAAAGTCGGTAACTTTACTGCGAAGTCTCTTTTGCCTTGAAAGGCAACACATTCACAAACTCCAGGGATTAGGATGTGGGCATTTTGGTGGCTGGGCAGTAATCATTCTGCCTATTGTGCTGATGTCCAAATGCTTCAGTTTCTCTTGAGTAAATATCTAAGAGTGGAATGGCTGGATCATTTGGTAAGTGTACTTTTAAACTTTTAAGAAACAGAAAACTTTTCTAGGGTGGTTTAACATTTTGCATTCCCACCATCAGTTTAAGGAAGTTCCAGTTGCTTTCCCACATACTCACCAACACTTGATATTGGCTATCTTTTTGATTATTATCACATTAGTTGGTGTGGACTGGTATTTCATTGTGGTTTCATTTGAATCTCCCTAATGACTACTGATATTGAGCATCCTATCATGTGTGTACTTACCATCCACATACAGGCACACCTAATTTCATTGCGTTTTGCTCTATGGCACTTCACAGGCACTATGGTTTTTAAAACAAAAGGCGAGACCAGCCTGACCAGGCGGTGGCGCAGTGGATAGAGCGTCGGACTGGGATGCTGAGGACCCAGGTTCGAGACCCCGAGGTCGCCAGCTTGAGCGCAGACTCATCTGGTTTGAGCAAAAACTCACCAGCTTGGACCCAAGGTTGCCGGCTCAAGCAAGGGGTTACTCGGTCTGCTGTAGCCCACGGTCAAGGCACATATGAGAAGGCAATCAATGAACAACTAAGGTGTATTCTGGACACATCATTCACACACACACACACACACACACACACACACACACACACACTTAATAATATTTATAGCAAATATCTTTGCTCTCCGTTGCCTTTCCACTCTCTTAATGCTCTGACTCTCTCTCTGTCTCTGTAAAAAAAATAAAAATAAATAAATAAAAAGGTGAGACCAGCACCAGCAGAAAGGTTCCGTCTCACTGCATTGAGGTGCTCTTGTTACTCCGGTGGCGGTACCGAACTCACAGCATCTCCCAGGTATGCCTGTGTCTTTTTTGGTGAAATGTCTGTTCAATTTTTTTTCCCCTTTTTAAAAATTGTCCTTTGTTTTCTTATTATTGAATTTTGAGAGGTTAAAAAAATTATTCTGGGCATGTCCTTTATCATAGATATAAGAAGCAAATATTTTCTTCCAGTCGTGGCTTGTCTTTTTGTTCTATTATCTTTCAAAAAGCAAATGACTTAACTTGACAAAGTCCAACTTTATCAGTTTGTTCTTTTTTGATCTGCTTTTATTGTTGTACCAAAGAAATTTTAACCTAAGACCACAAAGATTTTCTCTCGTCTTTTTAAAAGAAGTTTTATAATTTTCAAGAGTCTGTTGTTAAAAAGTAGTGATAGTAATAGATATTCTTACCATGTGCCTGATTTCAATATTTCAAAACTGTCAATATTTCACCATTAATTATGATGTCTGGTAGAATTTTTGGGTAGACACCTTTTCTCATATCAAGGGAAGTTTTCTTTTTATTTCCTGGTTGATTAAAAAAATGTTCTTTTTTGTAGTGTGATTTTGGAATAATGAACAGGGGTTGGAAGTTATAGAATGCTTTTTCTGCATCAATGGAGATGTTGCATGTTTTAGTTGTTATTATTTTTTTTGGCAGTGTGATAAATTGCATGGATGATGTTCAAATTCTAAATCAACATTTTATTCTTGGGTTAAAATAAGTTGTTCTTGATGTAGTTTCCTTTTTTAGATGTCGCTGGATTCTATTTCCTATGTTTTTGCTGAGTAAGAGTTTTTAAAAAAACCGTTTGAGTTTATGTTTATTAGAGGCATCGGCCTGTATTTTTTTCTTATGATGCACTTGTCTGGTTTTACTGTCAAGGCTATGCTGGTTTTATTTAATGAGCTTGAAAATGTCAGTGTAAGATTGGTGTTACTGCTTTCTTAAATGTTTGGAAAAATTAACTGATAAAATGATCTGGGACTGGACTTTTCTATATGAGTTCTCAATTATGAATTTAATTTTTGAATAAATATAGGCTGTTTAGATTTTTTATTTGTCTTTGTGTCAGTGTTGCTAAGTTGTTTTTTTGAATTAATTTGTCCTTTTTGTTGAAATTTTCTTTTTTATAAACTTTCCTTGTGTTTGATTTGCTGTTATTTCTTTACCTTCTTGAGCTGGATGCTGAGATAGTTTTCAGCCTTCATTATTTTCTAATATGTAAATTCAAATGGTAAGTTTTCCTTTTTTTAAAAAATTTCTTTATTTCTTTATTCAGTGTAGAGAAGAGAGACAGAGAGAGAAAGAGAGAGCGAGAGAGAGAGAGAAGAGGGGGAGAAGCAGGAAGCATCAACTCCCACAAGTGCCTTGACCAGGCAAGCCCAGGGTTTTGAACCGGTGACCTCAGCATTCCAGGTCGATGCTTGATCCACTGCGCCACCACAGGTCAGGCGGTAAGTTTTCCTTTATACACTCTTTGTTGTATTTTACAAGCTTTGATAATATTGTGTTTTATTGACTTCCATTTAAAATTGTTTTCTAATTTTCAATTTGAGTTCTTTCTTGGCCCATGGATTATTTATAATTTTTCCCCTTATTTTCTCCCTGTATGCCTGACTTTATATTTTCTGCTACTCTGTCTTCTAGTTGAATAACCTTCGCTTCTGATGTATTAATCTGCTATTAAGTCCACCTCTTTAGTCCATGATTTCTGCAATTACACTTTTTAGTATTAGAAGTTATTTTTGATTCTTTTAAAAATAATTCACTGATGAAATTTCCACTTTATCATACATTTTCTTTAACATATTTATCATAGTCATTTTAAGGTCTGTGTCCAATTCAAATATCTGGATCATCTGCGACTGTTTCTGTTGCCTATTTGTTCCTATAGATATTTAATGCTTAGGCCCTAACAAAGAAAACCAGATAGAAGGTGACGGAGGACAATCTGACTCTGGGTCATAACTTTTGATTAAATTCTGGACATTATATGTGAAAAATTCTAAAGATCTTGATGATGTTATCTATCTTTAGAGAAGATTGATTGATGGATGGATGGATTGTTTTAGCTAGCAGTTAGACCAAGAGCAGGTTACTTTGAATTAATCAGTATTAAGATAGTTCAAGACCATTTTAATTTTATGTGGGCTCTCTCTATATGAATGGCTTAAATTCCGGTTTGTCATCTTGGTGTCTAATCTAAGAGTCTGGTGTGTAATTGAGGCTCCTCCTCCTTGGGGGGCCCATAGTCTAATTTTAGTCTTTGTGTTCCACATGACTGGTAAAACTAATTTTCTTCTTTAACATTTGTCGTCACTTAGCAGCCATTTTCTGCTTGACTTCCCAGCTCATCATTCAGGGCTGCTTAGGGTTCAGCAAAAGCCACACCAAATTTCAGGCTTATTTTCCTGGGCTTCTCTCTTCTTTAGGATCTTGGTTTCCTAAGTCATAACCACCTTTGGTATCCCTAGATTCCATCTCTTATCTTCCCACCACTGTGAGACTCTCTGATGCTCCAGGTTCTTGCCTGGGATTCAGCCTCTACACCTCATGATGTGACCTGGCAGATGTTCTTACAGGAAAGAGCAGCAAAGAAAAGTCTTCCTCACCTCAGTGTGTATTCCAAATATCTCCAGGACCTCAGATCCTCACATCCTAATGACCCTGATTTCTCTCCGATGCCTTCAAATAGTTTGCCGTCCCCCCCCCCTCCGGTTTTATGGTTCTCCTTGGCACGCAGATTGGTTTGAGACAAACTACGCTATCACAGTTGGATTAATAAGAGTTGTCTGTTCTTATTGCTAGAATTCAGAAGAATTTATTGGTGTGAGCACTGCCCCTGAATAGTGGGTTCCCACTGCCAACAGAAGGCTGATGTGTTGTTGGGAGTTGCGTTCAGTGGAATACACACTGGGGCGCAAGATGTGCAATAGGGATCAACACCTGATGACAAACTGAGGCTCTCAGAAATTAAGAGAATTCTCCAGAGCCGCACATGTCTAGGCAGCAGAGGGCCAGGTTCTAGCCCCCGATGGGATGACTCGAAGCCCAGTGGGTTCACCGCTCCTGCTTTTGCACAATTCTAAGCACATTCTGCAGCTCAGTTTGTTTGGCAAAAACATTTCTGCCATTTCCTGCCTGACCCATTCCTACGACTGTGTGGGTTTGACATCTGTCCTCATGGTCCCAGGGCCCCATGAGGCTGTGTGTCACTGTCTTTCCACAGGCAAGTTCTTGAGGACCAGGGAATGCTTGCTTGCTGAATGAAGATGGCTGTGCTTTGCATCTACAAGATGAACCAACACTTGTTGAAGTTTGAAGGCAGTCATTTTTGGTTCTAGAAAGGAAGGGTTGCATTTCACAGGGAGCAAGGTTTTGGTGCCCTATGAGTAGAATGAAGAAAAGTTAGAATTAAGTCCAAAAAGACACTGACTATGTCTAAGGACAATAAACTAAGTTAGACGTGACCTTGAGGATGTCTTTAACCTGCCTGTAAAAATGGCATCACAGAAGCAGGAACTGCATCTTCTTTGGAAGTTACTTGGTTGCTATGCAACCGCCCCTGATAGATCAGCAAAGCTTGGCACTTCCTAGTCTTCTTGGGTTGGGGGGCAGCTAATGGCCTTGTGATGGCACCAAGTGTTTTGATATTTTTCCCATGTGAAAATTGCTGGAATTAGGATGATACCCATCACCTTGGCTTCCCCCCAGTGCCTAGAACAGTGCCTGGTTGGACAGCAGATACTCAATGGTAACTGTTGGATGAATGAGAGAATGAATGCCGTATTGCGCTCAGAGTGGTTCAGCTGCGTGTATTGGCCCCAGATCTAGGAGTTGGATCTACCCATTTTACAAATGCGAAAACAGAGGCTGAAGAAGAAAAGGCCACTCAGCTCAGTTAAAAACCAAGTGAGGACAGGGGCTCCTTGTTGTCTATAAACCGTCACTGCCTTCTGTCCTTCCCAACACAACTGCCTTGTTGTGTAGTTGGGTAGGGTCAGCCACTGGGAGGCTGACCCTGGGAAAGGAGTGGGCGCTGTGCCTACCCCCGGGGCCTGGGTGGTCCATCAGGGTTAATGGGATGAACACAGGCGTGAAAACAGCACACAGTGTGGACAGACTCATCAAAGCTGTAAGAACCAGTCTGAGTCCTCCTGATACCGCTGAACCTCGGCATTCTAAATTTCTCCCAGTTCGGTGTACTTTTCTCTCTGGAACTGTCATTCTGGCCTTACTTACCATTTCAGGGCAGGACTGTTCAGGGATCCCCATCGGCGGGAAGGGCAGTGGACTGGAGCTGGGGAACACACACAGCAGGGCTAAGCCGGCTGCCAGGCTCTCGCAGGACAGACTCTCTGGAGAGAGGCGCAGGCTGGTCTGTGGCTTTGCAGGGAAAGGAAACACAACAAAACAGGAACCTGAAGTCGCTGGGGAAGCCACACCCTGCACTGCGGCCCGCACCTTCTCCTGGGAAAGGGTACTGAGAAACAGCAGAAGGCAGAATTTGCTGCAGGCTGACTGAGAAGGGGCCTGTTTCTGGCTCCAGTGCCCGGTCGCCCTTCGTATTCACATTTACGGCGCACAAAGCCCTCCCAAGCCTTTCCTAATGGGAGGTGTTATCTCCATTTTCCAGACCAAGAAGCCAAGCCGTGCAGAGGGGAAGCGGGCCGGCCGCCCCTGCCTCCTCCCATCTTGGCGGGGAGAGGGTGAGGCGGCACGGTGGCACAGATGTGGTCCCGGTCTTCTGCTTCCAAAGCCAGGCTTTATCTCCCAGACCTGCTGCCTCCTGGAGCCTTCTGGAGAGGATTGTGCTCAGAAACGAGCATCATTCCAAACGTGGAGCCTGGGCTCTAGGGTCTGTGTGACCTGCCGCCCAGTTTCCAGCCACCGCCATTCCTCATGTCTTCTTCCCCTCGCCAGGTTCCGGGCTGCCAAGGGGACCCGTGAGCCAGTGCCTTGCTTCTGTGCATTCCGCAGGCCTTTACCCACACCCCAAGTTTTCCTTTGTTTCCTACTTTCTGTTCTTCCTGGAGTGATTAAATGAACATGTACGATTCCTGGACACAAATACATGGGGAGGGGGTTCTCTTACAATTACATGTCGGGTATACAATACTTGTCAACTATCTCGCCTTTCATTCATTCACTCACTCCTTGATCCATCCTCAGACATACATTTATTGAGCTCCTACTAGGTGCCAAGCACTCTGCTAGGTGTTCTGACCTAACTAGACCATTGAGGAAATAGAAATTTGTAAGGCTGGACCAAGCGTTTCTCTAGAACACACAAATCAGCAGGGCAGTCATGGAGGAAATGTTGATGAACCTTCCACGCTGCGGCTCAGGCCCAGCCCATGAGCTGCAGGAACCCACTTCCCCGCCAGCGTCCTTTGTCTGGTTCACGGTGGAGGTGGTGGGACTTGTAATCACCATCTTCTGTCTGCTGTGTGGCGTCCTGGGCACAGTGGGATGTCCAAGCCCTCCTTCCAGATCAGCGCTGGGCATTGGTGCTCCCACCCCCAGGAGCGCAGTGACTGGGCCCTTCCGGAGCGCTTCTCACTGGCACCTGCTGGGGTCTCCCTTTCTGACTGGCTTTGCCTCTGGCCGCTGAGCTTGAGTCTCCAGAGTGACAGTGTCCTCTAATTCATAGCAGACATCCCTCCTGAGCGGTTAGACTGCCCAGCCAGGGCCGTGACCAGCACTGTATCCCACAGCAGCCCGGGGCAGCTTCGGTGGGCAGTCCTCAGTGTTTTATGCCTTCCCGGTGCCCCTCACGCCCACTGCCCTCTCTCTGGGGATGCATGAATGGAGCAGGTGAAACACGGGATTCAGCTCAGACAGACTGGTATCTGGGCCTATCTCTGACACATATCTCAACTATAAAATAGAAGAAAAAATGCCTCCTTAAATCAGTCAGCAAGAGAAATAGAACCAGCACTATTCACCCACACACATATAAAATCATATATGTTCGTGATTCATTTAAAGGAATTGGCTGACAAAATTGTGGGGACTGGCAAGCCCCAAATCTGTAGGGCAGGTCGACAGGTTGGAAACTCAGGGAGGAGTTGATGCTGCAGTTTTGAGGTGAAACTCCTCCTTTGGGAAACCTCAGTTTTTGCTCTTAAGGCCTTCAACTGATTAGACAAGGATCACTCACTACATTATCCAGAATCATATTCTTGATTAAAGTCCACTGGTTGTAGATGTTAACCACATCTATAGAATGCCTTTGCAGCAACACCTAGATCAGTGTTTTATTAAGTACCTGAGTACTTAGCCTGGCCAAATTGACACATAAGGCTATCACACTCTCCCATAGAAAAGTTCTGAGGATTAAGTAAAAGGATGTGTGCAAAGTGCGAGGCATGGAACTTGGCCCATGGAAAGCATTTATTCATTATTGGTGTTATCACTACTGCTGTTGATTTTTATTTTCTGCTTATATTGGTTTGCTGATGACTCAGCAGAAGCTTGGTGCTTTGTTCCAAGGTATTTGCTGCTCTGACACATCACATATCAGGTTAGGTTTGCTGGGAGGGCCGAGTGTGTGCGGCAGGGACCCAGAGCCACGAGTGTACCAATGCTAAGGTCCTGGGGGGCAAGCCTGTGTCTGGTTTACACGTAGCTCAGAGCAAGTGCTTAACACACACGAAGGGGAATGTACCAATGCAAGCAGAGTCCTTATAAGCATGGCTGTCCAATGCACAGATAATGTAAGCCTCATATGTAATAAAATTTTTCCAGTAGTCATATTTTTTTTTAAAAAAGATACTAATATCCAAAATATGATTTTAAAATGTGATCAATATAAATGTTAGGTAGAAATTTGCCATTCGATTTTTTCATACTAAGTCTTCAAAATCCAAAGCATGTGTTACACTTAGGACCTGTGTCTGTTTGGACTGGCCACATTTCAAGGGCTCAATGGCCACGTATGGCCAGTGGCGACTGTATTGGCTGGCATAAGCTAGAGGAATGTTTCTGCAAGTTAAGTTCCTGAATAATTGCATCCTAATCACTGTGGATGGGTGTGAAGTTGCTAACATGTTGATAATGGCCCTTACTCTAGAACAAACTCTGGATACGTTTTAGATCAATTTGAGAGTAATTTTACATCTCTTGAATCTGATAGTATAAAAAAATTAGAGATTGTATTATGTGTTTGTATTTCTTTTGATTTTTCTCTACATTTATTTGTATTGTATTTCACAGAACTGGTCCTTTACTGTAAGAGCTGGTTTGGGAAGCACTGTGCTGGGTTGCTCAGAGTCTCTGGGGAGGGGGAGATTTCTGTTTTTAACAAACCTCCTAGTGATTCCTAGGCTAGTTTGAATCTTCTGAAATTAGGTCCCATACCCCAAGAAGTATAGATCTCATTTAATTTTAATTTTGTATTTCCCCCCAAATTGTTATGTATCCAAAGACAGGGCCCCAGGCCTGGGAGGGTCTTCCTAACCAAGGCAGCTGTGCTCACTTCAAAGGCACTGTCCCAAGCCCGTGGGAGCCCTGTGCTGCCCTGACACCACACAGGACAGAACACGAGGCCCACACTGCCCTGCTTCTTCTTGGGACCCTTTGTGAGTCCCCTAGAATCCTGGGATTTTGAAGGTTTTCTCTGATCCTTCACACAGAGGATGTGACTTTGCAGTCTCCATCTCTTGGAGCAGACAGGCAGTCTGTTTAAAAAAAAAAAAAAGGAAAAGAAATCTCTAGACCCAAAGGAACTCTATTTTTTTCTTGTCCTCACTCAAAGCTTTTATAGAACATCTTGAGCTTTCAAAGGCAGTGCATGTATTGATTTTTTGTCCCTGACCCCCAGGGTTCAATGCTGCTGTGTTTTGGGCTAACGCTCCCTATAGAAATCCCAGTGGCCTCAACTCGGGAAGTCTTGGTGATTGGACGGTATTGGAAGCAGTTTCCTTATATAACTCATCACAGATGTCCTTTGTAACTTGTCATCTTCTCTTTCTGTGAGGCTCTCTTCACAGGATCTTTCCGGTGTGGTTTGAAACTTTTAAATCAGACTTCAGGCCAGAATTTCTGCAAGGAAACAGGAGGCTTTGTCTTCCACTCTGACACCAATTCCAGTGGGGTTGTTTTAGGTTCTGGCTTCCACCCATCAGCCCAGGACTCACTTAGAGATAGATTTGTCTCTTCCCACAAAATCTGAGTTTGGTAGGGCTGCCAGAATACAGTACCACAGATTGACGTCTTAAACAACAGAAATTCATTGCTCATAGCTCTGGAGCCTGGAAGTCCAAGATGAAGGTGTCAGCAGGGCTGGTGTCTCCTGAGGCCCCTCTCCCTGGCTTATAGATGGCTCCTGGCTGTGTCTCCTCGTGGCTTTTCTTCTGTGCACACGCATTCTGATGCCACCGCTTCTTATAAAGACCTCAGTTCCTACTGGATTAGTGCCCCACACCTGGGCCCTTATTTAACCTTAACTAACCTCATTAAAGGCCTTATCTTCAAATACAGTCCTATTGAGAGTTAGAGTTGCAAAGCAAGGATTTTGCAGGGACACAGATTAGTCCCTAAACACTGCTAAATTGGCTTCTGCTTAGTACCCAGCCACTTTTCCTTAGATTCTGGGGATCTCACACCCTATGGCTGTCTTCCCCACTTCTATGATCAGTGTTTGCTTCCTACCCCAACACCCCCTGAAGGCTGTTCCTACACTGGAGAGAGGCTTGCTTGGGCCTTTTTGAGTGTGGATCAGCATCTCCAGCCCTCGGAGCTGTGGTGCCGTCGCTGGGCTCTCAGAAGACTGTTTGCGGCCGGTGGTGAAGTCTATCAGAGACTGCCCTGTTCTCCCTACTCTTCAGGAGGATTCCAGGCTTGATGTAGACCTGGTTTTTGTGTGCACAACACCCATTACTTGCTCTCCTCTCCCATGGAGACCTGTCTCCCCATCACTGCCTCAAATTCTCAGGGAGAACAGCAACTAGCCCTAATCCTTGCAGCCATTAGCATTTCTAGTCTTTTCATTAGAAGACTGGGCATCTCCTTATGGCAGGAAGCCAGGGTCATTTCTTCTTTCTTTGCAGTCATAAACAGAAGACAAGAGAGGGAAAATAGGCAAATTTAAGTCTTTACTGGCCAGGCCAGGTATTTAATGACCTTGATAAGTGAAGAAACACCAAACTTTCCTAGGAAGTGTGTTGATCCATTGACCCATTGATTCATTCATCAAACATTCACTGAGCACCATCACTGCCCCAGGCAATGTGCTGACAATGATGGGTGATAAGAACGAGACACACCTTTCCTGCTGTCCAAAAACATTTAGTATGGACACAAAACCATTCTGGTAAGCAGAATGTTGTGATACAGCATGCAGGGTGACAGTGGAGCATAGCCAGCATGGTCTTTGAACACTGAGTGGGACACTCAGCTGCACTGGAAATTCAGAAAAGGCTTCCCAAAGGAGATAAAGGCTGAGTTGAATCTTGCAAGAAGACTAGGAGCTAGCCTGGAGCGAGCCTAGGTTAGGGTAGGAAGAGAGGGGGAGGCAGGACATTCTAAGCAGGAGTAATGGCACATCAAAAACTGGAGGGACGAGGGACGTTGGGCAATTGAGGAAATAGATAAATAGTGCACATAGTTTCTGGAGAGCTGGTGTTAAAGTCTAAGGATGGCTCTCCCAATAGCATGGAGGCTGAGGAGGCACCAAACTCAAGTGGGGAGTGTGTGTGTGTGTGTGTGTGTTGGTATGCACAGTAAAGGAAGCTCCCAAAGTGAAAAGGGCACGTCACTAGCTCTCTTCCTACCTTCCTGACCACATGTTCTCCAGTTCCTTTTCGGGCTTCTCCTGACCTCCTTTTTCCACTCCTTGGCCAGCTACCACTAGCCCTTGGGTCCCTGCTCTGTGTAAAAACAGGTCTTTTAGAGAGCGATTCTCAAACACATTCTGCTTCTTGATAGTGAGCAAAGATCACGGTCCATGGTCTGGTTTACCCCCCAGTGCCCCCGGATGGCTGCCGACTGTCTGCCGAGCAGGTCCATTAGCACCTCGTCTGGGCTGACCATGGATCCTGGTTTGCCTCGGTGGTCTCAGTTACATGTCTGTTGTGGAGTGATTATCAACAGTGCCCCCTTTTCATTCTCAAAAGTGTCCCAGTTTACACAGTAAATAATGGTCACCTTACATATATTTTATTAAGTCTAAAACCAAACTCTTTTTTTTCCCTCTATCCTTTCCCACCCCAAAGATGTCTTCTGATTTCTCGGTTTCTGGTGGTTAGTGCTAGGAGGGTCTATGTGTCTATTGACCATGCCTTCCTCCTGTCAGCTTTCCTTCAACCCATCAGTCTTCATTTAACCTGCCTTTTTCCTTTGCAATACAACACCCATGGGTCAGTGTCTTACAGCCTCAGACCCTCTCTCTTCTCAAATCTGGCCTAAGCAATCTATTCAAAACAGTTTTTAATGACTTACAGAGTCAACTGCCTTAGTGGCCTCCCAATGTCTACAAGACAACAACTCTACTGTAGCTGAACATTTACATTTGCTATGTTTGGCCTAACTTTACCTTTTTAACATTTTCTACTCCTGTTGCTCTACTGCAGCCAAATCATTATAACCACTGACCCTTAAAAATGGTTTGCATATTTTACTTCCACATCTTAGCATGTGCTGGGTTCTCCTTTGTTCAAAGCTTTCACTCTATTTCTCTTCCAAATCTTATTCAGACTTCAAGGTCTCAACTGAATCCATCTCCCCCACGGAGCCAAATCTAACCCTTTGAGCCCTGACATGTCGGTGGTCTGTCTCTCCTGCTCTCCCGTTGGGTTCCTGGCTCCATGGTGCTCAGCAATGCACAGATAGATGATCACATTCATGCTGCCTGAGCACAACGGAATATTGGTTGACTTGACGTCTAGACCGACATTTCCTTGGTCAGACTCTTGCCAGAGGCTGGATGCTTGCAGCCAGCACTGTCACCTGAAAAGCCATGGTGTAAAAGCAGGATTTTCAAACCTCAGCTGGCTCTAAACCCTGCTCTGCCACCTACCAGCTGTGTGACCTTGTGACCTTGGGAAAAATCCTTAACTCAGGGGTCGGGAACCTATGGCTTGTGAGCCAGATGTGGTTCTTTTGATGGCTGTATCTGGCTCGCAGACAAATCTTTAATTAAAAAAATAATAACTTTAAAAATATAAAAGATTCTCATGTATTACAATCCATTTGTTTCCTACCGCTCATGTTCATGGTTGTGGGTGGCTGGAGCCAATCAGAGCTGTCCTCCGGGACAACACCAAATTTTTACTGGATAATGTGTAACGTACATGGGTCGTTGTATGGCTCTCATGTAATTACACTTTAAAATATGTGGCATTTATGGCTCTCTCAGCCAAAAAGGTTCCCGACCACTGCCTTAACCTCTTTGTGACTCAACTTCTTCATCTGTAAAATGGAGCTAATAACAGCATTTACCTTAGGCTGTGGTGGTCAGAATTAAATAAGACAAAGAAAGGGAAGTGCTTAGTATAGCACCTGAAACAGAAAGAATGCAATACATTGGTTGTTCCTATTGTGGTCCCTTTCTTTTCCCAACAACCAACCTATTCTTGGTGAGAATTTCTGGGTTTATCATTGGTTCTTCCCAAGGCTAGCAGGTTAAAAGGCAGTAGCAATAATAGGGCTTGTAGATTTTTATTTGGGGATAACAATGAACTCCCTTCTGGATTCACCCTTAAATTAGCACTGTTCGGTGGAATTAAAACCCCAGGCCTGCGTATTAACTGCTCTACATAATTCAGGTGGGTCCCTAAAATAATCCCCAGGCCTGCGTAATAACTGCTCTACATAATTCAGGTGGCATACTCTTCCTCTCACCTGCCCCAACCCCACCTTTTCTTGGGCTGATCTCTTATTCTGGGTTGTTTTCCCATCTCTCAATTTATCTAAACTTACCCATCCTGAGAGACTAGTCATGGTCCACCTTAGAGTACTTGCCATGGAGGTTAGCCCTTGACAATTCTCCTGCAATAAGGAGTTAAATTTTGTCCTCATTTTGTGGAACTCAGAGAACCTATCTCTGCGCTGAGCACATAGCAAATGCTTCAGAAATGTTTATTGGCTAACTTGTTGATGATCACAACCTTTAGGTTAATGAGGGCAAATATATTGGAGAAAATACTCCATATTCAAAAGGGCACTCACCCAAGCCAAGTCTGACCACCAGTCCTGGGTCTGACAGTGGAGTGGTAGTGCTCTGAATTCAGAACAGAGATGGGACATCTTTTCTGATTTCTCACTAACTCAGCCTCACAGCTAAATCTATGATATTTTAGCATTATGAAATAGGCCCATTTTAGAGTCGTTTTAAGTGAACCTGTCCATTGAAACTTCAATATTGTTATGTGGGTCACCTGGATTCTTAGTGAATATGAGAAAACTAACCAAATGTGTGTCAGCAAAGATTCCTGTTGGCTTTTCCTTCCTTAGTGTCCTCAAGCTGAACTCATGCTTGAAGGACATGATTTAGTCCACATGCCCGCTTGCCAGGGGGATGGCATGAAGCCGGACACTCTTTTCCTGTCCCCTTCTTGGCCCCGGAGCCTACCCTGCCTGTCTGTCTTGAAAGCCTGCTTCTCTAGGATGTTGGGTACTCTTGGGCAAGTCCGGCCATGTCTGTGTTCCTGTTGGCAAGGAACAGAGTCTAGTTTATCTCTAATGTACCTTCCATTCCCATCAGCTCGTGATGTTCTGAAGATGCAAGATGGGATATCCCAGAGTTTGTCTCTAAGGTGGGCCAGGAAGGCGGGGGCCCGGCCCCTGGCATCCCCTGTCGGCAGCCGCCCCTCCGGCCTGGGTGGTGTCAGCCGCTCCTCAGGGAGAAGCGGAAGCTTGCGGATGAACAGGCTCTTTCAAAATGCCGGAGCTGATGGTGTGATAACTACTCCAAAGCCAACAGAACAGCTGCAATATAGGATAAAAATCACTTGAAAAGTTCATTGATTTTGCAGCAAAACTGCAAGTACTTCGCTTCATAATAATTGTTCCCTCACGCTCTCGAATCTTGTACTTGAGCTACAAGGGCGTTGGGGTCAGGGTGGCATTCAGCAAACAGGCCTGGCAAGACAATGGCAAATGGCTGAAGAGACACTTTAATCATGAGCTAATTTACAAACCAAAGCAAACAGAGTCGGGTTTTGTCTAAGATTATTAGAAGATGTTAATTCTGTGCTTAAATTATCTCTTCTTCCTTTCTCCCCAGAGCTCATAACTAAAAAAAAAACAAAAACAAAAACAAAAAACAAAGCAAAACACAAAAACATCAACCCAATCTCGCCCCCCAATTCTTATCTTCTTAATTAAAATTTGTGACTTGGCATACATGGGTGTGTGGCTTACTTTTTTCCTTTTCTTCTATTTTCTCTGAAAACAAGGTACTTGTTATTTGAATTCTTATTGCCTCTTGGTGTGAGCTGGTGGCACCCAGGCAGAATGGCTGTTCGAATGGAGTCCTCCTGGGTCCTCGGCCCAGTGGGTCCCAGAAGGCTGCTCGGTGGCCAGCACTGTCCTACTCTCTCCTACAGGACAGGCTCTGCCCTGCCTTGTCCTGTCTTGCTGGTGCCCTTCTTGCCCCAGGCTGGCCGGATCCCATGACCCGAATTTAAAAGTATATGAGCAAACAGACCCCAGACTGGCCAAACTCTCATTGACCCGCATGAGCGAAGGGCTAATCCAGTCTTCATTTCTCCTCGGCTTTGCAATGCTTTGCATGGTTTGTATGGGACAGACTTACCTGGCTGTTTCTGCTTTGCTTGGGTGAAGTGCTTTAGCATTTCCAATACGCCCATGGACTGCTGGTGAGGATTGCACTCCAGAATATTCTGGGGTGGAAGGGAAGTCCATTTGGGTAGGAGAATCTGACAGAGGCGACCCACAAATAATGTCACTGAGCTGACTGTCCTGCCAGCGGTCCATCTCGTGGCTGTTCCTTCTAGCTTTTTATTTTCATCCCCTCAAAGTATCTGAGTGGACCACAGTTGTCTTGACTCATTCCTGCTCTCTGATGGTCGGGAGAGGGAATTTAAAAATTGATTCATTGGTTCAACATATAGTTATTACGTCTCTGCTACATGCCAGGCACGGTGTGAGGGGCTAAGGACCCAACACCGCAGTCGTCTGGGAGCTGACGGACATTACACCCGTGTGAGAAAGATAGTCATGTCCACAGACAAGTTACAGGTGAGGGTGAGGAGGGTGGTGATGGGAGAGGAGCAGGTGTGGTGGGATCGCCTGGTGGGGACGCCATGTGGATGCTTCTTGAGGAAGTGAGAGACTTTGAGGAAGAGAAGCAGTAGGAGTTGTTCAGGAGCCTGGGAGTGAAGGAGGGAATTGGGGGTGTTCTAGGCAGAGGGGGCTCCTTGTGCTAAGGGCCAGGAAGGGGATTGCCAGGATGGTGAGCCAGAGGACCCGAAGGGAGCTTGGATTGGTTGGAGCACAGTTAGATGCTGGAGGAGAGAGAGGCGAGTGATACAGGAGGGTGGGCCCGTGGGGTGGGTGGGTAGTCACAAAGGCTCTAGCAGAAATGGGAAGGACTTTGCATATGACTTTCCTTAGCCGGCTGCAAACCCTCTTAGAGATTGTCATCATTGCCCTGGGCTAGCCAAGAATCTGACACCACGTCAAGGGGCTGTTAACTATAAATTTTGTTTAATATTTAGTTTTAGAAGTTAAAGAGAAACTGATTTTCTATGAACAAAAATTGTTTATCTCTTTTTTGGTGTGTGTTCAAAATAAGGAGTTAATTTCTTCCCTCCCTGAATACAACACAATTTTACATGTTTGGATTATGTTTTTTATTTTTTCTTTCTAAACTTATATAAATATCTAGATGGTGTTAATTGCGCACAGGCATAACTCACACAGATGTGGTTACATAGTCTTGTTAAAACTATAAACATTTTTTTTTGGTCTTTATGTTGACAGAAAGCATTCCTGCTCTCCTAAGTTCTTTTTTATTTCTTTTTTTTTTCCTCTCTCTCTCTCTCTCTCTCTCTCTCTCTTTGGTATATGTGTCATTTTCTGAATGAGTCAATTTTCTGCAAGGCTTAATAAAGGTCTTCAGATTTAGATAAAGTAGATCACTTGTGTGCTAATCAGAGCTGCACCATAAATAACTGACTTTCACAATTTCAGCCGAGCTGGAGGTCTCAGATGCCTGCCCCTAGCTGGCCTCAGGCTGGTGGTGTGGCCTAGTCTTTAGCAAGCAAACCACAGGCTGACTCTCAGGAGTCCTCTGCAGCACTGTTGTCAGCTCACAGGGCCACCCTCCACTTTGGCTGGTGGAGGTGGAGCCATCTCGTATTTTGTCAATGAGGTAAGTCACACATGGGACTCTGAGTTAACTGGCACCATGTTAACTCAGTGGAGTGAGGGGAGCAGAGAGGAGGCAGAGGGAGACATGTGGGTGACCTGGGTGAGGGCTGGCGGTGGTCGCAACCAGGAAATCCACGGTAGGAATAGAGAGAACACATTGATCGAAGTAACACTGAAAAGTGAACTCGACAGAACTTGGTGATTGGATTTGGAGAATAGGAGAAATGTTGAGGACAGTGCCTGGATTTCTCCTTCAAGCAATGAGGTGGCCGGTGGTGCTGGCTGCCCAGGCAGGAGACAAAAGAAGGGCAGGTGTAGGGGAAAGAACGCAGGCTGGACGCATGGAGTTTCGGGTGCCTGTGGCCCGTCCAAACTGAGATAGCCCAGAAGCAGCTGAGGGAGCAGGTTCTAGGTCAGGAGCCCTATCCAGGTGAGAATTACAACATTTGGTTATCATTCATGTAAGGAAGGAAGTCCTGGAATTAGATAAAAATCATGCCAAGAGAGTGGAGGGTAAGTGAAGAGAAGGGCTCAGGAGAGCACCTTGAGAAAGGTTTGAAGGAGTAATTCAAGAACAGGAACTACAAAAGGTACGAAAAAAGAGATAATAAAGAAAGTTAACCAGTTCTAAGAAGCAATTCTGAATCTTTGTCTTGTTATATCTGAAAATTATATTTACACTGAATTATTTTATTCATTTATCTTTACCATGGAATATTTCAGACATTCAAAGAGGTGTGGACTAGAATAACGTAACAGACATCCATGAGCCTCCCTACCGCTTGACCATAGCTGAAGGTTCTCTGTGCATCCTGAGCCCTCTCCCCCACCTCTCCCTCCGGACTCACCTGCTCTGTAAGCCCCATTGTCTTTACACTCTTACGACAGCACATGGTGTCATCATTCAAAAGGAAATACCCTCTTCCATTACTACTGGCGCACCACCCTCAAATTCCAAAGAAACGAGCCACTGACTGATTCGTTGTCTCTCAGTTCCAATGCAGTCCTCTTTGCCTGGCTTTGTGGTGCTGGAGTTGAATGCTGCAACATTTTTTGTCTGCTGATGCAATATTACCCTTGCCAGTAGAGGGCGCTAAAAGGGCCCTGCAGTGGGCAGGAGCCTTTCTTCCTGGTTCTGGTGTGCTTGTTTCTTCTTGCTCCTGCCCTGTGGCATGTCCTCTGGCAGTACTCACCCTCTGGTGTATTTCACTAGCACTCCAGTCAGTGGTCCTAGGAGACTCACTGATGTCCTCTCCGCCCCCAGCAGAGTTTACTGCCCTCCAGCCCGGGCATGTAGCATCCCAATCTCTCGCATGCAGTGGGCCACAGCTAATCCTCCCCAGGGAGGTCTTGCCCTCAGCCTTGGGCTGGGGTTACTTCCTCAGATGCTCTGCTTCGGTCCTGGATGTAGTGACTGCTCCCCATGCCTGCCATCCCTTCATTCATGTTCTCTTTATCCTTTAGTAATTAACTTTCTGTTACCATTAATAGTTCTTCTATTAGACTTTGCTTGTCCAAACCACTGTGCAGATTCTGTCTCCCTCACTGAATCCTGGCCAATACAATAAGCAGAGGAAAGAACACTCACTTGTGGCCATAGACTCTGAGTTTGCACTTCTCTTAGCGGTAAGACCTTAGAAAGTCATTTAATCTTTCTGAATTTAAATTCCTCATCTATAAACTGGGGATGGGATACCTCCTCTGCCTTCTACCAGGGTTGTTCCAAGAATTACACTGGATAATGGATGTGACTCTACCAACATAAGGGATAGAATACAGGATATACATTCAGTCTGAGTCCAAGTAGGAAAACTGAAGGGTTGGGGAGAATAAAAAAAGATGAAGTAGAGAATTGGTTGGCATTTATGGCTTCATGTCACCTGAAGCCTCCTCTCTCTGTTCCTTCTGCTCGGTGGAGTGAATAAAAGCAAGACACTGAGGACAGGGAGCTTGAAAAGAACAAGCAAAGTTCTTTCCTTTAATGATCTTAGAAGTCTAGAAAGAAATGACTTTATATCAGGCTCCCCGGAGCTGAGTAGCTGAGACTCGGTGCCAAGGAAACCTAGATACTGAGAATAAACCAACTACAGGAGCTTTTGATTAATCTAAAATTCAGGGTGAACTGATACAATAGCAGTAGGATCAGAGAGAAAGATATTAAATTGTACCTTAAGATTTTTAAATTTTATATTTTTGTCTTTAAAAAATTATCTATTTTTTGGAGCTGTGTTATACTTATGAGTTTTAATATTAAATTTGATTGTTTCACCAAAAGATAAAATGTTGGAGCCTTATCACTTGATATTCAGAATTTATCTCTATGGGCTGGCACCTTGTGGTCAAATATCTAAATTGCAGGTTTAGTGTTTTTGATTGTTGTGTGTGTGTGTGCGTGTGTGTGTGTGTTTGTGCAAAGCAGACTGGAGATTATAACTTTAGTAACTGTATTGAGAGGTTATAAGTTCTAGTTAGCGACTGAATAGCTGAGGTTTTCCTAAGAGTTTATTTTTGTGTAGTTTTATTCTTTTTTGATTAGCACAATTTGTTTAGTGCACAACAAAAATATAATTTTATGTGAAACCTATTAAAAATATTCATATAAGTAAACATGTCACGTGTCTGAGGTGTTTTGTCTGGACAGCACGGTGTTTGTAGGCGGGCACGGCAGACTGTCCCTTCTGTGGTCTTTCCCTTTTTTGGTCCTTCATTTACTGACCTGTAACACAAGAGGGATTGATTTGTTCAGTGACTTTAACAATTTTTTTCTGTGTGACCCACAGTGGAAATTACTTTTACATCACATTGTCTTTCTCTGTCTCTCTCTGTGTCACACACACCTGTCAAATAAATTGTCATGAAATAGTGCTTAGCCTTCCTCAGAGCAATGCATTTGGTTTCTTGCCACCCCACCCTACTCCACCCCCTCCCACTCCACCCACATATCCACTCCACTCTATTCCACTCCACTCTGTTCCATTCCATTCCATTCCATTCACAACAAAACTTAAAGACTACAGGTTCTAGTTTTACCCACAAATAGGTCTCAACCTAGAGTCCAAATTGCTCTGAATAAAATAATCTCTTATAGACAATCTATGTCTATGAGACTATTTGCAACTTCATGATAACATCTTCTCACAACGGGTCCCTTACAACTGTGACCACCTGCTTTAGTCCCACCGAGCACCTGCCATCAGCAAATCTATAGCCAGTGAGAACCAGGTCTGAAAGTAGACTAGGTGCCCCATCGCTTCCAGTACACGGTATTTGGAATCATTTTGTGCCAAAACCTTGGCACATAGTGTGCCTCCCGACAGGATGTCCTCTTGTTGGGCCTCTGCCTCAGTCTCCTGTGCCCTGGAGGTTTGGCTTCCTGTTCAGGGGAGGAGGTTGGTCCCTACCCTGCCTCCTGTGTACCAGCGCCTGGCTGTGTCTTGCTTCATTCTTGATGAACCTTCCTGGAGGCATAATGATACCACCTGTTTGGCAATTGGAAGGTTTTGATTCTGAGGTCTGCACTGAACATATCTTCACTCATCATCTTTCTGTGGGTATTCTGGTTCTGACTGCTGGCCTCTCTAACGGGGTCCGCAGTTACACGAAGATCCCAGTAAAACTCATGGACTAGCTGGGTGGATCAGGGAGGGCGAAGCCTACAAATTTATGCATTTTCATGATTCGCAGATATAGTGGGTAATGGGTAAGTTAACTTTCAATTTACCTGCTAAAAATTTCGCTGAAGCAGTTGCTCTTCTATAAACAATCACTAAAATATAGCATGACAATTCACCTACAAGAATCATGAAACGATTCCACTTAAAAAATAAATGTCTTTGTAACATGAAAACGTATCTTCCCTTCTCTACCTACCCTTCGTCCCCACAACTTACCTGTTTAATCAGAACACAAATTTTGTATATAGTTTCTCAAAGTGAGTGCAAATCTCTTTTTAGCCCAAAGAAGTTTGTTAACACATTTAATCTCTAACTCCTCTGGGGATAGAAAAAGTTTCAAAATATGCCAAGGAGAATTTGAGCTCGAGCTCAGGGAGAACTTCCTGACAGAGGGAGGTTGTGGAATGATTCCTTTAAAATAATAGTGATTATAGTAAAAGGGGGTGGGGAGGTTGTCCTAATCTGTGAGAGCTGGGGAGGACAGGGAGAGTTGAATGACTTCTCAAGGACTGATCCAGCCCCAAGATTCTGTGATGTGATTGTTCTGTCCCTTCCAGCTGTGTTTCTGACCCAAGCCTTTGCCTCCTGGAGCCCTGAGCTCTGAGTGAGAAACCACCAGCTCTCCACCACCCTTGGCAATGCAGGACCTTGTGCCAGCTGGCGACCTGTGTTTTCTGGGGACTCCAGAAGAGGACCGATGGGCTCCTCTGATTTGCTTTGACTGTTGGGCTTCCAGGGAAGCCCGCAGGGGTGTGGAGCTGATGAACCCCTTCTAGGGATCTCCTGCCGTCATTTGTTAACTCATTAGGGGTTTCCGGGGCATCTTCTCATACTGAGCAGACAAAGCCTGCCTTTCACCTTGTCATTTTGCACTTCACTGGTTATGCATGGTTGACTGGACAGCTTAGTTCTGCAACCAACGATCTCGTCAGGGTTCAGCACAGTGACTGAGTCCCTACGTATGGTCCAGGTTAGCTAGGAGCCCGACTAATCCCTTTTTGAATACAGTAGTTTCCATTATCACTGGGGGATACATCCCAGTTCCTCCAGTGGATGCCTGAAACTGCAGATAGTACTGAACCCTATATACACTATTTCTCCCCTTATACTTACATATTTTTTTCCTTAAAGGAAGCACTTTATAGCTTCTCTTTGGCATATATATCTGAACTGCCAGCATCACCATTCTTGTGCTTTGTGCCACTATTAAGTAAAATAAGGGCTACTTGAACACAAGCACTGCAATACTGTGACAATCGATGTGGAAACCCAGATAGCCACTGGGTGAGCAATTGGCGGAGAGTGTGTACGGCATGGATGCCATGGACAGTGGAAGAACAGTGTGCAATTTAAAGCTTACTATTTGTTTGTGGAATTTTCCATTTAATATTTTAGGTTGGCCGGAACCACACCCATGGAAAGTGAAATTGCAAATGAGGGGGTGGGGACTACACTACAAAGTGAACCAGCAAGTGGACTACTGTAGATACAATCATAAATGATTTGAGGATAGGATGATTATACTTTAATGTCAGAATGTTCATTGCAAGGAACAATTGGATCAAGAACTTATTTTCTAGTTTTGTGCATATTTTAATACAATCAACTCTTGAATAGCATGAGACCTATGCAAGTCCCCAAATTCATAAATATGAAAATATTTTCAAGACTTTTCCTCGGCTTTTTCCAGAACCACATTCTTATCTTGTGACTTCAACTTTTGTGAACATTAGATCTCTTATTTAATGAGATATTTTTATAACAGTACGTGTACTTTCTGAAACTGCTTTACAGATTGCTTTTATTTGTCTTTATGTACACATATATTTCTATGTAGAGAGCCTATTTTTGGTATAGCGTCAGGCCATCACTGAATTAAACTTTCAAATTTATTTCAACATTTTTTTCTAGTAAGGTTCATGACTTTCCTTTTAAATTTCAGTTGTTGTTTTTAAATTCCTGAAAGATATTTGAGTTAATTCTTGTTAAATAGACCATACTGACAAAGCTAAAGTTGCCCTGAACTCCTACTTCAAACCAATTTTTCTCACTAGAGGGGGCCACTGTTAAAAATTTGGGGTGCATACCCTGGCCAGATAGCTCTTTTGGTTGGAACATCGTCCTGAAGTGCAGAGAGACTGACGGAATTGGAAGGACACAGACTTGAGCCATCTGCTTGAGTTTGAATTCCACTCCTGTCATTTACCAGCTGAGTGATTTGGGCAAGTTACTTAACTCTATGTACCAGTTTCCTCTCCTATAAAAATGGGGAAAATAATAGTACCTATTTCATAGGACTTCACAGTATTAAAAGGGTTAATTTGTGTAAAGTACTTACAATAATGTCTGGCCAGGTAATTGACAGAAAGTATTGCATATACATATTCTAGAAAATTATTGCATATATATATATTCTAGAAAATTATTGCATATACATATTCTAGAAAATTATAATCTGTATATGCATGGTATTGTATGTGTATAAATTTCTATTGTTTCCTTTTTAAAAACTTAGCACAATTCAATGCAACCCCACTAATTTTTCAACCGCTGCATAGTTTTTCATTGAATGCACATAGCAAAGTTTATTTTGCCATCCACTATTGATGCGTATTCAATTACTTACAATTTACTGCTACTGCTAATGGAGCTCATTGGATACCCTTGTACATGCCCCCTCTTGCATGTAGATGTTATTGTGTTCCTCTAGGGCACGGACTGACATGTGGAATTACTGTTGTTGTTGTTGATGGTGGTGTGTGTGTGTTTGCTCTTTTGGATATTGTTAATATTCTTGCTCTCAAACGCCTTTTATATTCAGGCCACGTTTCCCTTTGCTGGTGTGGTCGTTCCTTCTTGCACATCTGCACGTCTATCGGGAGCACCTGCAGCCGGAACCACTTCCTTTGCTGTGGTCCAGAGGGAGTGCCCACAGTGGACTTGCTCCCTCTTCCTCAGCTTTGGCTTACTTGAGAACATTTCCCTTTGCCTTCAGTTTTCCTTCATTAACACCATCTTGTGATCTTCATGGATTCACAAAAAGTTGTAAGAAATGGTGCGACGGGCCCCTGGGTAGGCTCTATTGAGTCCCGGAGAGCAAACGCCTGTTAAACTAGGGTACTGAAAACTTCACGGTTTGCCAGGACCCACCCGCTTAGCTGGGCCTGTGCCTCTGGGTCTCCCCGGCCGTCCGTGACTTCTGAGTTTCCCGACCAGCCGGTGGCTGTTCTCTGGGAGGCCTTTTGAGGTCTTGCCCTCCAGAGTTGGACAAAAGCTCAAGGTGAATTTTATGCAGATATTTGGGGCCTTTTTTTGTTGTCATTTTCAGCTTCTTCCTCTTTGAAACCCGGCTCCCTGGATTACAGTCACTGTGCCTGGTGACCATTATTGTTCTGTTTTCTCTATCCAGTGAGCTAGCAAAGATGAAGTCCAAGTGATAACAGGAGGCTAGATTGTGTTGGGCCTTGTGAGCCATTTAAGCCACTGTAGACCATTGTAGTCATTGATGACATGGATAATCAACATTATAAATTGGTATTGATTTTGGAGGCATCTATTGAAATAATTATATTGATTTTTTAATTTTTTATATTAATGCAGTGGTAACAGTAACATAATTTTAAAGCATGAGCCCTTTGGAACATTTATAGAATAAAATCTTGATTATGATTTATAAGTATTTTTAATATGAGGTTATAAACACTTATTTAAGATTTTTGCATGTCCACAGGTGGTATTGACTTAAGAGTTTTATTTTCTTGTGTTGGGCTTGTCCATTTTTGGTATCAGAGTTCTGCCAACTATATAACATGAGTTTAGTAGCTCTCCATCTTCTTTTGTGCTGTAGCATTTGGTGTAAATTGGGTATTTCCCATAGTTCTTTGAATGGTAGAATTTTTCCTGAGGTTATCGGTTCATTAGTGTTCATATTTCTTCTTGAGACTGTTATAATTTATAGTTTCCTATAAAAATCATTATTTTTTACCTGTTTCAAATTTATTGTCATAATATTGTATATATTATTCTTTTATCATTAAAAAGAGCCATCCTTGAACATCCTCTTCGCTTATCTGAGGCTTTCCTCCTTTTCCTGATCAGACTGGGCCGGTGTGTTTTGTTTTCTCTTTTCAAAGACTTAGCTCTTTGTTCTATTGATCAATGCTTTTGAAAAATATATCTTTCATTAATTTCTGGGTTTATCTTAATACTTTCTGCCTTATCTGGTTTATTTAATTTTATATTTCTAGATTTTGGCTATTTTTGCTATACTGAGGAGTAGAGGGGTGCTATGGTGGACGCCAGGCTATGCCACACTGTTCGTCCTTTAGGACCAAGACGTGCATTCTCGCGGTGCAGGAGAAGGTGGCTGCTGATGGGTCCCAGCCCGGTCCTTCTTCTGTCACTCATCGCCTCCAACCCAAGGGAGCTGCGCACCCAGAGTCACACCAGGGCAGCCACACACGCTGACTGGCTGCTGAGGGGTACAAAGGACTGCTTGCCTCCATTTGGTACTACGCAGCGGGGCAGTCTCAGTTCTAGAACTTTCTGTAGAATCAGCTGAGACCTGTGTCACCACTGCAGAGCTGTCCACCTCCTCCCTCTGTCCAGTCCGAGGGTACTGCTTAAAACCCCCCCCCACCCGGCACACCGATATCCGAGTCTGTCTCTCACACGGCTGCCTTTTGGTTATTATTTCTGATGTAATTTACATTAGTGAACATTTGTTTTCTCACGCACGTGTATGAGAGTTTCTTTACCTAGAAACAGAATCACCAGTTTAAAGGGACTGTGCACCTTGAACCTGACCAGATACTGCTGACCGGTTCTCTGAGACGGCCAGCCAGCTTACCCTTCCACGAGCAGTGTATTCTCATCCTTGCGAACACACCATACCACCATCCCTTCATTGTAGCTTTCCCAGGTCACCGCTATTTGTTCTCTCATAGATAGATTATATGTAGTTAAAAAAATCGTTTAGTGAATCACCAGCTTTTAATAGGTTAATTCTAGATGTTCACTTTTATTATTAATATCACATTAATTAAAGAGGTACAGTTAATAGACTTAGAGAGTTCAAAATTTAGAACCAGGGTCAGGAAATCTGGATTCTAATCCCTAGTTGGCCCAGGATCAATTCAATGGCCCAGAGTCAGCCATTCATCCTCTCTGGACCTCGTTTTTCTCATCTGCTAAATATGGGAGTTGGCCTGAGAGAACCTCCTAGACCTTGTCCACTCTGAAAGCCAGTGGTTCCTGGGGTTCACCCCTCCTCTCCTACGACCATCCTTCCCCCACCACTGCCTACGCTGAAGTCAGACTGTAGGGACCGTCTTATCTCTTCTTAGAAGAAGAAAGCATCTTTTGCTCCTCATGATGACCAGGGCCTTGGGGTGAGCCAGAGTGGGGAAGACTGGATGGATGTCCCATTCTCTTTGCTGGTTCACTCCCCACCCCCCACCTCCACTTAACTCAGATTCTGACTCACTTCTCACTTACTGGCCTAGAGACAGTGTTCACGAAGTCTTTTTAAACCATTTTTATTTAGTTCTACATTGAGATACCTCACAAAATAAGTAACAAAGACATGGTCCTTTAAAAATTAAGGATTTAGCCTGACCAGGTGGTGGCGCAGTGGATAGAGCGTCGGACTGGGATGAGGAGGATCCAGGTTCGAGACCCTGAGGTCGCCAGCTTGAGCACGGGCTCATCTGGTTTGAGTAAAGTTCACCAGCTTGGACCCAAGGTCGCTGGCTCGAGCAAGGGGTTACTCGGTCTGCTGAAGGCCTGCGGTCAAGGCACATATGAGAAAGCAATCAATGAACAACTAAGGTGTCACAACGAAAAACTAATGATTGATACTTCTCATCTCTCTCCGTTCATGTCTGTCTGTCCCTGTCTATCCCTCTCTCTGACTCTTTCTCTGTCTCTGTAAAAAAAGAAAAAATTAAGGATTTAGATGGATCAATACTCATTGAAAAAGCATTTTTGGATGCTCTGTGGGTAACTGTGGGAATAAAAGCCGAAGGGGACTCTGTCTCTCCCCTCAGAGCACCTGGTCTGGTGGCAAGATCTGGTGCAGCAGGTGCATGCGCCGTGCTCCAGGTGTGGCCAGGCCTGGAGGCTGCCCAGCTCTCATAGGGGAGATGGGGTTCACAGTGGCACCAGGGAATGGGAAAGAGAAGGAGGAGAAGAGCTGATACGGTCTATTCTGTTTCTGGTTAGGCATGTTTTGTGCTCCTTCATGTGGAAAATGAATGGAAGCTAAAATCACAGCCAGCTCGTCAAGATATTCGAAGGCCCTTGGTGTCTGCTCCAGGGAACAAAGGCTTTTGGTGACCATTACATATCCATGTCATCAGCAACACTGTTTTTCCAGCTCACAGTCCAAGGGTCCTTCCTCCTGAGATTCTGGATGAGATAAGCATGTCAGGAGGGGGCTGCAGAAGGGGCTTTGGTTTTCTCTGACAGGCAGGTCATTGGTTTCATATGAGAAAATGACTAGTCAGCCATGAAAATAAATGACCCCATGTCTTGTCTATAGACCAGAATCAGCCAGTCCACACATTTAATTGAAAGCTCACCCAAGAGCCTTAAGGAAAGGAGCCCGATATATCAGTGTGTGTGTGTGTGTGTGTGTGTGTGTGTGTGTGTGTGTATTACTAGTGTCTTTTGTTTTATTTGTGTGTATGTGTGAAATTCCATATTAGCAGCAGAATTGATTGCCTCTGGGTAGATGTCCCTGTGCTTAGAGCCTACTGATAATGGGGCAGGAGGAGGAAGTGGTGATGCTGGGAAATGATGAAGAAACATATGGAAGGAATCAGCGTGGATGATACCAGCTGAGTTGGAATTTCAGTGACCAAGCAGTGTTTAAACAAAATGGCCGGTCAGTTTTTATTTCTGATGGAAATGTCATCCAATAGTTCCCCTTCTGGGAATAACGCCACACACAATTATAGAAAATTGACTTTATACCTGAATTCCCAAACGAGAGGGAAAAATTCCAGGCACCTGAATTCTCAAATGAACACACACAAAAATACTCAGATGAAACGATCTGGAACAATGGATCAGCAAATTGTGTTCTTTGAAGCAATACATCAGCATGTGTGAGATATTACCCAAGTAGAGAGACCAATCTGGATGGGGGAGAGTTTACTGAAGAGGGATTTTACATTTGAAGGCATATGAAGACGTAGATTAGGGTTGGGGGAGGGGGGTAAATTTAGGTGGTGGGATCTGCCCCCTTTGGTGGTTTCAGATCAGCGAGATCTCCACTGACAATCTCCCATCTCCAGCTGCCTCTGTTCCCTGAGCCCCCGGTCTGGAGGTTGCAGGAAGAGAGATTTATTCCAGGTTATTCTTCTCTGGAGCCCAACTCTATGAGTTGGTGAACAAAGCTCTTGGTGTCCTCTTTAGCATTTGTTCCCCAAAGGTTTATATTTCATTCCCAGCATTAACATATCAATGCCACCAATATGCATATATTTTCATTAAATTGCTTTCAGTTGAAAGAGCTAACATGCCCTTGTAATGCCATTAAATGTGAACAATTATGAAGAAAGAGAACACCCTATTTGTTCTCTCTTTCAAGACCTCAAACTAGATTACCTTGTTCTCCTAACAGGTGAAAGTCCTTTGCCCAACATTTTAGACATGGACAAATTGCTTCTATTGCGGGCTGTTTTGGAAGACCTTCCCCTCTGTTACCTTTCCCATTCATTTGTAGTTGAGGTGTAATGTTAACTCTTGATCACAGGCACTAAAGGAGGGGAACTCCATCACAAGTGATAGAAAATGGCAGATAATGCAAAAGACATTTTTATTTGGCTTTGAAATATACCTGCATACTTACCTTTGAATATGAAGATGTTTGACATTCCAGGAATTTATTTCAAACCAGATTTGGAAGCCAAACTGTGAAGACTTCATGCCCCTGGTACTAAGAGGCTATGTCCAATTTCTATTCCTGCCAACCCCAATTATTTCCACCTTGCGATTCACTTCAAGCTGTGGAAAGGCATGAAACACTCTCAGATTCATTGACATTTTATTCTTAGCCAAACCTGTACTGAAGCCCGGAAGGAGTTAAGTAGGCCAGTTTCAATGGGTTTCCTGAAGTAAACAGACTTGAGAAATCAACAGAGCTGTAGTTCATACAAATTTAAGAATGCACCCATAAAAACCTATATCTGGCCTGACCAGGCGGTTGTGCAGTGGATAGAGCATCGGACTGGGATGCGAAAGGACCCAGGTTTGAGACCCTGAGGTCGCCAGCTTGAGCGCAGGCTCATCAGACTTGAGCAAAAAGCTCACCAGCTTGGACACAAGGTTGCTGGCTCAAGCAAGGGGTTACTCGGTCTGCTGAAGGCCCACGGTCAAGGCGCATATGAGAAAGCAATCAATAAACAACTAAGGTATTGCAAAGAAAAACTAATGATTGATGCTTCTCATCTCTCTTCGTTCCTGTCTGTCTGTCCCTATCTATCCCTCTCTCTGACTCTCTCTCTGTCCCTGTAAAAAAAACAAACAAAAAAACCCCCCAAAAACCCCTCCAAAAAACAAACAGCAGATATGGTATGCAGCAGATACCATTGCTACATAATATGCCACTGATTGTTCTAGTGGCTATAAGATTAAAAAAGCAAATCAAGCAAACATCTTATTGTGCCTATGGAGACTTACAGGTCACCTGACCAGGCGGTGGCTCAATGGATAGAGCAAAAGAACTTTTACCTGTTAGGAGAACAAAGTGATCTAGTTTGAGGTCTTGAAAGAGAGCAAATAGGGTGATCAGTGGATTTTCTTTTCTTTTCCAGAGATGACCAATGAGGTATTGTTTTATATTAGGAAATCATAAATTTATAATGTATTTGATGTGTATCAATAAAGTTGTTTCAAACTTTTGTAATCAGATCCCCTTTAAGTTGGCACCTGAGTCCTTTTGACAAGCCCTGGTAGTCTCGGTTGCCTGCTATGACTAGATGTTCTAGGCTCACATTTTGTATTTCATACTCCAGACCTAGAATCAGCCATTCCACCAAGGAGCCAGATTACTTTTAGTGGAAAATTATATTGAGGAACAATAATCTGAATGTAGAAAGATTTAAATCCAGAAATCCCAAATGTCTACTTCTATTTTTAATACATGTAATTTGCTAAAGGAATATAGTTGATCTTTGATAGTCCTAGGCATGACAATAGGAGGGAAGTGAGTCAAGGCTGAAGCCAGTGGAAGGAAGGACGAGGAGAAGGAAGACATCTATTCCAATCCCTCCCTCGACATCCTCCTTGCCATTTCCTACCCTACCATTCACTTACCCGAACTCTCTGAGCATCGTGAGAGGCCAAACATTTCCTTTCTCTAAATAGGAAATTGCGACTGTCTGTTAAATCTAATTGGACTAGGAATGGAGTTGGGTGTAGAGAATTGATTAAAGGACCACTGAGAAGAAAATACCATTTTTTTCTTTTGAAAAACAAAGCATTCTTTTCTAGTTATATTTCTCTGTCTTCATTTTTCTTTTGTACTATGGATAGGATTTTTTTGTGTGTTTGATAACAAAGAAAGGATCCCAAAGTCTGGTTCCAAGTGTGAGACAGGAGAGACTTGTGGAGATAGTGAGGGGTCACACTGGGTTTTCCTGGGGCTCCTCAGGGGACAGGAGATGGAAGCCACGGGGATATTTTCACTTAGACCTGGAGCTAGAGATGGATTTCCAATGGATTCAGACGAGCTGGGGGCTCTAACGTTCCCTCTGCTCTGTGAGTGTGTCTGCAGTCACAGCTGTCCAACTCACCGGGATGACATTACCCTTGGGGTCGGGAACACTGTCTCAGATGGACACAAAATAGCCACCTCTTCAGGCTGCCTGGACTTATTTTTGTTGTTATTGTTTCAGTGCAGTGGTTTCAGTTATTGTTTCAGTGAAAGTGGAGTGGTTGCTTCTCTTATTGCTGTCTGATTATTTCTTAGTTGATATTTTTTTCCAGGATGCTTTTTTTTTTCCACAAAAACTTAATCGTGCCAGAGGAAACACCATTGAAATCAATTGATAATTAAATTTTTGTCTAAATTAATAAATCACAACTATTCAGATCATTTCAGTCTAAATAATTTCTAATACGGTGAACATAATTGTTAGATTCAACTTTTAATGAACCATATTGTTAGGTAAAATTCTTATGACAATTGGGATTAATAGACTATATTAACCTTTATTCTTCTAAGCTTGACATCACATTGGACCATGTTAATGTGAAAGTACCTGGAAGAATTTTGTCAGTAAGTAGTCATTGTGACTCTGCTGGCCTTCTGATGGAGCACGTGAGGCTTTGGGAAATAAATGATGTTTGATGTTTGCCAATGGGTGTCCCTATCTATGACCAATTTTTAGGGTATTTGGTTATATTTAGGGCATGCCTTTATAAGATGAAAAATGTATTAAGCTCAAGAGCTGGGAAGCCCCCATCAACATCTTTTGGAGCACCCATCTATAAGGTACATTGGGTTTTGGGTCCTAGGATGGGTATGTAGTAGGGTGTCTACAGAAGAAATGAACATCATTCCTTTCTTAGGGTAACAAACAGTCTAATGGAAAAAAACAGAAGAGCTTCACAAGAAAGTACAATGGACATCCATTCCAGAGAAAGCTAAGTGTATTTAACTAGAAGTAGTTTTGTGGACCTATGTCTAGATGTGACTAGATCTAAAGTTCTGTGGTCTCTTTCTTAGAGAGGATATTGGAATTTATACAAACTATTGAATGTTAGCTCCTTGAAAATACCTGCATGGCGGACCAAGAACTGTTGAACAATGTTCCAATTACAGGTGAAGGCCTGTGACACCAATCAGTCTGGCAATGGCAACAGCCGGAGGAAGCCGACCTCTTATTTTATTGATTACTGACACATAGAGCAGCACTCTGTGCAGAATCCTCTATCACCAAAGAGTACCCAGGGGCATTTATCATTAACCATAAAACTGGTTTTTGGTTTTGCAAGAACCATAAAATTGACCCCAATAAACTATAGAGGTCACTTCCTCTCACCCTTGTCCCTGGATTCTCTTTCTTGCCTATGAAAGGGGGTGGGATGGATGGGAGTATGTCTTGGACATCACTGTGTAGCAGTGACTATCTGTTGAAGACACCACAAGTTGGCACCCAGCTCCACTTGTTTGTTGTTTGTTTCCTTAAAAGTAACAGATGTCTTGTAAGGGACTGGTGGTTGGGTTCGCTACTTTTTCCTTATGCAAATTCTTAAAAGGAAAACTGAGCCCCAGTGATCCATGGTGACAGGGAGAGGCAGAGTGCCTGGCTCCCACACCCATGTCTATCAGTCTGGGGATGTGTACACAAGTCCACATATGACTGAGATGTGCCACTTAGGACTTTTGGTCACCTGCTCCATTTGATCAATTTAGACTATGGTCTAAAAAACTGAAATCTTCCCAAACTGATCAGGATTAATATAGGGAAATTTTTGTAGAGGAAGATAGGAGAGTACTGAGGAATTAACCAGGATTAAGCAGAAAAGAGTGAGAAGCGCATCTCAGAGAGGCATCGAACTAGGTCTTCCTGAGCAGAGATCCAGGGAGGAACTGACCCCGGGTGTACCCTGAGGTTCCCTGGCAGCCACTACCCAGAGTGAGTAGAGACCCAGGCTGCTCTCTCCCCTTCCTCTGCTGTTCTTATTCTCTTTCCAAGCAGTCTGTCCCCAGGCCTCTGACTGATTTTAGCCCAGCCATGATGGGGCTCAGGTAGATGGGACGACTGCTCCCATCCCATGGGTACCGGTGGATGGCAGCCTCTACCAGGGGTCCCCAAACTTTTTACACAGGGGGCCAGTTCACTGTCCCTCATACCGTTGGAGGGCCGGACTATAAAAAAATAACTATGAACAAATCCCTATGCACACTGCACATATCTTATTTTAAAGTAAAAAACAAAACAGGAACAAATACAATATTTAAAATAAAGAACAAGTAAATTTAAATCAACAAACTGACCAGTATTTCAATGGGAACTATGCTCCTCTCACTGACCACCAATGAAAGAGATGCCCCTTCCGGAAGTGCTGCGAGAGCCAGAGAAATGGCCTCAGGGGCCGCATGTGGCCCGCAGGCCGTAGTTTGGGGACCCCTGCTCTAGACCCTTCTTGGCCAGGATCTAGACCCAGTCAGACCTGAGCTTAGAGATAGCCAGAGGAAGAGACCTGGAGCTTGTGGTGAGCAGCTGTTCCTTCTCGAAGGTGACATATGAGGGTGGACACAAGGACATTTCATGTGGTGATTATGGGAGTGGGAGGAGGATAGGGACAAATCTCTTGTTGAAAATAATGTGTGCAGCTTTGACAATAACGTTCTCCTGGCTGCTTTTTCAAAGCCATTGGCAACGGCATATGAAAATGTTGAAATGAGGTGTAATTTATCAAGCAGGCTGGTGGGGACCTTTCCAGGACACAGTAAGTACTTCTGTTTGGGTGCAGAAATATTTGGTTTTGAAATTATTAAACATCTTCATCTTCTTGGCGATTTTGTCCTTTTGGTAATTTGAGCGGAGTGTGTATGTGTTTGTGTCTGCAGATTACTTTGAAAAATGAATATTATTTACTTGTTCTGAAGAAGCTCTTAAGCTCTGTTGTCTAAATAGGAAATTTGGAGCTAATAAAATGAGGCTATTATGGACGCCCAGACAAATAATAACAGAGGCTAATATCTTTAAAAAAATAAAAAAAAATTTTTAAGGTCATTGTGGTTAAATATCAGGGCAAAATTCAGTATAAACCTCCACAATTCGTTTTTGTCTTTCCTCATTCTCTCCCTTTTATTATAGTCAAGGCAAATCCCTGGACACAAGAGGAAGTTTCTTTCTGTGCTCTGGGAACTAGCTCTATGCCTTCGCAGCAAAGATGTCTCCTTTCACTGGGCCCCCCGGAAGCAACTAGATATGGTCTGAGCATTGCTTCTGCCCTTGATCTTAGCCGAAAGGCGGAGAAGCGATGAGCATCGATTGTGCATGCATTTGCACTGGCAGCAGGATGGGTACTTGATGGGTACCTCGGGGAAGCACGAGTCCATGCCATCTTGGGTGAACTGCTTCTCACCTCTGCACTGTAGGGGATTGCGGGGCAGGGCTGTGGTGTGTTTGAGTTGTAGAGCACTTCTGCCATGGGGTCTGGACACCACTCACAAACTTTGCTGCCATTTTTTGCTTCCATATAGTCACCGATCTACTTGGCATTCTACAGTCTCAACTTTTCTTTGCTCATCTCCCCTTTCAAAGGTGTATTAGCCAGGAGGGGCTTTGGGACCCCCTTGGCATATACCAATTTTTTCTCTTTCTTTGAACTCCTATGTGTTGCAAGTCCTACAACTTGGTTAGGTACCATGCCTGGCCTCTCTGAATTTCAGTTTTATCATCTATAAGGTAAGCAGAGGCGGTCTTTCTCTTCCCAAGATATCTTATGCAAAATTTCGGTGGATAGACTATGTACTGGTGGAACTACTTTTCTGGAAACAGTGGGGAGCCCTATCAGCCCCTCTTTACTTGTTTCTCTCTCAGTCCTTTGGTGGTTCCCAGGGCCCCAGGGACATGAAAGTCCAGAATCCCACAGGTCACTGCATCCCCAAAACTGGATGATTGCTAGTCATTCCCACTCCAGGGCACGGAGGTTATAGATATTTCATGGGTAGATGGCCATCTCTAGCCTCCAGTGTTGGAAAAACAGGTTGAGGCCATTGGCTTCTGTGTGCCTACTGATCTGCTCTCTTCAGACGGAGAGGTTTTAAAACCTGAGGTCTTCTAAGTCAGTCTCTTAGAACCACACATGTGAAGGGATCTTCTCTGACATGGGATATTCCCGGTTGAATTGGGGTTTCCCAGGGCAACACTCCCATTATTTTCCTGTGGAAGAACCAATGCCTCTGTCTGTGGAACACAATGGTTGGAGAGGGTGTATGATTGGTCTGCTTTGAGGGGTGTCAGGAGCTGAAAGAGAGGCCCTTGGGGAGCACCCTGCAAAGGGCAGGCCTCACTTTATAGAAATTTCCCTAGTTGTAAGTCTCAGGGATCTTTCTTAAAGGAGAGGAAAGATCTGTATTCACCGTGAGGGTCCAGGCTAGGCTTGGCCTCTTCTACTGCCTCTCAGTGCCCACCCTCCTGGTCACATGACAGGTGGACTCTTTTCTCCCGGAGCCCTCGGTTTCCTAAATGGTGATGGATGAAAGAACACATCTGTCCCACACAGGTAATCTTTGCCATCTTAATATTTGTTAAGCTTTTTGATTTACTGAAGAGTTACAGTCACGTCAGGTCACAAAATTGCACATTAGATCTGCTTCATGAAACACTCTGAGTGAACGGTTTAACTCATTTATTTCACCATCTTTAAACCAGTGTAGCAGAAGAATTGCCCCTCCCCTTTATAAATCTTCCCATTTATTTCTGACTCAGGTTCATGGGAGGGTGCAGACCTAGTTTGTTCTGGGTTTTATCTATGGCCATGGAAACCTGGCATGCATTGCTCATGAGAGTGAGCAAACCCAGCTCTCATTTGTTAAATTAGCCAGAGAAAAATTTTGTCTGGGAAGCCTGGGCATATGCTTATAGGACTTCCCTGTGGCATCTGAGATGCACCAGTGTCTTACCCTCCTCTCTCCTTTGTCACCCTGTGTTCTTTCCCCATTTGGTTCTTTTACTCCAGAAGTCCTAACTCAAAGGGAGATTACACCTGCAAAGGATTGACAGAGAATCATTGCAGGTTGCTCTACAAGAGAGTTTGGAATCTGTCGTTTGTGACTTACATACAAGAGGTCAAGAAGAATCTAGATTGTGACTTTTCTTCATTTAATTCCTTATTCCTCCTCAGACAGGGAGTTTCCAAAGAGAGATACAACTTCCCTGGGCATCTTGGCAACCTGGTAGGAGCTGTGGGGGAACCTGGCCCCGAGATAAGATCTGAAGATTGTGCTGAGACACTTTGTGGTGCTGAGATTGGCAGTCTGACTCCCTCCTAATGTCATGTAATATAGGGCCAGGGCACTGGGCTCTTATATTTCTATTTTCTAGATATTCAAGTATTATTTGTGGTCTAATATATAATAAAAAATTTAAAATATTCAAAGGATATTTGAAAAGAATTTCAAATATGTACCATATTTTTTATTTCATAATATGCACCATTTCCCCCCCAAAAGTGGAGGGGAAAATGCCCGTGTGTCTTATGCAGTGAATGTTCATTTTTTTTTTAACTGCTGAGGGGTGCTATGCTGGTAAACATATGTAAAATGAACACCAGCGGGAGCATAATCATACCCGCCATGGTGGTGTGCAGAACCCCAGCATGTGCTAAGTGATCTCCTGGTTCTGGTTTCCATAGTTGCATGCAGTGCAAGAGGGAAGGCGAGCAATGTTGTGTGGGCACATTCACCTGGTATCATTCAGGGCAGACGTGAAAAGTCTGCAGCTGCTGGAACTCTGTGTGAAGTGCTGATATCACTTGTTGCCAGCCTAGTAGGATTTCATTGAGTGGCTGGCTGGCAGATAGGGGAGGGGCCAAGGGTGCTAGAAAAAATATGCCCTATTAGGACTTGACCAGTTTAGAGCACATATTAGCAAAACCACACACACACACAAATAACTTTAAAGAAATGAGACTCGGAATAACGTCAGAGAAATGGTGCTGTAAGGAGCGATACTGATAAATCTCCCCCAAAATTTAACAAGATCTTCAACCAGAGACAGAAAAATCTATCCTTGGAGCCTCCAGCAGTTCCACACTAAACGCAAAGTACTATCAACAAAACCACCCTCAGATGCCATTAAGGAAAAGGAGATCAAATATCATGTATACAAAAGACAGAGAGGTAGCGCAGATAAATGAGGAAAAATCTATGGAGAAAAAATTTAATATATTGGAAACCTTGGAGCTAAATGACAGAGAATTTAAAATAGAAATCCTAAAAATACTCAGAGATATACAAGAAAACACAGAAAGGCAATTTAGGGAGTTCAGAAAACAACTCAACGAACACAAAGAATATATCGATATTACCAAGGAAATTGAAACTATAAAAACAAATGAAACAGAGATGAAAAACTCAATTCACAAGCTGAAAAACGAGGTAACAAGCTTAGCTAATAGAACAGGTCATATAGAAGGTAGGATTAGTGAAATAGAAGACAAGCAACTAGAGGCACAACAGAGAGAAGAAAGAGACTCAAAATTAAAAAAAATGAGAAAGCCCTACAGGAATCGTCTGACTCCATCAAAAAGAATAACATAAGAATAATAGGTATATCAGAGGGAGAAGAGAGAGAAAATGGAATGGAGAACATACTCAAACAAATAATACATGAGAACTTCCCAAGCCTGTGGAAAGAATTAAAGTCTCAAATTCAAGAAGCAAACAGAGCTCCGAGTTTTCTTAATCCCAACAAACCTACTTCAAGGCACATCATAATGAAATTGGCACAAACCAACGACAAAGAAAAAATTCTCAAGGCAGCCAGGGAAAAGAAGAATACAACATATAAAGGAAGGCCCATTAGATTATCATCGGATTTCTCAATAGAAACTCTACAAGCTAGAAGAGAGTGGATCCCAATATTTAAAGTCCTGAAAGAGAGGAACTTTCAGCCAAGAATATTATACCCATCAAAACTACCCTTCAAATACAAAGGAGAAATAAAAACATTCATAGATACAGAAAAGATGAGGGAATTTATCATTAGAAAACCCCCACTCCAGAAATTACTAAAGGGAGTTTTCCAACCAGATACAAAGAACAAAACAAAACAAAACCACAAGTAAAAGCTCCACCAAGAAAACAATAAAACCAAATTTAAACTGTGACAACAAAAACAAACAAAAGAGGAGAGAATGGAAATTAACAGTAGCAAAGGACGATGGAGTACAGAAGTACTCACAAGATAGTGCATTGCAATGAAGAGGGTAGGAACCCTTTTCATTACTTAATGGTAACCACCCTTGAAAAAACCACCACAGAAGCACGTGATTTTAAAAAGATAGCAACAGAGGATAGAAGTATGGAATACAACCAGACGAAAACAAAGGATAAAAAAACAAAAGAGAAGAGTCAAACAAGACACAAAACTGACAGAAAGCAATGTATAAAATGGCAATAGGGAACCCACAACTGTCAATAGTTACACTAAATGTAAATGGATTAAACTCACCAATAAAAAGGCACAGAGTAGCAGAATGGATTAAAAAAGAAAATCCAACTGTATGCTGCCTACAAGAAACTCATCTAAGCAACAAGGATAAAAACAAATTCAAAGTGAAAGGCTGGAAAACAATACTCCAAGCAAATAACATCCAAAAAAAAAAGCAGGCATAGCAATACTCATATCTGATAATGCTGACTACAAGACAACAAAAGTACTCAGAGACAAAAATGGTCATTTCATAATGATTAAGGGGATGCTGAATCAAGAAGACATAACAATTCTTAATATATATGCAGCAAACCAAGGAGCACTAAAAAATATAAGACAGCTACTTATTGACCTTAAAACAAAAACTGACAAAAATACAATCATACTTGGAGACCTCAATACACTGCTGATGGCTCTAGATTGGTCATCCAAATAGAAGATCAATAAAGATATATTGGCCTTAAACAAAACACTAGAGCACCTGGATATGATAGACATCTACAGGACATTTCATCCCAAAGTGACAGAGTATACATTTTTCTCCAGTGTACATGAATCATTCTCAAGAATTGACCATACATTGGGCCACAAAAATAACATCAGCAAATTCAGAAAAATCGAAGTTGTACCAAGCATATTTTCTGATCATAAAGCCTTGAGACTAGAATTCAACTGCAAAAAAGAGGAAAAAACCCCCACAAAAATGTGGAAACTAAACAACATACTTTTAAAAAAATGAATGGGTCAAAGAAGAAATAAGTGCAGAGATCAAAAGATATATACAAACAAATGAAAATGACAATACAACATATCAGAATCTATGGGATGCAGCAAAAGCAGTGATAAGAGGGAAGTTCATATCACTTCAGGCCTTTATGAACAAACAAGAGAGAGCCCAAGTTAACCACTTAACTTCACACCTTAAGGAACTGGAAAAAGAAGAACAAAGACAACCCAAAACCAGCCAAAGAAAGGAGATAATAAAAATCAGAGCAGAAATAAATGAAATAGAGAACAGAAAAACTATAGAAAAAATTAATAGAACAAGGAGCTGGTTCTTTGAAAAGATCAACAAAATTGATAAACCCTTGGCAAGACTTACCAAGGAAAAAAGAGAACTCATATAAACAAAATCCAAAATGAAAGAGGAGAAATCACCACGGATATTATAGATATACAAAGAATTATTGTAGAATACTATGAAAAACTTTATGCCACTAAATTCAACAATCTAGAAGAAATGGATAAATTCCTAGAACAATACATCCTTCCTAGACTGAGTCAAGAAGAAGCAGAAAGCCTAAACAGACCGATTAGTAGGGAGGAAATAGATAAAACTATTAAAAACCTCCCCCAAAATAAAAGTCCAGGCCCAGATGGTTATACTAGTGAATTCTATCCAACATTCGAAGAAGACTTGGTTCCTATTCTACTCAAAGTCTTCCAAAAAATTGAAGAAGAAGCAATATTTCCAAACACATTTTATGAGGCCAACATAACCCTCATACCGAAACCAGGCAAGGACGGCACAAAAAAAGAAAACTACAGACCAATATCTCTAATGAATACAGATGCTAAAATACTAAACAAAATACTAGCAAATCGAATACAACAACATATCAAAAAAAATAATACATCATGATCAAGTGGGATTCATCCCAGAATCTCAAGGATGGTTCAACATATGTAAAACGGTTAATGTAATACACCATATCAACAAAACAAAGAACAAAAACCACCTGATCTTATCAATAAATGCAGAAAAGGTATTTGATAAAATACAACACAATTTTATGTTTAAGACTCTCAACAAAATGGGGATAGAAGGAAAATATCTCAACATGATAAAGGCCATATATGATAACCCATCAGCTAACATCATATTAAATGGCACAAAACTGAAGGCTTTCCCCCTTAAATCAGGAACAAGACAGGGTTGTCCACTCTCTCCACTCTTATTTAATGTGGTGCTAGAGGTTCTAGCCAGAGCAATCAGACAAGACAAAGAAATAAAAGGCGTCCATATCAGAAAAGAAGAAGTAAAGGTATCACTTTTTGCAGATGACATGATCCTATACATCAAAAACCCCAAAGAATCTACAAAAAAACTACTAAAAACAATAAGCCAATACAGTAAGGTAGCAGGATACAAAACTAACATACAAAAGTCCATAGCCTTTCTATATGCCAACAATGAAACATTTGAGAATGAACTCAAAAAAATAATCCCCTTCACGATTGCAACAAAAAAATAAAATACCTATGAATAAACATAACAAAGAATGTAAAGGACCTATATAATGAAAACTATAATGCATTGTTAAGGGAAATCAAAAAAGATACAATGAGATGGAAGAATATTCATTGTTCTTGAATAGGAAGAATAAATATAATCAAGATGGCCATATTACCCAAAGCAATATACAAATTTAATGCAATTTCCATCAAAATTTCAATGACATTTTTTAAAGAAATGGAACAAAAAATCATCAGATTTATATGGAACTATAAAAAACCCCAAATAGCTAAAGCAATCCTAAAGAAAAAGAATGAAGCTGGGGGCATTGCTTCATTCTGACTTCAAACTATATTATAGAGCCACGACAATCAAAACAGCATGGTATTGGCAGAAAAATAGACACTCAGACCAATGGAACAGAATAGAAAGCCCAGAAATAAAACCACATATATATGGTCAAATAATTTTTGATAAAGGGGCCAACAACACACAATGGAGAAAGGAAAGCCTCTTCAACAAATGGTGCTGGGAAAACTGGAAAGCTACATGCAAAAGAATGAAACTTGACTACAGTTTGTCCCCTTATACTAAAATTAATTCAAAATGAATCAAAGACCTAAATATAAGACCTGAAACAATAAAGTACATAGAAGAAGACATAGGTTCTAAACTCATGGACCTTGGTTTTAAAGAGCATTTTATGAATTTGACTCCAAAGGCAAGGGAAGTGAAGGGAAAGATGAATGAATGGGACTACATCAGACTAAGAAGTTTTTGCTCAGCAAGAGAAACTGACAACAAAATAAACAGACAGCCAACTAAATGGGAAATGATATTTTCAAACAACAGCTCAGATAAGAGCCTAATATCCAAAATATACAAGAACTCATAAAACTCAACAACAAACAAACAAACAATCCAATAAAAAAATGGGAAGAGGACATGAACAGACACTTCTCCCAGGAAGAAATACAAATGGCCAACAGATATATGAAAAGATGCTCATCTTCATTAGTTATTAGAGAAATGTAAATCAAAACTACAATGAGCCTGACCAGGTGGTGGCGCAGTGGATAGAGCATCAGACTGGGATGCGGAAGGACCCAGGTTCGAGACCCCAAGGTCGCCAGCTTGAGTGCAGGCTCATCTGGCTTGAGCAAAAAGCTCAGCAGCTTGGACCCAAGGTCGCTGGCTCCAGCAAGGGGTTACTCGGTCTGCTGAAGGCCCGCAGTCAAGGCACATATGAGAAAGCAATCAATGAACAACTAAGAAGTCACAATGCACAACAAAAAACTAATGATTGATGCTTCTCATCTCTCTCCGTTCCTGTCTGTCTGTCCTTCTCTATCTCTGCCTCTGTAAAAAAAAAAAAACAAAAAAAAAAAACTACAATGAGATACCACCTCACACCTGTTAGATTAGCTATTGTCAACAAGGCAGGTAATAGCAAATGTTGGAGAGGCTGTGGAGAAAAAGGAACCCTCATTCACTGTTAGTGGGAATGTAAAGTAGTACAGCCATTATGGAATAAAGTATGGTGGTTCCTCAAAAAACTGAAAATAGAACTACCTTATGACCCAGCAATCCCCTCTACTGGGTATATACCGCAAAAACTCAGAAACATTGATACGTAAAGACACATGCAGCCCCATGTTCATTGCAGCATTGTTCACAGTGGCCAGGACATGGAAACAACCAAAAAGCCCTTCAGTAGAAGACTAGATAAAGAAGATGTGGCACATATACACTATGTAATACTACTCAGCCATAAGAAATGACATCGGATCATTTACAACAAAATGGTGGGATCTTGATAACATTATATGGAATGAAATAAGTAAATCAGAAAAAACCAAGAACTGCATTATTCCATATGTAGGTGGGACATAAAAACGAGACTAAGAGACATTGACAGGCCCTGGCTGGTTGGCTCAGCGGTAGAGCGTCGGCCTGGCATGTGGGGGACCCGGGTTCGATTCCCGGCCAGGGCACATAGGAGAAATGCCCATTTGCTTCTCCACCCCCCCTTCCTCTCTGTCTCTCTCTTCCCCTCCCGCAGCCAAGGCTCCATTGGAGCAAAGATGTCCCGGGCTCTGGGGATGGCTCCTTGGCCTCTCCCCCAGGTGCTAGAGTGGCTCTGGTCACGGCAGAGCAATGCCCCGGAGGGGCAGAGCATCGCCCCCTGGTGGGCAGAGCATCGCCCCTGGTGGGCGTGCCGGGTGGATCCTGGTCGGGCGCATGCGGGAGTCTGTCTGACTGTCTCTCCCCGTTTCCAGCTTCAGAAAAATACAAAATAAATAAATAGATAAATAAGAGACATTGACAAGAGTGTGGTGGTTTGGGGGGGGAGGGAGGAGGGAGAGGGGGAGGGGCACAAAGAAAACTAGATAGAAGATGACGGAAGACAATCTGACTTTGGGTGATGGGTATGCAACATAATTGATCGACAAGATAACCTGGACATGTTTTCTTTGAACATATGTACCCTGATTTATTGATGTCACCCTAGTAAAATTAATAAAAATAATAATAAAAATAAATTAAAAAAAAAATGAGACTCATCTAGCTATAATTCCTGGGGATCTTTCCAGCCAGTTGCAACCTCTCAACGTTTCCATTAACAAACCACTTAAAGTCTTTATGTGAGAAGAGTGGAACAAATGAGTGGCTGCTGGTAATCATGATTTGACACCAATTGGACGAATGAAGAGACCCACTATCACTCAAATTTGTGAATGGGTGAAAATATCCTGGCAGTCAGTGAAGAATGAAACCGTGGTATGGTCATTCAAACAATATGCCATTAGCAATGCCTTAGATGACACTGAAGATGGTATCATATATGAAAATAACTCAGAAAGAGATACCAGTGATTGTGAGCAACTGAACTTCTTAAATTCTGATTCTAGTGATGAGTTCCTGGGGTTCCTGGACAACTAGAGGAGTATTTGAACATTAAAGTCTCTTCTTATTTGTTAATAACAGTGTTTTTTTTGTTTTGTTTTGTTTTTTACAGGGACAGAGAGAGAGTCAGAGAGAGGAATAGACAGGGACAGACAGACAGGAATGGAGAGAGATGAGAAGCATCAGTCATCAGTTTTTCGTTGCGACACCTTAGTTGTTCACTGATTGCTTTCTCATATGTGCCTTGACTGTGGGCCTTCAGCAGACTGAGTAACCCCTTGCTCGAGCCAGCGACCCTGGGTCCAAGCTGGTGAGCTTTGTTCAAACCAGATGAGCCCGCGCTCAAGCTGGCGACTTTGGGGTCTTGAACTTGGGCCCTCCGCAGCCCAGTCTGATGCTCTATCTCAGAGGTCCCCAAACTATGGCCTGCTGGCCGCATGCTGCCCCCTGAGGCCATTTATCCAGCCCCCGCTGCACTTCCAGAAGGGGCACCTCTTTTGTTGGTGGGCAGTGAGAGGAGCACAGGATGCAGGCGCAAAGTGCTGCGTCGCTCACGTACAGTACTACTTCTGGTGACGTGGGACGCATGTGTCACGGCTCCAAAAGCACGTCATATCACTTGTTATGGCTAGCAGTGACAAATACGGAACCGGACATTGACCATCTCATTAGCCAAATGCAGGCCTATAGTTCCCATTGAAATACTGGTCAGTTTGTTAATTTAAATTTATTTGTTCTTTATTTTAAATATTGTATTTGTTCCCATTTTGTTTTTTTACTTTAAAATAAGATATGTGCAGTGTGCATAGGGATTTGTTCATAGTTATTTTTATAGTCCGGCCCTCCAACGGTCTGAGGGACAGTGAACTGGCCCCCTATGTAAAAAGTTTGGGGACCCCTGCTCTATCCACTGTGCCACCACCTGGTCAGGCAATAACAGTGTTAATGGTTGTTAATACTGCTGTTGAGTTTACATTGTTGAAATATTATTATAGTATATTTTATTAAATATTTTAACACACCATTTGGTTCAGAATATTTTTTTCTTATTTTCTTCCTTAAAACTCTAGGTGTGTTTTATTGTCACGTAAGTCTTATGGAGCAAAAAATTACAGTAATTCAAAATATATAATATGTTGTATATTACCAAGTTCTATATGAATTTATTAAATAGGGCTTGCTTCTTCATATCTGTTGTATTCTTACTTTTCATCTATTTAAGCTTTTGTGATTTTGAAAAGCAAGTAGAAAATCACTATTATTGAGGTTTTCTTGGTGCTTTTTTATGTTTCTGATAGATTTTACTCTATAAATTTCTCTGATTTTTTTCTAGAAGTACAAATATTTCTGATGGTTTTATCTTCTTTGTGAATTGTCCCTTTTATCACTATAAATTATTCATCTTTATTTTCTTTAATTTACAGTTGCTGATACATATTTTTGACCATTTTTTTTCTTTAAAAAGTTTTATTTGAAAATTAAAAATTAACAAACAAAAAGAAAATGACAAGGATAATATGATAAAACCTAGATATTCTTTTCCCTGGATGAACAAATGTTATCATTTTTCATGTGTACTTTAGATTTTTTAAAGAAATGAATAAACTTTGTTCTGTAGAGCAGTGTTAGGTTCATAGTAGAATTGAGCAGAAAGTATAGAGTTCCTCAATTACTCCACCCAGCACCCCACCCCCACCCCTGCCACACACAGCCTCCTTCATTCACCTTCAACATTGGGTATGTTTGTTACCATCAATTAACCAGCATGAACATGTAATTATCACCCAAAGTCTATAGTTTATGTTAGGGTTCATTTTTGGTGTTGTATATGCTATAGTTTTAGGTAAATGTATAATGAATGATAGGTATCCGCTGTTACAGTATTACAAAAAGTTTCATCGCCTTGAAACTCTGTGCTCTATTCCATTTCTTCCCCGATCACACCCCTGGGGACCATGGACTTTTTTTTTATTGTCTCTACAGTTTGATCTTTTATAGAATGGGTTATAGTTGGAATCAAATGCTTCAGTAGTTTTTTACAGATTTGTTTCTTTCACTTAGTAATAAGGTTCCTTCATGTCTTCTTCCAACTTGAGAGCACTAAATTATGTTCCATTGCTTATTTGCCCAGTTTCTTTATCCATTTATCTACTGAAGAACATCTTGGTTGCTTCCAAGTTTTGGCAATTGTGAATAAAGCATGTGCAGGTTTTTGTGTGGATGTGTTTTCAACTTATTTGGGCAAATACCAAGGAGTGTGATTACTGGATATGTTAAGAGTATGTTTGTTTAGCTTTGTAAGAAACTGTCAAACAGTCTTCCAGAGGGTTGTACTGTTTCTTATTTCAACCAGCAATGAGGAGGAGGAGGGTTCATGTTGCTCTGCAACCTCAGCAGTATTTGGGAGTGTCAGTGATTTGGAGTGTGGCCATTCTACTGGGTATGTAGTGGTGTGGCTGTTGTTTTAATTTGCATTTCCCCATGATGTATGTATGATGTTGAGCTTTTCTTCCCATGCTTATGTACCATCTGTATATTTTCTTTGGTAAGATGTCTGGTTAGGTGGCTTGCCTACTTTTTAATGGGGTTGTTTTCTTACTGTTGTGTTGTGTCATATCTATATTTTGGACTACAATTCTTTATCAGTTATGTCTTTTGCAAATATTTTCTTCTAGTCATTTTCATTTGTCTGTATATAGCTTTTGATCTCTGTGCTTCTTTCTTCTTTGACCCATTCATTTTTTAGAAGTATGTTGTTTAGTTTCCACATTTTTGTGGGTTTTTCCCCCTCTTTTTTGCAGTTGAATTCTAGTTTCAAGGCTTTATGATCAGAGAATATGATATGCTTGGTACAATTCAATTTTTCTAAATTTGCTGATATTGCCTTTGTGGCCCAACATATGGTCAATTCTTGAGTATGTTCCATGTACACTAGAGAAAAATGTATACTCTGTCGCTTTGGGATGAAGTGTCCTATAGATGTCTATCATATTCAGGTGTTCTAGTATTTTGTTTAAGGCCACTATATCTTTATTGATTCTCTGTTTGGATGACCGATCTAGAGCCGTCAGCGGTGTATTGAGTCTCCAAGTATGATTGTATTTTTGTTAGTTTTTGTTTTAAGGTCAATAAGTAGCTGTCTTATATATTTTGGTGCTCCTTGGTTTGGTGCATATATATTAAGGATTGTTATGTCTTCTTGATTCAACTTCCCCTTAATCATTATGAAATGACCATTTTTGTCTCTGAGTACTTTTTCTGTCTTGTAGTCAGCATTATTAGATATGAGTATTGCTACGCCTGCTTTTTTTGGGGTGTTGTTTGCTTGGAGTATTGTTTTCCAGCCTTTCACTTTAAATTTGTTTTTATCCTTGTTGCTTAGATGTGTTTCTTGTAGGCAGCATATAGTTGGATTTTCTTTTTTAATCCATTCTGCTACTCTGTGTCTTTTTATTGGTAAGTTTAATCCATTTACATTTAGTGTAATTATTGACAGTTGTGGGTTCCCTATTGCCATTTTATAAATTGCTTTCTGTTAGTTTTGTATCTTGTTTGATTCTTCTCTTTTGTTTTTCTATCATTTGTTTTTGTTTGCTTGTATTCCATTCTTCTTTCCTCTGTTGCTACCTTTTTTAAGTCATGTGTTTTTGTGGTGGTTTTCTCAAGGGTGGTTACCATTAAGTAATGAAAAGGGTACCTACCGTATTCATTGTAGTACCCTATCTTATGAGTATTTCTGTACTTCATCGTCCTTTGCTACTGTTAATCTCCATCCTCTCCCCCTTTTTTCTTTTGTTGTCACAGTTTAAGTTTGGTTTTATTGTGTTCTTGGTGGAGCTGTTACTTGTGGTTTTGTTTTCTTTTGTTCTTTGAATCTGGTTGGAAAACCCCCTTTAGTATTTCCTGAAGTGGGGGCTTTCTGCTGATAAATTCTCTCATCTTTTCTGTATTTGTGAATGTTTTTATATCTCCTTCATACTTGAAGGATAGCTTTGATGGGTATAGTATTCTTGGCTGAAAGTTCCTCTCTTTCAGGGCTTTAAATATTGGGGTCCACTCTCTTCTAGCTTGTAGAGTTTCTGCTGAGAAATCTGATGATAATCTAATAGGCCTTCCTTTATATGTTGTACTCTTCTTTTCCCTGGCTGCCTTGAGAATTTTTTCTTTGTCATTGGTTTGTGTCATCTTCATTATGATGTGCCTTGGAGTGGTTTTGTTGGGGTTAAGAAAACTCGGAGTTCTGTTTGCTTCTTGAATTTGAGGCTTTAGTTCTTTCCACAGGCTTGGGAAGTTCTCATCTATTATTTGTTTGAGTATATTCTCCATTCCATTTCTTTTCTTTCTCCCTCTGATATACCTATTATTCTTATGTTATTCTTTCTGATGGAGTCAGACAATTCCTGTAGGGCTTTCTCATTTTTTATTATTTTTGAGTCTCTTTCTTGTTCTCTCTGTTGTGCCTCAAGTTGCTTGTCTTCTATTTCACTAATCCTATATTCTATCTGGGCTGTTCTGTTAGCTAAGCTTGTTACCTCATTTTTCAGTTCGTGAATTGAGTTTTTCATTTCTGTTTGATTTGTTTTTATAGTTTCAATTTCCTTGGTAATATATTCTTTGTGTTCATTGAGTTGTTTTCTGATCTCCCTAAATTGCCTTTCTGTGTCTTCTTGTATATCTCTGAGTATTTTTAAGATTTCTATTTCAAATTCTCTGTCATTTAGCTCCAAGGCTTCCAATATGTTAAATCTTTTCTCCATAGATTTTTCCACATCTATTTGTGTTACCTCTCTATCTTTTGTATCCATAATATTCGATTTCTTCTTTCTTATTGGCATCTGAGGGTGGTCTTGTTGATAGCACTAATTAGAATTAATAAAGAGTAAAAAGTAAAAAAAAAAAAGGTAAAACACCCCACAAAAAAAAAAGTAATAATTTATTATTTCCCCCTTTTTTCTTTCTTCTCTTCCCCTCCTCTCCCCTCCTCAGGGAAATATATTGTGATGCCCTGTGAATTATATTATGCTAAATGGAACAAAACTGCCTATAAGGAGAGGGATAAGAGGGAACCAGAAAAAAGGGGGAAAAAAAGAATAATAAAGAAGAAAAAAAATAAAAATAAAAAGTAAAAATCTGTTGTAATAAGTGGAGCGAAGACTAAATACAATGGAGACCTTGAGTTGGGAGGAATGCTAGTGAGTTAAAAAGCAACGTAAAAAGTACCCAAAATGCCACAAAAATAAACAACAAAAAAACCAAAAACAAAAGCGAAAAAAAAAAACCCAAAAAAAACTTGAGTCCCAAATTAAATAATTTGTTCGTGTTTGAGGATTAAATGGGAGGAAAAGTAAAAGGAGAAAAGAAGAAACGAATAGAAAGGAAAAAATAGGACAAAGAGAAAAACGAAGGAAGAAAAAAAGGAAGAGAAAAAAAACAAAATAAAGCAAAACAAAAAAACAAAAGGGGAGAGAGTGAGAGTTAAGTGTTTTGGAGTGTAACCTTAAAGGGGAGTGAAGATGAAGAAAAATAAAATGTAACACTCATGGGTAGTGTAGTTCAAGAAAAGGGAAGCATAAAATGGGCAGAGAATAAATGGACCGAGGTGGAGGAAATAGAAATAATAATAATAAAGGCAATAAGATAGAAGAAACAAACAACAACAATGAAAAATTAGTGGAACAAGTTATAAAGTCTGTGGATTTTTCTTGATTTTGAGAGGTTAACTTCTTCCTTTTTCTTTTCACTCCCTCTTTCTGGTCGGTGACTCTGTACCCCAGGCTCTGTCCCTGTGTCACACTTAGGTAGGGATTTGCAGTTGATGGGATTCTATGGCAATGTCACATAATTGGCTTTAGTCAAGGCTTGTTGGCGTTTGCAGGGTCCAACAATGAGAGAGTTTGCTTTCCTGGAGCCTCTCTCCTAGTCTCCCCTTCCTGAATTAGCAGCCTGGTGATCCAGCTATAAGGCTGCTACTGCTTCTGCCTGGGGAGTAAGAGGCTCAAAGAGCTAGGAAATCCCACTCTATCCCCACTCAGCGCAAGGCTTTGGGAAAGGCTCTGGCAGTCAGAGCCTCCAGCATAATCAGGCGGGGCTGGGAGTCAATTGTTGTCAAGGTGACTGTTCAGCGCCTAGCATTCAGTTGGACCACTCAACCCAGGCTTTCCACACTTTGTAGCCTGTTTTGGCTGGGAAGAAGAGGCACTAGTCGCTGCTTGCGACTAGTGTAGTATAGATCTTATTATCTGCCAAGTCCCTCTTGTTAGCGTTTATTCCTGAATATGGAGGCTCTGTCAATTAGAAGTTGCCCCCGCCCCTTTAGCGAGAGGCACTAAAAAATATCACGCCTCTTGTCTTGGATCGCTGAACTGAGAGAGATCTTATCAATTAGAGCCCCGTGGGTGCGCAGATTTCGTGGGTTAAGCTAATTTCAGTGATTGGATCCGCAGCTGTGCTCCAGAAAGTATTTCAGGCTGCCCGTGCGCCCCTCCCCCAACGCTTGATTGTTAGCTTGAATGGCTGGGTGAGGTGCCCTGCCCACGCAGAGAATCTCCCAAGTAGGAAGACAGCCCTGGCGCCTCTCCCGCTCGCCCCACCGCTGGCGGCTGGGGCGCACCAGGTGCGCGGGATAATGGGGCACCCTGGGTGTGCGGGCCAGTGGGGTGCTCTGGGCTCATGGGATGCCCAGGGCACGCGCACGAATGGGGTGCTCCAGGCACCGGTGGCTGGGGACTCTCACTCGCAGTGCGCGGGCCGCTGGGGACGCTGGCGGTGCTTGCTCTGCGACCAGACCGCGGCACCGGGCGCGCGCCGGCGGCTGCTCGCTGCTCCCGAGTGTGGGCCGACTCACCACAGGCGCACTCCCTCCGCGGCTTGAATGAACGTCCCTGCGGTAGTTAGCTTCCTCCACACCCTCATCTCTCAGATTCAAGTGATAACAGTCCTTTCGCTTTCAGTTTGTGTGGAACTCCGGAATGCTCCGAGGATAAATTTTTCTGTTTCTAGTTGATAAATTTGTTGAGATTTTGGGGAGATCTGTCGGACGCGCTGCTCACGGCGCCATTTCTGTGACGTCACTTGTATTTTTCTTTTATTAAACCATAACTTTATAAAGAATTTTAAAATTCTGAGAAATCTTCCTTCCTATTCTTTTTCTGAAGTATCTTGGATAATTGTGGACATTTCTTCTTCCATGTGAAATTTAGGATCAGTGTTTATATATCCAGGAAATATTCTATTGGTGTTTGATTAGAATTAAATTGATTTTATAGAAAAATTTATATATTAAAGAACATTTTATGGTATTGAGTTTTCCTATCCATGATCATAATCATAATCACCATTTATTTGGGTTTTTTTTATCTTCTTTAATGATGTTTCATGCATATTTCCATAAGGTTTTACAAGTAGTTAGATTCACTTTGATAGTGATTTTTTTGTTAAGTTATCTTGTATTTTTTATAGCTGTCCTGAATTCTATTTTGTTTTCTATTATATCAGTTAGTTATCAACTATATTGAATGCTGTTGATATTTGTATGTTTATCATGTCTCCCAATCTCAATGTATTTTTATCAGTTCTAATAGTTTATCTTCAGGCGATGACAGTTTTGTTATATTATTGTCTTATTACTTTAACTAAGACTTAGTATCAGGATTAAATACTCTTATAAATGAGAAATAGAAGGGAATATTCTTGGTCTGATAAAGGGATATACCAAAAATTATTGCACATATGACATTTGATAGTAAAACTTTATGATTAAATTTCAGATTCTCTCTACTAAAAACAGATCCCCACTCTCTTCTCTACTACAGAAGTCCCCCTTTTCCATGTGGGATATAGAGCAAGACCCCCATGGATAACTGGAACCATAGATAGTACTGAACCATATATATATATAAAATGTTTTTTTCCTTATACATACATACCTCTTCACTTAATGGAAGCATTTTATGGTTTCTCTTTGGCATATCTGAATTGCCAGCATCACTACTGTACTTTTATGCTTTTAGGCCACTTTTAAGTAAAATAAGGATTACCCGAACACGGCACAGTGACACTGTGACAATGACTCTGAACTCCCAGATGGCTACTAAGTGTATGCAGTGTGGATAGCATATAGCATATATTGTGTGCATAGCATATATAGGTGGATAGCATACACAGCATGGATATATTGGACAGAGAAATGATTTATGTTCTAGGTGGGATAGAGTGGGTAATTTTTTCATAATGAGTTACAATGTTGAACTTTCTGAATATTTGCATGTCAAATATCCTCTTTCTCAGGAGAAATAGTTTGCAACACTGGGTGGTGAATTTTACTATCTTTGCTATAAAAATTATATATAAAACATCTTTCAAAAGGTAGTTGGCATCCTTTTTAGTGTTACTTGAAAATTCAATGACAGTCTGAGTTTTCTTTAATTGTTGCTAATCTTGTACATCTGAAAACTTACACAATATGCATGAAACTTACACAACATGTTTCATGCATTTGGCAAGATATGTTTACTTTTGATTATTTTTTTTTGCTTACTCCTATTGATATTTGGCAAATCTTTTCAATGTGAAGGATTAGGTCTTTTTCCAGTTTGGAGAACTTTTCTTTTATTTCTTCTTTGGTTTATAGTTCTCTATCATCCACTACTTTCTTTTCTTTTGGACTTCTTTTGTATTGATATAGGTTATTTTGGTTCTATTCTCCATGACTCCTATCATTTCTCTGTTAAATTATAATACTTTGATTTGCCTTTTACCCTATATTTTGGGAGAATTTCTAAAGGCAAGCTTCTAAATCACAAATCAGTTTTCATTAACATGCATTCTGCTGTTACTTCCTCCACTGAGTTATTTTTATAATTTTTTAAAAAATTCCAATAACTCTCCTATTCTCAGATTGTCCCAACTCTCTAAAGAATTAAAACCTGCTATTTTATTTTATTTTTATCAAGAGAGAGACTGACAGACAGATAGACAGGGACAAACAGGAAGGGAAAGAGATGAGAAGCATCAATTCTTCTTTTTGGCATCTTAGTTGTTCATTGATTGCTTTCTTATATGTGCCTTGACTGGAGGGCTCCAGTTGAGCCAGTGACCCCTTGCTCAAGCCAGCAACCTTGTACTTTAAGCCAGCAGCCTTTTGGCTCAAGCCAGTGACCATGGGATCATGTCTATGGCAACCCCATGCTCAAGCTGGTGAGCTCACATTCAAGCCAGATGAGGCCACACCCAAGTCGGTGACCTTGGGGTTTCAAACCTAGGTCCTCTGTGTGCCAGGCCAATGCTCTATCTACTGCGCCACCACCTGGTCAGGCAAAACCTGATATTTATAAAACAATTTTATTGAGGCAACATTTGCATGTAATACTATGCAATTTTTAAGTATATAATTTAAGATTTGACCAATATACAATAATCATTACTACCATCATTATATAGAATATTTCCATCACCCCAGAAAGTTCCCTTTTTTTAGTTTATAGTTAATCTCTTTCCTTTATTTTAACCCTTGGCATTCACTGACCTGTTTTCTGTCCCTTTAGTTTGGCCTTTTCTAGAATGTCATATAAATGGAATTATTATTCTGTACTCTTCAGTGTCTGACATCTTTCATTTAGCAAAATGCTTTTAAGATTTATCCAGGTTGTTGCATGCATCAATAGTTTGTGTGTTTTATAGCTGAGTAATATGCATTTCTTTTTATGGATATAGCATGATTTGTGTATCTATTTACCCATTAATGGACATTCTTCTCCTTAACCCAGGTTTTGGACATAATGAATAAAATGCTATGGAAATTCATGGACAAGTCATTGATTATACAAACTTTTATATCTGATCAGTTGTATAGTGTGTGTATTTAATTTTATAAAAAACTGCCAAAATGTTTTTCAAAGAGATTATATACATTTTGCATTTCCATCAGCAATTTCATTTCTTCTTGAGAAAACTTTGGTAGTTGGCATCTTTAAAAAAATACTTTTTAAAATCTAAGTTGGAAGCTATTGGAAAATCATGAGGCCCAAGAAGACCTAATTAAAGGCAGGGTGATAACATCTTCTGGACATTCTCAGTATTTCTGAAGGAACTGTGTTCACAGTAGATGCAGCCCCCAGTATGCAGTGACTCCTGCTGAGTGAGAAGGTAGCTGTGTCATTATTGGTTGCAAATAAAGCTCCATAGGGAAGGTGTGTGGCTTTGGACACTCCTATTTTACATTGTGTGAATCATTTTCTGTAGCTGCTTGCCCAGCAGAATCTAAGGCTTTTTACCCCATTGTGGTGAGTGTGTAGGCAGGGGCTCTAAAAGGCTGACATGGAAGAAGGGTCTTTACAGGTGTAGGCAAGGTAGGCCAGTGATCATCTTTCCTCTCCATTATTAAAATCTTGTCTTCATGAGATCCAAATTTTCAGATATGTAGGTTGGACTCCCCCTTCTTATTTTCAGTAATGTGGCAAGATTTTCTTGTACACTAACTGAATTGTCTTAGAGAGAACTCATGAATTGATACAAGGGAGAAGACAGCCCATGACAGAATATATCACCATCTTCCTAGAATTCTATTATATACTTGTATTAGTTATCTCCTGCTGCATAACAAATTCCCTAAAACTTAGCAGATGAAACCAACAGATATTATCTCCCATAGGTAGGGTGTCTAGGTGCTGCCTGGTCAAGTGGTCCTGGCTCTGCATCTTTCACAAGGTTGCAGTCAAGGTGTTGGCTGGAGCTGCCATCATCCAAGGCTTGAATAGGGTTGGATCTGCTTCCAAGCCCCTTCACTTGGCTGTTGGCAAGCCTGCTTGTTGCTATGTGGACCTCTCCCCAGGGCTGCTTCACAACATAGCAGCCACCTTTCCCTAGAGAAAGCAAGGGAGAACACCCAAAATGGAAGCCACTGTCTTTACAGCTGAATCCCGGAGACAACGTCCTATCACACGTACTATATTCTATTCCCTAGAAACAAGTCACTAAGTCCCACCCACAAGCCCACATGAAGGGATGAGGATTACACAAGAATGCAAATACCGGGAGGTGGGGATCATACAACTTCTTACTTAATTGTTTGTTTTCTGCTGTCCTGGTTTGAATTTCCTCAGAAGCAGAGCCTGAAGAAAAGATTCAGTGATACATAGTTTATTCGGGAGATGATCCCAGGAAAATCTGGTAGCAAATGGGGACTTGAGATCAGAAGGGCAAGGAGGCTCAAAAAGGGACTATTTTCAAACTGCTTACCACTCTGAGCAGCTGGAGCTCAACCTGCTGGAATTCTGGGAACAGTAAGGAACAAGCCACAGGGCTATCCCAACCAACAATCAAGGAAGCGGGAGTATTCATCTACAAACTCTCCGTCTGTCACTGGTTGAGGACTACTTGTAGGAAACTAATTCATTAGCACTCCTGGTTGCCCTGCATTATGCTAAGAGGATTCTCCCCATCCATCTCATCCCATCTCACTTATAATCCTACATATTATGGAGCTAAATGCTGAGAGGATATGGTGGGCATCAATAATGATTGCTGTACACACTCTGTGTAGACAGGGAACTTCATGAAAGCAAGAGCCTTCTGCCTATTGTCTTTTTTTCCATTGCATTGTCATTATCTAGGATGCAACGTCCTGTTGCTCAAGAAATGTTTGTTGAAAGAATGCAGGTCACTGATGATGGCACCATGAAGGAACTCAGAGCAGGGAAGGAGACAGACTCCCACACTGCTGTCTGCAATAGGAGAGGTGCTATCCTGTAGATATTCACGGGGTCCTAAGAAAGCAAGTCCTGACTCTGCCCGGAGGTGGAGAAGAGGCTAAGGAAGGTGTCACATCGGAGTGGGTGTCTGAGTTGAGATCCTCTCTCACCCCATCTTTGCCCCAGAACTTGTATGCAGCCTGGACTTGTGCTGTGCTCTCTGGCACACTGTCTTGTCCACAAAATTATCATTGGTTTGGTAGTTTGAACACATGTTAGTTCACTTTCCTTTCTCCTTCCCAACAAACATGCACACAACACAGTGGTTTAAAGTCCTTGTGGCAAAGATAATCTTTGCTTGATCTTTGAAAAGGCAGGTACAGTATATATGCACATAAAACAAATATTTTCTTTACGTGTTTACTGTTCGTAGGAAGTCTAACCCTAATCCAGCATTTATTAAAACAGAACAGGATTTATTAAATTGGTTCAAGTTTATCAAATATGTACAGATCTTTACATAAATTAATTCGCCAGTTAAATATTTGTGAAATTTATTAAGACTTTGGAGGAACTTAAATAATACCTGAGTTGTCCAGGTTAATTTGGTTTATTATTATTATTATTATTTTTTAATCTAAGGGATTGATGAGGCTGTGAGGTACAGGCACAGGACTCTCGATGGCTAGGTGACACAGGGTCAGGAGGCAGGTGTCACCAGCAGGGTCCAGACAGGTAGACAAAGCGAGGTGATGTCTGGGCACTTTTGGGTGAACCTCTCTGGTCAGTAGGCCTGGAAGATTCTGATGGTGCTGTTTGGGGACAGCAGTACTTGTCACTGTGTGATGATGTTATACAAGGTCATGTCAGGGGCAAAGCTGGAGCCCCATGGATGCTTTTCCTTCTGCTCATTAATTCAGTAATTTATTGAGCCCCTGTTATGTGGTAGGCATGGGCCTCATGGGCTTGGAATACACCCTGACCAAGACATGGGCCTAGTCCTCAAAGGGCAGGAAAGATAGACTTACCATATTTCCTCATGTATAAAATGCACCTTAATTTTGGGGACTAATTTTGAAAAAAAAAAGTATTACATAAAAATTATTGAACTCAAATTTTATTCATCATAAATTTCATTTCTGTAAAAAAGTGGGAAATGCAAGTAAAAAAATCTGCAATCACTGTATAAGATGCACCCAGTTTTTAGACTGCAAATTTTTCAAACATGAGTGTATCTTTTACATGGGTAAGTTTCAAATCCCATCTTCACTACTTACAGCAGTGGTAGTCAACCTGGTCCCTACCGCCCGCTAGTGGGCGTTCCAGCTTTCATGGTGGGCTGTAGCAGAGCAACCAAAGTATAAATAAAAAGATAGATTTAACTATAGTAAGTTGTTTTATAAAGATTTATTCTGCCAAACTTAGCGAAATATGACATAAAGTACTTGGTAAGTAATTATTATTATATGCTTTAACTTGCTGTAACTCTGCTTTATAAATTTTATAAAGTAAAGTTACTTCCCTACTTTATAAATCACCATTACTGTGGAACCGGTGGGTGGTTAGAAAATTTTACTACTAACAGAGATACAAAAGTGGGCGGTAGGTATAAAAAGGTTGACTACCCCTGACTTACAGCCTCTCTGACCTTAAAATTACCCATTTCTTTAGATCTTCATGTCCCAGTACAGAAAGTTAAGATAAATCTATAGAATTATTGGAAATGTTAAAGCATACGAGAACATCTAGCTGAACAGTACTTTCTGCCTCTGGTCCTATGCAGCCAGTACGTCAGTTCTGACATTTCTACCACCTGAGCCACCTGAACGTCTTCGGGCCCATCCACTGTGCTCCAGCGCACGGCTTCCTCCGGTTCAGTCACCACTGTCCCTCCTTCTCCGTGGTCTCCCTGAGCCCCTCTTTGTCTTCTTCCAATCCATTCCCATGATAGCAGCCTGAGTGATTTTTATTTAAGGTCCAAGAATGATCATACCATTTCCTGGCTTACAACTCTTCAAGTTCTTTTCATTTCTCTTAGGACAAGATCCTACAAGGCCCTGCCTGACACAACCTCCCGCGGTGGGGGGCATAGTGCTTAAGGCATCTGCATTCAGCCTGCCTGGGTCTCAAGCAGAGCTCTGCCACTTTGTGCTGTGGGCTGACCTCTCTCTAGGTCCTCCTCCCTCTCACTCTCCCCCCCATCTCCTCTGTGTTCTACTAATCCTTAGGTCTCAAGGTGAAAGTCATACTCCAGGCTTTCCCCTACTCTCCTCCCCTTCCACCAGCACCCCAGCCCAGCCCAGTTTCTCTCTAGTATATGAGCCCAGAGCACCCGGTATCTTCCTGGCATAATGTTCATTGCACTTATGGTCACCTAAGTGTTTTCTGTCTTCTTGGAAAGATCCAAGCTTCCTGAGTCAGAGGCGCCACGCCCCTTGTTCACCACGGTGTCCTTAGCTCATGCACAGTGCCTGGAGGCAGCTGGCACTGGGTGACCATTAGCAATAAAACATAGCTGAACTGTCTGTAATAGACTGTAACATGCTGTAATAGGACTGTTTATAAACAGCATAGATATCTGCCTCCTTGAGGTCCAGCCATGTCCAGAAAAATAGGAAGTGTCCTTTTGAGACAGATATCCGACCCCTCCTGCTGGCTTCCCAGGGTCGGGAGGTGGCAGCAGGCGTTTTACTTGGTGGCGGTGGTGGGCTGTCTGCTGCAGTATCTGTTTCTTTTACACCCAACAGATTCTGGGAGCCTCTGAGATTAGTGTGAACTTTCTTAAGAATATGAAGGCCTTCAAATGCTCTGTGGAGTAGATGGACTCCACCCCAAGGAAGTGAAGCAGGAATTATGCTAATTGCATTGGCACCTGCAGGCCGTGATTGGAGTCTGGGCTCTAAGAATATTTCATAAGAAATAATTCTGGGACAGGCAATCCTATTTTTTTAAAAAAATTTTTTTTACATATTTAAATGCAGTCTTTTCAAAGACTTCAATCTTCATTTGGAATGACTCTGAGTTTGGCTCCTGACATTTTAGTTACCTTAGGGCTCTCTGCCTTGTGAACTGTCAAAAAAAAAAAAAAAAAAAAAAAAAAGAAAAGAAAAAAGAAATACTCTATAAAAGTGTGACATTGCACAGTGTATCCTTTGGTGAGCCACAGACGAGTAATGAAGTCCGAGGTGCAGAGCCAGTGGTGCCGTGTTCCCCTCTCCCATGCACACCTGTGGCCATGCAGGGGGCAGGGGCTCTGGGATGATCTGGGAGCTTATGCCCCTTGGGAGCTGAGCTCTCATTTGGGAGCTAGGACATACATATCCAAAAGAAACATAAGTCTCAAGCATCCAAAGGTAGCATAATAATAGCATGAAATATGCCTCTCAAGCTGCTGGCACACAGCAAAGGGAGTGACCAGACCTGAGTGCAGTTGCTTAAGGAAGGCTGAATTTTGAGCATCTTTCTAGGTGTGGAGAGAGAGGGTCGCGCAGGTGTGGGGGAGAGTCGCAGGACAGGCACAGGTGGGCTGTGTGGGAGCTGAAAGGTGGACAGCCCGCAGGAGGGAAGATCAGATGGGGATGGGTGGTCCTGGTGTCAGGGTCAACACGCTTGGGAATCACCCTTCCTGGCAGCCTGGGGATGTGGATGGTGTCACAGAGCTAGGAGGGGGGAAGCCTGGGTTTCTCCAGGCTCCTTCATTCAGTCGACACGTACTGAGCATCTACTTGATGCTAGAGCAGGGGTCCCCAAACTATGGCCCGCGGGCCACATGTGGCCCCCTGAGGCCATTTATCTGGCCCCCACCGCACTTCCGGAAGGGGCACCTCTTTCACTGGTAGTCAGTGAGAGGAGCACAGTTTGTGGTGGCGCTGCAAAGCGCAGCGTCGCTCACATACAGTACTACTTCTGGTGACGCGGGATGCATGCGTCAGGGCTTCGGAAGCGCGTCATATCACTTGTTATGGCTAGCAGTGACAAATATGGAACCAGACACTGACCATCTCATTAGCCAAAAGCAGGCCCATAGTTCCCATTGAAATACTGGTCAGTTTGTTGATTTAAATTTACTTGTTCTTTATTTTAAATATTGTATTTGTTCCCGTTTTGTTTTTTTTACTTTAAAATAAGATAGGTGCAGTGTGCGTAGGGACTTGTTCATAGGTTTTTTTTTATAGTCCGGCCCTCCAACGGTCTTAGGGACAGTGAACTGGCCCCCTGTGTAAAAAGTTTGGGGACCCCTGTGCTAGAGTCTGAGGTAGATGCTGAGGATACAAGGAGCATGACACACCACCTTCATTTCAGAGGAGTCTGGAGTTGACTGGGGTAGACCCGGGAACAGGGAATCGCAGTGCAGTCTGCTGCAGACTGGGATAGAGGGGTTTGGTGGCAGCCAGTGGAGGAGGGACTCTAAGCCGACCTCACAGGATGGGTGTTGTGTGGCAGGGGAATGCGCAATGACCACAGGCACAAAAAGGCACTTTAGGCAAAAAGAATGGTATCTCAATGGCTTAGAATTAGGAATGAGCCTGATTTCTTCAAATCAAGAAGTTCAAGGTGGCTGGTGCTTTCATGGGGAGGGATATGGATTGTCTGCACAGGAAGCTGGACAAGGAGTTTAAGAGCCAGCTGGAGACACTCAGCCTCCATTCTGCAGGCTGAGGGCCATGCTGGGGAGCTCAACAAGGGAGCAACATGGTCATGATCGCAGTGACTTCCAGGACAAGAGCTCTGGAAATGCTGGGGAGAACGGCGTGGAGCCAGACATAACCCAGGGCAGGCTCTGCAGTAGGAGGTTTTGTGATAGTTCCAGCCACTGTGTGACAATGGGCATGGAATGGACCCAGGACAGGGGGGCCTGGAAAAAGGGTTATTTCTGAAGTCTCACTATGTGTGGTTTCCAACTTTATCTGGAAGGAAACTCTCTTCCTCCCATTTCCATTAATGTCCTGTTGAATGCAAATTCAAGTCCCTCTCCTTCAGCCCCCACCCTTCCTTCCCCTGCAGAAGTTGAAAGCTGCTTAATATGACAATAAGCACAATGAATTCCACTCCGAGGGAAAGAGGCAGCAGAGGCCTACACCAGTGCACGTGTGACATGTTGGGGGGTGCTCTCAGAGGCCAGTCTTTCCTCGCTTTGCTCCTGACTGCGCTGTGGGGTGAAGCAGGCTGCTTGCGGACTCTGCCTGGACTTCTGAGCACCCTCAGGCTCCTTGTGCCTGGGCTTCAGACAGTGGCTCTGCAACCAGCATAGAAGACGGGTCCTTTTAGGAAGGCCCGGAGCTCTCTGTGGTCATCAGAGGAGGGAAGAGGTTTTGGCCTTTGGCTGCCTGGACAAGGCCAATGCTTTGCCTCTTGGGCTGGGATAGGAGGCTCAGAACGGCAGGACTGGGAGCTGAGGAAGTACAATGAGACAGGCAATCAATTGCTCTCAAGGGCATCTGAAAAGCAGCTTGTTTTAAACAGGATCTTAAAAACTGGTGGCAGGTTGTCTATGTTTTGGCAGTTGGGGCAGGGAGTGTCCTCTAGAGGGGGTGGGGCTACAGAACAGCTCAGGCTCTGGCCAGCTGGCATGGGACCTCACGTTTCGCTTCTCTGGGTTAAAACTCAGTGTGATGTGATGGGGCAGAGACAGGGTGGAGTCAGGAGCTGCCTCCTTGGAGGAGGAACTGGGATGTCCCTCCTCCTCCACCCCATACCCTTCACGTCCCAGCCAGGAGGTGATGAAGCATTGAAGGTAATTGCTAAAACATTACCCTTATCTGGAACAAAATGCATCTGTAATCCGGCAAGGAGATGGAATAATCTATTAGCAGCCAGTGTGCATCAAGTAGATTATTAGACTGGCAGAACCAGGGTCCTGAGCGAAGGCACCTGAGTCAGAGGCTGGGGCTTACCTGGAAGGGAGGCAGCTTCAGGTGAGATTCTGAGCCAGGAGAACAGGTGGCTGATGTGTGCACAGAGGAGGTGTGGGAAGAAGGACAAACAGACCTCCAAGTAAAACTTTCTCTACTTCTGAATTTTGCTAAGTCCCAGCCCACATGGCTACAGGCCTAGATCCCTAGTCCTGCTGTCTGCACGGGGACCCCATCTGCTGTTCTCTCCCGCATAGTGGCCACCCGTTTGGGGTTGTAACCCAACAGCCACCGTGGTTATCAACTGGGAGAGCTCAAACTGCCACAAGAAAAGCAGCTTTGTTTAGTGTCCTTGACATAACTAGCCACATATTAACAGCAAAGCCTCATGGTATTGAGGCGCCCTGATTGTTCAGAATCTTAATAGGTGGGCTTTGTGTGCATAGATTTCTAGTACTGCGTACCCTGTATTTTAAGTCAAAGTGGATCTTTGTGTAAAGATTCTCCACCTCCTTTTCCCTTTCTACAAAGGAGATAAGTGTTTTCACTCACCTTTTGTGACTTACAGGCAGCTAAATAGCACTTGTGCCGTTTGAATGTCATATAATAGGCATTGTCACCGATTGAGAAATGGCATTTTCTGTGTTTCTGAGCGCTCCTGTGCTAGGTATCGCTCTGGTGTGTGCTCTTACACCCTCTTTATAAAGTGATTGTGAGCAACTCCTGGAAATGTTTGTCCCCCAGTTTTTGAAGCTTATACGTCTTTGTGATGCTGTGTGGGAACGGCTGTCCCCCTGGGAAACCACCTGTGGCTATCCCCTTCCACCGGCTCCAAGCAGGTGCAGCTGGCCATGTGAAAGGTGGGCAGGGCGCTGCCCTCAGCTGATTGACATGCTGTGAGAGTGGTCACATTCTGGAGGAGACAGACGGTGGCTGGGGCTGGGGCTAGCGGTGGCGGTGGCGGTGGCGAGGTTAGTGGTGCCATCTATGGTGATGTTGGGATACAAGAAGAGACACCATTTGTAGCCATAGCCACATGTCCTGTATAATACGAGCAGGGGAAAAGTTGGTAACTTTTCACAAAGGGTTACATTAAGTAGCTTCAAATATAGAGGTAGTGGCAATTTGCTCTTAGTCTCAGAAATCTTTGGTTTGCATGACATTTATGTATACTGCTCACAAAAATTACAGGATCAGGGAATGTGCAGATACTCCAGTAATTTCAGCCTTTTATATAGTGCATTTTCACCAATGAAATACAAGTTGGTTTTGCATCTCATTTGCATACTTTAACAACTTTCTTTGTGACTTGTTGTTTGCTTTCTGATGTTCTTATTTAATAAAAAAATCAAATGCTTTTTTTTTTTATTGCTTCATATTCATTTTGAAATATCTCCTAATTTTTCTGAGCAGAATCTTTGGGTTCCCTTTAATGTTCTGGAGTCAGGTATTGGGATAGATGTGAAGTAAGAAGATAGGATCCCTGAACTTCCTATTTTAATCAAGTTGTGCAAAAAAGAGTCTTGGTTCAAATGATATCTTAGTTCAAAATGGTGCCTGGCCAATAGATTCTGAGATAGCGTTCACTAAAGATCTCCTGAAACATTTATGAACATTAAAAATGGAGTGGCAGACAGCCAAATCCAACATTTTAGATGAAGCTACACTGACTATAACAAAGAACTGCTTAGAGAAAGACCAACACATTCTTGGCTATGTGACACAGAGGTGACCTTGCTGTTCTAAAGGCTGGTATTCAGCTCCAAAATTATTTGTTACAGATAGTAACTAGTAAATTGTTTTAAATATGTTATTATAAAAATAAATGCAAATATCTTATTCTTTAAAAATAATTTTATAAATGTAAAAATAAGCCTGACCTGTGGTGGCACAATGGATAGAGCGTCAACCTGGAACACTGAAGTTGCCAGTTCAAAACTCTAGGCTTGCCCAGTCAAGGCACATATGGGAGTTGATGCTTCCTGCTCCTCTCCCCCTTCTCTCTCTCTCTCTCTCTCCTTGTTCTAAAATGAAAAAAATAAAGTCTTAAAAAATTAAATATAAAAATAATGTAATGTAATTATAATAATCTGAGGTTAAGAGCTTAGATAATATAATTGAACACCAAATATTTGTGTTATGAGTACTTTCTCTTCCAGTATTCTAAGAAATTTCAACCCCTTCTTGGGTCCTAAATTTCTGATCTTAAATATGAGAATATCAAAATATACTTTTTCAGTCTTCCATCTTACAGTTAGGGAAATAGACTCTTTAGCTTGCTTTTGAAAAAAAATTAAAGGTAAAAAAATACTAGACATAAAAACTAGAAAAGTAAATGTGAAATATATAACAAATGATAGAAAGCAATACCAAGGCCCTAGCCGGTTAGCTCAGTCAGTTAAGAGCTTGTCCTGAAACAACAAGGTTACAGGTTCGATCCTTCGTGAGGGCACACATGAGAAGCAGCCAAGAAATTCACGACTGAGTAGAACAACAAATGCTTCCCTTCTCCCTCCTTTCTCTCTCCCTTCCACTCTCTGTTCTTTAAAAATCAATAAAAGTTAAGCCCTGGATAGCCCTGGAGCATTGTCCTGGAGAGCAGAGGTTGCTGGTTCGATTTCCTGGTCAGGGCACATACAGGAGTAGCTCAGTGTTCCCGTGTTGTGTTGAAGCTGGCTTGTGCTGGCTTGCAAGAGTCAGTTGTGTCCATCTTGTCCCAACTCTGAGTTCAGTGACCTTATATCAGCAAGTTGAAATTCACCATAGTGAAAGCATTTACAACACAGAATTGACAAAGGCTACAAAGCAAGACTTTCAAATTTTTTCATCAGAGAGCAAGTTTATGACCTTGTTACTTTATATTAATAATGAATAAAATTCACTAAGGAAAGATGCATCATATATGTCTATGCACCATGAACATTGTCTTGAAATACATAAAGTAAAATTACTGGGAATACATAGGGAAATCAATGGAAAAACGATAGTATTAGGCAACTTCAATGTTTCACTCTCATTTTTGTGATAGAACAAGTCTGCAAACAATAAGTGTGTAGAGAATTTGAATTATATATTTTTAATTTTTTATTTACTTTTCTTAAGTGAGAAGTGAGGAGGCAGAGAAACAGATTCCTTAATATGCCCCAACTGAGATCCACCCAGCAAGCCCTCTATGGGGTGATGCTCTGTCCATCTAGGGTATTGCTCTGTTGCTCAGCAACTGAGCTGTTTTAGTACCTGAGGTGAGGCTATGGAGCCATCCTCAGTGCCCAGGGCCAACTTGCTCCAACTGAACCATGGCTGTGTGAGGAGAAGTGTGGGAATGAGAAGGGGGAGGGGTGGAGAAGCAGATGGTTGTTTCTGCTGTGTGTCCTGACCAGGAATCGAACCCGGGATATTGACAAACTGGGCCAACACTCTACTGCTGAGCCAACCGACCAGGGCTGTGAGGATTTGAATTATATTAAGAATTTGGTTTATTTAATAAATAAGTAAAACAGTATGTAGTATATGTTAGTTATTTTCCAGCATATATTAGCCTCAACCAAAAATCTCAGCAGACTCCCAAAAGCATAATATGGTACAGGCTAACTTCTCTGGTTATACTATAATAAAACAATAAATTATTTACAAAAGTTTAAGTTAAGAAAAAATGTTCTCAACTGCTTAGAAATTTGCCCCAAACAACAAAAAGCAACAATTAAAGCTCCATAGAAATAAAAAAAAATGATAATACAGGCCCTGGCCGGTTGGCTCAGTGGTAGAGCGTTGGCCTGGTGTGCGGGGGACCCGGGTTCGATTCTGGGCCAGGGCACATAGGAGAAGCGCCCATTTGCTTCTCCACCACCCCCCTCCTTCCTCTCTGTCTCTCTCTTCCCCTCCCGCAGCCAAGGCTCCATTGGAGCAAGGATGGCCCGGGCGCTAGGGATGGCTCCTTGGCCTCTGCCCCAGGCGCTAGAGTGGCTCTGGTTGCGGCAGAGTGACGCCCTGGAGGGGCAGAGCATCGCCCCCTGGTGGGCAGAGCGTCGCCCCTGGTGGGCGTGCCGGGTGGACCCGGTCGGGCGCATGCGGAAGTCTGTCTGACTGTCTCTCCCCGTTTCCAGCTTCAGAAAGAAAAAAGAAAAAAAAAAAAGATAAAACAATATCACAGCCTTCCTCAATAGCTTTTAAATAATATGAGGATATTAAAATTTCAATTACATGTAATTTAGAAAATAACAAGGCTACTACATATCAAATCTCATTGGATACAACCAAAACAATAACAGAATTAAAACTCATTGCCTTAAATGCTTTTACTATTGAGTAAAAATTAATGTAAATAAATGAATTACATTTGAGCTCATGAAATTAGAAATAGAATTAACAAAATAGTCCCAAGGAAAGGAAGTTGATGGAATTAATAAAGGTAAAAGCAGAGATTTATAAATTCTTTAACAGTTACAAAGTAATGTAGTTAGTAAATAGATTGAAGGTCTCAGAATTTGAGACCAAAATATTATTAAAACTTGGAAAACATAATAAATGAAAAAAACTAATAATGTAAGAATCAAAATGTAATGTAATTTGAGATGTAGAAAAGGTTAAAAAAATTTAAGACCCTGCTAGTTAAAATTCTATACTACTAGTTATAACAATGATGTCAATATCAAACTGAATAAACTAATAATCAAAAAATTGAAAAATTTTTGTTACCTTAGGTAAAGAAAATTTCAAAGCTTTTTAAATATTGAGTATTTTTCAAGCTGTTAAAGAATAGATACTATATTTTTAAAGTACTTCTAACAATGAAAACAATGTGCAAATTTGCAGCCTCATTTCCTGAGTGAGCATAATTCTATTCCATAACCCAACAAAGATAATAACCAAAATTAACAACCAGTTTCTTTAAAGATATATCTATTATGGATATATATGGTGAACATATACTAAAAGAATTAAATATTAACAAATAATATCCACCAGTAAGTTGAAAAATATGCTATGAGAAAGACTTTTTATTCTAGTATTATATGGTTTTCATATTGAAATTCTCTCACTATAATTAATCATAATAGATCAGAAAAGAAAGAGTACACATCATTTTAATTGATGCCAAGAAAGGCTGATAAAATTAAGCAACTCTTTCTAAGAGCATAATTGTATTTCCTTTACGTGCTGAAAGTTACTTATTTTATATCAACATTCAGCATCATAAACAGTGTTACAACACTTGAGGAAGGCCTGTTAAAGATTATTATGCCTGTTTCCACTTCTGTTTTGTCATCGTTTTCTAGTTGTACCAAAGTATAAGACAAGTCAGGCACTTGTGGATAAAGTGGATAAAGTGTCCACCTGGAATGCTGAGGTCACCAGTTTGAAATCCCTAGCTTGCCTGGTCAAGGCACATTTGGGAGTTGATGCTTCCTGCTCCTCCCCCCTTTTCTCTGTCTCTCTTTCTGTCTGTCTGTCTCTCTCTCCCCTCTCTAATATGAATAAAAAAAAGTATAAGACAAGAAAGAGGAGAGGTATAGAACTGGAAGGCAGCTGACAAAATTATTATTCAGATAAAGCGATTATACATCTAAAAGTATAAAATAGCAGATAAAACATTGTAGAATGAATTACGAAGTTCAGGAGGGTAAAACAAACAAAAAAATTTGCTTTCATATCTACCATAGAATCTATTAGATAATTGAAAAACGTCATATCAAAAATAGCAAAAAATTTATAAAATACCTAGGAAAAAGATTATTGAAATACAATTGTAAAGCATAATTGAAAGACATAAGGAGAAAATCAGAGTGAATGAAAATAATCAAAGTTTAAAGATACTAATAATCTATAGGCAATCTATAGGTTTAACATAATTTCAATCAAAAATTTTCAAAGGGTTATGGCTCCTCAATCTCTTTTCTGCCTCCACCTAAAATTAACAGTAAAGCAAAACCAAGCACCTGGCATAAAATCTCTTGTGGGAACATGCTATGAAAACCTGCAGAGTTAGGATAACAATCAGAGACAGCAAGGTGCCCCAGGGTGAAAGCCCTGAGCGGATGCGAGTCCAGGCACCTCTTTGACCAGAACTGGAAACAGCAAACAGCAGGATAAGATTTAGCAACAAGAAAATGTTTAGGCTCTCAGAACAGAGATTAGGAGTCAGCATGTTCCTTGTCCTTTACTTCACCCCCTGAAAGCTTCTTCTTTCTGCTTCCTTGAGTTGTCTGTACTTGCTAATATATTGCTCACAAAAATTAGGGGATATTTTAAGCTTCATATTCATTTTGAAATATCCTTTCATTTTTGTGAGCAGTATAAATATCTGAGTAACTCTGGGGACAGGGCGTCGGTCCTTTAATCTGCTGACCAGGACTGTTGCCTCCCCTCAACTCCTCGGAGCATTTCATCTGGTCTCCGAGTAGTCATTGTGTCCATGACAAGTGGTGACCCATGTGAGGAACGGGAACCAAACGACAGGTGTGCTACTCCGAGTAGTCCTTGTCACCACGACAACCTCTTATTTAGGAAAGGGGGGAGGTGCCCTGTTCCCAATGTATGTTGTCTTATATGACACACAGCATCCATCTGCCTTGTGGGATTTACCTCATTTCTAACTCCATAAAGCTGAGGTAAGGTCAGGGGTTTCAAGTCCCCCACAAGCCAGCCTCTAGTGGGCTCAAGGTCCCTAGATTCTACAAGTGGAAGTCTAGTGTTGGCTCTGTCACTGTCTTGGAGTGTGGGGCTGGGGCTTCCTGCCCCTCTTCCCCCTGTCACTGTGTTCACTTCCGCCTGTCCCACTTGTCTCCAGAGGCCCTGCTATGTGTTCTGCTAGTGTACCTCACTCCCACCCCATTCAGGACCACTTTCAGTTTTGGTCAGGCTCTGTCCAAGAGAAAGAGACCCACCCAAACCACCTGGAGCAAAGGGAGGGGAGTGACTCAGAGGACATTTGTGAATTAGAACTAAGTCTCTGGCCCAAGCATCTCCTGAGAACGATACATCTCTGTCACGGGTCACATGTTCTGTCTTTGATGGTGCCTGTTCTTTGTCCGTACGGCTGCTTTGGTTGTCTGGATTCAAGTCCCAGCCTTGCCACTTGCCAGCCCTATGACCTTGGACAAGGCACTTCACTTATCTGTACCTCGGTTTCCTGATCAGCAAATTGGAAATACTTATAGTGCTTCATAGGCCTGTTGTGAGGATTGAGCTCCTACATGTAGTAATTGAGAACACTGGCTGGTATATGTTAAGTGCTCAATAATAATCCCTAGCATGCTGACACATACATGGTACTGACCACATGCCAGACACTGATAGAGAGGTGATAACTAGCCCATGCAGTCTGGGTTTGAATTTACACTCTTGACCGCATCCCTCTACTATTCTTCAGGTTTCTGCACTTCCTAGTTTCTGCTTCTATGTAACTGTAATTTGCTTTGATTCTTCTTGTGGCTTCTCTGTGTATGCACATGTCTGTTCCTGGCTTCACTACCAACAGAGAGGGTTTGAGATGATTGCCACAACTCGGGCTCTGCTGTAGGTTGTTGACCAGCCCCTGCATCTGTTGTCCTTGATCATGGCCCTTGCCCTTCCACTCAGTTGGGGCCAGAGAATAGAAAGCATCTGCTTTAACAGTGACTGTGACTGGAGCAGATTCTCTTACAAGGGGGACACAGGGCAAGGTGGCGCCATGATTGACCTGCCAAATGCATGGTAGTGAGGGCTCTTGGCCCTGGCCCCGCTGTCCTTTCTTCTGATAATGGATCTCCTAGCTTTGAATGGAATCCTAGTTTTGATTTTGAATAGGTGAGTCACAAGATGAAACAGTGGCTCTAGGAAATGGTTTTTGTCCAGGGAAGAATGCTGGTAATATGTAGAAATTTCAGGATATGGTTGTGAAACTTCATTTTAGCAAACTATTTGTACCAGATGAGATTAGCTATTTGTAGAAGCAACACCATTTCTTAATGGATGGGATGTGCAATGATTGTCCAAAGTGTCCTACAGCGCACCAGGCTGTATTCTCAGAAAGGCATGGATAGCATTAAGTAACAATCTTTTGAGGTTCCCTTAACCTTTCATTCAGTCACTCAGTCAACATCCATGGGGCACCCACCAATCCTAAATGGTGCAAGACAGTCCTGGTGACTGGTGCAGGCAATTCACTGAAAGAGGAGTCAGAAAATACACACCTGTCCATTTTTATGCAGCCCAGTCTGAGGGAGGGAGGGGGGAGAGAGAGAGAGAGAGAGAGAGAGAGAGAGAGAGAGAGAGAGAGAGAGAGAGAGAACTGAATATTAATGTCTGGCCATTATTGGTCATCAATATGATGATTAGTAATTAGCAAATGGTGTGGTTTTGATGCTATAGCTCAGCAAGGATGTGGCCTTAGACCAGCTCCTTATATTTAAAGGGAATAAATACTTCCTGGGGGATTTTATAAGAATTAGAGATAATAGCTGTCTGGCTTGGTGCCTGGGTGCTATTACTTTTTTCCCTGGAGTGGAAAGTGGCAATTTATCCCATTCCTTTGGCTCTTACTTTATGTTCATTAAGTAACTTTCTTGACATGTAATTTGCCCCTCTGAGGCAATCATTCCAGGTGAGTGTTCTGAATGACCAACGTGAATTACCCTCTAAGATGTATTTCCCATGGTAAATTGATAAATCAATGAACATATTACTGTTCTGGTTGGCAAATGAGGCTCCTGCTAATTTGGTTATAGGAATAACTTGCCCAACTACAACGTATCCCGAATGAGCAGGTTTAATTGCGTTTTAGAATCCCTATATCTGAGGACTTGTGCGCTACCTGACACCTGACAGCTACCTGAGTAGGAGCCAGGTTCACTCTCGAACTTCCACCCTTAAAGAGGCCATTGGATTTGGCAATGTGGCACGGGCAGTTGAAACAAGGATGCCCAGGCGAGCCATCATGCAGCTGACCCGGTAAGAGGTAAAACTGGTCTGAACTAAGATGGTAAGAATGAGCAAGGAAAGAAGGAAAGACCTGAAGAAGGTGAGGAAGATTTAGTAGAGTTTAGGATCATAACTTTGTAAAATTTCACAATTAAAGATGATCCAGGTCAACCCCCTTGTGCTTCATCTGTGACTGACGAGACCCAGGTGATGCTCTCAGGTCCTGTGTCAAATACTGCCGCTCAGGGCCCTGGTGGACACACTGCAAGGCGGGCCTCCTGAATGGTTCAATTATAGCCTCGAGTGTTTGTGCTAAAACACGTTGCATAATAGCTGTCTCAAGTACGCCCAGGCATGGCTTGAGCTATGGATACATACGCTGGGTGTATTAATCAAATTTAATAGACCCCAGTGTTTTAAACAATGCCTTAAATTTTTTTTTTTTTGCACAGAAGTGTAGCATTGTACAGCAAATAAAAGTGTTGCTACAATGCCTGTAAATCAGAGCTTTAAACTATGTTTCAATTATCCTTCTATTATCCAGCTGGTATTTAAGCATGTTTATTATTCAAATCAGCAGCGAATGTGCTGCTGTTGTGTAAACAACTGTCACTTGCCGAAACAATGATTAGGAGGCACCATCCCTTTCAGGTGTACTGGGGAGTACTTATACCCCAGCCACTTGTATTTAAATATCATGTAAACACAATGCTTGAGTGACTACTTTCACTCCTGTTCCCAATGCCTCATGCCAATTCTATTACATTAAGAGGGAAATCTATTAAATTTTTCATTTATACACATCCGTACACTGTTTTTACCCATTGTATCATTAAGGCTTAGATTAATATAATAGATATGCTGAGAGATACAGGGTGCATTGAAACAGCCTGTTCAAAATAAAAGCCAGTTTCTCCACATTATTTGGGGGTGTTGGAAAGCTTTTGTGAAAACAATGCAAAGAAAATTATTTTCTGAATAAAAAGCCTGACACAGAGAGAAGAAAAATTTGGCCCCTAGTAAGAGCAATCTTGAACCTTTATTAGCTCCATTACAAATTCAGCATCTAAAAAAGGTAGAGAGCCAGAAAATAGAACATTTGTAGAATGAATCTGCACCTCTTTGGAAGGTTTTCTGCTAGTACTGGGAAGGGTGTGTGTGTGTGTGTGTGTGTGTGTGTGTGTGTGTGTGTGTGTGTGTGGTGTTGTGGCAGGGTTTGCAGGTGATGTTTGCTGGGCAGAGCTTGGAATCACTATTGGGCTCTGTTCCCAGTGAGTTTTTCTTTTTCTTAAGCCTCAGTTTCTATATATAAACAATAAGGCAAATTTTCTAACCCAGACTGTTGTAAATGATGAGGCAATATAATCTACCTCAGGGGTTGGGAACCTTTTTGGCTGAGAGAGCCATAAACGCCACATATTTTAAAATGTAATTCCGTGAGAGCCATACAATGACCCGTGTACGTTACACATTATCCAATAAAAATTTGGTGTTGTCCCAGAGGACAGCTGTGATTGGCTCCAGCCACTCGCAACCATGAACATGAACGGTAGGAAATGAATGGATTGTAATACATGAAAATGTTTTATATTTTTAACGTTATTACTTTTTTTTATTAAAGATTTGTCTGTGAGCCAGATGCAGCCATCAAAAGAGCCACATCTGGCTCATGAGCCATAGGTTCCCGACCCCTGATCTATCTGAACAGTTGATTGATACTGCAAGGATTTTGCATTATCTGAGATATATACTGAGGGCTCAATAAATTCTTGCTGATTGACTTCATTTGCTAACCTGCCAATAACATCTCTTGGGCTTAGGGAACCACTTGCAAAAGGGGGTGGGTACTGGAGAGAAAGGGGTAACAGTAGGATTTTGATTTGGGATCAGAAATGCTTGCTTAGCAAATTCATGAATTGGGGGCAGGGGTTGGCTTGAGTACTTAGCAAAATCTTCCAAGTGGGTTTTAAAGGAGCTGTGAGTTCATGTTTGGAGGTAATGTGAATAATATCTAAAACATTGCCTTTTTAAACTGATTTCAAAATGCAATACATCTCTACTTCCTTAGCATCTGTAATATATAGAATAATCATAAAATTTATCACCCAACTTGGGACATTTTGAGAATGGGGTGTGTTAAATCATGATACCTGTACAGCAAGTATAAACCAGCGCTGTCTTGGAAAAATCTGTACTTGTGATCCCTCTAAAGTCACATGGCTAAGCCCTGGCCAGTTGGCTCAGCGGTAGAGCATCGGCCTGGTGTGTGGAAGTCCTAGGTTCAATTCCCAGCCAGGGCACACAGGAGAAGCACCCATCTGCTTCTCCACCCTTCCCCCTCTCCTTCCTCTCTGTCTCTTTCCCTCCCACACCCAAGACTCCATTGTAGCAAAGTTGGCCTGGGCGCTGAGGATGGCTCCATGGCCTCCAACTCAGGCTCTAGAATGGTTCTGGTTGCAACAGAGCAAGGGCCCCAGATGGGCAGAGCATCGCCCCCTGGTGGGCATGCCGGGTGGATCCCGGTCGGGTGCATGCAGGAGTCTGTCTCTCTGCCTCCCTACCTCTCACTTCAGAAAAATACAAAAAAAAAAAAAAAAATACAACCCCCCCCCCCCCCCGTCCCAAAACGCATGGCTAAAAACTAAATCTGGCTAAGAATTAAAGTAAGGAAGGGGAATGAAAGGTAGTGACGCAGGGTCTCACTGCACCCTTTATTTGAGGCTGGTTATTGTTTTGTAATTAAAGAAGACTAGTTGATATTTTTGTGAGTAACTGGAACCTCCAAAGGCAAGTTAACACTCAGAAAACCAAGTGAGCAAATGTCTATTTTTATGCATTAAATAAATTAGCAAATAGTCATTTACTTTTCAAAATAGTTATTCCATAATGGAAAGACTTACCAGATTTCTAGCCAGCAACCTTTTTTTGGTCTGTGATTTAATTTATTCAAATTTTGCTAGAGGATATCTGTTGCACAAACAGGAAGTCTTACACTTTACTCAACTTTAATTTCTTAGCAGGGACTTGAGCTCAGTCAACAAAATCAAATGATGACCTTTGGGATCCACACATACGGTATCAAACCAAGAAATACCAGCTCTCAGTTATTGGAGGGTCAGCAGGGCCTGCGTTAATGAATGTCGTGATTGTCTCCCCCTCCGCAGATAGCAAGCATCCTGACGTTGCAAACTTTAATGTTAGCGTCTGAAAATAATTTTTGTCTCTTAAATAACCAATTTTTACACTGACATCCCACGTTTCCTACAGCTATTTTTAGCGTTTGGATTTCTCTTATTGAAGCATGTGAGCACGTGTTTGAAATGTTTCTTTCACTGGTGGAAGAAAATAGCAATGAATTTATTGTTTTATACATTTAGAAAAAGCAGAATCTCTGGTCTCTTTCCTATTTGGGCAGCCCAGTTCTTACGACCAGACCTCTAGTGTCTTGAATTGCCTGTTTCCCAACAATTTCTTGGGTTCCAGTTTACAATGAGGTGCTAATTGTTTGCAGCAGGGCTAATTGCCTTGCAACATTGGACAGCATTATTATGTCTCTCGATAACACTCTGCAGCCCAGGTAGTTCCCCCTTCAATTAAGTGCTCTGTCAGCTACTGAGTCCCATCCATTATCTGTACCCACCCCTGAACAAGCTCCCTCCATCAGCTACTAGTAATCCCTAGTGCCAATCACCAGATGCTAAATACCAGAAACAAATCCTTCAGGGTCTACCTGACTTCTTTTATCCAAAAGTTAGGCACACTTTTATCTTTGTCATTTAAGCTCAGTTAATAGAGATAAGAACAGTGTAGTTTGTTTTTGTTGATGATGGAACATTGATAGGTTTTTTGCTGATGTAGGTCCTAAACGTCATATTGTGAAACTCCATAGACATTAAAAAGGCTGATTGTAAAAATAGCATAGGCAACACAAATTGTGGCTGCCAATTATTCTGTGTCCCTCTTTGGAGGATGGTGGCTCCGTGAGTCTTGCTTGACCCTGTTTATTCCCTCTTTTCTCTGGGAAACCGTTTTCCATTGTTCTTGTACTACCCATTCCTCCTTGAATTCATAGGAGCCAGAATTTATGTCCAATTCTTCTACTTAAGCATTTTTAACCATTCTTTAGTGCTATTTCCCAAACTGTCTTTTGTTTTGTTTTTAGCGAGAGAGAGACAGACAGACAGTTGGACAGGAAGGAAGAGAGATGAGAAAGATCAACTCATAGTTGCTGCCCTTTGGTTGTTCAGTGATTGCTTCTCATATCTGCCTTGATGTCTCGGTGACAGGGAACTACTCGGAGACCAGATGAAATGCTCCCAGGAGCCGAGGGGAGACAATGGCCCCCGCCAGCAGATCCAAGGACTGTTGCCTCCCCTCAGCCCCTCGGAGCATTTCATCTGGTCTCTGAGTAGTTCATTGTTGCCATGACAAATGGTGCCCCATGTGAGGAGCGGGAACCAAACACCAAGTTTGCTATTCTGAGTAGTTCCTTGTCTCCACGCAACACCTTAACTGAAGGAAGGGAGGCTCTAGCCAATCCAGTGACCCCATGCTGAAACCAGCGACCTTGGGCTCAAGCCAGCAACCATGGGATCAGGTCAGTCATCCCACGCTCAAGCCTGTGACCCCACATTCAAGCTGCTGAGCCTGCACTCAAGCTGGATCAGCCCATACTTCAGCAGTTGACCTCAGGGCCTGACCTCAGCATCGCAGGTCAATGCTCTATCCACTGCACCACCACCAGTCAGGCTCCCAGACTTTTCTTATCAACCAAACATATTATAAGCTTTTTGGGGGAGAAGGAAGTAAATTTTACTTCTGTGACTGCTTTTGTATTTAGTACAAGGCTGAGATGACAAGGAATTAACAAACATTAATTTAGCCAATATTGATGACTTACTGTATGCAAAACTTGGTGCTCAGTATTGGCGGGGGTGGGGGGGATACAATAAAAATACATTTCCTGCCATCAGAGCGTTTTTCATTGTAGGAGAAATGCAAAGGGAGGTGAAAATAAAAGCTAGATTTTGAACTCATATAGTTAGACTTCAAAGGAATAATATAGCTCATGGAAAATGGATCCGTGAAATGACATAATGCAAGAAAAATCTCAGTTGTAGGAGAAGTTTATCTATTGGGAATTGAAATATGCTGGAGAATGTCCTTTTTACAAGTAGGAATGACTAAAGGCCAAAAACTGGACGAGCTGCTCTCTCAAAAGTCTCTGAGTATCTGTGAGAAGCCCCCTGGCTTTGGGAAGTGGCTCTGAGGGCAGGGCGGGGCTGGGAAGGGCACACCTTATTGACTGACACCCTGGCTGCCCATTTAGGAACCGCAGGGAGCAGCCGTCTGGCCAGGCATTGGCCTTTCACAGAGGGCATTGGTAGTGGAATTGAGGAATGGTATCTTGATGAGGAGGGTCCCATGCGAAACAGCCTGCTGATCACCTTTGCTTTGGGGTTCCTCTGCATCATCGAGGGAGACTGTGGATGTAGGAAGGGGTCCTTTCACTGCTCTGCTCCGAATCCTCCAGCAGCTCTACATCCCTCTCAGAAGAGAGGCCACAATCCTCCTCATAATGGCCTAAAGGCCCATGTCATCCAGGCTTTGTTACTCTGATAATTTCACATCCTCTCTCTTTTCCAGCCACGGGGACATCTTTATTTTTCCACAGTTAAGCTTGGAAACTGTCCTGCCTCAGGGCTTTTGCGCATGCCTGGATTTCCTCCTGCTCACCCCTTTCAAACCTTTGTTTAAATGTCACCCACTTTAGGAGATGGGTCCCTCCCCTGCTGCCCCCCCCCCCCCCCAGCACTCTCAAGTCCCCTTCCCCTGCTCCTTTTCCATGTGCATGTCACCTTCTAATAGATCATCACTGACTTGCTCTGTGTTTTCCTTCAGTCTTTCTACTCATAGCCTGTAAACTAAACAACCGCACAGCGTTTTGCCCGTTTGTTCTGTGAGGTTCTCCGGTGCCAGGCTCCCCACCCACTGTGTGCTCAGTGAGTGTTTCCTGAGTGAGCAAGGAGCAGCAGGGTCTTGATTAGTGGTTGTGATAGTGATAGTGAGCTTTTAATGTGACCTTGACTTCATTTGAGCGCTTAGCCCGGTTATGCCTGGGGACATGCACATTACAATTGTAATGAGGCTCTGTTCCTTTCTGATTGATTTTTAAACAGTAGGTCTTAAGGCTCCACTTACACGTTTCTCTGTTCTTCAGTGTCTCTGGCAGTAATTCATGGTCCGTAAACCAACATTTATACGCCAAAGGAAGAGGCTGGCAGGGCGCTTCGGAGTGGATATCTTTATTAAGGAAGAAATTCTTCGGTAACTTGAATAAAGGCTGCCTCCGCATTTTGGAGCCAAGTAAGTCAACCTTTTAGTGAAAACAATTCTTGTCCCAATTTAGGGTCTTTTATAAACTGAAAAGACAGCTTGTTCTCAGTGTCTGTAACTAGTTACATAGCTCCCCCAGCCTGCTACTTAAGAAGCTGTTAATGGCCAGCTTATTAGCCCATTAGCAACTGCGTCAGTCCATTTGCAGACAAAGTGGCTGGGCTGGGAGTTCCAGCAGGGTGTGGGTTGGTTGACTCCAGTGCTGTGATTCCCTTGCTTTGGTTAAGGCAGACTTCCTTGTGCGCCATTTACTTGTAATGAGACACACCTGTGCTTCACTTCCCGTGAGGTGGGGTTCTTAGGGTGATCATTTGGGAAGGGGTAGTTTTGTATTTGTACACTACAGACACTCAGCTGTGGATGACCTGGCCATTAGCCACCTATCTCTAATGATCACCCCTCCACCTCCGCCAGCTACTTCCAGTGACATAGGGACAAATGAAAACCCTGGTGACTGGAGGAGGTGTGCTGGAACCTGGAGGGGTGGCCTATGTGTGTATCGCAAGGATGAGCTTGCTTTGACTCTTGATTTGTTTTGTTCCTGTAGTAGGCAGCATAATGCCCCCCCCCCCCAAGATGACCATGTCCAAATCCCTGTGAATATACTGCCTCACACGACAAAATGGAATTTGCCAATGTGATTAAGGATCTTGAGATGGGGTGATAGATGAGCCTGCATTGTCTAGGTGGGCCCACCATCATCACAAGGGTCCTTAAATGGGAAGAGGGAGTCAGAAAAGGAGGCTAGAACAGTGTTTTTTAATCGCCTGTCTGTGGACCGGTCTGCCAGAAATTTTGAGCCGGTTCATGGAAAAGTTAACCACCTGATGTTGTATGGAGATTATAGGCCCAATGATCTTAGTCAAATTAGCTCATGTTCAGGGTGATTTCTGCCTGAGCGGTCCTCAAAGTAATACTCCTATTTTCACCGATCCCCAAGTGTAAAATAGTTGAAAACCACTGGGTTAGAGTGATGTGATAAGACCTCCCTGTTTGCTGGCTTGAAGGTGGAGGAGAGGGGCCATGAGCCAGGGAATGTGGGCAGCCTGTAGAAGCCAGAGAGAGTCCTGCTGACACCTTGATCTGGGCCCAGTGAGACAGTTCCAACTTCTGACCTCCACAACTGTAGGGTAATACATTTGTGCTGTTTGAAGCCATCATGTGTATGGTAATTTGTCACAGCAGCAGTAGGAAACTAATTGGTGGGCTTTGCAGCAGGGCAACTGAGGAGACAGAGAACATAGTCCCTTAAGATACTGGGGTAGCAAAAAATGCGCACAAAAATATCAGGTTTTCCACAACAATTTCTGGAGCAGACAAATTGTAATCCTTACTTCATTCTAAATACATTGCATTAGCAGGAGCTAAGAAACAAAACAAAAACAAAAAGCCCTAAACTTTCTTTTTTTTTGTATTTTTCTGAAGCTGGAAACAGGGAGAGACAGTCAGACAGACTCTCGCATACGCCTGACCGGGATCCACCCGGCACGCCTACCAGGGGCGATGCTCTGCCCACTAGGGGGCGATGCTCTGCCCCTCCGGGGCGTCGCTCTGCCGTGACCAGAGCCACTCTAGTGCCTGGGGCAGAGGCCAAGGAGCCATCCCTAGCACCCGGGCCATCTTTGCTCCAATGGAGCCTTGGCTGCAGGAGGGGAAGAGAGAGACAGAGAGGAAGAGGGGGTGGAGAAGCAAATGGGCACTTCTCCTATGTGCCCTGGCCGAGAATCGAACCCGGGTCCCCCGCACGCCAGGCCGATGCTCTACTGCTGAGCCAACCAGCTAGGGCCAGCCCTAAACTTTCTCTCCCAGACTCTGTGGCAGGCACATCATTTTTACAGGAGAGAATAAATATATTCATACCTGAAATTGCTTGAAATGTGAAACCACATGGTTAAAAGCAACCATCACCTGAACAAAGTAGTATTACACGGAGTGTGTACAGTGAGACAAAGTGATACTGAGGGGCAGCTTTATCAGTACAACATGCATCAGCCCAGCTATCCTAACAGCCATGAACAAAATAGATCCCGTCATAACCCCTCCTCCCAACACCTTGCACTGAAGTGCTCATGTATGTTGCCAGTGCTGTGTCTTTCATGTTGCTTATGGCTTCTTGTTTTCACCCATTTTGTTTTCATCTATTTGATTCGTTCTGAGCTGTTTCAGTGGTCCTCTCAGTTCCAATCTTCTGTTTCTACGCTATCCTCAGAATGCCTTTTAGGTTGGGAGTTTATTTCGGTCATAGAGCCATTTTGAAAAATCCTAAGGTATTTCATTAGTAGGTTTTACAACTTCTCCGCATTCTTATACCTGATTCACCAAGTTAATATTAAACATTGGCCCTGGCCAGTTGGCTCAGTGGTAGAGCATTGGCCTGGCATGTGGAAGTCCCAGATTCGATTCCTGACCAGGACACACAGGAGAAGTGCCCATCAGATTCTCTGGTTTTCCCCCTCTTCTTCTTCTCTATCTCTCTCTTCTTCTCCTGCAGCCAAGGCTCCATTGGAAAAAGTTGGCCTGGTTGCTGAGGTTGGCTCCATGGCCTCAGCCTCAGGCGCTAGAATGGCTCTGGTTGCAACAAAGCAATGCCCCATTTGCGCAGAGCATTGCCCCCTGGTGGTCATGCCGGGTGGATCCCTGTCAGGCACATGTGGGAGTCTGTCTCTCTGCTTCCTGCTTCTCACTTCAAAAAAAAAAAATTAAACTTTTTGCCTTTGATTAATAAATACTGAGGAAGGTGTATATAATTGTACATGCTCTGTGGAATTGTATTAAGTTCAAAACTGGTGCTAAGTACCTGACATCACATATACAAAAATTCTAAGCTTAGTTGTATAAAACCTTTGAAAAAGCCTGTTGTTATTGCAGTGCATTGAATGGTGGCCTCCTAAAAGATATGTGTACATCTTAACCTCCAGAATCTCTGCCTATGACCTTATTAGAAAAAAGAGTCTTTGTAGATGTGGCTAAGGTTCTCAGGATGAGGTCATCTGAAATTATCCAGTGGGCTCTTAATCCAATAACAAGAATCTTTAGAAGAGGTAGAAGAGGAGACACAGAGCCGAAGATCGTGCGGAGCTGGAAGCAGAGATTGGGGCAGTGCAGCTACAAGCCCAGGAACACCTGGAGCCACCTGAAGCTGGAAGAGGTAAAAAGGATTCTTCCCTTGAACCTCTGGAGGGACCACTGCGCTGCCCACACCTGGATTTCAGACCCTTGGCCTCCGGACACTGAGAGAGTTAATTTCTGTTGTTTTAAGTTGCCAAGTTTTTAATTTGCTATGGCAGCCACTGGAAAGTCATAAAACATTCAGTACCTGCATGTTACCTGTTAATGTCAACATTTATAAATTATCAGGCATGGGTTTCACGAGATTATTGAGTCACTGGACCACACTCACTGTCTTGAATGATTATATGAAAAACTCACCCAGCCGAACCATTCAAAAATACTCTAAGGGTTTTTGCATGTATAGGATGATGTATCACATACATGCACCCATGTGAGGCCACGGAGCAGGTTTTAAGTTATTTCAGAACAGGATGATTGTAGGTGAGTTTTTGAGTAAGACCTACATGGCTATATCTCAGTGGGGGACAAGGGGGATGGGAGTCCCAGCTGATCCATTCATTTTAAAGAAAATTTAATTGCTGGCCCCAGGAAGCATTTTCTTTGAATTGTATGTAACAACTACACTGTCAGCAGATAGAGGGAGGCAGACCTTGGGGCAAGCAAATGGGAAAAATAATCTATAAAGTGTCACAAAATTTAACTGTTATTCTACCCTGGAACTTAATAGAAATCCTTTGACTGTTGTTTTGCAGTCAACAAGACTCATCTGATAATTGGTGACCATGGTAACAAAATCAGGTCATAGGGAGGTTCATGCTGAGATCAAGCATATGTAGATCTCCTAGTTCAAACATACATAAAGATAAGAACCTCTTGGTAAGCATCTGAAATGCTATGCTGAAGATGGGCTCACCTACCCTGAGCTTGTAACACTGAGAAAATGATTGTTTGATTGCTCTAGCCCTACGTTTTGCAGAAAAAGAAGAGATTTTTCAGCTTCACTGGGGGGAAAAGATAATTCAGCAATGTGAGACCAGAATGAGTACAGAGATGTTGCTTCATAGATCTGTGTAATTTACTCCCTGGGGTTTGTAGTGTGTCTGACTTATATTTTAGACATAATTAAGTAATCAGCAGTGTACATTGTAAAATGAATGTTTAGGCTGCTTGAGGTTAAATTCTCACAGCTATAGCAGCTGCATGGTACTAGAGACCACCCCTCCCTACAGCCAAATCCTCTCCCCTGCATACAGTCAGTTATTTAAAATCTGTGAATGGGACTAAAATTATTTCCACAGTCACCATTTCTCTGCAGATCGAAAGAGCAGCCACATGGTAACCACTGGATACCGGGATTACTGCACTTCACGCTAGTGAGCCTTCTCTGTTCTGGCTCAGTGGCTGCAGTGACAATAATAATATCAATTATAGAATGAATAATACTTTTATTTGTGTAGGATCTTATTTGATCCTTCAAAAGCCCAGTGAGGTAGGATGTTTCCCCTGTGATACAGGTGAGAAGATTTGAGATGATGAGAGAAATAGCTATTCTGAGAAGTCACAGGGCTTCTGCTTTTTATTTTATTTATTTTTTTAATTAAAAATTTTAATTACAGTTGACATTCAATATTATGTATGATTCAGGTGTAGAGCACAGGGGTTAGACGTGTTTATAACTTATGAAGTGATCCCCCCGGAAAGTCTGGTCCCCACCTGGCACCATACGTAGTTAGTACAGTGTTATTGACAGTATTCCCTATGCTCTACTATACAGCCCGGGGACTACTTTGTAACTCCCAATTTATACTCAGTCCCATCTCTTTTTTCACCCAGCCTCCAACCTCCCTCCTGTCTGGCAACCATCGGTTTGTTCTCTGTATGAGTTTTGTTTCTGTTTTGTTTGTTCATTTATTTTGTTTTATTAGATCCCACATAAAAGTGAAATCATATGGTATTTGCCTTTGTCTGTCTGACTTATTTCACTGAGCATGACACCCTTTAGGGTCATTCATCTTGTCACAAGTGGCAAAATTTCATTCTTTTTTATAGCTTAATAATATTCCATTGCATATATGTACCAATATCTTTTTTTAACCAATATCTTGGCTATTGTAAATAATGCTCCAGTGAACATAGGGATGCACCTATTTTTTCAAATTAGTGTTTTGGATAAATATCCAGAAGAGGAATAATCACTGGGTCATAAGGCAATTCCATTTTTAATTTTTTGAGGAAGCAAATTATCTTTATTGTGTACATTCTGCTCTGTAATTTAATTTTTTCACTTGACATCTTTCCATATTAGTACCTGTAAATCTAGTACTAGTAAAGAAGTATACATGTAAAGAAAGGCAACTTTTATTAGTTTCAAGAATGAACAGTAAGTCGGCCCTGGCCGGTTGGCTCAGTGGTAGAGCGTTGGCCTGGCATGCAGGGGTCCCGGGTTCGATTCCCGGCCAGGGCACACAGGAGAAGCGCCCATCTGCTTCTCCACCCCTCCCCCTCTCCTTCCTCTCTGTCTCTCTCTTCCCCTCCCGCAGCGAGGCTCCATTGGAGCAAAGATGGCCCGGGTGCTGGGGATGGCTCTGTGGCCTCTGCCTCAGGCGCTAGAATGGCTCTGGATGCAACAGAGCGATGCCCCAGATGGGCAGAGCATCGCCCCCTGGTGGGCATGCCGGGTGGATCCCGGTCAGGCGCATGCAGGAGTCTGTCTTACTGCCTCCCCGTTTCCAGCTTCGGAAAAATGAAAAAAAAAAAAAAAAAAAAAAGAATGAACAGTAAGTTAAATTGGGCTAACACAGTATTTCCAAGTAAAGTTTTGGCTTAAAAATGATAGGTTGCTTCAATTCATAAAGCATCTTCACAGCTGTCATCTCACTGTCATAACTGTCCTGTGAGGTAGGTTATAATCCACCCCCGTTCTGTAGGTCAGGAAATGGAGACTCGGGGAACAGAGGTGACTTAGCTTCACATAGTTATGTTTGGACTAGGATTTTGAATGGCTGTGTCAGGACTGTTTGTAAGCTTTTATTCTTTCTAATAGATTTCATTCTTTGAGCATAGGACCCTTCATCTCCCTCATCCCCATCTCCGTCCACCATCCATGCCTGACAAAATCCCAGCCCGTGTTCATTCAACTTTCCTTCCCTCCCATGCTTCCCTTAGACAGAGAAAGCCGGATGGAGAGAAACATGGACCACACTGACCGAGTTGCTTCAAGTTCATGACTGACCAAGCTCAAGTGGGCCCTCAGTGCTCCCCCAAAGTCCTAGAGTCCCCCACTCCCCACCTCTATCACCTTCCCGGCCTCCTAGCTGACACTTTCACCGTGTTTTTATCTTTCTACCTTCCAGCATCCTCTCTGGACTCTCTGGTAATGAGCTTGCTTCATATTTCGCTGAGATCAAATAACACAAACAGAAGAGAATAAACACTTGGGCTACCACACCTTTCAATCTGCCTGGGTTGGTCCTAGATAATCTGCGCCTTCCTCTCCTAGTTGCACTAGGCCAGTGGTTGGCAAACTCATTAGTCAGCAGAGCCAAATATCAACAGTACAACAACTGACATTTCTTTTGAGAGCCAAATTTTTTAAACGTAAACTACATAGGTAGGTACATTCCTTATCGAGGTAGCGCCCGCACGTGGTATTTTGTGGAAGAGCCACACTCAAAGGGCCAAAGAGCCGCATGTGGCTCGCGAGCCGCAGTTTGCCGACCAGGGCAGGCCATCACTCCTAGGGACATCCCTTCTTCCTACTGCGATTTTCCCTTTATACTGTGAATGATCAAACATGCCATAATAGCTCCCATTAAAAAGGAAGGACCCAACACACTACGATTCTCCCTGGACCCTGCACCCCGCTCCGGGATGGCCCATCCCTTTCTTCTTCATTCCCAGGACAATTTCTTAGAGAAGTCACCCACACTCCCTGTTTCTACTTTCCGTCCTCTTGGACTGACTCTATTCAGGCCGACCCCCACCACACCACCAAAGAAGACACTTCCAAGGTAACCAGTCACCCCCACACTGCCAAGTGCAGTGTCAGTGCTCAGACCCGTCTTACTCAGGCAGCAGCGCCCCATGTGGCCCCGTTGATCAATTGCTCTCTTAGCCAGGAAATCCTTGCTTCACTTGTAGCCCGAGACAATGTTTTCTCCCTTCCACCATCCCGGCTGCTCCTTGTTGGTTTCCTTAACGGGTTTCTCTTCATTGTGTGACCTCTGAGTGTCCTAGGGAGAGTCCCAGGACTTACTCTTTGGGCCTTTCCTCTTTATCCATGCCCAGTCTCTAATAGTTTTATCTAAGTCTCCTGGCTTTAAATAGAAATTTATATCTCCAGCTGGTACCTCTCTCTGCACTGCAGACTTTAACATACAGCTGTCCACTCAGTATCTCGAGTGGGATGATTGATTGCACCTAAAACCAGGGATGCCTGGCTTCCTCCTACACCTGCTTTGCTCCATCCAGACTTCCAATTGCTAAGCCTTGTACTTCGTAGTCTTCCTACCTCCTCTTTCTCTCTTATGTCCCTGCAGCTGATCTTCTGGCAAATACTTTGTCTCTACCTTCAGAATATATCCAGAATCTAAGCACTTCCCTCCAACCCTGTCGTCATTCTGATCCAAGCCACTCTTTCTTGCCTGGTTTATAATAGTATGTTTTTCACTTTGCTCCTGTCACAGCCAGAGTGACCTTTAATTCTTTTTTTTTTTTTCTCTTACTTTTTTGTGAGAAGTGTGGAGGCAGAGACAGACTCCTGCATGCAACCCAACTGGGATCCAGCCAGCTGGGGCTGATGCTCTGCCCATCTGAGGCACTGCTCTGTTGCTCAGCTATCAAGCTCTTCTTAGCACCTGAGGCAGAGGCCATGGAGACATCCTCAGCACCTGGGGCCAGCTCACTCCAACTGAGCCATGGCTGCAGGAGGAGAAGAGAGAGAGAGAGAGAAGTGAGAGGAGGAAGAGTAGAGAAGCAGATGGGCACTTCTATTGTGTGCCCTGACTGGGAATTGAATCTGGGACATCCACACACTGGGCCGATGCTCTGCCACTGAGCCAACTGGCTCTGGGCCCAGAGTACCTTTCTAAAACCCAAGTGAAACAATAATTATCATCATAACAAATATTTACTGGTGCAAGGCATTATATATATTTAATTGTCATAGCAATCATACAAGGTAGGATTTATTATGTGTATTTTCTAGATGAGAAAACTTTGGCAGAAAACAATTAAATAACTTGCTTGAGGCCACACAGCTAGTAATTTAAGAGAAAATTTAATGAGTGGTTATTGTGAGGGGCTCAAAATGAGGGTTGCTAGCTCTAACTTCCTAAAATGATTGATTCTCCTTGCCCAATACAGATCAGTTTTATGGCCATAGCCATGCCATTGACCCTTTATTGAGTGCATGTGGGAGGCACCGAGTGAAGTGTTTTATACACATCATCTCTTTTAGCTTCTTGGAAATAAAAGTAGGTGATATTAATGAGTAGGTAATATTAGACCCATTTTACAGATGAGGAGACTGGGGCTTAGTGTTCTGAGGCTCCACTCCAAGTTGTAGAGTTGGGGAGTTTTACTTTGGTCTTTGAGACTCCTAAGCCCAGACGTTCCCCACCGGACAGACAGATACTCCACAGTGAGGGAGGAGACTCAGGTGGAGCCTGGGAGGAGGAGCTCCCCTGCTGCTTCACCACGCCCTTCTGCTCTCCTCAGGGAGGCTAGCGGACCTGCTGAGTCAGAGCCTGGTGCCATTGCGCTGGGGCTGGAGTTGCCTCTTCCTTTTAGGGATGTGGGAAACCTGGCTGATGAGAGTATGACCCTCTCAGACGGTCAGAAGTGAGAACAGCACAGAACTGGCTGGCCGGGGCAGGATGTGTGCCTCTGCTTCCCGGGTGATGGTGAGGAGCAGGGAAGGAAAGGGACAGTTCTATTTTTTTCCCCAGGCCTGGCAGCGTGCCTGGACTCTGCTGGCACTTAGGTGGCTTACAAGGTCCAGGTCACGATGGAGCTATGCTGGGTGTCCCCACCAGCCTTCAGCCTGCTGTGGGCAGAGAAGTTGGCTCTCCCAAATCTTTTCTTAACCTCACCTCTACATAAGAAGTACCACAGCTCCCCCTTTTCTCACCTCCTGAGGCTTTCTGTTTCTGCCTTACCGTCTTTGGGAATTACCAACAATCCTGTGGGGATTACTTCTTGCCATGAGTTTGGACTGATCTCAGGGACTTTACCCAGTCTCTCCTACCAGGAAGCTTTGTGCCACCCACTGATCCACCCATACTCCTTTGCTCCTTTTGCCACGGTTAACACCTAAGCAAATCTCAGTTCTCAGCTTCAAGGTTAGACCCCCTGACCAGGTCGGGGCTCCAGGTTTCTAGCTGCAAAGCACCATGATTGCCTACTGCTTCTGTGCTTATCACTTACCAGTTATCACAATTTGAATTGACATTTTATGTGCTTATATTTGATTAATTTCTGTCTCCCCAGCTAAACTGTGAAACCAATAATAATAAAGATCATAGTAAGGATAACACAATAATACCAGCTGACACTCATGGACCCTGTGTTTTGAGAACCCTGCTGGGCTTTTTCTATGTACTGCCTTATTTAATTCTTGCAACAACCCTGGGAATTACATACTACTTTTGTTCCCATTTCACAGATGGGTAAACTAAGCTTACATGACTTGCTGAGGTTCACCCCGCTCCTCAGTGGAACTGATGACTCCAGGGCTTGCTCTAAGCTCCATGAGGGTAGGGACTGCGTTTTAGCTCACCACGGGTCCCTGGAAACAGACCCATGGGGGAACTACCTTAATGTTTTGTGAATTGAGTTCTTGTTTTCTGGTTGGTTGATTCTCCTTCGGGTCTCCAATGGCCATGAACTTCAAACTCTGCTTGGGAGTGGGTGGTCCATACCTGCCTTGGGTAGCGGGTGGAGCTTCGCCTGTGTATTTTCTCCCAATAGGTTGCTGCTCTTCCTTTCCTTCATCCCGTACCCCATCCCGTACCCCATCCCGTGCCCCATCCCGTACCCCATCCCGTGCCCCATCCCGTACCCCATCCCGTACCCCATCCCTTACCCCATCCCGTATCCCATCCCGTACCCCATCCCGTGCCCCATCCCGTGCCCCATCCCGTACCCCATCCCGTGCCCCATCCCGTACCCCATCCCGTATCCCATCCCGTACCCCATCCCGTACCCCATCCCGTACCCCATCCCGTGCCCCATCCCGTACCCCATCCCGTGCCCCATCCCGTATCCCATCCCGTACCCCATCCCGTACCCCATCCCGTACCCCATCCCGTGCCCCATCCCGTACTCCATCCCGTGCCCCATCCCGTATCCCATCCCGTACCCCATCTTGTATCCCATCCCGTACCCCATCTGTATCCTATCCCGTACCCCATTCCGTATCCCATCCCGTACCCCATCCCTTACCCCATCCCGTACCCCATCCCGTACCCCATCCCGTATCCCATTCCGTACCCCATCCCGTATCCCATCCCGTACCCCATCCCGTGCCCCATCCCGTGCCCCATCCCGTGCCCCATCCCGTGCCCCATCCCGTATCCCATCCCGTACCCCATCCCGTACCCCATCCCGTGCTCCATCCCGTGCCTCATCCCATACCCCATCCCGTACCCCATCCCGTACCCCATCCCGTACCCCATCCTGTACCCCATCCCAGTGCGCACGGCAGTTCCTCAGGGAAACCCCCTGGGGATCTCTGGCTGATCTGAGCTGCCTTCCGGGCTTTCAGCTACAGACTCAAGATCCTGTTCCCACACATGACGTTCTAACATTTGGGTCTGTCACCAAAGCTGTCACTCAATCTTAAAATCCACAGGGCCACCACTGGATTAAACTAATGCCACATAACCAGAGGAGTCAGACCAGCCGACCAAATACACTTCTCATGGCCTCTCACATTTCCTGATGCAAGCAAGGCCGTCTGGGTCAGCGAGACCTTCCACGATGCCCACGCTGGAGCGCATGTGGGCCCCACTGTCAAAGACCTTGTGGCAGAAGGCAGGTCTGACTGGTGAGGTCGGCAAGTGAGCACCTGCCAAGCATGGGGGGCGGAGCCAAACGGAAGCCGCATTTCCCGGAGCTGTTGGCTTATGTCTTGGTTTGCGCTTCAGTCCAGTCTGGCTTGTGGAAGGGTTACTTGAGCTCGTTTCTGCCTCCTTTACTGAGAACCTAAACGGCAGGACTCCTGCCCCTGTTACTCTGCCCGGCACTGCCATTGGCACACTGCTGGCATCGTAGAATAGGTGTGGGAAGGTCTTGTGCACATAGGTAGAGCCTGTAGAGGATGAAGATTTACTACGCAGCCTCCCCCCTCATTCCTATTAGGTGCTCTGGAGGAGTCGGGCTGGAAGAGGGGGCGGACACTGGCGAGCTCCGCGGGGGTGGGCGCCCAGCCCCAGCTCTGCTGGAATGGGGTGTCGAGCTGGGTGTGCCGAGAAGCAAGAGCCTTTTCGAAGGAAATCCCAGTTTCCTTCTCTCCTCTTTCCTTCTCCTTCTCTTCCCTTTTCTCTCCTGCCGTGTTTACCTTGGAATCTCTTTGGCTACCTAGTCCAGCCGAAGCTGACATCTGTTACATCATTTGGCTCCTGAAACGCATTCCCTACTTGGAACAGAGACTGAAGGAAGACAGGGAACAGCAGGCCAAAAAGGGAAACGGATTTGATGAGCACTTACAGGGTGTCAGCTACCACGTGCGGCACTCACCTCACGTTGTCCCAGCTCCCTCTCACGTCCTGTTGATCCAAGGAGGTAGAGGTGGTTGCTCCCAACTCAGCGACGAGAGGCCTCAGGCTCAGGCTCAGGTGAGACTAGGAACGTGCTCAAGAGCACTTGGTCAGTTAGTGCAGCTGAGCTACAAAAGCAGGTCTGTCTGACTGTGGAGCTGGGCTCGGGTCCCAGCTACAAAACAGCAGTTCCATAGGACAGGTGGGGGAGGAGGAAGAAGAGGCCTCCAGGTGGGTGGGGTGTATCTTCTCAGGGTTCAAAGCATTTCAAGCTGTCAGTGGAAAGGACTTTTCTGAACTGAACTTGGCCTTCTCTACGCCTCTCTCCTCTAGGTTTAAAGAGAAAGCTCACGTCTGTGTTGGATTGTGCCGGTGCCGCAGCCTCCCTGCTGGGTACCGTTTTCTTAGCACAGACTAGTGCTGGGGATGAAGTCTAGTGCCAGACAGGTGTGGTTCTGGGTCTGACTGATCACGTCCCTCTGTGTTCTGTCTGCCCCCACCAGGAAACCCAGAGCAGCCTGTGCCCTGAGAACGTCCTCTCCCCCACCCTTGTCCCAGCTCAAGTATGCTTTTCTTGGCACTGGAGAGTCAACAGGTGTGAACAAGTGTACAGAGACCTGGCGTGCCAGGGGTTGGCACTGCGTATGGCCTTCACTCACTAGAGATGGCAATTGCCACCTTCTGCAAGCTGCCCATCAAAACACATTGTTGCCTGGCACCTCCATAGGCTCCAACCAACTTGTGAGCGGGCACCGTGCCATCCCAGCAGATGGGCAGTCCCATCCTGGAGGTGCCTCAAGTGGAGGTGGTGCGGGTTTGATTTCCCAGTGAGGATGTGGCAGGATGACTCCCTCGACCTCAGGTGTAAAAGACAGGAGTTAAGGGGGAGAGGGAAGTGAGGTCTAGGGCTTAGCCTGCACCTAATTGACTAAGGTTTTTTTGGGGGAGGGAGGATGACTTGGAACCCATCAGAAGATTGTGACTTTGATTTGAATGGTCTGGGAACTTACAAAATCAGGGAACACCACTGAAGATTGTAGGAGATAAACAAGGACAAGAGAGGATTCTAAAGAGATTTTTACATACTAGGACCCTTCTCCACTACACCCCACCTATCCTAACAGCAGGATAACAAAGCCCCCGGTGCCACCAGGCCAAGGCCAAGCAGGGTGGGGTCAGGATGGAGAAGCCCGTGCCGTGGGTAGTTCACGCCATGCCTCAGGCAGGGGCTCCCTAGGAGGTTGGAAATACACGGTGCTCCCATTGCCCAAGGAACGGTGTCATGATTTTGGAACTCAAAAGGGTGACGGTCAGCACATTCAAACACCCTGAAGGGTCACCTGGGCCTGACCTGCAGCATCCATGGGGTGGCCATTCACGTGGGGGAACAGATGAACACAGGCCCCAAGAGGAGAGAGTACGTCTCAGGAACAGCCAGGCTCTTTGGTGGCAAGCAGAGGGAGTGCGGGTGGTGGCAATGAAGCCTGGAAGGGGGGTGGAACAAAGGCCAGTCTGGGAGCTTGGGCTTCACTTGACAGGCGGGGGAGCCATGGAAGGCTTTGAGTGGAGAAGTGCTTGGATCAGAGGTTTCCCCGCGAAACCACACAAAGGTGGCAATGTGCAGGAGAGCCGGAGCCAGGAAGCCGGGGTTCTGGGGCGACCGTGACGGCTCACTGCCATCCCAGCAGATGGGCAGTCCCATCCTAGAGGTGCCTCAAGTGGAGGTGGTGCGGGCAGTCTGGAGGAGGGCAGTCTCAGTGGGGATGGGAAGAGCAGGGTGGGAAGGCTGTCACTAGGATATGTCACTGATGGAGAGAGAGGGTGGAGCGAAAGAAGACTGCAGAGCAGAGGAGATGATGGAGGGGAATGGAGAAAGGGGAGCCAGCAGGAAGCTCTGGCCAGATGCACAGGTCTTCCAGCTGGGTTATTTTAATCAAGTATGGATGACCTTGCAATATTTGTGGATTTCATAGGTAACTAAGGATGAACTTTCTGTAGCAGCTGAAAGTTCTCACAGGTAAAAGGCCTCTCTCCCGGGTCCGAGCGTCAGCTGCCCCCTTGTATTTCTGCCCCAAGCACGTCCACTTTTATGCAACATTGTTCTTGACCAGTCTGTTTTCAAAGCCAGCCTCTCGTTTCCCTGGAAACTTCTCTCCCCTTCCACAGGTTCCTGTCACCTCACGTTGGAGAATTTATAGTCTCTGCCAGTCTGAAGTGACAGGTGAGGTGGCTCTGTTTGTGGCCACACACCATTTTATCTTGGCAGCTGTACCACAAAAGGAGAAGATGGACCAGTCATTGTCCTGGGGGAAGCTGAGGAACAGCAAAGTCAAAAACTGGGAGTCTGGAGGGGATGGTGATCAAGGATGTGGCTGGATTGGCCCTGAAGTCCCCATATGGGCTGAATTTTTTCCTTTCCCACGCCCTCCTCACCCCTTTCTCACATCTGTTCATGACAGAATCTGGAAGATAATATCTTCCCAGGATGGCAAATAGGTTTCCTTTCTTGTGTTAACTCTGAAAAGCTTACATTGACTGCCTGGAGTATTGCCCTGGGAAAGATTTAAAGCTCTGACTGGACTCAGTAGGAGAGCGTGCTGTGATCAATTAGTGATGTCTGTTTTGGGCAGAGAAATAGAAAGTAGTGACACCTGCTGCATATCTGACATCTCTCATCCAGTTCTAACCTGACACTTGAGAGATTAAAAAATTAAGGCCAAGAAGCATTGTGACTTATTAAATATACTAAAAGCTAACAGGAATGCTAGTTAGCATGTCATGTACTAGGATGTATTCTAAATACTTCATATACATAACTCATTTAATACAACACCTCCTAGGCATTCACCCTCGTTTTTTACAGAGGAGGAGGTAGGAAGCACAGAGAGGTAAAATGACTGCTCAAAGACACAGAGCAGGAAGAGGAGCCAGTATTGAAATCCAAAGTCTGACTTAAGCTGCATCCTTCAATTAACTTCTGCTCATCCACTTTGTGTGGATATCAGAGCTTCTTTTTTTATTTTTGTATTTTTCTGAAGTTGGAAACGGGGAGGCAGTCAGACAGACTCCCACATGCGCCCGACCTGGTTCCACCTGGCATGCCCACCAGGGGACGATGCTCGAATATCAGAGCTTCTTAATAGTGGGGCCCTGAGCCCAGGTCTCCTGGTTCCCCATCCAGACTTCTTTTCTGCCAGGGAACAAAGTGATATGCTCTTCTGTGTTCACAGTCATGTGCTTCACAAGTAGGAGAACAAAGAATAGCACTAAAAGAAGCAGAATGGCACGTTATTGAGTATCGAGGGTGTGCCTGGCGCTGTGGAACCCAAAACAAATAAGCGCTACCCAGTCACTGTCTTTAGGAAGCTCACACCTCAGAGCAGAAAGGGTCGGTCTAAAGTCTCTCCCTCTTTATTCATGGCGACTCTGCCTGCAACAGCCCACCCTGATTTGGGGCTGGTCTACATTCTTGGGCTGGCTGATAATGTTCTCCAGCTCTATAAGTATCACTGCGCCTTTCAGGCATGGTTCATCCTTTACGTTAAGTTTACATGGAGGACATACGGTGTCGACACTCAGTAGAGTTCTACGTGCCATCCTGCCAGCCCTAAAAACTGTTCCGTGGCTTGACTTCATGGAGATGTGTGCACTTGGCTCTGAGAAAGCCGATCAAGTTAGGTCATCAGGCTCCATCTGGAGGTTCATTTTATTAAATCCCCTTTAAACACTGGTCCTATGGCCATGTTATCAGTTAATTTATTTATACCTCCTCTCTTTTCGGGAAGACTCTAAAGTGGTCAGGTACAATCAGGTTAATGGAATAGACTAAAAATAGAGAATCTTGATTGAGACAAGGAAGAGGGGCAAATACTGCCAATCATACAGGTTAACACAGTTGTTGTGATGAAGCATTAAATTTCATGTTGTGTCTCTCAGCAGCCAGAGCAAGATGCAAAGCAGATTAGTTGATCTGTCATTAGTGGAAAGAAGAACGCGTAACAACTTCTCAGAGGGCCCCCAACTCATCTAAGTCAAGAGAGATGCTTCATCACACTTGACTGTGGTGGTTTGATACAGAATAGAGTTGGTCTTTATTCTGGGATCTTGGCACAAAGCTCCTAAATTCTTTGGAATTTCTTGAGTGACAAGAAGAGTGCTTTTTTGTTATTTGTAATGAACCTTTTTTTTTTTTTTTTTTAGTAGACAGACCTAAGACCGGGCTTGTCTCAGAAAAATCAAGTGATTAGAGGGTTGGAACCTTTAGCCTTACCATGGACCTCCAGGAAGGGCTGGGGGTGGGGAGCTGAAAATTAAGCTCTATACAAACTCTTGGACTGGGGGAGCTGATTGAACTTTCAGGTTGGTGAACACGCGGAGGGGCTGGGCGGGTGGTGGGTGGGCGGGTGGGTCAGGGGAGGAAGCCTCATCCTCCACCATTCCCCGCCCTATGTGTCTCCTCTGGTTGGCTGTTCCTGAGTTTATCCTTGATAATACAGTGGTGATCATAAGTCAAGTGCCTTCCTGAGCTCTGTGAACTGTTCAAGCAAATGACAACCCTGCAGAGGCAAGGTGGAAAGTCTGGATTTGTAGCCGGGCTGGGTGAAGGGTAGGTAACTGGAGACCCACAATTTGCCATGAGTCTAGCAGTTTTGTGGGACCGAGTCCTTAACCTGTGGGTGTGAGTGTCAGAACTGAAGTGATCTGTAGGACACTGAGGTAGTGTCTGCAGAGAATTGGTTATGAGATAGCTGAGTTTTGAGGGTGGGTCCATCTGGGTCAAAAGACTCCAAGGGGGGTGGGGACGATGGCCACATCAGAGGACTTTAATTTCCAGGAGTATCACCAGGCACTGGTGGTTATTTTCATCTCTACCCACTGAGCACCTGGATATACATCCAGTGTTACCAGCTTTGCAGAAGCAGGAACCACACCCAGGTTAGCTTCTATGTAAGCTTCTAGGCGTTCAGGCCAGATCAGAGAGGGTGGCGGGGAGGGGTGCACAGCGGCACACGAGAGCCTGTGGTCCCCTGAAAGGATTATGATTGTGCTAAGTCATCACTTAGGTAAACAGGTCTCATTTACTAAAGTTCCATTTTAGGACGTAAGGCACCAAAGCCCTAGTGTTGCCTAGTGTAGGGTCATGGCCAGAAGCAATAGGAGACACTGGTATAGAGGCCACAATGTATAATGCATGGGTGACATTGTGGTATCAGACCCAGGGGAAGAAAAACTATAAATATATTTTTCATTTGTTTCTTCTGAGATCCACTCTTCAGAGATCTTCCCTCAAGCAGGTAAACACATTATCTTCTATAATAGGCTTTTCCCCTGTTTGTAACAAGTAGGCCATTCACTTTGGAGAGGTCCTCCTTTTTGAAGAAAGCCATTAAAGGACATTAATTGAGATCATTTCAATATGTTAATATACCGTTTCCTACCCCCCCCCCCCCCCCCACGCATCCTGGGTCTGCAGGCTCCAGCTCGCCTCCCACTCTGTATGCGCCAGACCTCCACACCCGGGGCTTATCACAAGCAATTATCTTACCCAAATAAAAAATGAAAATGGAAAAGTTAAATAAATAACAGGACATCTTGATGGAATCGCAGTAATGCTCATCCTGGTTAACATTAGCCCTGACTTTTGGACAGCTAGATTTGTTAATGCGCTCGTTCTTTGTTTAGGTATCTATCTCTGCAAATCTCACGACTTTCCAAAATGATGGATGGCAGCCATCTCGGCTCTCCCTAAAAATACATCCTCCGGGAAACGGGAGGAGGCAAATGGACACCGTAGTCCTGGCCTAAGCATTGCTTAGATTGACGAACACTCTCAAAAAGGGTTTCACCCAACAATTATTGTAGTTTTCTCCACAACACATTGAGCTTTCTGTTGTTCCCAGTTTTCCTGCTGTGTAAGGAACTGCTTACCTGTGCCAGTCAAGTTCAAGAGACTTGAATGAGAATTTGTACCTTGGTATAGCAGTTAGGGGGAACCAGCTTGGCCTCTGGCAGCAACAACAAACCCTAAACCTCAGGGGCAAAGGTTTTCTTTCTTCTCCAGGCAAAGCCCACACTGTTGCGCTGTTGTTGCTGCTGGTTTGTCACAGTTGCCCTCCAGGTGATCTCCAGCCTGGCAGCCCAGGTTGCTTTGACCTTTTAGCATCTCCACCGCAATGTGTGCTCCCTCCGTGGTCACAGCAGGGAAAGAAGCCTGGAGATTCAGGCACTGATGATTAGATGCTTTGGCAGGGAAGCGACAGGCTGTTTTCATTCACATTTCATTGGCCAGAACTGGTCACATGGCAGCCCAACCACAAGAGAGTGGGAAGTGCACCTGGAAGTAGGTGTGCACTTGTCAGTGACACTTTAGACACTTTTGAGCACTGACAGTTGTTTCTCTCTGCTCACCCTTAGTCTAATTGGGCAACTTAACTCAGGTTTTGGCCACCTGAGAGTTTTTGTGTCCTACTGACTTCTGAGGTCACCATCCATCCATCCATCCATCCATCCATCCATCCATCCATCCATCAATTTAGAAGTATATTTGACATATAACATTGTGTAATTTAAGGTATATAACAGGTTGATTTGATACACTTATGTATTGTACTATGATTGCCATTATAGCACCTCTATCACATAATTTTTTATGTGGTGGAAATAATTAAGATCTAGTGTCTTAGCAAGTTTGATGACTATCATATGCTATTGCTGTCTGTAGTCACCATACTGTGTATCAGCTCTCCAGGACTTATTTATCTATTAGTTGCAACTTTACACCCTACTATACTGATATTATATAATTATATACATATATAAGTTATATTTATTATTTAAAAACAGACCTTTTTAGGGCAGTTTTAGGCTATAGCAAAGTTGAGCATAAAGTGCAGTGATTTCCCATATACCCACGTCCCTCACATGCGCCACCTCCCCCACTATAATGTGCCTCACAGAACGGTACATTTGTTAGAGCCCACGAACCTCTATTGACACGTCATTATCATCCAAAGTCCGCAGTTTACATTATGGCTCACTCTCGGTGTTGTATAGCCTGTGGGTTTGGACAAATGTATAATGACATGTATCCATCATTATAATATCACAGAGAATAGTTTTACTGCTAACACATCTCCGTGCTCCATCTATTTATTCCTCCCTCCCTGCTAAACCCTGGTGGTCACTGACCTTCTTACTGTCCCCTCCCTTTGCCTCTTCCAGAATGTCAGATAGTCGGAATCAGACAGTATGTAGCCTTTCTGGATTGGCTTCTTTCACTTAGTCATATGCATGTAAGGTCTCTCCATGTCTCTCATGGCTTGATAGCTCATTTTATTTTAGCACTGAATAATACCTTCCATTGTCTGGATGGACCGCACTTTATTAATCTATGCATCTGACAGATAACTTGATTGCTTCCAAGTTCTGGCAATTCTGAATAAAGCTGCTTATAAACATTTGCGTGCAGGTTTTTGTGTGAACATAAGTTTTCAGCTCTTTGGGGTAAATACCAAGGAGCACGATTGCTGGATTGTATGGTGAGAGTACGTTTAGTTTTGTAAGAAGCTGCTACACTGTCTCTCAGAGTGGCCTTACCCTTCTGCATGCCTACCGGCAATGGATGGGAGTTCCCACTGTTCCATATCCTTGCCAGAATCTGGTGTGTCAGTGTTCTGGATTGTGACAGTTCTGATAGGTGTCCCATTGTTTTAATTTTCAGTTCCTTAATGACTTACGATAGGGAACATCTTTTCCAACGCTTATTTGCCATTTGGTGAGGTGTATGTGAAGCTCTCTTGCCCATTTTTTAGTCAGGCTGTTTGTTTTCTTATTGTTGAGTTTTAAAAGTTCTTTGTGTATTTTAGATAACAGTTCTTTATCAGATACGTCTTTTGCAAATATTTTTTTTTCCTAGTCTATAGCTTGTTTTAAAAATATTTTTAAAAAATGACTCAGTGCCCCAGTCTCCATAGGAGACCCAATATTCCCATCAATGGCTCTGAAGATTCTTGGAAATGGAGAGGCCTGTATTTTTCTTTGTCATTTCTGGCTAAGATTTCTTTTCTTTCTTTCTTTTTTTTTTTTATTTTTTATTTTATTTTTTTACAGAGACAGAACGGGAATCAGAGAGAGGGATAGATAGGGACAGAGACAGAGAGGAACAGAGAGATGAGAGGCATCAATCATCAGTTTTTTGTTGTGGCACTTTAGTTGTTCATTGATTGCTTTCTCATATGTGCCTTGACCGTGGGCCTTAAGCAGACCGAGTAACCCCTTGCTGGAGCCAGCGACCTTGGGTCCAAGCTGGTGAGCTTTGCTCAAACCAGATGAGCCACGATCAAGCTGGTGACCTCGGGGTCTCGAACCTGGGTCCTCCACATCCCAGTTCGACGCTCTATCCACTGTGCCACTGCCTGGTCAGGCTGGCTAAGATTTCTATATCCATGGTATTTTTTATTTCTGCTCTGGGCAGAGTAGAGGCAAACATGAGATGGAGCCCTCTTTCTCTTGAAATTCCTTTCATCTACAACAGGTCTCCCTGTTTTACCTCCGTGCCCTGCTGATCACATGGTCTGGGGCAGAGGAAGAAGGGTCAGCATGGCTCTGTGTGAAACAGAGCCATCCTTCACATTTCTCAACTGAGCCCAGCACCTGGAACATCTCAGTGGCCATCTTTTCTCTTTCCTGCAAGGTGCTTTTCCCCTACCTGTTTCCTCTCCCCTGGACTTCTTTATGTCTCCTGCATGGTCTCCTCTTGTCTTCAGCCCTTTCTGATTGTAGGTCCCCAATTTTTTTTTCTCTTTTTTTCTTGACTCGGAGATATTTATTCAATCCTTCCTTTTCCTGGTCTGTCTTCTAGAACATATTTTAGGATCTGTCTTTGCATACACAGATGTTCCACTGGGCATTTCATTGAAACATAATACCTCTTCTCTCTTTCAGAATTTCTACAGCTGGCTTTTAATATATCCCTTCACTCACCTTTGTAGAATAAGCTTGCCAAGGTGATATGGGGCATAGTGTAAAAAAAGAAGTATAGAAACAAATTGAGCAAGCAGGGCTGAGTGAGGCCTGTGTGTGCAGCTCTGGGAGCAGGAAGTGGTGTTTTATCCACGCTGGCCACTCACCAGCACATCCGGTCATGGAAGAAGTCTCTCATAAAGTCAGGTGTTCAGCTTGTTTTAGGGACAGTTTGCCCACATAGTCTAAGATCCTCCCAAGGGCTGCTACAAAGAAAAAAAATATTTTAAAATGTTGCAACTTGAAAGGGTTATCGAAGAGTCAGACACGCTAGGGGCCGATTTCCCTCTGCCCACCCCCTCCCTGGCGCTAGGCAGAAGTTCTTGGGAAATGCTGCTGAAGACACCTATTTGGAATGGGGACACCACGCCATTTTACACTCTTTGGAACTTTGAGAAACTGATCTCTTGAACATTTCATTATTGCTATTTCTTATCAATGTTTACCAACTTTTGGTACATTGTTCATTGTGGATAATCATATTTCCCCTTTGTTAACATTCCACAAGTCCTTAGTGCGGTGCTGGGTACAGTGTGGTGTGCTTACTCCGGAGTGCAGTTAGAAAACTAAGTACGTTCTATTTTAGATTTTACATAAACTCATTCCAACTAAATGAGTTTATGTAAATGCTCTCCAACTAAAAGCAACAGGTTCTTACTACCCTTCCCTAACTTGTTTCTCTTGAATTGTTTTTCCTCTTCCAACCCCGACCCCGGCTCCGTTTCCTGCACCCCACCCTCTAGGGATCCTGGGAAAAATGGATTACGGGGCTTCTTCACGGCTGTGGCCAGAATCGGATCTGAGACTCCATGTCTTCGGTCTCCCCTCATGATTTAATCTCCTCCTTCAAAAGTCTAAGAGACCACCTGGTATTATGTGAAGTCCTCCTTGTTTGTGACATTACTTAAGACTATTGGAAGAGAACAAAAGTATCTGACACCTTGTAGTTAACAGGTCCAATATCTAATGCAGCTAATTTATTGGGTGCTTTCACTTTGGGGGCATTTTGTCCTTAGCCAAATTTGAGTTGGAGTTTTAAGAAAGGAGCACATGTGGTTTTTGTTCCCCATTGCCCTTACTTTGACTTGGAATATGTGGGGAGGAGTAAGAAGAGAGGCAGGGTGGGAATGCAAAATGGTGGAGAGTTGTGTAGAAATGGGGATTGTCTGTATTTATTTTTAAGTTCAACTCTTAATGAGAAACGGAAAGAAATTAAACAGTAATAATAAAAAGAAAGGATTTAAGTGTGTACCATGTAACAAGCTCAGTGTTGGGCACTGTGCACTGGTTGTCACATACAGCCTGGGTGGCGAAGGCACAGGGCTGTTAGGTTTACGCGGAGGGAGTGGGCTCATCCAGGCAAGATGACTTGCATCGGTGAGGTGAACTTACAAGACGGCAAATATTTAGGATATAAAGAAATCGTTAAACAGTTAGCCTTGTATGATCATCCAAGGTTCACCCTGGAGGAAAAGTGACTTTAAGGCTGCAAATTTAAAGGTTTTTCCTAAAGACAAAAACATGCCAGACTGACCTGTGGTGGCACAGTGGATAAAGCAACCTGGAATGCTGAGGTCACCGGTTCGAAACCCTGGACTTGCCTGGTCAAGGCACATACGACAAACAATCAATGAACAACTGAAGTGAAGCAACAATGAGTAGATACTTCTCACTCCCCTTCCACTCCTCCCTCTGTAAAATCAATAAATACAATCTTAAAAGAAAGGCATGCTGGACATTGTTGTCATCTAAAAACATCTATCATTTTAAAAATAATTTTATGATTAGAAAAATAAATGTACTTGTAACAGCTATTGATTAAGTTTTGCTATCCACATCAAGCCATGCTAGGGAATGTGCTATGGGAATATCCCAAACACAAAAACTGACGCTTGATAGAAACTTCTAGAAACTCAGGCCTGGAGGATAACCCTGAGACAGAGGATGGTGTTATTACTTTCAATACATCCATTTTAGATGCATGAGGACAGCAATGCAGCCCAAGCGTAACCTAGGTGGGAGGGGGACCAGTGGGGGTTTTTCCCTCTCCAGGAACTGGGACACTCTGCTTAGAGAAGGTAGCGTGTTAACAGTGGCCCGGACAGTGGGAGAGAGGAGCACACAGGGGAGATGGGGAGGTAGAGGCACATGGCTGGAAGTGAGAGGTTGAGCCCAGCACTGCCCGTGGACCCAGCCTGAGGGCTCCTTGCCCTGGCCCTGCATTTTCAGGGCCCGCTTTGCCCCTCTTCTGCCTGTGCTCCTCTGTGCAAGGTGGAGAATTGTGGGACTGAGCATGGCTGTCCATTCTGAGCTCACGCTTCTCCACCCTGCTTTCTAGATCATGTATCGGGTTTAGAACCCTGGGATTCTCAGGCTTCTAGTGTCAGTCTCCCAGGGCACAGAACACTGTACTCTTGTACTCAGCCTGTGGGCTTGCCCACAATGGTTTGTAGAGAGTGGGTGTGTGGTCTGTGTGCTGTGCAGGACAGAGACACAGGCATGAAGAATGGATCCTGGGATTGGCTCTCTCCGTAGACCTCTAAGGAGTCTGAGAATCATCAGCGTGACATGGGCCTTCCAGGTTGACCTGAAGGTGTATTGTATGAAGATAGAAAATATTTTATCTAACAGTTTGCTAGCTTGATGCATATTAGACATGTCACTGAGGGCTCTGTTTGTACTCCTGCCCTGGCTTGTGAATGACCACTAAGGATTTCCTTTTAGAAGTAACTGTTCATGGGACAGAGAACAAAGGTAGTGGTGATCTAGGCTCCTCTTCCCACTGACCAATCAGACTCATTCTGGGCAAAATGCAACGTGAGTCCTAATAAGAAAGGCTAGACTCAGCGGAGTTTTTCCTTCGTGTTTGGTTTGTCAAAGGCGCTGGTCCCTATTTTGTTGTTTATGTAATAGAAGTATGCTGTTTAGGTCCCCAGATTCCTCTAACACTCTCTGACTGTGAAGGAGAACTTTTAAGGATGAATTGCAAGAGAGCTCTGTCTACATGCACCCACAGGCGTGCGCACGCACACACACACACACACACACACACACACTCTAATGAGCGCCCTTCCCCTCCCCTTCCTTCTACACACTTGGAAGGTTCCACCTGTTTGCATCAGCTACTGAAGGGTCTTGCAAAGAGAGTTGCTCTGTCACATCTTTGCAGGTAACAGGAATCTGCAGATGTTTTTTAATTAAAGAAACACAGGTTATGGAAAAGGTGTCATGGGTAGAGAGAGTGGAAACTCGCCAGCTGCAAACCTCTGCTCACATCTACTCTCTCCCAGCTCCCAGCATCTGTTCCTGGAGTCCGTGAAATGCCCTTGTTAAGAGTGGAAGGGAGGGGCAGTGGGTGTCGGTACCAGGATGCTACCATTTGGGGTATGGGCCAAAAACTTGAATGATCTATATCCATAGAGAACACCAAGGAATGCTGTAGCAGAATGTTTTGACTTCCTTTTTTGATAAACTCTCCATTGGAGCATCTTAAGACTGAATCTCTGTGGTTCTCTTTCCTTCCTCGGGGGCCAATTACAAGGAGGGAGTAACACATACAAAGGACTCAGAAGCAAGTATCTTCAGTCCTGCTCTTCCCTGGAGCTCTTTCTGATTGGTTTAGTCAGTCAAACCATCATATTTACGTCTTCAGGGGGAACTTGGAGGACTTCTAGTCCCATCCTGCACTTGCACTGAGGATCTATTCATTTATTTTCAGTTTTTGAATGCCTTAAAAAGTCTTAATTTGCCTATATGTTACAGATAGGTAAATTAGAAGGAAAAAAGTACAACAAAAGAAAAATCTTTTTAGTTATTGTTGTGCCTTCACTCTTGAATGATAGGTTAACTGGGTATAGAATTCCAGGTTCACAGGTATTTTTTCCCTTAGCACTTTGAAGATATTCATAGCTGTTATTAATTTACTGCCTCTCTGTTTCAGATCCACCTTTCTTTGCCATACCTTCTGATGTTAGGCCTGCACTCTGTAGATTACATCTCTCCCTTGCCAAGAGGCTTGGTGCTAAGCCCTGCCAAGAGAGGGCACCAGAGGGTCACTACAGGCAGGAAGAGGAAGAAGGAAAAAGAAAACTTCTTTTCCCCCTTTTATCCTTCTGGTCCCTGATCTGCTCACAAAACACAGAACACCAGACGGCCAGTTTCATTGGCACTACATCAGTGAGCTTCATATTCCTATGGCAACCAAGTCCTCTCCTCCAAAGTCCGAATTTCTGCTTTGCAGGGTCTTTTCCTCTAAGATTTTAAGCCCCTTTCTTGTTTACTTTTCTCTCATCCCCAAGAGTAATTTCTTGCCTTAGTGTCTACCTCTCTACACCTTAGAGTTTGTTTTGCGCATTTCAGTTATTGCCCTCTTTTAACACATTATGTTAAATTTTCCCTGTTTAAATTGCTGGTGTGGTTTCTGTTTCCTGACTAGACCCTTATTGATAAAATATTGTTCTATTGTTTTCTGTTTTATTTTGTTGCTGTGATAGACTATTGTCAATAAAATAGTTGAATAGACACTTCATAAAAGAAGATATACAACTAACCAATAAGCCCATGAAAAAGCTCAGCATTAGTTTTTGTTGTTGTTGTTTTTTCAGAGACAGAGAGAGAGTCAGAGAGAGGGGCAGATAGGGACAGACAGACAGGAATGGAGAGAGATGAGAAGCATCAATCATCAGTTTTTCATTGTGGCACTTTAGTTGTTCATTGATTGCTTTCTCATATGTGCCTTGACCGTGGGTCTTCAGCAGACCGAGTGACCCCTTGGTCAAGCCAGTGACCTTGGGTCCAAGCTGATGAGCTTTGCTCAAACCAGATGAGCCTGCACTCAAGCTGGCAACCTCAGGGTCTTGAACCTGGGTCCTCCGCATCCCAGTCCGACGCTCTATCCACTGTGCCACCACTTGATCAGGCTCAACATTAGTTTTCAATAATGTTCAACATTATCAGCTATCAGAGAAATGTAACTTAAAACCACAATGAAGTACGATTGCACACCCAACAGACTGGCTAAAATGTAAAAGGCTGACCTTACTAAGTGTTGACAAAAATGTGTAATGCTTGAAACTCTTATACATTGTTGGGAATGTAAAATTGTACAGCCTATTTGGTGAAAGGTCTGGTAGTTTTTATAAGTGTACACTTACTCTATGACCCCAGCAATTTCACTCTTAGGTATTTACCCCAAATAAAGTAAAATATATGTTCACCAAAAGACTTTTTCAAGAATGGTCACAGCAGTTTGATTCATAGTTTCTAAAATTGAAAGAGGTCAGTTGTCTAACAGGAGGACAGTTGAACAAACTAGTTTATTCATATAATAAAATATGAGTCAGTAATAAAAAGAAATGAACTACTGAGACACACAACAACATGAGTAAGAAAATCCATATGTTAAGTTAAGGAGGCCTTATACAAACATATAGGATTCCACTTATGTACAATTCCAGAACAGTGAAAACTAATTTGTGGCAGAAAAAAGATCGCAATATTGATTGACTCTGAGGGAATAGAGAAGGGGTTTAACTGGAAAGGTATATGAGGGAAAATTCTGGGGGTGATGGTGCTGTTTTATATTTGCTAGAAGTTTGAGTCTCAGAGCAAATTACATTTATGATTTGTGAATTTCATTGTCTGTAAATCTGACATCAAAAGAAAATACCTATAAACAATTATTGAGCGCTATTTCATGATATCCTCATGAAATATAAGCATATAAGTATAGCAATATCTGTAATTTGCTTACAAACGCACAACACAAAACACCCCAAAATAAAAACAAGAATGAAAAACTAATGAGGGATGAAAACAGAAATGGATAAAAGATAAATATGTGATAAAGCAAATATAGTAAAATATTAAGGTAGCCTGACCAGGCAGTGGCGCAGTGGATAGAGCATCAACATGAGATGCTGAGGACCCAGGTTTGAAACTCGAATGTTACTTGCTTGAACACAGGCTCATCGGCTTGAGCACAGACTCACTAACTTGAGCGCAGGGTTGCCAGCTTGAGCGTGGGATCATAGACATGACCCCATGGTCGCTGGCTTGAGTACAAGGTTGCTGGCTTGAGCAAGGGGTCTCTGGCTTGACTGGAGCCGAGACCCCCGTCAAGGCACATATGAGAAAGCAATCAATGAACAACTAAGGTGCAACAACAAAGAATTGATGCTTCCCATCTCTCTCCCTTCCTGTCTCTCTGTCCATGTCTGTTTGTCTGTATGTCTCTCTCTCACTTAAAAAAAATTAATGGTAGAATTTAGGTAGTGGGACTATAGGTATTCACTGTAAAGTTCTGTCAACTTTGCTCTATGTTTGAAAATTTTATAATATAATGTTGAGAACAATCTCTTTCATATTTGTTTGTGTCTCTGATACAATTTGGGTGCCTTCACCTGGCATTTTCAGATATTTTATCCTCATGTCCATTGTTCACTTTACTGACTCTTTCTTTAGCTATATCTAGTCTGTTGGTTAAACTATGACTCTGTTTTTTATCTCTAGAAATTCTATTTAATTATTTTCCCAGTGTAATTGTCATTTTAATGGGTGGATCATCTTTTTTTATCCTTGTATGTATTTAATATTTTAAAGCATATTTAATTTTTAGCTTAAGTCTGATAGTTTATTTTAAGTGAGTGATTTCGGAGTTAAACTTCTGCTGTTTGTCCTATCTGCTGACTTTTGTTCACTGTGGATGGCTTTCTGAACTATGTGCTTCATAAATTTGGATTGTGATTTATGGTCAGTAGACATTTATCAAAGAAACTCTTCCAGCTTGAGGAAAGTTATGTCCCTCCAGAGAAATTTATTTTTATTTGCTTCTGCCCTGGGGAAACCAGAGTCACAGGCCCTGACTTGACATTAATTTGGTTATATCATGCATCTAGAGCAGAGTAGAATCCAAAACCCATCTGAAGGCAAGCCTGTGCTCATGAGTTATCAGGGGAGACCTTCTTTTCTTCATCGAGCCTGGTTTGAGACATTTAAACATCTTGATTATCTTCCTGAGTCTGAGTGTAGATTGTGTTTACTCCATCCTACAACTTCAAGGCTGCCGGCTTTCTGTGGGGGGAACTGGAGGGGTGGGAGAGGGTGTTTGCTTTCCCTGTCCTTGCACCACGTGGACTCAAGACCGACTCTTCTGATCCGTGTGGGCATTCATGCCCAAGCCCTCCCATGGTCAAGTCTGGCAGCTGTGGCATCAGCTCAGGGTTTCTACCCTGGTTTTCAGTTCTCCCTTTGTGTTGTGTCTCTGGAAATTTCCTTCACTCTCTTATAGAACCAGTTACTGTTGTGAAGGAGTGTTCATTATAATATATCTAGCACTTTCTAGGTGTTTCACGAAGGGAGGGTCTTCAAGTAATCTGATCTTTGATCATCCTGGAAATGAAAACTCTGTCGGCATTTCACATGGATTATTTTATTAACACCCTGTCCCCAAACCCTATAATATATGTATTATTGGTTTGGAAAATCTAGACATGGTGGGATTAAGTAGCTTCTTCAGGTCTCACTAGCTGGTAGGGATTCTCCCAAGATCTGCATGATTCCAAGATGGAGGCTTTTGTTCTCCTGTGTTGTCAGAGTAGAGATGCATCTCTGGCCTGGGAACGTTGCTTTGCATGGTCAGCAGGGCCGGTAAATCAGTGCTGGGACAACTTCACTTCTCAGTGTGCATTTGCTATCTTTTTATACAGCAGCAAGGCCTGAAGAGTGTTCTTTATATCATAAGAAACAGGTGGCTTTTAGATTTCTCCCGTGGCCTGTCAAGTCCAGATCATGGGCTGGCTGGAAGAATAGTGTTCAAGGTTCCACATGGGGCCACTCTCAAGGGACCCTCTGCTGCTTGACGAGAACGCTCAACCACAGGATCGTGGGACTCCTGTGCCTCGTGTTGATTTTTATTGAGTGATAATACAGCAGCTTGCTCTCATTTGCAAACCTGAGAAGTGATGAGTTCGCTATTGGTCTCTGAGAACCTTGCAGACAGGTATGGCAGCCAACTGTCCTCGTTTGCCTGGAGTGGGGGCTCTCCTGGGATGTGAACTTTGAATACTAAAATTGGGTGACTTCTGGGCAAACCAGGATATCAGTCACCCTGTAGACCCTCTCAGGGTATTGCTAACCAAGCCTGTGCCAGTCCTTTGCCATGAGAGGCCAGAGCATCTTCTGGTTTCCAGATTTCCCCGGAGATAAAAGGAAGGAGGTTTAATGGTGAGAAGAGGAGCACAGAGGACAGAAGATTCATTTCAAGGACATATGGAATGAAGCAAAAGCTCACCAGGTATTTCCCAGCTGGTCCTAGTTACACCCCAGCAGAAGAGGGAGCAGCTCAGGAGGGACAGAAAGTTAGAGCAGCAGGAGAAAGAACTGAGATTTATAGAGCACTGCCTCCTGCACCAGGTATTTGGTTAGATTCTTGGTCTGTATCATATCAATTAGTCCTCCATGGAGCTCTGCAAGGCAGACTCTATTGTACCCATTTCAAAGAGGATGAAACTGAAGTTCTGCAGGGTTGTCACTTGTCCAGTATCACGTGTTTGTGAAGAGGTATGCCTAGGGTCAAACCTAGGTGGGCCTGACCTCAAGCCAGGGCTTCTGTCCCCCACCACAGCGACGGGATGGAGAAGCGTGTTTCTTTTTTCTTTTTTCTTTTTTTTTGGCAGATACAGAGAGAGTCAGAGAGAGGGACAGATAGGGACAGACTGAAAGGAAGGGAGAGATATGAGAAACATCAGTTCTCCGTTGCAGTTCCTTAGATGTCCGCTGATTGATTTCTCATATGTGCCTTGACCAGGGGGCTACAGCAGAGTGAGTGACCCCTTGCTCGAGCCAGTGACCTTGGGCTCAAGCTGGTGAGCCCTGCTCAAACCTGATGAGCCCACGCTCAAGCCGGCAACCTTGGGTTCTCAAACCCGGGTCCTCTGTGTCCCAGTCTGATGCTCTATCCACTGCGCCACCACCTGGTCAGACGAGGAATATTTCTTTTTTTTTAAAGTTTATATTTTTTATTAGTTTTAATGGGGTGACATTGATCAATCAGGGTACATATGTTCAGAGAAAACATCTCCAGGTTATTTTGACATTTGATTATGTTGTATACCCATCACCCAAAGTCAAATTGTCTTCTGTCACCTTCTATCTGGTTTTCTTTGTGCCCCTCCCCTTCCCCCCCCTCTCTTTACCCCCTCCCCCCCAGTAACCATCACACTCTTCTTGTCCATGTCTCTGAGTCTCGTTTTTATGTCCCATCTATGTATGGAAGAGGCATGTTTCTTATGCCAGCACTGATTCTAGGAGTTGTGATCCAAGGAAAAAATATGAAAAAGAGGCAGATTCTGCAAACTGTCATAGGCCTTGCAAACAATCCTTACTTTGGGGAAGTGGCAGACAGTGGGCTCTGCTCTAGGGATGCTCTAGGGATTCTGGGAAATGGACAGGAAGTGTGGGGTGCTCTCTGCCCGTACCAACTCCCTATTCCTTTCCACCTCCCAGCATACTTCTACACACTCTGGGCATTGGGTGCGGTAGTCAGGGATGCTGGAGTTGCTGATGACGATTCCTCTCCCCTTGGCTGTGCCATCTGCGGGCCACCCTGCAGGCAGCCCAGCCCCCTGGCCCGAGGTCGGCAGTTTGGTCTGTTATGTCCCCACTTGCCCATCTTCAGCCTCCCATTGCCTGTCTGTTGCATTGTAAAATGCTGTATCAATATTGAACATTATTAGGGCATTCTTACCTAACAAACACATTCTAAGGATTCAGTGATCAGAGCTGCTTTTAAGAGCCTCTTCTAATATTTACCTAGCCAGCTTCCTTCTATGGTCTTAGCTGTGTTTTTCTGGAACAGCTGCATCTAGAACAGAAGGCTCTTTTGTGTAAGCTCATAAGTCACCTGTACTTATTTTGTGTATCCAGGGCTTGTTATGCTCTGCAGCGAGCTATTTTTTTTCTAAAAACTAGGAGTGGGTATTTGATATAATAGATTATTACATGTTCTGCATATAAATTACGAGGTCTTAGAAGCAAGAAACAAGTAATTTTGCCCTGAGGTAATATAACAGCGACTGTGGAGTCACTAAAATCAATTAAATAGATCATTTGTGGTCAGGGCAGAAGCAAAAATTACTACCTAAATTGCAGTTAGCAGTCATGCGCTCATTTAATCATTCAACACATAGGTATAGAGAACCTGAGATGAGTTTGAGACAGTATCTAAGTGTTGGGCAGGGCTGCAAAGAAACGCAGAGCATACAGCCCCAAGGAGACCAACGACTTCCCTGCTCTTCTCCACAGAAAGCTCACTAAAGTCAGTGCGCTCTTTGGTGGGTACACCCAAGTGCGAGGGAAGTAGGGTCTCTTAGAAGCAGCTGCAGGCAGAACCGGAGTGGGAGGGGCCAGCTGCAGTTTTGTGTGGGAGGGTGTGGCTGAGGAAGAAGAAGGAGCTTGAATCAGACCCTGGAGACTGCCTGGAGAGCTTGGTTATGATGCAAGACCTATTCTGAGCTGGGGGTCCAGACACGAAGTCCAGCTCTCTCTCTTCTTAGCTGAATGATTTGGGGCAAGTGACTTACCGGTATCCTCATTGAGTTCCTATTTCTCATCTGTCAAAAGAGATGATTGTACTGTTTACCCCAGGATTATTGTAAAGATTACATGAGATATCGTATCTTCTCATGTATAAGATGTACCTTTCTCCAAAAAATTTGGGGTCTAAAAACTGGGTGCATCTTATACAGTGGTTATAGATTTCTTTTACTTGCATTTCCTGCTTGAGGAGTTGTATGAATTTTATGATGAATAAAACTTAAGTTTGATAACTTTATGTAATACATTTAAAAAAAAAATTCAGGTCCTAAAATTAAGGTGCATCTTATACATGGGGAAATACGGTATTTATGTGAACTGCCTGGCCCTCAGAAAAAGAAGACTGGCCATGATGCTTATACTCCAGGCCCACATGAAGGGCTGGGGGCCCCTCTCACCTTGGGAACCACCGCTTCAACCCCACTCTTCCCACTTATAAGACCAGAGCTTTGAGAGTCTAATCCTGTCCTTATTACTGACTTGTGTCCCAGCTAAAAAAGAGAACCCAGTTTTTTCATAGTCCCCAAAGCATCCAATTGTGTGAGAGTCAAGGAGATTGTCACATTCTCTGTCCAGGATATAAGACCATATGCTGCCAGTTGTTAATTTTTTGTTCATGGGAAACCCTTCGCTCTTTGCCAGTGAGGAACTATTCATTTGCCTCTATAATTGAAATAGAACCCCTGGGTCATTGGGTCAGTATCATCTGGCCTGTGAGTCATCCGGGGCAGTTGTCCACTTTTTATCAAGTGAGTCAAGAATGCATTGACCCAGGTCAAATGGTATGGAGGGGTGAGAAATTATCTAATGAACCTGAGTGATGAGTGATCGTGTCCCACCCCTGTACCTCTTCAGGGGCCACAACACCCTTCAACCCTGATCCCACCCCTCTTCCTGGCCGCTGTAAAACCAGCCTAATGAGAATGGGTGGACCAAATCGGACTTCTTTTCTTAAAGTACCAATGAGTGAAAGATACCATAAAATAACTCTTATGTCAAAAACGAATGTTAAAATAATGTCACACACTAATAATTTATGCTGCCAGGCTTGACAGCAGAACATACTAACTAAATTAGTCTTTAAATGCTTGTGTTTCTTCCAATTACAGGTTTCTGGTCTAATCATTTCTTTAACAAATAGATGAATTGTTTTAATATTCTGCTTGCTTATGCTGTAAAGATGTGGCCTTTATAAACTGATATGCAATAAGAATACCTTAAAAAAATTTCCCTGGTCTCAGTCTGTAAAACAAAGAATTTTTCTAAAAAAAATGACAATTAAAGGAACTTGTGATAACTTCAATTAGACTTCATAAATTTTCATTGGGTATCTGCTCAGCATAAGGTGCAGGGCCACCACAGATGGGGACGCAGAGACACTTGGACTGCTCTGAGTGCCACGAGAGGCACAGAGAGCCTTGGGAAGCCGCATCCAAGGACGGCAGCATCTTCAACAGGCCTTGTACTTGGCTGGACCTTGGAAGCAGAGAGGCTGGCGGGGGAGGGTTTCCTGGGAGGAACAGGGAAGGAAATCAGTAACCTCAGAGATGGTCATTCCCCGGGCTCTCTGAGGGGCCTTCTCACGCACAGTTCCCTGAATGTTAAGAATCTCTGTGTCCCTTTAGCTCATTTATAACCCGCTCATGGTCACTGGCTAGTGAGTGAAGAAGCCAGTGTTGCAAGTTGGGTCTGTCTGATGCTTCTGAGCATTCGCTCCTGGTCCTTAGACTTGGGGCGGAGCAGATGCCCCTGGGCACACTTCTGAGGCACAGAGTGCAGGCTGGCAGTCCAGGTTGTCTCTAGGGCCTCCACGTTGGAGCCCGGGCACGTGTATATTGAAAAACTCTGGGGCAGTGCTTCTCAAGCCCATTTGCACACAGGTCCCCTGAGGAGATTGTGGGAATGCAGATTCCAATTCCAACGGCGTGGGCCAGGACCTGAGAGCCTGCATTTCCTACAAGCATCCAGCAGAGGCTGGAGCTCCGGCCCTGGGACCCTTCTTCGGCTAGCGGGGCCCTGGTTTCTGCATCTCACCCAAGATTGGGAATCATCACACTGGTCTACATCATCTCCTTTAAGGGTTCTTTCAGTCACCGTAACAACTATATATAGGGGACACAGAAGCACAGAGCTGGGGGGCAGAAGGGAAGCAGGGTGCGGCTGGGCCCCGGAGTCCAGGCTGTCGGGGAGTTTCAAAGCAGAGGGATGTGCAGACGGAGGTCCCGGAGGCCAGCTCTGGGAAGGGTGCTGGGGCTCCGATTCCTTCCCTGACAGTCCACCCGCAAGACCCTCAGAAGGACCCGCTGATTAAATAAACGTGTTCTTATCACAGGAGGAAAGCCCCAGGTTTCAAACTCATTTCCTTCTGTGGGGTCCTTCCCCCCTTCCCCGGTAAGACACACGTAGACATTCTCAGAGGAAGTGACGGGGTCCTTTGAAAGAAACCCACGTAAGGGAGGCACGTACAGAGTTTGATACAAAGATGGTCTTTCATATTTTCTCTGGTTCCCCGACCGGGAGAGTATGACTCTGTTCCAGTTATGTTGAAATGAAACACATTTTAAAGCTTTAAAAAAAAATAATGGAAAAAGCAGGTAATCCAAAGAGGTGAATGTAATTCCTTTAAACAATTAAAGAAAATAAATAAATTTAGATTTAAAAAAAAAATCAGGAAATAGCTTCATTGTTTGAATTTAGATATAATTAAACCATTGATTTGGCCTCATTAGAAAGTGAATGTTTATCAAAGAAAGAGGGGTACTGTGGCTGGTGGAGGAAATGCAGACTTTATACAAGTACATGCTGTTCATTTCTTTATAAAAAGATAAAAATTGGGATTAGCAAGTGGCCTCAATAGGAAGTGTAGCGAATGTCTTCTCATTTTCCTGAGAGTCCCCATCTTGACAATATTGTGTTGCTTAGAAACTAACAAAACATGTCTGTGTGTGTGTGCGTGTGTGTCTCTCTCTCTCTCTTTCTTTCTTTTTTTTTTTTAATGGTCCCTTTGTGCCCTGATATTTTTCCAAGTTGGCAGCTGTGAGGAAAAACAATGTGATTTGGTTAGATGCAGCCTCCCTCTCTCAAGTCTGGAACAGAATAGATAAGAACTTGTATGTCAGAATACAAAGTTTACTCAGCACCAGTCAAAAGCTTTTGATGTTGCCTGCCCAATCTGGCCTCGCATCTTTGAAGTTCTATTACACATGCTAGGGTTCCGTCAATAAGAAACAGACCTTTCTTTCCCCTGCTAGTTAAAACATCTGCCTCCTGGATACGCCCCACATTAAAGCAGGTTACAATAGTTCCAGAGCTAATCGAGAGCCAGGCTTTGTCACATTAGTGGCAAGAAGAGAGATGTCTAAGGAATGGACGCCATTTAAGAAAACCCTCCAGGATCTGGGGATGACAATCTTCCCAGTTCTAGGGTTGTAAGGAAGAAGGTGGCGCTTGGTTGGTTCTGTCGGAAGCTGGGGGACTGTCCGGGGTGGCTTTTTCTTGTGGCTCTTTCTACGGGGCTGCAGTCATGTCATAGTCACAAGTCATATGTGATCTGTGCTCTTTATCTGGGCATTAGCTGTTTCTCAGTGTGTAGGAGCAGAGAAAACAGGCTCATCGGTTCATAGCGTCACTCTTTGCAATGTCATGTAAACTGCTCGGCAAATGGCTTATTTGTCAAAGAATATTGCTTCTTCCTGGAATAAAACCCAGTTACCGATTGCTGAAACCTGTGGATATCAGAAATGATAGCGGCTCTCTGCCGCTGCATAGCAGAGAGCCCTTTGAAGGGACAGAGAGGTGGGGGCAGGAGGGCCTTTGTTCCTGTAAGTGTGAGCCTCAGTGGGTCACCCGAAGGTCCTCGGGTGCCAGGCTCCACGCCCCTCACTCGGCCCACAGCAAAAGCCTTCGTCTCAGAGTGCAGTTCTGGAAATGTCAGAAGTGGGTGGAGGTCCAAGGACTGTTGGTAATGGGCAGGTGGGCAGATGAGCAGATGGACGGCAATCAATGGTGAGCAGTCCCAGGCTCAAGTCCTGAGTCCGGCGGGGGGCCTGCTCCATCAGCTGTTAAGAGTGGGGAGTGAAGGTCAGAAGGAAAAAGAACAGGAGCCCAGGAGTGAGAAAATTTTTGATAAATACTGGGCTCAGCAGGCAGGGAGGGGAACAAGTTGGGGTGCCATGGGGCAATAAAATCATTGGGTAGATGTCCTGGGGTATCTAGCACCCCCTTTCCATGCCTTGTCTTCTCTTGATGTTATCTTTCCTCTCTCCTGACCCCTGAGTTTGGTGTTCCCATACTCTCCTGTTCTTTTTTCCCTTCCTTCACGCACCTGTGATACAGGATTTAAATCTTTTCAGCATACCCATTCTAAGAACAAATGACCACAAATGCTCAACTGGCAAATTCTACCGAGAGCATTTTCATTCCATGGGCAGCCAAGGTTTAAGTCAAAGAAATGGATCTTGGGAATTTTAGGCCTTCATGGGCAGAATTTCACATCCCTGGCGTTGTACCATAGAAGGTCTCTACTAACCTTGCTAAGGAAAGAAAATCACAGGAGACCCACAATTCTGACCTGAACCATTTATGAGTAACCTGGGTCATGGTTGTATTATGCACTGTGGGAGGTCAATGATGAGGAGGGGCCATGCGGGCTTGCTTGCACATCCGTGGCTTATGTGAGCAGTTCTAAGCCAAGTTTTAGGGATATGGTAACATGGGAGGAAGTCTGAGGCCACGGAAGTGGCACACGTGTCAGCTTGGTGGCAGACGCAGACAGTATGAGGGTGCCAAATGAGGGAGAGGAGGATCCTTGTCCCCATGCCTGGAGTGTGAGGCTGGCAGGACCAAGCCATCGTGGGTTCCAGCCTGGAAAGGAACATGGTGACATGCATGTCGAATGAGGTGCCCAAGCTGTGCTGGAGGAAGTAGCAAGAAGGCAGAAGCAAGGCAGGGAGACTGGCTGGGGAAGTTCCCACATAATCCAGGGGTATGAGGTTGGGAGCACAACAGTACAGCCTGATGCCAGCTGAAACCACAGCTCTGCCAGCCTAGAGCTGTGTGGCCTTGATTTAACATCAGAGTCCCAGGCCCCCCTTCTGAAAGATGGGCATGATACCAGTATCTACCTCTCAGCATCCTTATGATGAGTAAATGAATGTATATACTTTGTCATGTACAGCACCTGATCTGTGCCCGGCACATAGCAATACTGTATCAGTATTAGTGTTTATGTATCGCTGGTGTCCAGATGTGTGGAGGAGACGCGTGGGCCCTCGGTGTCCACTAGGGGTGATGCTGGTGAGGAAGTCCATCAGACCTGCAAGTGGGTCTTCAGACCTGACATGGGGCGCCCCGTGGATCTGACTGAGGAAGGGCATGCCCTGCAGAAGCCCGACGCAGCCAGTGCGCTTGTCCATGGTCACCTCTGTCCCACTGCACCCCTCACATAACTTCTCCAGGACGTTAGCACCAAACTCGGTGGGAAGAGGCCAGTTTTCTGTTCTGTCCTCACATTCCCCGTCAGGGAGAAATAAGAACTGGGCTTAGACTGCAGTTAGACACAAACAAGTACAGGCTGTAGGATATTTTTCCCCAGAATGAAATGGGGATTGCTGGACCTCCATCCCCAGAATGGAAACGGACTGTCAGCGCCTCTGGGATGGATTTGGTGCGGACTTGCAGAGGGGCGGGGCGGGGCGGGTGGCTCGTCTCACACATCTGCTCGGCTGTGTTCCCCAAGGCAGGGCATGGTGACAATATGGGCCCGGAGAGCAGTTTCTGCACCTGAAACCTCTCCTTCTGGCTGCAGCTCCAGAGCACCAATGACTGGGGGTCAGCGGTCACCCCCTGAATGAGAAGTGGCCTTGTGGCATCTGTTTCTGCTCCTCTCTGCTGCCCTCCTCCATCTCCTCTTCCTCAACCCCTCCAATGCCATTCAAATGACACTTTAATGTTGCAGTTTTCCTTAGTTACCAGTCAAAACCTATCTCCTTGCCCCTTTCTCTGTTGTTTTGGTTCACAAGGCACAGCCTCTTATGGGGCTAAAATGCTAGGAAGACGAGCCACTTACCTAAGAGAGGAAGAGGCACTTTGGTTGGCCCCGTTGTCCTGGGTGGGGAGAGCAGCTTGAGGCAGAACGTGGACGTGGGGGGTCTGGATGGTGTTTGCTGAGTAACGAGTCGTGCCATTGGCTGGAGGAGAACTGATCGAGTCCTTAAAGTTGACCTAGCCATTTTTACTTCTATCCTTGTCCATCCTTAGGAACCACTGAAGATAGAGACTTTATCTCCTTTTTCTAAATGAGGGTACAGAGTTATACACAGCGTCAGTGACTGATCCCGGTGGACACAGCTGCCACACGTCTCCGACTTCCACCCCCCTGCAAAACAGTGGGGGGAGAGCCCGGGAAGATATAATGGAACAAGACTGAGAGAGGACTGGCGAGGTCAAGTCTATTCCGATGGTCATAGGGAGCCAGCAGAGATTTATGAGTAGGAGAGGAGTGTGGCCAGAGATCTATCTGCTTTAGAAAGGGCAGTGGGTCAGCCCGGCCACCAGGCCTGCACTGTTAGTAGGGTGGAGGGCCACAGCGATGGTCAGCCCCTCCCCTGGAGGGGCCTGAAGCTGAGGGGCGAGGAGGCAGAGGAGGGGGAGGGAGGAATGGTGTCAGGAGTCCCCTGTAGCCTGAGAGGTAGATATGTCCACAGAGGTGGCAATCAGAAAGTCACAGTCTAAAGTGTAGGTGACTCATTTCATAGATGTCCTTGTTTTCTCTCCACAGCCAAGTCTGCAGAGTACACAAGTGAGGGGAAGATGACAGAAACCACCAACCCCATAAAGACAGGCAGCCCTGGGCCATGGGGTTTGGGTGGGGCGGGGAGTTCCCAAATGCTGTTTTGCCTAGAGACTAAAGCGCAGGCTTCTTGGCTTAGATGCTTGGGTTGGGTTTTCTTCAAGCAGCACCTGAGATAAAGATTCTTGGTGAAGTGATATATTGAGGCCGAGCTCTCAGAGGACACCTGTGAGGGGGTAGGGGAAACCAGGCAAAAAGGAAGGTTCAGGAGCTGTGCAGCCCCAATCTGACCCCAGGGGGCGCTCTGGAGCACAAATTGCACAAAAGCAGTTTGTTCAGTTGGGGTGGGGTTGGGGTTCTGGATTCTGCAACTACAGTTAAGTTAGCCATTGGCTAAGGATCTTCTGGAAGGGTGGATGGAGAGATAACTGTCCAGGCAACTTCAAGCAAAGAGTGCAAGTGTGAGTGCCTAAACGCCAGTATCTGCTGCTAGTACCAAGCAGAGCGACATTGCATAAAGGTTGTCTGCCACCTTCATACAAGGCTTTTTATCTGCTGAGGTCTACTTCAGTCTTCACACCCACATCAGTTTTTTGTATTTCCTGACCTTATCAGGACTTTTCAGGCGTTTGTGTTGTTTCACATGCTGTTTCCTTTGCCTTGAAATCCCTTCCCTCCTTTTATCTGTCTGTTGTGTTCCTTGTCATCATTTCAGATGCAGCTAAAATGTCACTTCCTCCGAGGAGCCTTCCTTACTCTTCCCAAGCAAGAGCTGATCCTGACTTCCACTGTAACCACAGCATTTTGCCTCTGCCTATATCATGGCATCACAAAATGTTGCTTTTATGTTTTTCTTATGTATCTATATTCTGAATACACTTGGAGCTCTTGAAGGAGAGGAAACACATTTTAAAAAATTCATTTTGAACACCCAGTGGCCAAACTGTGTGCCTGGCACATATGCTAAATATGTGTGAATGAGAACGCTTCGACTATGTGAATGAAGGTGCTATAATTTTAGGGTGCAACTGGAAAGTAAGGGAGACTCTATTTCCCACACTGGGTGCTACCTGCATGTATGATTTGGGATAAATGGCTTCAGTCTGTGCTGTATTGCACTATCTGTAATTATGTGAGTCCCTGGACACTCCCAGTGAAACCCTGCTCTTCAATGGCTTTGGGGTCCTCCTGCTGAACAAAATAAAACCCAAGCAAAGATGTCTTTCTGCAGGGTTTATAATGGGAGATAAAGTTGGCCTTTATCTCCTATTTGCCAAAAGCATCGAAAATCCTCTTTGACTGCATGTGACGTTACTGCTAACCTCTGTCAGCCAGGATCATGTCATCAATGGCCAACACGTCCTTACAACACCACGAACATTTAAAAATTGACATCAACATTTTAACTCTGACACTTACCTATTTGTTTTTAAAGGCAGCTTTATATAATCAATGGGGCTTCTAGACTTAAAGTAGGAAGGACGGTTTTGGAGTGAGAGGCACAATGGAATATTGGAAACTGCATTAGGATGAGGAGGAGGGAACAGGGAAATGAAGTAATTTGGTTAAGGTCACATGGCTGGCTAATAAATGATGAGAACTCTTTGAACTTTAAAAGATATACAGTTTTATTGAGTTCTAATTTACATACAATAAAATGCACTTACTTTAAGTGTAGAGTTTGATGAGTTTTCATAAATGCCCTCACCTTCATCACACCTCCAAAATCAAGAACGAGTATTTGGCCTGACCTGTGGTGGCGCAGTGGATAAAGCGTCGACCTGAAATGCTGAGGTCACCAGTTCAAAACCCTGGGCTTGCCTGGTCAAGGCACATATGGGAGTTGATGCTTCCTGCTCCTCCCTCCCCCTTCTCTCTCCCTTTCTCTCTCTCTCTCTCTCTCTCTCACTCTCTCTCCTCTCTAAAAAAAAAAATTAATAAAAGTAAAAAAAAAACAAATTAAAAAAGAAAAAAAAAAAGAAAGAGTATTTTCATTACCATGTCCCTAGCGGAGTCTAGGCATCCAGACCTCTGCTTTCTGTCATGACAGATGAGTTCTGCTTTTTCCAGGAGGTCATTTAAGAGGAATGATATAGTCCGTGGTCCTCTGTGTCTGGATTTCTTTCACCTAGTGTATTGTTTTGGAGAGCCACCCTTGTCACTGTGTGTATCGCTGTGTGTCGGGTGGCATTGCAGGGTAGTATTCCATAGTGTGGTGTTTCCACATTTCTTCATTCATTCACCAGGTGATGGGCTTCGGGCTGCTTCCATTTTGGAGCTACTGTGAATAGAGCAGCTGTGAACATTTGTGTGTGAGTCTTTGGACGAACACATTTTTATTTCTCATGGGTAAATAACTGGGTTGTATAGGAAGTGCGTGTTTAATTTCGTAAAAAACTGTCAAACTGCTGCACCCAGTGGTTGAACACTTTTGTATTCTAAGCAGCAGTGCATGCAGTTTGAATTTTGGAGCCTGGTTCTGAGCTAAGGTCCGTCGGATTGTGAAGCCCAAGTTCTTTCTCCTATATGTACGCAGTATATTCCCAAATCTGAATGTATTGTCAAAAATCATCCAGTGAGTTTGTTAAAACAAACAAACAAACAAACAGAAAAACAAAACCAGAGTCCAGGACCCCACCCCCTGTTCAGTAGGTCTGAAGTAGAGTTTGGGAATTTGCATTTTTGATGAGCACCCCAGAGGTGCTGGGTGCTGGTGGTTCATAGAACGCCAGTTAAGAAACTGCTATGTAGCTCACCAGATTTTCCAGAGAAAATCCCCTCAACAGAGACATCTGGTATTTTAACAGGGAAATGGCTGCAGTTAACAAATGCCAACATCTGGCTCGTCCAGCTGTTTCTATATCACCATTATCTATGGATGGTCTTAGATGAAGAGATAAATGACATCAAATGGTGGATAATTTCCAAATCTTTCTGAAGTGACTTTGAAATGTATTGTACACAGGCATACCTCGTTTTATTGCGCTTTGCTTCATTGTGCTTTGTGGATACTGCGTTTTTAAACGAATTAAAAATTCGCGGCAGCCCTGCATCCAGCAAGCCTATCGGTGCTATTTTCCCAACAGCATTTGCTCACTTTGTGCGTGTGTCACATTTTGGCAAATCTTCACATATTTCCAAGTTTTTCATTATTGTCATACTTGCTATGGTTATCTGTGATCAGTGATCTTTGATGTTACTGTTCTAATTGTTTGGGGGCATCAAGAACCGCACCCACATAAGACAGTGAACCGATGAAAGTTGTGTGTGTCCCGGACTGCTCCACCGGCCGCCTGTTCGCCATCTCTCTCCCTCTCCCCAGGCCTCCCTATTTCCTGACACAATATTGAAATGAGGCCAGTTAATAACCCTACAGTGGCCGCTAAGTGTTCAAGTGAGAGGAGGCGTTGTCTGGGCTCTCACTTTTAATCAAAAGCTAGAAATGATTAAGCTTGGTGAGGAAGGCATGTCAATAGCTGAGACAGGCAGAAATCTGGGCCTCTTGTGTCGAACAGGTAGCCACGTTGTGAACGCAAAGGGAAAGTTCTTGAAGGAAATTAAAAGGGCTACTCCAGTGAACACACGAATGATAAGAAAGTGAAACAACCTCATTGCTGATAACGGAGAAAGTTTCTGAAGTCTGGATGGAATATTGAACCAGCTGCAACATTCCCTTAAGCCAAAGCCTAGTCCCGAGCGAGGCCCTAATGTCCTTTAATTCTCTGAAGATGTGCTGGAAATAGCAACAGAAGTAGAATTAGAAACGGAGCCTGAAGATATGACTTGGACGGATGAGGAGTGGCTTCTTCTGGGTGAGCACAGAAAGCCCACTCCCTGTGAAGATGCTGTGAAGATCGTTGCAGTGACAACAAAGGGTTTAGAACATTACATCAACTTCATTGATAAAGCAGCGGCGGGGTCTGAGAGGTTGACTCGAATGCTGAAAGAAGACTACTGTGGGTTAAATGCTTTCAAATAGCATCCTGTGTGACAGAGAAGTTCATAAAAGGAAGAGTTAATCAATGTTGTCTTAGATTAAGAAATTGCTACCAAAAAAAACCAAACAAACCCCAAAAACAAAAAAAGAGAAAGAAATTGCTACAGCCACCCAGCCTTCAGCACCCAGCACCCTATCAGTCAGACGTAGCAATCTCGAGCCAAGACCTTCCATGGGCAAAAACAAATGACAGAATGATTCCCGAAGGCTTAGATGATGGTTAGCATTTTTTTAGCAATAAAGTGTTTTTAAATTTAGGTATATACATTGTGTTTTTTAGACATAATCCTATTGCATGTTTAATAGACTATAATATATTGTAAGCATCACTTCTAGATGCACTGGAAAACCAAAAATATTCTTGCGACTCGCTTTATGGAGATATTCGCTTTGTTGCCTTGGTCTGGAACTGAATCCTCAAATACCTCCAAGGTGTGCCTGTACTTATTTTTCTAATATTATGCTTTAGGAATTAATGTCAAACAAGCAGAGGCTACATTTTAAGGAGAGAAGTCAGGAATCATTGGGAAACTGTGTAATTTCCTTTGTGGCTTTAACTCCACAACTCATGCCTTGAAAAGATCTGTGGTTCTCAAATGTTTTGTGCATAAGAGTAGGGCATGTGTTCACATGCAGATTTTGAAGGGGCTCCCATAAGGCAATTGCTTCCCAGTTATAGCTGATGGTAGTGGTGGGCCATGAACCACACTTGGAGAAATTCTGGAGTAAAGCATCATTTCTCAGTTTTTCTCCAGGGCAAGAGAAAATGGTCAACTGTCTGGGTTCCAAAGGGTTATGAACAAAACAAATGGAAGGTGGCTTTATTAATATTATTATGACTTGTGGTCTTCTTAGTTGGTATTAGGAAGAGGTGAGTAAGAAACTGGACCTTAGAATCAGGCCTGAATTTGAGCTCCAACGTCACCACTTCCTGGCTGTGTAACCTTGGGCTAGTTCTGTTGTTTCCTCAGCCTCAGCCACCCCATCTGTAAGATGGCAACAATAACATCCATTTCATTCACCCCTTTTCATTTGCAATGGCTGTGAAGATTGATTGAGATCCCACCGAGAGCCTGGCTTGTCTTTCATGCCTGAGGACGTCAGGTAGAAACAGTGGCTTTACCTGCTGTTATTTCCGGCTCTAGTGGTCCAGGTCGTGAATGGCTCCTCCTTACAGGACTTTCCCTCCACAGAACCCAGCCTTCAGGGACATGCAGGGGTTGGCCTTTCTCCCCTGCTACAATAGAGTGCTGTGAGAGGCATTTATTCCCCTCCCTCTTCTCCCAGGGGAATGAAGAGTGCCCTCTCCACCCCCCCAGCCCTCAGCCCATTTCCCCAGTGAGCCAGAGCTTATTGCTACTTGTCACTTCTTATCTGATCTCCAAATAACACAAAAGGCAACTCCTGCCCAGTGAAGGTCTGATTGCAAGTGACCTTCAGACACCCGGGCGTGTGAATGTGTGAGAACAGCCCAGGCTGGCAAAGGAATTTGTCTTCTCGCCCCCCCCCCCCAGCCCTGCCCACTCCCTGACTGGAGCCGGCTCTCTCCCAGATGCTTCACCTCTGGGGGACCCTCCCACTCTGGGGCGGGGCGGATGTGTCTCCCCACCTGACAGACCCAGGAGACTGTCTGCGCCTGGAGGGAGGAGCCCGCTTTGCATTTTGATGTCTCTCTACCCAGACTCATGACTTGCCTTTTGCAGAGGCTCCCATGGGAACACTGAGTGGGTGCCCAGGACGAGCTTCAGATAAGGGGCCCGGGGCTACCCAAGCTCAGGCAGGGAGGGGGCATGCTAAATGGAGAGCAAGGGGGCCCCTCCATCAGAAGGTAACCCCACCTTCCTCTCTTCTGTCCCCGACACCAAGGCTCAGGTTCCTTTCTCGATTGTCACACTGGACTCTCTTTCCCTGGCATTCTTTGCTCCTGGTCTGAGGTGCGTCCCCCTCCCCTCCCCTCCCCTCCCTGCTCCTCCCCTCTGCCATACACAGTGACCTTGGCATGTCTGCCAACACAACATCGTGGGGCTTTATAAACCTCATATCTCAGAAGGGGCTGACATTACATTACAAGAGGATCTGTAAACCTCCCCGAGATGACTGATGTCTTTTTTAAACAACAGTCCAAGACTTCATTTAAATTAGTAACATGGAGATTAGAGGCACTCTCTCAGCCCCTGGCTTGGCCACTCCGAGACGCTGGGAATATCAGTCACATGAAAGCTGTTAAGTTTGAGATGGAAATAAATCTGGGAGCCTGTAAAAACTGTCAGCAGGTCAGGGAAGTTTATGAACTCTTGCTGTATCTAATCATAAATCATCAGAATAAGCTAAAACTAAGAAGAAAAATGTCCTCTTTTGTAATCTAATGCTGTCTGTTAGGGCAATAAAACTCAAATGAAATGCATGCATTGCAATTTTTAGCTGATACTTTACATTATTAGTAAAGTGAAGGAAGAGACTCCAACTTAAAAGAGTGAGAGATGCGGGGGAGCCAGTGTCCCCTGGACTCCGGGCTCTCTGTCCTCAGGCTTGGTGGCTCTTTCCTTCCGTCTCGCCTCCTTGGGCCTCCAAACAAGGAAGTTGGGGATGCAGATCCCAGGGACGTGGGGGCTAAGTGACAGGTAGTGAGAGTGTCCAGGTGATGGCCTTGAGAGGTCACATGGCCTCTCTTCTCAGCTCCCAGCAGGGGTTCCCACACTGCCCTTGTTGACCCAGCCAGCATTCCCACAGTCTCAGGCTGTGGCGGGGTGGACGGTGAATGCCAGCTTCCCTTGTTCTCATCGGCCTGGACACGTGCCCTCATTCTCCAAGCTCTTTGGAGGTGACTCACTTCCAAGCCCAGGTCCTTAGGCACTTCCCCGTGTCCCTGGAAACCTTCGGCAATAACTCACGGATTCCATACCTTTCTCCCATTGTCTGTGGTGGCTGATGTTCAGGATCACCTTCCGCCTTTATGTTTTTTGGGACCTGCCCAGGAATAGACACAGCCCCAAGCAGGCACCGAAGTTGTGTGAAGAACAGGATTGTTTTATTGGGATCAACTCTTTATTGAGTGCCAGATCTGTGCTGGGTGCCAGAGACCCAAAGGGGGTGGGGAGGAAGGCAGGGAAGCCCTGGGTTCCCACTGTAAATATGATGGGTGACATTTGGCTAACTGCTGCCTCTTTTTGGTCTTCCTAACCCCTGGAAGGTCTGGCTGGGAAAGCCTCCGCCACGCAGGTAGTGACATGTCCCGTATCCTCTTCCCCAAAGCAGTGTCACCCTGAGCCTGAGTCCCTGGTGCTCTGTGGTTCTCTTTCCCCCAGTGGATGTGGAGTAAAGGGCAGGCCACTTGTGCAGGACACATGTACACTCCAGCTTGGTGGGAGGTCAGAGGTTTAATTCCTCCAGGAAGGTTTAATTCCTCCAGAAACCTTCCCCAGCGAGCCAGCTGCTTCGAGCGGAGAGTTCAGACCTGAGTTGCCTTTGAGCTCCCAGGAGGCCTGGGACTCCTCAATTGTACTCACCTGCACTTGCTTAAACTTAATGTTTCCTTTAAGCAGCATGTACCTCAGGAGAGAAAAACTCAACGGGGATTTTGCCTCTATGGATATATCTCCATTTTCTATTAACTTCCACATACACATGTTTAGTATAGCCTCTCGGTGGTCCTAGGAAGAGAGTTGCCTGGTCAGGGACTATTCCCTTACCCTTATTGAAAGGGAAACAGGGAGCTTGCTTAAGAATAGCTAATAAGTGGCAGGATCATGCCTTAAATCCAGGTCTCTTTGTCTCAGACCACTCTGTTTTCCATTATACCACCTGCTTGTCTCTAGGATTCTGCTGGTCAGATGGGATCAGAGAATTATTGTGAGCTATAAACGGGAACTGGCCTGGAAGCTGCAGGTTGTTAGGCAGTGGGCTGAAAGATGGATGGGAAGACGGATTCACGTATATTTTGTAGGTATGTGTTTTTGCCTTATCTTCGGGAGAAGAGTACTGTGTGTGTGCACAGTGCGTACATGTGTGTGTGTTGTGTGTGTGTCCAGCAATGAGGGAGAGGGAACATTAAAAAATATCAAGTACCCTCTTGAGTGGGAAAACCATTTGTTATACATGTTACCCTGTGTTACTTCTAGGAACCGTGAAAAGTAGGGGAAACGATGCCACAGAAATTTAGTTATGCAGGTGTGGGTGTAAGTATTCTGCTGGTGGGTGGTGCCATGTGGTCAGAAAATCCTGCCTTTCCAGGAAAGTTGACTAAAACAAACTGCATTACCCTTCAGGGACAGGAGGAAGAGGAGAATACCCAGAGGTGGAGGTGGGAGCCACCAGAGAGGTGGCGGGAATGCATCACGTGGGAATTAAGGGGTCTTCGAGAAGGAAAAGCCAGCATGCCGAAGGTTGAGTGTTTGGGGAAGCAGATCCTAGGAAGATGAACTCCCATGAGGTTTCAAGGGAGTATTTTCGGAATCAGCAGCAGAAGAGAAGGACAGAATTGGGCGGAGGGGACCCAGGCTGTGACGTAACCTCAGCGAGGCCCCAGAGGACATAAGTGAGCTGTGAAGCTGGAGTGGCCCTTCAGAACTGTCCTGAGTTGGGGTTAGGGGACCGAGCCTCCATACACCCATGTGGATCGGTCATGGCAGTGGGCTGCTCTGGGGGAGCAGTGTCACTTTGTGGGGAGGGCTCTCATGAGTTGGGGCCTCCAGGCCCTGTGCTACAGGGGCAACAAAAGGAGAAAGCCCCCTGCTGACATTCTGGAGGGGCAGCAGACATTGAACAAGCTCACCAGTTAATGGACCAGGATTTCAAATAGTTGTAAGAAAAGGTAGATGAACAGAGTGATACAAGATGAACAAAGACTGACAAATGCAAGAACATCTAAAAGGGAGCCACGAAGGAGTGGGGGGTGGAGACTACGGGGAACGTTGGCAAGGCCTCACACAGGGCAGGAAGACACCAGCCAGCCCACCGTCTGGGGTGGGGCCGGGCAGGGCAGATGGGGGGCCAACGGGAGCATGGGCCCTGAGGTCAACATGGACTCAAGGCTGTCAAGCATCAGAAGGAAGGCCAGAGAGGCTGGGCACAGTGAGGCGGGAGGGATGGGTCAGAGGGGCGGGCAGGGCCCGCCCAGGAGAGCTGGAGAGGACCGGGTGGGTGAGAAACGTTCAATTCATTTTCAAAAGAACTGTAAGTCAGAGGAAGGTTTTTAGCAAGGGAGCTATGTGGTCTGATTGTGTTTTCAATGAGGTCACTCTGGCTGCCGTGTGGAAGACAGGTTTTCAAGGGGATCGGGGATGGAAGCAGGGAGACCAGCTAGGAGGCCACTGCAATTGTCCAAGCAAGAAAAAAAAGTGATCCGTAAGGTCAGGACACTCCCCTGCAAGGGTTTGCAATCAAGTCAGGAAAAGAGGGTGCATGCACATGTGCACGCACACACACACAGCAAATACATACAAAAGAGTTCAGACTGCATCGAACAGGGTCTTGAGCACATGGGGTGACAGGGGATGCTAATGAGTTATAAGGGGAAGCCCTTGGAACTGCTTCATGGAGCAGAATTTGAAATTACCGTATTTCCCCATGTATAAGACACTCCCATATATAAGACACACTTTAATTTTGAGGCCCAAAATTTGAAAAATAATATATTACATAAAATTGTTGAACTCAAGTTTTATTCATCATAAAATTCATACAACTCCTCATCACTGTCAATACTTCCATCCATTAGCTTGTCCTCATCTGTGTCTGATGACGAATGACGAATCACTGCCTTCAACAATGATCGCAAAAGCAAGCGTGAAAAAGTGGATAAGGCAAGTAAAAAAAATCTACAACCACTGTGTAAGATGCACCCAGTTTTTAGACCCCAAAATTTTCACAAAAGGGTGCGTCTTATACATGGGGGAACTACAGTAAGGTCCTGAAAGAGAGGACGGGAAGGCTTTCCAAGAGAAGGGAAAGGTGTGAGCGAAGGTCCAGCGTAGGAAGGACTGGTGTACCAGAAGTGCTGCGGGCCGGGTGGCAGCAGGAGGGCGGTGGAGGAAGTCAGTGGGCAGCTTAGACCTGTACGGTCCAATATGGTGGTTACTAGCCACCTGTGTCCTTTGAGTATTTGAAATAGGCCCAATGTAACTGAGGAATTGAATTTTATTTAAGTTTTAAAAACTCAAGCAGTGACTGTGCAAAAGCTTTTTAGTTTGATAAAGTCCCATTTGTTTATCCTGTCTTTTATTTCACTTGCCTGTGGAGATAAATCAGCAAATATATCGCTGCGAGAGATATCGGAGAGCTTACTGCCTATGTTTTCTTTTAAGATGCCCATGTTTATGGCAGCATTGTTCACAATAGTGAAGATCTGGAAACAGCCCAAGTGTCCGTCAGAGGACGAGTGGATTAAAAAGCTTTGGTGCATATATACTATGGAATACTACTCAGCCATAAGAAATGATGACATCAGATCATTTACAATAACATGGATGGACCTTGATAACATTATACGGAGTGAAATAAGTAAATCAGAAAAACTAAGAACTATATGAATCCATACATAGATGGGACATAAAAATGAGACTCAGAGACATGGACAAGAATGTGATGGTAATGGGGGGTGGGGTGAGGGGGTGCGGATGGGGCGAGGAAGGAAAGGGAGGGGGTAGGGGGGAGGGGAGGGGCACAAAGAAAACCAGATAGAAGGTGACGGAAGACATTTGACTTTGGGTGAGGGGTATGCAACATAATCAAATGTCAAAATAATCTGGAGATGTTTTCTTTGAACATATGTACCCTGATTTATCAATGTCACTGCATTAAAATTAATAAAAATAAGATAAAAAACCCCTCAAACAATGAGCCTGACCAGGTGGTGGCGCAGTGGATAGAGCGTCGAACTGGGATGCTGGGATGCGGAGGACCCAGGTTCAAGACCCCGAGGTCGCCAGCTTGAGCACGGGCTCATCTGGTTTGAGTAACGCTCACCAACTTGAGCCCAAGGTCGCTGTCTCGAGCAAGGAGTCACTCGGTCTGCTGTAGCCCCATAGTCAAGGCTCATATGAGAAATCAATCAATTAACAACTAAGGAACCGCAACGAAGAATTGATGTTTCTCATCTCTCTCCCTTCCTGTCTGTCCCTATCTGTCCCTCTCTCTGACTCTCTCTGTCTCTGCCACAAAAAAACAAAAGAAAAGAAAAATTCAAGCAATGAGAGTATTTTTCCATTTAACGTTTGACTTTAACTTTTATCATTGAGAACTTAGCATCCAAACTGAGAGATGCTATGTGTAAAGTGTCCATCAGATTTCAAAGACCTAGCATGCAAAACAAGTAAAATATCTTATTGATACTTTTACACTGATTATATGTTGAGATGATAATGTTTGGGATACATGGTTAACTAAGATATATAATTAAATTAATTTCACTTTTTTATTTTTTACTTTTTTTAAATGTGCTTACTAGAAAATTTAATATCAGATATGAGTCTTGTTGTATTTCTGTTTGACAGAGCTGCTCTGGAGAGCCAAGGTGAGATACCCCTATCATTTCTCCTCTAATAATTAAGAGTTGCCTTTTAATCAAGGGCCTCAAGTAGTGATTGCTTATGTCACCCAATTTTTGTAACAATAACAAAATCCTTGAACTAATTACCTCCTCCAATATTATCAGTTAACATTTGTAGAGGGCTTATTTATACAGCAGTGTACTAACTACTCTCCATATACAGGTACATGTATATATATTTAATCCCCCACTCAACACACAGACCCACCAAGGCCAGGACTCTGGTGTGATGAACCAAATGGGATGTGTTGCTCCAGGTGGGCAGGGCTAGGCAGGGCCAGGGACAAGGTGCTGGAAGGCAGAGAAATGCTGGCATGAGGGTGGGGAAGACGTCTAGTGAAGCCCGTTCTGCTTGGAAAAGAGGCCTGGGGCTAGATTTTGTTAAAGAAAAATCTTGGGTCTCTTGGACTTTGGGGCAAAGGTGGGGGGCATAATGGGAGGGGGGAGGGGAGGGAGAGGGAAGCGTCAATACATTAGAAACATCAAATAGAAGGAAGAGAGACATTCCAGAACAACACCTTTTCATTTCCCATCTTAAGCTGTGAAAAGACAAATTTCCTGTTTATGAAAACAAGATTGGGCTCCACGCTGGGGCTGCAGTGACACAACAAGCCTCAGGTCTGAGACCCTCCCTCGGTAGATAACGCTCCACGGTGACCTGTGTCCTACCCAGTGACACAACGGTACCCGTATGACCTCACCCAGCAACCAGACACTAGCATGTACGTCAAAGAACTCCTTTTCCTTTCCAGCTAAAATTTCCACCTCCAACCGTTGTACCCCAGAGGCAATGACCCATGTTGGGTTAACTAATGACAGCAACTTCCTCTTGCAGCCTCCAAAACACAGTGGACCCCGCGCTGCGGTCCCCGGCGGGGCATCGGGGCAGGGAAGAGGTGATGAAACAGCCTCTGGTCCATTTCTCCTCATTGTTGTGAGAGGACGTTACGACTTTGTTTCCTCTGCAAAGGGCAGGCAGGAGAAGGGCCAGACAGGCGCACAGGTGTCCCCTTCCTGACCGTGAGTAGCCAGGACACAGGCCATCCATCCCCCACATTGTCTTTAGCTGCTTTCAGAAGCCAATGGCTTTGTCCTGCCAGTCCCTCCAATTCATCCTGTCTCGGGACACCATACGGCAGCTCTGTGCACTTTTTGCAAGATGTGCTTGGAGCCTTGACCTGGGGGTCATAGTGAAGCCAAAGTTGAACCATGGGACAGTCTCAATATGCAACCACTCTTGAGCTACCAAAATGGCAATCTCATTGTTTTTTTTAACCAAACACTATCTGAAACTGCATGCCGCCTGAACTTAGTGGGAGCTCCCACACTTTAGAGTGAGTTCCGCATAATGTGGCAAAATGCCCAGCTCCCCAAGAATTTTGCTAGATTAAGGTTTTTTACTTTGCCATTTTTGTTGTTATTTAGTTTTTCAATACCGGAAATAAAGGCAGAAGTGTGGAGAGACAAGAACAGGGAAAATTAACGGTAGGAGGTAAATTAATTATAAGTGCCAGATAGTGTAAGCTAGATTGTGAGTTATAAAGATGGTAGGAGTTGGCAAAGGCTGGCTTGACCAGAAGGGGGAAGCTGGTATTACAGCATAAACTAAAGAGGCTTGCCAGTTAAGACAGGCGATGGAGGGGGTAGAAAAGCTCAGGGCAACTTAGTAGAAAGGAATAGAGCATTTTCCTTGGTCGTGCTCTGAGGCGATACCCAGGTGTTCTCCCATGGCTGATGGGAGTCAGAGTTTTTCCTTCCTGGTGGTTTGATGGCCCCACAAGCTCCAGTGAGAGGGGTTGACTTCCCATCTTTGAAGGTTTTTCTCCACCAGTGTTGAAAATGAGGTCCAGTGAGGGGTAAAACCAGCCGCGGAAAGAACTGGCTTGAGATGGGATTGGCTATGGTGGAAGGAAGGGTCAGCTGTTCGCCATGCACCTGTGTCCACACGTGTCCCCTTTACGAGGAGGGGGACCCTTGCGTGAGAGCACCTTGCTGCTCAGTTGGAGGGCTGGTCCATCACCCATGCTTTGATCTTTTTAATTAACTTTGGCTAATCCTTCCATGGCATTGACATTGACAGCTGATCATAAAACCGCACTTCTGCAGAATTCAAACCCTTAAACTCCCCTTACTTGGACCTCATAATATTCATTCTCTAGTCTCTCAGTTATGTAGCAAGTATTTCTGAAAGACAGTATTTCGCCAAGGGCAGAAGACATACTTTTTGCCCTCGTGAAGTCAAATATTGAGATACATACCCTGTGAAACAGTGAGAGAATTAGCAGGGGAGGTGATGTACTTTCTGTGTTCAACACCCATGTAGACACCCTGTTCCTGTCAGCCAGGGAGGCCATGTGGATAGACCATGTTGACTGGAGCTGGGCAGAGACAGCTCTTGAAGGGGAGCCAATGCCGGGGTCAGGATAGGCAGTTCAGAGCCAAGCGACTGAGTCAGACTGAGAACAGGGCTGCACAGACTGAGAACCCAGGAGGATGGCCTCTCTGAACAAGGGAATGGAGGCAGGTCATCAATATTCTTCTTTAAAATATAAGTGTTTAAATGATGATTAAATCTATATTTCCTTTGTGGCTTCTTCCATTGATTTTATAAGTTATTTCCCACACGTATTATATATTTAGAAAACAGATATTCACTTATGTTTCCTTCTAGTTAAAAAAACGTAAAGCCGCTATTTGACTATTCACGTGATGTCCGTCAAAAGACACGGGACAAGTCGGTGCTAGGTGAGAGGCGAGAACAGACTCGCAGGCGGGGGCCTCGTCAGCCAGTGTGGGAGCGAGAGAAGCAGGATCAAGGCCACATCTGGGAGAGGGAAGACGAAGATGACGCAGAGAAGGAGTGGAGACAGGTCAGGCAAGCAGAGCCAGGGAGGGAGCGTTGAGGGAACCAGGAGAGGGGACTTGTCGAGAGAGGGATAGGGACCCACACCAAGTCCAGCAGGGCGATCCACTTCGGATGAGACAGGAAGGGGACACGGAAGACCAGAGGGACTCTACGCGTCAGTTGCTCCGAGGGCCAGCAGCAGCTTGGGGCGAGCAGGCTCTCCGGGGCAGCTCGGACCGCGACATGCTTTCAGAGCTTCGTGGTCTGTCTCCCCTGGACCAGCTGAATAGAGAGAAACCCAGAGCTGCTCGGACTTTGTTGTTAACTCAGAAATAGACTCATAGAAGGAAGCAGGGCATGAGCAATGTAAAAACTAAAGGACAGGTTGAGACTGGGGTCAGGTGAACCTAGGTAGCATTTAAAGAGGCACTTGCCGGACCCTGAGGGTGAGCATCTCCATACTGCCTGCCCCGAATCAGTCCCCAAATGGACTGATACGTAATGCCTGTCGGCCCAGGTCTAAGAGGAAGTGAGGCTTTAAGAGGTCACCTTTCAATGTCAAGTTGTTAAAAAAGAAAATAGCACAAGCAATAGCTTGTCCTAAGATGCATGAAAAACAAACAACAACAAAAACCTTTTTAAGAAATATAGTCTTACCTGTGCCAGGAGAATATCTATAAGAGGAGGTATATTTTTATCCTTCAGAGCTGCAGATTTGTTACAACCCATCTTTTGTATCCTCTAGAAATGGTTGGGGAGTCACCAGCTAGTTTAAGTTAACAAGGAAAACCCTCTCTGGGCAAAGCCACTTGGCCCCACCCAAAATGGAACCAGCTTCTAACTCACCTAACTAGGCCACTGAGCCCCCTAGAGTTATATCTGAATTCTAATCCCAGCTCTGTTTCTGGCTGACCTCTGTGGCCTTGAGAAAGGCACTTCTCTTTTTGGGGCCTCAGTGTTCCTACCTTTAAAATGGGTAGGTTAGACTGCATAATTTCAATATCCTCATTCCACTTTAGCAATCGACGATTGGGGACATCAAAAGATGAAGAAAAATCAGAATACTCCTGGGAAAAACTGACTTTGGGAGTCTGTACTTCAGACCTTCAAAGCAGACTAAACGCATCTTGCATTTAGACTCTTGTGACATTTTTAGGTCCTCGTGAATCCCCAAATTTCATATGAACAAAATGCAGCCATGGTTTGCTCACCCTGCTGGATGTTTGGCAGTGGGTACGGAGCTGGGATATGAGAGGCGCATATAATTGTTTCCTGTATTTATGATCTCTGGTTGTATTTATTATAAACAACTCTGTTCTATTTAGGGAGCTGGTGATCAATAAGGCAGATAATATTTTCATCATATTCTAAAAGACTCATGTCAAGACAGCCTGTTGAGGGGGCCTCTGTTTTCTAAGCAGCTTCACAATTTCCTGCAGACGGTCTCCCATCCCGGCGTCTTCCTTTGAGTCTGTCCTCCGTCCAAGACCCAGCAGAGACATACCCAGTCATCTGTTAATGCTGGAGAGGGGGAAAAAAGTGTCACTTCTGGTAGAATGAGGGGTGGGGGGAGTGGAATCATGGCAAGATTTTCTTTTTCCATATTTTCAAACAGTGGGGGGAAAATAATGGAATGTTTGCCTTAAATTTTATGTTGCCTTGGCTGCAACGAAGAGAGAGTTTCTTGAAGGCAAAAATCTGTCTTTTGTCTTATTGTTGCCATCTTCAATCACAGGAAAATCTGCTCTAGCTGGCGGATTTGCGTTATTCCCTTTCCCCCTCGAATCTGTCGTTTGTACCAGTGGTGGAGCTTCTTGATTCAAATGTGGATTTGAAGGGCATGGTGAAGAAAGTGACCATGACCTACAAACAAATCGGAATTTTCTGTCTCTTCTCTCCCTGTTTCTAATAAGGTCTGTGGGGAGTCCTGAACTGGCACAGGGGCTCAGGGTGACACCGTGGAGGGGGGTGAGGAAGCTCAGGAAAGTTTCGTCTTCACCTTTGTCACCTTCCTGTTTTTAAATAAACATACAGGCATGGGATCATTTTGGTGATTCTCTGCTGGGAAAATAATTTGTTTTTCTCTTGAGGTCTATGGCAATGGGGGTAGCCAGAGACAGAGTAGACTTGCATTCCTCCTCCTAACCTACCTCCCTGCAGCCCTGGCGGCTCCTCTTTGCCTTTCCTTTCTCCCCAGCACAGCCCAAGTGATGAGAGAGGCATCTATGTGGGGAGGTGGTGAAGTAAGAGTGGTCTCTATCCACCTGCACCTTATGGGTACCACCCCCTGGTCCCCATCACCCCCAAATTTCACCATTAAAAAGACACCAGAATTTTGACTTGAATTTTTTTGTATTTTTCTAAGGTGATAAGCAAGGGAAAGACAGATAGATAGACTCCTGCATGCGCCCAACCAGGATCCACCCAGCATGCCCACTAGGGGGCGATGCTCAGCCCATCTGGGGCGTTGCTCAGTTACAACTGGAGCCATTCTAGCACCTGAGGCAGAGGCCATGGAACCATCCTCAGCGCCCAGGTCAACTTTGCTCTAATGGAGCTTTGGCTGTGGGAGGGGAAGAGAGAGAGAAGAAGGAGAGGGGGAAGGGTGGAGAAGCAGATGGGTGCTTCTCCTGTGTGCCCTGGCTGGGAATTGAATCTGGGACTTCCACATGCCAGGCCAACGCTGTACCACTAAGCTAATCGGCCAGGGCCTTGACTTGAATTTTTTATACTTTCAAAATAAACAATTATTGTGTGCTCTTTTTTGATGAGAGGGCTTGATGGGATAATTTCAAATATAATGGCTGGTACATGGTAGTTCTTCAGACATATTTGTTAAGTGAATGAATGACTGAATGAATAGGATGGTATTATATGGTCCCAAATATTGGTGGGTTTTGTGAGGAGCTTGGAAAAGCTGAGTGCTGCCCAGGCTGGGAGGGAGCCCGCAGCAGCAGGTCTTGCCCGGGAAACACTCTGGGTGAAGGCGGCACTTTACGAGACAGAAGGAAATTACAAGGTGAGAAAAAGATGCAGAGAGAAAGGGCGGCTCCATCCTGATCCCTCAGGCCCTGGCATGTGGCCGGACTCAAGGTTTTTAGAAACAGGTGAAGAATCCCACAAAATGAGTTGATTTTCTTTTTCTGAAACAAAAATCTGATTAGTCCAAATGAATTAAATTTGAGGCAGTGGTTCAGATTTCTCTTTATTTGGCTGGCAAATGTTAATAGAAATAAAGATTTTTAAGGCACATGACAAGGTCTCAGATAGTCAAGGGCTAAGAAGATAGTGACAAGTCACAGGGCCTTGATGCCTCAGAACACAGGAGTCAGGAGGGAGAAGGAGGACCCTCCGTCCGGGTGCAGGAGCTTCTGAGGGTATGCTGTTTCCGCAGGCTGGAGAGAGCCTGGGGTTGGGGCCATCAGGACTGGGCCCTGGCCTGGCTGCGTGTGGTGCCCTGGGTTAGGCAGTGACTTTGTATCCAGTCAAAGTGGGCGCAGAAAGAGGTAAGGGGCGGGGGCTGGCTTGGAGATCACCAGAACCCACTCTGGTGCCTGTTCTTGTAACTGGGCTCCTACTTTGTCCTTTGTCATTGAACTTCAGCCCTGGGCCCCATTTCTGGGAACTGTGTCCCTGCTTTGTTTCCTGCTCAGGGACTCAGTCCCTTCCAGGGACCGGAGCACTGTCTCTGCCATCCCATATCTCCCTGGCTGGCTCTCTGTCACCGGCTGCCAGGCCTGCCATGTGGACTGCGAGCCCCCCTTCCCCGCCCGCCTGCTACCCGACACTCCTGGGGCAACCATCTGCCTGGCTCCGCTCCAGCAGGCTTGTCACGTCTTTAGGTCTTGATTTTCCCTGCTCAGGTGTGATCCCCGGCCTTGGAGCCCTGACAATAAAGAGGGGAGATGGTGGGTCAGAAACTGGGGGAAGCGGAGGGGTGTGCCAGAGTGCAGATGGGCAGGTGGGTGCGGCCCAGGCTGTGTGGGAGAGGTGGCTTCTTGTGCGGGGGGGGGGAGGAAGACAGCACACACTAGACAGTGTGCAGTTCCCCAGCGCGCCCTGTTCTATCTCCTAGCCGGGCCTTGGGGATCATGTTACTTGGCCTGGAAGGTTCTTCCCCTTTCCCTCAGCCCAGCTAACAAACCCCCACCCTTCAAATCTTAGCTGAGATCAGAGAGTCCCCAACTTTCTCTGTCACAGTGCCCTTAGTATCTCGGTGTTTTATATTATTTAAAAAAAAAAAAAAAAAAAAAATATATATATATATATATATATATATTTTTTTTTTTGCATTTTTCTGAAGCTGGAAACAGGGAGAGACAGTCAGACAGACTCCCGCATGCGCCCGACCGGGATCCACTCAGCACGCCCACCATGGGGCGACACTCTGCCCACCAGGGGGCGATGCTCTGCCCATCCTGGGCGTCGCCATGTTGCGACCAGAGCCACTCTAGCGCCTGAGGCAGAGGCCACAGAGCCATCCCCAGCGCCCGGGCCATCTTTGCTCCAATGGAGCCTTGGCTGCGGGAGGGGAAGAGAGAGACAGAGAGGAAGGTGCAGCGGAGGGGTGGAGAAGCAAATGGGCACTTCTCCTGTGTGCCCTGGCCGGGAATCGAACCCGGGTCCTCCGCACGCTAGGCCGACGCTCTACCACTGAGCCAACCGGCCAGGGCCTATTTTAAAATATATTTTAATTTCTCAATTACAATTGACATACAATATTATATTATTTTCATATGTGCAATGTAATGATTAGATATTTATAAAACTTACGAAGTGATCCCCCTGATAAATCCAGCACCCATATGATACCCATACATAGTTATTACAGTATTATTGACTATATTCCTGATGCTGTACTTTATGCCTCTGTGTTCTATTTTTATATCTGGCAATTTCTACATCTTAATCTCTTCCCTTTTTTTAAAAAAAATTTATTCATTTTAGAGAGGAGAGAGAGAGAGAGAGACAGAGAGAGAGACAGAGAGAGAGAGAGAGAGAGAGAGAGAGGAGAGACAGGGGGGAGGAGTTGGAAGCATCAACTCCCATATGTGCCTTGACCAGGCAAGCCCAGGGTTTCGAACCGGCGACCTCAGCATACCAGGTCAATGCTTTATCCACTGTGCCACCACGGGTCAGGCCTCTTCCCTTTTTCTTTTACCCAAACTCCCCCAAACCCCCTGTAGCAATTGTTTTATGGAGTTCCAAGGCCAAAAAATCCCTAACAGTTCCTCTGATGAGGCATTTAGGTCTGGACAATGTAGTATTTTTTTTTTTTTTTTTTTTTTGTATTTTTCTGAAGCTGGAAACGGGGAGAGACAGTCAGACAGACTCCCGCATGCGCCCGACCGGGATCCACCCGGCACGCCCACCAGGGGCGATGCTCTGCCTACCAGGGGGCGATGCTCTGCCGCGACCAGAGCCACTCTAGCGCCTGGGGCAGAGGCCAAGGAGCCATCCCCAGCGCCCGGGCCATCTTTGCTCCAATGGAGCCTTGGCTGCGGGAGGGGAAGAGAGAGACAGAAAGGAAGGAGGGGGTGGGGGTGGAGAAGCAAATGGGCGCTTCTCCTTATGTGCCCTGGCCGGGAATCGAACCCGGGTCCCCCGCACGCCAGGCCGCCGCTCTACCGCTGAGCCAACAGGGCCTAGACAATGTAGTATTTATGTCCTGATAACTTAGTAACCATTTGAAAAAAATAACTCACAAATTGAAGGAAATGTAGCATTTAAAATTCATTCTCAAATAACCGCAATCACCTATCCATGGGATGTACAGGGCTGCTGGACACGGTCCACCTGCTTAAACTTCAGAGTCAGACTAGACATGACACCAGTTTTTATGCAGTGATTTATCACGGCAACGGCTGAACATCCAGGTCTGTGGCTACATCGCCGAGAGGAGGGCACGGAGACTGAGTGTGGGCACAGACACCACCTGCAGCCAGCAGTTCATGTGGGAGCTCACGGATGTGGAGCGGGACCCTCAGAGACCTTCAATACACCCCCAGAGCTCCCGTGTCCTTGTTGTGGTGGTCTGGGCTCCCACCCCGCCATTGTCTGTTTACTTGTCTCTTTCCTGTTCACTTCATGTAAACCCCATGAGGACAGGGGCACCTGGGTCCTGTTCACCTGGAGCACAGCTTCACACAGGAGAGCTGCCCTAGGAATAAGTGCCCGCCGAGGGGAGGACCGGAGCCCATCAGTTTCTCGTGCCCGGTTTCCTTTCTAAAGCAAGGTTGGAAGCAAACTAGCTGACGTGCAGGGTTTGGAGAGAGCAAAGACGACCCTCCCCATGTAAGAGGCTCTGGTAGAAGCTGAGGGGAAATAATTAAGGTTATAACAGAGAATGTACACAAGGGATACAGCGCCAGGTGCTAAGAAGGTTGCCGATTACAGAATGAGGCTGAGGAAGTGCAGCCCATGATAAGAAAAGCTCAAGACGAGGATGAAAAGAAGATTGCGCCAGAGGTCAAGTCGGATAATGAGACATGCTTCCCGTGCATAAGGAATGTCCGCTCCGGGAGGGCGGTGGCAGCGCCCCCTCCAAGACAGAGCAAAAGCAATTTATTGACAGACACAGTTTCTGAAAATTTAATGGATCTTTGCCTTGATGTGCTCACAAAAGAAGGGCAGAGGACAGACCCCGCAGAGACACAGATTTCCCAAGGGGTGGAGAAGAACTGTTCTGAAGGCCTGCAGGGTGAGTGGAAAAGAGAACAAAAAAAAAAAGCCCTATTTTCATAGTGTGTCTATGACCTTCTGGGGCTGGCAAAAGGTCCAAACGGGACATCAATCGAGGAAACCAATCTCTTATCGCTGGCCCTGCTGGCCCCAACGCTGCCATGAGGTTGGTGCCCACATCAGTCCACAGGGACTCATTTTGTCACATTCTGTTCCTGGGTCTGGGGTGAACAGCTCCAAACAGGCTTCCTTGCCAAGTGGGGCAGTAAGAAAGCTGGACTTTTGAAGTGGCTATTAGTGTCTTCCTCAGCGGATTTCTATAAGGTATTGTTTTCCGGTAAAGGAGGAACAAGGGAAATACTTCAACAATAACTGCCCCGAGAGAGTGTGCACAGGGAAAGCATTGCCTTAGTGTGCCAGGCGGTTTCAAGGCAACAAGCCAAGCTGTTCTTATGCCGATGCAGCCCAGGCTGCCGCTCCGAGTTCAGAACCGGTACCGAGCAGAGAGCATGTGCAAAGCTGCCCCCCGGAGACGCCGGGCTGTTAGAGGTGTGTTTGATACGTGCTGCTCCTGTCGTCATGGAAATTGGGGTTTTAAACCCTGAACTTTAAGGAGAGAAAAATATATTCTCATAATGATGATAAAATCTAAGAGTTTGATGTTACTGAGCCTTTCTTCTGTGCCAGGTACGCAATCAACACTTTGTGTATAATCTCATTTAAAACTCATAAAATGATTATCTCCATTTATTGATCAGGAAACTGAGAGCAAGTTTTATCCCAGCCAGCTGGTTTGCAAAGCTTGTTTTTGGTTTTCTTGTTTTTTTTTTCTGAGGGGATGCTTGGACCATCCAGTCAGCCCAGTTAGTCTTCCTGTTTCCTGAGCTCGTGTTATGTGCTAAGAAAGAAGGATGGCGTGGTCTCTCCTCTGTGCCCCGCCCCCAGGGACCTAATTGGTAAGACACAAGTATCTCAGAACAAACAAGTATCAGATGAGGGGTTACACTGGCCAAGCTGGAAATAAGTACCATTTCAGTAAACAGTTTTAGGGTGTGACAATATTATTAGAACTTCGAAAAATCAATCTCAGATTTTAGAAGGAAGAAAAGAAAATGGGAGATAAGCCATTAGAACTTGATAGTCTTAGAGGAGTAAAGGATTTGGAAATTTAAGATAATCGTTTTTCTTTTCCTTTTTATAAAAGAAGAAGAAATGAAGGACCAGAATGGTTGCCACTCAGTTTTACAGGTAGAGACCTGTATCTAGTGGTCTCTAGTCCAGCATTTACAGCTAACTTGCAGACTGACTTGTGCCTCCTGCCCGCCTTCCCAATGCTGGAAAATGCCTTCCCCTGCGCCACGCTCTGAGTGTGTATGGGGAAACACAGGAGGGAGGCCATACCGGGAAAATGCTTAGACGGTAGTCTGTTATTTGGAGGAGTTTCTAGAACAATGACAACAGCAACAGCAACAATGACAATACAGGTAGCTTTCTTCTCTCAACTCTTAGAAATGTTGCATGCACGTTGAGGACTGGGAGCTCACAGCAGTGCTTGTCTGAAACTGTGTGCTTTATTTCCGGTTAGAGTAAGCAGTGTCTGGCGTTCCGTCTGGTTTTAGTTTTCTGGCTTAGGGGAGGTCTTTTCAATCCTGACATCCTTCCAGTCTTAGTGGCCCTTGTTGGAAGGAGGTAGTTGACTTGGTTTGATTCCCAAGGCACCAGAAAGCTTGTTTCCTGCTGCTGTCCCCAGAAGTCTTCTACATTCAGAAGTCAAGAGCCGACATGTTGCCTTTGGACAGTCCTTCCCTGGGCTAAGTTTGCCATATCTCTGTTAAAAATGAAGACCTAGCCCTGGCCAATGGCTCAGTGGTAGAGCGTTGGCCTGGCGTGCAGGAATCCTGGGTTCGATTTCAGGCCAGGGCACACAGGAGAAGCACCCATCTGCTTCTCCACCCCTCCCCCTCTCCTTCCTCTCTGTCTCTCTCTTCCCGTCCCGCAGCCAAGGCTCCATTGGAGCAAAGTTGGCCCAGGCGCTGAGGATGGCTCTGTGGCCTCTGCCTCAGCTGCTAGAATGGCTCTGGTTGCAACAGAGCGACACCCCAGATGGGCAGAGCATCGCCCCTTGGTGGGCATGCCGGGTGGATCCCAGTCGGGTGCATGTGGGAGTCTGTCTGACTGCCTCCCCATTTCCAACTTCAGAAAAATACAAAAAAAAAAAAAAAATGAAGACCTATAGCAGGGTAAACATTTGTGTGACCTAATCGTTCAGAGGTTTTCCCAGGAAGCCACAGATAACGAAAGTGCTGCAGGGGGGAGGATGGGCAGGGAGTGAGGTTGGGGAGCGAGGCTGGAGGAAGCAGGGTCGTCACGGCTCACGAGGCCAGCCCTGCAGGGAAAAGGCAGATGGGTCTGCTCAGCTTTTCCAGAACCTCTGTGTTGTCCCCCTCTGGAAGCCACCTCCAGCAGCCTGGTAAAGAGTCAGCTTCGAGGTTAACATCAGGCCTCGGGGCTGCTCTAGAAATGCAAACATCAGAAGGCACCGAAGGGAAATAGCACTTGGAAAGCAGGATTCCACAGCGGCGACAGGACGGAGGGTCCATTTGTGGATGACGTCAAAGGCCACCAGGGTATGGTTTCCTCATGGAAACACAAACCTGGATGAAAGGACAGACATGTTTGGGTTTTTCAACAAGTTATTTTTCTGATTATAAAAGTAATCCCTGATCACTGTAGAAAAATAACCCCCCAAAAAAATATAAAGAAAAAATTCCTAATTCAGACCTTCAAACATAAACATAATTAATATCTTATTGGTTTTCTATCTTTTACATATGTCATATATTTAAATTTATACTACCTTAAATGATTTTGTACTTTGATTTTTCAACTAATAATATATTGAGCATTTTTCAATATAATTCTTAAGTAATGTAAAATGATTTCACTAACATAATTTTAAAATATGTATCCATATGGTATGAATATCCCATAATTCATCTGACTGTTTCCTCATCACATGGTGTTTAGATTATTTTTCCTTCTAGGTTCACAAGTATTTGTCAACATTTATGATACACATATATTTTAAGATTAGAATCCTAGATGTGGAATTACTAAAACAAAGAATGTCAATTTGTTAGTGGATGGTAAAAAAATAGTAACAAAGGAAGAGATGAAAAGTGATAGAGCGATAAGGAGACCGGGAAGAAGAGGGAGAGAAAGGGAGGCCAAGGGGAAGGGAAAGAGAAAGAGAGTTAAAGTTATCCTTAATTCCAATATCCCTAACACAGTTGTGATCTGAGGCAAGTGCAGGTGACGGCCCATGTATCATATGCCTAGATATTCAGAAGTTATATTCCTTGGCTTGGGCTGGTTGACCCAGCGGATAGAGCATCAGCCCGGTGTACGAACACCCTGGGTTTGCTCTCTGGTCAGGGGACACATGAAAAACAACCATTTGCTTCTCTCCCCCTCTCTCTCCCCTTCTCTCTCTCTCCCCTTCTTGTAGCCAGTGGCTTGGTTGGTGCGAGTGTTGTCCCCAGGTGCTGAGGATAGCTTGGTTGATTCGAGCATTGGTCTCAGACAGGGCTTGCTGGGTGGATCCCGGTCGGGGCGTATGTGGGAGTCTGTCTCTTTGTCCCCTTTTTCTCACTTAAAAAAAAAGAGTTATAATCCCACTGACTATTAAACAAAATATGTTCTGTCCTTTCCTTTGTGACAATTCTGCAGTCTAAATTTCAAATTTAGGATCCTGGGACTCCTTGAAGTGTCAAGCCAGAATGCAGGTGCATGGGGAGAACTGACTCCAGCCTTGCAGCCACCTCCTTTCCCATCCCGGCCATGACTCAAGCCTTCCCCAGGAAGGCCCTTGTGTGCATGTGTGGACACTCCAGCCTCATGTGCAAGTACCATCCACACCTGTGGAGACAGCTTCATTCTGGGAACACCTTGAGTCTGTGGCATGCATGCCAGCCATAAAGTAGACCCTCAGAGAAAGGGATCAGGCCCTGGAGGTGGGACCCAAGGCTCTGGGTCCTCGAGGGCATACTAGAAAGAGGTGGGCTAGGGCTGTGGGCAGATTCATCCCCTTGACTTTGCAGAGCCCTTGCCACTTGAAGACGGTCAGGTTGGAGGAGAGCCAGAGTGAGGCACTCTAAATTATGGGGCCCTGGGGGAGGACCCAGGCCTAAGGGTGCTATAGATCTAAAGAAACTCAGAAGTAAAAATTGGAATTCTATTCTTTAATAAACAGAGATGCCGCGAAGACATTTGCTGGCTAATAAATGTATATGCACAAACCCTTCTGTTAAGATTTTGTAAGGCATTTTCCTGTAAGGTTTTCTACACTCTTCAGCAGCACCTTGTTTTAACACCCTTGCTCATGTTGGATGCAAGGCTGAGGGTGCTCCATCTCACCCACTGCTGGTCAAGAATTGCTACTTTGCTAGACGGCACTGAGACATCGAGCTATCTCCCCAGAGGGACAGCAGAGGAACTAGTGTCTATGTGTAGGAGCGAGGAGACTACGGAGTGGAAGTGCCTGCTCTTGGGGACCCAGGACCTGCCTTCACACAGGAAACACAGTCAGTTTGGTTCCTGACCCCTGGCCATTTTAGGGCTTCCTATATAATCACACAGCCCTTCTCCCTTAGGAAAATAGAATTTGTGGCTTGTGGCCTTGAAGTTTATTGGGACTGTAGAAGGTGATTATGGTCTGGAGCACACTCCCCAGAGCAGGAATTGTTTAAGTGCTTCCCCCATTCTGGATTGCAAGAAAACAATACACCGGACATGTGTCAGCCGACTAACACATGCAAGCCAGTCAGGTGGGCAACGCCATTCTCCAAGGGTCCATTTGCCCAGGCGGGACACCGCTGTTTGTGCAAGGGCTCTGCAGATCAAGTCTGGAGTCACCTGCATTTGTCAGCAGAACCAGCGTAGATCCTTCCTGGTCTGGAGCCCATCTGATCTGCCGGGGGACGTGCATTGACACAAGTGACATTCAAACGTGGGAAGCATTTCCGATGCACGACGACTCTTTCCTTGGGTTAACTCTAGTGGTTGACACCATAAAAGCTAGAATGTCTTATGTCGCTTCACGCATGAATCTTCTCTGACAGCAGTTAAGGCTTGAGGGTGTGGGCCTCTGTCTCTGGCTCTCGCTCAGCCCTGCAGGTGGGCGTCCAGCAGGGGTGCTTTTTCCTGCCTTGTTTTCTTCATGCCAAGGACACTCCATTCAGGTAGAGTCTGGGTCCCTCCGCTGCCTCCTCACTCTTCTCCAGGGGAGGAGGCATGACCCATCCGCTTGGGAACTTGAGAGGGAAACTCTTCCTCCTTCTTGGATTCTGGCTGCCCACATGAAGCTCATGGTCTGCTCTCTGCCCTTCCGTACTGGGAGTTTTCCAGGACAGGCCCCCTGCGGTTGAGGAGTAAACTTGACACCGAGGAATCACCCATCCAACTCCATGGGATGCTACTGGCCCATCCTCACCTGGTGAACCCATGACCCAGGGATTCATGTCTAAACGAAGTCTTTCCTCATGGGTGTTTATTGCCATGCTTAGCCTTCCTGGAATGGTAGGAAGTGTTACCTAGGAAAGAGAAGGAGGCTGTCGTCATGCAAAATTGGGAAGAGCTATGTTAAAGTTAAACTGATTTATATCCTGCAGGACTTCTCAGAGCCTTGAATGTACTAATGTGTGTTTTAAATCCCATGTAGGGGGGCGGGGGACTGTGGGATGGGATGGTCCTGAGCCCCTGGAGCTGCTGAGCAAAGCGGCTCCCATGCCAAAAGCTGATGTTCCTCATTTCTGTCTTAAAGCCTTTGATGTTTCCCAGAACCCATGGCGAAAGGCAAGGATTTATCATCATAGCCATCAAGTGGGAATCTCAGCCCCGTGGGGAAATGTCATCACGTAGTATAGATAGGAAGTATGGGGCAGGGAAGGAGGCCATGGTGTCCCCAGCACAGGCTCCTTCCCAGGAAACCTCAGCAGTAGAGGGGCTGGGAGACTGGGAGGAGGAGGAGGAACTTGCCTCTGTCTCATTTCAGCTGAGCGAGAAAATCCCTGGGTCATGGGTTCACCAGGTGAGGGTGGGCCAGTAGCATCAGCGTCACCTGGGAGCTTGTGGGAAGGGCACCAGTCTTTATCCCAGACCCCCGACATCAGACACCCTGGGGCGGAGCCGCAGTGTGGTTTAACAGCCTGCAGGGGTTCTGACACATGCTCTCGTCTGAGAGCCACACGACCTGTGTGATATCCAAATCTACATCCTGGTTCAATAGGAACCTCTGCGCAAACATGTCTATAATCAATAACTCTGGCCACTACCAGTTTCAAGGTGAATTATGGGGATGAACTTGGAGCAATCACATGGCATTAAGGGACATGTGGAGGGCCTGAGAGAGGAGGCCCGAGTTAAAGCCTCCATGGCTGAAGGTCCTTCAGCGATTCATTTTGTTTGCCTCGTCAATAATGTGGAGGGATTGGGAGCTGCCCTGCAAGGCTCCTGAGATTGTATGAAAAGTAGTTGAAAAATGTAAGTAAAATTTCTGGACAAACTTTCAAGTGCTTACATGTATTGAGGTTGATATTGGGTCAATACTTTTTGAATCTGACTTTGGTGAAATACAGTCTCTTTTTTTCCAATGTATAATGAGAGACTCATGCTTTTATGGAGTCTCTCATTATTCATTGGAAAAGAGAGACTCATGATGGTTCTTTCGGATTCAGGCGTTACTACTACAGAGACTTCACCTTAAAATAACCACTTGGAGTTCAATGAGGATATTGGGAGATCTTTTCCTCCAACATACATCATGAAGTATATTTGCTTTGGCAAGGGAAGGTGGAAAATATCTTTATCAAACTTTTCTCATTGTAACCTTTTGCTTCTCCTTTGGAGAATAAAAAGAAAATATGGTTTCTTCCTTTTAATGCCATTTTCCAAACTGAACCATCTGTGATGGGAATTGAGGAGGGGAACACACCTTCCCCCCGGGGATGGTGAAGCCCCATCTCTTGTCTGTGTCCTGCCGCTGTACTGACTGCTCATGTCATCAGCAATTCTAACTGACTCTCTCCCAGCCTGCTCTCCCCAGCCACCCAAGAGCCCATTTGTTGGGCAGATTTCATTAAGATGTCAGCACATTACCACTCAGCCAGTTGTTATTATGAATGGCGGAAAAAAGCCAAGTTGCTTTGTAGGTAAGGGGTATCGGAGGCCCCTGGGTGAATGAATTTTGCGATAGTTCTCTCTGTCCCAAAGTGCACTACCCAGCCTCACTGTGCTGGCCTCTCCACAGAGCACTGCTGTTAGGTTCATTTTTGTCACTCTTACTGTCCACTATAGTAGCACAGTCACTACCCATCGTCTCAAGGCAGTTAGAGCCAGCTTGGAGTGGAAGGAAGGGTCAGAGGAAGGGTCCTGGAGCAGGTTGCAGGGTCTAGGGAAGATGGATTAGGACAAAACTTGGGGGGCGGGGCAGGTCCAAAAAGGGAAAACAATGAGTTTGAGACACTAACCTTCTGTCAACTTCATGGAAGACTATTTCTGGCTCTAGAACCAAAATAATAATTGACAGTACCCAGGACTGCAGCAAAACTGCATCAATTGGCCACCCCTTGCTTAATATAGAGATTCCCTAACGGTGATCTTAAAGGCAGGGGACCTTTCCCTGCAAATAAGGGCCGTCAAAGTCACTGTAAACTTGTCACGTGTGAAGCCACAGCATCTCTGGGTTGGAATCCCATTTCTGCAAAGGGTGAGCAGGCCCAGGGCCAGGACAAGAGCTGCCCACCCCGTTTTGCCCAGGTGGAATTGCCTCCTACCCCCCCCCCCCCCAATGCCATCCCTAAGGCCAGGGTGGATGCTTCTCTTGGGAACGCTGGTTCATCTTCAAAACAGCTGTGCTCCATAATCCTTTGTGTTTCACCAGATGACAGGCATTTTTCACAGCTGCTGAAAAGAAATATCCAAGACAGCAGGGAATTGGCTCTCACTGTGCCTGGGTGGCAGAATGATCTGTCCATCTTATAGGAAAGACCAGTGGGGGTCTTCCCAGTGCTCATTCTTTCTGGACATGCGTGTGGACAAGTTCACCACGTCAGTGAGACTGGGGATGGCCACTTTTGTCCACACTCTCATAGTTGAAGATCTGCTTCCCAGAGAGGTGGCAGGGCTAACCCAAAGTCACAGAGCAAGCATGCCAGCCCCGGGGGTAAGTCCAGTCTCCTGATCCCATTCTAGTTTTCCTAGGAATGACATAGAGTGTGGACACCTAGAGCAGGAAAGACGGCCTCGGGCCAAAAGGGGCATCTTTTAGAGCCCTGCTTTTACAGAGGGTGGGCCACGGAGGGCTAATAACCCAGCCTCAGGGAATTCAGACATTTTAGAAGCAAGTTAACAGCACATCTCTGAGAACCACACTTTAGGCAGCAATGCCCTTCTGTCGTAAAGCTTCCCTCCTCACTACATTTGGTCAAATCGAAACTCTGAGGGTCTCTTCAGTAGTGGGAATTAACATCTCCCTCCCCCACGTTATGAGATGGCTTTGTCTCCACATTATTCCCAGTTCATACTCTGGAGGGGCAGGAATCACTCCTTGGTCATTTCTCCATCTCCTGCATCCTGGCTCCATGTTTTGTTGTTAGCAGGTATCTCCTTTGGAACGGTGGTAAGGGGAGAGGGCTGGTCAGCTTTGAAGAAGTGTCCCACACTACCCCAGAAGGTCACCATGCCAGAACCTGGGTCGAGGGCAAGACTTGGCTCATTCAGCCTACGAAATAAGGGCTTACAAAGCTTTTGGGGTTGTAAGCCACAGGAGGGTGTTTTATATCGTGTGTGTGTGTGTGTGTGTGTGTCTGTGTGTGTGTCTGTGTGTGTGTGTGTAACCAAAATATTTCTATGTGTCATTCACTTCTTTGTTCCAACCCATCCCATTTCATTGAAACAATTTCTAGTTGTGACCTGGTAAGTTGATTTTATGTTCCACCAATGGGTCATAATACCACAATTTGAGACCCACCGCCACAGAGAACATACCTTTGGGCCCCTCTGAAACAGCATGGGCGAGTGGGAGTCTGGGGGTGGGGGAGCTGGAGCTTTGGGTGCTCAGGCGGCTGCTTCAGGGGCTCTGGAGCCAGGAGCACATGGAAGGAACAGCACAGGGGCTTGTGCATCAGCCAGAGTCCTCACACTGTGGATAAACAGAAGACACCAGCCTTCAGTGCCTGCAATCTGCTACCTTTCAAGGGCTTTCCAACTCAGCCCGAGAGAGGAAGGAAGGAAGGCTGATTAGAAGGAAGAAAGCAACCTCTTCTGCCCAAAACGCCTCCAGCACTCACAGGCTGGATGTGGCCAAGGCTTGCTTGCACCATCCAGATGCCTGTTAAGAGCAAGACGTCTTGCAGAAGGGCCAGGACAGAGGGACACATGACTTGGTGGTACTCAGCCCCCTCCCTAGCTGGTGCCTCCCTCCATCACCGCATGTTCCACAGAACGTGCCATCTGGGGTCCTCGATGCTGGAGGTGCCTGGGACTTTGGGAGCCGGCTGAGCTGCTACGAAGACAGAATGTGTCCCTGTGAGAATGTTCATCAAGTCCAGGGCGAGGCACCCAGCCTGCCTCCCGTGACTCCGCTGGTCTCCATGGGGACTTGGGAGAGAGAAGCAAAGTACTTCTCTGCAAGGGGTGACTATTGGAGCTGGGAGTGGACTGCCACCTGGGTGACTGTAGGGGGAGGTCTGATGATGAAGAAAGCTTGGCTGGTTAGTTGACCACCTCTAATTCATACCCAAGGTGAGCCAAGTGCCTCCTGGCTCAGGTGCCTAAAGGAATCCTTTGATATGATGTATCCCCTCCACGCTTCCAGCACATAGGCTGGAGTTTGGTGAGGACAGGATTGGAAAAGCATATAAACCAAGTGCAAGGCATGGACCCAGCTTCTAAGGAGCTTACAGTCCAATCAGATAGAGGATATTAAAAACAGAAAGCTGTTAATGCACCGGACATGAGAGAATGCAAGCGGATGCTAAGTGGTGAGTGTCAATGCTGCAGGAGGTCAGGAGGGGGGGGGGCCCTGCGGGGCTGGGGGCTGAGCTGGCCAGAGGAGAAGTGAGAAGACCAGGTGCCGAGCACAGCAGATGGATGGGAGGGAGGAAAGAGAGGTCGAGTTGGAGGATGAAGCAGTCTTTGGAGACCCTTGGTGTCTGGCTGAGAAATGTCCTGGGGGAATTTAAAATTGAGAGCCTTAATTTTTCGGTGATACATATAGCACATGCCGCAGATACGCACACCATGAGGTGGGCACCCAGGGCAGGAAGTGGGTAGCTGTTGCAGGGCAGCCACTGTAAGATTACTGATGGACCTGGCCTAAACACCCAGAGCTTGAGGCCATTCGAGGGTTCCTCACCCCAGGAGGACAGAGCTGGGAATGGAGGCAGGGGACAATGAGCCAGCGTAGTTCTGGAAGCAGACAAGCCTACGTTCAAACTCTGGTTCTACCACCTTTGAACCATGAGATGCTAGGAACCTCTGTGGGCCTCAGCATCCTCGTTGGTAAGAGGAAGGCAGCACAATGGTCCATGTAGGTCACTCGTCAAATGTCAATGTGCTGGGTCTGGCACAGTCTTAAGTCCTTGCTGTGGTCTGAATGTTTGCAAGCCCCCAAATTCATATGTTGAAATCCTAATGGGATGGTTAGGAGTTGGGGGCTTTGGGAGGTGATTAGGTCATGAGGGTGGAGCCTTTGTGAAGGAGATTAGTGCCCTTATAGAGACCCTGCAGAGCTCCCTTACTCCTTACATTTTGTGAGGACACAATGGTAAGTCAGGCTGTCTGTGATCTGGAGTGGGCACTCCCCAGAACCTGAGTGGTGCTGGCCAACCTGGTCTTGAACTTTCAGCCTCCAGAATTGTGAGAAATAAATTTCTGTTGTTTATAAGCCACTGTCTGTGGTATTTTGTGTTAGCAGCCCAGTGGACTAAGCCCTCAGCTATTACGATTATTATTATTGCCTTTTTGTTTCTCTAGACTGGCCCCTACCTCCTAATGCAAAATGACAGGCTGCTGCAAAGTTCACTCTATGTCTGGGGGGTCACCAAGGGGTGTGTCACATGAGATCAATGCCTGGTGGCTGCCTGGTACCATTTCTCTTCGGTGGCAGAGGGGGGGACCACATCTGATGGGAATATTCTGCTGGTTTCCACTGCTGGGCACCATCCCTGGGCCTCACTAAAGTAAACCGAGTCTGTGTCAATCAGATGTATGCAAGCGACACCAGAGGAGAGGAGTGGGCAGGGCAGGGATTGACCCGACTATGGCAAGAGCGGGAAAATCATCCACCGTCCACCTGGCCTCATTCTGTTTAGAATTTTGCTACCACTATTTGCTGTTGTATTTGGGACATAACCGTTCAGCACTCAATCAAGTAGTTAAATATTAGAAGCTTATTATAAGAGTTAAGGGAACATAAATATTATGTTTTAGATAACTCACGAGAGGAGGAATTTGATTATAAAGAGGAGCCTTGAGTGGGAAAACTCACATGCTCTTGGGGGAGATGAAAGCATGTCCCTCCCCACTCCCTCACCTGCAGGCATTGGGCAATACCTGCTCTGTCTTCACTTCCAAGGGGCCGTTTGAGTGGCCGGTGATGAGTGCTGACCACTTGGTTCACGGGAACAAAGACATTCCACGGCCCTCCAGCCAGGGATGGGAGCAAAGATATGCTCCAGAGAATGAGACCGCTCTCACTGCCCTGGCTTCGTGTCTCCTTCAAAGAGGCTTTGACAGAGGGGTCTTCTCAGAATGACAGATGCGAGAGGGGATGGAAATTAGGGAATTGCTATGTGTGGCCCTGTTTCTCTGGGGAATTGCTTCTTCCTCCTGATTTACTTTTCCACTTTGAAATATTTCATTCATTCATTCATTCCACAATTCATTCATGACATTTCATCAACATGCCACTATGAAAAACTGAGCCAACTTTTTTTTTTTTCTTTTAGCACTTTAAAGTGTTGCCCAATTCGGTCACATTAGGTTATTTTCCTTTCTCACAAGTAGTTCCTTATTTGAAATGGATTTTTAAAATAATAAACTGGAAGGTGGGGGTTGGGGGAGGAGCTCTATAATGATCCCAGTGTAACTTGTATTTAGCTAGCAGCATGAATACAGTGGTGGGCAAAAGTAGGTTTACAGCTGTGAGTACACGAAACATGGTTTATTCTTGCATTGTTATAATCATAACCGTCCTGTCTTTTTCCATACAAACACCTGTAATCCTCATGTTGTCCACTCCTGTTAAATCAGAGCAATGTGGCTGTTCATACCCTCAAATCCTTGGAGAACAGAATGAGATCACGTGTATAAAAACACCTGGAAAAATATGCGGTGCTCAGAAAGGGGTGTTTTGGGGAGCAAAATGGGAGGAGTCGAAGCTTCAGGGTCAGACACCTGAGTTTAATCTGGACTTCACTATTTACTGGCCCTGTAACCTTTAGGCAGTTATTTATCCCTGTTTGTTAGGAGTTATGCATATAGAGGGGTGTTTGGGATATATGGTGGACTCAGCTAATAGTAACCATTATTCTGCAAAGGCAAAGCATTATTCTCATCATTATAATAATGATTTTTTATTATTTTCAGTCTTAGAATGAGTCATGTGGCCTTTCTGCAGCCTTCTTGATGATATTTCATTCAGGTTAATATCAAAATGAGATTGTGTTCCGGGACCGCTGACGGGGGTGAGAGGTGAGGCCGAGGAGGGCAGAGCGTCAGCAGGGAATACAAAGAAAAACTTCCAGGTTATCTGACCCAAGGGGGCATATGTGTAATCACAGAATAATGTGGAGAGCGCAGTGCTAGAGAGATCCATGTGGCTTATGGGCAGAAGAGAGCTGGCGCATGTGAATCCACAATAAGATGCTCTTGGCTACTCATAAAAGAAAGCTTGGCTTAAAGTGGCTTAAACAGCAAAGAGATGCATTGTCTTCAATAAGAAGGAGTACTCACGTAAGAAAGTCCAGAGTTGGTTCATTTAATGGCTGGACACAAACCCAGGCTCTTTTTATCTTCTCCTTTTGCCATCTTACTCAGTATATTGACTGTATAGGTCCCCTCATGATCACAAGATGGCTGCAGTAGCTCCAGACATCAACAGTATCAACAGGCTAATAATGCCCAGGAACAAAGAAAGACCTGTTTCTTCCATATGAATCTTTTTATCCCATTATAGTAGACTTCTAATATTTCCCAACCAAGTCACCTGACCAGCTGAGAAAAGTCACAGTGAAGAGAGGGGCAACACCAAAAATGGCATTCAGATTTATTAAAATTTACCAAGTCATGGGGGAAGAAAGAGAACTTGATCTAAAACTGGGAGTTTGCCAGCACTGAAGGATATAAAAGTTGGTCTTTAGCTGGGAATCCAAAAGAATCTTCAGCAGTAATTAACCCAGACTTGGCGTGAGAAAGTGGAAACTAGGAAGACTTTCTGGAGGAGGTAATACCTGAGCTGAGACTAGTTTTGCTACTCAAAGTAGAGGCAACAGCATCACGTGGAGGCTTGTTAAAAATGCAGAATTTCAGGTCTGTCCCAGACCTACTGAATCAGAATCTGCTTTTTTACAAAATGCCAGATGCCATGTATACATTGAGGTTTGAACCATTGATATGAAATATGAAAAGGGAGTGGCCAGGTAAAAGCTTTTGAAAATTGAATGAGGGTAAGAAATGGAAGAGAGAAATTAATGAACAGGGCAGTAGAGAGAAAAGTAACAGTACATTTGATCCAGTGCTTTAAAATAGTCAGAAAATTTGATCCACCCAATATTACCCACACGAGGATGTCCCTGAAGAATTTGGAAGCGGTAACACTAATTGAATGCCTGTTAGTATCGCAGGTACTGCCCTGCTCCTATGCATAGCTTTTCCTGTCTATTGCTGTACAGGTTGTTCCATTTATGTGTGGCTGCTTAGCAAACTAGTTTGAAACTTAGAATGTTGAAATAATAACTGTTTTTACTGTATCTCACAATTTTATAGGTCAGAAATTTGGGCAGGGCTCTTCTGGATGATTCTTCTGTTTCAGAATGTATCAGCTGGGGTCATCCAGCAGTATTCAGCTGGTGGTTGAGCTGGTCTTTGGGGCCCAAGATGGCTTAACTATGGCTTTCCTGTCTCTCCCTGTGGTTTCTTCAGTGAGGTAATCAGCCAGAGATGGCCGTGGTCACTACCGGTTCTCTTAAAGCAGGGCTCAGGAAGCTTTTTGGCTGAGAGAGCCATGAACGCCACAGATTTTTAAAATGTAATTTCATGAGAGCCTTACAATGACCCGTGTATGTTACGCATTATCTAATAAAAATTTGGTGTTGTCCTGGAGGACAGCTGTGATTGGCTCCAGCCATGCGCAACCATGAACATGAGTGGTAGGAAGTGAATGGATTGTAATACATGAGAATGTTTTATATTTTTAACGTTATTATTTTTTTTTTATTAAAGATTTATCTGTGAGCCAGATGCAGCCATCAAAAGAGCCACATCTGGCTCGTGAGCCATAGGTTCCCGACCCCTGTCTTAAAGGTTAGGCCCAGAACTGGCAAATTCCACTTCTTTTTTGCTCTATTAGCCAAAGCTGTGATAGGCCAGCCCAGAATAGAGAGGCAGAGGAATAAGTTCTTGCCTTTTAATCAGAAGAAGGACGAAGACATTTGCAGCAATCTTTAATACACCAAATACTAATTCATTTGTGTCCCAATAACCCTGAGGTAGTTATAAATGATTAGTTTACATATAGAGGCATCAAGGCACAATGTGGTTAAGTAACTTGCCCAAGGTCAATGCTTAGTTGGGGAAGGTGTCAAGACTGGAACCCAGTCTACTAGAGTTATTGGGGTACATAAGTGTCTAATCACTATGTTGTACACTTGAAACTATTATGATATTATATATTAACTATAATAAAAAAATAAATTTAAAAAATTAAAAAAAAAAAATGGAACCTAGTCAGCCTGGCTCCAGAAGCCATATTTACCCACTGTACCACTGCTGCCTCTCCTAAGGAAGGGGACACTTACCGAGCATTAGTCAGAGAGAGTCTGTTTCTATAGCTTTAAACCACAAGGGGGGTTATAGCTCCTTTCTTCTGAAGAACCATTTCATGGGCCTCCTGTTGGCTCCTAACTCATTCTCCACGACACATGTGTTGAATAGCCCACTTACACTCTTAATACCCTGGTTTGGGCCCCACATTTTTCAAGAGCTTTTGATCTCTCCCTTTCTATGTCCAGTAACCCTAGCCTGGGCATGGAGGATCCAGGCGCAGATTAAATGCATTTCAAATAATGAGAAGGCAAAACCCTGCCTTTGCTGCCCCCACAACCCTCCTGGATTGTGGCAGGATTATTTACCGTGTTTGCCTTGACTTGAGCTCTTTCATTTTCCAAAACAGATGCCGCTGGTTGACTAATGGCATTCCCCACTAAAAGTCAGAAATGTCAGCAAGACTCTCACAAGCCAGTGTCGCTCTGGACGAGAACAATAGATACGGCTGAGAAACAGGGAGCTGTGCCAAGTATTCTTGAGGCTGGAGGTCATGTGCCACTTTTCTGCTGAGGGAGAGATATATATAAGGGCAAGGGAAGCAGGAGTCTGGGGGTTGGGAATGGCCGGGCATGTGCTAATAATAGGATGGATCACATGACGCCTAAGTCACCTCGAAAGAGGCTTAGCTGCTGGAGGTGAATTAAAGTGCTCGGAATTAAGGACATTTCTTCAAATATTCCTGATGTGTAAAAATAGACCGAAGGAAATGCACATGTGATGAAGAGACACTCTCCAGGTTCGACCGCCCTCCCTCCAGAAGGCCTTCGTGGTAGCTGGGGCCGTTAGGAGCTGGGCCAGCTGCATAATTCGTGGGGCCCCTTGTTTAAAAATGTTTTAAGAATTTCAAGATGGTGACAGCAGAGCATGAAACCAAGCATGGGGGCCTTCTGAGTGTGGGGTCTGTGACACGCTGCAGGCCCACAGCCATGAAGACGGCCTGGGTTCAGAGCGACCGGCACCTGGTGTCTTCAATCGAGCAGGTAGTGATGAGTGACCATGACAGTGGTCTGCAGGACTGGCCTCAGGCCACACTACGCAGGGAGCACGTTGTCTAGGAGCGCAGGCCCATTCTATGTGCTTCCCCCTACTCCTCCCTGCCTCCCCTTGCTCAGGCACCCACCCACAGCTCCCTGGCCCTGTCCCCTTCTCCATCCCTGCCCATCAGAAAGCCTGCCCGAGGAAAAGGATTCAGGAAGGTTCTAGACTTCAGATGTAAAGGACTGATATATTTGGAGTCTCCCCCTATGCATTTGCATTTTCATAGACATTTAAACCTCAGACAAAGCCATGATGGAATTTCGGGTATCATCTGGTTCATGGGGAAATAATAAGCTGGGAGGTTTGCCCAGGGCCCTTGTGATCACACTGTTACTGTTGGCATCCACTTCTGTGGCTCTTTGTTCCTGGAGGCGTTCACCCCTGAGAGTGTAAGTTGTAGCCTCTTCTTTTGCCATCGGAGCTGAAAAGACCCCTTCTCCCCTGTCCACAGGCTGGACAGTAGGACATGATTAAACTCCGTCTGCAGGAAATGTCTACAGATTAAACTCTCTTTGGTTTGCACGTGCGGCCTTCATCCCTCGCTCTGTCCTGCACCGGCCCCTCCAGGCCATGGAGCCGTTTCAGAGGGCACAGCAGGCCTGAGCCACCCTCTTTCCTTGACGCTCTCTCTGAAAACCAGAGACACCCCCAGCATTGGCTGCACACCTATCTCAGGGCGCTCCCTTCCCCTAACCCCCAGCAAGCGCGTGCCCCGGCGGGGGTCTTGCTGCTAGAAGGGTTGGGGCGGGAGGTGCCCTCTGGACCTCTCAAGCCAGGCTCCGCTGGCTTTCTCCCGGCCCTGCTGTAGGCTGTTGTCCTTCTCCAGGCTGCATGGCCAAGGAAACACCTTCTAGAACCACAAGCCCCCAGGGCGTCCCTTGTCTCTCCGTTGGACTTGGCTTCCAGGAAGCGGCCGTGGCCCACAAAGCCGTGGCATGAGCCCGGGAGAAAAGCACTTCAGTCGCATGAGGCCAGGCGGAAGCTCGGCCTCATGGAGCAGGCTCATAACAGAGCCCATCCTGGAGGCAGGGCGGGAAAGCCTTCGGAATTTTCTGCCTTCAGATACGCCTCGGACCGAGCCGTTCGGATGCCCTTTATTCTCCGGGCCCTGCTCTGTGGCAACCAGGCTCTAGAAGCACGGTGACTACAGTTGTGGTTTTGAAACCTCAGGGGCTATGACTGTTTAAGGGTTTGAAGCCAAAACAGATTGAGCAAATAAAAACCTCTGGCTCACCAGGAGTCTTCCCTCTCCGTCTTCAAACACATCAAAACGTCTGTCAACAGCATTGACCGAGGGTCTGCTCTGTGAAGAGCCGCAGACGGGGCCCTGTGGGGAGATTTGCAGAACCGTGTTTTAATAGTTTCATTCATCCATTCATTATCTGGCAATTCAATTTAGTGAATTGAGTCAAATCAGAAATACCCACTGACCCTTGCTAGCCACAAAACCCTGCCTTCGAGGGATGCCGGAAATATAAAGATAGTCGTGTATAAAAAGTCACTCTCAAGAGCTTATCATCTCATGGGGGAGGTGGCAAAGGCAAAGACATAAATAGATTAGACCAGGCAAACGATGATAAATGTAACAAGAGGAGGTGACCACAGGTGTTCCAGAGATTCACAATAGGGACCCATCTGAGTGGGAAGAATTCCAAAATCCAGTTTCTTACCAGGAACTCATTATCAGGCATATTAAATATTTAATAAGTATATGTTGAAAACTGCTAAATATGACGGGCTTGGATATGGGTGGTCATTACCATCAGTGACAAGTCCGGTGAGGTCTAGGGGGACAGCAGGCTGTTCTGTTTACTCCTCCATCATCTTTTCTTCATCAGGTGTCACACTTGGCAGTGAGGGGCAAACTGGGGCGGGGGAGGGGTGACTGACACTGCAGAAGCAGTGAGGGGGAACTAGAAAGTATTTAGAAACTTAGAAACAGTGTAGTGGGGGGAGGGGGCAACAGAGTGGAACTCTGATGTTAAATGAGAGTTGGGAAAAGAGCAAGAAGTAGAACCCAAAACATGGGCCAGGGATCAGAGAGCGTGCAAGCAAATGAGGTGACCACATACAGACACCCCAGACATGGTCACTGAGTCCAATAGTCTCCAAATGGGCCCGTAAACCTGGTGCTAATTATTTATTTATTAAGTACGTCCTGCGCGCTCAGCGTTGTGAGCAAAAGATCCGAGAGAAATACATGGAATTCTCTTTGTGCTGGCTGAGTTTATAATCCAGTGGAACAAACTAGGATCAGCAGAAGGAAACAAGTGGAGCCTAATATGAGAGCAATCGTGAGAGCAGACATGTAAAGTATGAATGCGTCGTAGGCACTTGAAAAAGGGCAATCAGAGTCCATAGTCACTTCATTAATGTTGGTGGAGTGTCTGGTGGCTCTGGGCGGGCCCAGGAAGCATACTGGAGGAGGGAAGCTGGGAACAAGCTTTTGAGGAGTGGCCGGTCAGAGCTGGTCAGGCAGGAACTCAGGGACCACAGCTAGGGGACCTCTGCCTCAGCCTCTGCATAGATCAATGGCAGAGTAAACCGGCAGGGCGTTCTGCAGGATGCTGGAGGGACACAGGAGAGGGGGACTGAAGCGGACAGAGAATCAGGAAAAGTTTTGCCCTGATTTCTGAAAGAGAATTCCAGGCAGAGAAAACATACCGGTGAAAGCAAAGGGATGTTTGAGGGCGTTCTGCTCTGTGCACTGTCCTTGGTATGGCTAGAGCATGGCAGGTGAGCCATGGGAGGAGGCTGGGCAGGCAGTCAGGGGCCCCCTTGCTGGGGCTGAACAGGGTGCAGGGAAGCTAGGATCTGAGCGAGCCCAGGAGCTAACAGCTTGGTCTCTTTTCCTTCCAGTTCTATCCCCGCTTCTGTGAGGCCCTTTTGTAGCCTGTCTCCAGGGTTTCTAGGACTGGGAGAGAGAGTGGGGCTCTTTGCTCACTGCAGACATGAGACATGGAGCAGATTCCACCCTCTGATTTCCAAGCCCAGGCCTGACTCCTCAGATCCACAGTGACTGTGACCACCTGCTCCTGCGGTGACACACCTCTTGCTTGTCCACTGTCTTCTTTCTCTGCTCCAGAGTGTGTTTCCTCTAACAAAAGTTATTTTGTAACATCCAACCAATGCATTAACATATTTTCAATGTAAAAAAAGAAGAACTCCAAATCTCTTTAGATGTTCCATTTGCCATTTAATTCTTAGAAGTATGTAGATACTGTTCCTAATTTGTTATGTACCTTATCAACTTTTTATTTTATTATTATATATGAATATACTTATGCAATATAGTTTTTATATATAAATGATAGCATGCTATATGCATTGATTTGCAATTTGCTTTTTTTTTTTCTACTTGCAAACATCTTGGAGCTGAATCCATGCTGCTACAAATAATTTTGCCTCATTCTTCTTCGGTGGGCATTGTATTCCAGAATGTAGGTGTATTCTTGGCCATCCTCTCCCAATGGACTTCAGGCTGTTCTCATATTTTTATGAGTACAGGCCAGAATGAAGATCCCTGTGTAAACCTCCTTGGACATGCATATAAATATTTTTCTGTATAATAATTATAAGTTTTAGGTCATCAGGCAGAAATATGTAATATTCTAATAGGAAAATTATTTTTTCAAATGATTGACCAACTTAGTCTCCCACCAGTAGTCAATTTTCCCCAGCCCCTTGTCTTAATAAAGGCTATTATCAAGCATGTCAATCTTTGCTTATCTGATATGTATAAAAATGAGATTGCACTGTTTTTCTTTCATTTTAAAAGTAATATTATTTTCTCAAAAATAGAGGGGGGCCCTGGCCGGTTGGCTCAGCAGTAGAGCATCTACCTGGCGTGCGGGGGACCCGGGTTCGATTCCCGGCCAGGGCACATAGGAGAAGCGCCCATTTGCTTCTTCACCCCCCCCCTTCCTCTCTGTCTCTCTCTTCCCCTCCCGTAGCCAAGGCTCCACTGGAGCAGGGATGGCCCGGGTGCTGGGGATGGCTCCTTGGCCTCTGCCCCAGGCGCTAGAGTGGCTCTGGTCATGAGTGACGCCCCGGAGGGGCAGAGCATCACCCCCTGGTGGGCAGAGCGTCCCCCCTGGTGGGCGTGCTGGGTGGATCCCGGTCGGGCGCATGCGGGAGTCTGTCTGACTGTCTCTCCCCGTTTCCAGCTTCGGAAAAATACAAAAAATAAAAATAAAAAAAAATAGAGGGGTATTTTTCCTTGAAATATTCTATTTCTTAAACAGTCAGATGGTAAAACTGGCTTCTTTTTAGTGTATAGTTTTATGAATTTTAACAGAAGCGCGATTAAGATGCCTGCTCACCTTTCCTAGCATTTGGCAAGCACTGATCTCTCCTCCAGCACTGTAGTGTTGTCTTTTGGAGAATGTCTTATAAATGGAATTATGCAGTGTGTAACCTTTTAAGGTTGGCCTCTTTTAGTCAGCATAATGCTTTTGACATTCATGAAGCTTGTTGTATAATATCAATACAGTTGACCCTTGAAGAGTGTGGGTTTGAACTGCATGGGTCTACTTCTACACTGATTTTTTTTTTCAATAAATATAGTCTGTGGATTTTGAATCCACAGTATTTTCAGTCAGCTATTGGGAACCTGCAGATGCAGAGGGCTGACTGGATGCATTGTTCTGTGCGATTTTCTCTAAGGGACTTGACCATTTGTGGATTTGGGTGTCTGTGGGGAACCCTAGAACCAACCCCTCACATACACCGAGGGCCTACTGTACTTAAGCTTTGGAAAGTCAAAAGTGATAGGTAAAAATTACATGAATTGAGAAAATCCCTTGGCGCCATTTGTCCAAGAGCATTTGCTCACTTTGTGTCTTGTATTGGTAATTCTCACAATATTTCAGACTTTTTAAAAATCATATTTGCTATGGTTATCTGTAATCAATAAGCTTTGAGTAACTATTGTAATTGTTTTGGGGCACCATGACTCGTGCCCCGTAAGATGGCAAACACAGTTGATAAATTGTGTGTGTGTTCTGACTGCTCCACCAAACAGCTGTTCTCCATCTCTCTCCCTCTCCTTGGGCCTCCCCATTCCCTGAGACACAACGACACTGAAATTAGGCCAGTTAATAATCCCAGAATGGCCTCTGAGTGTTCAAGTAAAAGGAAGCGTCACGTGTCTATCACTTTAAATCAAAAGCTAGAAGTGATTAACCTTAGTGCAGAAGGCATATTGGAAACCAAGATAGGTTAAAAACTAGGCTTCTTGTGTCAGTTAGCCAAATTTTGAATGCAAAGGGAAAGTTTTTGAAAGAAATTAAAAGAATACATGAAATATAAGAAAGTGGAATAGCCTTATTGCTGATATGGAAGAAGTTTAAGTGGTTTGGATAAGAGATGAAATCAACAACAATATTCTTAAGTCAAAGCCTAATGAAGACTGCGAGGTGAGGGAGATGCAGAAGAAAAGTTTGCAATGAGCATAGGTTGGTTTACGAGGTTTAAGGAAAGAAGCCGTCTTCACAACATAATAGTGCAAGGTGACGCAGCAATGCTGACGTAAGAACTGCAGTGAGTCATCCAGAAGATCCCGCTGAGATGATTTTAAAGAAGGTGGCTGCACTAAAAAACAGATATTTTTTATTTTTTGCATTTTTCTGAAGCTGGAAACGGGGAGGCAGTCAAACAGACTCCCGCATGCGCCCGACCGGAATCCACCCGGCATGCTCACCAGGGGGCGATGCTCTGCCCCTCTGGGGCGTTGCTCTGTTGCATCCAGAGCCATCCTAGTGCCTGAGGCAGAGGCCACAGAGCCATCCTCAGCGCCCGGGCCATCTTTGCTCCAATGGAGCCTTGGCTGCAGGAGGGGAAGAGAGAGACAGAGAGGAAGGAGAGGGGGAGGGGTGGAGAAGTAGATGGGCACTTCTCCTGTGTGCCCTGGCCGGGAATCGAACCTGGGACTCCTGCACACCAGGCTGACGCTCTACCACTGAGCCAACCGGCCAGGGCCAAAAACAGATTTTTAATGTAGATGAAAGAGCCTTCTAATGGAAGAAGATGCCATCATCATAGCTAAGGAGAAGTCAATGCCTGGCTTCAAAGCTTCAAAGGACAGGCTGACTTTCTTGTTAGAAGGTAATGCAGCTAGTGACTTTAGCTTGAAGCCAGTGCTCATTTACCATTCTGAAAATCCTAATACCCTTAATAATTATGCTAACTCTACCCTGCCTATGCGCTATAAATGGGACAACAAAGCCTGGATGACAGCACATCTGTTTATAGCATGGTGTACAGACTATATTAAGCCCAGTGTTGAGACCTACTGCTCAGAAAGAAAGATTCCTTTCAAAATATTACTGCTCATTGACAATGCACCTGGTTACCCAAAAGCTCTGATGGACATGTTCAATGAGGTGAATGTTTTTTTCATGCCTACTAACCCAACAACCATTCTGTAGCCCATAGATCAAAGAATGATTTTAGGTTTCAGGTCTTAATAAATGTATTTCAGAAGGCTACAGCTGTCATAGATAGTGAATTCTCTAATGGATCTGGGCAAAGTGAGTTGAAAACTTTCTGAAAAGGATTCACCATTCTGGATGCCATTGAGAACATTTATGATTCATAGGAAGAGTTCAAACTATTAACATTAACAGGAGTTTGGAAGAAGTTGATTCCAGTCCCGATGGATGACTTTGAGAGGTTCAAGTTCTCAGTGGAGGAAGTAACTGAAGATGTGGTGGTGAGAGCAAAAAAATTAGAATTAGATGTGACTGAATTGCTGCAGTCTCATGATCAAACTTGAACAGATGAGGAGTTGCTTCTTCTGAAGCAAGGAGAGTTGGTTCCATGAAACAGAATGCACTCTTGATGAAGATGCTGTGAAGACTGTTGACATGACAACAAAAGGTTTAGAACATTATATCAACTTAGTTGCCAAAGCAACAGCAGAGTTTGAGAGGACTGACTCCAATTTTGGAAGAAACTCTGCTGTGGGTAAAATGTTATCAAATAGCAGCAGGTACTTCACAGAAATTGTTTCTGAAAGGAAGAGTCAATTGATACATCAAGCTTCATTGTTGTCCAATTTTAAGAAACTGCCACAGCCAGTCTAACCTTCCATCAACATCAAGCCAAGACCCTCTCCCAGCAAAAAGATTATGACTTGCTGGAGGCTCAGAGATGGGTAGCACTTTTTTTAGCAATAAAAATTTCTTTAATTAAGGTATACACATTGTTTCTTGAAACAATGCTATTGCGCACTTAACAGACTACAGTATATGGTAAGCATAACTTCTAGATGCACCGGGAGACCGAAAGAGTTGTGTGACTTGCTTTATATGTGATCCTCATTTTATTTCAAAGGTCTAGAACCAAACCTACGATATCTTTGAGATCCGCCTAAAATTGAACTTGATTTCTACCTTTGTCCTCAGTTCTGTAGAAGGTGGAAGCTTTGTCATAGTGAATTAGGGCTAAGATTGGTCATTTTCTTTTTCTTGGTAACATATGGTTTGGGAGGCAGAGTGTGGCAGTGGGCAGAGGTCAGTTCTGGGTCATCAGAGCATGGGGAGAGTGTGACCCTCAGCTGCCACCTTATCACCCCAATACTGTAGCTCCCTGCTGTTTCCTCTGCTCCCCAGCCCAGACACTCACAGTCCTAGCTGGTCCCTGGTCCACTGTGTCATCCTTCTCTCTCATCCCAGCTGTGAAGCCACTTCAGGCCCCTTAGGCCTCTTTCAGCCTTGAGTTGCTCTCAACTACAAAAGAAAATATCTGCATCTATTTAAATTCCACATCTGCATAGAACTAGGCATACGTTTTGAAGTTCAAATGCTAAGCAAAAGACTTTTTTTTTTTTTTTAATTTTGATTTTTGTTATACCTCTCCTATTCCAAGTGACCTCAATGTTAGGGTGTATTTCAGGGGCAAGCAGAGGGTGACTAGGCCATTCCAGGTGAAAAACTCACTGGTAAATATTTCATAAAACTATTCTGACACACAGGGATAATAATAGTAGTTAGCTTTTAGGGCTGTTGTGAGAATTCAATGAGACAGGGTATATAAAGGTGTCTGGATCGAAGAGAGGATTCTCCAAATGTATCCCCTATGACTATCATTAGCTCTTGTGCCTGGGGTTGTAGCTCCACCTCCTTCTGTGTCATCCACTTGCCTGGATTATGTATTAATAGTGGCGATGAAGTGTTAGAGGTGGAGGGAGGGGCGGGGAGTCATGGGGTTCATGGCCATCGCTCCGTTTCCTTAAAGGCTTCGGTGTAAAGCCTCTGATACAATTTGTTTGCCCACCCAACCTTGCAAATCGGAAATTGGGTTTGTATTTGATCAGTTTGGCTGTGCCACTGAAGCCTCATGTGTCAACAACGGCACCAACTTATCGTCATAAAGCGCTCAGACGCCCGCCCTGCCGCTACAGCCTTTGGCTCACACCTCCCGTGATCTTGAACTTGAAAGGAATGAGCCCACACTTCTGGGTGTCGTTTCTGGGCCTGAGACTGTCACAGATAACTCTGTCAGTCTTTGGGAACAGTGGCGCCAGTAGCTTAAGTGAGAAACAAATACCTCAGCATCCCAAACTAGAGTTTTGAAAAAAAAAAAAATCACTTTGTTTTTCACACATTTGCTCTTAGCTTGAAAAGACTACCCTCTAACATGGAAAGCTTTGAATAATTTAAAGCAATGCTGTTTCATGATTTGGGGTGAATATGAAAAACAGACAGCACCCTGAGGTGGGTGTTGATACCTTGATTAATTCAGACAGGTCTATCTGGTTGTGAGAAGCCCGGAATTGGGGCTAGTTCAGTGAGCTGTAGCAAAAGGAATACATTCTCTGATTCTCTGAGTGAGAGCAGTTTGGAATTACTTTGCCTGTGGTTAGGGATTGGACTTGGGAAGAGAAGGTGGAAGAAACAGTAAAGAGACCAGGGGAAGATAGGGAGGGTGGCAGGAAGCGGAAGTCCCCGGCTAGTGAGAAATGCCTTCTGGGGAATACGAGCCAGTGACTTTTTCAGACAGTGATTCTTAACATTTAAATTCAAGTTGATTCCTGTTCTGGGCTGTGCCATCAGCCCCTTACTGTGACTCTAGGTCTCCTATAGGTGTTGCTTTGGGGAATTAAATTAGAAGAAGAGTTGTGCTCCATGCTTGGGACCATCTGGGCAGACAGGAGAGAGAGCCACCGCTGGAGGCAAGACGTAGAGAGACAGCCAGCCCTTCAACCGCGCAAGAGGAAGGAAACAGAGACCTTTCCCTTGCGCCTCCCTGGACTCTCTTGGGAATCATGGGGGATCCTGGGGAAGTCACCAAGTCTCCCTCAGTCCATGGGAAGGGGGCTTGAATGAGTTCATCCGGCTATAAAAGCGACCCTAGAATAATGTGTTCACATCCATATATTTCTGAATCACAATGTGAATCCTAGAAGCCACGGAAGCTGAAGTGTGGGGGCTAGTGAGCGAGCCTAGCTGCCTGCCTGCCTCTGTCCCATGCAGCCCTGTTGTCCTCTGCTCGCTTGAGGTCATTGTGTTTTTAACACTAGCCACAACTATGGAGGATAGAAAAGTCTGGGAAGAGTCGCCCTCTAAAATATGTAGTCTCCTGATTTTATTTCCAGAACTCAATCTGACTTGGTCAACAGAAGTTGCCTTGACTTATTTATAGGGTCCTGGCAGTGTCAACAAGTGGAGAAGTGTCACAGTGAATGTGACCAGATATCCCGAATGGCTCACACCAAGGAGGGACAGCCAGCACATTCCTGAGTTACAACGTGTTTTTCACTTCTCTCACTAGGGATCTTGAGAGAAAACAAAACCTTATTAATGATTATTATGACAGAAGTGATAGGAGGGAATGAAGGCACTTGTTTTCCGTAGAAGGGGGACCTCAGACAGGGAAACGTGAGACCTGGTTTCTAGTTCTTGTTCTACCAACAGCTGATGACCTTTGGCAGTGCCCTTACCCTTGCCTAGCTGTGTCCTCACTGAAGCCAGAGAGGTTATTCTAAGTTATCTCGAAGGTCTCTCCCAACTCTAACTTCCTATGACTTAAGGAAGTTATAACAGAAGCCCAAGGCTAGATAACTCATCAATCCGAAGGTTCCCAAACTTTGTTCACAGCATCCTGAGTGCATCAGTGATTTTGTTCATGAGGCCAGAACAGTCCCCCAGAGCTCCCTCTGAGTGGTGAGGGCCAGACAGCTTCCTGAGTGTTTATGTCCTAATAATTTCCTAGCCACCGGAAAAAGTAACCCGTGGGAGTTGAAAGAAAAAGTGATATGTTAATCACACTTATTTTCATGTGTGTGCCTTTTGAATGCAACTTCTCAAGCCCTGTAGTCAGACTGAACTCGAGCGCTCTCATTTCCTGTTCCACGTTGCTTTTCATTAGGACTTGTGTTTTTAAAACAACAAAATATTTTCCTATTTAAGTGTCAATACTTGCTTTTCTATCACAGCAAATAATCAAACCTAGCTTTGTAAATATCCAGTATCATCCAAATGACCGTAGCACTGTCTATCTTGAGACTGTGAACAACCTTAAACCAGTAGTGTGTGGAGTGTCTGACAGATTTGCTTGTGCTACTTGGAAAATTAAACCCATCCCATAGCACCTGTGAGTTTGCAGCCTGGGTCCGGATGTCTAGGTGCCCAGTTCAGGAATCATGTCTGTAATCAGCATAGAAGGTCTGTCTCCCATTTTTTTTAATGTCTTCTCCTTCCTGTTACAGACATTTTTGGGACCCATGGGCCATGTTTCTGTGATATCCTGCCCTATTAGTGAGTAATACGGTCATCCAGGTATCTGCTGTACCCCCAAGTTTATTTGGGACATTCAGAGTCCAGTGAATTTCATCCTAACCCCACTGCGCATGCCCTCAGGGATTTGTCAGGCTTTGGGACTCCTGACCCTTCTCTGCAACCCCAGTGTAGACTCTCTGCTGTCACGTCCTCCTATCCACTGAAGGCTCAGTCCCTGCTCACAGCCCACTTGCTGTTGACGTCATGGAGACTGGTCATCTCCTGACTGTCTTTCTCATTCATCTCCCTAGGGGAGCTTCACTTCTCTTACCAGCCCTATACATTACTTCAGTCTTCTTCCCAGCATCATCGGTGTCTGCATGTCTTGTCCTCTACCACACAATCCTACAAAACCTTACCCATTAGCCTCACGCCTTCTCTCAGCTGAGTTCAGAAGACGTCTTCCCCAAATTGGGTGCCTTGGGACCCCCACAGGTGTGTGATCTGCATTCCCAGCTGGGCTGTCTCTTTCTGGGAAACTTTAACGTGGCCCAGCTCCCAGCAGAACGTACCATGGTTTCTCCTCCCTCTTCTCTCATCCCAGCCTCTCTTTCTCAGCAGGTAACCTGCCTCCTAGCTCACAGAGGAAGTCAAGGCTCTCAGGAACAAGCATTAAAGCTCTGGCCTCAGCCCTGGCCGGTTGGCTCAGCGGTAGAGCGTCAGCCTGGCGTGCAGGGGACCCGGGTTCGATTCCCGGCCAGGGCACATAGGAGAGGCGCCCATTTGCTTCTCCCCCCCCCCCCCGCCCTCCTTCCTCTCTGTCTCTCTCTTCCCCTCCCGCAGCCAAGGCTCCATTGGAGCAAAGATGGCCCAGGCGCTGGGGATAGCTCCTTGGCCTCTGCCCCAGGCGCTCGAGTGGCTCTGGTCGCTGCAGAGCGATGCCCAGAGGGGCAGAGCATCGCCCCCTGGTGGGCAGAGCGTTGCCCCTGGTGGGTGTGCCGGGTGGATCCCGGTCGGGCGCATGCGGGAGTCTGTCTGACTGTCTCTCCCCGTTTCCAGCTTCAGAAAAATACAAAAAAAAAAAAAGCAAGCTCTGGCCTCACCCAGACATAGCCTTTGCATCCGACTTCTCACTTTGTCCTTCGAGGCTTGGAGGAAGAGGTGTCCCCTCCATGCTGAAGGCTCACCCTTGCTCTGGCCTCTCGGTCCTATCCCTTCCCATGATCCTCTTCCTCTCATATTTTCAATTTCTTCTTTACCGGTTTCTTCTATATAGCCTCTGAGAATGTTCAGTCAGCTCTCCTACTTAAAAAGTCTCTAACAGTGTTCCTCCAATAACTGCTGCCTGGATGGCTTTTTCCCATGGACAGACAGATGGCCTCCATCTCCTGACCACCCCCTGCACACACACCAGACCCCGACTCTCCTCTCCAGCCTCAGTCTCACTTCGTTTTGCCTGACCCGGTCCACTAGCGGCAGGAACCACCTGCGGTGCTCAGAACCGGCTGTGCGGTCCGCGCTTTGATGTCATTGTTCCTGCAGCTCTTTCTCTCCTTTGTCCACCTGGCAAGTAGTACTTATTTCAAAATGTCCTCTGAGAGGCCTTTCTGGACCCCTTCTCCCTCCTCCACCCACCGGAGGGAAACGGCCACTCCTCCTTCGTGTTCCGAGCCTTCCTTCCAATCACGGTGGCTATGACCGTATCTTCCCCTGTGTCTGTGCTTTTCTCCCGCACGGAGCACAAGCTCCTGGGGAGCTAGGACTGTGTCTTAATCCCTCCCGTGTTCCCAGTGCCTGGCGGTGCTCAGTAACCGTGTTCAGTGAGTGAGCGGATGACGTGGGAAGATGCATAAACCACCCTCAGCTACTCACGGCATCGGTGGTGCGGGAGGGGGGCGGAGGGAGCTACTATGTAATGTCCCTGTAGCAGACATTTGATCCCAAATGATTTCTTATAGATCTCAGCACTCAGGGGCTCTTTCTAGATGCCGTCTCATTCTTTTTCATAACAACTCTGAGGTAGGCATGGTGGCCCACGTTTGACCGCTAAGGAAACAGGCCCAGAGAGACTAAGTAAGTTGGCCCTGGTCATGCAGCTAATAGTTGTAACAGCGGGATTCCCACCCGGCTCTGGCCCCTTCTTGCACACACCAGGCCCCCCTTTCTCACCTAGCCAGTGCGTGCTCTCGGCTGGGTACCTCATCAATTGTCAGCCTTTGGAAACATAATTAAGAAAGCAGGTCAGAAGCAGAAGCATTAAGTGAGGCATTCAGACCCCGATGGAGTCATAAGTGCTTGTGGGTTACCAATGATTGGGGTCATGAATTTGTGCTGCAGAGATCTCCTGACTGTTGGCTTTATTTTCGTCATTTGACAGCGATCGATCATTCCTTTAACAAATCAACCTTAATGAGAAATTAGACTTTAGCAGAACTGTCATCAGTGAGAATCCAAAAAGCCTTTTCACAGAAATAGGAGCTCCCTTGCCTCATTTTCCCCAACCCACCTGCCCAGGGTTGGTCCACGTAACCTCCTAAGTTGACGCCATTGCTAGCCTCTCACCTGCACGTGTGTGCACGTAGGTCCCCATCGAGGCTCCCTCTGCCCAGAGCTAAGACCCAACTGAGACCTGGGGCTGGGGTTGGAGAGGTCAGGGTGGGGGCTGCCCCTTCAGGAAACTTGGAGAAACCTCTCTCGCGTCCTGAGCCCACCAGTTCAGGTCCCCCTCCCGACCCCTTTCCCTTTGTGTTCAGTGTGACCTTGGTCACTGATGACAAGGCTTCTTTTCCTGCCAAACCAATCAATAAGCTAAACAGACAGAAGATGAGTATTTAGAATATGGGAAGCCAAACTCAAACACAGATAGGTTATCAGTCTAGCCCAGAGCAGACTTCTGAGCAAATATTTCATTAACAAATTTTTCATGGCAACTTGCATGTTAAAAAAAAAAAAAAGAGGGGAGAGGGAGAGAGAAAGAGAGAATGGTGGTGGGGATAAAGAGAAAGACTGACTGGCTGCATTCTTGAAGCTGAACTGCCCTGGCAGGGGCGTTTCAGGAGTGATGGGTAAAGAGTGGGGTGGGGTGAGGGGTAGAGATGGGTGGGATGGCAGAGAGAGGCCTCTAGGAAGGGGGACCCCCATCCCCTTAAAACCTTTCAACTTCAGTCCTCCCTCTCCATGCAAGGCTGGCCAGTGTAATTTATCTACAGCATCGGCACGAGGCTAGAGCTGCTTAAGTCTCCCTGATACAAACCCCAGTTGGAGAGCCAGCAGCTGACTGCGGAGTCCCGAGCCCAGGGAGGGGTGTCGGGAGGGGAGAGCAGATACGATCCCTAGCGAGTCCCAGCGGGGAACTAGGGTAACGGAGCACCAAACATAGCCATGATAACATGAGCAACCATGTGTTAGCTCCCACTAAGTTTCAGGCACCCACGAAGGCTCTCCAATACCCATTATTTAATCCTCACAGCCAGGCCTAAGACCTCGGGGAACGCTGGTACAGGAGCACGTTGGTGTCTGTTCCGATGGCTTAATAGTTTGAATATCATATGCTGTTCACAATAATCCTGAAAGTCAGGTATTTTGGTTTGAATTTATAGTTGAGGAGCCTGAGATTGAGAGAGGTTAAGCAACTTGTTCAAGTTTGCACAAGTTGGTAAAGTGGAGGGAAAGATTGGGACCCAGGCCTGTCTGATTCCAAAGAGAAGCAATTTTCAGCTCCTTTCCACTCTTTTCTTAACTGCTTTAAGAATACTCTATGAAGGGAAGATCTACAAAATGTGAAACTACTAAATTCAATTCTTTCCCTTCTGAGGGAAGGAAGGAAAGAATACAGTGCATTTCAGTTCCTTGCGTGCTGTGTCCCTGCCCACCTTAGCTTGTGACCATGCTGTTGCCTGCCTCCTGGACATCCCTTCCCTCCTTTATCTGGGTCCTGGGGTGTCCCCTCCAGGCCTCAGCTGACACAGGGGAGTTCCCTATTCTCTCTGTGCTATTTGTTCTTCTATTTTTCCTTCAGAGCACTTATGTCAATCCTAATTAACTATCTTTGTGTGCAACTTATTGAATATCTGTCTCCCAGATAGAGACATTGGATTAATCATGATGATGATGATGATGATGATGATGATGATGATAGTGATGATGGTGATGATGATAATAGCTAACATCTATTCAGTGCTTACTACAAGCCTGGCACTATCTTAAGAGCTCTACATAGGTTAACTTATTTTATCTTCTCAAGGATCCTGTGAAGTAGTAACTCTTGGTGTTCTCATTTTACAGAAAAAGTAACTGAGGCACACAGAGGTAAAGGAACTTGCCTGATGCCCCTTCGTGAGTGACTGAGTGATGGAGCAGGATATGACCCATGGTCTTCACTATGATGACACGGCCACAAATTCCTCCCATCTCCTTACGGGTGAAATCCGCTTCTCCACCTCTTGAATCTGGGATGCTCATGTGATTTGCTTTGACCAGCAAAATGCAGTAAAAATGATGCTCTATGACTTCCAAGGCTAGGCCTTAAGAGGCTTTGTAGCTTCTGCTTTCTCCCTCTGGGAATGTTGCCCTGGGACCACCACATACGGAAGCCGGTCTGGCCCATGCCTGCCTGCGAGGTGGGGGAACGAAGGTGCCCCGGCCAGCAGCCTGCACCAACTGCCGGTGTTGTGGACATGTTGCCAGAGTGAGGCCATCTTGGACCTTGCAGCCCAGCCAGTGCCTCCAGCCCAGCAGATAAATGTAAGCCCATGACTGAGCCAGGCAAAATCAGCAGGGACCCAGCCAGCCAACCCACAGAATCATGAAAATTAATAATAAACCATGGTTGCTCCGAGCCCTTAGGTTTTAAGTTTTGTTGAGAGCAAAGGCTAACTTCGCAGGAACTGTCTTGCTCCTGTTGCATCCTATGTAGCTGGTGAGATCTCTGGACATCAGCACCTTGACAGTTACAGTGTGTTGACTAGTGAACACCCGGAAGTGGGACTGAACCAGGAAGGCCCTGGGAGACGCTGGCCAACTCTATAATGCATTATGGAGTCCATGCGAGCTGATGCATTCTGGAATTCCAGAACAGATGACAATTTTAAAATGCTGGCTTCAGCGGTAGAGCGTCGGCCTGGCGTGCGGGGGACCTGGGTTTGATTCCCGGCCAGGGCACACAGGAGAAGCGCCCATTTGCTTCTCCACCCCTCCCCCCCTCCTTCCTCTCTGTCTCTCTCTTCCCCTCCCGCAGCCAAGGCTCCATTGGAGCAAAGATGGCCCGGGCACTGGGGATGGCTCCATGGCCTCTGCCCCAGGCGCTAGAGTGGCTCTGGTCGCAACAGAGTGACGCCTCGGATGGACAGAGCATCGCCCCCCGGATGGGCAGAGCGTCGCCCCTGGTGGGCGTGCCGGGTGGATCCCGGTCGGGCGCATGCGGGAGTCTGTCTGACTGTCTCTCCCCGTTTCCAGCTTCGGAAAAATACAAAAAAAAAAAAAAAATGCTGGCTTAATTTTCTATTGTTGCTCTCAAATTCGACCTAATTTCAGAATATGTTAAGAAGTCATTTGTTGACATTTGGATATTTTTTTCTCTGTTGTGTTTTCTTCTTTTTTAGGCTTTTCAACCATTGTCTTGCTATAAATTTATATTAACTGGCATGCTTTATGGATTGCTGTCTAACTCCGCTGCAGAATCTAAACTCCAAAGGGCAGGGACCCCATCCAGTTCTGCTCATGGTTGTAACCCTCATTCTGGCTCATGCCAGGGGTTCAGAAGGGACTGTTGAATGAACTGAATTTAAAATGTGAATTTATTATTATTATTTTTTTAATTTCCAGTTTTCTTAGGCTGGTGTTAAGCTCTGATCTACATTTTTGAGTTTTCCTATTGAAATTCTGAATTGTAGAGTGCCAGGGGTGGTAGGAAGCCCTTTTACAGGAAAATGAAGTTCGAAGGATAGCGTGTTGTCTGTTGTCACACGGCTAGTTTATAGCAGAGTCAGGACTCAAGGTGACGTCTTCATCATCTGCTGACTTTATATTTTCCAAATGGGTAGACTCCAAAGTCCCCATTATACAGACGGGCAAACCCGGGCAGAGCCAGCACCAGACCACAGATCACTCATCTCTCCGCGGAAGGCTGTCTTCGCGAGTCTGTGCTGACTCTGGGGTTAAGCTTCTGACAGCTCCAAGCATTTTCCCCCCTTTCATGTTGCTCTCAAATATATTTCTATCCTTGTCAGACCATCCCCCTTGTTCGCATTTAACCTGAGAAAGTTAAACCCACTTTTGATCATCGTGTGAAAATCTGTAGCAAAGCGCTTCCTTCGAGGCAGATGTTTGGAAATACTGAGCTGCAGGCGCTCAACTTGTCAAGTAACTTCAGATGATGAAAAAAAAAGGGGAAAATGTAGGTCAGAAAGCAATAAAGTATATTCACATCCGATATAGCCTTCTGGTTAAGGAGCTGACTTTGAATCTCTACCTTTTACTAAAATGAAACAAAAATCCAAATCCAACCCAAAGCATTACAGCTTTAAGTACTGAAAGTATTTGTTATTTCTATTTAAGTAATCCAAAAGCGTAATCTCAAGAACATCTATGCTCCAGGAAGGTCGTGGATACCATGGATTTGATGTGATTCTTTTATCCAGATGTTTGTAGAAAAGACTGGATGGCATGAGAGGAATTAAAGATTTATTTTTAATATTTGAGAAGAGTCATATTTCTAATAACAGAGAGCCTTAAAATGTGTCCTCAATCTTTGCTGCCTCTCTGATCTTTCCCATTATTGTTTCCTTAAGTATCGGCTTTATTCTTTCAAATGATTGTACTATAGGTTTCCAGATGCTAATATATAGATATTGAAAGGACAAGGTCATTGAGGGGCTTTAACTATAGCATTGATATTTACATCAACTTTATTTGCAGAGACAATGTTTACCTATTGAATAGTTATAACCAAGTCTTACAAAACATCACTTTTCATGGGGCAAAATCTCTAACAAATTGCCTGCATCTCCCAGCCTTGCAGAATAGTGTGACTTGCTTTTAAAGACAATGGTGTGTTTACAAGTGTTCCTTAAATCTAGATGTGTCACACCAGAGACCCCAATAGTTACTGTGTCCCTCCTGTGTTCAGACAGCCAATAAGGTATCTGGGAATCTGAGCACCTTATTATGGGCAGACATCTCCTTCATCTGTTATCCCCTACCTGGAGAAAAGATATTCAAAGTGTGCTAGATTTTATGAGTTGATTGCGTTTACCTGCTGGAGAAGATACATTTCAGGTTCTAGTGGCAGAGAAAAATGTAAAATTAGGTCACCTCGTGGTTACAAGTTGAATCTGTAACAGACACTAAAAGGTCTCAGACATCATACACATTTTCTGGTTAGGAAACCAAAAGGGACCTACTGTGAAACATTCTTTAATTGGTTTGTTACACTCAAAATAAAAATATACAGACTATTTCTATGGAGGCTAAAGTTTTGATTCAAAATAATACAGCTGGATTAAAATCTAAGATCTGAGCTCTAAAATCAGTCCCTACAGGGACTGGTCCGTGTTTTCAGAGGATGCCAGCCTCTGTGTTGTGAGTTTAGGAAAACACAATAGTCCTCCCCAATCTCTAAACCTTTCATTTAATTTACTGTTTCTAATGCATGAGAATTCAGTTCTTCATTTTGAGAATTGGAGACTTCTGAAACACACAAATGTTTCTTTTCTCTAACATTCATATGGTGCTTACTTCCTGCCAGGTATTCTTCTAATGCGTTGTGAGTATTAACTTCTTTAGCCCCCCTCTCCCCCTGCCCCAGGCACCTTCCGAGTTAAGCACAGATGTTGGGGCCCATTTTGCAGATGAGGGACAGAGGCATGGAGAACCCAAGTAGCTAGTGCATCAAAGGTCACATGGTCATATGTAAAATCAGGAAGTCTGCCCCCAGGGTTGGCTCTATGCAAATGATGCATCCCTGTGACTTCTGAGACTTCCTGCTTGTGGAGAGGTGGGGGAGGGAGAAGGGGGTGCATATGAAACAGGAGAGCTCTGGTGGGAATGAAGTGGGGTGGGAAGCCAACAAGAGGGTGAAAAGAACAAGAGGGAGTATGTGAACAATACAGAGGACATCTGCATATGTCTTAACTGTGGCAGCAGTGAGAGAAAGTTGTCCCAGTGGACACCCTTGGAAAGTGCAGGTGGGCCCCTTCCCTCAATGATGGAGTCTGAGCCCTCATTTAACAGTGCAGGGAAACTGAGGCTGAGAGAGCAGACTGAAGACAAGGGAAAGGGGCTGAGAAGTCTCAGCTAGTGAGTGATAGATAAAATGCTTCTCAGCTGCCATCCTAAGAACAACGCAGGCCCAAAGGAGGAAGAAGGGCTTACTGACTTAGTAACCCGGCCCAGACCTTTGACCTGAGCCGAGCAAGCTGGGGTGCAAACAGTTCTGAGGAGCTGTGGTGCCACTCCATTCCACATATGGAGGAAATTGTTTCATGCCAACGGATGCAGCAAAGTTAAAAAACATAAGGTGACCAACTTTTTTACAATGAAAAGGAGGACAGAAATAAATTGAAGAAAACAATATTGTAAATAAAAGAAACATTTTATTCATTGCAATAATAATACACTATAATATGATAAATGCATAATAAAAACATTTGTAATATTTTATATTGTAATTATGTGTGGGTGGAGCACAGAGCGCATTCCTAGCAGCTATGGCTGATGCAATGCTGTGAGAACACTCCAGCTCCCAGAAGCCTCCTGCGCATACCCAGGAGGGAAGCTCGCCCGCTATAAGGAAGTGACTTAGCGCCAACCAGGCAGCTCCCTGATCTTTTCAGCCATTGGCTATGAAGGAACACGCTGTAACACCCTATAGGCTGAACCTGTGTATATAAGCTAGCTTACTTCCTGAATAAAGTGGATCTGCGTCCCTGAACCTGGTCCCCGGAGTCGAGTCTTTGTGTCTCCATTGTCCTCACCCCCCGGCAGGACTTGTCCACAATTATGCTTACATACCTATTAATTTTTAATAATAATTGTAAGAAAAAAGTACTCATTTAGATACAAATACATCACATCACATGCAATGGATTAACTCTGCACTGATCGAATACGGACACTTACAGATGAGTCTTCCAATATCAAAAAGGAGGACGTGTAGGAGGACACTTTTTGAGGGAGGACAGAACTTACAAAAGAAGGACTCTCCTCCCTAAAGGAGGACAATTGGTCACCTTAAGAAACAGAACATCCTTATTCCCACTGTAAGGTTATATATAGTTAATTTGCTTGCTATTCTTTCTTAAAGGCTTCCTGGCCTCCCCTTTGAAATACAGCAAGATGTTTATCTTCACAGTAGGGTCTGGGAAGTGTCCTTAGGAGCAAACATTTAGGAGGAGCCCAACCTTAGGTTTAGGAAAGGAGACAGCCAGTCCCGAAGGGGACTACAATAAATCACAAATCTTAAATCTTTACTTTGTATCCTAAAAAAAAAACCCAGGGAGTCTGAAAGAAATTTCACAGATAATTGCCAAAGGTGTCAGGTCCCCGCTGTTCCTGAGAGGTACCTGACCCTGGCTGTCTTGAAGATTTACCAAGGACACCAGATAGGACCACTAGGCCTGTGGTACATCAGAGGAACTTGCAGAGGAGATGTTTCAGTAGCTGAACCCCCCACCTCCCACTCATCCTTAAGTCAGTGACCAAGGCCATAAAACAGGATATGCTAATCCACCTCTAGCCCCTATGTTCAACACTCTCCTGCAGCTCAGGGGCTGACACCCTTCGCAGGGGTCAGCCCGCTTGCACCTAGGCGTTTTTAATATAAAATTTCCTCTTTGAACACACTAGCCTTGTCTTTTCAGTTCGGCCTGCGGTGTCTGCCTTTCAGTGAGCAGCAAAGCCATGACTGGGGCTCCACAGCCTCACTTCTGGGTCCTGGGACCTCCCCTCTGAAAGCAGCAGCCTGGGGGACTCCGAATCGCTGAGGGCCGGAGGAAGCCCAGCAGGTTGGAGCCTCTTCTTTCTGTGGTTTTCTTTATAAAACATTTGCTTTCTGGGTGACATGTGGTTGGACAACAATACATAGAAGGCCATTTTCATCCTGTTTACATGGATTATTTCTTATGGACACATTTTTCTGGGAAGAGAAGAGCCCCTTCTCCCCAGCTCAGGTTACCTTTGGGGAGCAGGCAGCACAGCTGAGGCTAGAAGTGGGATTCACTGTCAGTCTCCTGCTTCGTGAAGGTGCCGTGCATTTCTGAAGAGCAGCCCGGGTGAAACCATGTGGGCCGAAGTGAGGGAAGAAACAAAGAACATGGTTGGAAATGAAAAGTATTCAAATATAAATTAAAATACACCCAGGGGTCATCTTGCGTGGAGTCCAGGCCATAAGAGAATCCACAATGGGGATGAACAAGTGAAAAAAAAAGTAATCAAAAATAAAAAAGAGGCGTCTGTGAGGCATTAAGCATCAGGTACTGAGGCGGCTAGGGAGGATTACCGAACAGAGTCCGCAGAGTGCAAAGAAAAGATAAGAAAGGCACAGGTAGTGAATGAAAAAGAGATCTCACTGAAGGTTAAGAGAAATCACGGGATAATTTTTCCAGGTTCCTGGGGAACACAGCGGTCATCGAAGGAGACAGTTGGATGGCTAAGACATGGGGGAACAATTTATTGGAAAAAGAATTCGATGTGGCTGAAGTATATTAAGTAAATTTTTTTTGCCTTGAAACTCTCAAGAGGATGGTGGACAAATGTTAGAAACTACATGCATTTCTAAGGGAGACCAAAGAAATAATGACAAATAATAGCAGGAACATGCCACTAAGAGAGATTCAGACATTAAAGCTAGAAAGCAGAAAAAAGAAACAAGGAAAAAAGAAATAAAAAATCATTTGAGACTTCAATCCTAGACAGAACACGTGCAAATGCACTTGAATGATAAATAACAGAAACTTAAGGAGTGAGAATGTGAAGAACTAAAGCTTATTGGGGTAAAAAAAAAAAAAAAAAAAAAAGGTCCCATGAGTAAATAATTGGTGAGGTCTCTACCTGTCTTAAGTGTTAGTTATTCCTTTTCCTCTATTTCTCTTCCTCCCCCTTTCTTCGTTTCTTCTTCCAATATATATTGAAAATCTGCGAAACGCTAGGCATTGGGCTGCATTTTGGGAAGTACATAGATGAACAAGATGCTGTCTCTGTCTGGGTCTCGGCATCTTGCTTGACCTTTGGGAAGAGCGGACCTGCTCTGTAAATGGCTGCATGGTGCGGCCACTCGCTGCGGAGCTGGGAGGGGCTGAGAGGTGTAGGAGGAAGACGCTTGGGAGGTCCTCCTACCTTGGGACTGCCAAATGCCACTTTGTGGAGGAAACGAATTGCACCAAACCTTGTTAAAATAATAAAGAACAATCATCTCAGCGTTTCTGGTTTTATTTTATTTTTGTATAATTTTAAAAGGGTTCCCATGAAGTTGGGCGTCAGTGGTGTGGGGGGTTTAGCGGGAGATATTCTAGGAGCCCCTCCATTACAAATTGTGCGGTAACTTCTGCAAACGCTCGGGGGATCTGCTGTGGATGAGGATGGGAAGCTGATGGTGTCGCTGGTGCTGGCGTCGAGGGCAGGGGTGAATGCGTGGCCCACAGGGTAACAGTGTGGGTGCTCAGCTGAGCATGCTTGTCTCGAGGACCCGCACTCCCCCACACAGAGTGAGGGACTCCCTGTGGGCACTGAAGAGCACTGGGGTACTGGGCTAAGAACAAGAGTGGTCGGCAAGGGCAGTAAAACTCCCAGCGTTCCACTGGGAGAGTCAGGTAATTAGATTACCCAATTCCGTGTAGTGACAAATAAGGAAATGAGGCTGGGGGACAAGAAATTTAGAGGTGAAACAGATCCTCCACGGTCACAGGGAACAGACTTGAGAGGAGGAATCTGAGGGCAGAGGCCGATAAAATTTTAATGTCTTTGGCACCAGGATCTGGGGCAATTAAAGCCATCAAAAGTTGTTCTGGGTTACATAAATAGAAGGACTGAAAAAGTCAAAGGTAATCAGCTCAGAGTTATAAAAGGGAAGAGTGAGTGATGTCTAACCAAGGAATCCCAGGGAACTGTGGGCTAAGATTTCCCTATTCCCTGTCCTCTCCTCATCACTCTGTTCGTTAAATTTGACTTTGACTGTGATTTGCTACACTGTTTCTATTGCCCTGCATTTGAGAACAAACGTATTAGTAATAGTTGTACATTCTCTGATATTCTTATACAGAAGCAGGACTGGGGGTAGAGTAGGTTGGGGGAACTTGTATCATTTGAATCCTCCTTCAACCTTTGTGATTCCAATGTCTTTTCCTAGGAGCTGGGTGTCCCCTTCCTTTGGAACCCTTTTCGATAATATAAAATATAGATTCAAGAAACTGATGATAGGTCCTGGCCAGTTGGCTCAATGGATAGAGCATCGGCCCGATGTGTGGATGTCCTGGGTTTCATCACCAGTCAGGGCACACAGGAAAAGCGACAATCTGCTTCTCTCCCCCTCCCTCTCCCCTTTCCCACCTGCAGCCAGTGGCTCAATTGGTTCAAGCGTTAGTCCTGAGCACTGAAGATAGCTCAGTTGATTGAAGCATTGGCCCCAGATGGAGGTTGCTAGGTGAGTCCTGGTTGGTCAGGGCGCATGTGGGAGTCTGTCTCTCTATCTCCCTTCCCTCACTTAAAAGAAAAAAAAAAAAAAAAACAAAACCCGATGATTGACTTTTCCTTCTCAGACTGTCTCCTATGACTCAGGTGCCAAAGAATAGTTTCTCAGAAATAAATTAGTTATCAGGTACAACTATTCATGAATGTTGTTACACCTTTAAATTCAAATAGAAACTAATGAGTTCACTGATTGAGAAATGTCTCTTCTATTCAGGGGGTTTTGACAACTCCCTGGCATAGATGTTCAAGTTTCGGTTTGTTATGATGAAGCTTTCTTAAACTTCATTCTCAAAACAATAATTATCTGTAAATATGCCAGAGGCACTTATATGTGCCTGCAAATACCTATTTTTCACAATATAAACTCAGAAACAAACACCTTTGGGTACCTTTGGCTCAATCAACTTTCAAAAAGAAAGAGAAAATGATAGGGAAAAAGGAAGTAGTGTATTTAACTTCAGACAAGCTACCTCACTGTCCCTTGTTTACACCTGATAATACATCTACCAATTAAGCATTTAACTCATTTCTTTAAGGTCAGATTGCAATGGGGTCAATTCAAGCTGGGGTGTCAGGGACAATTTCACCTGGGAAATCCACTTTGTACTCACAGCAGGTGTGTGTCTTGGCTCAGAGAACACACTGTCTCAGGTGTGGTGGCCCCTGTGTGCTCTCTGGGACATCCGGGGTCATTGGTTTAATGTTAGCTCTGGGCATATCAGCCTGGTGACAGCAGCCCCCAAAGCTACTCTCTCTCCAGGAGGCAAGTTTATTTTGAAATGGTTGGATGTACAAGGGACACGTTAAGATAATTCATTTCATTGGAGGGACAGGGAAAAGAAATGGGAAGGGACTGAAATTCGAATGTAAGCCAATAGCTCTAGAGAATGTGAAGAATGCCAAGTTCCAGGTTCAGGAGCCTTGGGGGATTTGGATGCCAGTGAGCTTGTACCCTCACTGGAAGGTCCCCACCCTCACTGGAAGGTCTCTGAACATGTCTGGAATACACAAGGGACGAAAGTGACGTGCTTCACCCCCAAGTGAAGCCCCAGGATTTAAAGTTAGAAAACTAAGGTCCATTTAGAAAAAAAACAAAATCGGTCATTGCTTGCTGACCCAGTTTAATGTATCACACATTTATTGAGCACCTACTGTGTGCAGAGCTGCCTGGCAAAGACTGTGGAAGATTGTAGGTGTCTCCCGTTCAGACACTTAGGAAGCCACACCTACATAAATAACTCAAATATGCCAAAGGCTGGAATATTGACTAGAGTGATAGGATAGAGTGAGAGAGTCATATCCTCTGATTGTGGTTTATTACTTTATTCTCTCTTGATTCGATGGCACCCGATCTTATAACATAGCTGTGCCTTAAATATGAGGGCATAACTGTATAAGGGACCCATGCTATTCTCCTCAATGAACACCACAGGGCAATGCGGTAATGCAAATGGTTTCATGTAAGGGTCAGGAGAAATCGTTCTCATTGATTCCAGTCATGTGGCATATTTACCCGATGTGTAAATGAGCAGACTTTGAGTCCTGTGGTGACTTCCAAGGTCATTTTGCCTTTAGAGACTAGCCCAGAGCCGTGAGGCTTTGTCCTGTATTTTGAACCGTGAGGGTGGCCGTCTTTGCAGCCTTCTCTGGTTGTCTATTCCAGTCTGGAACAATTTTTATCTTAAGAGAATTTTTTTCTGTGTGGCTGACATCTCTCCAAGAGCTTAAGCCATCCCGTTCTTTCTACCCTGACACACGGGGACTCCTCTCCCAGACCTGCAGCCTTTTCGAAACTACAAACAAGTCGATAACTAGAGGACTGACCCAATTACTGGTGCGTGAACTGGGTGAGCCTGAGCCATGTCAGTGTGGGGGACAGGCGCCGGTGTCAAAGGAGGCCCACGTGACGGCAGGATCTCGGGTGGAGGGAAATGAAAAGCAATAGACGGGGGCCGTGGGCCGGGGTAATCTGCAAGGCGGCGAGGTGGAACGGGCTGGGCGAGCCACCTTGTCATGCCTCCGGTGGCCCTTTTCAGAGTGTGAGCAGACCTTACAAAGGGGCATTGACCTCGCCTTTCAGATGACTAGCAGCTCACCATGATAACTAACCCCGCGGGGGCATCTCCGCCGTGACGCCTGGTAAAGGTCAGTCTGAATCGGGAAGAGGTCTGAAATGGAGGAGGAGGAAAGAAATGAGCTGTTCTTCCCTGTAAGAGCGTACGATAGCTCAAGCACGTGGACCGAGCCCTGGCTAGTATGGAAAAGATCCCCTTAAACAGAATGAGAAGGATGTATAAAGAACATCTCATTCGCTGTTTTATGTAAAGGATGCTTGTAAGGATGTGGGGTTCACTCTCTTCAAAGTGGTAGATAGCCCTTAGATATTTAAGCTCACAAGTTTTCCTTGTCGATGAAGCATGAATTTGCTTAAATAAGGGTAAGTTTTTGCCTTGTCCTTAGGTAGAGGAATCACAAATTCTCAATTAGTGGTGACTGAATTAGCAATGATCCCAGTTTTCATGTTAAGATTCTGACCAGCTAGATTCAGAAAACTCCTATAATATAGCTCCTATGAGCTTCCTCTTCCTGTGGCAGGAGCCGGACTGAAACTGGGAAGAAAGCCTTTACCAAATCCATTACTGGTATAAGGATAAACGCAGGGTGTTCCTGGTGTTTCCAAGATCATTCCAGAATCCCCTTTCATTCCCCTCCCTCCCTTCTCAACCTAAGAAATGGAACTACTGTCTGACTTCCACATTTCTGACATGGCTCCTTTTTATTCCAGGCACACAGGCTAGGTACCCTAGAAACATCTTTTATGACCGGCCCCTGGCCCTCCTCACACTGCGCGACAACTGCTGTTTATTCCTGGGACATGCCTTCTCGGCCCCTCTCCCTCCATGTTCTCGCCCCTTCACTCTCACCCAGCTGGTCTCCTGTAGCGGCCTCCTCATATCTCCTTGCCCTGTGTGTCTGCTCCCTCTGATGCATCCTACTCACTATCAACTAATTAACTTTTCTAAAGCATGACTTTGATCATATCTCTTCCGCTTATAAATGCTCAGTGGCTCAAGATTACCTACCAAACACAGAGTAAAACCCTCAGCCTGAGGCTCCCAGTGCCTGGTTTAATCTGCCTTCTGCTCCCGTTAAGTGCCCTCGACTCTGGCCACGCCGGTCTGCTTCCCAGCGCCTGAGCACCCGCCCCCACTTTCTGTCACGGCCCTTTGATTAATGATCTGCCTCAGCGTTTGCCTCCCAAAACCATTCCTGTAAAGCCGATTCACTTTCATTCGTTCTTGTAGTCATTTATTCAAGTGTGTTCCGCAAACTTTCACCAAGCGCCCACCTATTGTTGGCCACGGCCTCCAAGAAGTGCTCTCCGATTTCCCTAACTTGAAATAACCTGTTTCCCTTCAATAGTAGTACTTTAGTGCTTTATACCACTCCGAGACAATTTCTCATAGGCTTCCGGCCAGGACCTGGCTCGACCGCATTGTCTAAACCAGGGGTCCCCAAACTTTTTACACAGGGGGCCAGTTCACTGTCCCTCAGACCATTGGAGGGCCAGACTATAAAAAAAAACTATGAACAAATCCCTATGCACACTGCACATATCTTATTTTAAAGTAAAAAAAACAAAACAGGAACAAATACAATATTTAAAATAAAGAACAAGTAAATTTAAATCAACAAACTGACCAGTATTTCAATGGGAACTATGCTCCTCTCACTGACCACCAATGAAAGAAGTGCCCCTTCTGGAAGTGCAGCGGGGGCCGGATAAATGGACTCAGGGGGCCGCATGCGGCCTGTGGGCCGTAGTTTGGGGACCCCTGGTCTAAACCTCTGTTCCCCCATTTTGGGAACAAATAGTTCCTTCCTGGTAGGATATCGTGGGGATTAAATCTGACAGTGCTTGTTAGTATAGTGTCAGTGCCCTTGGGGTGAGTGGCTGTTGTTCTTACTGTTATTATTGATTGTATTATTATACTCCATTCTTCTTGAGGCAAGGATTGTGACTTATGATCTCCGTCCTCTCTAGAACCTTCTTCAGACAGCATTTGCTCTCCTCATTTAATCAGGTTCATGTGGTTGTAAGATGCAGAGACCCCCCCCCCCCATGCCTTGAGTTACCTCAAGACAAATGGGCTGATTCTAAGTCTCTGGGCTGGAGTGGAGGACTCATCAGATTCCTGAAGTGGCTCCTCCTCTCACCGTGGTCAGTCGCTCTCTCTGCATCTGTCCTATCGTCCGTCTTACTGATGGCTTCTGTGGAGACACAGAGTCAGGACCTGATACACAATTTGCTAGGTTCATGGCAAAATGAGTTGAGGGTGTCCCTTGTTCACAAAGCGGAAAAGAGTGCTGGGAAGTGTGCACTGAAATATAAAGGCTTTTCCTTTCTCCGGGGCCTCTTCTCACTCTCCCCCTGTTTCCACGTGTGTGGGTGTATATTTGCTTTTTTTATTATTATTTAAAAAAATTTTTTTTTCTGAAGCTGGAAACGGGGAGAGACAGTCAGACAGACTCCTGCATGCGCCCAACCGGGATCCACCCGGCACGCCCACCAGGGGCGACGCTCTGCCCACCAGGGGGCGATGCTCTGCCCACCAGGGGCGACGCTCTGCCCACCAGGGGGCGATGCTCTGCCCCTCCGGGGCGTCACTCTGCCGTGACCAGAGCCACTCTAGCGCCTGGGGCAGAGGCCAAGGAGTCATCCCCAGAGCCCGGGCCATCTTTGCTCCAATGGAGCCTTGGCTGCGGGAGGGGAAGAGAGAGACAGAGAGGAAGGAGGGGGGGGGGTGGAGAAGCAAATGGGCGCTTCTCCTATGTGCCCTGGCCGGGAATCGAACCTGGGTCCCCCGCACGCCAGGCCGACGCTCTACCGCTGAGCCAACCGGCCAGGGCCTATATTTGCTTTTTGATGTGGTCCTTCTTCAGGCATGGAGATACTGGCAGGGCAGCACAGGCCCTCACTGATGCCGAGGGGACCAGCCTGTGATGTGGCACCCACAGCTGGGTTCCCCTTCCCTGCCGCCCACCAGATGGGAGCATTGTGCCCAAGGGGAGAGTGGAGAAGCCGAGCCAGGCACCTCCCCCTGCCATGAGCCCACAGCCCCCGTCCAGGGCGCAGGGGCTCCCAAGGCCCTGTGGTCTGCAGTCTCTATCTGTGATGAGGTGCTAGCACCTGGATCAGGTGAGGCTGAGAGACTTGCTCCATTGAATCACCTGCCAAATGTACTGTGGTGTGCCAGCCTCATGGTGTCGGGGACAGCTGTCACCACAGCCCATCTCTAGATGCCACAGGTCACGGGAGCCAGACCCTACCTGGCCCAAACTCAGTTCTCTTCTGACACCTTAGTAAATAAAACTACTGTACCCCTAAAAACCCCACACACTTATCTATGTCAAAATAAAAATACGAAAAGTTAACAAAACCTAAAACTTGTAGATAAGAGTTAATATTCTTAATATATCATGCATTCAAATAAATCAATAATGAAAAGAAATCGACAATAGGCATGAATAGATCATTCACACAGAAAGAGTACAAATTGCCAATAAAATATTCAACTTTACTATTTAAAAAAGAAATCTAAATGGCAACAGATATAATTTTTGTTAAGTTGTCAGAATTACAAAAGAATAATAAACAAGGCTGGTTTATATTAGACCAAAGAGGAATAGTCACATTTGTAGAAAGGTATTTTGGAATAGCCCCTTGAAGAATGTGAAAGATACAGGAGTTGTGACCCTCAAGTTTTCCTTCTAGATTTGACTCCAAAGAAGTACTTATATATGTGAACAATTATATATATATATATATATATATATATATATATATATATATATATATGGTTCATTGTACTAATGTTTGTAATAATCACAGATCTGAAATATCCAACAAGCTATCAATACAAGAAACAGTAAGTAAATTTATGGTACTTTAGTCCATTTAGCGAAATATTATGTAGCCAATACACAGAATAAGGAAGCTCTATCTGCACCTACATGAAAACATGTCTGAGTTATACTGTTAAATAAAAAAGTGTTAAAGAAAAATATCTATGTTATGAACTCATTTATATGAAAACTTCTGTGTATATTACAATATATATCAGTTAACATTTATTAAGCATTATGTATAACAATATAAATAGATAAAATTTATGGTGCTATTTCATAAGGTCACCTGTATTCTGTGTATGTTTTTGTGCTCACATGAGGAACATGGTTCATGACCCTCTCTTGACAGTGGCACGGAAGGGTAGGAGCACATCACCTCTGCTCTCAAAGAGCTTGGGGTCAAGGATCGGGGACGAAACTGGCTGGTTGCAGACCAGAGACAGTATAGAACAGTGTTGAAGGAAGTGTTTTCATGCTCACAGAAACCCCGAGAAATAGTGTAGATCCCCGTTTTTCAGATGACCAAACTGAGACTTACCTAGAAACACAAAGTGGTGCTAAGTACATTGTCAATCATTCCTTATAGTCCTTACACAACCAAAATATCACAACTCCTACACCCTCCTTTCCCTTGTGACCATGGCCCATCACCTCCCCCAATGTAAAACAAAAAATTTTCAAGTAGCTCATCTCTGTAGGTAGATCTGGAGAAATACAAAACACCCAGACATATTCTAATCACATATATGAACATTTGCCAGAACACCAGGCAAATTCTAGTCCCTCCCTTTTTCTCTCCACTGTAACTGCTCAGAACTTCTTTTATCTTTTGTATTTTATTCAATATTTACCATGATAAGGTCCTTCGGAAACCCTGGAGTCCAGACCCGGTTCTATCACTTGCTGCTTGTGGGCTCTGGGCAAGCCCAACGGTAAAATCCTGCTTTGTTTGCCCACCTCCAGATGAAACATGGTATGGGCGAGCCCTTTGAACCCTGTAAAACAATGAAGATGACAAATTTCTCCTTCACACGACTTGGATCTGGTCTTTTTTCCTTTCCATCTCTCTGATTAAAGTACCATCACAAAGGGCCAGGAAACAAGGACGTTTTCTTTCTAAGAACCAGCTCACGTGCCTCTCCCTGCAACATATGGAGATCCTTCTTTGGAGGGCTGGCTTGGCCAGGTGAACAGCTGTTGCTGGGTGCCCTTATGAATAAGCGGCTGTAACTCCGATAGAGTGAGCTTTAAGAGGACAGCTTAACTACTTCACCGCAAGAAGGCTGGTTTGGGTTTTTTCCTTAGTTCTCGCCTCCCCTGGGTTCATTTCTCCTGCTTTTCTGTATTTGGTGATCACATAAGTTGGCATCTGCTTAGAGAAATGTTCTTTGGGGACTCCAGATGTGTCAGTTGGTGAAATATATGTTGGCTGGACCATATGTACAGAAAAACAAACTTTTATAAAATATGAGTTAGATAGGTAAGCATCAGTATGTATCAAATGCCTTAAAATAAATTCATCCTTTTTCCCCAGTAATTCCATTGTGAGGGGCTTATCTCTCATTAGATAACTTGTAATTATGTATTTTTAGGAGGTTTATTAAAGTATTACTTATAATGATAGAAGTGAGAAATGACCTCAGTGTCCAATAATACGGGCTTACTTGAATAAATAAAGGCACACCACACAATAAAACACATATGGGTCTTAAAACCGATGTGGCAGGTGTGTTACTCCTTAATACAAATATATGGAGGGAGGTAAAACTGGGTTATAAAATAATATGTGTAGTAAAATCTAATTTTGTTTTATAAACCTATATCTTCATTTCTATATGAAGTCTGGAGGATTATACAACCAAATGTGAGCAGTGGTTATCACTGGATGATGATATAGAATAAACCCACCTATACACACACATATAAACAGATATATACATCCTAAAATTTCCAAAATGACCATATATTATTATTGCACGTAAGGGAAAGATTGTACTTTTTAAAAACATAGAATTATGAGATTTTATTTTTTCCATGAAGATCAAATGTATAAACACCAAAGGATCTACACATACCATACCAAGAACTCCAGTGAGGAGATGTCAGCCACATGGAAGACTTCCTGCCCTAGATGCGGAAGCTGCAGGACTTTCAGAGCCCTTTCAGCCATTTCCTTAGTTCTCAGTCTCTGATCACTCTTTATCTGTTTCTCTCTTTTTAATGCCTAGACAATGGACTTCACAATGCGCTTCTTAAAGATTTTTCCCAATGTATTATAAGTGCTGAATTGTCTGTTTCCGCCATAGTCCGTGGGGGCAGAGGACATGGCACATAGAGGCTCTCTGTAAATGTAGGTTGAATGAATGATGGAAGGAGAGGTGTTAATGAAGTATGTGAGCAGATTATGGAGGGAAAGAGAGAGATCAATGTTAAAAAGTATGGAATAGATTGTGGAGAAGATGGTACTTGACATGACTTTGAAGGATTTATGGCGGTAAAAATGCAGAGAGGGAGGCTATCAAGTCTAGGCAGAGGGAACAGCAGGGTAACCAACTGCCCAGGGGTGATTCCTGGAACATAAGCCATTCAGGTCAAACGGGGATGAAGGTCACTTGATGGTGGAACAGTGTGGTCAAGGCAGGAAGAGAGAAAAGCAAATTGGGGGAATGTGTCATCTAGTTTGGCTAGAATATGGCTTAGGAGTAGGGGAACCGTGGACCATAAGGCTAGGAAGGTTAGGTTGGGACTTATTAAGGAGGACCTTTAGTGTCCAAGTGACACTCGTGTGTGTGTGTGTGTGTGTGTGCGTGTGTGTGTGTGTGTGTGTGTGATAGAGATAGAGAGAGACAGAGAGAGGAACTGACAGGGACAGATAGGAAGGGAGAGAGATGAGAAGCATAGATTTTTTGTTACAGCACCTTAGTTATTCATTGATTGCTTTCTCATACGTGCCTTGACTGGGGGGCTACAGCAAACTGAATGACCTCTAGCTCAAGCCAGCGACCTTGGGCTCAGGCTGATGAGCCTTGCTCAAACCAGATGAGCCTGCGCTCAAGCCAACGACCTCAGGGTCTCGAGCCTGGGTCCTTCGCATCCCAGTCCGATGCTCTATCCACTGCACTACCACCTGGTCAGGCCCAAGTGACACTCTTGGTCTTCATTTTGTGTACATTGTAAAACCAAAGGCAGTTCGAATCCTAAGACTTGACTCCTCCAGTGTGCATTAAACTCTCTTCCTCTGTCTCTTACACTTCTGGCTCTTCTCTTTGACATGATTTCTTCTCCTTATAAAACTCACCTCAAACGCTCACACATAATAATCAAGTCCAAGTGAGAATCATTGTGCCTTGTTGAAAAGGTGTCTGGTGGGGACAGACCCTGCTGAGCCCTCCACCTTCACACCCAGCTCTTCTGTGACATGTGCAAAAGATGCCTAACTGAGATTCAAGACACGGTCAGTGGCATCTGGAGGGGCAGGGCAGAGGCGGGGGCTCCTCGTGAGTGACCTGGCCCGTGAGCGTTGTGCTGCTGAGCAGGGAGCTGCAGGTCACTCCTGGAACATCTGAGCAGAAGCTTGGGGCGTTGCTGCTTCGGGGGCTCTGCAGAAGGCCATGGCCGTCCGCATTCTGGTCTCTCCGTCTGAGCACTATAAAAACTGACAAAAAGGGCCTCACTGCTGAGTTTCAGACTGAATGTTTAATGCAATTAATGCATATTTCATAGCACAATACTGCCAGCGCTCTGCTCCACCGTCCTCCCTGGCTGAGTTATTTACACAGCCATTTTGAGCCCAGTCACGGAGGAAGTTGACAAATGAGGGTCTGTGCAAGATGTCTGGTCTCTCCCCGTGCAGATCAGCGCCTCACAACTCCACAAAGTCCCTGAGCAGCATCTCAAACCCACTCCACTCAGTCGGGTGAATATGTCTTCCCCGGGAGCCACCACTCAAAAATCCCTTGCCTGACATCCTTCTCTTTTCTCCCCTCCCTAGCCCCAAGAAAAGTATGAAAGGGGAGGGCTTTGTGCCAATATTGTCATGCCTCGGAATGAATCTTAGTGATTTCTCTCATTACAAAATCTCTAAAAGTGAAGACAGTGAGCTGTCCCCCCGGTCAGTGACTTCGTTTATTCAGTGATCGGTTCTGACAGTCCTTTTGCAAGACGGCTCTGCCCCCAGGACAGTTTGACATAAATCAGGGGCTCCTCCGCTCACCTGCTCATCACAAGTGATGGATTTGGCAGGTTTTCAGGTTCCTGTGAAACAGAGCCCTGGAGTAGGAGAGCCAGACTGGGACTCAGAAGGCAGCATTTAGCACGAGAGGGGCATCGACAGATTCACGTCTCGTGTCGTTTTTCACTTACCAGGCACAAAGCCAGCCTTCTGCGTCTTAGTTGTAACCTCCGATTAAACAAGAAGCTTCAGGCGCACTTCTCTCTGTGCAATCCTCGTGTTCCCGGAATGCTGTAGATAATATGATTTCCGTGGGTAAACGCGAGCCCGTGTCCCTGGCGACTCTCATCATTAGTCGAGTTGCTCTTTCTTTAGCATGTGAGTTTCTCCCGCTCCCCTCTCCCTACCCCAGTCATTTTATCAAATAGTTAACGAAAGAAAAAGAAATAGATTTAGAAAAGAACTATTTTTTTTTCATGCTAATGCAAATCCTTTTCTAAAGACTGGATAGTCACTCTTAATATATCTATTTTGCCACTGTGGATTCTGAGATGCAAAGTTTTCCTAAATAGCAGTACAATGAAGTACCCCAACAAGTCAAAACAGCTGGCTGGCTTTAGGGGGAAAAAATAAATAAACATCTAAAACTAAATTCAGAAAGTTCAATTTGATGAGAAATGGATTCTTTAAGGCGCAGTCTTATTTAGCAAGCTGTCCTTCAGCCCCTTGAGCTCCGTTTTGTTGGAGTCCCGCTAGGGGAGAGAGCGGACAGTGGAAAGACTGAGGATTCTGAGTGAAAAACGAGGTCACACGTGACACTCAGACACTGAGGGAAGTAATAGTCAGCCTTCCTGGTCAATGCGAGGAGTGAAGGAGATAAGGAACTTGGAGGCTTGTGAAACTGGCAGGCTGGTGACTGCCTCATCGTGGTTGTCACGGCTTTCTGCTCCGAGTCCCACATGTCTGGCGGCTTTCACTTCCTTACCTCCTCCACACCTCACTTTCCGAGCTATAAAATAGGTAGAAAGTAGTACATTTTATATACAGTTTTCTGTTCAATTTAATAGAGGCTTTTGAATATGTTAGAAGAGACATAACTTGACAATATATGAAAAATTAGTTGGCATTTTATTTTTATATTTACTCGTGTTTACATTTCTTTTAAAACATTTTTATTGGTTGTATTGGGGTAACGTTGTATTGGTAATAACAGTATATAAATTTCAGGTGCACAGCTTTATATTGTGAGGTCTGTGCACTCTATCGTATGCTCACCCCTCGAAGTCTCGTCTTCTTCTGTTAGCACATACTTGGCCCTTCCGACTCGTTGGTTGTCCCCTAACTCTTCTCCTCTGGTAACTTACCTACAATGCTGTGACGAGGCTTCTATAGGGTATTGCACAGAAGCAATGTAGCGTGCCACCTGACCACTGGAAGCATTCAGTCACCACTGGCGTGAGCAAGGTAGACTGTTTTGATATTCTCAGCCCTTCGGTGAGGATGGCAAGACATTGGGACATTATTATCCCCATGTTGCCAAGAGGACATTGGAACTCAAAGAGATTCATGTAATGAGGGAAACACGAGTAAAAGCCAATGGGTTCCAAGAGCTCCAGGATCACTGCGCGTTACCTCACCCCTGGGACGCTGGACAACATTGCGTAAGATGAACATCCTCACATCCTCCTTCCCGACATACAGTTATCAGTCCTGAACTGAGCGGAGCTGGAGAGGGAGGGAGTCAGCCTCACGCATCTTAGGTGTCAGGCCTCCAGGGTCCAGGCTACCCTGTGCCTTTTCCAACATGGCAGGGATGCTTCAATGGTAATAGCTTCTGGTTTTTAAAGCATTACTTTTTTTGCCAGGGATTGTGCTAAATATTGTACCCTTTGCAGATTTTACAAGTGACGTACTAGGCTCAGAGAGGTAGAGTGACTTGCTGAAGGGGATAGTTAGCCAGTTGGCAAGGCATAACTGAAATCAATTAGATTAGTCAGTTTGACTCCAAGCTGGGCTTTAAATTACTTCACTATGTTGTGATTCAAGTTCGGGTTTAAGGTTCTCTTAAGCAGAAATGACCAAACCTGACTGATTATCAGGCTTACCTGAGATGCTTATAAAATAATGCAGATTCCTGGATACCACCCTTAGAGACTCTGATTTGATAGGTCTGGGTAGGGAACAAGGGTCTCTATTTTTAAAAACCCTCAGGTGAGTCCTGTGAACAGCCAAGTACGGGCAGCAGCCTTAGGAAACATGACCCTTGGCCCTCGGGAGGGTCCTTCTTGCACATGGGTTAATTCACTACCTCCTTGTCCTTATTGCAGGTGCCTTTCTCACCTACAGGCTCAGGGTTTCAGTCCATACATCAAGTATGTACAGAGTGCCTACTGTGAGCAGGACTCCCTGGGTCTAAGGGACCAATATCTTAAGGCTCTAGAGCTGGCTGTGTTCATAGCCAGGGGTTGGTGGGCATGCAAGCTCTGGAAGCACGCTTCTTTGTAAGCTTTTCAGGTTTGTTTTTTTTTTACATGTGTTTCTTGTGCTATATGTTGTCCCAGAAATCAAGGGCCAGTCCCCTTTTGATTGTGTTTTCACAACACCCCATGTAAGATGGTTGATGGCATGGGCTTGAACAAAATGGAAACCCCTTCTTTGGAAGGAATGAAGCAACTGCTAGTCAGGGACCTCTGGTCTGGTCACCGAACTTCTTACCAGAGGTCTTTTCTACCTCCCCATAGATAGTAACCAGCCTTCTCCTGCCTAACTACATCCCCACCCCCGTCCCACCTCATCCCCAGCGAATGTGGGCAGAGGCTGAGAAGGAGTGTGGTCCATGCCGTGATTCACACGGCATTGCATTAGCATCATATGGGGAGTTTCTAAAATACACAGACCAATGCCTGAGTCCCCAAAAGTCCAAAGACATTAGAACTCTGGGGGTGGGATCTGAGCAAGGTGTTTTTGTTCTTTTGTTTTTTAAGGTTCCTAGGTGATTCTAATGTGTAGCCAGTTGAGAAGCCCTGAGAAGCTCTGGTGCAGCGAAGAGAACCGGGCTGGGGATTGGGAAGACCATTTCCCAGTGGCTCTCCCCAGCTGAGCTTCCTTCCAAACCTATAAAACGAGGAGGCCACAGATCTCTCATGGATTCGTCTATTTTCAGCTGTCACATTCTATGTTTTAATGGTCCGAGGTCAGCTCGGGTAAAGAGGGAGGGTCTGGTGGGGAAAACAGCAGAGACCTTGTTCCTTTACCAGGGCCAGAGGCACAGAGGGAAGCAGACAGCAGAAAGGAAAGCGCGGGAGCTGGACGCTAATTGGAAAGGATAAGGGCCATGTAGGGTTGTCAGTTTCACTCGCAGGGGCCCGGTCTGGAAGTGCTGGCACAACGCTGGTGGATCCCAGGCAGGATCCGGGGCACGCCAGCTTCTGTCTTCTCTGCTATCTGTCCATCTGTCGGCGTGCTGCTCCGTGGCTGAGAGTTCTCTGTTTGTTTTCTTAAGACGATTAAGTCTTTCTAAGTCTCCCTCCGCAGAGCCTGTGATTGAAAGTGACAAATGGAGGCTACCCTATTTAAAAGCTGCCACTTTGTATTAGCAGCAGGATCAGCTCAGGTTGAGGACATTTTATGGATGCATTTTAAAACTCTATCACAGGGAGAGGAACAGGTGTTCAAGGGGCGGGGTGGGGAGGACAGGAAAGGAGTCTAGTTGCTGAAGGAGTGACATGGCTTCATTATTTTAGAGGGTAGCTCTACACACGTCAGACCCACTGCCCTTACCCAAAAGCATGAAGTGAAATGGGAGGCTGGGCAATAGGGAGGTGACTTTGGGTGGTGTGCAGAGCTAACTGAGGCCAATGGGCAAAGGAGTGTGCCCATCTCTCCATCTCTGAATTAGAGCTCAGCCCTCATCACAACTTCAAGCAAAGTATTTTCACTGCCTTCCCACCTCTCCCTCTTCCACATGAGGACCCCTTTTCCCCACACATGCGGTTCCTTTCTTTCTTCTCCATTCCCCAGACAAAACTTTCTGTAAGACATTTGTAGAGCACCCACGAGAGGATGGACACCGTCCTGAGTACTGGGAACACAGAGATGAATGACTGGTACTCCCCTGAGGACTTGAAGAACTCTAGGGGACAGAATGGTAACCAAGAAGTAAAGCAGCATATGATCAGTGCTCGGGGGAGGGAACTTGGAGCATGGGGGCACAGAGCACTCGCCAAGTGGGAGAGTGAAGAGGGATCTTAAACTGATTGTTGACAGTAGGGGGAAGGAGCTTATTTTGGAAAAAGAGAACCATGTGCACCAAGGTATGGAGGCCCCAAGTTTGCGGGTTTCCTTCAGGGAACTGCATGTGTTTCCATATAAGTGGGAGAGAATTGGAAGGGGGCGAGTGAAGAAGATAGGAGCCAGATCACAGAGCATGTCGTAGTTTAGTGAGATAGAAACTCATCTGAAAGCTAAAAGGAGTTATTAAAAGTCTTTAGAGAAAAACATGACATTAGACATATATTTTAGAAAGATCATTTCAGGAATAATAAGCAGGATACATTAGAAAGAGAGAAGATTGGTGAAAGGAACAATAAACCTATTTCATACTAAAATGTAGAGGGTTATCTAATGGAGCTACAGGCTAAAGAGGGAGATATTTTTCCAGGGCATCTGAGACCATGCAACATAGGGGGACTGTTTCTCTTTGTACTAAGAATCCTTCCTTCCCTGTGAGTTTCTAGGTCTGGTCTTGGGGTAGACACTCTGGTCTCAGAATTTCTATAGAGGTGCTTCTGAGAGAGCCTGACTTTGACTAGGAACACACCTACCTCCTGTTCAGGGACCATAACTGCCAGAGATATGTCTTCATATTGTAGAGACAAACACTCATTACTTCTAGCTCCCACTGCAGAATTTCTAGTCTGAGCTTTGTTAATCAGCCTTGTTCCCAGCTGGCCGAGAGACTCATCTCTCCTATCTCTTCAGCACTGAATAGATTTATCAACAATGAAAGTCTGGATGGCTTCTTGAAGCAATGGAATTCAGTGTTATTTAGAGTTCAGTGTGGTTTAGACACACAGTGTCTGTGTGTCCCAGGGAAAAATTGACTTAGCTGCTCCCACCTTATTCTAAGGTCCCCTGGCAGATGGGAAGTGGAAGCCATTTTTCTAATCAGGAATAATAGGACAGAGCATCTCACTGGGCCACTGAGCCATGCTAGCATACAAGTCTCAGTTGCTGTCCACTTTGGGCAAGAGGTCTGAATTGGAATCACATGGAAACCTCAGTCTTCATGGCTCTGGGCCCATGAAAAATTCCTAGTGTGGAGCCTTGCAGGATCTCCCATGTCTAGCTCTATGTTTTTGCCCAGAGTTTGTCCTGTACAATTTCTTTTCTCCCATTCCTGGGCCTGCACTCTCATAGATTTCTCTAGACTCTGGTAGAAGACACTGTCTTGTTGGCATCAGTTTTTCTGTGGCCTAAATGCTGATCTGGCCCAGACTAGTGATCAAGAAACCTGGTCTGTCATCAACCAGGGGAATAAAAAGAATGCCTTGTGCTGGTCTGAGCATACCTGACACAGATGTCCTCTTTCAGTCTGAAAGGTCTTATTGAGAAATTGAACATCTATAGGGTCTGGATAAAAATCAATTCTCAGCACTTATTTCTTAGGGAGTCTTTTATTCTCTTAGATATTATGAACTTAATATGATGCATAAGTTTACTCCTTTTTCTGAAAAATTCTTTACCTAATTATATTATCTCCCCCAGATTGTAATTTCATTCTTAATATGGTCTCTTCAGTTTCCTATAATTTTCTCAAAAGTCATCATGCCTCATAACTTGGCCATATTTATACCTCTTAGCCATAAGTCTAGCATCCAGAGATTCATATATTCTCAGCATTACCTCAGGGTGGTCATTCTAATTTGGGGTATAGATGGTAACTATACCCTAAATCCAGAATTCTAGACAATATTTCCCCAAATTGTAATTTTATATAAGTAAGAACCATGTGGTCCTATCCCACTGAGTTGCTGCTGTTTAAAAAACATCAACAATCAAAAGTGTTTCAGAATGAGTTCTCTACTTTTATGTTCAAACATTTTGTCTTTCTCATTCACTGTTGTAGCCCCAACTTCTAAGATAATGACTGACACATATTAAATGTACAATAGATTTTTGTTAAACTAATGAATAAATATGTTGATCATACCAATTTGTCCCCCTACTTTTTTTTTTCTTTCTTTTCCTATCACATATACAACAATTCCTCTTGGGAATTTTTTTTTACCCCAAACTCTGTGCGTGGCCTTTGTCCCATCTCAGTCTTAATAGGTAGGAGAGGAAGAGAACTTACTAAATAAAGCCAGAGGAAAGGATGGAAATACTAATTCTATATGAATTGTGTTGTCCCATCACATAGAGACAGGCTCCTAGTCTCTGATGAATTTTCGGTAGGGTAACTTTTAGCTGAATGTGAGTTTGGAGACCCGCCCCACTTGGTCTAGCATATGGAAGTTGACTGGTTCCCTATGAAAACATTCCTCCCAAGAGAAAGTTAGACAGCCCTGGGTAGATAGCTCAGTTGGTTTGAGTGCCATCCAATAAGCAAAGGTTGTGGGTTCGATCCCTGCCCAGGGCATGTGCAGGAACAGACTGATGTTTCTATGCCTTTCTTTCTCCCTTCCTCTTTCTTTAAAATAAATTTTAAAAAAAGTCAAAAGAAAGTGCTCCAAAGACTTTCAGAAGTTTAGTCTATATTAAAAGAGAGAGATGTTTCTTTCCTCTATAGCTGAGCACTGATGGGATGAGAAACATTACATCTTAGAAACTGAGAATTCTATCTTTCTGTTTTGAAGAAGTAAATAGAGACAGAACAGAAAGAAACATATAATCTGGATTTGGGCAGGTTCCTGAGTTATCCCTAGTGTAACTTAACTTCAAACTTTTGCTGGTGTTATTGAAACCCAGTTTCTAACATCATGATGGAAAGAGTCTAGGTCAGGAAGTTAGAACAAGTCAAGGCCAGTGGAGGTACGAGGCAGAAGATTAAGAAATGAGACTGAAGTGTATGCAAGAGAAAGGGGTTATGACAAGATTACGACAGGCTGCAACTAGGGAGGTGTTATGATCAGATCTGCATTTAAATAGGGTGTGTGTGTGTGTGTGTGTGTGTGTGTGTGTGTGTGTGTGTGTGTCTATACAGGATGGATATTGAGATGGCTAAGAGTAGCAGAGGAGAGTTCAGTTTGAAGGTTGTTTTGTGTTTTGGGGAAAGGGATAAGGACCTGAACTAGAACTGGAGGAGGAAAAGTAGAGTGAATGGGACAGATTTTGAATTTTTTCTTCAGAAGGTATAACCTGTAAAGTATTTTTCCCCACGGAGAAGGAATGAAGGGGCCAGAGCCACCAAGTGTGGAATAACAAAAGGCTTTATTGAATACAGAGCATCCCGCCCGGCAAGGTTCCCTGGCCCCGAAGAAAGAAAGATGGAGGAGATGGAGGCCAGGGAAGTCGTAAGGATTAAACCCCGTGGGAGATATTTAAAGGGTCCCTCTAGGGAAGTCGAGCTAATATGATGTGGTGAAATCTCACTGGCTGGCAGACGGTCGCTTTTTTCCAGAGGGTTCCTGTGAAGCCTCTTTTGGCCCGCTTGGTTGTGGGCGTCCCTAGCCAAAGTTTGTGGGTCTGACCTTTCCATTATCCACCGACCTTACATAACCGACAATACTTAAAGTTCTATGGCATTTGGGGTGCAGGGACGGTTTTCAAGTTTCTGGTCTGGTGACTGAGTGTATAAAAATGCCAGCCACTGAGACTGGAAAAAGTGGAAGAAACGCTGTTTGGGAATGAGATGAAGTTTACATTTTTGGATATGTTGAGTCATTCATCCAGGTGCAAATATCTAGCCCCTTGTCGTGAAGCTGCAGGGTAAGTTTGGGGCCATAAATATTGATTTTAGAGTTATTAGTTTATATGTGGGAGTTGAAACACTCAGAAAGAGTGGATAAGGTTAGAAGATAAGAGTCTAGGACACACTCCAGAATGCCTCTGTTTCACGGGTGGGTAGAAACAGAGGTCCCCCCGCAGGACACGAAGGCGAAATAACTCAGAGACATGAGGCCGACCAAAGAAGCATGCAGTCAGAGGAGCTCAGGTAATCTGAACTGTTAAGAAGAACGGCACTGTCAATGCATCACTTCAGTAAAGAAGCATGATAAAGATGTCAATTTGGCTATTACGATTTTCTGATGACTTTGGTAAGAGAAGTTTCAGTAGAGTGGAGAAGGCTGCAGCCAGATTGGGATTCGTTTGAGGCTGAGAGCAGTGCGGAAATGGAGGCCCAGAGGATAACCCAGTCTTTTACAAAGCGGAAGACTAAAGGAAGAAAGAGACCGGGTCATGGCCAACGAGAGGTATGGGGCAAAGTTGTACTTTGCTTATTTTATAGGATGAGCTATGTCGAGCATGTTCATAGGTTGAAAGGAAGGCATCCCCACAGAAGAAGAGATTGAGTATGACCAGTGAAGCAGGGTCTTAAAGATATGAGAGGAGGTAGAGTCAAAAGCATCCTGGTGAGCCTTGAAGAAGAGCAGAGATGCCTCATCCTTTGACGCTAGGATGGGTGAGCTTAAAGGTACCCATATAGGTGGGGAGTGGGTGGGAAGCTGAGGACCATAATTCCTGCTAGCCTCGGTTTTCTTGAATCAAAACATCTGATTGGGCCTGGGTCTTGTGGAAACCTCAGGTTTTCTCTCTCCTCTGTGCTCTCGAGGCAAAGCCACCAACTGTCACACATGAATGGCTCATTCCTGACCACAGCACCGGACCCCATCCATTGTCCTGACTGAGCCCCACAGCTCCCTGAGAGTGAACAGGACAGAAAGTTTGAATTCACAGTAGCATTGGGTAAAGCCAGCTAAACTAGAGACTGCCCAATGTCACAGAGGGAGGGAGTTAGAAGGGCTGGAACTGGAAGCTGCTCTCTCTGCCCCGTCCCTCAGCCATCCCACAGGCAGGAAGGCAGGAGACACGGGCAGGATTTAGTGGGGCCATCAGAAGAGCAGGTGCACTCCGCTGCTTCCAGGTCAGTCCTCGCCTGGCAGGTGCAGCCCAGGTGCAGATGTTTGCGAGCGCAGCCAGGCCCCCTCCCAGCCTGGAGGAGGGCAGGGCCGCGGCCTCTCGTTCTCCATTGTTATTCTTGGCTCTTCTTATACGGGGAATCTTTGCTGTCTGTTCCTGAGAGCAAGGAGCCTTTGATTCCGGAGGAGCTGTGCGGTCCGGACTTTGATCTCTCACAAATCAGGTCTTCGCGCACTCCCCAGAGAACGTTTTACATTTTAAAGGCTCGGAGTCGATTGTCTCTTTTGCTCACCTGTGGAGCCGCTCTTCTTGCCCCGGCCCATCCTCCCAGCAAAATGGGCCCCTGGGCAGCCTGCCCAGGATAGAGTCAGCGAGAACAGGCTGCTCAGGAGGGCTCCTGAGTGGATGAATGAGCAAGAGGCAGCATAGATCAGAGGCTGACACTGTCCCCTCCCTCCGCTTGGGGCTGGGGGAGCATCCACTGTGGACGACGGAAGAGTCAGAGTAGGGGAAACCGGGAAACCTGGCTCGCCTGTGTGAACCGCGCAGGAAACTCTCCAGAACCCCCGCGGTCCACAGAGGAAGTTTCCGGGCCTCTGTGCTGTGTGCTGGGTGGATGATGCCACCTTCGTTCGGCAGATGACCAAACTAAAACCCGGAGCAGGTCACCCGAGCAATTTCCAATTGGGCAGATCCAAGATTATAACACACACCTTCAGACTCCGTATCCATTAGACTTATCCTTTAGACTCTGGATAGAGCCAGAAGACCCCAAACGGGCTCGCCAGGGCGGGGCCAGCCAGGGCAGAGGAAAGGCCAGCCTTAAAGGGTTTCAGACTCAAGAGCCAGAGAGCACTGAGTGTGGGTGCCCTGGTCCTGGCTGTCAATGTCTCACCAGGTAGAAACTCGAACAGTGACATAACCTTCCTGCATGGCCTCTGTGATATAACCTGTCTGCCTGCCTTATGGGGAATCGTGAAGAAGGTCAATTCTCTGGAATTCCTTTGTAAATTGTTAAGTGCTTCAAGCCAGGAAGTAGTTATTTCTCTTCATTCTTATTTATCACTCTAGAATTTTATTTGAGTAGGCTTGGGATTGCATGGGTCAGGAGGCTCTCAAGTGTGTCCCCAAGCTATGCCAGGGACAGACTCTCCTGCCCCACTGTTATTCTGGGTGAGCATTGTTCTCCACTGTCCTGTATTTACCCTAAAGATGTTAGAAGAGATGAACAGACCAACCAACCCCCCCAACCCCACTATTATGACAAATTCATATCTCAAGGCTTCCCAGGCTAGTGCTTTTTCCACCATATATAGAGGTCTGGAAACAAGCATCCCCCCCCTCCCCCACCCCCACCCCCCAGCACCCTTCCTGGTCCTGGTGGACTGAGAAAAACTCTACAAGTATAAGCCAGCAATTTAGCTGGGCTTGGAAGGGCCTTACACACTGATCAGTAAACAAAAGTGATTTTCCTTAATCAGGGCTGGTCACACAGGGGAGCTAGAACTGTCCGAGTTCCACCTGCTACCTTCTAATTCTCCTCACCCCCTGCCCCACCCTCGAGGGACCTTGGCCTGGCCCTTCCCAGGGCTCCATTCCCCACCTGTTGCTGTGATTTCTCTGGTGGTGGGAAGGGGAAGGGGCCTCCTAGAAACCAAACACTGTCCAGGAGCAGAACCAGCTTCCCACCCATCCCCATTCCACCCTCGCTGGGAAAGGTGGTTGTATGTGGGAAGTCCTCCCCAACTGGAATTAACTGGGGCTCCTTTCCAGGTGCCAACTGACAGCCAGAAGAGCCCTCTTCCCAGTGCTGTCCACAGGGGAAAGATAACTGACTCACTGAGACCAAGTTTCGGCCTTGATGTGCATGGGGTCGCGGTACGTAAGGTTTTGCATTCACCGCCCTGGCTTTTCCATCCAAGCAGTCAGATCTGCTTATTATTCCTTGTACACACACAGCTTACTCCCGTCTCCTGTCTCTGCTGATGTTAGTCCCTTGCCTCAAATACACTCTGATATTTATAAATCTTTCTCACTTAGCATTTCAAAAGGCTTTCATGTCTATGATCTTATCCAATTGGATCACATTGTGAACCTCATAGCAACCCAGGGGTTTTTTGTTAGTACTATTATTTAAATTATTATTCCCTGTTACATTTGAGGAACTGAGGCCCAGAGTGGCTCAATGACTTGCTCAAAGTCACATCAGTAGTTACAGAAAGAACTGGCATCAGAACAAGGACTTTGTGGCTCCCCTTCCTGGGTCTTCCTCCCTGCCACATGCCATGCCCCTTTCAACACTGCAACACCTACCTTGGAGCCTTCAGGAGCTGCCCCCACTCAGCCCCTTGCATTATTTTTGCCTGGGTTAGGGTACCCCAATTTTTCCTTGAGTAACTGTTCCACCTCTCAGCTCACGTGCTTTTGGGATTGTGGGTGACCACATGATCAGAGCTGGCCAGCTGTGCAGGGCGTCCTCCTGGCCATAGCCACTGGTTGAGAGGGATACGTGGCAGAAAGGTTTTCTGCCGCAGTTGTCTGGGATGAGATACTTTCTGCTGAGATCTCTACATCTATGCAGTGGGAGCACAGAGCTACAGGGCCACCACTCAGAGATGCTCGCCTGAGAATGCAGGTGACAAAGACAAATGCAAAGCAAAGAGGGGGCCTGAGGGAGCCAAATCCTGAACGCATTGCTTCAGTCAGTGGATTTCACCATGCCTTAAGCCAGTTCAAGTCTGTTCCTGAAGCCAGTTTGAGCTGGTTTTCTGTCACCTGTATCAAAACACAGAGCCTTGACTAATACACCCCCCCCCCATTCCTGTCACCTGTCCCCGCCTCAATACTCTTTACACATCCTCCTTTTGTTCCTTGCCTGCACACTCCCCTCCAGGGCCCACTTGCCTGTTGCCTGGCTCATAATGGTAATATTGCATGCCGGAGCCATTCCCCTGCTCCGCTACAAGCAGTTTGAGGACAGGCGCGTTCTTCTCTTTTCTCTTATCCATCCGTGGACAGAGCACGGGCTTTGCAATCAGAACCTCTGGTAGGAGTCTTGTCTCTATCACAGGCTGAATGGTCTTGAATGGAGAACTTTATTTTCTGGAAATTAATTTTATTTCTTAAACTGGCATGACAGAACTTAAAACAACAAAACTTTAAGGCTTCTTATGATGATCAAATGAGGTAATATATATGAAAGTCCTTTTCAAACTCAGAAATGCCATTCCAATGTAAGAGATTACTTAAAATAGTGTCTGGTACACGGCATGCACACTAAGAGTGCCTGTTAGAAGTGATTGTTGGACTCAGCTTTTGTGTGTTGCCTCCATTGCTTGAATCCTTTGCTTTATGAGCAGGTTAGTGGCAAATTTGGAACAAAATGCATGAATGCTCTGGCGATTAAAAAAAATTTTTTTTTTAATTTATTGATTTTAGAGCAAAAAAGGAAGAGAGAGAGAGAGAGAGAGAGAAACATCAACTTGTTCCACTTATTTATGCATTCATTGGTTGATTCTTGTATGTGCCCTGACTGGAGACTCAGGACTGGAGAATCCTGACTGGGGATTGAACCTGCGACCTTGGTATATGGGGTCGATGCTCTAACTGAGCTGCCTGGCTAGGGCTCCTGCAGTGATTTTTTTTGGGGTTGTGCAAACTTGTCACTGATCCTCATCGGCTGAGTGCCCGTTAGCAGATGAAAGAAGGTGTAGCCTCTCGGGGGCATAAGAAGACTCAAGACATCTCTTTGTCTCCCATTTGCATTGAGAGCCCGCACAAGGGTGGCTTGAGCACCATCCCTGAGTAGAGTTGGCATTGGAGGGGAGTCCAGCTAGGGAGTGTCTCCCATCTTAGGGTACAACTGGTTATCCAGCTCCACAGTTCCCACCACTTACCAGGCCTTCCCACCAAGAAAAAAGTACAAACAGAGAAGTGTGATCAGCTTAGGACAATATGCCCTCGGGAAGACATCCATGCGTTTCAATAGCCTTCTCGCAGACCTTCTTTGGTGACCCACAAAGCCTTTGCATGCACATTTGGGGGACTGTGTGGTGGCTTTTGTTCCCTGTTGGTTCCAACTGAGAAAGAACCCCTGAGTTGGAAACTGAGGTCAGTGTAGTTCAAAAGCGAGCTCCCGGTTTCCTCACCTTTTTTAGATTCCTGGCCACTCACCCAGGTAAACTCCACACAGAGAATTTGAAAATGCCCCAAGGAAATAGTTGTTTGTTAAATCATTTTGTGTGGAGAATAAGAAATGAGTGTCTTGGCATCATGTCATGAATTTCCTTTTTGCTAATAATTTTGAGCACTTATCTATGCCAGACCCTGTAATGAGCTCATGATATGCATTGTACCATTTAATCTCAACTTGTCTCTCCAAAGGAGGTTCTATTATTTTTCCATTATCGAGATGTTTAAATAACTCACAGAAGGTGTCATTGTGAGTTAGTGACAAAGTTGGGTCTACAACCCAGGTTTACTGCATTCTAGTGCCTGAGCTTTTCCTAACTACCACTCCCATGCCTCCTCCTTAACACCTGGCGCTTTGTTGAATTATCTACAATATTGTGTATATTGCATACATATTATATAACATCATAAACTCGTCGAAGTTGGGAACTGAGCACTGGTTTCCTCTGCATCTCTAGCCGTGAGAACCACAGAGGAAAATGCCATGCAACAGCAGGTCGGTGGATGGATAGAATGATGTGGGGATAGAAAGCAATGTTCTAAAGGGTCTTTGGCCTTAAGGACATGGCAATCTAGCAGGAGACACAAAGCATAAATACATGAAAAACTGAAAATTATAATAAGTTCATGATACATGATTATTGACAAATGAATGGTAAACTCATGAAGTGTTGATTCCGTAAACAAAATTAATTTTAGACAGCACCTAGGACTACAAAGCCTTTATCTGAGCAGAAGGCGCTGCATGCTGGGAGACATAGAATCAGGTGGCAACTACCCTGTGTTCCATTGGGACCCACCGAAGGCTGCCTTTTTTTTTGTTGTTTTGTTTTGTTTTGTTTTTGTATTTTTCTGAAGCTGGAAACGGGGAGAGACAGTCAGACAGACTCCCGCATGCGCCCGACTGGGATCCACCCGGCACGCCCACCAGGGGCGCCGCTCTGCCCACCAGGGGGCGATGCTCTGCCCCTCCGGGGTGTCGCTGTGCCGCGACCAGAGCCACTCTAGCGCCGAAGGCTGCTTTTTATAGTGAAAGTTCCTGCCCGGATGCCCAATTAGGTCTTTTCTATGTAAATGAGACATCCAAATGGTGTAGTTTTGATTGGTCAGTGTAGGTGCAAAGGAGAGTACAATTTGTGTACTTCTGATTGGACAGGGCAGGTCTCAGCTGTAGGAAAACAAAACCAGGGCTTGCCTGCAGAGGTTGACTCAGAGTCACCTACAAGCAGGCACAATGCAAGGAAGCCGCGAGTTCAGTCTGAGGTTCTTCCCAGTGGGCACAATACATGAGGAGCTCCTGTCAGCCAATGACTACTAGATTCTTATAAAATCCGGGCAGTTGCTTGACCATAGAGAGTCCATCTTTGCAGATAAATTCCTTCTCAGGGTTCACATCAAATAACTCGTTCTTCCCAGGGTCCACAGTCTCACACACAGACAGAGGTAGTTGTTTTGGGGCTCGTTCACACTGGGACTTGGCTGTCTGAGTGTTTAGTCTCGATTCCTTAATACACTCCTACTTCTCAGGCTGGAAGGGAGTCCCTGGGATGCGGCGGCCTCAGTTGCATCTAGAGCTTGTTCTGTGTGCCCTTGGGAGTGAGGGGGTGGAGATCACTGGTTTATGATGATCGATGACTGTCCCCAGTATACTCTCAGCCAGTGTGTGGCCCTGAGCTTCCTCAATTTTCATTTAATCAGCTTCCCCCTTTCTTCAGCTTCTCCTGGGGAAAGCCAGATCCTGTACCTCTAAGAAGTGTTCTGCCAGTTCCCGCCCTTTTGGAGGCTGTCCTGTGGAATGTGGAGGACAAGGTCAGAGAGGAAGCCATTCTTCCGCCACCTAAGTGTGACTGCCCTGTTCTCTCCCACTTCCCCGTTCTCTCCCACTTCCCCTTCTCCAAGCTCAATTCAAGGTCACCTCTAGCAGTCTTGGCTCTACCCTACCTGGGACAGTCCTCAGGCTCGCAGGTGTCATAAATACTATTTTATTGGCCTGATTGCACTACTTCTCCCTCACTCCCCACCCTCCTTGGACTATCTCTGAGTCCCTTATCTCGCAGTCTGCACAGCTGGAAACCTCCCAGGAGGTGCTGCCAACATGCCCAGAGGTAAATCAATTTTTACCTCCCTCTGATAAGAAGCAAGTAGGAAGGAATAACTTAGCTTCTTGTGTTTCCAGAACTTTCTGGGAAGCAGGCAAGTTGCCAGATCTGATGGGTGAAGGTGGCCACACTCAGATGTTGCCCTTGTCCTAAGAGAAATATCCCAACTGCTCCATAAACTGCCCTAAAGTCACCATCCTACTGTTCCCTCTCTCTTTTTTGAAAGCCTGTATTATATGCAGTTCTGTTGCCTCAGGATCCTGCCCCAGGTATAACTGTGAAGCAGGGGTTTTCCCGGCAGCCCCTTGCCTCCCCGTTGTGACCCCACACCCCCATTCCGCACATTCAGTGACCCGGGAACCCAACACAACCGGCATCTGCTCTGCAGGGAGCCGCCCAGCCTCTTATAGGAAACACATTTCAGAAAGCTGGGAATTTCCCCAGGATGCTGATCTACTTTCCCTCCAGCTAATGTTCTTTTATTTTTCATTTTGGGAGAAGAGAGAGAGAGAAAAGGCAGACTAGACAGAGGGATGGGGACAACAGTGGATTCATTACCTCCCAGGTGAACCCAAAGGATCCTTCATGGGAAAGCTGCCTTGGATGTTGAAGATTCCTCAGTGAATGCTCATCTTCTTCTTCTGAACTTCCACCAGCAGTCAGAGGAGGGCTCCCCCGCCCACCTGGAGCTTCTTTCCTCCCTCTGTCTGGACCTCGGAGCTAGAGCTTGGCCATCCTCTGCTCAGGGGCTGGAGCCGAGGCATGGTCAATCTCTGTGTGTCCCCCAGAGGTCTCTTTCTTTTGCCTCCTTTATGGTGCTCCATGGCACCTTCCGCCCTCAGCCCCAGGACTGGCTGTGGTGGGGCTTTCCCAGGACCCACTGGCTGGCTGAAGGGTCAGCTCTGAACAGACACCTGGTGCTTCCAGGAAGTGGTTTCCTGCCTTTTAGGTCTGCTCCCCATGGGGTATTTGGAGGTCTGGGTTCTCACACTGGGCTGCCACGATTCCACCGTTTAACTGCATCCTATTTTATTAAACTCAGGACTGCATTTATTGGGGCTAACTAATGATGTGCAGTATAAGGCAAGACCCTGACTTAGAGCTTTGGTTTTCTGCTTTGCAATCCGCAGACTAGATCCAACATTCTCAAATTCCTTTAAATTTGGGAATTGCTGGGTAGCCACTTGTTGGGCAGATAAAATATATTATGCTCACTTTGTTAAATATGGTGCTGCCCACGTGGAAGCCCATCACCCGGGTGATAATATTAGTTGCCCTTCTTGCTTGGGATGGGTGTAAATATATTAATGTGTGTTGGGGGAGGCCTTTTGCGCCAAAAGGTTTTAAAAGGAAGAGAGATCACGTTGTTCCGGGGAAGAGTGATTATGTTCTAGGAGGAGCCCATACTGTAGGAGAGCAGAGAAAGGCCACGTGGAGGAGAGGAGAAGCAGCCAAGATGGCACAGTGCTGAGGGAGAAGCCAGTTTGTGCAGAGTTTGTGCAGAGAGAAGGAGATGGGGAACAGAGGTGAATAAGGCTGGTGAGGTAGAAAACTTTGATTCTAGGAAACTTGGATAAGTCAGTGGCTTTGGGAGCCCTGAATGGAAAAGGAAGTGTTTTCTCACTGTGTGTATTTCTTGCCTGCCGGGTGCAAGCTAGGATTAAAGCTAATGGCCCACCAGTTTTTGGCTGTATTGTTTCATTACCATCTGTTCTAATCCAATGTGAACCTGCATGGGCCAGGCGGCTGTGATGGTGGCTGTGGCTACTGGCCATATATTTGGCGTAGTCTGTAGCAGGATTCGATACAGACCGGCATGGAGTCACCACAACCTTTGAGTGGTAGAGGACTGGCTGCTGTTATGGTTCCCCATGGCTGTACTTTTGGGGACTGTAGGCTGGCTGACTTTTACAGCCATGCATGAGGAAACTGAGAGCTCTGTGACCTGCAAACCGAGTAGTGGAAGGAGCTGGAGCAAACGTGGGAGAAAGAGTTGCCGACCCTGGAGCTGGAGCAAGCACCGGAGAAGGAGGCCGACCAGGTTCATGAGATTCACTTGGAAATACAGCAACTGCTGGAGTAGGAATCACAAGTTCGTGAGTTGCAGATTGCCCTGGATATTGTGGAGGCTGGGATTGCCTGCAGTGGTGGGAGGCTGGGGCTAGAGCTGCAAGGCCCGTGGAGCCGAAGGTGGCAGCGGCCCGGAGCTCAAGCCTGGCAGCGTGAGCTGATGTTTTTCAGTTCCTCTTTGGAGGATGAGGAGAATTGGTCTGGAGCTGCGATCCGCAGTCTCCAGAAGGTGAGGACCCAGCAGCAAGGAGTACTTACTATGCCCCTGGTAGGTCTGCGATTTTAGGATGTGGGGGTAGATGTCATCATGCTCTCTGGAGCAAAGATGGAAATGCTAACTGCCATTGCCACGTGCTCCTCCTTGGGACAGCGTAAGACCTGCCAGGATGGCAGGGATGAGGGGTGTGGCTGAGGCCCCATGTGCATGGACTGATTCCTGGACTACGACTGGAGTGGGCACTGGCTTCTTTGTTGGATGGACTTACAGATTTTGGACAATGTGAAATATCCTGATGGGGGTGGGGGGCGGCTTTGCTGGAAGCACTCCCCTGCCCCAGGAAGCTTTTCCCATGGCTAGAAAGAAGGTCGAGGACATTTTGCGCTTTTGGCAAAGTGCTCAGAGACTGGTGAAATGTATCTTTGTAATTGTGAAATTGTCTGATTTGTCATGTTGTTGTAATTTGTGTAATGTGCCTAATTTCCTTGCACAGGGATGCCAGTGGTGTAGATTGTGGGCAGTAAAGTGAGCATGGGGTGGATTGTTGGGCAGATAAAATATATTATGCTTACTTTGTTAAAGATGGTGCTGCCCACGTGGAAGCCCGTCACCCAGGTGATAATATTAGTTGCCCTTCTTGCTTGGGATGGGCGTGATTATATTAATGTGTGTTGAGGGAGAGCTTTTGCGCCAAAAGGTTTTAAAAGGAAGAGAGATCATGTTGTTTCGGGGAAGAGTGATTACGTTCTAGGAGGAGCCCATGCTGTAGGAGAGCAGAGAAAGGCCACGTGGAGGAGAGGAGAAGCAGCCAAGATGGCAGAGTTCTGAAGGAGAAGCCAGTTTGTGCAGAGAGAAGGAGATGGGGAACAGAGGTGAATAGGGCTGGTGAGGTAGAAAACTTTGATTCTAGGAAACTCAGATAAGTCAGTGGCTTTGGGAGCCCTGAATGGAAAAGGAAGTGTTTTCCCACTGTGTGTATTTCTTGCCCACCGGGTGCAAGCTAGGATAAAGATGATGGCCCACCAGTTCTTGGCTCCGTTGTTTCATTACCGACTCTCTGAATCCAATGTGAACCTGCACGGGCCAGGCGGCTGTGATGGTGGCCGTGGCTACTGGCTTTACACCACTGAAGAGCCACATCACATCCCAGACCCTGGGACTCTGTTGGCCTAGTTTGCAGCAGGGTCCAGGACTCAGCATTTTAAACTGACCTCCAGATCATTTTGGTGTTGATGACTCCGAAAACATTTTTGAGAGATGCTGGGTGAAGTGGTCTCCAAGCTGAACAACTATGAATCAATGCATAAGAGCACCTCCTGTGACCAGGACAGAGACCCCCTAGAGAGCAGGAGCCTGACTATTAGCCCTATCGGAGAAGACGGTTCATTCTCATTAGGCATTTCCCCTCAAAAGAAGAGTCAAGGTGGAGGATGAACGTCATACATTGTCAGGGTAGGTGGCTGCCAGCAGGTGTGAGGTCCCTGTGCTGACAGCCAGTTCCTTAGCCGAAATACTTTAATGGATTAATTCTTTTAGTTCCAAAGGCTTCAAGTATTGTCATATTACAATTCAAATTCTCCTGGAATAGGTTATCAGCCAACATAACTGAATAGCTATAACAGGAGCCAAAAGATAAGGAGTTTGGGGAAAAGAACATTAGCAATAACTACTGTGTGCAATGCCTGCAGGTCCCCGGGTTTCAGTATACAAAACTGTGGGGACGAGAGACATGTGGGACGAAGGGGTAAAACCAGCCAAGGACTGAGGCAGGGGCTGGGGCTACATCAGGTCTCCAAATTGGAGCCTTTTAAGCCTTGCCCCTTGCAGTGTGGTTCAGGGGCAGAAGAGCATGTTCATGGGCTATGGCTACAGTTCGACTTTCCTGAAGCTTCTCCCTCCTCTGCTCCAGTTCACCATATCCACGCATCCATCCCTCATGAAATCTTCTCCAGGCACGCTCCCCCCGACCCCCACCCCCCCACACACCGTCGACCCCATCCTCCCATCGCGTACCCATTGGCTTGCTCTTGTGCTCCGTGCTTCCCGTATTCCCTGCACTGGTTGGAATGGCACACGTCTGTGGCTCTGAAAGACATTTGCGTGGTCCACCCTGTATGTTGATCTTGTCTCTCCAACCAGACAGCAGGGTCCTTGAAGGCATCTATTTCTTCTCTTTGTTTCTTCCTACAGAGCTCAGTACACTGCTCAGGAAAGATATTTTCTATTTATTTGTTTGTCTGCTGACCAACTGACACCTACTTCTGCTGAGCAGGGCACGAATCTGGTGGCAGGTAAATAAGTGGGTTTTTCTGGGAAGGATGGAAGAAGAGAGGGGTGTGCAGAGAACAGCGGCTGCGTGCCCTTCGCTTCCCTCCAAACGCACCATCTCATCAGTCAGTTTCTAGACACACAGCTGCTTGTCTGGGGGACCCTCCCTGTAGTATGACCATCAAGTTCACTGACTGGCCAGTCAAAGGGAGTTCCCACTTTGGTCTCCTATAGCTGAGAGTAGGATGGACTGAGCTGTAAGACAAGACAATCTCATTCTCCTTTAAAGGGGTGTAAAACCAGTAGCCACGGCCACCATCACAGTCGCCTGGCCCATGCAGGTTCACATTGGATTCGGACAGATGTAATGAAACAATGGAACCAAGAACTGCTGGGCCATTACCTGTTAATCCTAGCTTGCACCTGGCGGGCAAGAAATGCAGTGGGAAAACACTTCCCTTTCCATTCAGGGCTCTCAAAGCCACTGACTTATCTGAGTTTCCTAGAATCAAAGGTTTCTACCTCACCAGCCTTATTCACCTCTGTTCCCCATCTCCTCCTCTCTGAACAAACTCTGCACAAACTGGCTTCTCCTTCAGCACTCTGCCATCTTGGCTGCTTCTCCTCTCCTCCATGTGGCTTTTCTCTGCTCTCCTTTCTCTGCTCTCTCCTCTAATGCTAATCTCAGGAACCAAGAGAGAGCAAGCTCCTGGTCTGCCCCATTTTATAGTGTAGAAATCAAAACCTTTAATCCAATATACAGACAAGGAAGTCTCTGATACAAAGTCACTTAGGGTGGGAAAGGCTTAGTCTTACAATTAAGCCTTAGGGTATAACAACCCTGCCTGCTTACAGCCTGTCCCCCACACCCAGTGCAAACTATAAGCGAGCAAACCTATATATCATATTTACAAACTTATTTGACCAACAAGGGGCTACTGTCTACTCTAGTGGTTTGGAGCCTGGGCTTTGGAGTCAGGCAGATGTGAATTCCAATTTCAGTTCTGCCTGTGGCCAGCTGTCTTCCTTTCTTAATCTCCATCAGCCTCAGTTTTCTCAGCTGTAAAATAGAGATAAAAATAGCATTTTTATAGGTTTGTTAGAAGAAGAAATATATGATAAATGAATCTTGTAATTGAAGCACATTACCCAGTGACTAGCACAAGGTGGGCACTCCAAGATGTGAGCCACTGAGGGGGTGCTAAGAGGGCTCCCCACTTCTGTGAAAGTCTAAGGCAGTCCTGGTTGCTGCCTTCTTCATTGACTGCCATTCCCTATTGACTGCTTTACCTTACCTTCCGTCAATGGTGCATGTAGTCAAAAGAGCAAGAGAGAGTGTTAGGGGCACCCCTTGTCTCTCCCTGGAGGGGTCCTCACTCCTAGAGCTGCTCACTTCCTTTACTTACAAACGGGGCCTGCAAAGTCCAGGAAATAGGCAGCCTCCCCTCCTCCGCCTCCAGCCCCCTCATCCAATGGCAGCCTCCTTGGCTCAGGGCCCCCCAGGCATCCCATCCTCTGCTCTGCCAAAACAAAGTGAAACCTGTTAGGCTCAGCTTTAATTGAACACCCCCAATCAGGACAGTACAAAGAGATTCTCTGAAGGTAAACCTCCAAATGCAAATACTTGAGCTGATGTGTGGTCCTCTTATTTCCTGCCTTTCTTTCCTGTCTGAAGCAAACGCCTCTTGTGAGACCCTAGGGTCCCAGTAAAGAGTCCTCTTTGCAATTGTACCTTACACATTTGTGCAAAGGTACTCCTTAGTGGGTTGGTAAGTGCCCTTAAAAGAGATTTTATAAATATTGCAAGCAGTATTTTCTGTTAGATTCCATCATAGAGAAACTTCTGCTGCTATCTGGGTAGCCAGGTTTTCAAGGATATACGACTTCCTTTTTGTGAAATCAGTCTCAGAGAAGAGCCTTGGCCTCCGAAGTACCTTGTGAACAATGAAGTCAATCCAAGAGCCCAAATTAAATAACTCTATGTTCTACCTGATGCAAAAGATGCAGGGAACAAAATGGCCCTAGGGAGACTGTGTTTTCCTGTGTTTGGCTAGTGGGGATGTTAATCTGGGAGAGGGCAGGGTACCGACAGCGCAGGGAAGGAGTTCTAGGGGCTGTTTTGTCAGAGATGTGAGGAAGTAGGTTGTTGAGACTGGGTCTTTATCGGGAGGAATCTTCCGCAAGCAGGAGACGCTGACCTGGCTGCAGAGCTTTCCTGAAGGGGCAGGAAGGCTCAAGGACAGTGACACAGGAGGGGACTGGGCATCTGCTGGAAGATTTGCTTTCACTTTCCCTGAGGTTCTAGTCCTGGGATAGAGCAACAGCCTAAGGGGCTTAGCAAGGACATCAGGATATGCCAGCAAAGGCAGATAAGGATAAAATCCGAAGTCTGGCAGTCAAGGCTGGGTTATGTCAGCTGCCTCCCATTTGGCCTCACCCCCCCCCCCCCTCTTCTTGCCTCCCATCAATCACTCTCATCAGTTAGGGAGGGCTTTCTAAGAGTGCCTACAACCTCCCAGCTCCCACCCTATGCTTGATTGACTCCAGCCCCCTTTCTATCTCCTAGTTTTCTTTCAGGTCTCAATTTAGGATTCACGTTAGGGATGCCTCCCACCCTGTTATTCTGATTCACCCTGTGTGTGCAGCATGGCGAAGTCCCTCTATGTGGCCCCTGGAGACTACAGGCTCCTTTAGATGGGACTGGTTTAGTAAAGGATGTGTTCCCAGCTCCCAACACCCAACATTCAGTGGTTCTGAAGGAACCGATCAGCTGCTATTAAGCCCGTCACTCAGGCATGGGGAGGGTGGCAAACAGCACCCAGTGGTCACTGGGCCACAAGGCAGAAAACACAATGATCGTGTCTTGGCTGAGGAAGGGACCCAATAGTGCCAGGCACCTACAGGTCCTGCTCACTGGAGAATCGCTGCTGCCCAGGGTCCTTCGATGCCAGAACAGAGAAGGGTACTGAGAAGAATGCCCTCTTTCTGTGCAGAAACTTAGCAGCTCTCTTGCGATTGGCATGAGTTTGGGGCCTGGGTGTTGCCTTATGTGTGAAACACCCAATAATATATTTCTCTTAAAAACGAGGCTGGCTTCTAACCAATTTTTTCCCAGTCAATTCCATAGGGAAAAGATCTTGTCTAGTCATCGTCCTTGAGTCTGAGAATTCCTAAACCCCATCTGGCCCCTGGGTTGTGTCCGTCACCCTGGCCTTCAGTTCAATGGCTTCTGCCTTGAGTCAGTTTGAAACAATAGCTTGGTGGGGAGATACCACCCATAATCTGATTTTTCCCAGCCAGCATCTTCACAATAAGCATGAGTGTCTCCTTTGTCTGAGGGAGAATACTTAACAGGAGGTGCTGGGGGAGGCCTGGCGATCCAGATTATAGCTGGGCTCAATCTTATCTCCTGCTCGATCCCCTGCCCCTGCCCCTGCTCTCACCCACTTTATCTCAAAGTAAAGCATTCCGCTTTTCCAACCCTGAAAGGCCTCAAGTTATGGGACTCTTAATCAATTTAGATCTCGGAGCATAGACAGACAGACAGAAAGCACCTCTCTTAGCAAAACTGTCTTTTTCCTCTCTCTGTTGTCAGAGAAGTCACCTTTAGTCTAACCTGATCCCATTCATGTATAACCTGGCAGAAGGCTGTAAGAAATAAAGGAGATGCCAACATTCTGAACTTCCAGCCTGTCCCCTGATACTGCAGTCTCTGTAAGCACAGGACAGGTGACAGTTTCACTGCTTACCACTGTCTAACGAGAACGGCCAGCTTATCCATGAGGAATGCTGGGGTGTTCCCTGCTTCCCACCTCTCGCTCCTCCATCCCACCTAATTGTGGGGTCGGTTTCATGCAGCAACCCCCCGTCTCGGTACAAGTTCTGTATCATTTGGATAATTTGGAATTAGGACAACACGTGGTCATATGGAGGAAGAGAGATTCCCTGAATGATAGTAATTTTGTTTTGTTAAGTTAGAAAGAAGGAATTAAAAAGGGGATATTGTTCCTCTGATATTAAAAAGGTTTGTATTATACTGTGGTGGTTACTTTTGTAATTATAACTGTGGGTAATGCCTTTGGATCTCTGTTTTTAAGTTCCTCATGAGCAATGACAAAAGTAATGTATTTTCTTTTTTTTTTCTTATCGCCTTCTTTCTCCACTATTACCTGATGATATTAATCTATAATATTTTTGTTTCTTTATTTTTACCTTTGTACTATAAATGATATATATTGACTCCTACCTATTGTAGGAACTCTAACTGCCTCTTGCAATCAACAAAATTATAATAGTTTCCCTCCCGTTTTCTTTTATTCTTTTCCTTCTAATTGTATTAGTTGAACCATTTTTACATGTTCAGACCAATAATGTTTACATTCTGGTTTGTCACTGTCATTCCTATCTTTGATTTTATCCTGGTTAATAAGTAAATTTATTTAATTCTCGCAACACATCATTTGACTATAGTGTCCTAAGTTATCACTTGCTTGGCCAAAGTTCATTTCTAGTAGTTTTCTCAAGAAGGGTTCATTTGCTTGCTCAAGATTCCTTTCCAGTAGCTAAACATAGTTTAGCTGGATATAAAACTTTTGAGTCACACTTTCTTTTTTGTGTGAGTGTTCTCTATTAATTTCTGGCATTGGGTGTTGCTGAAAAGAAATGGGGAATTATTTTTAACTTTATCAATTAAACATGATTTGATCTTTTTGTTTTTTTGACTAAAGGGGCCTTAATCTTTAAGTCCAAAACTTTACTAGAGTGATTCAATGTTGACTTCTTGATTGATTTTCTCTGGCAACCATTTGTATCCATCTATATATAAACTCAAGATTTTATTTTTAATTTTAGGAAATTTTTAGCCACATTGTATCTTTAAATATTTGTTTGTTCCTTGTTTTTTGGCTTTCTTCTATGGATCTACAATTATATAAATATTGGTTTTCCTATCTCTTCTGTATATATTATTGTTTTCTTTATTTCTTTTTGTCTTTTATTTCCATTTCATTTTACTGATTTTTTCCTTTGTCCTTTAATATTTTTCCACAGTCTAGATAATGACTAATGCTTTTTCAATTTTATTTTTATTTTTATAATGTTTGGGTTTTATTTTATCTTTTTCCTTCTGCTATGCTCACCATGTACAAAAGCCAATATCTGACCATTTTAAATACAAAAATTTCATGTTTTAACATAACACTTTTCCCTGGATTCAGCCAGCTCATATTTTATCTGTTTCAGCAACCTACCGTGCTTCCTTCCTGAGTTCTTACATCTTCACTTTCTCATCTTCCTTCAAGGAGGCAATTGCTTTAGTGAATTATTTCTAATTCCTGGAGAAATGCTTATTCACGACTTTCATCTGTTTCATAACAATAATTTTTTTAGTAAGAATTGTTCATGTCTTATCAAATTTTGCTGCTATTATTCTTGGATATTTTTGTTTCAATGCTTTGTAAGTTCCTGTTTAATTTTTGTCTTTTAGTAAGTTTTAATTTTCCTGATGACAACATTAGGTCTGAGTGGGTGGGGGAGGGTAGCAAGTCACCAAGAGTAGCTGTTTTTCTCAACTCAAAATCTCCCTTGCTGCCACAGAGACAGATTACCCCTTTGCAAGTGTGGCTTTTTTCTAGCCCAATATCCTCTGCATCCAAACCAACCACATACAGAAGAGCACTGCCACGGATCTGTTTACCTTAGAACCTGTACTCGTTGTTGGAGATTAGAGATACATTTTGCATTTCATTGTGTACACATTATTTTCTATAGGGTACTTTTGCTGTTGCTTTCTGAGCTATGCTGCTACCAAGCCCTTTCCTCTTTCTCTGTATTTCTTCATTTCTGCCTTTAGTTTGGTTTCATCTGCTTTTACCAAACTTTGCACATATTTCAGAATTTGCATATTTATTTCAGAGGACAGTAACAATGTATATAGAGTTTAAGACGATGAACTTTAGAGTCAAACTTTGTTTTAAATTGGTATCTTTGTGACCTTATGCAGATCACTTAACTTCTTGAGGCTTCATAACCTCTTCAGAAAAATCAGTAGAATGGTTGTATCTACCGTTCAGTGTAGGATGAAGTGAGTTAGTATATGTGAAGTTTTTAAAACAGCACTTGGTACATAGTAATTGTTATATAAATATTAGCTATTGTTGTACTTTTTTTCATCAAAATAAATGATATTTATTGGATTTAAAATTTTTTCTTTTGATGCTTTTTGATTTCTAGAAAGAAGAGAATGTTGACTTAAACAGCCACCTTCACACCAGCATAATTACTCCCCCTTTTATGCTGCTTATTTCCTTGCATGGTTATGGAGCCTTGACTGTCCATTCATGTTTAGGAATGAAAAAGAAAACTTCACTTGATTAATATAGATGGCTGACATGGGGGGTACTTCTGCCTTGTCTAGCTTTTCTCCATCCCGAGACTCCTGACTCCCTGTCTGGGCAGGTGTGCAGGGCATGCCACACTGTGGGCTTCCCTTCAGGGTGTATTCTTAGCTGTGGACGTCTAGGCTCGAGCCATTTCTCTTGGAAACTTGAACCCACTCTCTGACCAATGCCAAAACAAGAAGGGCCCTATTCTCAGGCATCAGCTTCCACTCTGGGAACTCTAGGCCCTTCTTTGCAGATTGGCTTGATTTCTTTGGAGAGTATTTCCTGTATTCCACCATTCAACCCGGAGATAACCGGTGTGCTGCTGGCGGGGGTGGAGGAGGCCAACAGTGCAGCCATTCACAGGCTTTTTGCCAATCACCTCGTGAGCCAGTGGGGCTCACTGCAGGCTCTGTGCTGGAGGGAGGGCGGTGCCTTCCATCTGCAGGCTTCCTTGTAGGCAGAGGCAGTAGCGCAAGGCGTGTAGACAGGAGCCTCCCAAAGTCAGCAGGGGCCACAAGTGGGAGTTGGAGGAGCCACAGGACCAGAGACTGTTTAGATCATGGCCAGGGCTGGGGAGCTGAGATGCTCATTTAGTTCTAAGCTGTGAGAGAATACAGGGCTGGAGGTTAGAATATAAACAATTGGAAGGAAGTTGAAAGCGGCATGTGTGGTGGTTTGAGAAAGTGGCTATAAATGTTATAAAAGTGTCAGAAGCTCATTTTTTATTTTTATGAGCAACTGACTGTCTCTGATGTGGGGAGTAGACTGAACACTTGTATATCTACTTATCTTCATATGTGTGCAAGACTGTCTTTCTATCCCTCTGAAACAATGTTGGCCACAGACGGTTTTCTCTACACATTAGTTGAATTGGGGGGATGGTTAAATGTCTAAAATATGCTTTATTAATGGGTCCAAATGCACAGCACATTGTCACCTGTGGTTCAGGTCTTCCAGGTAGGTGAGAAGTCAGCAGAAGATAAGAACTGGGTCTCCAAAGAATTGTAGTTGACAGTCATGGTTCAGATCCTCGCTGTTTGAAAATTCACACAGGGCTTGAAAAGCAAGGCTCTCTTGTCCCCAAGAAGTAAACTCTGAGAAGTGTGTATTTTTCTCGAATTATGCAAAGTCAGCCTGGATCCCAGTAATGTGGTTGGATCAGAAAGATTAGTCCATCATCTGTTTCATCATTGTTGGCATTTGTATGAAGGAAAAATATAATAAAGCCAGGTAAGACATTTGAGATTTAAAAATCAGTCACTCATTATCCCTTTTTTTACACAAAAGGAGAATCCATTGTCTCCAAACTCCCCTATCTAATGCTTACATGCTCCTGAAAAAAATGCAAACTTCTATGGAAGGTATCATATTTCCCCATGTATGGCACACCTTGTTTTGAACAATTTGGGGTTTAAAACTGGGTGCATCTTATGCAGTGGTTGTAGATCTTTTTTACTCACATTTCCTGCTTTTTCGTACTTGTTTGTGGCTCATTGTTGTAGATGAATAAAACTTGAGTTAAATAACTTTACGTAATACATTCTTTTTCAAATTTCGGGCCCCCAAATTAAGGTGCGTCTTATACATGGGAGCGTCTTATACATGGAGAAATACAGTAGTTGCTAAGCTTTCGACTCCTTCTTTTAGATTCAGTGTTCCCCAAATTATTTTGTGCAACCCAAGTTCCATGGAATGCTTTATAAAATGCAAGATGTTATTGTCCAATCAGTTTGAGAAGTACTGCTTTATTTATTTTCTTCCTTGAAATTTCTAAAGCACATTAAAATACTATGTTAAAGAATCTGAGAAGTTTATTGCCCTCCAAATTAATAGTCTCATCAGTGGGTTGTAACTTGCAGTTTTAATAACTACAATATAAAAGTTAATTTAATTTGTTTAACTAATAGTTCCTTTTTTTCCCCCAATATACTTTCTAGCATTCTGTGGGTTGCCCTGGGGAAGGCTTTTTGACTCTAGTGCCCACGGCCAAGGTCCAAGCACCCGCTTGGTGGTGCGGAGGACCACAGTTGGAGTCTGTGAGCCAAGATTCCGGGGCTCCTTACCTAATTCTGAGAGATGCTCTTCTGATGCCCCTGAAGACAGCTTGCTCCAGAAAATTCAGTCTCCAGAACACTCAGCCCAGTGACTGTTTATCATGGAACTAACACACCAGTAACTGGTACCCTTCTGCCTGGTATTCTTATGAAGGTGGAGTCACTAGCATTTTCTCTATATAATATTATGTCATCTGCAAACAGAGATAACCTTACTTCTTCTTGTCTGATTTTGATGCCTTTTATTTCTTTTTCTTGCTTAATTGCCCTAGTTAGGAATTGCAGTGCCCTGTTGATTAAAACTGGTGTGAGTAGGCATCTTTGTTCTCTCTCTCTCTCTCTCTCTCTTTGTATTTAATAACCTTCTTTTTTTTTCCTTTTTTTTTTTTTTTGTATTTTTGTGAAGTTGGAAACGGGGAGGCAGTCAGACAGACTTCCGCATGTGCCTGACCGGGATCCACCCGGCACGCCCACCAGGGGGTGATGCTCAGCCCATCTGGGGCGTTGCTCTGTTGCAACCAGAGCCATTCTAGCACCTGAGGCAGAGGCCACAGAGCCATCCTCAGTGCCCGGGCCAACTCTGCTCCAATAGAGCCTCGGCTGCGGGAGGGGAAGAGAGAGACAGAGAGGAAGGAGAGGGGGTGGGGATGGAGAAGCAGATGGGTGCTTCTCCTGTGTGCCCTGGTCGGGAATCGAACCCGGGACTCCTGCACGCCAGGCGGACGCTCTACCACTGAGCCACCGGCCAGGGCCAATAACCTTCATTTTTTAAGAGCAGTTTTAGTTTCACAGAAAAATTGAGAGAAAGGTACGAGGATGTTCCATCGCAGGGGTGCCGCCCCCCATGCACAGCCTCTCCCCTTATTCACATCCCCACCAGAGTGGTGCTTTTGTTATACCAGAGAACCTACACTGACAAAGTGTCCTCTACAGCCCGTAGGTTACGTTAGGGTTCACTCTTGGTGTTGTACCTTCTGTAATTTTGAACACATTTATAAGGACATATATCGACCACTTGTAGTAGTATACAGAATAGTTTCACTACCCTAAAAATTCTCTGTCTCACCTATCCCTCTCCCCTCCCTCCTAACTGCTGGCAGCTACTTACATTTTTACTTAGCTGTCATCTTCTGAGTCATGGGAGTCAGCGAGGGACTGATACACTTAGACATGCTCCATGAAGGCGGGAAATGTGTTTTCTTCTGCGTTACATTCTGTGGCTGGTCACTCACGGCAGCGTCGGCACTCAGGAACTACTGGTTGGATGCATGGGCTTGTGTTAGAGAGAGACGTTTTCTCAGGCCTAGCGTCTCATCTATAAAAACAGAGTTTGTAGACCAGGTTCTACCTGGGTGCAAGCTCCCACCCAAGAGCATCAGAGCCCCTCTCTCCCTGTGTCAGTGGTCATGGGACAGATTCCCCAGAGACCCCACCCCTCCATCATGGTTTCACCATCGCCCGGCTCTCAGTGCCACCTGTGCAGACAGAGAGAGGGGCAGGGCAGGGGCGGACTGGCTGTTCCAGCGCTGCCTCTCTCTCCCTTCCTTTTGTGCTCCACCGGCACACGAGAACCACCGACCTTCAACAAGCTGAGCAAATTATTTTCTGCTAATGAGCTTAATTACCTAGTTCTCTATTTAAGATAAACTTTAAAATGTTGTAAAGGCCTTTAAAAGCCTTTGTTGCACTTGCAGGTACTCGTGACAAGATGTTAGAACTGCGGCAACCCCACGCATCCCGGCAGCTGTGACAGCCCAGCTAATGAGGCTGGTGCTCACCTGCCTCTTCACACCCGGGCCTTTCCTGGAACTCCGCAGCAAGCACTCAGGAGGGTTGTTAGCAGCCTCCTTATACCGCTGAGAAAGCAGCCCGAGGAGGGCGAGTCCCTTTGCCCTCTTCCAGTCCTGGTCTGGTTCCCTTCGGTTACATGCTGCCCCTTTGCCTGCCCTGCAGAAAACATGGGAGTCCCTCCCTTGGGAACCTTTCAAAGTCTGCATTTACCGGAAGAGGCTGACTGAATGAGGGATGTCATTGGAAAGAAATGACTTTTCTCTGGTTCTTCATAGAAAACACAAAGGCCCAGAGAAATTCGTGGTCCCCAAGGCCTCAGGGAGCTCCAAGGGTCCCATCTCTACATATGTTATCTGCTATTCAGTCAATCAACCTCCATTTCTTAAATAACTAGTCCTCATTCAGCTCAGGCTGTGCTTTGGAGAGGTGCCGGTCAGTCTCCAGGTGAAAATCACCTGGAGAACTTCCCTCCCTCCCTCTTTTCCTCCCCCCGCTCCCCTCCCCTCACCACCCCACTCCTCCCTCCCTCCCTCCCTCCCTTCCTTCCTTCTTTCCTTCCTTCCTTCCTTCCTTCCTTCCTTCCTTCCTTCCTTCCTTCCTTCCTTCCTTCCTTCCTTCCTAATGCTGGTTGTTGCCCACCAAATTAATAATCTCATTAGTGGGCTGTAACTTGCAGTTTCAATAACTAGTCTCAGATAAATAAGCCAAATGTATTTTACCTTGGGTACCAACTTCAGTTGATTGACAGTGATAACCCGGGACAGTGCATTTAAAAAGATTCTGGGATTGAATCTGGGCTTGTTGGCCAAGAAAGGGTGATCTGCTAGTCAGGCCTGCAATCTGTTTAGAAGTAGAAAGTGGCAATCCACACGCCAGTTATTTGCCACCAATGACCTAAGCGTTTGCTGTGAGATTGGGAAAGACAGTCACATCCACACATCTTTTTAGTACAGACCACATGTGACAGGCACAACAGAGATATTCAAGAGCCTCATGAGGATTTGAACGGCTCAAAGATTAGCATTTATAAAGGAATTTTTCAGGCCATGTTTATCCTTACTGATTTTTACCATCAGATGGATCAAAAATTGGAAGCTAGTTCTTAGTGAGATTTGGAGCTGTTGAGAGTCAAGTTTCCCACATGAGGGTCGTTGTAGACCTCAGCATGCCCATATCATATGTGGGCCAGGCCCACAGGCATTTCCTGGTAGCAACACTTGGCACATGAATGATAAGACCCGCAGATGGTCCGCTTCTTTGAGAAGCAAGCTCTGACCCAGTGTTCTCCACAGGGTCAGCCCCACCCAGGCGGCGCTGAGGCTGAAGGCTCACCATATTTAAATCGTAAGGGGTTCAGGAGCACCCTCAGGGGTCCCAGTCCTGCTCAGTGAACATTGCACAGATGGTGGGCTCACCGAGGTGAGAGGAGGGCTGCAGGGCCAGCCCCCCCGAGAGCGGGAAAAGCAGCATCTTTGTGCACCTTGCTTCAGTCTCAGAGCAGGCGAGGATGCGGCCCCTGAGCGGTCTGCTCCTTCCTGCAGGACTGGGGAAACGAGGAGGCCACACAGGGGGAAGAGCAGTTGGGACCTGGAAGGGGGAACGAAGGAAGGAGACTTCCTAAAAAGCTCATTTTGTTAGGTATTGGAAGGAAAAGGTTGGCATGTATGGCAATTTATAGGTAAAAAAAAAATTAAGGGGGACAAACAATGTGAGAACGAAAATAGTGAAGAGAGTCTGAGCATATGGCGGGGCAGGATGTCACCTCCTGTAGGAACGTGTACGCTACAGGGCAGACGTGCAAGCAGAGCACAGGGGACACGGGGCTGGGGTGCTGAGGCTTCTTAGCGCCTGTCCTCTTCACACAGTAGGGAAGGACAAAGCCTCTCAATGGCTGGCTTTGGTTATACTGATGGCTGAGTGAACCCCTAGTCTGCGTCACTTCCCCAGGAACTCAGAGAGAAGCTTGGCTCTTCCTTACTCTTCAGTCTCTCTCTCTCTCTCTCCTCCTTCTTCTCTTTTTTTCTGGCCACATACAATGTTCAATAAATGTTGGCTTTAAAAATGGATATTCCCTGTCAAGAGGAAAATCTGGGAACATAAAACATTGACTTGGGAATTATTGTGGTAGCCCAACCAAATGCTGATCATTGTTTAAACTCAAGTGAAACCCAGAAGACCGAGGTACGGGATCCTGCATCAGCACTGTCTGGAGAAGGACAATTCCAGCCAAAGCCTCAAGCATCCTTATTCTGAGACTCTATATTTCCTACAGCTGCTGCCTGTGACCAAACACCCTTGGTCAGAGAGTCACAAAGATAGCTTGGGAAGTATCCACTGCTGTCATACCTAAATCAAAACATATTATGTTCAGAGCCAGTAGGGTTTCTTCTAAGGAGTGTTGGGAGGCATGTCTGGGCTAAAAGTCTTCGTGTTTGATCTCTTGCTCTATCTCTCTCTCTTCTCCTGTTCTCTCTGAATCTTCACTTTTCCCCTAGGGCATTTTATCTGCTCACATCTCTCCTTTCAATCCTTTGTATCTAAATATTTACAAATCTGTAAAAGCTGCACTATGCAAATGATTGAGAAGCATCAACCACAGGAAGAAGCATGAGATTAATTTGTAGTAGAAGGGCAGTGTGAGGGTTGGATAATCACCCCTTCAAACGAGAGTCCTGGGGGATCTTGCTCCCTGGTTGTTGCTCAGGCTAGAGCAAAGTGGGCAGTGAGGAGGGAAGGTGTTGCTCAATGTTACATAAAATTACTGCCCTCCATCCACTATGTTAGACAATCTGCATGGTCAGAGGCTACCAAGGAGCTGTTTCTAGGAACCGCGCCAAGTCCAGTCCATTAAGAGAAGTCGGGGAGTGTTTAAGATCTAGTGAAACCATCTATCATTAGAATTGAAGCGCTCAACAGAGGATATAGCCAAGAGGCTCACCACAAATTTTTCTTGACGCTGGAAAAATTGGCTTAAGGGATTTTTTTTTTTTTTTTTTTAAAGTTCCCGAGGTTCTTGATTGGAATTTTAACACATATCCTGCAGCTTGATTACAGCTAGAAAGAAAGAAGTAACTCAAATAAATTCACATTTTTGGCTGTTCAGTACAGCAATAAAGAATAAACTGTCAGGGAACTTGTTATAGGTACCAGAATTGGGGGATGGGCTCGTAGAGATGGCGACCCACAGACGTAATATCTCACCTGAAATGGCTAAGGGCTAGTTTGATGCCTTTATCTTCAGTTTTTAGTGGCACCTCCTTATATCTCAGACCCCTTTTCCTAATGAAAAATTAAGAGACCACTACTTCTGGTCCTGTGTCTTGATATCATGAGACATTACTGTGCAATCTCGTGAAAGCGAGTGGACCTCCCCCAGCCTGTTGTCGTCACTAGGACAGAACACAATGTGTCAGAGCACAGGGTGGTCTTGCGATGCAGTTCCAGAGTATACATGTAAATGAGTTTATTTAACACTGGCTTCAGGAAAGAAAACTTTATGCAGCTCTGAGCTAACACTTGAACTCATACTAATAATAGTAATAACATTTTTATCTCTGGTAGTGGGGCAAAGCAACTGTGGGTAACGGAAATCCACTGAATAGAAAGGCAAACCCTATCCCTGTCCGTGCCTGCTCCACTGGACCTATGCACGATGGGGGAAGAGGCAAGTTGACAGGTATTCATGGTGAAGCTTGGTCCTGGCTATTGGAGGCAAGTATTAAACCTTGGTTAGGACTTCTGTGTCTTGTTCTTCGTCATGTCATCATTGCACACGACCCTCCCTTCTAGTCCAAGAAGAACAGCTTAGTGACTCCCTGCCACATCTTGGGGACTTCTCAAAGATCTTTGCCCATCCTCTCTCTTTCTACCTCACACCCAGGAAAGAAATTTTAATAAGTCTAGGAGAGACCCAAGAACATTATTGGTGGTACTTTTAAATCATGCCATGTGTAATATCTTGGAATTCTTTCTTCTCCTCCTCCTCCTTCTTCCACCCCCCTGCCCTGATATACAACTGTGTAAAGGCCACCGTGAGGTTGTGTCCTGCCTGTGAAGACTTAGGACGAGTGACTGGTTAGCTTTTGCTTCCTCCTCCTCTACTGAGAAAAATTTTCTCCCCTTCATGCCACTTCCTTTCTTTGGTTTACCTGTGCATGCTGCCAAGTGTGCTCTTGGGAGCCAGGATTTGGACTTGGTGCTAGTGTGGTGGAACTGGGTCTGCATGTAACACAACAAAAAAACCAGGTCCCTGTGACCTCCCCTAAGTCACCAGAAGGCTGCCTGAAGTTTGGAGCAAAAGGCCTGTAGTTGGAGACAAAATAACTGTCCATAGCTCAGATGCTCTGCTTGTGTTCTCTAGGCATCTAGTGTGGAGATGGGTGGCTGATCTTGCCATGACTCCGATCTCTTTACTGAGACAAGATAAACATCTCAGGCTCAAACCCTCCTCTGGACCTTGGCTTCTGCTGTTCTCCAGGGTTGGGATGCTCCCCCTCCCACCCTACAATCAGTCCCGTCACTGCAATATTACATTGCAACTACAAGTCCCAATGCTACCATTCTAGGAGACTGCTCCTGGTCACCCTCCCCTCCACTCCAGCTTCAGTCTTCTCCGAATTACTGTAGCGTCTCTTTACCTACAGTTTAGGATGGGATTACAGGCTCCTGCTTTGGGTTTTCCCCTTGCCTCTGTTTGTTTCAGGTTTATACATTTTGTTATTTCTACCAGACTGTAGGTTTCCCCAGGGAAGTGAGCTCACTGCATACTCCATGTCCTCCCGGTGCCCAGCCCAGTGCCCAGCCCAGTGCCCTGAGCGCAGAAAGTGTTAACGGCACTGCTTGACAGCTCATGAGTGGGAAATGAGAAGGTCAATTAGATGACTGTCATCTCCCTTCTCCAGTGGAACAAAACCCAGAGTAAACAACAGATACTGTCTGTGCAAGACGCAGTCCTACACGAGACCTTGTCAGGAGCCCAAAGCAGCTGTTCGAGGTGTCAGGCCTGCCAGAGGAGAGCAGGACTTCCTGAGAGCCAGCCCTGGGGCACAGCCCTGCTCTCTGAGTGTCCAGCAAAAGAAGGGAAAAGCGGCCGGTAGGTCCTCTGAAAACTCTTGGGCCTTGTGGGGATATGCCCAACTGTTAAAGAGGATACTCTACTTCCAGAGAGTATTGAAGTATGAGTGCTTCAAGCTAAGAAAATCCAGACCTTAGTTCGCTAAAGAAACCTCGCTCCGTGACTATTAGTTTCTTTGGGCTGCCATAGCAGAGGACCACAAACTGAGTAATTAAACCATGAAAAAATTTTTCCTCACCGTTCTGGAGGCTAGATGTCTAAGATCAAGGTGTCAGAAGGGCTGTTGCATTCTGAGGTCTCTCTCCTTGGCTTTTAGATGGCTGTCTTCCTTCCATGGCCTTCCGTGGCCTTCCCTCTCTGCACATCTTGTTCTCATCTCCTCTTCCTATAAGGACACCAGTCATATTGGAGTAGGGCCACCCATAGGATCTCACTTTATGTTAATTACCTCTTAAAAGGTCCTATCTCCAAATACAGTCAGATTAGGGGTTAGGAGTTCAACATAAGAATTTGGGGGTGGTTACAACTCAACCTATCACAGTGACTTTGGGCAAGGTTGGATTTTACTCTATTGAGTTTTATTTAATTCCTTCAACAAGATTTATTGAGCACCTACCCTTCACCAGGCCCTCTTCAGATGCTGAGGGTACAGCAGTGAACACAATAGACATATGGTGCAGAGAGACAATAAGAAAAAAAAGGTAGCATGTTGAACAATCATACAATGTATGGAAGAAATTAAAGCAGGGTTGGGGCGTTGGAGTGTCACTTAACTGATCCCCCAACTTCAGGCAGGACTGAGTACAAATCTCCTCTAAGGGTGGGCAGGTCAAGGAGGGGCAGCAGAGTGCATAGCTACAGAAAGACGCAACTTGAACGGAGACAATGAAGACAGTGAACTTGTGACATATTTTGCTTATCTTGGTTCAGTCATCAGTGCAAGTAGAGATCACCATCTAGCAATCCAGAGTAGGCCGAGACTCGAAAGGGCAGTGATGGAAGAATTAGGAAAGATCAAGAAAAAAGATGTGCCATTCAAGACCAAGGCTAAGACTTGTCCACACACTGGGAGTTCCAATGAATCAGTACAAATATGAACATTGGACAGTTGACTGATAGGAAAGTTAGCTGATAGAAAAAAATTTTATTAATTAGAACTATGGTGTTGGAGAGCTCTAGGGATAGCCTGGACCTCCAGAAAGAAGAACAAGTGGGTCCTAGAACCAGTGAAGTCTGAAATATCGCTGGAGGCAAAACTGAAGCTATCTTTTTTCTTTTTCTTTTCTTTTCTCTTTTTTTTCTAAGCTGTTCCCATGCTTTCGTCACAGAGTCATCCACATGAAGAACAACCCTGTTTTCTAAGCTGGGGTTTGGTATCAGCTCACCACTGGAATGCACCAGCCAACAGACAACTGGTCAGGTGCAGTGGCGAAAACTGAAGCTATCTTACTTCAAGCACATTAGTAATGCTGGGGAAAAAAGAAGATGGCAGGAAAGGAAGAAGACCAAATATGAGATGGATTGACTCCATAGAAGAAGCCGTAGGCATGAGTCTGTAGGAGCTGAGTAGGGTTGCTGAGGACAGGACATTATGGGTGTCACTCATTCGTAAGGTTGCCGGGAGTTGGAGCCAGATCACCAGCACATAGCACACAGCCAAGTGCAGTGGGGAAGGATGAGACTAGAACTCCTCCTCTTTTAAGTATTAACTCTGCTTTTTTTACAGGCATAGATATGCTCTCCTTCCTCCCCCCACACCCTTGACCAATACAAGCCCAGGGCCACCAGGGGATCTGTGAACGAGGCTATGACTGGGTTTTGGCAAATAAGGGTCACTGATAGAGAAAGAGTCCAGGCACCCACCCTACAGCCTGGGAGATGGGAGTGCATCATCCCCATGGACAAAAGCCATTACTCCCATTGAAAACCTGACAATCCATTACTCTCATTACTGATAAGTGCTGACATTGATTACAGACTCATTATGTGCAAAGCACTGATCTTACTTATCCTCCCCAAAGCCCAAAGTGTACTATTTTTTCTGTTCACGTTTGCAGATGAGGACACCGAGGCCCAGGGAGGTTATGCAACTTGCTGCAAATCCATCAGAGTTCATTCTTAGCCGCTGTGCTGAGCTGTCTAGGGAAGGGTTGGCCACTGATAGAGTTGGAGTTGAAAGTTAATTTTCATTGGCTTCCTAACACTTTTATCCTCATTTAAGGCTGCCAGCATAACACCTTGCCAAAGGACTAATAAATCTTATTTCTAATAAGTGACTGCTAACATTAAAACATGCAAAGTTTTTTCAACATACATTTTCCCAGCAGTTGTAACTCATTCCTACGATACCAGGCATGAACTACTGCAGTCTGTCCATGGTGACGAGAAGAACCCTGGGCACGAGTCCAGCAGCATAGTCTTTGACAGCAGCATGAAATATTTCGGGAAGTCTCATGAACTTTCCCGAGCTATCCCAATTGCAGTGAAGTCTTCTTGAAGGTATCTGTTGCAAGGAGCCTTCACACATACGTCTGATGCTTAGGGATCACTCAAAGCAAATGGGCCATGGGGACAAATGCTTCTTTGAGTAGGTTGTTTTCTCAGTGAAACCCAGGCTTTCTTAAGAAACTCTGGGTCAATGATTTGAGGCCTGGTCTGGCTTCTGTGGGTATTGCTTCAGCCACAGCAACCCAAGCCCCTTCTCTTTGATCTCAAGGTAAATCTCTACCTTGGGGATAATGTCCTGTTTGCTAAGTATGATGACCAGAGTTTAGCTAAAAATCCAGGGTTGGTGGATAATTGCTTATTGGATAGGTTAGACACACTTCCTATGGTTTTAGATGTTTGGCTTCCACATCTGTGGATTTCCAGTTCATATCCTTTGACTACTTTTCTACTTTTTGTGGTCTTGTCTTTACTTAAAGAGTTCTTTATATATTTTAAATGTGAATCCCTTGCTAATTGCATGCTGGCAAATATCTTTTTTCCAATTTGTGACTCATCGTTTTACTTTATTAGATAAAATTTTAAATTTTAAATTTGTATATACCCATTTTTCCTTTATGATATGTTCTTTTGATGTCTTTTTTTAAAAATTATTTTTAATTTTAGTTGACATACAATATTATATTAGTTTCAGGTGTACAACATAGTCATTTAACAAGTGATCACCTTAATAAGTACTATTTATCATTGTACATAATTATTGTGTTATTGACTATAATATATTCCCTTTGATGGACAGTAAATCTCTGGGACTTTTCTTATAACTCTAAGCCTTAAACAGTATGTACAGACTCCATTTCATATTTCATACTCTACTGACAAAAATTATCCATTGTTTTTCTAAAAGTTTAGTTTGAGATTTTGTAATTGTTGTTTGGAAACATATTTTTCAAAAGGCAAAGGGCATTAGCTGCCTAATAAAGATATATCTGCTTGTAGATCACATAATTATGTTTTTTTTCTTTCTTTTTTCAAGTGAGAGGAGAGGAGGTAATGAGACAGACTCTCCATGTGCCCCAGCCAGGATCCACCTGGCAACCCCTGTCTGGGGCCGAGACTTGAGTCAACCAAGTTATTTTTAGGGTCTGAGGCCAATGCTCAGACCAACCAGTGTCCAGGGCTGACACTCTAACCACTGAGCCACTGGCTGTGAGAGGGGAAGAGGGAGAGAATGGGGAGAGGGAGGGGGAGAGAAGCAGGTGGTCGCTTCTCTTGTGTGCGCTGACCAGAGATCAAACCCGGGACATCAGTACACTGGGCTGATGCTCTATCAACTGAACCAACTGGCCAGGGTCAAACTGTGTTTCTTAGGAGTGGGGTTTCTCTCCTGATGGTGGCACTGGTGTTGAGTGGCTGAGTAAATCTCTAATTCTGGAATTCATCTTGATCTTACTTGAGGGACAGCCTGTATATTTCTCCTCTTGCTCTACCAAATAATTAACATTACAATTGCTTAAGAACCTAAGAACTAAAACCTTTTTCCTCCTAGTCCCCTCTGCAGTGCTTTAGCATAATATATATCTATATCTATGGATGTATTTACCTATCTAGATTGTGAGATTGGCACACATTATGTTTGTGTCTTGGTAACTGATAGTTTCCATTTATGTCATGTAGGAGGCAATAATAAAATGAATGTAGGTTTTCAGAACATATTGAAGTTTGCCTAGAAGGGGCAACCTTGGTCCTGTAGCATAGGAGGTTAGAATATTAAAACAGGTTAGGTTATGATGTGCTACCAACAAGCTCAGGGGCTTAGCTCTCAGCAGGGGTCCAGAAACCCCAGGGTGCGTCAATCTTGTGGCTCCACCATCTCAATACCAGGCCTCCTCGTCACTGGGCAAGTGAAAGAAGAGCTGGACAATTTCTTTGGCTTTGGCCTGAAATTGGGGCACATCACTTACACCTATAGCTCATTGACAGCCTGTGTCACATAACCCCCACCTAACTGCCAGGAGGGTGGGAGTGTGAGGAAGCAGATGGATCATTTGCTAAGCATCAGGGGAGGCTAGCCTGGGACTAATAGACCACCCACAAAATTTGCACCTGCATGGTCAAGAATTCACTGTAGCTGTAGCTGATATTGTGAGTCCTGCTTAAACCTCATAAGTCAGGATATTCCTCCTGCAAATACTAATTAGCAAAATCTGCCTCCTGAGACAAGGGTACAGGGAGGAAGTCAAGAATGTGCAAGTCCTCAGAGGTAAGAGAGAGAAAGCTCTGAGCATCAGCTATGGTTCTGACTGTACGGCTTCCCATTTGCAGGTGGAGGGTGTCCATATTGAGAAGTAAAGCAAAGCAGGACAATGTGTGGGTTTCCAAGAAGCTTAAGATAAATAATGAGAAATGTTTTCCGTGTGAATGGCACTCAAGGTCTGTGAAGGAACTAGTCGCTGAGAAGCCACTAGAGTGATTTATTGACAGGCTGAGAGATGTTGCTGCCATCATGAAAGTGGTTCTTTGTCAGGATGGGTCACAAAAGAAGGGGATGGGGCCAGGCCAGAGATGCATATGAATTTTCCCCAAGACATATGAAAGAAAATTGAAAAGGATTATCTGGTCCCTTATGTCAATGTACATTCTGCAGAAATGATCATTAAGTTGGTATTTAGGACAAAAAAAGGTGAAAACAAACCGCTGGTGATGTTCAGGAAAAAAAAAAAAAAGATGAAGTTATAGGGAGAAAGGGGAAAAGTTAGCAGAGAAGGAAAGTACGGAGAAGCAAGCAATAATTGTTTTTGCAACCGCAGAAGATAAAATGCGTATCTGAGAGGTAAGCCTGACCTTCCTGCGATGCATGTATCAGACTCGGGAGTGTGGAGACAAAGGGAAGAAAGTCACAGGGGAGCAGGAGCCAGAACGCACTGGCTGTATGCAAAGTGGAAGCCATTGTGGGCGACAGGAGAGATAATAGAGGGAAGTGGAGAGCGAAGAATAAAGCAGGGTGATAAGGGACGTGCAGCTAAGAGGGAGAAAAAAAACAGGGGGACGGGTGAGATAAATCCCCCGTAAAGAAGTCTTTAGCAGAGGCCAGGAGTTCTGGGAGGAAGTTTATCTGGAGGGCTAGAGTCTTTGGGGAGCCTTGTGCCTCCAAACGTGTAAAAAAATGGACTGCTGGCATCAAACTGTTCTCGTCCCAGGCTATGCTGATCATGAAGCAGTCGCCATTTATGTGTCCTTTCCAAGACTCAAGGTGCAGCCCCGGGCGTGCTGGGTATGCATCTCACTGAGCTCACTACCATGAGCTCAGAGGTAAGAGTTACAACAAATTGTAAATAAGAGCTGATGTTTAGGGTGCTTGCTGGGTGTCAGGTCCTGTTCTAAGAGCCTTCCATGGGGCAAGTGGTTTAATTTCCAGGCCAGCCCTGTCTTTGCCTTTCTGTGCCTCTTTTTTTCCCCCTCTATTAATTGGGATTGTTGGAGAACCCCTTGCGCAGTCCTCTAACAGGTGAACTGAGGAAAGAACTAATGTCACCCTTTGCAGATGGGGCCAATCCCTGCTCTGTGGCTTTGATGGAAAGAGCTTCACACTTGGGAAGGGAAAAGGGGCAGAGAACTCGGGAGATGACAAAGTCGTGGGGAGAGGAATGATGGCAACTGCAACTTCTGCCTCTTGGTCCTAGATGTGACACTCCTCAGGCCTCTTACTTTTCCACATTAGGTCACAGCCCCTTGGTTATGACTAAGGAAATGGAGGCATGAGGAGCTGCAGGGCTGCCTGACATTCACACAAACACAATCAGAATGGGAACGTGCGCATCGTGATTCCTGGGCAAGGGGGGCGGCTTTACCTGTGACGCACGCTTAGCAGAAGGGCAGGGTTCAAGCTAAGAAAATAAGTCAGACAGAGAAAGGCAAATACCACGAGATTTTGCTTGTATGTGGTACCTAGAAAACAAAATAAATGAAAAAACAAAACAAATAAACTCATACCAGTTGGCTCAGCGGTAGAGCGTCGGCCTGGCTTGCGGGGGACCCGGGTTCGATTCCCGGCCAGGGCACACAGGAGAAGCGCCCATTTGCTTCTCCACACCCCCCCTTCCTTCCTCTCTGTCTCTCTCTTCCCCTCCCGCAGCCAAGGCTCCATTGGAGCAAAGATGGCCCGGGCGCTGGGGATGGCTCCTTGGCCTCTGCCCCAGGCGCTAGAGTGGCTCTGGTCGCGGCAGAGCGATGCCCCGGAGGGGCAGAGCATCACCCCCTGGTGGGCAGAGCGTGGCCCCTGGTGGGCGTGCCGGGTGGATCCCAGTCGGGCGCATGCGGGAGTCTGTCTGACTGTCTCTCCCCGTTTCCAGCTTCAGAAAAATACAAAAAAAAAAAAAAAAAAAAAAGAATTATCAAAACAGAAATAAACTCATAGGTGCAGAGGACAAACTGAGCTTTGCCAGATGGGAGCAGGGTTGGGGTTGAGGGCTGGGTGAAAAGAAGGGGGAAAGGATTACGAAGTACAAACTGGCAGTTACAAGATGGTCACAGGGATGTAAAGGAAAGCTTAAGGAACAGGGTTAATAATATTATAATAACTATGTATGGCGCCAGATGGGTACCAGACTCGTCGAGGGGGAATACTTCATAAGGTATATAAATGTCTAATCACTGTATTGTACACCTGAAACTAATACATTGTATGTCAACTGTAATTGAAAATTAAATTTTAAAAATAAATAAAGTGAAGGGCAAAGGTCAGATATGCCAGGGAGTGTTTAGCAAGAGGTAAGAATTTAAAAGGTGATAGCTGTCTGCAGCAGCCAAGGGACACCTCAACACCAGAGGTCTCAGAGACTGTGGTGTTTTCACACCGACCTACAGAGGAGCCAGAGAAGAGTCACTGTGACTCTAGACTACTCCTGACACGAACAAGATGCTCCTAGTCCGTGCCACCGTCTTCCTTTTTAAGTCTGAAGGTTGAAAATCTTGCAGTATTTGCCTCAGTGCAAACTCTGTAGCTTGCACTCGACCCCTCCATCTCCTGAGGCTAGTGCCTCACCTACATAACTTCCTGTTACACCTTCCGTTTATGTCTGTGAGGCCCTCTGCAAGCAGGGATTGAGAATTGTACCTGCACTTCCAGGTGGCACTGTTTGTTGTGTCTCAATGCAAAAAAATATATATAGCTTCCTTGGGCTTACACGGGCTGAGGTTCACTTATTTGTCATGTTTTTGTTACCGACAAAGGACCAGGAGGAGGGAAGGCTTCCTAGAAGCCTGCCGGGCTCTGAAAAATCAGTCTATTCATAGAATTCTCAAACCAACGAAGGTGTGGGTAGGTTATGAAGTCCAGGCTCTGGCCTCCAGGTCATGATCCTTTACTCTAAGCCTGCCTGAGTCCCCTCTTCTGCTACAGGACCCATTCTGTCCAGGATCAGACATTAGGATTAAACTTCTCATCCAGTCCTAAGGGCTTCTCTCCCATCTACTATCTAAAGTCTCCACTGCTGGTTAGAGAAAGGTGGAAAATAGACTCTTCTGTCTTCTGCTGGTGAGAACGTGAGATACTGCAGACTTTCTGGAGAGCAGAAATCCTTAAAACATGTGTATAGTTTTAGCTCGGTACTTCTATGCCTAAAAATATATCTTAAAAAGATAACCAGGTTATTGCACAAAGATGAATAGACAAGAATGTTCAGTAGAATATTATTTATAATGATGAACAATTGGAAACAACCACAAATGCTCAATGGTAGCAATTGACTAAATGTATCATGACAGAGTCAACAGTGGTGTGTGTGTGTGTGTGTATATATTATAGATGATATTTATGTATATTTGCATGGCAGGATGTTTATGATATACTAGGAGAAATGTAAGTTATAAAATAGCATCTAGGATAGACTCCTGTGTACATGCATGTGTCTAGAAAAAGTTTGTAACAATAAATAGCTAGATGTCAACACTGTTTGTCTTAAGGTGGTAGGAAGGTTTGATGTAACTTTATCTTTTTTTTTTTTCTATAATGAGTAAGGTTTTAAAAAAATAAACAAATACATTAAAAAATTTAAAAAATAAATTTTACTATTTAGAATTGTCCAGGTTTCTTACAAATCAAGGTGATACCATTTTCTGAGCTCCTGTTGGGAGAGGAAAAGGGGACAATATTTTCCCCATTTGTTAATTTTACTTTAGGCAAATTGCAGTGAATGCAAGTGTGATATTGAAGATAAAAAGGTGTCACAAAGATTTAGCCTATCTGGTGTGCGAGTATGAGAGTGTGAGGTATGTGTGTGAGCCTAAGATAGTAAGGACAATCCCTTTGCCTTCTTCATAAATGTAGATTCTCCTGGATTGGTGTTACTAGTGTATATATTTAGACTAGGAACCTTACAAAGCAGGTGATAACCAAACTTTTTTTTTTTTTACAGAGACAGAGAGACTCAGAGAGAGGGATAGATAGGGACAGACAGACAGGAACGGAGAGAGATGAAAAGCATCAATCATCAGTTTTTCATTGCGACACCTTAGTTGTTCATTGATTGCTTTCTCATATGTGCCTTGACGGGGGGGCTACAGCAGACCGAGTAACCCCTTGCTCGAGCCAGTGACCTTGGGTCCAAGCTGGTGAGCTTTGCTCAAACCAGATGAGCCCGCACTCAAGCTGGCGACCTCAGGGTCTCAAACCTGGGTCCTCTGCATCCCAGTCCAATGCTCTATCCACTGCACCACTGCCTGGTCAGGCTGATAACCTAACTTTATAGACTTTTTGTTTGTTTGTTTTCTGGCTGGGTGGGCAAATTTTATCCCAGGTGCTGGAAGGGTGGCGCGCCTCCATTCCTCCCCCAGAAGGACACAAGGTAGGGGTACGAGCTCCTGGCTCCTGACAGCACGAATGGAAGGAGCCAGTGGGGGTGGGCAACTCAGAGCAGGAAAGGGTAGTAAGTTCTTTTTTTTTTTCCCCCTATATTTTTCTGAAGCCAGAAACGGGGAGAGACAGTCAGACAGACTCCCGCTTGCGCCCGACCCAGACCCAGATCCACCTGGCACGCCCACCAGGGGGCAACGCTCTGCCCACCAGAAGGCGATGCTCTGCCCCTCCGGGATGTTGCTCTGTTGCGACCAGAGCCACTCTAGCACCTGGGGCAGAGGCCGAGGAGCCATCCCCAGTGCCCGGGCCATCTTTGCTCCAGTGGAGCTTCGGCTGCGGGAAGGGAAGAGAGAGACAGAGAGGAAGGAGAGGGGGAGGGGTGGAGAAGCAGATGGGCACTTCTCCTGTGTGCCCTGGCCGGGAATTGAACCCGGGACTTCTGCACGCCAGGCCGACGCTCTACCACTGAGCCAACCGGCCAGGGCGGGTAGTAAGTTCTTAACATGTTTTTGAAATGTTAATTAATTTTGAGCCTCAAGTTTTTGTGGGACCTGCTGGCAAAGCAAAGCCTTCTCTTCCATCTGGATCCCCGTGGCTCTGTAGGTCGGTGGCACAAAGGGGACAGGGGGAGTAGTGGGTGCTGTGAATCAGGCTGACCTGGATTCAAATACTGTTGCTGCTGCAGACGAGCAATTCAATCCTCTATTTCCTCTTCTATAATAAGGGAATGAGTGTATTATTGATCTAGTAAGGATAACAATTAGATCATTTTCATCTTTCAAACCCCTCTTTGTGGATTTTACTTGAAAGCCTTTGAAAACTCTCTCACAATGTTAGAATCCATCTATTGGACCCCATTCTGTATAACTCAAGGCCCAAGTAGCCGTCTGTAGAATAAAAAAATAGCAGCAGCTAAGGAGCTACCTGAATGTGCTTACTGCTGGCTTTCACCACGGATATGGAAAGAAACTGTGTTTAGCAAGAGTTGGTGGATTATTAAGTGGCCTTATCTCAGCTCAACATCTCTGTAAATAAGTCAAGGCTCAGGGCAGCCAAGTGAAAGTACTAGAAATGTCCAAGGCCTTAAATAGCAAAATGCTTTGAAGAAGCCCATCATCCTAATGGAAAAAAAGAACACACAAGAAAAAACGACTGTCAGTAATTTATATATAGCCCAGGCCTCCGCATGCGCCAATGTGATTGCTGCTGATTTACAGTTGTCTTCAGAAATGAGCTTCATGCACCAGATTCACAGAGGCTGGAGGTTAAGAAGGAACTGGCCTGATGACCATAGCCCACAGCCTTTTCTTTGGGAGGCTCCATGGCTCAACTTCTCCATGAAGTAGCGTCCAAGACATCACCTGGGCTTGGTCTCCCCTGATGCCACTTAAATCAATAGTTTGTTCAAGTGATCTAAATGACCATATAAGAGTGGTTGACAATGGAGTATATATATATAAAAAAATGGCCCATATTCTATTTTTTGCTCTATGAATATGTTACAAGGCTTGACCAGCCCCCGCCCCAGCAAAAAAAGTAGAAATCCCATGTAGTTACTACAGTCAGTGAACCACAGAGCAAGTTGATTCATGAGATTGTTTTTACTGCCTAAGTGTGTATGCGTGTGTGACTTCTCCCTTATTAAGGCTGTGTGACAATGACATATCTCTTGCCACCGTGTAAAGACACTGAACTCCAAGGTTATACTTAAAAATGCGCCTCTGTAGTATATTATATATATATGTATATATGTATACATATATATATGTGCAGTATATTTAATATATATATTAAAAAAAAGATTGGTGGCCAGGCCCACTGATGAACATACGGGAATGTTCACCTTAAATAATTTTTAGGTTGATAAAAGATATAAGGAAACCTATTCATTTTCAAAGTAAATATTAATATTCAAGCTCTAGAGCACCTTGGCCTTGCACCTTGGCACTGGGCAGCGGAAATGTCACAGTTTTGAAGCTATCTCATTCCTGCTGCCCGTGGCACCGGCTGCCCTGTAATTGAGAAGTCAGGTGAGTTCTTATGTGAAAGCGAAGGCTCTGTGCGTGCTATCCCGGGAGAATGCTCCCCAATGCTCTCCAACTGGAAACGGCCCTGAGCTGCTGGCAACGTGCTCCCGAGCTCAGAGTATTCAGGGCAGCAGCTGATAATATATGCTAATCTGGGACCAAGTCAATTGCCCAGGGATGTTCAGTCTTGGGTAAATGGCAACCAGGTGCTGGGAAGGGGCTCGCCACCCCCCATGTGCTGCTGCTTCCACAGGTGGCCCGGTAGACCATGGGCCGCCCTTGTTCCGTCTCTCACTAAGTTCTAAAATGGATAATCACACCGAGATGGGGGTCAGGCCAGTCAAACAAAGGAACTCTGAGGTTGGCCTGCAAAGTGAAAACTGTCAATTATCCTATTTTATGTCCTACCTACATTTCTAGTAGCGGGGTCCTCATTTCCATTAGACCAATTTGGTACAATGCCGCCTGCTCTAATCCTTTTACCGTCTTGTTTGAACAGGGGAAATGAGCGCAAATGAATGGGGAGGGGGCCGGGGAGGGAGAGGAGGAAGAAAAGGAGACAGAAAAAGAATCATTTCAAAGGGCGATTTTTAACTCCTGACTTGACAGTTTGTTCAAAGCGAACGGAACATCATGATGAAAGCAGGTTGCCGCCGTAACGAGGAGAGTGATTCCAGTCAGAAGTGACCTGGTTTTGAAACCTTGGTTCGCTGATGTTGAGAATCTCAGCCTCTGAACAAGGAAGTCCCTCACACACCTCATGTACCTCTGGAGCCCTGGGTGTGGCTGCAGGAGGTGATGCCTCAGCGCATGGAGAACCGGGGACAGAGGTTGGCCTTCATGCCCACCTGGCTGTGCCATCTTCTCAGGAGGAGAGCCAGCAGCAGACCATAGCATAGTACAGAGGGGACGTTAACCCTTTCCTGTGTGAGCCAACTCCCACACGCTTAGCAAAATACTTGTTCTCTACAGCTGTGGAATAAATTAGGACAAACTCAGCAATGCACATGTATGACCTTAGTTTCCAGGGGTCAGACGTGTAGGCACAACATTACTGGGTGCTCTGGGGAGGGTCTTCCAAGGCTGCAGCTGAGCTGTCAGCCGGGCTGTGTTCTCATCTGGAGGCTCTGTGGAGAACATCTTTCTCAGCCCACTAGGCTGCAGACAGAGTTGGTCTCCTTGCAGCTGCGGAACTGAGGGCTCTCACCTTTTTCTGGCTCTCAGTCGAAGGCCACTCACAGGCCTTGCCGTTCAAGGCTTCTCTGACATGACTGCACTCCATCAAGCTCACAAGGAGGGTTCTAGCACCAGGTTGCTGGTAGAGAATCTTCCATTATGCACAGCAATCCCCTGAGTGGTGTCTACCACCTTTGCTGTGTTCTGTGGGTTAGATGAAGGCGCGGGCCTGGTCCACGTGAAAAGGGGGGAATTACACAAAGGCACAAACATCAGGAGGTTGGAGGTCACTGGGAGTCATTTTACGGTTTGTCTGCCACATGCCTGGAATCGCTTTCCACCTCTCTCTTCAGGACCTTCCTGAAATTCTCTCCCCAGCCAGCTGAATCTGTTTTCTAATGATCTTCAGAAGGGTGACCAACCATCCCAGTTTGCCCAAGATTGTCCTCATTTTAGCAATGGAAGTCCCTCATTCTGGGCCACCCCTCAGCATCAAGCAAACCAGGACAGCTGGTCACCCTAGCAGATCGTATACTTTCTTTAATTTCTCTTTGACTAGTAGGAGGGATGGAAGAGAAAATGAAAGCTTTTATCAAGAGTGGTTGAACTGTTCTCCAAGCAGCCGTTGCAGGCCCACCGAGTGGAAGGTGGTAGCAGGGTAGAGCTGACTGGGTGGGCTCTCCAGCCCTCTCCACTGTTTCACCACCAAGCAAGCCAGCTCCCAATGTGCTCACATGGGTTGGATTCTGTAATTTGCTGTGTGAGGTATGATTTCCTTGATCAAATGTTAATGCCTTGACACTTGCATCTCATCTATAAACAGTACAGGTCTCTGAGGCATTAGAGGTGGACTCCGGCCTCCTGACTTGTAAGCCGGAGTTCTCTTACACACCATACAGGTGAGCTAAGCATTTGTAGCCATCTGCTGTGTGCACAGCTCTGGACTTGGTGCTGGGCAGTAAAAGAGAGTTTAAGGTTTTTATTTTTGATGTTATTTGTATCTTAAATTTGCTTTTTAAGAAAAGACCCAAATCTGCCTGACCAGATGGTGGCACAGTAGATAGAGCATTGGCCTGGGAGGCTGAGGACCCAGGTTTGAAACACCCGAGATTGTCGGCTCACCAGCTTGAGTGTGACTCACCATCTTGAGTGTGGGGTCGCTGGCTTGAGCGTGGGATCATAGACATGACACCATGGTCACTGGCTTGAACCCAAGGTCTCTGGCTTGAGCAAGGGGTCAATGGCCTGACTGGAGCCTCCTAGTCAAGGAACAGAGAAAACAATAAATGAACAACTAAAGTGTCACAACTACAAGTAAATGTTTCTCATCTCTCTCCCTTCCTATCTGTCTGTTTCTGTTTCTCTCTCTCTCTCTCTCTCTCTCTCTTTCTCTAAAAACAAACAAACGAACAGCGCCAAATCCCACCTTTAGGGAATTTACAATCATATTGGCAAAGACCTAGGTGGGGGTTAGGACATACTCAGCTTGACAGCTTTATCTGAGTTGACTAGTTAGTAAGGAGTCAAAATGGCGATTTCAGCTACCTGGAAATGAGATTTACCTTAGAGTTACATGCGACTTCAAAGCACATGAAGGTAAGTATGAATCCCCAAAGTTGAGTACACAGCCTATGCCCATGACAGGGACTTTCCAGTCTTTTCAACCTAAAACACAAGCCAGTGCAAATTAAGCTACCGGAAACCAAGTTCATAAGCACTGAGGGGAGGCCGGGTTATGTAATGCTTGGAAAGTTCAAGGCAAGGTTAATGTGGGCAAACAGAGTGGTGGTTTTAGACTGCTTTCGGAAAGGTGGTCCAATTCACTAATAAGCATGGCTCTGCCTGCTGCGGCCAACCCCCCATTCTATAATACAATCAAATCAAGTTGCAACTCATCTAGAAAGGTCCGGGGCAATAATCCACCTCCCCACCTGCCTAGCCAGGCAGATTTCCGTCACGTGACACCACACAGTCTAGGTTGATTGATGAAAAGGTCTCTAGGCTTGGAATGCTCATCTCAGAGTGGTTTGGTTTGCTTTAGCACCCTTTATCCATTAACCTCAAACCGAATTGGGGGTGTTATAAATAGAGGGGTGAACATAACGCCTCCAGAGATGTGAAGCTATTTGTCCAAGGTTACTCAGTGGAAGAGTTTTATAACATGACTTTATGTCTCCGAAGTCTGTCTGTTAATTCTTTGATAAGCAGAACCCCAGGGTACAAGCTGGGATTCCGGTGTCAAATGCCAGCAAAGAGTTAACTGTGCTAATATTTTTCTTTGTATCGGTAACTGTTTTTGTTAATGTTTCAGTTACAAAGTTCCACAAGTCTGAGTCACCAGCCAAACCCCATTTTTCCTGTAAGCCCTATTATCGCTATTGTGGAAGTTTATTCATCATGGGCTATTTCAGGGATGCCTACGTGACGTCACAGAAGAAATGTCTGATAGTACTGGGTTTATATGTCCTCTTTAGCAGCCTTGATGTGACCATGGTGATACTCAAAAGCCAGTAGTCTTAGAGACTATTTTGAATAACTTATTCCTTTATGTATTTTACATTTATAATTTCTTTAAGTTTTTTTTTAAGCTCACAATGATCATCGCTGGTCTACCAATTACTCTTATTTCTAGAAACATATCTCCAGTTTCTGCGCCTGGTACTAGCTGTTGTCCTCAGACACAATCCATTTTTCCTTGGGCTTTACATCTTCCTCTTATTTGACTACTTTTATTAATGGGCTCATATTTTTAAGAATTATCCTATCACAAACTGCGAGGAGTATATTTCAGAATATTTCTAGCACTTAACTAAAGATTTGGTTGGCCATAGAAATCTAACTTCAAATTCAGAGGCAAATATTTTGAAGGGAGCAGAACCCTAGGGCTCTGTGATGTTGGCAGGAGGCACTTTAAGGGATCTCTCTCTGCAAGACATCGGGAGACTGGGCAGCCCTGTCCAAACACAAACAGGTGGGCAGTACTGTCCCTACCTAGACAGATGCAAACACAAAAGAGACTTTTCAGCTAATAAGATCCTCTGGTATTTGTAGCTCTAAGCAGGTAAGGTCATTAGAATCCTTCCTTATGGTACATTTTTTCCCTTTCTTCATTCTGATGGAGTAAAAATAGGCCAAGGAACTGATCCTATTTCCTATTTATGTCAGTTCAATGGAAGGTAGTTTCTTCTCTCTCTCTCTCTCTCTCATTTTCTCTCTCTCTCTCTCTCTCTAAGGGTGTGTGTGTGTGTGTGTGTGTGTGATGGGAGAGGCCTGCGGGAAGGAGAGTTTTGAGATGGTGCTATTGGGTCCCTTGGCTAAAGAAGAAAAATGTTGGGCTTGAAATGGTTTCCTCTGGGAGCTGTTTGTGGAATCAAAACGCCTCTCTGGTTTGCAGTTCTGAAACTCACTACTGTTACTAAAAAAAAAAAAACCACTTTCAATTTTGAGAGGAAAAAGGCTACCTACAGCTCCTGGAGTCCCAACTTGGCCAAGGGAAATGCCGCTGGGCGAAGCGACAGCCATGGATTCTGATTTCAAACACCAGCATTGATCTCGGCATCGACTGGGGTTGTGTGGATGATTGCGTCTGAGTGCCAAGTCCCGCCTGGTCCCCTGGGGGCAGAGGATTGATCTCAGGGTGTAGCTGTGAGGCGGAATGGCAGAGGAGGGACAAAGGGGGCCTGTCCCATGATCAGGGAAGGACCCCAACATGCTCTTTCAATAAAACTAAAATCCTGCAAATGAAAGCCTCACCCTCAGTGACTCCCATCTGTCCCCCTCCCCCGGTACTTTGTGAAAAGTTTTCCCCAGAGAAGGCTCAGTGCTTTGATGGATGCTCAGGTTAAATCTCTATTTACAGCACCACTAGGAGAGGGGCATATGGATAAATGATTAATCCTCCTTCCTTTCTGTGGCCGGAACCCTGGACCCATTGGTTTCTTCGTTTATGAAGACCCACTCTGGGACCTCATGCTGTCCACTTGGTTCCAGAGTGATAGACTAATGCATTATAATTCATTTGACAACTACTTTTGAGTGCTTACTATGTGCTTAGAGCTTAGGATGACCCAGTGAGCAAAACAGACACAGATCTCTGCCCTATTGAAGTTTATATGCCAGTAAGGAAAGATGAATAATAAACACTACAAATAATAAATAGCAGAGTACTCTATGTTCTAAGGTGATGAATGCTATGGACAAGCACAGAAGAGCTTCTGAGAAGGAGAAATTGAGAAGACAGAGTTGGAGATGCTCTGCAGCTGGTCAAGGTCTACCTCTTTGGGAAGGTGACACGAGCAAAGACTACGGTGAGGGGAGCCACTCAACTGGGCAGGTGTCCAGAGTTAGGGCTGCAGGCGGAGGGAATTGCTCTGTGCAATGGTCCTAAGGTGGTGCTGCACCTGGGGCGTCTAAAGAACACCAGGGAGGCCAGTGTGCCTGTATCGGGGACATGGGCATGGCCAAGGGTGAGGGATGGATAGGGGAGGATGGATCCTGAGGTCTAAATCCTGTAAGGTGTTACTGGTCATTGAAAGACCTTTGGCTTTTATTCTGAGATAAATGAGAAACCACTGGAGAATTTTAAGCAGAGGAATAGCATGATCTGACCTAGATTTTTGAAAGATCATGTGGTTGCTGTGTTGAGAATAGAGGGCAAGGGTAGAGCAGGGAGATGGGTAGGAGGAGGAGAACAACGATGGAGACCACAGGGGTGGGGGAGGTGGCAAGTGGTCTATTTCCGAATACAGTGAGGAGATGGAGCCAGGGAGATTTCCTGGTGGGTGGTAGGGTGAGGTTTGAGGCATGAGCACTGAAAGAGCTGAGTTCTTCACAACTCAGATGGAAGGGAGGCTTTTGAGGGGAGATAGGGAGTTTCACGTTGAATCTGAGATGTCTGTTACTGAGATCCCAGAGGAGATGTTGAGTATGCAGTGGAGATATAAATCCATAGTTATCCTGGAGGGAGTTATTTGAGCTTTAAGTATAAATTTGGAAGTTATTTGCATATATATTTAAATACTATGGGACCGAATGTGGTCACCAAGGAAATATGGAGAAGAGAAGAAAACCAATGATGCTCTGAGGAACAGGACCCTGGAACGCTCCAATAGTAAGAGGCTGGGGAGAGGAGAAAACCAGCAGAGGAGGCTGAGGAAGTCTTCCGCTAACTGTGTGGGGTCTCGAGCCAGGTAAAGAAATGTGCAGAGGGAGGTCACGAAAGATGGAGACTGAGTAGTTACCATTCTTTTTAGCACATAGGGTCACTGGTGACCTGTGCAAGAGCAGTTCTGGAGGCATGGTGGAGGCAAATGCTCAACTGGATCAGTCCTGGAGAAAAGGGGAGGAGAGGAATTGCTAACAATACAGAAAACTGCTTTGCACAAAAATCAACTCAGAATGGGTTAAAGACTTGAATGTTAGACCTGCAATCACAGAACTCTAGAAGAACACTGGGGACAAGCTCCTTGACATCTGTCTTGGTAATAATGATTTCTTGGCTATGACAACAAAAGCAAAAATAATCAAATGGGACAACATCAAACTAAAAGGCTTCAGCACAGCAAAGGAAACCATCAACAAAGGGCAACGTACAGAAAAGAGAAAATATTTGCAAGTCATATATCTAAGTAGAGGTTAATGTCCAAAATATCTAAAGTGCTCATACAATTCAATAGCATAAAAACCTAACATTCCAATTTAAAAAAGTGGTCAGAGGAACTGAATGGACATTTTCCCAAAGAAGACATAAAAATGGCTAGCAGGTACACGGGAAGTTGCTTAACCTCACTAATCAATCTTCAGGGAAAGGCAATTCAAAATCACAGTGAAATGTTAACTCATACTTAATAAAATTGCTATCATTTAAAAGACAAGAGATAAGCATTGGCAAGGATATGGAGATAATAGAAACCTTGTGCATTGTTGGTGGGAATATTAATTGGTGCAGTCATTATGGAAAACAGAATAGAGGTTCCTCAAGAAGTTACAAATAGAAATATCATATGACCCAGCAATTCCACTTCTAGGTAGATATCCAGAGGACACAAAATCACTGTCTTGTAAAGATATCTACACCCCTATGTTCATTATAGCATTATTTACAATAGCCAAGATATGGAAACAACTTAAGTGTTCATTGGTGGATAATGGATAAAGAAGTTGTGATATATAAATTTCCTTATAATTTATGAATGAATATGAGTTTGACTGAATTACTCAGTCATAAAACATAAGGATATCCTGCCATTTGCAACAATGTGAATGGTCCGTGAAGACATTACGCTAAGTGAAATAAGTCAGAACAAGAAAGACAAAACAGTATGATTTTACTTATATGTAGAATCTAAAAAAAAAACAAAACCAAAACTCATAGAGAATAAACTGGTGATCGCCAGAGGTAGGGGTTAGGGACTGCAGAAATGGGTGAAGGTGGTAAAAAGTTGTCTTCCAGTTATAATATAAATAAGTTCTGGGGATATAGTAGTCATCACATTATAGTTAATAATACTGTATCATATGTTTGAAAGTTGCTAAGAGAGTAATTTTTTTTTTTTAGTTTGAGTGAGAGAAGGGAAGATAGACTCTTGCATGTACTTGGACCAGGATCCACTTGGCAACCCCCATCTAGGGCCAATGCTTTGCCTGTCTTGGGCCCATGCTCAGAACCAAGCTATTTTTAGCACCTAAGGAGGAGGCTTCATGGAGCCATCCTTAGCACCCAGGGCCAACACACTCTCAAGTCATGGCTGTGGGAGAGAAAGAAAAAGAAAGAGAGAAAAGGGGGGGGGGATAGGGGGAGAAGCAGATGGTTGCTCTTCCTGTGTTCTCTGACAGGGAATCAAACCCAGGACTTCAACACACTGGGTCTCTGCTCTACCACTGAGCCAACTGGCCAGGGCTGGAGAGTAAGTCTTAAATCTCTCATCACAAGAAAAAAAAATTAACTATGTGAGGTGACAGTGTTAACTAAACTTATTGTGGTGATTATTTCATAATATATACATATATCAAATTATTGTGTTATATACCCTCAACTAATATGTTATATGTCAGTTATATTGCAATGAAACTGGGAAAAAACTCCTTTGAAAGATTTTGTTGCAGAGGGGAGCAAAGAAATAGAGTAGCAACTAGCAGGAGAAATGGGGTCAAAGTATGTTTTTCTTTGGTTTAATTTAGGTTGTTTTTTAAAAATATTTAATGGCATTAGGGGATTGTGTGTATGTGTGTGTGTATGTGTGTATGTGTGTGTGTATGTGTGTGTGTGTGTATGTGTGTGTGTGTGTTAAGAACACTTAGCATAAGATCTACCCCTGTAGATGTTTAGGTGTATCATACAGTATTGTTATCTATCAGCACAGCACTGTACAGCAAATCCTAGAACTTATTCATCTTGTGTAACTAAAATTTTATGCCCCCAAATTAGCAACATCCATTTCCTCCTATCTTCATCCCTTGGTCATTCCCATTTTATTCTTCATTTTTATGAATCTGACTATTTTAGATGCATCATATATAAGAGGAATCACACAGTTTGTCCTCCTATGACTGGCTCATTTCAGTTAGCAGGATGTCCTCAACTCTCATCCATGTTGCACATTGCAGGATTTCCTTTTTTAGGGCTGAATGCTATTCCATTATATGGATGTATCACATTTTAAAATCCATTTCTCTATCTCTGGACATTTAGGATGTTTGCATGTCTTCTCTATTGTAAGTAGTGCTTCAAAAAACATGGGAGTAGGTTTGGTTCAGTTTCAACCATGAGAAAAACACAGCAATAATCAGTCACTTAGCCAATGAATATTTACCATGTATCTACACTGTGTAGAATACTACCATGTGTTTGGTGCTGCAGGAGAAATATAAATACAAACTAAATCTCTGCCCTCAAGGATTTTACAGTCCTCATCACTTGGACAAGGGGGTAGAAATCATGTAGAAAATGAAATCAGGGAGTTATGGACAGACTCAAGAAAGGCCCATCAATGGGAGTCAAAGTGGGTATGTACAGACTGCCAGTGCCTGGGAGCTCAGGACAAAGAGGGAATGGAACAGACACTTGATCAAATTCAGTGGAAGGTAGTTATTAACCACTAAGTGTCTAACATTGTGCCCGGTGCTCAGACCTCATACGAAAAGACCTAAGTATCTGTCATCCATGCTTCCTGACTCACTGTCCACCTCCAGCGTGGCAGTATGGCAGAGGAAGGGCCCCTGATCAGACTCTCAGCTCGGCCACAGTCAGGTCACCTAACCAATGGGAACTCTAAAATGAGGATACTACTTGTAGCAGATAAGGCAAGTGCTAGGAATATAATAAGCACTCACTTATTAACTATTCTTTTTAATTGTTAGTATTAGAAGCCTTGACAACATCATATTGAAATGACTCATTTACTGCCTTGTTAGTCTTTAAGCTCCTGGAAGGCATGAGCTGAATCTTCTTTATCCGTATAGTCCCAGGGTCTGGTACATGGTGAACACTTCTTTCTATTATGTTTAATGTTGTAACCTCACGGGAGAGCTTCCATATGCATCTTCCTTGTCCAGGCGATGAGGTATGAATTCTGATCTATTAATTGGGCTCCTACTACTGTGTACGGGAAGCTATGTGGGTTATAAAGAAGCCTAAGTCCAACTCTTCCCTTCCCAGTCTAGGAGGAAAACCAAGACAAAGGCATCAGTGATGCTGGTCCTGCTCACAGATGGACACTCCCAGGCCTGGGGACCTGGGGCAGGGGGAACTGGCTGCCCATGCCCTTCCTCCCCTGCCTCAACTTCCATTCAGACCTTTACCCTCACCTCCCCCCTCCCAGCTAACCTGAGAGAGGCATCCCCAAAGCCACATATTGTTTCCATACTCTCTTTTCCATTTTGAGCTTGTATCTAGACACAGTTCAAATTAGTAAAGAACTAGATATGATGGAGCATATTTTTGAGGGCTTATGAGGGTTTGGACTGAAATGGGGTGTACTAGATGTTATCCAAAATATACTTTGAATGAGGTTTCATCAAATACCACTGTGGCCAGAATAATTCTGTAGCTGGTGAGTTAATTACAATTCTCTTCAGCCTTCTGGTAACTTCACTGTAATGGAAAATTCTTGATGATTTATCCTATGGAGAGATTTACAAGTCATCCCAAATATGGATAAGTCAGTTACAATACTTCTGCTGGGATGTATCTCAGAGCCTCTGGTGGAAAACTGCTTTATTTGCTAATTTAGAATCATAAGAAAGATCAAACCAAATAATGATGCTGCAATGCAAAGCCCAGCTCAGGCAGTTTTTTTATTATCTATTTTATTTTTTTTGTATTTTTCTGAAGCTGGAAACAGGGAGAGACAGTCAGACAGACTCCCTCATGCGCCTGACCAGGATCCACCCGGCACGCCCACCAGGGGCGATGCTCTGCCCACCAGGGGGCGATGCTCTGCTCCTCTGGGGGGTCGCTCTGTTGCGACCAGAGCCACTCCAGCACGTGGGGCAGAGGCCAAGAAGCCATCCCCAGCACCCGGACCATCTTTGCTCCAATGGAGCCTCGCTGCAGGAGGGGAAGAGAGAGACAGAGAGGAAGGAGAGGGGGAGGGGTGGAGAAGCAGATGGGCGCTTCTCCTGTGTGCCCTGGCCGGGAATCGAACCCGGGACTTCTGCATGCCAGGCCGACGCTCTACCACTGAGCAAACCGGCCAGGGCCTCAGGCAGTTTTGAAGAAATGTCCATTTTCCTAATAACGTCTTCACAGTTCTCTGTTGTCTGTTCCGGGCAGGAGGAGAGACGTTTCCCCTTTAATATTGATGCTAACACCAGCCTCAGCAGACTGTCTTTCTGTTTCCTTCTGACCAACACATTTACTGCAACAATACTGGGCTTTTGGATCTCCCAAGAGCATCTCATTGAACATGTCATGTAGGCAGGGGCTTAAGTTACTGTCCAGGGAATAAACCTGGACAGTATTGGCTAAGAAAACATCCACCAGGCCAGACAACCTGCAGAATATTCAATATTTGCTTTCTGGGATATTTCACAGGATCCAGTTTTTCACAAACCAGAAGAAAGTCCTTCCGACCTGTTGAGCACTGTGCCAGGTGTTTGGTATACAAGCAGGAATAAAAATTCAGTGGTACCTAACTGAGAATTTATCAGATGAACGACGGGTCTAGACAGGGGTTCAGACTCCTAAATGAGCACCTATAAGAGGTTTGCGGTAGCGCGGAAGCCATATGCATGCACAAGGCAGGAGAACCAAGGAGCCCACAGTCAAGTCTATCACATTGAGCGCAATGAGGAGACCCTTGAATGGAGACATAGAAGGTGATAGGAGATTCCTGGTTTCAGAACCATGGACAAAAGGGCTTGCTGAGTGAGAGGGACAGGAAGTCCAGGTAGAGGGAGCAGTAACCAAAGACAGGGACCTACCATCACCAGCATGTACCCCTGGGCGTGCGGCAGGTTGCCTCTCTGGTCTTTACCCACTGGCCAGGTTTTCTGAAGATGAGACGCTGCGGTGGAGACAAAGTGGAGTTGTGTCTGAGCCCCCCTCCATCCCCCCAGTGAAAGGAAGAGCAGGTGCTCCAGAGCCCGCATCTCCTGGGGCTTCATCGGCCCCCTCCACTCCCCTCACCTGCCCACTTTGCGACACAGTGTCTGTGTGGCAGCTAGCATCAGCACCATTTTAACTGGCACCCTCCCTATTCAGGGGATGTCTTCAGGGTGGTACTCTGCTGCTGTCTCCAACCTTGCCGTGGGAATTGCAGTGGTGTGATGTAGAGAGCGAGTGAATGCGGGAGACTGAAGAGACGAGTGACAGCATCTGATGTCAGAGGGCTGGCTCGTGGGAGAGTTGGGGGGACGTTCCCATGGTCACTATGGATTTGTTTACTTAACTTCACAATTCTCCTTGGGAACTGCATAGACGCAGCCTGCATTGTCTTCCCGCACGTGAAATGCTAAGTGAGACACATGTCACAGGAAAGTAGCCTCTTTAGTCATAGTCAATATTTTCAAAAATTTGACAATTAGGTTCACTTCTTTGAGGGTTCGGGACAATTCACTAAAGGCTGTCTTGAAGCCTACATCAGTCATGACTATACGCAGAGCTGACACTGGACAAGCTCTCTGGTCCCAGAGGGGCTGTGTCATGCATACACTCCCACAACTTTTGAATTTTCTGTCTCACCCACTGGTCATTTTCAAACATTCATTTTACTCGGAGTCAGAGGGCAAACCTTTGTTTTCAGATCTTCACTGGCGCTCTCCTTCTCTCTGTTTATGCATTTTCCTGATTGATATCTTCATCTCTGTTTGTTCTCGCTTGACAAAGAGTCTACAGTTCAATATAAGCTGGAAGGGGTGTTGGGAGGGAACAGTCCAGGAGATGATCAGGAACAAGCCAGGACACCAAAAATAGAAATGGATATATGGGCTGGAAAAGAAAATGTCTGAGGTGACTCCCAGGACCCTAGCTGGAGGACTCAGCGGAGAGGAAGGCTCTCTCTTGAGACTGTTTGGTTGAAGGTGTCTACAGGACATCTAGGTGGGAATGTAACAGACAACGGTTTATGCAGGTGGAGAATTTAGGAGTGAGAATGACAGCTAAAGATGTGATCCCCTCTGTACTTACACCCAAATATGAGAGAGTCCAGCCGTGCCCCTTCCCCCAAAAGTTTGCAATGTCACATCAGTAACCAAGGAAACATGCTTATTTTGATATCATCTTCTCAAATCCTACCTTTCATCTTTTCTGCCAGAAACAGACTAAGAATGCAAAATGGGAAGAATTCAAGTCCCCAGAGGAGCCAAGTAATACTAATAAATCCACACTGCTGAGTGCCACAGCCACTTGAGCAGCCCTCTCTTTGTTCTGGTTGACTCCCTGGCAGAACTGAGTATCTTGAAGGTCTTGGGAGAAAGTAGGTAGGTACTAATTTTAGCAACTTACCACATGGTTCTAAATTTTCCACACGGACAATAGATTGTCGTGGTGCATCTGGCCCAGAGCGCCCGTGGTGGTATAATGAGTTAACAGCAGAGTCATTTGAGAGATGAACAAATCATCCTGGCACTGAGGATGAGAGCGCACGCACAGTGTGCGGCTGCGGTGGTGTGGTGGCCCGGGTTGGTGCTGCTCCGTGACCCCCTGGCTCCGACGAACGGGGACGCTGGAAAGCTGGAAGCCAGTGCTGATGCCTTTCTTGAGCCAGAGCACGCCAGCAGCTGAGAAACCACACTTCTCTTGTCTTTTTAGCCAAACCATGCTTCAGTCCATTCTGTGCTTCCACCTCCCCGTTAGACACCCAGAGATCCTCTACCACCTGCCACTCCACAAGACAGGCCCAGCAGCCTGATGTGGGAGAGGGAGGGGGAAGACTGAGCCCTCCCGGCCTGGAGGAAGGGAGCAGGGTGAACTGGGAACTCTGCCTTCCGTCAGAGGGGTGAAGGTTGATGAAGGGCCATCATTGATCATGGCTGTTGTAGTTGTCAGTTCGGGGAACCTTTTCTAAAAGCTGTGGGAACTTTAGATGTGAAATCAGGCTGCAAATTCCCACCTGATGGAATGAGTTTAAAGATTAAATGAGAAAATGTGGGAAGTCAGATGACAAAGTACCTGACTTTTAATAAATGTTTAATCCATGGCATTAATAATCACCACTTGAGGAGTATAGAGAAGAGGTTAAGATCAGTCCTCAGCCTGGGGTTTGAGTCCCAGCTCCATCCCTTACCTACTGTAAAATATAGGGCAAGTTATTCAACATCCCAAAGCCACAGTTTACTACCTCTACAACCTGGTTAACAATATCTACCGTTGGGGTTATTGTGAGTCTTAAGATCAGACAAAGTAAGTAAAAGCCTTTAATTTGAGGTAGCATTAGTATTACTTTTGTACCTACTGTACCTAAACATAGCATTCTTTTCTTTTTTTTTTTTTTTTTTCATTTTTCTGAAGCTGGAAACGGGGAGAGACAGTCAGACAGACTCCCGCATGCGCCCGACCGGGATCCACCCGGCACGCCCACCATGGGGCAATGCTCTGCCCACCAGGGGGAGATGCTCTGCCCATCCTGGGCGTCGCCATATTGCGACCAGAGCCACTCTAGCGCCTGGGGCAGAGGCCACAGAGCCATCCCCAGCGCCCGGGCCATCTTTGCTCCAATGGAGCCTTGGCTGCGGGAGGGGAAGAGAGAGACAGAGAGGAAAGTGCGGCGGAGGGGTGGAGAAGCAAATGGGCGCTTCTCCTGTGTGCCCTGGCCGGGAATCGAACCCGGGTTCTCCGCACGCTAGGCCGACGCTCTACCGCTGAGCCAACCGGCCAGGGCCGCATTCTTTTCATGCTTTATATTTTTAGAGAAAATACCCTTTGATAGGGTCAAAAGTAGGTTCTGATTAGACCATACCCAGGTCCCGACTCTACAGTGAATCTAAGCTCTATGTTAATCTAGACTGAGTTGACAAATCTCTGAAAAGGGCTGGAAAGTAAATATTTTTGGCTTGGTGGCCCATACAGTCTCTGTCCCAACTCCTCAACTCTACCATTAGGCCAAAACAGCAGCCATAAACCATAAGTAAACAATTGGGCATGGCTATGGTCCAATAAAACTTAATTTACTAAAACAGGCAGTTGGCCCGATTTAGCCTTAGGTCATAGTTTCTGATCCTGACTTAGACATACAGGTAGAGCTCACTTCACAGGTGGGTGCTTATTGATGTGGCTGGTGAGAGGAAAAGCAGGGAAGAACCTCATGCCCCCCCCCCATACCTTAAGAGGTGCCAAATACTAGAAATTTCACTGTTAGAAAGTCATTCCTTTGAATTAAGCATTGATCCACAGAGAAAGGAGAGATGCTTGTCAAAGTGTAAATAAAGGAATAATAGGTAAAGATTAAATTTTACTTTGAATTGGAACACTGAATACCCTTTGAACTGACCAGCCTGGACTTTGCTGGGAGGTGCCAAGCACTGGAGGGAGGAGAATATATGGGTAGAGGGAAGGGAAAAGGGAACAGACTTGACTCAGACTTTTCAGTCTTTCAGATGAAACATCTCCACTTAGACTTCTTGCCCTTCTGCATTCCACCACCCCCACCCCTCCAAGCTGAGATTTCTTCATCACAAAGAGCCAAGCAGAAGAGTGGATTCTTCCCTGCCTCTTTCTGAGACAGTGAGTGGCTGCCTTCAACAGTTCCCAAAGCCTGGATCCTCAGTTTCCAGTTTTTTAACTCTTAGAATAAATGTGCAAGGGGTCAGTCACCTCTCTGTCCTCCGGTCGGGTGCGTAGATGGATGTTGACACTAGAGATGAGAGTCCTCTTCCCTTCCCAGTATCCCAACCCTACCTCACCCTCCTGCCTCCAGGGGTAACCCACTTTTTCCCCAAACCAGGGTAGAAGGATCAAAATTCAGGGTAGACCTACAGTCAAAGGCTATTTTAATGTAAGGTCAAAATTCTGTTAGGGATGAAGTACAAATCTCGTTTGTGGGTCCAGCAAGGGCTACTGGCTGTAGATTAGTCCTTGTAGGATGGAAACAGTGGGCAGTGGATACATCCTTGGTCTGCATAATGGGGTAGCCAAAGTATCTATTTGTGGAGACCCATTGGTTCAAGAAACTGTAATCTGCTTCATTTCTCAAGAGCAGCCACAGATAAAATCCTGTGGCTTCAGAATAAGAAGGCCATTCCCAGGGTCCCACGAGATTGCCCTGCTTCTGTCCCCAAGATGGTCACAGAACTGTCACTTATGTTTCCCAGTGGCACCTGCTCTCTGAGCAGCCACATCTGCAGTCTCTTCTTACATTCACGTTCCAGGAACAGCTGACCTTTCCGGGTAGCTTCTTTACAAGCCTCTCCAGCACCTGCATCCCTGCCTCTTTCCAGGCCCTTAGCAGCTGGAAGGCGCGCGTGCACACACACACACACATACACACACACACACACACACACACGAATCCACTCCTCTTCCGCCACCACCCCCATCATCCCAGGATATTACCCAACTCCAAAGCATACGTGCTCAATGATAGTTGTAGAATTAATTCACAGTGGACAACTTGAACGCTTAGATCTTGTGAATGAGTACCTTGCTGTCTGTCCTCCACATCCTTCTGCAGCCCTTTCGCTTCCCCTCTCACTGCAGCCCCAACCCGTGTAGCTTAGAGACCCATTGGGCATTTCAACTTGAATAGAAGTGGAGATGATTAACTAATCTACTCCAACTGTCTTCTGCTTAACTTTGTAATCTATAGTGCAAATGTGCTACGAATGCATTAATCCTCGTGTACCGAAGTTAAGTGATGGAAAAATATTCTAGGAGTCATTTCTTTTCGTTCCATTTAAGGGGAAAGCCTTTACTGAGAAATCTTCCTGAAGGAGTATAATCAGTGGAAATCAGAAGTGAGGGGCTGGGGAGGGGGTGAGGCAGGGAAGGAGGGGGAGCTTAAGTGAGGGGTATCCCCATGCCGGCGACTGCTCAGAGTAACATACGACTGAAGGTCCCATGTCTCAGGACTCACTTCCCAGACGCCCTATGGACCACTGTCTCAGGACAAGGCAGAAGAACGTGTCCATCAGATCTTGTCTCCCATGGGCCACTAAGTCCCCTGGCACATATGTGGGCACCAAGAATTTCCTACAATGTGTCATGCCTCATGGGCAGCTGCAGAGCCCTAATACAAATGTGAGAGGCACACGGTCCAGGCCTGGGGGCCATGGTCAGGCTGTGCTTTTGTTGGTGCCTGTGGTGGCAGCTGCTGTGGCAAGGGGTCCGAGGCCGTGGATACAGGGGAGCAAGAGGATCTGAGATGGCACGTGAGAGTTGTCCAACACACGCAACACCCTGCCATGAGTGTGGCAGCTTACCAAAATGTACTTTCTGCGTGTGCACTATTGCCAACACACATTTTATTTTTATTTGACAATCCATTTCTTCATTCATTTGTGAACCAGTTCATGCACCCCCTATGTGCCAAACAGTGTAATACATAGGCAGAACCCTGGCTTTCCGGAACCACAGAAGCACCAATCCTAGTGTCCTGCCTGGCTCTCCATCCATCCCTCCTGATTCTGCACTCCGCCTGCATGGACCAATCACCACCATCAATGCCGAGTCATCCACAGATCTCCCACAGCAGGGCCCTGAGGCCGTGGTGGCCCTAGGAGGGACTGTGTCTTTTCCAAAGGGGACATCTTGGCTGTGAACCTGAACACTGGACTTACCCCTCTTCCCTGTGTCTGCATTCCAGGGACACTGAGGCCCAGAACGTCGGGTGAGCAGCTCCAGGACTCTGGGATGAACGCGCTCTATAAACTCTAACTCCAGGAGGGAAGCACAATGTGGAAGCTTAGACAGGCTTGCTGCCTTCCATTTGGGGGCCACCAGTAAAGAAGGGCCTAGAGTTCATTCTTGTAGGGTTTAAGGAGAGACAAAACACAAGTAACTCTTGATATCTGTGCTTTACCCATCTACTATATCAGCTGACTCTGACTCACCCTGACCATGACCACAGATCATTGTTTCCATGCTGCAGATGTGGAAAATGGGGCCGAGAGGTTAAATCACTTGCTAAAGGTCACAGGGACAGTAAAATGTAGTTCTAGGGCGAAAGCCACGTTTGTTAAGGGAACATCACCTTTGTTCTACCCTGTAGCACAGCCCCCCCCCCACCGCCCCCCAGCCTGTCCTTCATCTCCCTGATCTGTCAGCCCAGCGTTAGCTGCTGCCAATCCTTCCCCGCCATATGGGAGACAATGGGCCCTAGGACCCGGGGATTTCCCCCAAGGTACTGTACTGAGTATTGTCAGCGGGCAAAGTGCCAGCGCTCAGGGCTCCGTCTTCCCCTCCGCGTCCTTCACCAAGCCTGCCCCTCCCTCACCTAGCACGGAGCCAACTCACTCCCGGTAAATTCAGTGTTTTTCCATCCCAGTGAGCTCAGCCTCTACTTTGATTTGGGTGCAAGCAGCTGCAGGTGCCTCAAGTCATCATGTGTTCTCTTTCCCCCTCGCACTGCAATGTCATCCATGTTTACTTGCTGCTCTGGACCTTAGATGCTGTCAGCGTGCCAATCGGCGGGGCCGCTAGGCACCGCAGCTGACAGTCAAATCTGCGAAACCGAATCCTTCTTCTGGAAAAAAGGGCTAAAGAGGTTAATACACTCAAGTCAGGATAAACACACCAGCTGTTAGAGTTTCTAATATTTAATATCATTATCAAATAAATAACTCGGGAAGAAATCATACACACGCGTGCACCCACCCCACCAAAACCCACAGCACGCTGCTTCATTCGTCATAGTTAAAGATCATATTAATAAATTATCTTAAAAGCCTTAAAATGGAGCAATGTCAGGGGCACAATTAAAAAAACTCCACCAAACGTTTGCATAGCGTCTACTGCTGCCTCTGCCCAGAGACACGGTCCCCCAGGTCAGCCTTGGAGAGATGGATGGGGTAGCAGAAGGAGGGAAGAACATGTACCAACAATCTGAGGGTTGTTTCCCTCTTGATCTGGGAGGATCTCAGCTCAAGTAACCCTGCTTTTTGCTTTGGCGTCCAAAGGAAGATCTCCCTCTATTTAAAAAAACAACAACAATAGAACAACACACGTCTACCTACCCATACACAGAATATATACATATTGCAGAGAATGCACTCAAACTTTGCACTAGGAACAAGTTTGGTGGACAATGGACCATTTCACTGACCAGTGAACGAACACTCCTCAGTCCACTTCGCACACAGACACTAGCCAGAGCCATGAGCGCCGATTTGCGTCTTGCCTTGCCGTCTAGCCTCTGATTCCCCAGACGCTGATGTTAATGTCGAGCAGGACAGAATTTTAATGGCCTGTTAACTGTGTCAGAAAATTGTCAACCCCCCCCCCCTCCACATATACACACACACACTTCTTTTCCCTGCAGTCCACTGGCTGCTGTTCACCTGGGCAAAAGGAACAGAAAATGATGATCACCACATTTGGGGAAGAAGAAAATGAACGTGGGCTAATTTTTTTTTTTAAGGCTTCAACAAAATGTTTTCCAGGTCACAAAGCACTGACCAAAATGAGCTTCATCTCTAGTTTATGTTGTATATTATAAGGGAAGCTGGTCAGCGACTCAGTTCAGGTTCCATGAACATTTTTTTTTTTTTTTTTTAGATAAAGCCTTTATTTCTAGGGGCCAGGGTTGAGCTATTTCCCTTCTCATCAAGCCAAAACCTGGCATCCCGTTTGTCTGTCCAGATGTAGTTTTGTTTGGGTTTTTACACTGTTTGATTGAGATCAAGTCATGAATTTCTGCTCTCTGGATGGCTAGAGGAATGAAATTTATGAAGTCTGAGGATGCCTGTTGTTCAACTCAAAAGCACAGCCAGATGAATTTGGGTGAGAGGAAACGCCAAATATCAGGGACAATTTCTCTCTCTTTTCACAAACTTGTGAAAACCAGAGCAGGCAGGCGGGCACAGTTTTAATACTCTCCGCTCTCTGGGGCTGCGTGGGCGGGATGGACCCGATGGAAAGAATCCTAATCATTTATATGGGACTTGGTTCTAATAAGATTTACCAAGTGATTTTTATGTTGACACTGTATCTGTGCAAGGGTGACTGCGATGGTTGGACTGTCCACACACTTTTTGGTTGATGCTGGGGCTGGGGACAGTGGACATGTAAGTGACTTCTGCCCAAACACCTCTGCTTTTGGGTCCTGGATGAACCTCCCATGGCTCACTGCCCTCTGCTCACCCAGCCATCCACTCCGGGCTCGGTCAGCTTCTCTAGTTTTTCAAATGAGTTTTTCAAGCGTGTAGAAAAAAAATAAAATAAAAAAGGCAGCTGATGGCAGGGATGAATGAGAGAATGATGGGGCTTCCCAGACCCCTGGGGAGACCAAATGGGAGGAAGGGGCGTCTTAGAGCCAATCAGTAGTGGGGTAGGGGTGCTGGTTCCCAGCTGTGGCTGTGGCATGTCCTCTCCTCTCAGCGTGGGGGTTATTAGAGGAATGAAATATATCTGGATTGGAGGTGAGGTCAAAGTTACTAAGTCATAAAGATCAAAAAGAGAGAGGGAATACAGAGGAAGATGGCGGCAGGAAGAAAGGAAAGTGGAGGAGAGAAGGAGGGGCAAGGAGGAAAAGAAGGAAGGGAAGGAGGGAAGGAGAGGGAAGGATAAGAAAACTGAGCCAAGTTCTCAGACCCAGAGCGGTGCTGTCTCGGCAGGGACTCTGTGCCTTTGCATAAGCACTGCTCTCTCCCTATGGAACCTCCTGCTCACGTTCAGTCTCACTCAGGGCGAGCCTGCCCTCTCCTCCGTGGAGCGCCGAGGGCATCTTTCCCCTCTGCTTCCTTTCCTTCAAGCACGAGGCTGTCTGCTTGTCCTCCTGTCTCCTAGCGGGAAGAGTCGTGTCTTGACTTCGCCGCTTCCCCAGTGCCCTCACTTGCACTAGGGTCTCATAAATGCTTGCTGAATAAATGAACGAAAGAGTGAATGAGTGAAAATGAGAGAATTGGAAAAACGATGAGAGATTTACCAAATAGGACTAGAGTAAATCTAAATCCAAGAGCTCTTCTATGGTAAGGAAATTCAATTAGATACTATGATAACCATTTGCTAATAACAGTAGAAATAAAAATGTCTTAATGATAAGTGAAACCATGGTATTGGTGGTTGCTCTCAAGAGATTTCTTTCTATTCTAACAGCAGCTGTTTATAATGCCCTTTTAAAAACTGCACATACCTGTGTCAACCTTAAAATATACAGTGAATCTTATTCTATTAATAAGCTTGTGTAGAAGTTGAGTGAGGTCCTTTTTTTTTAAGCAAACATAAATACAGGTAATTAAGATGACCCAGGCTTAGCCATCCGGGAACGGGGTGCATGAAAGTCTGAGATATAAAGACTTAAGGGCAGGTTTGGTTTTCATTTCTGATCTCAGTGACCAAGCTTTCCCCAGGAGTTCACTGCACCTGAGATCAGGTAAGCGCTCAACACAGGAACCAAATCACCAAATACACGGGTCCCCCATTTCTGTCGAACTTTCACTTCCTGCTGCTCTTAGCACCTGGCTTTATTCCCAGGAGACCCATGTAAGAGGAGGAAGGAACTGACTTCCACCTTGCCAAGTGGCGTAACAGGAGCCTAGAGAGCTGAGGGCACTGGCCGAGGCAGCGGGCAGGGCCCTGGGGGTCTGACCCATTCTGCCAGGAGAAGAGGAACGTGGATCCAGGGTCAACTCTGAGCGGGAAGCCCTGGATCCTTCCCCTCCCAGGACACGGAGAGAGCTGTGTAAAGGAGGGTGCTAAACTGCTTTTCTGTTTGTCTTCCGGGTCACAAACAAGAGAGGAGACTAAACAGAAGGATTGAAGTTAGATACAGGGAAGAACTTCTGTTGGCTGGGATGATTTTAAATGTTGAAGTAAACTGATAAGTTTCTTAAGTGAGTTTAAACCTTCCACAGAATCACAAATATCTCAGGCTCCTCTGGGCGCATGCTCAGTTCCCAGCTCCAGGCAGCGAAGGGGCAAGCCGGCACCATAGCTTTCACTCTGAATTCCCAGCCTCCCTCCAGCTTAAGCCCAATGCTTTATTTATGCGAATCTTTTTTTTTATGTAGACATTCTCCTCTCCTCCCTGCAGAAGGTGGTCTCCCCAAACTGCTGCGAATATTCCTTGTCTGTATATTTTATTCATATGGATCAGTTATTGGCCCATCCCTTCCTGAAAGAGCTGAAATTTGCCCTTGAGGCATCAGATGGAGTAGTCAGATTGTCAAGTGTGTCTCCTAATTGAAGTGAACGTTGGCACAATATTTGTCGACTGGAAATAAACAGCCCCAGTGAAGTAGCAGGTTTACAACCTTCGTGCGCTTGCTCAGGTCTTGCTGAGAGGTGAAGAAAACATGCAGAGAGAGAAGCTATTTCTCTTGGAAATGAAAACTTTGGGGGGGGGGGGGCGTGTATCTTTCTTAGACTTGGAATTTCCTGGAGCCAAGAACAGAGGGCCGGGGGCCATCACGGTGCTGTCAGCAGGGTTTGTTTCCAACACTCCTCCTGTTCTGGGTGCTCCCTCCTCCAACATTCAAGGGTCTGGGATCAGCCTGCTTGCTGTCCCCCCGTTAAATCCTCTTATTGGCAAATCTCTGCTATCAGAGCTTGAGGAACAAAAAGCAAAAGTGTGATCAAATTGAAAAGAGGTCCAGTGACCCTCTCTGCCTTTTCACAACGTGTCACGAGCACCATCAAACTCAGAAGTTCCAGATCTATGATTCTGTCCAAGCTCACCTCGGCCTCTACTGCTCCCTCGCATAGGTCTCTCTGACAGCTCGGTAGGGACAGGTAGTTCAGGAAGTCGGTGCACAGCCTTGCAGACTACAGTGTTGGTTCATCATAATGTCATACTCCGTAGCAAGCAAGTGAATGGGACCCAGGATAAGGCCAAAGCTGAAAACCTTGCTTCTCTGATAGGCTGTAAAGATTGCAGGTGGGGTGAATGACTTCCCTCCAGGCTTGGTCAAGTCAGGCTAGCCCCTCTCACCACTTTTTGCTTTCCTCAAGAGACCAGTCAGAGGCAGACCATCTCCTTCCATGAAAGCTCCCTGTGGGCTGGGTTCTCTCACCCCCTGCTCTCCAGTGCCCTCTCTGATCCACACCAGCAAGTCCCCAGGCCTCCCTACCAGGCATCAGGCCACCAGGCCCTGGATACCCTCCTCCACTGCCACTCTGTGGAAGCTGTCATTCCTATGTACCAGGCTCCTGCCAGGGAATCGGTGGGTCCTGATCCCTGGAAGGTCCCAATTTGTCCTCTGTTTAATCTGAATAGGGGGACTGACTTGAAAATATTAACCAGCACAGTAACCCTTCCATAGCCTTCTCTGGTAGTGACTGGGTTTCCTCCCCTCCTCTGCAGGGGAGAGAGGATGGGGTATGGAGGGACCGAGAGAGAACATTCCTGAGGGACCTTGGGAAGGCACTGCAGCTCAGATTCTTCTTCAAGGAAGGAGAGAGGAGTCTCATCTCTAAGGCCCCTCTACCTCCCATGCAGAAAGCCTTTGTGTGCTTCCCCATCTCTGGTCCGGGCTAGGACTCCTCCCAGCACCTCCGTTCCTCCTGAGTGTATCACCAGCTTGCCTCTCCATGCACTGGGCTGTGTGTAACCTGCCTGTGAGTCTGCCCGGGCCATTGTGTTAGAGACTCTTGAGGGCAGAGACACTGCTTTCACCTCTGCATTTGCAGCCTCCAGGACCAGCCTGTCATAGGTTCTTACTGCTTGTTGAATTGAAGAAACTTGCCCTAATTAAACAAGCAAATAAACTTCAGGCACCTGAGCCCAACCCTCACTCCCTGCCCCAACCTCCTAGCCTTGACCTTCATCAGAACAGGTGACCCAAGTCAGTAATGCTAGGAAACCTTGAAACCATTTTCTACCACTGGCTTTTAGGGATATTATGATAAATCTTATAAAGTCAGACTGTGGATTTTAGTCTTTGTTGTAAGTCATTCATTCATTAGGGTTAATTTAAACCAAGTGATGATGGGGGTGGGGACATAGTATAATTTTTTATTTTCAGCTTGACCTCTCCTTGTGGGTTCATGGCTTTGCCTCATTTAAGGAATTATGTGCCTAAATGGACAGATTGAGGGAAGTAACTTAGAGATGTGGATATTTTAAAAATGCACCTCAAAATGTTAGCAAGACTCTAGTCAGCAACCTAGCATATATAAGTGTTAGGTCAGCTCTGTAGTTAATGGAACCCAATTTACCTACATCTCTTTCTGGAATGAAACTAACTTTGCAGAAGCCCAACCCGTGATCAAGGCTTGTTTACCATTTGATTAGGTTTCCACCCCACTCCCCAACCCTGAGTCTTGAAAACATGCTATTCGTAAAAGCTTGTTTCCAGAAGATGCCAAAACAGAGAAGTGGTGATGGCAGGTGTCAGGGATAAGAAATCAGCCACTCCTCTTCTATTGGGTGAAATTAATCAGTAACTGTTAACCTATTCCTAATGGAGAACACAAACTGGTCTGTCATCACATGGCTTATAAAGACTTCCCCATGTGACATTGCTTATGGACTGGAGAGGATAAGGGAATGAAGCATTTTCCAACATGTGTTCTGATGGAAGGGCTCAAAATGTGCAAAATTACCTTGCGAAATAAGTCTCCATGTAGGAAAATCAGTCTCTCCTATTCTCAGTAGCCTCCTAATACACAGCTCTAATGGCCTTTTCTAATTTTCCATTTTCCTTGGCATCTTCTCTGTAGCACTTGATCTGCTTGACCATTCTCTTCTACTTAATGAGGATTTTCATCAGAACGATCCTTATATGAATTCTACGTCATGACCTGGCATTTCAAACATCCTATCTCATCTGCCTGAAATGACCTGGAGCCGTCCCTCCTCCGTCCTAGTTCTGTCCCTTCCAGAGAGCTCCTGTGTCTGCCTCTGCTCTTCCTCCTCTCCCCACTAACTGACTTGTTCACTCAGATTCTGCCCTGGGGTCTCTGCTCTCCTCCTCTTCCTCAAAGAAGCTATCTCCTCCCTTGGTTTTCCCTGTCACCTCCACAGAAATGGTTTTGTATCTGTTATCTTTGTCCCTCATGCACGATCCTTTCTCCAGCCCCACGGTTTCCACTGCCTGCTGGACATTTCCACTTGGGTGTTCCACTAGCCCCTCAAAAGAACTGAAAATGATTTGACTATATTTCTCTCAAGCATGGTCTCCCCTCCTTATTTCCCCATTTCTATTCATTCTACCAGAACTCTAGTCTGGTCCACATCCACCTTTCCCAGACACACCACACTCATCTCTCCCAACTGCAAAGTGGTCTCCTTAGTATCTTTGAAGCAGAAATTATTTTACTGCATTTTGTTTCCTCTGCTGCTATCTTTTTGAGATACTCTTCTCCCTCCCCTGTCCCATGTAAATCCTAGCAAGCCTCCCTATCTGGGTCAAGGTTCAGTCTTCATGAAGATTTTTCAGCTGTAACACACCATAGCAACTATTGATCGAGCACCTGCTCTGTGCCATTCACTGTTCTAGGCACCAGGGATGTAGAGGTGATTACCAGCCCAGGCCTAACTGGGGAGGCAGGGGACATAAAATAGCAAATCAATAATGTAACCACTTGATCTCAGCACCCCTTTCTGTGAAAGAGGCACAGAATCTCCTAGAAGTGAAATGCCTTCTCAGAGATCATGTAGTTAGGGATGACTATGCCCGGACCACCAATCACATCCCCTGGGTTCTTTCCATTACCGCCACAACTTCTTGTTTCTTTGGCCAAATGTTAAACTCCTCAAGGTCAGGTCATAATTCTCTCAAACTTGTCCTGGCACTTAGCATACTACTGGGCACGTTGCAAGTACTCAGCAGTTACTCGTGGGAAGAAAGAATTAGGGGAGGCAGAAGGCAGGCAAGCCAGAAGGCAGCAGGGAGACGGGGGGGGGGGGGACTCTATTAGGTCACAGACACGTAGCATTAATTTTCCTTATCTGAGCCCATGTGTTTCATTAGTATCACATGCATTGTCCATTTTGCTTAGCTCACCCCAGAGTCGAGGGGTTAATAAAGATGCTGTCAGGGAGTACCAGCTTTTATTTTCCACTAAATTTCCTTTGCAAGTCACCAATTCTATCACTTGGATTGGGAGTATGACCCAGGGGGTACTCAGTGTCCAGCCGGCTTCCCACTCCTGACGGTGATGAGTCAGAACAAGATAGAGCTCAGCAGGACCAAGACTGGGAAGAGTCGACACAGTTTGTTTACAACGATCTGTAATAGACGGCTGGTCATAAAATGGGTTCCTTTTACTTCCCTTACCCCTTTGTCCACTACTTTTGAGGAAGGAAAAAAATGGAGAGGACATGAAGGGAGGGAGGGAAGGAGGAAGAAAGATTTATCACAAGTTCCTATTTATAGAATCACAAGGCTGGTCAATAAACTATCTTCAAGGAAAGGGGGTATTTAAATTGCATTTGAAATAGGATTTGAAATATGCCCTTATATCTAAATGATAATTCTTGTGCCTTCTCACCAACTTTTAATGGATTCCATATTGATGATTATGGTTCAACTAACAAAACCTGTAGAGAGGGATGGCACCCCCCCAAACTCTGATCTGCCTTTAAATTATTTTCCATTTAGCGTAAATCCTATAGCATGGCATAAAACTTTATTTGAATAGCTCATTTGAGCAGAGAATACTTTTGAAAGAATATTAGTAAACTCTTTCAATAGAGTCAAAACACCAAAATGGAAAATTCAAGTTTTGAAGAGAGCCATTAAGTGTGATTAAACCTTTAAAAAGGAGAGAACAACGCCTGCAGAACTCTATTTAGCCATTTCATATCTTTAATTGTCCAAAGATTTACTTTAAAAGCACAGACATGAAAGGAGGCTGAATGTTACAGTATTTAGAGGGGGAGACGGAAGATAAGCCCCGCTCACCAGCAAATGGAGCTCAGCCCAGAAGTAGGAACAACAAAAGCACTGGGACCTGCTTCCTTCTACAATATATAGAGAGAGGGAAATAAAAAGGCAGCAATTCTTGACTTAGCTTTGAGGAGCACAATGGGCGTGATTAGGGATCCAGAGTGGGAGAGCATTTAGGTAGCCGTGACATCCACCAGTCAGCTGGTAACTGGGCTGAGGGCTCAGGGGGACGCCACTGAGGAGCGAGAGATAGAGAAATGGGGGAAACTGAGGATAGGGATTGGAAAGGTTTTCAACAGTTGAAATGGACGTGCACTTTGGGTGCTGATTTTATCCTCTATTTTCCTAAATCTTCAAACCTTGGAGGTTTTGATTCTGTAGACTATGGGATAGGACCCAGGAATCTACATTTTTAAAAGGCCTCCGAGATAATGCCGTTGTTGCTGGTCCTTGGACCCATTTCGCAAAGCATGCGACAGACATCTGTAAGAGAAGCACCACCTGGGAGCGGGAGGGAGAAGTTGCTGGGTGGCCAGCATCCTCCCGCCTGTCAAACATACTGGGCTCTCCAGGGAAGGAAGTCGCAGCTGGAGCGATTTGGTCCTGGAGAGTCTCAGCAACCCCGCCCTTTTCTTTTGGAAAAGGGCGGGGTTGAAAGAAAGTGAAATACAAATCAGAAGATCGAGAGGAAGGAAAAGAAAATGTCAGGCACTGTGGAGAGCAAAATCATGAGTTGAACATTCTTCCACTGTCCAGCACTGAATGTGAACAAAGCAATGTGATATTGTGCTTTGATACTGAGTGTCGATGAGGGTAGGATAGAAATAAGTGAAACTGTGGACTGTGAGATTGTCAAGCAGTTTCGAGAGAGTGTAAAAATCTGTGGTTTCCCCCACCATGTGACTTAAAATGAGCTCTGTCTGCAGAGGTAACGATGCCCACTGCTCTGTCTCTCAAGAAAGGAGAAAGAAAGAAGGAAACGTGCTTGTGCCCAGTGATCCTCAGGAAAAATCTGATGCCTAGGCAACCAAGGAGGATTAGGACTTAGCTTGTCTGTAGATAACGGGAGGGGGTGGGTGGTGCTAGGAGGCTGCCTAGGGTAGCAGCCCTTGGGCAGAGGAAGTGGTCTAAAGAGAAGAAAAATAGTGCAAAAAATAAAAAATAAAATAAATCTGGGATTTCCATCTCTGCTCTGTGGTCTTGAACATGGGTCTCAATTAAGTCCCAGGGAGGGACAGTCACCAAGCTGGGAGGGGTCACCTAGAACATGCCTGCTGCCACAACCAGAGTATTTCTGTTTTGGGGTAAGATTCAATTTGGTCAGAAAAGTACTGATTAAACGTGTTTAAAATTTCTGCTTCTGGTCATTTTGTTCTCATTTTACAGATGAGACAACTGAGATCCTAAGAATCAGTGTCTTGCCCAAAGTCACTCAACGTGTTTGTGGCAATTTGGACCTGCGCTTGGAACTGCTGGTTCCGAGTCCAGCGAGTATTCCTCCAGTGGCCCTAGTCAACCCCTGTAGACACTGGAACTTGTCAAGCAGGTGTGTTTTATAAGACTTTGTTATTGTATGTGAAAAGAACATTTTAAGGGTCGCGATTTAATCAGTGGCACATCTAAATGCTTGTGATAATGACCAGAGTGTTGGTCGACTTCTTTTCAAGTAGAAGGGTTCAATGAAGTGAATAGAAATGAGGACTCCCTGGTTTGGAAGGAAGTGGAAACACCTGCAGAGTACTTAAAATACTCGAAGCCCGTTACACACATTGCAAGCCCTAGAGACCCTCTCGTTCTCAAAGCAACTCAATGAAGCCAGCTAAATTACCTTCCTTTAGCTGCGGAGGTGGTTGAGTAGGGTGAACTCAATTGCCAAACGGGGATAAAAAGTCTCTCTGGTCTTAATTACATTGTCTTCCTGATGATGGGTTGCTTTGGTTCTCTATGTCATCCTGTGCACGGCCAGACTCACTCTACCTTGGTGTGGTACCAATACCAATATATGTGCTGCCATGGGGGATGGCTGTACATAAGAGAGAGAAAGAGAGAGAGAGAGAGAGAGGGAAAATAATGAGAAGAAATTTTAGTTTAAAAAAGTTGAATTCAAACATCCAGGAAGAGTCACTTCAGAGCTGTCATGGGCTGTTCCCAGAAGGTTGACCTACAAGCAATCCTGAACAGGTCCTTTGGGACAGCACATCCTTACCTAATGCTCTTCACTGACTTCTGCTTTTCCTTGGCTCGTCCTTCAGGACAGGGGGCTCTGAGGGAACCTGCAGGAGACCCCACCCAAGGGGAGAGCCCTTCCCTGCTCCCAGGCCATGACCTTCAACACCACACGGGCTGGGGGCAGGGGCTGGTGGGGCTTAGAAGGGGCAGCTGTGTTGGTGCCTCTACACCCCTCTCCTTAACACCTCACTTCTTCTGGTTTTCTGTTATAAAGATGGTGCATAATTGAAAGTTTAGAAAATGGAGAAAATAATACTTATGGTCCTGACAACCTAATCTATACCTCTGTTCATTTTGGTAAATTCTCTTCCCATTGTCTGTCTTCATGAATATAGATTTCACATGATTTCAGTCCTAATGGGCACGTACTTTGTATCACACTCATCCCCCCACCCTGCCCCCCAACACACGCAACTCCGCATCACAGACTTTGTCCGGGAGGTGTGCAGTTCACCTCGTCTTCCTCCCCAGCACGTCTCTCCCTTCCTTCATTTTATTCACGCCCCTTGCTCTTTCTTCGTCACTTATTCTTTCTCTCTCTCCCCTCCATGTTTTTCTTTCTTAATCAAATCTAAAGCTTGCCACAGACTCATGGGATTCCTGGGAATGAAGCCACGGCTGAGTTCAGACTGGGTCTCACCTGCTTTCTCTCCCAGATGTGCACGAATCGAATTCCGAGTGGTCTCCTGTCTTGGGTCAGTCTCCCACCAGATGCTTCTTAGAAGTAAAACCGGGTAAGGGAGAGGAGGAAGGGGAGCAGTAGTCAGGACCATGGATCAGAATCCAGGGCAACGGGGGTTGTGGGGCGAGATAAGAAGCGAGCAGGCTGTGCATTTCGCAGTGTTAGGAGTTGAAGGGTTTTCCCGCCTATCAATACCCAGGAACAATAATGATAATAATATTTATCATTATTAAGGAGGGTAAGGTGGCTTCTTGTATTGTTCTACTCGAAGTTCTGGACTTAGTTTAGTGAGGTTATAATACTACCAATGTAAAGATTGCTTCCTTTTAAGAAGATGTGCAAAAACCCTAATAACAGCACCATATATTCACACAGCCCTTCAAATATACAAAGTGCCATTTTGTCACTTAAACCTACAAAAGCCAAAAAAAAAAAAAAAAAAAATCTAGGTAAGACAGGATGAAGCTGACATTTGATAATGAAGAGTTCAGCTAAAGTTGTCAGTGTGAAGCTTTCACCAGAGCAATGAATATAATAAATACCTTTGCAATGATAAGCATTTTGAGAGAGGCTGAATGCACCAACTGAAAATCTAAGAAGTGAAGATATTGCTGAAAAGGGCAACAGGACTGAGGAGGAAAGTTCGAAAGACAGAAGGGAAGCTATCAGGGGGCCTTCTTTAACGAGAAAGCGGCAGCAGCTACAGGTACTCCTATAATAAACGTAAATTGCAATTTACCATTCTTCTTTGTGGTTCAATTTCCTTGGCAATTTTTATATTAGAGTGACACTTCTATTGAATTACCTGTTTCAGTTACTATGAACAAATCGAAGTCCTTAAGTTCGAGGAAATTCTGAATGCAGCTTCTGGAGAGTTCTACCTCTGACACTCCAAGGATAGTAGCATCGTTTATCTCCTTAGCACCGGGAGGCCCATTATGCAGCGCGGGCCAGGAAGGAGCCGGCTGCACAATAGTGTCCAACATTACCGAGGCACTCCTGGTGGATTCCACCATCTCTGTGCTGTGCTGTGGTAACCCCAGGTGACGGGCCGCCTTTCTGCGCGCGGGACACAATGGCAAATAGAAACATTAACTCTCGCAATGTCGCAAGAATCCGACCGCATTATTCCTTGACCTCCGGAAAGATAATGTGTCATTTGCTGCACAGAAATAAAAGTTTTTCAAAGCAGTTGGAAATATAATTGCGTGCACTTCACTTGCTGAACCACCTTTCTGAGGTTTGTTTGGCCCTTTGGAGCGAGAGAATGGGAGACTTTCAGAGAGGTGACTGCGGAGGTTTCTTTCCTTCCCCTGCGTTCCCTTCCCTCTCGAAAGGAAGATGCAAGGTTTGCTGAGCCCCAGATTGTGGGCGGGGAGGAGCGGTTCCTGGTGACAAAGCCCGAGATGGAGGAGCAAGAAGGCCCTGTCTGGTGTCTGAACACCCCTGAGGCGGGGCTGGGGGAAATCTTCCTGGTGGGTGGATATTTACTAGAAGTCAATAGCTCAGTGGGCTTTGGTTGGATGCTAATGAGGCCAAGGTTATACAAGGGCCAACTGGTTTCCTTCTGTTCTCCCTGCTGTAAACCGCCTCCCGTCAGCAGCCAGGCCTCTGACAATGCAGGAGGGGGGGTAATGAAACAGGCCGGAGGCTTCTCCCAGACAGATGGCTCCCCAGCTGTTTTTGCCGATGGGTAACTTTTGTTGCCACCACTCAATGTCCCCTAGAAAAGACTCTGTCCTCCAAAGCCTTTTCCTTTCAATTCTCCTGTGAGATGTCTCCTCATCCACAGGGCCTCTCCTTAGGACTATTCTCAAGTAGCTAATTTCTAACGTGCAAGACATCTTTTGTTGGTGCAGGGGCCCATCTCAGCCCTAGGTGTATGTAGAAGAGGTTGACCCCAGCCTCTCCATTCGCCCCAGCTGGACTGGGCTTGAAACGCTATTCCCTCTCTTCAAGTTATCCGTGAACCCCTGGCCTTGGGGTACCCAGTGACTCTTCGTTTTCTGATCTGGGAAATGGGCATACTAAATCTTGAACTTGCCAATGTGCAGGGTTTTTGTGGGAACCAAATGAGGAAACATGGGGGCAGCTTTGGGAAGTGTGAAGCACAGGCCAGCAAGCATGACAGGTCCCTCTTACTTCTGCACTGACACCCACCAAGGTCCATGTGATGGCCGTCAGCCACTGTGGTTCCCAAGTCAAACACACCCTTCTTTCTTGACATGGCATCCCAGGTGTCCTCCTCAGCTTGGCATGTCTGTTGTTTCTGGCAGTAGTGCTAGAACTGTTTTTGAATCCCTTCTCTTTTCCCTGGTGCACTGTCCCCACCTAACTCTCCCTCTTCCGAGCAGATGCCGCTTCCCAATGGTATCAGTCAGGGTTCTCCGGGGAAACGGAACCCGTAGGAATTATTTTAAGAAATTATCTTACACAGTTGTGGGGCTGGCAAGTCCAAAAATCCTGGGGGCAGGCTGGCAGCTCAGACAGAAGTTGACACTGCAGTCATGAACAGAATGTCTCCTTTTCTAGAAGTTCTGTTTTTGAGCTTGAAGCCTTCAACTGATTGGATAAGGCCCACCCATGTTATCGAGGGTGATTTTCTTTAGTTAATTGAATTCAGCTGATTGCAGGTGTTAACCACATTTCAGAAATACCTTCACAGCAACATCTACATTGACATGTAATTAAATAAGTGGGTATGATAGCTTGGCCAAGCTGACACATAAGCCAGCCATCACACCAGCCTCCCGCGGATGACTTCTTGGGTGGAGCCTTCCGAGCAGTGCCCTTTCCACGCTGTCAGGAGGTGTGTGGTTTTCTTTCTTTCTCTTGCTTTCATCTTCTTCACCAGCCTGCTCCCCCTTCAGATGCACACAGCTTGGCTTCCAAGCCCCTCGCCCCCAGCTCACCGTATCCTGTGGAGGCAATGTCAAGATCTCATCTCCTAGAAACAGTTCACGGTCCTTTCATCAAGTCATCAGAGTAAAACTATACTTAACATTTCATGACATTGGTTCTGATAAATCAGTGGCTCTTTTCTAGTTGGAGAGAGGAGGATTTGGGGTCAAAGGGGAGCCAACTCTCATTTGTTAGGGAATTAAATCCCGACCCCACAGTGCAAACTTTTGGTCAGTCCCCAGTCCTCCTCGCTGCAGTCTGGGTAGGATTTAGCGTGATGTCAGAACGGAAAAGGAAGGGTTGGCATGGCTCTCGTCCACACATGCATGCCCTTCGGCTCAGCTCTTCCCAAAGGTGAGGCTGTGTACTGGGCACTGGGGAAGGGCCCAAAAAGAAGGCCCTGGGGCTCAGCCCTAGAACTTGCATTCTAACTGTAGAGAGCACAAACCATTATAAAGGCTGGTAGTTACAAATGAGCGGTGACCCACGAGTCTAAACAGAGTGCTTACATCTTCATAGGTAACGGAGTTCCCATACCTGGTATAACGAACTCTAAAACTGCAGGCACCAAAGAATCATTTGTACACATTTAAAGAAACACGACTGTCAACTATTCTATGTGTTCTTTGTAGTATTACCTTCTCTTTTATGCTTTGTTTGGGGAAAGATTTACAGAAGTTTGCATTTGCTAGGAGCACATTAAGTGATAACAAAAGAAACCTGTCCCAAAGTTACTAGGAAGGTGCAAGCAGTGCGGAGAAAGAAGTCAGAACTAAATATGCACTCATTCCAGGAATGTATAGTGAGCACGTCTGAGCCAGTGCTGGGCTAGGAGTGGGAGGCCCCGGTGACTAACACTGACACCCATACAGGAGAGCCCCTGATAAAACACAGTGGCCCAGGGGATAGGAGGTTTGGGGAGTGTTGTTTTATTTAGGCTAGCCAGAGAAGGTCTATGTGAGGGGGGCATCTAAGCAGAGACCTGAACGAAGGGAGTGAGGAAGGTAGCCATGGGGGCACCGGGAGAGGATTCACTGCGCCATCTGTCCTGAAATGACACGGGCAGGCCCTAACCAACAATACACATTGTATAATCCATATGAAATCAAATACATCTATATAGGTATTTGTATGCATGTACACAATAAAACCATTTAGAGATGTAAATGTTTATATAATTTACATAAATATAAATTATCTATCTATATACATATTTATCATATATAGCTCTCGAATAATCTATGCCCAAATAGTAACATGAGTTATCTCCGGGCAACGTAATTATAAGTGAATTTCATGGTTTAATTTTCTTCCCTGATCTTCTTACACCTCCCACATTTTATACCACAAGCCTGCTTTACATTTTTTGTCATGTATTAATTGCTCTCCTTAATCTCCCAAATGAAGCAGTTGTCTATTGAGAACTGGGTATATTTATAGTAAGCGAAGGTAAAATACTGTGAACAGCTATATCCGCAACCACATGGTATGTGCCGGCGACTGTTTCAAGTGCCTTATGTGTATCACATAACCTAACCCTCACGACAGCACGGGAGGCAGGTGCTATTGTGACTGCCGTCTTTCCTCTACAGCTGAGGAAGCTGAGATGGGCAAGGCAATGACTGCCCCGGGCCACTCAGCCAGTGGGCACCGGAGCCAGGGCTGATCCCAGCCACCTGAACCCGTAGCCTGTAACTCTGAGCCGCCTCTGCTTCCTTGGAAGCCCAAGGTAGCCTCTTCATTTTCAGTTGATTTTCAGAGGTGGAAATTGGAAGACGTCATTGATGAACTATCAAGAGAACTGCCTCAATAACATCTCTGTCTCTGCTATTGATCTAGCAAAGACCAAATGGAACCAGAATGAAAGTATTTGATCTGCCCACCTCCCTGGTGCCTAGTTTATTCCAGACCAGGTGGAATGCAGATTTTCATACCAATGTTGACTGCTCTGATGAATTGCAATAAATCAACGAGGAGCCAGGCCAGGTCTTGGTATAGGTAGACGCAGCCGCCTAGGCTCATACTGAAATTCACCTTTTCCCTCTCTAATTCTCTTCACATCCAGCTCCTCTACCCCCATGTAAGTTTCCTGTAAAGGACACTAAAGTTTGGATTCAGTCAGGACGCTAAAGAAAGATTTTGATTCTTTTGAATTTATGTGACCATGTGATCTGATTCTGTTTTGTTCGTTTCACTTTATTTTGGTTGTTTGGGTGGCAGGTAAAGAAACTTTCTGGCTACCCATGAGTAAAGGGGGCATGAGACCCACACACTCTAGAGGCACAGGGTGAGTGGAGGCTACCAGCAGCCGTTAGGGAGATCACTGAAACAGCTCGGACAAAGTGGCCTGAGGGTGGGCCAACCGTGAGAAGGCCAAACAGCATCCGGGGTCCTTTTGCGGTGGCTTGGTGTCTTCTGACTACAGGGGTCGTTCTGAGGGAAGGATGCCAGGGTCAGATTCAGTGTGCAGTATCTGAGGTGCCCACAGGGAGAGCATCCGTGTGGGGCTGCCTCACTCTTTGTACGTGGGCTCCAGCACCTTATCGAGGGTTCTGGAGACTCCGGGCACTTTCCCAAGCACTCCAGTGTTTGGTTTGGGTGCCTGGAGCGGCCAAGGGAGCAGTGACCCCTAACCCTGTTCTTGAGCTGCTGTTCCTTGGGATCTCAGAGGCCTCACTCACAACATCTGAGTGTAAAGGAGACAGAGTAGGGATGTGACTCCATGGCCGCTAAAAATCACTAAATGTTCCCCATTTCAGGAGCACAGCAGCAGGAGGAGAAATTGTAACCAAGGGCCAGTGATGATGTTAAATCAGACTTGCATCACCCTGTGTCCCTGACTGCCCTGACCCAGTAACTGAGCAGCTGGAAGAGGACAATAGTCTTTGGATGGAAAGACCCAAAGGGCCCCTTAAATCTTTAATAACCTCAATGTGTAGATGACTCCTTTCTCTGAACCTCAGCCTCCCGCCTGCCTGGCCCCCTCTGCTCAGGCTGCCACACCCAGTCAGGGCATACAGTCGCATCATATGACATTTGCTTCGGCTTATCTGTGGGCTCATGGTATTTCTCCTTCTTTCTCTTCTACTGACCTGTGACTTCACCTATCCCAGACTGCAGACTTATTACTGCCTTTGCTATCTGTTGTGGTTTAAAAGCTTGATTAATGCTTCAAATTGAATAGCAACTTAAGAATAAAAGCTGAGTTGTCACCTTAGCTAAGAAGCTGGAAGGAAGTGACAAAATCAGTGTGTATCCGCATGTCACCCATGTCACCTTTTGGACCATGAGAAGCAATCAGCTCAAGTTGTTGACTTAGTCTAATAGTCTGGCAATTTCAGTCAAAAGGGTTGAACTAGTTGCCATACAGTGATGCCCAGGGAAGTTCAGTGTCTGATAAAACCAATATACTTCCTTTCCTTCTTTCTTTCTTTCTTTCTTTCTTTCTTTCTTTCTTTCTTTCTTTCTTTCTTTCTTTCTCTCTCTCTTATTCTTTTTTTGCAAGAGAGAGCCAGGAAGAGAGAGAGAGATGAGAAGCATCAACTCATAGTTGTGGCACTTTAGTTGTTCATTGTTTGCTTTGACTGGGGGGCTCAGCCAAGCCAGTGACCTTTGGGCTCAAGCCAGTGACCATGGGATCATGTCTATGAGCTTATGCTCAAGCTGGTGACCCCACACTCAAGCTGGTGAGTCTGCACTCAAGCTGATGAGCCCAGGCTCAAGCTGGCAACCTCAGGGTTTCAAACTTGGGACCTCAGTGTTCCAGGTTGACAGTCAATCCACTGTGCCACCACCAGTCAGACCCAACATGCTTTCTTTTCTTCAAAGATAAAGCCATCAGATCAACCTTATAGTAAAGAAGTGTTTTTGTCTACAGCAGTGGTAGTCAACCTGGTTCCTACCGCCCACTAGTGGTTGTTCCAGTTTTCATGGTGGGCGGTAGCAGAGCAACCAAAGTATAAATAAAAAGATAGATTTAACTATAGTAACTTGCCTTATAAGATTTATTCTGCCAAACTTAGCAAAAATCCGACATAAAGTACTTAGTAAGTAATTATTATTATATGCTTTAACTTGCTGTAATTCTACTTTATAAATTTTATAAAGTAAAGTTACTTCCCTACTTTATAAATCACCATTACTGTGAAACCGATGGGCAGTTAGAAAATTTTACTACTAACAGAGATACAAAAGTGGGTGGTAGGTATAAAAAAGTTGACTACCTCTGGTCTACAGTAAGAAGAAAAAGGTTGAGGAGGAAACTCCCTGTGTCCTTACTCAGTGTATGTCTATGTGGGTGTCTAGAAATGGGGGTGTCAGGCCCTTAAGGACCAAAGAACATGCTCTCTGACTCAGGGAGTTTCCAGTTAAGTCAAAGCCAAACATTCACATGTAAAATTACGAACTAAGGTCGATAAGCATTGAGAAGCAGTGGGGTAAAGAATTTTTCCACTAGAAAGATATAAGGTAGAAAGAAGAGTCAAGCAAGATAGTCTTTAAAGATGTGTCATTGGAACAGAGCATAAGAGGTATGGTTTTACCTCTTGTGGAATTGCCTTGAGCTTGATCCCCAGATTGGCATTGGAGTCCACAAGTTCACGGTGAACAAGTGCATATTACAGTGCATTGGGGTTAGAAGCAAATCAGTTGCCAAAGTGTCCCTCCAGCCTCAGGTATGGTTATAGACATTAGACAGCTAAAAGATTTTCACAAACCTAAGAAACTTCACCGATGGAAGCTCCATGCAAATGTCTAGCATCTAAGAAATAGGTGGAGATCCAGTCCTTCGTGCAATCCGAGCCATATCTGTTTGCAAAACTGTACAACCCAATTGCATTAAGGGAATTAGTACTCTATCATGGAGCCAAAATCTGGGCCAAGAGGATTCCCCTCTTAATAAATAGACTCTTTTGAGTTTTTTTAACCCAGTCCTTTCCTAGATTCCAACCAGCCCTGTGAAGGCTATTTCTAAGACTTTGATTCGAAAAAGAAGACGGACACAGTTGGAACTTAAGAGATGGCGTTCTGTGGAAGGATGGTGTTCAAAGGAATAGGAATCTAGCAAAAGATGTTGAGAAAGAGAAGCCAGAGAAGAGGGTGGCAAGCCAGGAGGAAACACCATCATGGAAACAAAGTTTGGAGAACAAAGTGAGAAGGCAGTGATTAAAAGTCTACACGTTACATGCAGGTGGCGACAAGACAATGATGTAACTATACTTATGCAATAACATGTGGGTCATCAGTGGCCTTTGTCAGAGCACTTTAAATAGAGAAGACAGAAGGCAGATTGTTATGGGTCAAGATATAGCTGGGGAATGAGAAGAAGGAAATGTCAGTAGGCCGCTCTGTCCAAAGGCCTATAGAAAGAATCTAATTTATCTGCTGGAAAGATGGCAATTCCAGGGATAAAAGAGGTCATTAATAGAGCAAAGTTCTAGGAGTTGAGATCCAGGAGACAGGTCTGTGGCTCATCCTGAGATGAAGGAAGGAATTCTTGGAGACAGGAGAGGAAGGCACAGAAAAGCTCGTGGGGTATAGGAGGGAATTTTAACAAAACTACTGTATGTCAGTTACCATTATTGTTTTATTGTGAAATTGAAAGTCATGTAATCTGACAAAGCGGTGGCAGAAGAAGCTAACTAAGGACATGTGATGGCATTGCCAGTTGGTATTGAGGGGCAGGCGAGACAGGGACCAAAAATCAGTGGTGGCATGCATCAGCATGGTTGACTTATTTTCTATAGGTCACACTCACTAGCTTGGGTTCAAGAGTGAAAGAGGCAGCTGGTTTGGTTAATTCTCAGTCAAGGTGTTGACAGGGAGTTGCAGCTGAAGGACAATTTGGCAAGGGAATTGAGGAGTGTGGTGGGCAGAGGTGAAGAGGTGATATCTCAGTATGACAGACTTCATCGTTGAGGACTCAGAAGTTTGGCTAAATGGAAAATAAACTCTTTCTGTGTTGTTGTGTTTCCATTTATCGTCTTGCTATATTTACACAGGTTAGGTCAGCTGCTGGAAAAAGCTCTATGGCAAGCCAAAATTTTAGAACCCCCCCTTTTCCATGAGTGCTTGATCAGGGTACTTCTCACTAAACTGGGTAAATCAGACAGGATGGGTGAAACGCTATCTAGTTCAGTGGTTTAACCCAATAAATGTTTGTTTCTTGCTTATGCAAAATCCCCTGGGGGTCAGGTAACTCTGGGGAGCTGGCCTTCATTCAGGGATAAAAGTGGCTTCTATCTTAGCTCTCTGCCATCTCAACACATGTCCTCTAAAGGGACAGAAAGGATGAACTAGGCGTACTGATTCCTTAGTACCTCAAAGGAGAAGTGGGATGACCCTTTGTTCATGTTCCCATGAGCTTAAAAACTCATTCCAAGACCCCAAGCCCACCGCAAAGAAAGCTAGGGGATGAATGAAGGAGGTTCGTGGATGTACAGGGAGAATCAATCACAGCTCTTAAATTGTGTCAACCTCCGTGTAGCCCAAGATCCGCACTTGGTGAATTTCAGGGAGCTTGACTCTAGTGCTGAAGAGGGAAAGACTTGGAAAGTGTGACATCACTTGGGACTGACTGTCCATGTGTTGCCCGACCACGCAGCTGAAAAGTAAACATGCAAGCTCAACTGTCAGTCTGTGGTTGGCTATTGTGTAGGAAAACAAAGGCAAAAAGAAGACTGAAGAGGAGGAGGAGGAGGTAAAGGGATGACAAAGGAGAGGAAGAAGAAAGAGGAGGGGGAGTGAGAGACAGAGGGGAAGAAGAAGGGAAAGAGCGGTAAAAGAAGCAACAAGGACATTGGGTGAAACTCGATTGTTGCCGTAATCATTTCCTCCCTAAAGTTGGCCAAAGTGGAGTTGGCTCACAGGGAAGAGAAACAGAAATCCAAGTAAGGCACAGTGGGAACTGGCCTAAAGTTCCGGCCCTAAGGCCACATGGGACACAAACAGGCTACGAGGAATTTGCAAACCAAACTGCCTTTTTAGAGGGCCCACCGGGGCTCACAGGTCTCCTCTGCCTTCCTTTCTCTCTTGGCCTAACTCCCCATTTCAAAACCACTGGCTATTTATTGTTATTGAAACTGTTTTCAAGAGAGACACTAACCGGCCTTCTCCACCACCGGGCACCGCTCTTGCGGGGAACAGGCTATTTCTTTCTAATTTGCTCACTGAGTCCTGAATAACTTTTCAGAGGGCTCCAGACACCGCAGTGTGACAGCTAAGCAAGGCGAGCATCCGATGCAATGGAGTTTGCTCTACAAGCAACCTTGCCAAAGGCCCTTTCCGATGCACAAAGCTGGCTCTATCTTTGTATATTGAGGGAGCTAAATCAATGTTAAATGCTTGGCTCTTTTCACAGGACAATGACCAGGACCTAAGCTGCGTCCTTCCTTTTTGATTGACACTTGAAACACAGTGCGGGAATCAGCCAGAGGCGCTGCTACAAGCCGAACCCTCTGCTGGGATAACCACTGGTGACATCTGCAGAAAGGCCGACAAAAGGCAGTTGAAAGCTGTGTTTGTTGCTTTCCCCTCTCAGATCTCCTCGCTTTCATGGTGCTCCTTCCTTGCTTTAATATTATGATTCAGCACCTGGCTTTTTTGAACCTTGCTTTAAACTTCAAAAGGCGAGGTGGTATTAACAAACATGAAACGGAAAAGTGGCGGTAGTTTGATTTACTGTTGTCGTCTTATCAAGGGGTTTTTTTGTCACCAGCTGCCACTTTCTGTCATCTTTGGAACCATTATCATTTCTCTAAAATCTAAAAGACTCCACTTAATAACAGCTTTGAATACAGGCAGGTTCACTAGCATACACCATTCTGGGGATGACAGGACTATCAAATGGGAAAAAAAAAGATGTTGCCAAAAAAGAAAAAAAAAAAAAAAACCACCCCAAACCACACAAATAAGAGCTGTAGTACTTTCTAGTGACCTTGGTTTCAGAATTAAACAAACCCAATCCAATTCCATTGTTCCTTGCGAACGCCATTGTTGGGTTTCCTTGTGAAGTTCCTTGTCTTCATGGGGCTCTTGGGGAGTTAAAAATCTCTGGCCACAGCAAGGCTGCGATCCTCCAGGTGGAAGGGGATGATCTGCTGTCATGAAAGGGCTGAGGTGACCTCTGCCAACATGGCCACTCAGCTAATTAGCAGCTCGCTTTCACCAACTTACTAATACTTGGAGCACCCACTTGGTGCTGACAGCTAGATCCATGTTGGGAAGTCTTATAGAGGGGAGGCTGCCCTCTGTTCTCTTCTTTCCTAAGGTCTGCCAGCTCTGGGCTTTCTAGCCAGACCCTCAGGACCTACCAGGCCCCGGGCTAAATAGGTTCAAGCTGGGTCCATCACAGTAAACGCACTGACGGATTCTGCTCTCTGCTTGGAACCTCAGAAACACGAAGTGGGTCAGCACCGCAAGGCACCTCAAGGTCACCTGGGGTGGTGATTCTGATTCTCTCCCGAAGACCTTTGTAAAAATACCAATACCTCGCTCAGCGTCTTCCCACATTCCCAGACTCCAAATGTAGAGTCTACCTGGATGATTTTGATTTCCAAAGACGGTTGAGGAATCAAGTGTTACCGATGAAGCTCCTGCGAATCAGAGGAGTTAAGTCACTTGTCTAAGGTTGCACAGCAAGGACATTGCAGCATTGGACTGAGACCCAGTGATGGGATCCCTGAACAGTGCTCAGACCTCTGTGTCAGACCCATCGGTGAAACCTGGAAGGTGACAACTGGAGGGAGGGGCCTGAGCAGTAGCTTCCAAAGATGCAAGTTACGGGCATGCGAATTCCTGCTGCGGCCTTGCTTTCCTGCTTCCCATCTGTTCCCCTAAGTCAGCACAACTCTTCGTGGACTTTCTGCACCCGTTAGTTATGGGCTTCTCTCATCCTCTCCCCCTAGCCCCTCAGGGCCTTGAGATACTGAGTGAGGAGGAAATGATTGCCAACCCCTGACACGCTTCGTAGAAGTAAAAAACATGAAAAAGGTGAAGCTGTCCATTTATATGTATCAAGTGCAAGGCACTTCCTTTGTGGCTTGATCTGATTGCCACCTCCTTGAAACCAGTCAAAAGTATTTGACCATCTGTTTCTCTTCTATGATTTTAAGCACTAACTTGCTGCTTTATTATATAGCATTGTCAGGTGTGGCATCAAAAATCCTATGCATTGTAGCTCCTTTTACAAAGGTTGTTCTGTCAAACTAGCCATACGGATGATTACCAAATAGCCTGGAGTTTCAACCCATGAACCCTGAGTGGGGTACTTACAGCAAAGGAGGATAGCTCCTGAAAACCTCACAGATCTTTCAAAGAAGAAAGGAAGGGTAAGTCTGAAAATGAAGAAAAGCATCTTTGGAGCTTTTTAATGGGTCTGTTAATGGGTCTGTTTCTGAAATACAGAGACTATGATAACTCTATAAAACAAGGAAATAAACTCCAAATAAAATCATGAGATCTCTGGCCTTGCAGATTCGGGCTATTTTGATGATAAAAAACATTGCAGTGATAGCAATTAGTTTTATCTCCATGCCAACTCTAAACAGGTATTACTGGTGGCCTGAAGGGCTAGATCAAGAAAGGTTTGGGGCTCAGTAGTAAAGCTATCATGAATGATTAGCAAAGTCTGCCATGGGGAGGGGTACGTATGATGCATGTAATTTCAAGAGCTGATGAAGTGGTTTAAACAAAGTGTGACAATGTTCTTCTTCAGATCATCCATGAGTTTATCACCTACTTTTGTCACTTACTAGATATGAGAGCCTGAACAAATTATTTAGTTTTCTTATCTGTAAAATGGGTGTAATAACCTCTTTCCATGTTTTGATATTTGAAAGACAATAAATGCAAAACCATCAGCACACCGCATGCCATATAGTAAGTGCTTAATAAAACTGAAGCTCTTCTCTATTTACTATGGAGGGAACTAATCTAGCCTGAGGTTGAGTCTCTATGGTTAAGCAATGCAAGAAATTAAGATCATTCTCTAAGAAATGAGACCAAATAATTTGGAGCCAAAAAATATTTGTACCTTTTACTTCACTGTAATCCAACAATGACAAGAAAGAAGGAAGAGAGGGATGGAGAAAAGAGACATGAAGGGAGGGAGGGAGGGAGGGAGGGAGGGAGGGAGGGAGGGAGGGAGGGAAGGAAGGAGGGAGGGAGGAGGGGGAAAGGAGAATATTGTCTTAACTCAGGATATAGAAATGATGTGTAGTGGCCACCAGACTTACCCTGACTTGACATTGCAGATGCAGCCCAGAGATCATGCTAATTTTAGACAGGGGCAAAACTGCTTCTTTCCAAAAGAAAAATGGTTTCTGTTCTTCTGGGTGCAACAAGTCTATGCCAAAGATTTGACTTAGCAACCAGCCATGCCCACTAACAATTTTAGAAGTGATTGTTTATCCTCTACTTAGATACATGTTGAAGCCCACTGACTTCTGAGTCTCCTAGAAAGTTCTGCTAAAATTGACCTGTTTCCCATTGCGCGTTTCTTCTGAGTTTGAAAATAGCAAAGCAAACCAAAACCAAAGGCCCCGAAATTCCTCCCTCCCCAAGCCCCTTCCCACAGCCCTGTGCACACACACTCCTCAGAGCCACGCAGCAGCTGGGATGGAAATGAGAGAACTACAGGAAACTTAGAGTTCATCACGCCAAATGGTGACAAATACTCAGGAGAGGGTGATGCTGGTCACTCATGTAACACCACACAGATGGCTCAAGCTACACACTCTTTCTTACATTCCTGGGTCTGACCCCTAACTAATCTGCTAGAGAACCTTCTGAGTTTGGGGATGTAGGCACTTTGGCCTTGGTGGATGATTGAGGTACAGAAATTTGGAAAACAGAGTTGTAGGAAGAGGATTCCTCGACTCCATATACAGTCACGGGCCACATAATGACTAGTCAGTCAGTGACGGACCACATGTACAACATAGTCCCATAAGAGTATAATCAAGTTGGAAGATTCCTATCCCTATCACTCAGTGACGTCGTAACATTGTAATGTCCTAGACCTAGTGCAATGCATGACTCATGTGTTTGTGGTGATACTGGTGTAAACAAACCGACCACATTGCCAGTCATATAAAAGTATAGCACATACAATTACAGTAGTAGGCTATGCCATCTAGGTTTGTGTGAGTACACACTACAATGTATGCAGCAACAAAACTGCCTAAGGGTGCATTTCTCAGAATGTATCTTATTGTTAAGAGGTACATGACCATAGACATACAGACAGACACAATATTTCCTTTTGGGGGGGTAGATGTTAAAACATTCTCTGTCTCAAATAATGTTTTGGAGGTGGAGGGTAAGAAAGTAGCAGGAGCTGATAGCTCCTCCCTAGAGAAGTCTGGGAGCCTAAGGCTTGACCAGTCAGTCTCCTTTGAATCAGTCACTTGGCCCTTACTATAGACCTGTAAGAAGCTAGGATGAAGTGGGAGGGAAAATAAATAGGAAACAAAAAAGTAGAATTCAGTGGAACTGATTTATTTGAGAAAAGAAGTTTTGAATTCAGTCAGTAGTGGTTGTGTATTATTTTCCAATTATTATGTCTTTCTTCCTTTTTTGAGTCTCAGAGCCAAAGAGGACTGTGTCTGTATTGTTCAGCCAGCCATCTCCAGCACCTCGGATGAGGCCTGGCACATTCTAACCTGATTTATTTGTTGAATTAACGGAAAGTGTGTGTGTGTTTCAGCACAGCTTCTGAAAGGGTTCGGTGTTATAGAATTCTGGAGAAGTGAGCCTGGGCTATTTCATGAAATGCCAAGGAAACTCAAATTCAATCAAAGGCCATATGCCTCGTTTAACAGCTACTCCGACTCGGGTGACCCATCTTGATGTGCAGCGGTGTCACCGTGTGAGCACACAGCACGCTGTGCCTGCTCAGCCCTTCGTAATCGCAAGCAATTTGCTCACAAGTCACAGAAACTTTGGAAAACCATCCCGACCCAAATGATGAGATAAAAATGCTTCCCAAAAAAATGATAAAGTATTCCGTCAAGTCCATTTGATAATGTGGTGTGACTGATTCTTTTGTTAAGACCAGAACAGAGAGGAGAAAGCAGTGACAAGAAAAATGAGAAAAGAATTCACAATAATATTTTCAAAAATTTGCCAAATGCCATCTACATTAGTCTTCCATACCATTCCTTACCGGGAACTTTTGAAAAAGTCGACTTTAAATAGGCTTTTGTTACTTGTGACTATTAAATGAAATCATCTTTGTTCAAGGTCAAAAAATAATTATTTTCTCTTAAACTGACAACTTCTAAATATCTGTAATGTAAAAGAAACTTGATGATTTGGATAATCCTAAAGGTTCTGGAATGGGTTCACTTTTGCTTAGGACACCAAGCGGAGGAGGGAGACAGTTTCTGGGAAGGGGTGAATTGGCCAGCATTCCAAAGTCACAGCAGTTAATTTACATAATAATGAATCTACAAATGAATGATAAAGAAAGGTGGAGGAGGTTCGTCAGGGGGTTACAAAGCACATCCCAAATTGGCTTATACTGGATTCCTATTCAGCTCAAATGCCTACTCCTAAAATATTTCTTTCAGGTTATAGTTTACCCTATGGTCACTTGTTCAGTGGGGTGATCTTTCTCTTAACAGAGCCTGTAATCAATGGTATTTGTAACTTTCTCTTTGTCATCATTAGTGAGGAAAGCATAGGGCGATGGAAGACAAAGTCCTCTCTCTTAGGGAAAAAGCACTCTGAAAAAATACACTTTATTTGAATTAAGGTATTTTGTGTACAACAGGAAATGCCAGGTTTAGAAGTGTCGGCAATGTAACCTCAGCTAAAAATGAAAGGAAGCACTCCATAACTATTTTGAGAAGGGGTTGGGGAGAATAGAAGTTGGCCATGTATCCACTATCCAGGGTTCACCCAGGAAACGCATGCGCCCTGCCATCCGGAGAACAGAGCAGCAGCTGGGAAGATTGGCTTCTGAGTCACCGTCACTGAAGTGGAACTATTTGTACAAGTTCAAAGGCACCAAAAGACCTTGGCAATCATCTGCCCTAGTGAATGTTAAGACATAAGATGACATCACTGTAAACTGGTAAAGCTGAGGAAGATTTCCGATTTGGAATAGGGAAGCTCTGGGGATAAACAAAGCTTTACTCCTTGTTTTAGACAGTGCCTTCATCCAGGAGTGTCCCTGACCCATGACTTTTGATGATACGTCATCTATCTAATTTATCAAGTTGTAAGCTCTCCAGAGAGAGATGATGGCTTCTGTAATGATCGTTAGGCGGTAAAACATCTTATAAAAGTGGCAGTTGGCTTTCTTCAGGCACAAGAAAGAGAGAGGCTTCTGTAGGAAAACAGACAAAAGGGACCAGAACCCCTTCGATGGGAAAGTCAAGGCCTTGGAGTACCATGGTAATAAATCTATAAAGCCCAAAGGTCTGGATAGGATAATGTCACACCTATTTAATAATCCCAGGAGGACATGGTTCATTGTTCCTCATAGAAACATAAGCTGCTTTTCCAGGACAGATAAAAAGAAAACGGCTAAATGAAAGCCAGAACATGTAATCCAAGAAATGATGTAGAATGAAAATATAAAGTAATAGAAAAAGTTTTAAAAGCTCTTACAGAATCTTGTTTGAAAGGAAGTTGGAGTAGTCAGTCTATGTTCTTCACCTACAAGGGCAAGATCTTGAGCAGGAGAAGATATATTCTTTGCTAGCAAACTCATATGCCAGACACCGACGAAACATTAGCTTCAATGACTTACATTTAATCTAACAAATATTTACATGTAGGTCATTGGGTTGGGTACTATTTCTAAGGGGCCATTAGTCTATTTCAATGGAGGAAATGTCTTAATGTTCTTATGGGAATTTCAATAAGAGGCTGAACCATTCAGCAATGAAAAGATAAGAATGCAAAATGTCAAGAGGAGAGGTAGAGGGGAAGGAAAGGGTAGTGTTAGGGATCCCTACTGTCCTAATTTGTCTGGAAGTGATACTACCTTATTTCACTTTTACAAATTGCTTTATGATTATAACCTTACTCCGGCTTTGTAACATTTCTATCAGGTTTGAAGGCGTTTCTCAGATGAGGGATGAGACCAAGAATAGTTCGTTAAAATCAAGGTCACCTAATGAATGAATAGTCAAGTGAAGTCTCGGTCTCCCGGTGCCCATTGGCCAACTCGGACTTTAATCCTTCCCTGTGCACAGGGTCTAAGATGGCTGTGCTCTCTAACAGCCCTGCACTTAGTATGCCGTGTTCTAGTGAAGTGCACTGTCATTTTGATGAACCTATGAGATGCATTGAAGCTGTTAGGAACAGTTGAGAGATCACAGACAAGATCACCTGTTTTGGCCACTAACTCTTCAATTCCCCAACACTGTGCTCTGGCCCTCCCACCCTTTCCTCCTGCTCTGCCACCCACGGTGCATCTCAAAGAACATTCACACATACAAAAGAGAATCACAGAGCCGTATGAAGAAGGCACAGGCAAGTCCCAAACTCCAGGCTATGTAACCGTTTTGAACACGCACTTTTGATAGTCTCTCCAGTCTAATTGGAAGAGTGAGATTTAGAACCAAGCAAAGTCATGTGAACATAGCGCCGGAACTCAAAATGAGTATGGTCCTTCTCTCTATTCCTTCTCTTCCTGTCGGTCACTGTCACCTGGTCTATAGGCAGGCCAGCTCTCATCTCAGCTGGCCAGCTTTACCCGAAGTATATGTAAGTCTGACAAAAGCCCAGGTTAAAGCTTCAAATGCAAGTTTACTTTCCCTAAACTGTCCCTCTTCCTCTCAAGTGGAGACATTTGTTTAAACCCAACCCTTCCTTCCTCGGGCATAGAGACACGGTGGGCTCTTATTTGGATTCTAGAAAAGAGACATATTGTGGGGACTTGTACATTCTGGAATTTTCTTTCCCAAGATTATATGAGCAGCAGAAGTGTAATTAAAAATGAATGTGAGGCCTGACCTGTGGTGGCGCAGTGGATAAAGCATCGACCTGGAAATGCTGAGGTCGCCGGTTCGAAACCCTGGGCTTGCCTGGTCAAGGCACATATGGGAGTTGATGCTTCCAGCTCCTCCCCCCTGTCTCTCTCTCTCCTCTCTCTCTTCTCTCTAAAAATGAATAAACTAAAAAAAAATTAAATTAAAAAAAATAAAATTAAATTAAAAAACAAACAAACAAACAAACAAAAAAAATGAATGTGAATGCTATAACACCACATTCACCAAGGAGAAAGTGGCCACATCCAGATTTGACGCTGTACAGAAGTCCTTTTGGCCTATGAATAGTTTGAAAAGGCAGAATTTGCATAGCATCTCAGAGATTCATTAGGGGGACTGAGTTACTCAAGGAAATTTCCTTCAGCCACCACCACCTCCTTCCACACACAGGGCACCTGCTCCCTGCCTGTCCTCACTATCCAGAAGGATCAGGCCACTCCTTCTGCCTGATCCAACAGCAGTCTTAACATGACACCTTTCATGGACCAGGTTGTCATTTTATAGCTGAGAGGAATCGGGCAGACGACAACAACACATACAGAAACAAAGTTCTCAGTTTCCCCCAGAGAGCAGATGGGGTTCACTCGGGACAACTATTCTCTGTATGCTCTCTCTATCCTCCAAGGGAAACCAACTCCCATTCTCTTTGTGTGGAATTACAGGCTCAGGCATGGAATTGAGGGGCCTCTCTGAATGGCGTGCCCAAGGTAGTCATTTTGCAATCCGCTGTAGCAGAAGTAAGTATAGACCTGCACTTGCACCAGCCCTTCTCCCCCCTCCGTCCAGCCCCACGGCCCCACTTCGGTGAAAACACTTTGCATATAAACAAACTCCTCTCAAAGACACCTCAACCTTGACATTTCTTTCTCCCTTTTCCAAACTTGCTTCCTTTTTAAAACACCTCGCGCTCTGCCATGCTCCCACATGAGGCCCAATTATCAGAATAATAATTAACAGGCTCTCATTATTTCGGATCAAACAATGCCCCCCATAATGAAGCCAAGAATAGCCAATGTGATCCCTTAAAATGGGGCGTGAGTTTTCCTTACACCTTGGGGCGTCTAATCCATGGGAACCATTAGGCACCGAGCTGCCCATAACGGCCGGGATAACATTGAGTCAAGGACAGTTAATGGGTGCCAGAGCACAGACCAAAGTGCTCCAAGCATGTCAGTCAAGACTAACCGGAGGCAAAAACATCAAAATGCAGGTTGGAGTTTTGACATTCCTGCAGGCTCTGAACGCCTCACCAGTAAATTTTTAAAGTCAATATCCCCCTTATGCTCATGAACACTTTTCTGTCTGATGAGTAGGACTAATGTGGATCTGATTGAACTGTGACTAAAGTACGACTTTAAAGGCGGCTTTGAATGTGTGGGGGGCGGAAAGGTTTTTTTATTTTATTTTATTTTATTTTTTTGGTGTGTGTTTTCTTTTCTTTTTTTTTTTTTCAGAAATGTCTGTGATAATAATGAAGACAGTGTACACAGATTATCACAGGCTGTGTCTTTCGACTTCAAGGTTATGTGATTAGAAAATTAGAAAAGGCGACGAGATTAGAAAAACCACAGAACATTTTGAAAGAAAGCTGTTTTACAAATTATCTGTGTGCCGGATTTACACAGAATCTGATAGATGGATCTTCTAATGTTTGGAAATGGATAAATGCAACAATGCAAATAGGAAGAACTGGCTTCAGAGCCCACTCCTGGCAGAGGCTCAAAACCCATATTGAGTATTCTGACTCGCTTTAAATGCCTGTTACTTATATATATTTTAAAACAGCCCTGTATATACATAACACAATATATAACCATTTCATAAATTTAAGGTAAAAATAGCAGTGAGATTGTTGTTTCTCATGATGCATGACTTGCCCCAGAATTGGAATAAAACCTTCACCTCTCTGCCCTTTCTCTTCTCAGGAGCCGAGAACAAGCCCCAGGACCTGGACAGAAAGCTCAAGCAGCGCTGGGTGTGGGTGGTGGTCACCATCCTACAGGCGGGCGTTTAGGGTGTGACAGCCATTTTGGCTCTCCAGTCACTCTGTTCCTCCTGAAACAGGGGGGCAGTAACATTTTCCTGTAATGAAACCCAGGCTGGTCTAAAAAAAAAACACCATTAAAAAAATCCCTGGCCGGATAGTCCACTTGGTTAGAGCATCTTCCCGAAATGACAAGTTTGCAGGTTCGATCCTTGGTCAAGGTGCACATGGGAAGAAACTGGTGAATGCATAACTAAGGTAGAACAAATGAATGCTTTCTCCCCTCCCTCCCTCGCACACTCCCTCCCTCCCGCTTCTCCTCCATCCCTTTCTCTCTCTGTCTCTCTCTTAGAAAAACAAACAACAACAAAAAAACCCACTCCTTTGGCCTTACTTTTTTTTTTTTTTTGTCTGATGACAGTAGTGTGTTTTTGAAATGTAGATGCAGATGGCTCGGTAGGTAAAAAGTCAGAGGCTAACCTGTGTCTGGTCAGACCTTATCAGGGTCCTTTTGACACCTTAAGGAGAATAGATCCCGAAGCCTCTAAGGTGTCCATGGCTATCCATAAAGGTGTAAATGACAGTCGTGCCATAGTGACCTTAATCTATTTAATGGAGACCTCTGAGTTAGTAGCATCCTGAAATTCTTAAGATTCAAGTCATTGACCCCTGATTTTGACCTCCCAGATATTTAAATACAAATTAGCCATAAATGCACTTCTGGATTAAACTTGGATCTTACGGAGCCCTCTGATGGTGACGTCAGCAAGGTTTGAACATGAAGGACATCATTGTAAAGTTTAGGGTTGCCCTGGAGCGCACAGGTTTTCCTTAATACTGGGTGCTTTGATTTTTTGAATCTATTACTTAGAACATTAGCTCAAATTTTGAAATTATTTTGATATTCAACTCAATATATGAATATATATAATAATATTTTCAAAATTAAAAAAAATGTATATAGCTAGCTATCTAAAATAAAGTCTCAAATAATGAGTCCCATAAATTTTCTGTCTTTGTGGGTGTTCACAGAAGCACCCCCATGAGGATTGGAACTGTGTGTTTTGCTCATTTAGTTAACCAATATTTATTAAGCACCTAGTATGTCAAAAGCAGCGCTATTCTAAATGTTTGGGATATATCAGTGAACAAAGCAGGCTACGATCCCTGACCTTATGGAGCTTACATCCTAGTGCAGGAGACAGGAAACAAAAAATAACAAGCTAATTACATCATCTGCTAGAACAGGGGTCCCCAAACTACGGCCCGCGGGCCACATGAGGCCCCCTGAGGCCATTTATCCGGCCCCCGCCGCACTTTCGGAAGGGGCACCTCTTTCATTGGGGGTCAGTGAGAGGAGCATAGTTCCCATTGAAATACTGGTCAGTTTGTTGATTTAAATTTACTTGTTCTTTATTTTAAATATTGTATTTGTTCTCGTTTTTTTTTTTATATACTTTAAAATAAGATATGTACAGTGTGCATAGGAATTTGTTCATAGTTTTTTTATAGTCCGGCCCTCCAACGGTCTGAGGGACAGTGAACTGGCCCCCTGTGTAAAAAGTTTGGGGACCCCTGTGCTAGATGGTAGGTGCTATGGAAAAAAATACTAGGAGAGGGTAAGAGGAATAGGAGGTGCCCAGAGGAGAGGGGAGGCAGGGCTGGCTGCACTCAGATTGACACTGAGAAAAGCCTTGCAGCAGGGGTGTAAGTTAGCCAGGCAGATATTTGGGACAGGAGCCTCTGGGAAGCAGAATAGTCATGCAAAAGCCTGTGAATATCTGGAGTGTTTTCAGAATAGACAGGAGACCCAGGTAGCTGGAGTGAAGTGATGGTAGATGGCGAGACAGGAGGGAGGTGACCAGGGTTTGGAGGAGGGATAGGAAATGAGATCTTACTTATCTTGGTATTCCCAATACCTAACTCAGAGGTTGGCACCTGGCAAATACTTAGAAATTGTTGTTCAGTGAATGAATGAATGGATGAATGAATGGGAAAAGATACCAAACGTTGGAAGGTCCTCTGACCCAACTCTTGTCTGATGTTTGGGCATGTTCCACAGTATTTTCTTACTGCATTCTCTGAAACATTAGTCCCTGATGATATTCCAGGAGGAAGGGGTTCCCAAGGCAAATAAGTTCTCATTTTGTGGATTCACAAATCACAGTTAGTGTGTGAAAATCCTAGAGAGATTCTTCAGGAGATGATGTTTTCACTGAGCATTTTAAGAACTACCAACTAGAAAGCCCATTTCTTCTCCCCACTCCCATTCCCACCCCCACCCCATACTTCTGCCATATTTCAGACAGCATATACTGTAGAACATACGTTGAAAAATGATGACCCATGCTGAGCAGAAAGGCAACCCTCCACCAGATGCCCAACCCTGCCGTTTCTGGACCATTCTTAATTCAGAATCATATCATCTCATTCTGTCTTGTCATTTCTACCTCCAGACCCTAGTGTTGCCCATGGGACCATATAGAATAGTCAGGGGCTGTGAAGGATTCAGATTTTAGCCACTCAATTACTCGCTGGGCAATTACTAAGGCTCTCATTTTCGGTTTCCTTATCTAAATGACCTGTCTCATGAGGTTGTTGTGGGGACCATGGAAGGTATGAAAAAATGCCTAACAGAGCGTCAACATTACAGTGAGTAAAACTTGGCTCCCTGTCTGTCCTCGTCCACAATTTCTTCACAGCTAGAGACAGTGACCACGTTCCCTGGAACCCTCTCTTCTTCAGGCTAAATATCTCCTGTTCTTTCCAATAGGAATATTTCCAACAAAGTCACAGACATTGTGTGTACCAGTGACCAGAGGTTGGGTGGCCTCCCACACCTCAAGCATCACAAGAGGCAGAGGCCAGGGAAGGCCAACTTGCACTCTCAACATTTTGTGTTTCTGAGGGTCAATCCTGATTTTAAAGTGGCAGTGTCATAACAACCAATGAAATGTCTTTAAGATCTTCTCAGGGAAAGCATCACATTGTTATGAATTCTGCAGAAATGCCCTCTTTTTCTAGATCATCATTACAAAGATTTGCATCTAAGAAATGTCCACACAAGCACAACAATCTGTACCATCAAAATGAGATACAGGTCTGCCAGCCAGAAACATGAGTGTTCCCATTTTCCCAGTGAGTGGAAGGTGTTTCCACCAGGGAGGTCAAGTTCATTTCCTAATTTCAGTACTGTTGGAGGCGCAGATAATCTCCAGCAGTAAGTAGTTTAAAAATCATTTATTTTTGCCTTCACAAAGCAGACACAGCAAACTGGAATTCTTAGCGTTCTTATTCTAAGTTCATTGGATTTACTTTTTTCCAATAGGGGAGGATTTGAAAATATGCAAAGAGTAACAGCAGTGAAATTGAGTTCAATTCATTTGGTGGCTCCTCGCCCCATGGCTGGTGTACTCCATTAATTCCATTAGGGCCCTCTCTCTGTTGGCACACAGCTCATCTCTCCCATTCACTTGCCTACTTATGCTGCTTAGACTCGTTTAGAGAGGCATACCAGGTCTTTCTGCATAGTTTAAGAATTGTCATTCTGTATTTAAATTCCCAGTTTGTGGCATGGCACGGAATCATTATGTAACTGGGGCTACCAATGTCACAAGGGACACGTGTAGCATTTTTGATCATGGCACACACATGTTTTGGTCTTATTTGAAAACTGAATTTGGGATATGTAATCTGTACACACTTTCTTACACATGGCGCCTTAGCCACTTGACCTTTGACCTCTGTCTGGTCCATTTGTACCATTCTGTTTCTAGAAGCCCAGTTCAGAGATGACTGTTCCAGACCATGGTGGGCTCTGAGATCCCAAGGGTACAGCATCAACCCACCTGCCCGTACCATCTCCTTCTCCTTAATGAAGCAACTTATTTCTAGTGAGGTTTATCCTTTCTTCTTTCTTTTTTCTTGTGTGTTTATTTGTAAAGTATACCTCATCATAAATTTATATACTTACACATAGTTATAAATTTAATCAAGGTCTCATTTAAAATATAAGGTCTACCGGAAAGTTCTGTCCATTTCTATCACAAGTTTTGAGACTGTAAGCACGTTTATTTGGCTCATGTGTGCCTCTCTATTTTTATCACTTAATGTATACATACTGACGTAGCAAATTAACTAAAACAAAGTTGATTCACGTTAGTCTTATGTGTGAAGCGATAGTGTACCCATGGCTACTGATAAAGTTCATTTACGCCACTGTAATTTTTACGAATTTCAACAAGGAAGAAATGCTACAGAAGCATGTCTGTCGCATCCACCATATTACCCGGACTTAGCACCCTCCGACTATCACTTGTTTTTGTCCTTACAAAATTTTTTGAAGGGCAAAAAATTCAAAAATGAAGATGTCTAACAAGCACTGGTTCAATTTTTCGCATCAAAAGATAAAACAGTTTTCAAAAATGGGATATACAAATTGCCCTCTCGCTGGCAAGAAATCATTAATAATAATGGCAATTATATCATTTAATAAAGTTTATTGACGGTAAGAAAAATATGTATTTTGTTTTATTCCAAAAATGGACAGAACTTTCCGGTAGACCTTATATTATGTGGAAAAAGAAACAGTCACAATTAAGTCTTGGAAAAGAAGCAAAGGGGAAATAAACTGAAATTAAAAAAATTGCTTCCTATGCATGAGTATGTGTGCATCTTTTTAAGAGTGAGATTGCCTTCTTTCTCCCTTGGATGTGATTTGACCTCTTGGAACAATATCAGAAGCACATTGTTGTCTCCAGTGCTTGCAGATGAGGCTGCATTAAGATGTCACTAAGTTGACAAAACAACAGTAATTTCAAGAGAGAACCCAAGTGACAAAGAGAGATCCTTCTCAGCAGGAGTCCGTCTGTACTCCACATTAGCTTCTCAGAACAAGACAGGAAACAGTCTGCGGGGACACCAGACCCATGAGGGGGACGAGCCTGAGGCAGCGAGAGCCAGGCTGAGCTTGCCACCTGCTCTCCGAAGGCTTTCTATGTGAGTTTCATGAAACCACCATGTCCCTTCAGCTGTGTTCACTATCCCTGGTCTGAAAGGAAATCAGTTCAGTTCTGATCAAAACTAGATGCCAAACTAATACTTTAATGGAAGTTGAAATTATCTCACACCATCACAGGGACTAGATTTTTAAAGTAGTGCTGCTGCTCCCAAATTAAAAGAAGAAAGGATGAAGACTATGAAAGTTTTCAATGTCTGTTGAAGAAGACTGAGGACACAAATGACCAGAGTAGTGTTATTTCTGGGCTGTGCTCCTCCCTTCTTTATGCATTCTAGCCCCCCACAATATCTTGATGACCCACATATGGAGAGCTCAGTGAGGCTGTGACCCCCATTCCCATGAACAGATTTGTTTAGCCTCAATAGTATTCTTGACCATGAACATCATCCATGGTAGTGACCCCTCTACCCATAACTTGACCTGAAACCTTGACTCCTATTTTTCCTATTTCCATATTGAATCACAGAATAATTAAGGGAATGTTAGGTTAGGAAAGCAACTTGTCGGTAAAACATTCCAACTTCCTATTCCATATGTGCATTTCTTCTGCAGGAGCTGTGTTTTTCCTGAATCTTCTTGAATATCACTGATTATGTTGTAACCGCAGAATCAGCTCAAAGTGGTCCTACTCTTATATATCAGAGGCAACAGATAAAAAAAAAAACCCACAAGTTATACAACCAAAATATGCACAGAAGAAGAAACTTTGACCTCCAGCTGTACCCGGAACCAAAGTCTGGCCTCAATACCCCCAAACCCCCTCCTGCCTACACACAGAGAGAACCAAAGAACCAAGACACAACTGAAACCTGAACACCAAAACCCTTTCAGAATCCAGGAAGATCTAGTGTTGACACCCCTTCAGCATAAGCAGCCAAGTTCCAAGGTCCTTCAATTAAAACTTGTCCCACCAGCGCTTCTGCAAACCTGTCCCCCTATCCTATACCTTTAAAAACCCTTCCCAAACCGTGGATCGGGGAGTTCAAGCTTTTGGGCGTTAGCTACTTGTTCTCGTGGGTGGCACCATGCATAATAAAATAGATGATTTTTCTCCACTGTCATTCTCGGTGTTTGGTGTTTGGCTCTGCTAGCACCCAGTGGACGAACTTTCCGTTCTGTCACAACGTGGAGTCCCTTACTGCAGGCGCACCTCCTCTGTGGTAGGTCTGTCTGTTAGAAAAGGTATCCTTCCTTCAACGGGGCTGATGTGCCTCTCCCTGTGTCGAGCATGCTTTCTTTACTCCTGCTTCTCTCCTCTGGAACCACGACAGAACAATTTTTATCCTGTTCCGGCTCAAATTGGCCTCACACCACCACTTATTTCCCCGCAACAATGGAGATCTAAGGGAGCCCTTATGTCATCTGTAGATTCCAGCTTCCAGAAGTTTCCTCTTCTTTCCTCAGCAGCTAGAGAGTACCATAAAGTTTGACAGGGCAACTTCTTTGGTTTTCTTTTTTAAATAAAAAATTTTCAACTATGATCACATTCATCAACTACAGTGCTAGTCATCAGGCCTGGTAGGGGGTGACCAGCCCATTACCAGCGTGCTCACGGGGAGTTCAGGCTGTGGTGGTCTTTAAGCTCAAGTCAGCATTAGCTGCTGCTTAGAAAAAGGCTGCAGAACACCTCCCTAATGATTTAACAGCTTGTTCCCAAAAACACATTAACCACGGGAGCTTTTAAATATTAAGAAATAATTACACCAACTCAGTGTTGTCCTTCCTCAAAATTACATCACATCAGGGCTCCACTAGGTAAATTAATTTAGTAAAAGAACACACGTCTTCTAAAAATGAAAAACTGTACCCAATGAAATGTTATTTCCAGTTGATGGCAGGAGGGTGGACAGAGGGGAAGGAAGAATTAATGGAAATATTCTACTTTCCCAAATGAACACTTAGAGTAGCCTTACCCTGGCCAAATTAATTCACCATTATTTGCATTTCTAACTTGTTTTTTTATCAACTCTGAACCAGTTGGGGTTTGATTAGAACTGGGAGGGACTGGAAGATGCCACAGGACCAGCATGCTCTAGCCCAACCGCGAGAGTCTATTATAAGCCTCGAACACAGGAACCCAAAGAATCTGTCAGTCACCTAGAGCTTTGGGTCTGCATTACATCAGGGCAGATAGGAATGACTTCACCTCTACTTGAAAAGGAGTAAGATTTAGGGACAAGCCCTGGCTGGATGGCTTGGTTGGTTAGAGCATCATCCCAACATGCAGAGGTTGCTAGTTCGATCCCTAGTCAGGGCACATACAAAAACAGGTCAATGTTACTGTGTGTGTCTCTCTCTCTTTCCCTTCCTCTCTCTCTCTAAAAGCAATACAAAAAAAGACATTTAAAAAAGAGAGATTTGGGGACAAGAAAAGAAGAAAATTCCTAAGCTTCTATAACATTATCCCCCACATGAGGACCACGAAGCCTGAAATTCCACCCTTAAACATTATCCTTTTTTTGGAGAATTGTTGAAATTTTAAGTAAACCTAGCTAAGGGTATTTGGGTCATTTATATTTGAATGTCAGTGAGTTTCATAGATTCTCCTCTCCCGCCCAAACAAGACCTTGGGCAATTTAAGGTCACAGGGTATGTAAGTGGGAAGGGCCTTACAGGAAGGAAATGGAGAGGCAGACTTCACAGCTTTGCTGCAGCCAAGGCCCAAAGGCAGAGCCTGGGACTCCCAGGTGTGCTGGCCTGCTGGAGAGAACCCCGTCCACCTCCAGCCCCTGCTACACGATGGGGCAGAGCAGACCTCAGCGACAGCCTAGCCCTGGTCAGACCAAGCAAATGAGGAAGCCACTTGGCCTGCTTTGCCGGAGTCGATTTTTGTGGAATAAACTCCTACCCGGATAGCCCTTGGGTGTCATGAGACTTCATTTTTTCCATCGCTGTTTCCTTTGCTACAAAGACTCTCTGCCTTTTGGTCACCTTTTGAAGTTAATGGCAGGGCGTAGTTGCATATCCGTATTTTTATGGGCTTCCTAATGACCTGCTTAATTATTGGCTTTCTTCGGGGCCAGATTTGCAGCTGATAGGCACTGGGAGTCTGGGCACGGGATGCAGTCTGGTCTCCCCAATGAGTCCAGCATGGAGTTCCAGGCATCTTCGTTACTGAGTTCCAAGAGACTGTCTCCCTGGGGCACCCAGGCTTGAACGTGAAGCTTTATTTGTGTTTTATTTATTCATCAGATTGGCAGAGGCCTTCTCTCCAGAGAGCTCTAGGTGTCTCACGTGAAATTAGCATCCACATTTCCTAACAAAATCAACTGCTCAGGAATCCTGTGCTGTCTTTCTTGTGTTCTGAGGTTTAAACAGATTTGGGAACCAAGAACACGTAGGTCTAAGCTCAGAATGACAAAGCCTACCAACTTTTCCACCCATGCTCTTGGCAAAAGTTGCCATTTCAGTATAGATTTCTTTTGTTTCCTTCTGAGTTCTGGATATAATCGCCAAATTTTTCTTAATATATTGTCCAAGGCAACAACTGGGATCTTTTCAAAACGTTGTTTGAGTTAGGTTCTCGGTGTCATTCTTCAACTCAGTCCTTTCCATATCCAAAGTCACTGGGAAGTTGTGACAAACTCCTTCTTAGACTTCTCTCGTGTAATATAGAGCTAGCCGGAGTCCACTCTGAACAGTCGCACTCCAGAGAGTATCTTAAGAATGTATTTGATAAAATGCACACAAAAGTTAAATCTGTGAATGCATTTCTTGGGCTTTCTTTTAACCCTCTTAAGTTTGCATATAAAATTCCTAGGGCAGCATCTGGCATAATAGGCCCTAAATAAAATGGGTATCAATTAACTGTGATGATTATGTGGTTCAGTCACCAACTTTGTTCTCCCTTGCTGTACAGCCCACCCACATTCTTTACCATGAAATTAGGTCCTCCTTGCCATGGAAATCTAGATTTACATAAAAACACAGCTTCCCCGGAATCTTGAGTATTTAGTCCTTATTTTATGAGGAACTCCAAGAGAGCAAACCTTATTGAAAGTGGTATTTCATGTATCCCTCCCTGCTTCCTCCCCTGTCCCTCTGTCTCTGTGCAGTGCTCAGGATTCTGTTGATTATTTTCTGGTTGAATCTGACACCTAATCGTCATCAACTGATTGCGTCCAATTAACAGCCATTATATTCTTCAGTTACTTTCTGTTTGGACAGGAATTTATTGATCTGGTCAAGTTTTATTCTTCAGAAATATAAACAACATGCCATGTAATTCAGCCTCAATACCATCTCTAAGCACCAGGAGAGAGGCATTTAAAGAGACAGTATTGGGGGGGGGGTAGGGGGAGGGAAGGGGAGGGAGGCTGTTACCTCTTTCGAAGAAGAGGGGGAAGACATTGGGTTAAACCTTGATCACTATCATTTCACCTTTGGACTTTTATTAAAACGGTTTGACACAGCGATGTTGGCAGATCGAGTAGGAAGATAAATGGGCCTCTGTGAATAGGTTTAATATCAAAAGTGGCTGTGAGACACGGCACGTTGCTCCATCCAGAAATTCTTTATGTCCACAAGATTTGCAGGTTTGCTGTTGGTGATCCTGTCTGACTCAGGGGGCCAAAAGGTGAACAGGATGGAGGTGCCTTTTGCTATGAATATTTCACAGACTGAGTATCCCTTTTTCACTTGGGGCTGTGTGCTGACTGAGGGCTTCTTCAGGATGAGTCCTCAGTTGACTGATGAATACAAAACGCCTCTCTGAACAAAAGGCATTCAAGATTCGCTGAAGACAAGACAACCTACTTTGGTTTCTGTGTCTGGTACCGGGGTATCAACGGAGATAAAACACTGAGTGACAGGGAAGCGAAATACAGAATAACACAATCTATTGTTCTCCCATTGACTGTAAGTATAATGGGAAAGTTAGCGAGTCACCATAATGTCATGGACCGCTGTGAACTTGGGAGAACTCAAGGATCAGAAAGTAACATGAAACAAGGAGGGAAATGAAGATAATATTGGGTTACTGAACATTCTCAAATTGTACTGAAACGCATCCCATCCCTTTGGAGGGGGCATGTTTTTGACAAGGAAGACAATGGGAAGAAACTGGCAGCTGTAACAATATCACCATTTTCTTTTACTACAGGCCGTAATGTGAACTTCTTAGAAGACACCTTCTTTCACCACCGCTTTGTTTTACAGTCTATTGAGGAGCCCAGAGACCAAAGTCGTTGCCTTGTTCCGGGGCTGTCTAAAACCAAGGAACCTGGTTCTGCCAGCCAACGCCAGCTGCTCCGTTGTGAATTACAGAGCGGGTTTGCAGCCAAGGGGAGAGGAAAGGAACTGAGAGGGAATGAGAGAAGCAGAGAGGGAACAGGCAGGGTGAAGAATTTGGAGCATATGAGTAAACGAGTAAGAAGAAAAAAAACTAAGGGAGAAAGAGAAAGAATTTTCATGGTGAGGGATGAGGAGAGACTGTCTACCATACCTGGGTCTGAGAAAAAGGTCCCTTTAAACAAAATAAAACAAAACAACCCCCAAAAGAAGGGTGATTTTCTTGGAGCTGGAAATCTACCTTTGCATTAACTATTTTCTGGAAGATGTTTAGCTAATGCCTAGTAACATTTTAAAAATCTGTGACACTAGCCACTAAAGCATCCTTTGCCAGATACGTGCAATGGAGAAAACACTTACTTACAACTTACAGCTCACAAATGTGCTGATGAAGTCTATGAACTCTGTTGTAGAAAAATAAACTTAAAAAGACAGATACCTAATTCTGCACACCAACTCAGTGGGTTTATGCACTCCCAAAGTCCATTCATAAACCTCTCAGGATTCCACAGACATAGGTTAGGAATTGCTATTCCAGAGTGTCTAACAAAGAGCTGACATAGAATAAATGCTGAATAAATTCTTACAGCTTTGTAGTGTGCAAGTATTCTGGTCAACTGAATATTCTAGTTGGCTAAAGATTACCATATGTGCCTTTAGAACTGATGGTTAACAAACTAAAAATAAGTACATTTTTAATATCAAAGCATACTCATTGCAATAAGAATCTCCCATGTTTTTTTGTTTTTTGATAATCCAGAAGGCATTTGGGGGATCTTCTAACAATAAGATGGCAGTCTGTACAGCAGAGATCACGGTGCAGCAGAGCTATGCCAGGGAGGGCAAACAATATGAGTCTGAATCTACCGTCACCCTAACATATTCTTTAGAACCAGTGTTTCTTAGCTAATTCTGATTACCAGTATCTTCCCTTGTCTTTTCTACCTCCTTTAGTAAAAGTAGAGCTGAGAATGGTTCTGAGTTTTAGCTGCGAGCTTGTCCGGAATAAGGTTGTGTTATGATTGTTGGAGTGAGAGTGGTGTAACACCACCATAGCCAGCCCCCCTCCTCTCTCCACTATCAATACCAATGTTTCCATCTTTTTTTTTTTTTGACAGAGAGAGAGAGAGAGAGAGAGAGTCAGAGAGAAGGACAGATAGGGACAGACAGACAGGAAGGGAGAGAGATGAGATGCATCAATTCTTTATTGTGGCATCTTAGTTGTTCATTGATTGCTTTCTCACATGTGCCTTGACAGGAGTGAGGGGCTACAGTAGAGTGAGTGACCATTTTCTCAAGCCAGTGACCTTGGGCTCAAGCCAGCAACCTTGGGCTCAAGCCAGTAACAATGGGGTCATGTCTATGATCCCATGCTCAAGCCAGCAACCCCACGCTCAAACCGGTGACCTCAGGGTTTTGAACCTAGGTCCTCCATGTCCCAGTCTGATGCTCTATCCACTGCACCACCACCTAGTCAGGTCCAACACCTTCATATTTTATGCTCACCATTTGCCTTCTTACACTTGAAACTGAGAAACCTTGGTGGGCATGGCTGCTTAAGGATCAAGACAACATATAATTAAGCCGGTTGCTTCCTGCAGCAGTTAACTGAGCCCTTGGATGAGTAGGAAGTAAGGCTGAGCAGGAACAGGGCCTGAACTAGCAAAGCAATAATGGAAGTTCACCTTGAGGAATCAGCAAGAAGATGTGTCAGTAATCTGGAGAGGAGGCCTGGTTCCTGGGGACACCAAGAGCAGGTAGAAAAAGACATGTTAGGTGGGACGGAGTGAGAAGTGTCACAATTATTCATATTATAAGAGCCTCACTCTTATTCTTCATTGCATGCTTGGCCCTGCAGTGGGTCACTTGGGTTTGAACACAGAACATGATTGAAGAGAAAATAGAAGATCTAGAAAATTATGAAGAAAGGAATTTCTTTCTGACGTACTGAAGTGCTAGAACAGGTTGGCTGGTAAATATGGAAATGGGAACTCTGGAGGCTACAAATGCAGACACTTCCCAAATCACTAGGTGATGAAATTAACAAATGACTGCTTCAGGGTACACGCCATTCACAGGAAGCTCATTCCCACGTGTTCGAACTATAACATTTACTCCCACCCACCATCACCACTTCTATCAACAACTTATGAGAGAGCGGAAGCTGAACTCATTTTCTTCTCTTATACTAATTTATTTCATATAATAATGTAATCCTTATAATGATTCTAATAAATAAGAATTACCATCCTCATTTTATAGACAAGGAAAATGACAGTCAGAAATAGTAAATGTCTCATCCCAGGGCATCCAGTTAGTAAGTGACTGACATAGAATTCAAACCCAGCCTCCTCTGATGCCAGAGTAGCACCTCATAGAAATGGCATTTATTTCCAATGGCAAAATGGACTTCTTATGGCCAAGGGAAACTCTGATTTTTAGGGGAAAAACCCAAAACCCAAAAAACTGGTCCCAATGCCTGATATTCATAGCTGGACTCTTCCCAGTTTGACTTGTGGTTACTTATAGCGCTCTACTTATAACTCTGGAGTTGTTGGTGATCTTGGACATGCTGTTTAACTTGCTTGAGCCTTAATTTCCTCCTCTGCTAGATGAGGTAGTTATATTCAACACTTTGATCTTCTTTACCTTTAACACTCTTTGATTTTATTAGCATCTATATCTGGTATGCATGGGACCTGTTAGACACTGTTAGAGATACAGAATTGCAAACATGGTGGGGCATGTGACCTTGAGGATCCCCACCAGGCCATGAGCATTTCCTGAATGAATGCCACTCATTTCTGCACTTCTGCCCAGTCCCTCCCCAGACCCAGCTTTCTGACCACATAGTATAGGTACTCAGTGAATGCTTATCAAAAATACATGAAGGAAGGGAGCTAGTATGGCAAATAGTTAACACAGAAAAAGGATGTGGCAAATACCATAGAAGCAATACAGTACAGAGAAAGGCCTTAGAAAAGGACACTGATACCAGCTGGAATGATCCAGACGGCTCCATGGAAGAGTTGCTTTCTGACCTCAAATGATGGGCAGGCATGTGAAAACTGGAGAGATCTGAAGGTTCCTAATCATTGGGTTTTATCTGAACAGCGATGTGTGTGAGAGATGGTGGCAGCACATAAGACTAGCTAGATAGGAGAGGGAGGTTGAATTATTAGGAGCCTAAGATTTTTCAGCTTTAGATTTTAGACTGTTCTATAAGAAGGGAGGAGTCACTGCGGATTACTCAAAAAATAGTGGCATCCGTGATTATGTCACATTTATAATTCAACCAACACAGAGCGTCGTGGGGAAATACTTGCACGTGTTCTTTTATTTCATCTCATTTAACTAACAGGTCAAAGCAACTCTGTAAATTAAATATCTTTATTGAATGTTCACTATATATCAATACAAACATGTAATAAAAGCACTTCTGTTTGGAAGTTGTACAAGCTCCCACTAAAACAAGCAAACAAATAAACAAAATCCAACCAAAAACAGTGCTCTTCTAAAACTGCATTTTAACTTTTGTGAGATGTCCTTTTTATGTTTAAGATTGAAAGAAAGAAGAAAGAAAGAAAGAAAGAAAGAAAGAAAGAAAGAAAGAAAGAAAGAAAGAAAGAAAGAAAGAAAGGAGGGAGGGAGGGAGGGAGGGAGGGAGGGAGGAAGGAAGGAAGGAAGGAAGGAAGGAAGGAAGGAAGGAAGGAAGGAAGGAAGGAAGGAAGGAAGGAAGGAAGGAAGGAAGAAGGAAAGAAGGAAGGAAGAAAAACTTTAGATTTTCATGATTACATGCCCTGTTTTCTGACCCTGTGCAAAGGAATCATAGTAGATGAAAAGCCAACCACTGTTCAAATTAATCTCAGGTCAGATGGACCATTAATGAGCTCCAGGCTTGTATTAAAAAAAAAAAAATCTTTCTTTCCAATGCCAACTCCTTAACCAGGTATATAAAGTTTGTTTTAGGTGTCTGGATTCCACTTGTCAGTTTCTCAAACTCCAATCGATCTCTGATATGTATATTTTTTCCTGAAGATGGAAATTCCAGAACTGACCGTGCTGCTGCTAAAGCTTTCTTGAGACGGTTCATTTAGGAAGATTGGCTCCCGGGGACACACCTCTCAGAGTTAGTTGAGTGTGTTAAAAAGATTTATTTCCAGACAAATTGGCTTATAAATATGAACCAGCCCGTGAAAGGCAGTACGTAGGACAAGTCTTGAGGGAACCATTCTTTTTACTTTAGGGACACATTTTATAAAAGATCTAATAGGTAGCTCCTTTTCCTACTACCGGCCTTGTGTATTAGCCTACACTGAATGTGACCATTCCTCTTAATTTACTCAACTCAGCGATCCCCAAGGGCTTGTAAACCCATAACTGGACAGTTGATATTAGGAGGTTAAGAAAAACTGACACACAGAGAGAGGCTCTATAACTCTGTAAGCAACTTTTTATTGGCTGAGGATTTCTGAAAGCAGCATTTTAAGTCTCTTAAGCAGTTTCCCTCTCCTATCAGCCACCAAGAGATAACACAGATGAAGAGTCACTCACATCGAGTAGGCAAGGACCTCACCCTTCAAGTCTTCATTAAAGATGGACTAGCTGAAATGAGAGAAGATAAAATTGTAGTCAGGGTAACATGAAATAAAAATATGAACATCCATTCAAGGACTTGACTTTAATTTCAAATGCAAGCAAGCCCCTTATTTCAAGCACATTGCTTCAGGTGTCCTGAAACATTGCAAGTTTCTCTTTATTCCTGGAAATGTTAGTTACTGGTAGCTTCTGGCAGCTATTTACACTAAAATCCTTTAGGAAACCCACACAGTCTACGTTCTCCAGGGGGAAGGGGAGCAGGGAAAATGTCCCGCCGTGTTTATGAGAGAGGGAGCCGCGGACAGGGGCCGGTAGTGTGGAAGCAGGCTGCCAGTCATCAGGGTGGGGAAGAGTTGGTGTGCGCCCAGCAGCTCTGTCTGTGGCAATGAGTGCTCCAGCTCACCGCTATTTCCTCCTCTTTCCATGGGGATCACTTCTTCCCACCTCAAAGCCCTAGATTTGAAGCTCTTTACACATTGGATGAACCTCAGACTCACTCAGCAGCTGCTGTCAGGGCAGGAAGCTAACTGTTAGACCAACCTGAGATGCTATGAAGTTGATAAAACTCCCCAAAGGATGCAAGGTCTTTATAGCAAGGACACCTTGCTTGCGAACTTTAAGTTCAAAATTAGAACACATAGGTGTCGTGCTCAAGGGCTGTCAAGGAACCCAGAGAGAAGAGGCTCTAATGGGCATTCCAGGCCAGTCCCTTCCACCCAGACATCTTCCCTGGTGTGCCCAGCAGGAGCGCACCCTGTGCTGCCCGGCTGAATCCTTCCAGCACCTTCCTTTCTGCAACACTCCTGCTTGTCTTGACTATTATTCCAGAAGGCTTTAGAATTCCTCCGTGGAGCAAAGATACCCTGAGGGATTGGGGGTCATCTGGAGGACTCTAGAGCGATGTGCAGTGCATTTGTTGGGGTTGATGGCAACAAGGGCCATTGGTAGAGCATCTTCTGATTGGGAGGCAGATGAGCTACCATGCTTCCCCTGTGCCTGCCGGGGAGATGGAAAAGGCAGGTGCAGATGGGAGTCTGGAATCATAGCATCTTAGAAGCAGACGCAGATCTATCTTCTTGGTCTTGTCTGGTTGTTTGTAAGGACTTAGTTTCCCTCATGCATCCCAATATATCCCCCAAATTGGAATGTCGGCTCCTCTACTCGCCTCCCTTAACCTCCATCTCCTTATCTTTCCTTATCCCACCTTGCTAACTGACATTGACTGAATGGTTACTCAGGGTCAAGCACTGTTAGAAGCACTTTGCCTGCACTAACTCATGTCTACCCTGTGGTGTCCTCACAACTACCTATCATGTAGACTAGAGTCTGTGGGCTCCGTTCTACAGATGGAGACACTGAGGCCAGAAAAACTAAATTACCCCACGTCACACAGCTAGCAGATGACCAAGCAGGGATTTAAATCCAGGCAGTCTGGCTCTGCTATCCATGTTCTGAAGGCCGCTTTGCCTTGCTTCTACAAGATTAAATGAGAGATTTACTTGTGTGTAAATTAGATAAATAGCCTATTGTATAGATGCCTACTATAAAACATACAGAAATAAGAAATTACAAGGAAGAAATGATTTTAAAATATAGAAATTCAAATAACGATCCCTGCTCTTCCAGAGAGTCTCTTGCTCACTCTAATTTGAAGACTCCTGAGAAGCGCCCATTTCTCTATCTGGCCCACAAAGATTGGAGAGAGATCCCTGACCATCTGATTATACAACCACCACACTGAAGTCCTTACCTTTCAGTCCAGGTTCTGACCCAGGAGCCCTGTGGGGCGCCAGGGCCCATCGAGGGCAAATCTGGGATCTCGACACAGCAGCACCTTCAGCCCTCTTGTTTCTCTGTCCTCCCCCCTCCTCAGCACCCTGCTTCTGGGCCTTCTCAGGTGCCTGGTGGTGACCATCCCCTCCCTCCGCTTGAACAAAAATATCTAATTTCCATCAACCTACCTGTGATTAAGTCTCACACGGTGGTCAGCATTACAAGTCTTCTCTCTGGGTAAATTTTTCTTACCAATTAGATGAGGATGTTAATTCCCTGTGCGTACAGGTGCTGTGACGTCAGAGTGAAGAGTCATGTATGACCATGCCCACCACACATGATACCTAAAGAGTGCTGGGCACTCAACATGGCCCTGACCTTGGCCATGGAATCTGAGCCTAGATTACAGTGGTCGGCAAACTCATTAGTCAACAGAGCCAAATATCAACAGTACAGCAATTGAAATTTCTTTTTTGAGAGCCAAGTTTTTTAAACTTACACTATATAGGTAGGCACGTGGTATTCTGTGGAAGAGCCACACTCAAGGGGCAAAAGAGCCGCATGTGGCTCGTGAGCCACAGTTTGCCGACCAGAGGCCTAGAAAGAAAAACCCTGTGCCCCCTCACAGGGGAGTAAATGAAAAGAAATGTTACCCCCAAACTATCCCACATCCAGATAAACCCCAGCCAAGCCAAATGGCACTAGGCTGGCTACTCACTTCTGGACCCTTCTGCCCCCCCAGAGGCTCTGGGTGAGTGGTACCAAGGTGGGGATGCTGCCTTTAGCTTCCACATATGAAGTTGGAGCCCTGTCAAGGACTCCCTGTAGCTTGGCCCCCAAACCCCACAGCACACTCAGGCGCTAGCTCCCCGCCCCCCCCCCCCCCCCCCCCCGCTCCAGGACCTCCCTGACCACTCATGAGGGAGGCACCATGCGGGAGGCCAGAGAAGGGAGGCGGGGGGAAGGCTGCCCCGCAGGGCTGAAGGGCAGCTGTTTATATTATAATTAAGGTTTTACAGCATAAACTGAAATGTAGCTCCGACTATTCCAACAAGGCGCTGGAGGTAATTACCACTGCTAGAGGCGTTCTCCACTGCCAATTATTTCCCTCCCTAATTGAATAACTTAGGCCACGTTGTAGCAGGGCCGGGAGAAGGAGAAGCTGCTTTCAAACACGGATGGGCCCTCAAGGACCTCGGAACAGTTCAAAGCTGAACACACCTTTCTCCTAACATCCTTTCCCAGGGGTGTGGTACACAGAGGATGAGAAGGCGGGTCTGGAGTCCCACCACTTACTCGCTTGGGCAGATTACTGCAACTCCTTGGGGGTTTCCTTGTCTATAAAATGGGTTTAATTGAAGTATAGACTTCACGGCACTACTGTGGAGACTAAATAAATGATAATATCCTGGCGCACAGAAAACACCGAGTAATTCCGACTTAAGGATACGGCACTGGCAGAGGACACAGCCACGGAGAGGCGGGAAACTGAGGCAGAAAGCACACCTGAGTCCCACGTGGGACAAGCTTGGAGGGGGACTGGCACTAGATAAAAGGGTGCCTGCTTGGCTACAAAGGAGCGATTCCCTTTGAGTTGTAGAGGAAATGGCCCTTCCCAAGAAGGCTGGACGGACCCCCGAGACATCCATTCCCCTAAAGGGTTTGCCCCTCTTTCGTGGTAACCACACAATGTGCTGAGGTACACTCTGTACCGTCACCTGCCCTGTCGCCAGGCAAACCCACGGATAATGTCACATATATTTGCAGGACACTTCCTACTTCTAATGTTTTATTCTGCTTTTCATCTAGTATCTCCTTCAATCCTCACAACCGTCTGGAAATGAAAAGCATCACTTCTGGTTGACAGATGAAATGGAGGCCAAGAGAGATGGCATGACCACATAAGCTCAACCAAGGACGAAAACACAGGTCTCCTGCCTCTAGCTCTCCCCTCTGCTCCCCAGAGTGAGGACCAGCTCTGCTCCGAGTTAACCACACACTCCCGCCCCAGTGTCTGACCCCTTGGCCACTGACATCACAGTGGTTAAGACATCTCAAAAGGCAGAGATGGAGACGCTCAAAATTTGATGAGCATATGAGTCTCTTGGGGAAACATGTTTTAAAATGCAGATTCCAGGGCCATACTTCTAAGGGTTCTGATTCCCTGAGTCTAAGAGGGGGTTCAGGACCCTGAAGTGTAACAATTTAACAAAGTCCCCAGGGGTTTCAGGTTTTAGTGGCTCTAGGATCACACTCTGAGCGACACTGAACTGGGAGAACCTAGGACAGACAGCAGCGGCCTCAGTTTATTGCCTTAAACTTTCTGAACGTGAATTTCCTTCAATGCAAATGAAGATCATAATATTTACCTTCGAAGGGTTTTGTGAGAATTAAATGAGAGTGCCAAACACAGTGCCTGGCACATATAAGGTGCTTGGTAATGTTAGTAATTGTTGGCATTGATGCTGCTGTTGTTATTAGTATTGACATACATACAGCCAAGTCCTGTGTTACTCAAGGGATAGATTATGATAGCTAATACCTTATCATTTGGAGTCATTAAATCTATAGAGAGTGGAATATAAAAGAGAAATAAATAGGACTTGATCAACTGAAATCATTTTTAATGAGTGACTCATTTATGCTCATTTTGCTGCTTTGGTGTGGGGCTGTCAGGGGATAAGCAACAGTTTGGACAAACAGGTGATTGTCCCCTAATTGAAGACACTGGTTAATGGTGAGAAAGGAAGGCCCCCAGTGGATGCGCCAAGAGGACTTCTCAAGAACTGGCTTTAGATTGATGGGACCTGCACAAAAGTCGCCGGCACTGATGCAGACAGGATGTGAGACCCCACACCCCATCAGCCCGGACCACTCTCAATGCCCCTCCACTCTCCAGGAACATCGGTAAATGCATCTGGGAACTCCAGGCTGCCTCCAGGGGGTCTGATGTCTGGGTGAAGGGGCACTCTGCCCTCTTCCTGAAAAAAATTTTGCCCTGAGCCTGCCCTGGGATGGCTTCCTCTGGTCTTTCTGGGGGGAAGGGAAGAATAAATATCAGAAAAAGTAAAACAAATGAAGCTAAGGAGATGGCTTACAGTACATTCTGTGGTGGGACTAGTCTCTCTCTCTCTCTCTCTCTCTCTTTTAGAATTTGCAGAGGGTTCCCATGAGGTATGAAATGACGGTGTCAGCAAGGGCTCACTTACCTGGGGCTGGGACCCTGAACTGAGTCAGAGAGCCACCCAGGCCACCTCCCTCCCATGCTTGATTGTGGCCAACATGACCAAGGAAACCAAATTTCTGATTAGAGGTGGCCCAGAGGCAGTATTCGGTGCCTTTTGGCATCTTGTAGAATGTGTTCCGAGAGAAGAAACTTACCATTTCCACAACCCAATAGGACGGGGAAGGTCCATCAGTGCTGAGGTGAGGACACACTCTAGCCCTTCCTTTGAAAGCATGAATCCCACAGTGCATTCTTGGGCGAAGGCAAGCTATTCCAGAGAGTTGCCTTATATAATAGTTAAGTTATGTGGTCAGCTACATGCACAGGGGGGAATGGAGAGACCCGGAAAATCCCATCCCCCAGAACTCTCTCCCCCGGGACAAGTATTTCCGTCTCCACATGGTCCTCTTCTGGCCCCACAGTTTCAGTTTCCTTAAACTTCCTCTCTGATCCAAGCCCGTGAGATGACCCAAGAGCAGAAGGGGTGTGACATTGGGGATAAGGAGACTCAGGCCAGTCTCAAGCAAACCTTTTCTGTAGAATGCCCTCCCTTTCATTGCCCCTTTGTTGTCTACTATCCTTCATGACCTTCATTTGTCTCCATCACCTGTTTCCTGTGGCTTTCTAAAAAATCTTTGAGTGCCGAGCAATGCCAACTCAGTGCTGGCACACACTGGGCTCAATCTATGCCCAAGGAGTGACTAACAAGTGAATACAACAGAGAGCAGGAAGGCGCATGAGAGGTCCACGCAGGTTGAGGGGAGCGGTCACCCCCATTCCACTCGTCCTTTTTCCCTGAGGAGCCTGGGAGGAAGCAGACACGAAGGGGGAGAGACTGTTAATCTTTTACCCAAAGTCCAACCCCACAGTAAAGTTCTTTGTTTGTGCTAACCGGTGGCAGTAAGTGTGTTAAAATCACATGTGTGCCCAGAAACCCGCTGCCTTTTATCTAAAAATACTCCAGACTGCTTCCATATTTTAGTCTATATTCTCTCCCTCTTCCTGCCTCCATTTCTACAATCCCCTCATGCAAACAACTTAACCAACCACTCTGGTGTCTTTGACCCTGCAAAGACACGTTGTCCCACGCCTCCTCTTCCCCCATCCACTCCTTCCCAACTCATCCCTCCGGGCAGCAGGCTAGTCCCTGGGGCCACCACATCTCATTCTCTTTATCATTCCTCTCCTACAAGGTGAGACTACCAAGAACAGGAAATGTATACCCATACTTCTCGGGAGCTGTGGCTTTGGACAGACAGTGGTGGACAGGAATGGGAGTCACCCACTTCACTCAACACAAGGAGGTGAGGAGAGGTTGCCTTCGATGGTAAATTTTATATTTTAATATTTTCATTTGGGGGAAAATAAGGCACTACCATTCTTAATTTCCCTCAAGGAGGAGCCTCTTCATGATAGGTTTCTAGTCCTCTTAATGAGTTGCTATCCTCCAAAATTAAGGCATCAAGACCGCATCCAGGCACTAAAGAACGATTGGCTGCAGGAAGTGCGTCTGACGGTTTCTCATGGTCAGGAACTTTGACTGGGTGATTCAGGAGCCAATGTCTGGGGATGCCCTCTGTGTCCTCCTCTGACCACTCAACAGCGTTTGACACAGTATACACGCTGGCTCTCCTTCTTGAAGCACCTTCTGTGTTTAGTTTCCAGGGACCATCAGCCCCTGTTTTTTTCCCCAAATCCTAGGACGCTCCTTTGCTGGCTCATCCTCCTCTTCCTGATTTCTAATAGTTGAAGTAACAAGGGGCTCAGTCCTTGGACCTCTTCATAATTACTCTGCCTCCTTTTGTCATCTCTCTCATTTGTGGATTGAAAGATCAGGTTGAATCATAAGAAACATCTGATATTCAATCTTTTTTATATACAGAAATGGCTATTTCAATGGTTTCACCTAATGCTATGTCTAGGCTAACTCCCAAATCTGTATCTTCACCCCTGACCTCTCCTTAAACTCCAGACTCACTTATTCAACCGCCTACTTGACGTCTCTGCTTGGCTGTGTAATAAGCATCTCCACGTTAACCCAGGAAGCTCAGAGCGGCCGTCGAGGCTCCCCTGCCAGGCTGGCTCCCCTTCCAGTCTTCCCACCAGTTAGGACAACGTCACTCTTCCAACTGCGCAGACCAAAAACCCTTCGGACCTCCTGCTTCATCTTTCTCTCACATGCTCCAGAAGTAAGTCTCTTAGCTCTGACCTTACTTCTCTTATCTCTATTCCTACCATCCCGGGGCTGTTGCCTAGATTAATGTCACAGCATCCGAACTGGGTTCGGCTTTGACGCTTGGACTCCCTAGAATCTGTTCTCTGTTCAACAGTCACCTCGATCTTTTTAAAGTATAAGTGACATCATTCCATTTTCCCCACTCCAAATCCTCCAAAGTCTTCCCATCACAATTGAGATGAAATTTAAACTTACCCTGCCTGTTAACTGGTCCCTGCCTGCCCCTCTGATCTCCGTGTTCCTTGCCTTCCTCACACAGCTGTAAACCAAGGCCTTTGTTTCTCCAATTTCTTCTGCCTCTAACCCCCTCACTCCACTCATTCAAGTCTGTTTGGGTATCACCTCCTCGGGAAAGGTTTTCCTAGACCATCCCATTCTCAAGCACTACATAGCCCTTCACCCTACATTAGTTCATATGCTCACCGCATGATAGTATATTATATAATCATGTGTTTATGTGTTTGTTTTCTATCACCCAACTAAAAGCTAAATTCTCTGAGGACAAAGAGTTTGGGTGGTTTGGTCAGTGCCCTAGACAACTGTCTGGTACGTAGGAGATGCTACTATTTGTTAACAGAATGAATGTGCCAGGCCCTCAGCTCTTTACCTTTTAAGAGCTCACTGCACACTGGATGATTGACAACCTGAGCCAACAGTTTAACAGTGGCGTGGGGAAGGATCATGCTGCAAAGTGAGTTTAGAATTGTTGGAATACTCTCCTTAAGTATAATCATACTACCTCCTTCTCCCATTAGGATGGAGGATCCCAGAGCAAGGGGTCAAGTGTCTTTCCTTCCATTCTCTGTATCCAAAACATTAAGGCTTAGCTCTTCAAGCAGTGGCTATGTCCTCTTTGGTGTGGCTATCACAACCACACACACACACACACACACACACACACACACACTCACTCAAGGACCAATAATGGTAAAAACAATCAGAGTTTTCTGAGATCTTATGATGTACCAAGCATTATTCTAAATTTTTTACATTTATTATCTCATTCAGATGAACTAACAATCCTATAAAGTGGGTACAATTTTAATCTTCACATTCAAATAAGGAAATTAAGGTATACAGGGGACTATGTAATTTTTCAAAGTTTACACAGCTGGTAAGAAAAAGCCAAACATCTCTGAGATTTTTAGTTTTGAGAAAGATCTCTCATGAGCCACCATCCACAGCAAGTTCCACTCTCACCCTCCCTCCTGTCCAGATTTAGCTCAGATTATTCACGGCTATGAAGAGCCCCATATGGACAAAGGCCACAAGCATCAAGGATGTCCTCTATGGTAGTGAGACAGACCCTAGGTACCTACACTTATGAAGGGGGTGTGATTCCCCCAAAGATGTGACCGAGTTGGTGACACCACTAAGATCTCTTCCCTCGGTTCTCTGGAAGATCCCTCTGCATCCCTACTGCTGACCCTCTCTCCCAGCCCAGTGGAAGGACTGTGTTTGCCTCACGACCCACAAGTGAACAACTGGAATCTATTTTGCAATTAATTTACCCCCCACCTCCCTTGTTAGCTCAGCTCCATCTGGTAAACAGGACTCCTGATGTCCCAGGTTCTCAACCCCCTCACCTGACAGGTGGCACTGAAAGAAAAATGCCTTCTGGAAAAATTACAGCTGCACCACCAAGAAACAGGGTGGCCCCTGGCCCTGTGTCAGTGCCCACCTCCCACGGTGCTGGCTGTGGCATCAATGGGCAGCGTGGAGGCCTGCGGCTTCTCTTGCAGGATGGCTGACATGAGGCACTGGGTCCTGCTCCAGCAAATCTCTGTCCCCTTCCAACGATGCCAGATTGGATCAAAAAGAATGGGGGAGAGGGAGGAATGTCTCTTCAAGTAAGAGAGCAAGTGATAAGATAAATGAAAGCAGTTTCAAAAGGGGTTATGGGGCATTTGGGGAAGCAAGACTCCTAGGTTATAGTTAATGCTCTGAAGCATCGACAATATGTCTCACATCCACTCTGCCCTTCTCTTGGACTCACCAAATGCTTTCAGGGGTATCTCCAGGTCCCCTCCTCACAGCCAGACAGATTCACCCTTGCAGCAGCAGAAACAAAGACCTCCGATATTCAAATATCTTGTGTAAAAGCTACACAGACACATTTGAGGCACACCTGCACACTCAAAATATGTGATGGGGAATGGAGGTGACAGCACATAAACTTTATTGTTACCCAAGTATGTTCACCATTCCTTATGATGTGAGTGGTCAGTTTATTAGTCATCGGTTGACCAACTACAGAAAGCCGGGGAATGTTAAACTTCTGCAGTCCAAAGAGAAATGAGCAATATTATTATTATTAAATTATATCACTAAAGACAAGTCATCACCGGCTGCATGCAAACATGCATAAAATATTTACTCTAGCCCAGTTATCAAACAAATTCTCCTCCGGGATAAATCTGACCTTTCTCAATAAGGTAATGTTAAAGTTGGTCATTTTAGTATCAACACTATAAAGACTTTAAATTTTAACACAGCACGGACCTGGCTACATAATTCATGGAGTCCAGTGCAAAATGAAAATGTGGAGTTCCTCATTCAAAAATTACCAAGCATGTCAAGAGAGCACTAACAGAGCATTAGACCCCATGCAGACCCTTCTGAGCTCCGAGCACTTTGCTATTGCACAAAGCACACACCTACACGTAGCTCGTTCATAGATGATCCAGAATTAACTATGGCTAACCTTTCACCAGTGTTTACTAAGAACTTTACATCTATGAACTCATTAATCTTCAGAACAAGGTTAGGAGGGAAGTACTGTTACTTTCTCCCTATTCTAAGGATACTGAGACACAGAAAACTTAAGCATGTTGTCCATGGTCCCATGGTCATGAGCTAGAGCCAAGATTTGAACTGAGGCAAATACTGTTCAGGTTCTATCAGTGTATTTCCCCATGTATAAGATGCACCCTGTTAAAAACATTGGGGGTCTAAAAACTGGGTGCGTCTTATACAGTGGTTGTAGTTTTTTCACTTGCATTTCCCTCTTTTTCACGCTTGTTTTTGTGCTCGTTGCGGACAGTGATTCATCATCAGACACAGATGAGGACAGGCTAATGGATGGGAGTTTTGACGGTGATGAGAAGTTATATGAATTTTATGATGAATAAAACTTAAGTTCAATAACTATGTAATACATATTTTTCAAATTTTGGGCCCCAAAATTAAGGTGCGGCTTATACATAGGAGTGTCTAATACATGGGAAAATACAGTGCATCATGACAGTACACTGCTTTAGTAATCGTTCTCTGGAACTGAGCCTGGAAGGAATACTAATAGATTTCCCCTCTACAGAGCCTTGATTTTCTTCTCTCCTATGATTAACACTGGCCTGGTCACAGTTCCAGGGGCCTGCACTGACTGGGGGTCCCTTTGAATGTGTGTCTCTGGTCGTACGTGGGCAAAGCAGCACTGGGTAAGTACAGGGAGCTGGGAACTGTTGTCGTTGGACCCTCTATGTTATTGAAGCCCAATGACTGCAGGCTGCCGAGGCTTGAAAACTAAGGCTCTGGAGGAAAGCAACTGAGATCCAGACAACCCCCAGGTTCCAGCATGGAAATGTCTGATTCAGGAAGGATGTGGTCTCTGGGCAGAACTGGGCTTGGCTGCAGTAACTCTGACCTCCAGCTCACGGCTGTGTCCTTGCTCCTGGGAGGGTCTCATGGGAGGAACCTCCATGCAGGGCACTGGACCTTCCCTGTAGGAGGGAGCGACTTAGTCACCCCGAGTGAGGAATGAAGAACACTGTTCTCAGGACACTCGGCAGCCTGGCCTCCTTCCTTCCAGCACTCTGGTCCTCCAACCTCAGCTGTGTGTAAGAATCCCTGAGGAGCCCTTTTATAAAATCAATCAATCAATCAATCAATCGATAAAGGTCCCCATGCTCAGAACCCTGGGGTTCTGCATACATGGGTCTGGGTAGAGCCCAGGAATCTAACCTTTTAACAAGCCCTCCAAGTATTCCTATGAGGGCAGTTCATTCTTTGGGAAGCATCCGCTACCAAATGATACAAATGTCCCCAGGGGAGGAGCAGCGGTCACTTCTGACCACACTTCCCTCACCCGGAGCACAAAACACGCGCCGTGCCACTTCCAGGGGAGTCTGAGCAAGTCTGTGACGCACCTGACGAAGGGGGAACTGCGACCCCAAGACTCACAAGATTCACAGGTAGATGGTGGATTTCAAAGCCTTTTTTTTTTTTTTTTTTTACTTTGGCTAATAATCTTAATCAATATTTTGTTTTTTTACTGGAGAATAAGCTATGCCCCACACTGTGACCCACTATCCACAAAATGAAGAGACTTTCTCAGGCAAACTCTTCTCCTGTAAAGAGGACGTTTCAGGACCCTCTTTCTCCTTCTACCTCCTTGTTTCTCTAGATACCATGTGGCCTCCCAGGCTCTGATTTGGGGGAAGTGCCTTTTTCCCAGAGTGAACGAGAGTCACTGAACGTTGCTGAAACAGCCCTTCGGGACAGCCAGCCGAGTCCTTTCCTTGTATGAACAGGGAAACGAAGGCCAAGGAGGCCAGGAGGCTGCCCAGTGACACAGAGCGGGGTCCACTCTTCCAGGCACACATGAGGTCCCGTGACCTGACCCCACACACAGTTCATAGAGCCCACGGGATGTCCCTTCTTCCTACAGTGTCCCTGCACGCCACGTACGCTGACCCTGCAGGCTATGTCTGACTCTCTTCACTGGATTTCCCATTAAAGAGATGCTGAAACAGTTTTTTGGTTTTTTTTTTTTTTTTAATCTTTGAGAATGAATGGATATATCAGATAGCAAAACTACAGCAAAAGGGCCAGAAAAATCCGCTGTGCATGTATTTTTAAAAAGTTATAAATAAACAGGATGGTCAGAAACCAGAGGAAGCTTCCAAGTTGAGAACGGGAAGTGGAAAATGAAAGGCCTGACCGGCCCCCTCACGGGCCCCCTCGCCGTCGCTCCGGGCCAACTGCATAGTCCCGATCCGGCGACGCAGCGCTGACATTCCTGGACGTGTGGACTTTCAGCAGTGACGAGGATCTTAGAGGTCAGAGGTGGTCCAAGCCCACATCTCCCCTCGGGGATGAGGAAACCGAGGCTCAGGGAAATGAGAACCCTTGCCTGAGATCACCCAGGCCACGTCTGTTAACCAACCTGGGCTCTCCTTCCAGCCTCTGAAGGAGCCACAGTGGATGGGTGATTAGGTCTCAGGCTAAGAAAACTTGTTACCCAATAGTTTGATACCTGTTCTGTATGGTATACAAATCTCAAACAGATCACCTAGTAGGGAGATGTAAATCACAGTTTTAATTACCATAAAGTCTCTGAGTCATTTATTTTTTTGGAAGGGGGGGAGAGTTACATTATTTCTGTAAATAATTAGCCAAAACGGGTGAGTGGGTGCAGTGTGGTGGTCAGTCGTCAGACAGGTCATTGCTTGGCTGCTAAGATTAACACCTTATCACACTATTAGGACCGCTTATGATTCTTGTAGTCCTGACGAAGCCTACAATTTAGGGACTATCCATTCCAGCCCTCTCCATCTCTGTAGCATCCTCCATATAAAAGACTGTTGTGTTAAGTGCTGCGTTTAATTAAAGGCCTTTCCTATGTCATGGTGATAGAGTCACAGGAAAGACAGAAATCCCATTTTTATTTTTTTCAACAAAAAACTACCTCTTGCTGGTGATTAGTTTGCTTTAAGACAGTCAGGATTAAAGTCAGGGAGGCCACCAAAGAAGGACAAGATATTAATGATTTTGAATTGGAAATTGCAAAGGACACCCTTACTTTGACTTTTCTGAGTTAGCAAAAAAGTCACAAATGAGAAATACCACCCTTGGTTTCTTCTCACATTTTGTCAAAACTTGAGGTTCTCTGCCTCTTCCCAAAAGTCTGACCAAACATCTCACCCAATGTGGTTTTAGCTACGAGATTCTGACCTGAGAAGCCAGAAATCGATGCTGGAAGAGACAGGCTGGGTGTCACGTGGATGGAGGCATGGTTGTCATAGCAGAGGAAAAAGGGAAATCCATCTATAGAGTGGCTCTGATACTATTTTAACAAAAGGAAGCTTTTCCTGGGACGATTCTTACTGCAATAGGAGACAATTAAAAAAAAAAACAAAAAACAAGCAACAAATAATTTTACCATTACCAGGTAATACGTGTTAATTGCTCAGTTTATATACTCAGAATGACATACCATTAGAGACTGTGTATGCATTGTAACTAGAGCATTAATAAATTTAAAATGTGCCTATTAGGATGACAGCTTTGGAGGTGCAAAGGAATAACAGTTATCACTTGGCAGAAGCTGCTCTCACCCCATCTGCCGAGACTTTGCATACATTTTCAGCTTCCTGAGCAATGATTAGGCCTGTCAGAACCTCTTTAACCTTCTAACTGCTGGTCCCCACTGGCCGTAATTAGAGACTAATGAATTCAGAAGATGGAGGCCGTGAGGAAAACTGCCTTGACAGTTTGTGTACAAATTAAGCCCCATTTACTTCATGCGTCTTTTGCATCGTTGATACAAGTCTCTGTTATTATTTTTGAATACAGTCATTTTAGCAGAAACGAAAAACTTGGCTAATGTATTTTGTCATTTTTATGGCTCGTCATAAAGAAAAAAAACATACTGGGTGGGTCATGAATATGTGAAATAAACTATGGCAGATTATAAAAAGAAATTAATTTTCCTCTTGGGAATACCCTACCACCTTTTTTACCCCCTCCCCTCCCCTGTTGGATACACTTATTAATATGGTTATTGTTATTCAGATACTTTCTGCCTGCCTGCCCACCATCCAAAGAGCCTGGCGAACTTGCAGGTTGTTTGCTTTAGGTTTAGACCCTGAGGAGCATTTGGAAGTGAGCTGCCCTTCGTTTCTACTCACATCTACAGAGATTGGGTGTGCCACAGACTCTTTGTTCTCTGTCCTCACCTGCCCCTCAGCCTCCTATGGCCATAGCAAAAGTTTATCATTCTAAGAGATATGACTTCTAAACCACAATACTAAGGTCTATATAATATCATACTCCCTTAAAAACTCTTGAAGTGATACTTAATCGTGTTTTCGTTCCCACTGGTTAGCTCAACTGAATATTCAATCTCAGTCATTTGGGGGAACCCTTTCCCCTGTTCTAGAAGACCATCCTGGATGCGGGCTTGTGTTTCTGGAATGCCGGGAGGCGGGGGGTGGGGTGGGGGGGTGTAGGCAGTTCTGCATGATAGTCGTCACCTTGATGACTTTTTCCTTGAGCTTTACGATGCTGCTGCTAAAGCTGGTCCTGCCATCTGTCTGTGGTCCCTGCGGCTTCAGGCAGCTCAGAGATCCCTCTGCCGGAGGTCCTTCCCCACAGAGGACCAGCCTGCTGCCGCTGCCCTCCGCCGAAAGTTCTGTGGGCTGCGGGACTCCCGCCTCTGCTCTCTGTCCCTGCTCCACACCAGCCTCAAAGGAAGTTCAAACCCTCCCTCTGTCTGGCCACCTTTACCTACCCAGCTCAAAGCACTTCCCCTATTCCCTCCTGTGGAAGGCATTAAAATGCCCCGCACCAAGTGTCTACCTCCATATCCTCAGAACCTGTGAATACGTCATCTCACATGGTAAAGGGGAATTTGGAGATGTGATCTGTTGAGGATCTGGAGACAAGGGGATAGCTAGGTTGGCCCTGTCTAGTCACAAGAGTTCTCATAAGAGGGAGGCAGGAGGATTAGAACCAACAGGAGAAGTGAAGACTGAAGCAAGAAGTTAGAGTGATGGCAGGAGGGACCCAAACCAAGGAATGCAGGCGGCCTGTTGGAGCTGAAGAAGGCCAGGCAACTAAGTCTCTCCTTACGTCTCCAGAAGTAACTAGCCCTGCCAACACCTGGATTCTAGACTTCAGACCTCTATTCTAGATCTCTGAGAGAATAAGTGTGTGTAGTTTTAAGCCATTATAGTTGTGGTGGTTTGTTACAGCAGCCATAGGAAATGAATGCACGTTGTCCTATGAAAGAACAAAGATCTGGTTTGTGTCCCAGTAATTATTATTCCAATAAAAATAATTATCCCAATAATTTATCTTGATAAATTATTATATTCTGTTTCTTCATCACAAAGATTGAAATAATAAACTACCTTCATGCCATTTTTATAAGAATTAAGGGAAGTAAAGAACCTAATTTTACATAAGGAAGATGGTAACTACTCAATAAAAAGTTGACACAGTGCAGCTCTAAGCTGAGTTGTAGTGTGAACTTGAGCCAAGAGTATTAGCCCTTCCTGGTTTCCTCTGTTTCTTTCATCCCCAAATCCTCACAACCAGATCTACTGATGGTCTCCACATGCAGGTGCCTGCCCACCAGCTCCTGACCGGCAGGAAGCCATTGTCTCTGTCTAGTAGATTTGAACTTGACCATCTCTCTTAGGCTCTGAGCCCTGTGAGTCAGACCCATTTGTTTGGTCTCTGGTCATACCTCTAGGTCTCTTTATCAGCTAAAATGGATCTGGGCCCCGAATCTGCTGAGGAAGATTCTGGTGCTTGAAATCTGCTTGCACTGCTGGAAACTCCAGTTCTAAGACCAGAAGGCACATCCCCCATCCAACCCAGAAACTAGAGCATAAGACTCCACCTAGCAATTACTGATCTCTTTTCTGGATTTACACCCCTCCTCTCTAATGCCAGAATTAACCACATACACCAGCCACCCTTGGAAAATTTTCTGAATGAAGACCAAAGTTGGCTTGACTCACAGAATTTGACCCACTCCTTAATGCCAAGCAACTGACCAGATACACTGGCGCCAACATTATTCTGAATTAGGACAAAGGTTATTCTACCCAATCAGTGTTTCTGGACCATGGAATTGTCCTCTTCATACCTACCTGGGTGGCAGACTTTCCCAGATTCGGAAATTCTCACCCTGGATGCTCCTCTCCTCATGGTCTATGTTACCATCAGTATATTGAGTTCTAATTATTAAAGGGAAACACTAAATAAAAACTTGGGTCATGGCTTAAAGAAGAGTAAATTAGAAACTCATTAGAAAGATTAATTAAAAAGCCACATTTAGAATAAGATTAATATTCATTTCTTTAACACTATTTTATTTTATATAGCAAAATGTGTATGAATTGTAACTGAATCTATTCTTCTGGCTCAAGAGGATTCATGCATGGTGGGATGCTTCAGGTGATTCCCAGGTGTGCAGCAGCAGGTCAGGTTAATATGAGGTTGCTGGTATTCAACTGTTTCTGACCTACCGAAACAGCAGTTTCCTATGGTTTAACTTAATATTAGGTTGTTTGCTCTAAAGAGTAGAATAGGATGCTATTAGTTCCACTACCTGGAATCTTGTTGATGAAACTTACCCTTGTGGACTCTCCTTAGACGTTACAGGAACTCATATTCAAAGTTCCGATGAGAGAGAGTAAGGACTGAAATGAACGTAAGTGATACCATTAGTGTGATGTTTGCAGACTCGGAGACTGTCTTCATTGGGCCTGTCACAGAGTTGTCTGCCTTCCACACTGGCCGGCCAGTACGAATGATAACCCTCCTTCTCTACTCTGGGGCCAGGTGTGTGTGGCCCCGGCATGCAAGGAAAAAATTACGGCCACATGCAGATGCTGCCTCGTTAGCAGATTTCCCTTGTAGTCTATCCTTACTGACTTTGCACAGAAATTTCTCTAATCACCACTTAAAAGCTTTGCCAAAAACAGTTTATGGAAACCCTAGACAGTTCAATTTTAAACTTTTTTTTAAGGTTTAGATGACTTACAAGTAAAAATGGCAAGATATGTATATATAACCACAGGTAAACCCTGTCCTAACCACCAACAGTGACCTTCTTTCAGTAGCTGAAATTCCCATCATTCAACACTCTTCTTGATTCAGGTTTAAGGGGCTTACTAAAATGTCAGGTATGCTGTATTGGAGAGATACCAAATAAAGTTATAACCAGACATTTATTTATACCTTAGTGTGAGTTGTTCGGTATATCAGCTGTTTTGATAGTCTGGTATGATAGTACACAATGCCGTCAGGGTTAAGCAGACAGTGAATGGACAGGTTTAAGAGGTATGTCACCAAGGAGGGCCTACGGTCACTGGGGCTGAGGACACGGGGCCAGAGAAGACGGGGGATTTCAAAGTGGTGAGTATTCAACAGAAGATTTGACTATGTCACAACAAAGTTTTACTCTTTCCTACGGGCATGCTGCCTGCCTTGTAAAATCAGTATATTTCAGGAGAATGAGTCTTCTGAGCCATCTTAACACAGTGTGGCTGGTGTCTCGTGAAGGCTTTATGGTGGATGCCTCTAAAGAAGGTCTGAGCCTCACTTCCGTCGCCACACAAAGGAAACATTTGAAACCTCAACCCCAGATAAGGATCAAGGGTCCCAGGTGGTTCTTATTTGCATTACAGTGATTTTTCTAGTGATACTTTTGGAGTTAGGTTTACAAAGGAATCCACACAGTCTAGTGGAACATTATGCCCAGAGACCCGGCCTGCAGTGACAAGGTATAGGCCACCGCAAAGGCAGGCCTTCTCACAGACCTCCCCTTCCTTTGAGCACCTAACCTGGTGACTGCTTGACAGAAAGGTACAAGAAGTCTAAGAGTTGGGGAGAGGGCAGGAGTGGCTTTCCAGCCTTCTCCAGGCAAGCTTGAGAGAGGGCTGAGGAGCAAAAGGAAGACTCAGCAACAGTCTGGAGCTGGGTGTAAGATTCACAGAACCTCAGATAGGAAATTGTGGCCCAGAAGGGCCAAGTCATGAGTACACTTTCTCTCTGTGATGGAGCCATGGCTGTCCCCCCATCCCACCAAATACTAATGCTTAATTGGCAACTCAAGACACTCATATACAGTGTATCCGTAAAGTCATGGTGCACTTTTGACTGATCACAGGAAAGCAACAAAAGATGATAGAAATGTGAAATCTGCACCAAATAAAAGAAAAACTCTCCCAGTTTCATACCTGTTCAGTGCAGTTCGATGTGGGCTCACGCACAGATTTTTTAGGGCTCCTTAGGTAGCTATCCCGTATAGCCTCTACAGAGTCGTCACTGAATGATGGCCTACCAGAACAGGGTTTCTCCACCAAACTGCCAGTTTCCTTCAACTGCTTATCCCACCAAGTAATGTTATTCCTATGTGGTGGCGTTTCGTTATAAATGTGCCGATATTCACGTTGCACTTTGGTCACGGATTTGAATTTAGTGAGCCACAGAACACACTGAACTTTCCTCTGTACCGTCCACATCTCGACTGGCATGGCTGTGGGCTGCTCTGCTGTATACACGGTGTTACGTCATCACCTGCGCATGCACACATGCTGCCACATCATCCTACGGAAACTGGGAGGGTTTTCCTTTTATTTGGTGCAGATTTCACATTTCTATCGACTTTTGTTGCTTTCCTGTGACTGGTCAAAAGTGCACCATGACTTTATGGACACACTGTAATTCTAGCTTCATGACAAGGGTCTTGAAATGAGTTTCAAAAAGTGCTACCATGGGCCAGGCCAGAAAACTGTGCCCTGCTGGTAGTCATCAGTACCCAGAGCACCGAGTTCTCGTACAATCTCCAGCAAGCTGGGTGTTGCACCTTCATTCTTTTTCCTGAGAATAATTTCAGGTGATCCTTACTCAAATCTGGCTCACTTCTTCATCTGGTGGCCTAACATTTACTAAGCTTCTGAGAGACTTGAGGAAAGGGCCCCTCTGTGCTATTTGGATGGTCGTCTCTTTGCCTGTGTTCTGTCCCCCCTCGTCCACCTCTTGGCTCTAAGATTTCCTCACTCATTCAAATAGGAGCTCTCTATTTCAGAGGCGATTCTGGGACCTTCATAAACATACGGTTAATTTACATGAAAGCATGGTCAACAGCTTAGGGTCAAATAAACAAAAAAACAACAGCAAGTACAATAACAAAACTATAACATGCCAAACTCATAGGAGACAACAAAACAGTAAAAAAAAAAAGAGAGAAGTCTTTAAAAAACTAGTATAAACAGAGCTAAGGGATAGAGAAAAAGACTAGAATAAGTGTAGACATGCCCTGCACACCTGGTTTGGCAGACTCAACTAAGATGTCAACTTTCTCCTCCAAATTATTTAATGAATATAATGCAATCTCAAATTCTAAATGTTTCTTTTTCTTTTGGATGAGTAACTTGACAAAAATGTTCTCAATTTTGTGTAGAAGAATATGCATGAAAAAATAATGAAGTTGCACACACGCACAGTTAAAGGGGTTATTCACCATTGTGTATTACCATTACCACGGACATGAGGAACTCAGAGACTCCACCCCCCCATTTCCCCACCTCTCCTCTCCTTCCAATCTATATTGTAAGCTAAGAAACACTGGTTCTCTCATGCTTAACACTGCAGCAGTAGTCTTCAAACTTTTGCCCATGACGCATGTCCAGGAATAGGAATTATAGAAGTACACACAGATATTATTAAAACTAAAGTTTCATAAATGGTACTGACCCTTATTACATGTGACTCACATTCATATCATTTATTTTATTTTATTCTAGTCTGCACAACTCTATTTGACTAGGAAATAATATGTCATAGGAGTCCCCTCAATTGATTTGATGGCCCTAATGTGTCAGGGCCCAGAGTTTTAAAAGCACTGCCTTTGGGGCATTTGCTCTGCTTCCTTGTCCTCTCAGGTAAGCTCTTCACTGAGCCCATCTTCTTGGCCAAGCAGCAGCCATTAGGTGACGAATCTCACTCCCTTTGTTTAAATATGACATTTAAAAATGATGCAGCACTTTTTTTAGATGTCCTTGTAGCCCAAGAATGGAAGGAACAAGTAACTCTCAATTGACTGGGAAACAAGGGAAAGGAAGTAGAATGTGTGTGTGTGTGTGTGTGTGTGTTTTAAGTATATATAATGACAATTATGATTAAATAATGCCCTCAACCATTCTTTGCAGGAAGGGATGAGCTTTTCTCCTCCCCTGGGTTGGCCCCTTCTCCTTCTATTCTGTCAGGACAGTTATTTCAACAGCAGAGGAGGACTTAAGAACACACTCAACATCATCACATGGGAGACAGAAACCTTCTAAAGCAAAGTATTTGTTTTATACTGCACAGAACTAAAGTACTTTCTAAAAAAATGTCCAAGCAACAACTCTGTTCTCCATAAAAATTTAAAATCACATTGACTACCCATCTGGCATAGCTCCTAATTATGCATCTCTTCCTGAACTACTGCTCCTTTCAGAAGCAAAACAGTAAACAAAGGAAAACATGATTAATAATTTCTTTTTGTTCTGTTTTTCAGGACAAGTCCCTGCTCATTCATGCTCTCCACTGAAAATGTTTCATAATTATACCCAAAGCAGATATGCTATACTGTCCCTGGGTTATTTGTTCAATAGGAAGGAGGGAAATGGAACAAAATCACTTTTCGGCAGAAAGGTATTAACAGAGTGGGCACCCTGTACAAGTCTTTGTGTTTACAGATGTGTGTGTGTGTGTGTGTGTGTGTTCAAACATGGTTTACTGAGTTAACTTACCTCAATTCTATCATATATCCAATAAATTCAGTTTTGCACCAACAAATCAGTATTCTGGATAATCAGGCGAATGCATTTGGTGAAACAAGTCACACTACTTATTGACATGAGACAAGTGCTATATTTTAAAAAGCTGCATTGTATTAGGCTTGTTATCCAAGAATATATGATATGCTACTGGACAAATTCCACTCAGTAGAAATTGCATGGAGTACCCTATGAATCGCCACTAATTTATCTTTATCACTTTTCTATCATTTCCTTTATACCATTGTCCCTTTTCAGCATTCTTTCTCCATCAGTGGCTTGCAGGAACCTATACTCCCTTGCTCCCACCAAAAGGGAAGTCACTAGTTTTCTAACATGAGTTCATTTTATATGGAATTTCTATTGACAGCTTAAAAATATGTGTTCTTTCATGAAGTACATAAAGAGAACAATGAGGCTATGCTTTACACAGTTACTATAGTCATCTATTCAATAGCCATACCTATGTTCTTCCTTGAAAATAGAACCCTAATATTCTTTGGAGTGGCAATATAACTTTACAGTTTAGGGTAACCATGTGACATATTTTAGGCCAACAAGGCCTGAATAAATGACTATTGGAAGTTTCCGGGAAAACTTTTATTTTCTTGATTTTAAAAAATAGATATGGCTGGCACTGTCCTTTCATCTTCTTCTTGTCCTGAGGAAAAAAATGTGATGTCTGGGGCTAGAGCAGCCTTCTATAGATCAAGAGGCGAAAAATCACAAAGGCATTGGCTCCTAGATCTCTGAGCCATGGAACTAACACCGACAAACCACCAGACTTCTATTATGAGAAAAATGAAATCTTATTTGTTTATCCTAACTGAAGTGTCTAAAAGGTTTCATATGAAGTCCCAGAGCCTGAACACTCTGGGGTGTGCTCCAGGGCTAATATGAAGGACAAGGAAAGGCTAAATCAGCAGGAAGAACTCCCCCCCCACCCTACTGGCACCTGATTTCCCCAGACAAGCTCACCTTTTCTCTTACATCTTGAGATTATAATTTAAAATTCATTTGAGAAAAAGAAATTCTTTTGTAGTATTAGACTTTGTGTTTAAAACCACCGAACTAGATACTTTTTCCATCAGAAAATTTGTTGGTTTTATTACAGAAAGAGGCCCAAAGAAATGAATCCGTACTAATGGGATTTCAGGAATATGGGGTTGGCCCTGGCCGGTTGGCTCAGCGGTAGAGCGTTGGCCTGGCGTGCAGGGGACCCGGGTTCGATTCCCGGCCAAGGCACATAGGAGAAGCACCCATTTGCTTCTCCACCCCCCCTCCTTCCTCTCTGTCTCTCTCTTCCCCTCCCGCAGCCAAGGCTCCATTGGAGCAAAGATGGCCCGGGCGCTGGGGATGGCTCCTTGGCCTCTGCCCCAGGCGCTGGAGTGGCTCTGGTTGCGGCAGAGCGACGCCCCGGAGGGGCAGAGCATCGCCCCCTGGTGGGCAGAGCATCGCCCCCTGGTGGGTGTGCCGGGTGGATCCCGGTCGGGCACATGCGGGAGTCTGTCTGACTGTCTCTCCCCATTTCCAGCTTCAGACAAAAAAAAAAAAAAAGGAATATGAGGTCTCTAAGAGGAAGGCATTTTGATAAGAAAAAACTAGCCTGGATCCTCTCTGATCCTCTCTCCCTTCACAGGGCCCGTTCTGAAACCAACCTGATATCATAGTATTTTTTCCAGTTAGATTGGTTGGTTGTTCTACTAAAAGATGCAAGGAAGACCCATATGATCTTACATCTTTACTGAAAACCAGGATTCAAGTCTATTTAGGAGGTAAATATAGAGTGCGTGTGTGTGTGTGTGCGTTCAAACATGGTTTACTGAGTTAACTTACCTCAATTCTATCATATAGAATTGATAGAGGAATGTTTTTAAATTAATAACAGGTGCCTCTTTTTTTAAAAATGTTTTTTAAAATGATTTTAGAGAGAGAGGAAGAGAGACAGAGAGATAGAAACACAAATCCGTGCCCATATGTGCCCTGACTGAGGATCAAACCAGCAACCTCTGCGCCTTGGTCTGATGCTCTAACCAAATGAGCTATTCAACCAGGACAATAGCAGGTATCTCTTAAGAGAATAGCCCACACAGAGGTGGGGAGGCAGGTTTTGCATGTCTCTTCTCCAGTGGCCCTGGTCCTAGGGCAAGGCTGGAATTGTTGAGAAGTCTTGAGACCGACACTCAGATGAGTTTCCCACTGTGCTGAAAGAGCCTAAGGCGTACTGTGTGTAGTGGTTATGTCCTGAAATGGTCTGCATACCTTGACACTTGATGTTCACACTCACATTTCAAACTGATGATTGGCTCTTATAAGTTAAAACAAGGACTTGTTTGAGAATGAGAAATGCCTATCTATCCCGCCTCACCGCTCATACTCAAAGCCTCCCTCACCTGAGACCTCATCCCTCCTGCAAGGTCAGTGTTCTTGTGCTCACCCTACTTCTGCTCTCCTCCTATGTTCAGTATCCTAGAGTGCGGGCTTTAGAACTAGGGAGGGTTTCATCCTCGCTCATCCACTTACTCCCTGGTGACCTTGGGCTAGTCATTTAACATCTCTGTGCTTCAGTTTCCTCACGACTAGGGGGGTATAAGAATAGTACCTAGTCCGGCCTGTGATGGAGTAGTGATAGCACTCCAACCTGGAGCACTCGGGTCGCCTGTTCGAAACCCCAGGCTTGCCTGGTCAGGGCACATAGGAATGCTTCTCACTCCCTTTCTCTCTCCCCCTCCCCCTTTCTAAAATCAATACATAAAACTTTAAAAAAGAAAAAAAATAAAGTACCTAGTTGGTAATATTGTTAGAAGGCTTAAATAATTTAAAATATGCGAAGTACCTAGAACAGTTCCTGCAAATAGTAAGTGCTAAATGAAAATTAGCTGTTGTTGTTGTTGTTACTTACCTGTTAAATGGGGAAAACAATGCCCTGTACAATTAGCTCTCATCAAGGGGACCGTCAATGGACAGAATAACCGTTGTGGATGGCGTGTGCAATCTTCTCCACCGGAAATGCTCTGCCTGGGCTCGGGCTGCTCAGAGCTGCTCAGCGCCTTAGACCCCCACCGAATTCAAACCTCCTTTTAAAAGACTTCTCCAGCCTCCGTAGTCCATTCACCTTCTCCTGTTACAAACAACTACAACTAGTAATATTATACCTCACAATTTAGTACCAAATCATAGGTTGTCTTTTATTGTTCTTTACCACATAATTTTCTTATTAAAACTCAAAGCTTCATAGCATGCAAGAATGTATTCCTCTACATTTCTGCATATATTTTAGTATGCTGCCCAGCGCCTGGCACGTGGGAATGGCTTAGTAAATATTTGTTGATCACTCTACTCACCTGTATTCTAGGTTTGTATTTTTATATGAATTCATGGAGTTTCTTTCAAAGCAGATTAGATCTGTAGTCCAGCAAACTATCAAAAATAAATAAATAAATAAAAAAGGTCTCTACAATGATCTCACCTCAACTAGAATTGGGCATGAACCCAGTATCAAAGGAAACTTGGAAAGGGTTTCCTTCCTCTGTAATGCTAAAGGGAGACAGGCTTTATACTCCCTGAGACGGAGGGAAGAAACAGAATGAAGCCTCTCCTTCTTGATCTTATTTCATCAATCGAAATTCCCTTTTCCCCTAGGCCTACCATGGCCAAATTCAAGAAACAGATGTTTGCATTAAAAAAAAAAAAACCACCCACACAAAAAAACTGTCCCTGGAGTCAGTGCGGCTGTTTATCCGATTTCACCCTGCCATCCAGACTTAGGTTATGTCCGACGGAGCCCAAACAACAAGTGGGAATGTCCAACCTCCAGCCTGTGGAAGAGCTCGCGGGGAGCTGAGATGGGCCTACGTCAGGGAGGCTGGAGAGAAGGGCACGCCTTCAGGGGAAGTGGGACAAGAGACATTCGTTTTTTACTGAGAGAGATACCTTTTCTCAGCTCAGGACCTGTAATCCGTTGAGCCCTACTATTTTTTAAGTGAAGGCATTGTCTTTGGGGCTGTCCCTCTCTGCTTGTATCATTCTTCTGTGTTCCCCCAACACAAAAATGTTGTAATGTTTCAATTTTTCTGAACATGATAGGGCCACACAGCTGTTCCATGTCGATGGACAAAGTGTGTGCATCTCTTTCTGATTTCCCTGTTGAGTTTGTATGCTTTTGATTGTCACATGAACTGTGTGTGAGTAATTGCGTCGATGCAGATGATGGCTCTATCTTAGGGAATCTACAGATCTGTTAAGTGTGTGTGTCTATTTCCATCTCTTTCCTCCGTCATTATCTTAATAGGGTGTATGTGAGACAGGAAGAGTGTAGCAGAGATGCTTCTCCGTGCAATTTACAATGTCTCAGAGGTGCGACTGAAGCCCAGCACTGCCTGCGACATCTGTTCTGAACAAGGGCATCGAGGGACCTGCCATCAGATTTTTTTGTCTTAAGGATGATCACCATGTATGTTCACAAATAAAAACATGAAGCGTTTTGACAGCCAAGCAAACCGTGAAGAATTAAACTTCCCAAACAGGAAAACACTACCGCCACCCCGCTGCTGCTCTTCATTCGAAGGACTGCCTTCATTCAGAGCCTCTTGACTTCCGTCCTCCCAGTGGCCTCCCCAAACCCCAACCATGTTTATCGCTCACGGGCATGTTTCTGTGTCAAGGCAAGAATCCATTTGGAGAGGGAATTGTCCAGTGTTGAAGGATCGGTTTCTTAATGATAAAATCAGACGTTTCCAGTAAACATGTTTGAGGCAGTGTTTTCGCAGCAGTGGAAGGAGGCTTATAAAATAACCAGCACCTCCCTGAAGTTTTCAGTGACTCACCAATGTCTTCCCAACGAGTCCCTTGGAATGTCAGTCCCTCTGTTCTCCCTCCTTCAGCTGTGCTTCAGAGAGCCCCACACAACCTAGAGCAGCCTGTCTTCTGACCATTTCCATCCTCACGGTCCACCCTCCCCACTTTTCTCATGTTACACTGTCTTCTGACCACTTCCATCCTCACGGTCCCCCCTCCCCACTTTTCTCATGTTACACTGCGCATGCTCTCCATGCCCTGCCACTCCCCAAGCTCTTACCCCTTAAATGTCCAGTGCAAGGGGCTCTTCTGCAACGGGTCCTACTGATTATTCAGCTGGATCTGACTGCTCCATCCCTTAGTCCTGGAGACACTTGCTTTTAGCATTTGTCTCATTCTGGCTCATGTTATAGATGTTTTTATGCTTGCCCAATATCCTTTACAGCATTGCAGTCTCCAGGAAAATACCCAATGAAGAAATATCTTGAATACAAAACAAGGTGTCTGGTTGCTATGGACTAAATCACAACCCCACACCCTATTCACGTGTTGAAGCCCTAACCCCCCAATGTGGCTGTCTGTGGAAGCAGGGCCTTCAGGAGGTAATTATGGTTGAATGAGACCATAAGAATGTGGTCTCTCCTTCCACATACATGCACTCAGGAAAGGCCATGTGAGGACACAGCACAAAGACATCCCTCTACAAGCCAGGAGGACAGCCCTCACCAGAAACTGAACCCTGCTGGACCTTGATCTTGGACTTCTCAGTCTCTAAAACTCTGAGAGAATAAATTTCTGTAACACTTATCTGGAAAGCCTTTCAGAGACCATCTCAGTGAGCCCTAGAAAGTATCAGCCCTCCCAGTTTTCAATGAAAAACTTCTGATCGATTCCATTTGAAATGAAGTCTGACGATTTAGCTAAATAAGTCTTAAATACCATAACAAGAAGTTGATGGGAAAATAAAGCGTAATGAGTGGACATACCGCTCAACAAGAGACCAGTTATTTTCTCTCTCGCTTTTAAATATTACTTTTTATGGCTTCTTGGCAAAAGAAAAAGACTCTTTAAAACTATGATCCAATGTCAGAGAAAAAACAGACTAGTCTCTTAAACTAATGGCTGTTGTTGAGGACTCCTTTAGCAATATTCAGCTAGAAAAATAAAAGGGGGAAAAAAGAACTTTGCAATAAACGACCTTCATGGATGAAGACTATTCACGTTAATTAGTAGTAGCTCTTTTCAAGTATGTTCAAATATGATTCATATATGCGTTAGGCCATGCATGCTGAACAATACGTGCATTGTGGTAAACATCAAGATAAGTCTCAAGTACGGATGTCAAAACTTTTAGAAAATTCTAGGTAAGATTTTTTTTGTTTTGTTTTGTTGTTTTTTTTTCATAAGATTGTGACTTGCTGCTCCTAGTGCATAGCACAATAGTATCTCTCCTAATGGCTTTTAGCTTTTTCCACTGCCAACTTTTATATTTAAAATCCATACAATTATGGATAATTTATGAACATCATGAGGCTTTTCTTTTTTTGTACTGATTCTTACTGATTCAAGCCAGCTTTTATCCTTACCAAATCAAGTGCATTTTGCTTATAACCCTAGATTCATTCTTACGTATTCCACTTTATTTTTGTTATTAGTACTTCTTATTATGCACCTCTAATTTAAGAATGCATTTTCTCCATTAAAAAATTAGAATATGTGCAAGAAGTGCCAGAAGGTGATTATTTGCTTTAGTTTGCTTCTATTAACTATGTAAGCCCTGATACAGTCTTCCCAAAGTTGCACACAAAAGCCCAAAATGTTAAAAAGGGAAAAAGATTTTAAATCCACTTAAATACCACAGAACTTCTTGATGTAATGATGGTATATGGAGTCTCAAATTCAAATAAGAGGATGGTTAAAACATCTCTCAATTTATGTGAATGGAGGAAGGACATAACTTTACAAGTGGTCCTTAAGCAAACACACCACTAAGTATAATTCTTTAGAGAGTAGTCCAGCAAAATGCACCTTGAAGAAAGGCAAGAAGTATGAAGTCAGATGTGCCTCTTACCTACCTCCACACAATACCACCCTCCACCACCTCACTCTTCCCACTCAAACAGGAAAATTGACGGGCCAAGCCTTAGAATTGGTCCTTACATTAAACTCCTTTAACAAAATAGCTGTGAGCTTAGGGTCTGCAAGAAAATAAATTACCAGTTAGAGCTCCTTTCTTAACTTTGCAAGCATTGATTGGAGGCCCTGAGTCATGTAGTTTGTTTGATCTTTTCAAATAGTTTGAATCTCTACCCTTCTACTCGAAAAGCATCGATGTCACTGGTTGTTTTAAACCGTGAGGGCAAACCAAAAAACGGAGGTTCCATCTCAACATGATTGATGGGAGCAGTCCTCTCTTCCTCCCCACCTCACTGCCTGGCCTTCACCACCACACACCCGGGTGTAACTTCGGTTTGCAGAGTAGGATCCTATACCAACCACATTGACTATAGCAGGAAAGAACAGAAAGCGCCATTGTTAATATCCTACTTACACCATGTTTGAGTGTTATTATTTGATATTGGTTTGAGACTTTAAAATCTATAGACACTGGCTGTCTTCATCTTACTATGATAATCAAAAGAGAAATCAATACTATCTAATATTTTTGGCACCTACTCAACCTCTATTATATGAAGGACACCATACCAGCTACTTTTCCTTTAACGTAATTATACCTATAAGAATTTCAGCCCACATGATAGGGATGAAAGTGCTTGTTCTCCCACTGACTAGCTCTGGGAATATGCACATATTACTCCATCCCTCTGTGCCTCAGTTTCTCATCTGAAAATAATACGTACTTCATAGAGTCGTCATGAGGTTTAAATGTAACGCACAAAAAACCCTCAGAACAGAGCGCTCCTAGTCCAATTTCTCCCTATGTATCCTGGACTCCATGCCTCAAGGGGCCCTTGGGATATTTCTCACCTCCTGGTAATCCCTAGTATTTTGGAATTGTCAGTCTCATTTTTAACAAAGGAAGAATAAGAAAGAACGGAGTGCAGCCAGCTTTGTAGGGCTCCATACTCTCTCCTAACAGAGTGTGCCTCCGAGTGATTCCCCACTGTGGGCCCTGCCATTCCCCTGTGTGGGCCCTGCCATCTTAAAAAAAACAAAGAATATTTTAGTTGAGATCAATAAATGCCTTTAAAATAAAAATATGAATGAAACTTATTTGATTAGCTTGTTCATAATTATTCTCTCCTGAAACCATTTTTAAAAATTCTTCCACCACGATGACCAAACAAAAACAAGAATAAAAAAAATAAAAAAAAATAGTAAGGGTGCTCTTCTTTGCTATCTTGATAATTAAGTGTACAACTGATCACATAGAAATCAGTCACTAATATATGGAAAGAACCATTTAGTCATATGATACATAAATTGTCTGCCTAGTTTTAGAAAATAGAAATAAGGTAAGGTGAGAAAGGGAAGCTTTCTGGAGTCCCACTACTGATGTAATGATTTAAAACCCCCAAACCCCAAATCAAAATATCAGATATATACTCCACGTAGACTCTATTAAGTGGCCTGTTTATAGGGGAGGGGTGTCAAAAGATCCAAGTCTTTGTTTTCATCGGATACCGCCAAAGGCTGTGCTGCTGTGTCATTTTACAGTAGTTACAGGAACCTGTGAATGTACCTCTGACCCTCCAGGAGGGCCAAGTGGTCTTAATCAGGGCATCATCATGTCATGCATTCTAACAGGTTGCCTCTGGAAGAAAGTCATGTCTGCTGTGGTCCAATTATCCAAGACTGGTGATACAGACCACAGTCACGGTAATAAAATCTATTTGGCATAGACCTTCTCAGCCCCCATTCTAACCTTACAACCCACTTAGTAGGCACACTGGATTCTCCTTAACAGGACTACATTTTCCCCACTTGGGCAGGAAGCAAAGGATCTTTAATGGAGGTATTATATGCAAAATAGTATAATAGTTTTGACCAAGGAAGACTAGGAGTGTTGCTTGTTGGAGAAAGATCTACATCTTGAGTTGCATGCCTCCATCAGCTGGAGGGAGATCAGATTCATTGAGGCTTAAGAAAATCAGATAAAGCTCTATCAACAATCAGGGCATAAGCACCTCCATTTCCTAATTTCTCCACATCGGCATACAGTTGCCAAACATTCGTGAGGTTTATATGAGGAGCTGAAGTGGGGTGGTACTCCATGGTCAGCAGCAAGCTGTCCTTCATGCCCATCTTAAAGGAAGCTGACGTCTGAAAATCCAGTGAGGGACTGAGAAGCTTTCTCTTGGTCTGGAATTTTCTGATCATCCCTGATGCTCCCCTGTGTTAATTGAGTCCTTTATTTGTCTCTTGTTGCTTCTATATAAATCCCACTCTCCTGACCACTAGCCTGTCCAGGACCGTCTCTCAGAAGATGTCTTTTTATATCTGCGTAACATTTGAGGTCACCAGACATGGCTACTCAGACTCTCATGTGTCCACCCAGAATTTCACAATGTTCTGTCCGTATTCCTCTCCAAGGCTCATACAGCCATCTGGATCCTGGATTCCATGCATCTGGAACTTTCTCTCCACCAAAACTTCCCTAGCATTTTGGAATTTTCAATTTCTTAGTGTTCATCCCATCCTCCCATCTTCCCTCTTCTCCTCCCTCCTTCCCTACCCCCCCCCCCCCTTACACACAAACAGAAACAGAGAAGCAATTATGGTGGTGTCCATCAATCTATTATGACAATACAATATTAAGTAGAAGAAGAGACAATAAACATAGGAGGCATCAGGATTGAGTAGATCTCACCCAGCAAGAAACACAGGAAAATAATAACTTTTATTAACTTTATTGGTGCATAATTTATGTGTTCTCAATTACATCCATTTAAAGTATACAGTCCAGTGAGTTTTGACAAACAGATATATTCATGAAACTGCTACCACTATCAAGATTTAAGAACATTTTCATAACCTTGATCTTCCATCCCTTCCTCTGCTCCTGGCCACAGGCAACTACCAATCTGCTTGTTGCCACTAGACACTAGTTTGCATTTTATTTCAATGTAATCACAGAGTATGTGCTTTTTGTTTCTAGTTCTTTCACTTAGCACGATCACTTTAAGATTCATTTATATTAGTGTGTATCAGTAATTCATCCATTTTATTGCTGAGTAATATGTTATTGTAAAGATATACTACAATTTGCATATTTATGTTAATGGCTATTTGGACTATTTCCAGTTTGGGCTATTTCAAATAAACCACCATAAACATTTTGCATAATAATTTGTATGGCCAGATATTTTTATTTCTTGTGAGTAAATAACTAGGAGTAGAAGGGCTGGTGGAATGACAGGTAGATGTTTAAGTTTTTAAGAAACTGATAGTTTTCAAAGTGGTGGAATCATTTACATTCCCACAGCAATATATGAGAGTTTGAGTTCCTCCACATCCTTGTCAGCATTTAATATTATCAGTATTTTCAATTTGAACCACTCCCGTGAGTACATAGTGATATTGCATTGTGGTTTTAATTTGCATTTTCCTCATAGGTAATGATATTGACCATCTTTTCATGTGATTATTGGCCATTTGTAGAGCTTCTTTTGTAAAGTGTGTGTTCAAATCTCTTGCCTATTTTAAAAATTGGGTTGTTTTCTTATCATTGAATTATAAGAGTTCTTCATATATTCTACATGCAATTTTTTAAAAAAATACATGCACTGCAATTATTTTCTTTCATTTGGCTTCTCTTTTTATTTCTTAATGGTATCTTTAAAGAAAAAGTTTTAAATATTGATAACATCCAATTATTACTTTTTTCCCCCTAAAACCATAAAATGGTTTGAGTTTTTTATGTTTTAAGAAATCTTTGCTTGCCTTTCAGGTTCTCAAGATTTAGCCTATGTTTTATATGAGAATTTTTATAGATTTATTGTTACATTTAGGTCTATGGTCAAAAATCATTTTTAAATAATGTTTTGTGATTATGAAATTAGCAAAAGTTATTCTAGGAAAAAACCACTGAGTGACTCATCATTAATTTATAATGTTTGTGTTCCCAGTTCTCATTGAGTTTAATTTTGTCTTAGAGATGTGAAAAGAGAGAAGAGAGCTGCATATATTGTGAGTCCTTTGGTTTGTTTGTTTATTTTACTTAAAATTTTATTTTACGAAACATTTATAAGCAGGTTTTTTTATACTCCAGTATATGTTGAGAACATTTCCCCACAACTTTTTATATTTTCAAAACCACAATATGAAATAGCTACAGAGAATCCCATCTTATTAATATGCAAGCATCTAGTTAGACAGTTCCTTTCTTTGGTATTTATCTTGTTTCTGGTTGTTTACTATTATCAACAATGTTGCTCTGAATGTCTTTTGACATAAGTCTGGGATGATCTCTGGTTATAATTATTATTTTTTCTTCTTTTCCTTAGTGAGAGTAGAGGAGATACAAAGACAGACTCCCCCATGCTCCCTGACAGGGATCCACCCAGCAACCCTTGTTTGGGGCCAATTCTCTGTCCATCTGTGGCAATTCTGGCAACCAAGCAATTTTTAGTGCCTGAGGCAGAGGCTCTGCAGAGCCAACCTTAATGCCCAGGGCTGATGTGCTTGAACCTATCAAGCCATGGCTGTGGGAGAGGAAGAGAGAGAGAGGAGAAAGAGAGAGAAGGGGGAAGGGAAGGGGTAGAGAAGTAGATGGTCACTTCTCCTGTGTGCCCTGACCAGGAATCAAACCTGGGACATCCACATGCCAAGATGATTCTCTACCACTGAGCCAACTGTTCAGGGTCGATCTCTGATTACTTCCCTAAGATAATTTTTTATTTGCAGAATTATTTGTTTAAAGGATAAGAATAATTTTAAAACTTTTAACAACATATTGGCAAAAGAGTGTACCAAATTACAGACCTCCCGGTAGTTTGTGAAAACATAGCTGCACTACCCCCCTCACTTTGGAGAATTGCCTTTGGTTTTAATCTTAGCAAATATGATAAGGAAAAAAATAATATTTATTGTTTTATATATATTTATTGTTTTATATATATTATATATAATAGTATTTATTGTTTTTTTTTCAAGATTTTATTTATTGATTTTATAGATAAAGGAGAGAAAGAGGACAGAGAGAGGTGGGGGGAATAAGTATCACTTTATAGTTGCTTCACTTTAGTTGTTCATTGATTGCTTATCACATGCACCTTGACCGGGCAAACCCAGGGTTACGAACTGGTGACCTCAGCAACCCATGTTAACTCTTTATCCACTGTGCCACCACAGGTCAGGCTAGTCATTCTTTTTTATTTATGTTTTCCTTACTAGGGAGACTGAATATTTTTTATATGCTTTTTGATCATTGTGTTTTTTCTTCATGGATTACTTGTTCTAGCAAGGTATTATTTTTATTGAATTATATGAGCTTTTTATATATTAACCTAAACCAATCTATTAAAATGTTGACTTTATCTGGTGAAGGCATTTTAAATATTTTCTTTTTTGTTATGTTTTATTTAATTTTTATTGTGATATTTCCAATCTGCAGAGGTTTAAGACTTGTATACAGTCAAATCTATCAAATAAATCTATCAAATTCTTGAATTAGAAATATTTTTGGCACCTCGGTAACATACATGTTGGATTAACCTAGAAGGACTATTTAAAAAGCTTATAAGGGGTAGTAATAACCCAGGGCTGGTAGCAAAAATAAATAAATAACATGCATGTTTGCAGATAGATAGATAAACTCACATGTTTTTGTTTATTATGCCTCTGTTTTACATTTTAATGCTCTAATCCATCTATGATGTGTTTCAGTATGAAGTGTGAAGCAAGAATGTGTCAGAGACCCAGTCCCTCACAAAGCAGAGCCTGAGGAAAAGCTTATGGGTTTGGGGGAGAGGGATCCCAAGGCATCAGGAGCGAGGGCAACGGGACAATGAGGAAGCGCAGGAGGAAAGAAAATCAAAGGTGGCGCATTCTCACCAGGCTGGCCACAGCTTTGCAGAAAAACACAGCCATTGTCGCTGATGCAGACAGCAACAGAGAGGCTGACAGAGCCAGTGCACAAGTCCAATGCAGCAGAGAGGGGATGAGAAGAGGAACTGATCTGTCTGCTCTCTGTCTCCTCTCTTTCTTTCTTTTTTTTTTTTGTATTTTTCTGAAGCTGGAAACGGGGAGAGACAGTCAGACTCCCGCATGCGCCCGACCGGGATCCACCCGGCACGCCCACCAGGGGTGATGCTCTGCCCACCAGGGGGCGATGCTCTGCCCCTCCGGGGCTGCCGCGACCAGAGCCACTCTAGCACCTGGGGCAGAGGCCAAGGAGCCATCCCCAGCGCCCGGAGCCTTGCTGCGGGAGGGGAAGAGAGAGACAGAGAGGAAGGAGGGGGGGTGGTGTGGAGAAGCAAATGGGCGCTTCTCCTATGTGCCCTGGCCGGCAATCGAACCCGGGTCCCCCGCACGCCAGGCCGATGCTCTACCGCTGAGCCAACCGGCCAGGGCCAGTCTCCTCTCTTTCAATGGGCAAGGCCTATGCTCCTGGGTTGTGTTACCCAGACATTGCAGGCAGCTGCGAGGGAAGGCGAGGCTCCCTGGCTGAGTCAAACCCAGGTGCTGGACCTGCTGTGGCTTCTGGAGGCTGGGGAAGCAGGGCATTTAGGAGGTGAGACAGTAGCTCAGGAGGAAGGTGGAGGGTGGCAAACCCAAGCAGGCCCTTACACTGGTCTAGTAAAGGATGTGACTATAAGAGTTAAGCATTTATCCGGGCTTTTATCAATCCTTTATCTACTAACTTAAATTATAATTTCACCATAGTCTAAATCCTTAATTATACTAGAGTTTACTTCTGGTTCAATCTCTATCTAACTATAAATATACAAATGTACATTTATAATAATTATTAGCTTTCTGGTGGTGCAAATCCTTTCTCTCCCATTTTTTCTCCCAATTTTCTTCTTGTCTCTTAATGAGAATAGACTCATGGTGTAGGTAAAGTCATAGTAATTTAAACAAGTGTCATAAAACAATCGGGGGGAAAAAAACAATCAGGGATTTGTATAAAAATCACATTAAATAAGGCCCTGGCCGGTTGGCTCAGTGGTAGAGCGTCAGCCTGGCATGCGGAAGTCCTGGTTCGATTCCCGGCCAGGGCATACAGGAGAGGCGCCCATCTGCTTCTCCACCCCTCCACCTCTCCTTCCTCTCTGTCTCTCTCTTCCCTTCCCGCAGCTGAGGCTCCATTGGAGCAAAAGATGGCCCTGGCGCTGGGGATGGCTCCTTAGCCTCTGCCCCAGGCGCTAGAGTGGCTCTGGTCCTGACAGAGCGACGCCCCGGATGGGCAGAGCATAGACCCCTGGTGGGCGTGCCTGGTGGATCCCAGTAGGGCGTATGCGGGAGTCTGTCTGACTGCCTCCCCGTTTCCAGCTTCAGAAAAATACAAAAAAAAAAAAATCGCATTAAATAAATACATCTGTTTGGGGACTCTCCCGTTCCTATAGCCTACCATTCATAAATACAACAGCAACATCCACTTAGGTTTCCTTAATGTCCCTGAGTGAAAATTTCCAACTGGTTTTCATACAGCTCCTACAGAACTTTTATTTATTCCTAGATATTTTAAATTACATTGCTCTAATGGACAGGACTTTATTTTTCATAATGATTTTTAATTGGTCACTTTTGGCATGTACTAAACATTTTATATATTAATTTTGTGACTGAATAACTTCCTCATCTCTCTAACTAGCTCAAATAACTGCAACATATTCTCATGAGTTTTTTGGATAGACAGTCATACTGTCTGGAGTAACAATAATTTTATTTCTTCTCCAATAATAATATTTGTTATTCTTATTTCGCCCCCTTTTTTATTGGCTATGACTTCTGATTAGTGTAAAATGGATAATTATGACACCGTCTTTGTCTTGTTCTTATTTTTAATAAGAATGTTCCTGCCACTATTATATTGGCTGATAGTTTCAAAGAGAAATTTTAAATTATATCAAGGTAGTATATTTCAATGACTAGATGGCAGAGAGTTTTTTCAGGTGATGATTGATGTTTAATTTATAGCCTTTTGTCTTGGCTAGATTGACCAGAACATTGTCTGTTTTACTGGGAAAAGGCGGCCGACGCTTTTCTTAATTGGATACTAGCCTTTCCCTTAGTACTCAGCTGCTTCTCCAGGGAAGGACCCTTTGCTCTGTCCTTCTGCTACATAGGACACAAAACCCCTCTGCTTAGGTCAGACTGGCCACCCGCCATCTGACACCACTCTTATGGCTGAGCTGCTAAGTGCTCGCATACTGTTAAAATCAGTGTGATCTCAAACTTCCGGTTTTCAAACCTATCTTGCTACCAGCATTGCAGTATAACCTATTTACTTAGGCTTGGAACACTTTTATTTGTTTCTGACTTAGGGAAGCACTATAACATTGGATATTTTATTCACAGTTCATGCTAGCTATTTCCCTCATCTTTGATCTTCAGACACTAATGATTCTAGTCCCAATGTATTCCAGTGCTTAGTTGGCTTGGCTTTGATTTCTTTGATAAAAAAACTTTGTGGATTTTTGTGCTCCAAGAAAATTGAATGTCAATTTTGTTTCACAATTATTTAGCAAATTTCATGTACTTTGGAAATTCCTACTCTTTTACTTACAGTCATCAACATATTTTTCCTGAATAAATTTGGCAGGTGCACCCCTCCTCCATTATTCTGCTTATACATGCTCAAGTTTTTATATGACTTCCAAAGTTTCAATTTTACTCATTTATCAGTTTTCTTATTCCTTTTCTACCATCAACCCCCTTCTTTCAACAAATGAACTTGCCTCTTACTTGACTAAGAAAATCAAGGTTAACAGAAGTGAGAATTCTCATCCTTGTATCTATAACTAATTCTGGAGTCTTCCCTACCCTTTTCCCAATTTATTCCCTTTCCTCCAGTTTCACAGGAAAAACTATCTGCCCTTCAGTATGAGATCAACCCATTCAACTATTCCTCATCCAATTCCGTATTCTCTTTTCAGTTATAGCATTGACCTCTGCTCTATTTTCAATCTCTCTCCCTTTCTAGTCTTGCAAACTTTAAATTCCTTTAGTATTCATTTTGGTTTTAAAACTCTCTAGTTTCTTACTACTTTACCTCTCTCCATCCCAATAAAAAATGTAGAAACCCAGAACTTCCTTCTGTGGCTACTCTTCTGTTTCTTGTTTCTTAACTATTGACATCTTCCCTCTGTCCCAGGGTTTTGTTTTTAGTATTGTTTTTATTTCACAATACATTGGATGAGATTGTCCCTAGCAATCCTTTTCATTCCCTGGACTTCTACTGGTCTATATGTTGCTGGTGCCAATGTTTTCATTTCTAATTAAAACTTCATTCTTAAATTCTACACTGCCTACTGGGTCATCTTAACCTGCTATTTCACAGTCACCTCCAAACAATACGTACATAATCCCCACTGTTCAACCTTTTCTCCAAGTCTGCTTTTTCTACCATCTTTTATTGTCATAAGTGGTATAACTGTCCACCCAGTCAGCCGTGCCAAACTGGAAGTCACCCAGCCCCTCCCCTCACCCATATATACAGTCAGTGCCTCTGTTTTGACCATCTTTTCTTCTTATGTTCTTGGGTGTCATTCTTCACTCTTCAGTGCCCCTGCTGCAGCTTGACTTTAATCAGTTCTCTTTGGAACTCCTGGTATGGTCTCTCTGCTCTGAATATGTGTTTGTTTGTTTGTTTGTTTTTGGTGATTCAAGCTTTTTCTGATCTCCAGCTTTCCCACATTGTGATTCAAACACAATCGACAACTGAGATCTTCTTTAACAACAAAAACGTAGTTCTATTTAAATCACTTTTGTGTCTAAAACCCTCTAACAGACCTTCATCACCTTTGAGAAAAAGTTCAAACTCCTCAGCACAACATACAGATTTTCTTCTGTAGACTTTTCTGTCACCGAATTCCTGCCTACAACTTATGTTCCTGTCACAGCAGATTTCTCCCATCTCACATCTCTGTCATTCACAATGCTATCCCATGCCAACATGATACATATCTTTGCTCAACATTTTTTTCTATTTGCAGTGTTTCTAATACCCTCTCCTCATTCCTGGCAAGCACACTGACAGCTACTTATCTTTTTTAAATAATCTTAAAATGTTGTTGAATCTTTTTCATGCCACTACCCATATTTAGTGGTCACCTTTCTTTTTTGCACTCCTGGGTAGACTTTTATCACAGCACCTTTAATGGACATCTGTGTTTCAAGTCTATTTGTCTCCCTGTAATAATACATAAACTTGTTATAGTTTTCCCCTTATTTAACATAGACTCTTTGCTCCCAAGAAACACATAAAGAGAAACACAGAGAGACAAATACACATCTACAATATAGCAAGTACCTCACTAGTGATGTTCACCATCTCTCTATCTCAGGGGCATGGAGGAGGAATATCTGGCACCTCATCCTGTGCCTGCCAGACTTCCTTATTGAGTGTGTGCAGCTTCTTGAGGACCTCGGGGTTTATGGGCAAGGAGAAAAGGAGTGAGCAGCCAGCTCGAGGAATGAGCCAAAGGAAGATCCCCATTGGCTCAGCCCATCTTCTCTTCAATCTGTACCTTTATATTCACTCAATTTTGCACCTGGGCTATCCCTTCTGGGAGCAGGAGGGGTTCATGGTGATTGCCAAATAATAGAGCATGTTCTGCCCCAAGTTTATAGAAATTCCTTCTAGCTCTGCTTCTACTGAAAACTCAAAAATCTTGCTTGAAATTGTGGCCAGGAGATGTGTGGCAAGAAATACCTAATCAGTCTATGGCTTTCAGCTTCGTGGTGGAGCCCAACGTGGTAACTAGATGCTCCGCCATCTTGCTCAGGATATGTCACTTGTCAAAATCACTGGAGCCAAGGTGATTCCCAATCTTCTCTAGTCCATGAGAATTTTATCATCAGTGAGATCTGTGTCTGAATCTTGGCCTCATCATGTACAAGGTGTGATACCAACACAGTTCTCCGCTTCTGGAAGTTCCAAATGCTTTATATGTGAAATGAGAACACTACCTTTCTTAAAGCGATGCTCTCCAGATTAATGTGATCTAAAATGCCTCACTCAGTATCTACAACACAACAATTATGAGCTCCCTTTTACTGAGCGCTTGCTCTGAGCTATAAGAGGAGATGGTTCTCTTTCATGGGTGTGTTTTTTTGGGTTTTGCTCTGTTTAGGACCAAGAAAAAAACAAAAAAACAAAAAGTGGTCGTAAATATCCACCAGCACTCACAGTCCTTTGTGACATTACTAACCAGCCTAGAAGAAGGGAATTCAAGATGGTTGAAGCCCTCACTAGCCTGGAGCTGGCTTCTGGCTAAACTCATTCTTGACACTATAAATTCCAATCTCAGCACCACTTGAACTTACCCGGATGACCCCGTGCTTTACTTGTAACTCTGCTCAGCCCTTCACTACATCTCTTTGTTCCTCACTACAAATGGCCCTGATTAATTCAAATTAAAACCAGCACTGAAGAGAAGGAAACTGAGATGGTCTCTTCTTATGACCCTTGATTAAAAATGATTCACATCTCACTTAAGAGGAGGCAAAAAGCAAAGAAAAGCAATAAAGTAGAAGAAAGGATAAAAAGAAAACAGAAATGTAGGACATGATGCTGTCAAGATGGTGGCGTAGGTTGTTCCTGACTCGCCTTCTTCATAAGACCAACAACTGTCAATAGACAAGACACGATTGTGAAAATCCAAGACCTGGGGCAGTGGGGCTGGAGCATCCACCCTCTGGAATTGACTGTTAGCTACACAGTATAAATAAATAAGTGGAACTACATCAATCTAAAAATTTTCTTCACAGCAAAAGAAACCATCAACAAGCCTGACCTGTGGTGGTGCAGTGGAGAGCATTGACCTGGAATGCTGAGGTTGCAGGTTTGAAACCCTGCACTTGTCTGGTCAAGGCACATATGGGAGTTGATGCTTCCTGCTCCCCCTCCCTTTTTCTCCCTCCTAAAATGAATAAATAAAATCCTCCCCAAAATTTTTAAAAATATTTTTTAAAAAAGAAACCATCAACAAAATGAAAGGCCACCTATGGAATGGGAGGAAATATTTGCAAACCATATACCTAATAAGGGTGTACTAATACTTAGTAAGTATATCTTATACTATCTATAAGATATAAGGAACTCATACAACTCAATCAAAAAAAAAACAAAACACACACACAATTAACTATATTTAGAAATGTGTAAATGGCCTGAATAAAAATTTTTCCAAAGAATATATACAAATGGCCAACATAGAAAGTTGCTCAGTATTAATCATCAGGAAAATACAAATTAAAATCACAATGACAGACCCTGGCTGGTTGGCTCAGTGGTAGAGCGTCGGCCTGGCATGCAGGAGTCCTAGGTTCGATTCCCGGCCAGGGCACACAGGAGATGCACCCATCTGCTTCTCCACCCCTCCCCCTCTCCTTCCTCTCTGTCTTTCTCTTCCCCTCCTACAGCCAAGGCTCCATTGAAGCAAAGTTGGCCCGGGCGCTGAGGATGGCTCTGTGGCCTCTGCCTCAGGTGCTAGATTGGCTCTGGTTGCAACAGAGTGATGCCCCAGATGGGCAGAGCATCGCCCCCTGGTGGGCATGCCAGATGGATCCCAGTTGGGCGCATGCGGGAGTCTGTCTGACTGCCTCCCCGTTTCCAACTTCAGAAAAATACAAAAAAAAAAATCACAATGACATATGCCCTCACACCTGTTGGAATGGCTATTATCAAAAAGAGAAGTTATAACCAATGCTGGCAAGGATGTGGATAAAAGGGAACCCTTGTGCATTGTTAGTGGGAATATCAATTGGTATAGCTACTATAAAATACAGTAGGGAGATTCTTCAAAAAAATTAAAAATAAAATTATCATATGGTTCAGCAATTTTACTTCTGAGTATATTATCCAAAGAAAAAAAATTAAACATTTATCTTGGAGAGATATTTACACCCTTATGTTCATGGTAGTATTATTTATAATAGCCAAGGTATAGGAACAATCTAAGTGTCTGTTAATGCAGAAATGAATGAGGAAAATGTGAATATATGTAATAGAATATTATTTGTCCATAAGAAGAAAAATTCTGCCATTTTCCATGGCATAGATAAAACTTGATGGCATTATGCAAAGCAAAATAAGACAGAGAAATACAAATACTATCTGATCCTACTTATATGTGGAATTAAAACAAAAAAAGAACCCTGTTTTCATAGAAATAGCTTGGTGGTTTTCAGGGAGTTGGGCTGAGGTGGGGGAATGAATGAAAGTGTATGGTGCAAACTACCAGTTTTTCCTCTTTTTTGCAGTTGAATTCTAGTTTCAAGGCTTTATGATCAGAAAATATGCTTGGAACAACTTCGATTTTTCTGAATTTGCTGATGTTGTTTTTGTGGCCTAATATATGGTCAATTCTTGAGAATGATCCATGTACACTGGAGAAAAATGTATACTCAGTCACTTTGGGATGAAATGTCCTGTAGATGTCTATCATATCTAGGTGCTCTAGTGTTTTGTTTAAGGCCACTATGTCTTTGTTGATTCTCTGTTTGGATGACCGATCTAGAGCCGTCAGCGGTGTATTGAGGTCTCCAAGTATGATTGTATTTTTGTCAGTTTTTGTTTAAAGGTCAATAAGTAGCTGTCTTATATATTGTGGTGCTCCTTGGTTTGGTGCATATATATTAAGAATTGTTATGTCTTCTTGATTCAGTGTCCCCTTAGCCATTATGAAATGACCATTTTTGTCTCTGAGTACTTTTGCTGTCTTATAATCAGCATTATCAGATATGAGTATTGCTACGCCTGCTTTTTTTTGGATGTTATTTGCTTGGAGTATTGTTTTCCAGCTTTCACTTTGAATTTGTTTTTATCCTTGTTACTTAGATGAGTTTCTTATAGGCAGCATACAGTTGGATTTTCTTTTTTAATCCATTCTGCTACTCTGTGCCTTTTTATTGGTGAGTTTAATCCATTTACATTTAGTGTAATTATTGACACTTGTGAGTTCCCTATTGCCATTTTATAGATTGCTTTCTGTTAGTTTTGTGTCTTGTTTGATCCTTCTCTTTCATCTTTCTATCTTTTGTTTTTATTTGGTTGTATTCCATACATCTTTCCTCTGTTGCTATCTTTTTTAAATCATGTGCTTCTGTGGTGGTTTTTTCAATGATGGTTACCTTTAAGTAATGAAAAGGGTTCCTACCCTGTTCATTGTAGTGCACTATTTTGTGAGTACTTTTGCACTCCATTGTCCTTTGCTACTGTTAATCTCCATCCTCTCCTCCCCCTTTCTTTTTGTTGTTGTCACAGTTTAAATTTGGTTTTATTGTGTTCTTCTTGGAGCTTTTACTTGTGGCTTTGTGTTTTGTTTTTTTTTTGTTCTTTGTATCTGATTGGAGAACCCCCTTTAGTAATTCCTGGAGTGGGGGTTTTCTGATGATAAATTCCCTCATCTTTTCTGTATCTGTGAATGTTTTTATTTCTCCTTCATATTTGAAGGATAGCTTTGATGGGTATAGTATTCGTGGCTGAAAGTTCCTCTCTTTCAGGACTTTATGGGGTCCACTCTCTTCTAGCTTGTAGAGTTTCTGTTGAGAAATCGGATGATAATCTAATGGGCCTTCCTTTATATGTTGTTTTCTTCTTTTCCCTGGCTGCCTTGAGAATTTTTTCTTTGTTGTTGGTTTGTGCCAATTTCATTATGATGTGCCTTGGAGTAGGTTTGTTGGGGTTAAGAAAACTCGGAGTTATGTTTGCTTCTTGAATTTGAGGTTTTAGTTCTTTCCACAGAATTGGGAAGTTCTCATCTATTATTTGTTTATGTTCTCCATTCCATTTTCTCTCTCTTCTCCCTCTGATATACCTATTATTCTTATGTTATTCTTTTTGATGGAGTCAGATAATTCCTATAAGGCTATCTCATTTTTTTTAATTTTGAGTCTCTTTCTTCTTCTCTCTGTTGTGCCTCAAGTTGCTTGTCTTCTATTTCACTAATCCTACCTTCTATCTGGCCTGTTCTATTAGCTAAGCTTGTTACCTCGTTTTTCAGCTCGTGTATTGAGTTTTTCATCTCTGTTTGATTTGTTTTTATAGTTTCAATTTCCTTGGAAATATATTCTTTGTGTTCATTGAGTTGTTTTCTGAGCTCCCTAAATTGCCTTTCTGTGTTTTCTTGTATATCTCGGAGTATTTTTAGGATTTCTATTTTAAATTCTCTGTTGTTTAACTCCAAGGTTTCCAATATATTAAATTTTTTCTCCATAGATTTTTCCTCATCTATCTGTGTTACCTCTTTCTTTTGTATCCATGATATTCGATTTTCTCTTCCTTAATGGCATCTGAGGGTGGTTTTGTTGATAGTATTAATGAGATTTAATAAAGAATAAAAAGTTAAAAAAATAAAAATAAAAAATCAAAGTTTTTTAAAAAAATAATTAAATAAATAAAAATAAAATAAAATAAAAATTAAAAAAAGAGAAAATTATTCCCCCCCCTCCTTTTTTTCCTCTCCTCTCCTCTCCCCTCTTTCTTGAGAAAATCTTGTGGTGAACTGTGAGTTATATTGTACTAAATAGAACAAACAATGCCTGTACTGGAGGGCCTGAATTGGGGAGAAGTAATAAAGGGGAAAAAAAAAAACACCCAGAAAAAAAGGGGGTATGGACCCACAAAAAGCAAATAAGGAAAAAATTGGGGTCAAGAATAAAATGATTTGCTTTTAGGTGTTGGTTGACTAAGAGTTATGATGAGAGGAATAAGAGGGAAACAGGAAAATGGGGGGACAAATTAAAAAATTACTATTGTATTTAGTGGAACAAGAACTAGATAAAATGGAGAGCCAGGGATGGGAGCACTGCTAGTGAGTTAAAAAGGTGAAGTAAAAAACCCCCAAAATCCACAAACATAAGTTTGAGTCCCAGATAAGATAATTTGTTCGTTATTGAGGTTTGAATGAGAGGAGACGTAAAGGAGAAAGGAAGAAACTAATATAGAGGGAGAAAAGAAAGAGAGAGAGAGAGAGAGAAAAAGAGAGTACCACTAAAAGAAGAAAAAAGAAAAAAGAGGAGAGAGAGAGAGAGAGAGAGTTAAGGGTTTTGGAGTGCAACCCTCATAGAGAGAAAGGAAGAGGAAAGAAAAGATAATGGGAGATGTAACACTTATGGGTAGTGTAGTTCAAGGAGAGGAGAGAGTAAGACTGGCAGAGAGTTAAATGACCAAATTGGAGGAGGAAAAAAAGAAAAAAAAATTAAGAATGAAGATAAGAGAAACAAACAAATATAATAAAGTGGGATAAGTTATAAAGTCTGTGGATTATTCTTGATTTTGAGAGGTTATCTTCTTGCTTTTTCTTTTCTCTCCCTCTTCCTGGTTGGTGACTCTGTACCCTGGGTTCTGCCCCTTTGGCATGCTCAGGTAGAGGTTTGCAGTTGATAAGTCTCTATGGCGATGTCATGTATTGTGCTTCAGTCTCGTCGGCAGTAGAGGCTCATTAGCATTTATAGGCTCCGACAGTGAGTGAGTTCGTGTTCCTGGAGCCTCTCTCCTAGTCTTTCCTTCCTCAATTAGTAGCCTGATAATCCAGCTATGGGGTTGCTGCTGCCTCTGCCTGGATAGTTAGAGGCTCAAAGAGCTGGCCACTCCCCACTCTATTCCCACTCAGCACAGGTCTCTGGGTAAGGCTCAGTCAGTCAGAGCTGCTAGCATAATCAGGCGGGGTTTCCGCCCACTCAAAGACCTCTGGCTCTGCCACTCTGTCCGGTAACACGGGCGGGCACCCACTCCTGGGGCGCTTGGAGGAAACTCTCGCTCACTATCTGCGCATGCAGACCAGGATATCAGGCTGGAAGTCTCACCCTCTGAGTGTAACCCCCTCCCGCACGGAAAAGTTGCAGCGTTGGAATTGGCTCTCGCTCCCTCCCCGTGCGCGGCTCCCTCAGGGTGCTGGAGCGGCCCTGAGATTCTGCTTTCAGCCCACACAAAGGCCCCTGACTCTGCCTCTCTGTGGGTAACACAGGTGCCCACTGCTGAGGTAGTTGGAGGAATCTCTCGCCGACTATCTGCGTGCGCCAACCAGGAGATCGGGGAAAATGGCTGCCCCACTTGTCTTTCTTTGTCTGGGTTTGGCGTGAATGTTAGCTTGTATTGACTGGGTTGCCACAGGCACAGTTTTTCCTCGGCTTGGATCTCCGTGCTACAGCCTGGTTCGGTCATTTGTGCCGCGGACTGGATCTATTTACCCAATTTGCCCGCCTCAGTTTCTATATTCTCAGTTCCCAGTGAAAGCCGCCCTGTTAAGGTTAGTGAGGAAAGCGGAGCATTTCTTACTCCCTATTTCCTTCGGGGTTTGATTATATATTTAGCCAATTTTTCGCTCGACCATACCTTCGGGTGTATTGCGAAACATCTGGAGGCTCCAAGGATAGGTTTTTCTGTTTCTGGTTGAAGATCTTGTTGAGTTTTGGGGGAGATTTATTGGTATCGTTTCCTACCGCGCCATTACGCTGATGTCATCCCGCAAACTACCAGTTTTGAGATGAATAATTTCTGGGGACCTAATGTACAGCACGGTGAGTACAGTACAACGTATACTGTACTGTATACTAGAAACTGGCGGAGAGTGAAACTTAACACTTCTAACCACACACATATAAAAGAACATTATGTGAGGTGATGGATTGTAAAGCAACCTTATTATTATAATCATTTTGCCATATATACCTATATCAAGTCATTGCGCTGCAACCCGCAACTTACACAATGGTATATGTCAATTACATCACAATAAAGATGAAAAAAATTTCAAGCGACTGTGAACAAAGGAAAAAAAAAGAAAACAAAATTAATAAGGCAAGAAAGCAGTAGATACATTTCACATAAGTCTGTACTTTTTCCAGGACAAGGGGACAGAATCCAGAAGGTCCCATCCTCCTGCCCCGCCTCAAGCACAAATAAGTTATTACATAATAATTCATCTCCTCTAACAGACCAGAGAATCGCCGCCTCCAGTGAGAACTGGGTTCTTCACTAATCTCCAAGACTGTACGTTTTTTAAATGATTCCTAAGAAATCATTGAATTAATTTCCTTATGAGAAAACTAAGTTACTAATATTACCAAAATGTTTTCCCTCACTAGAAAATTTCCCTGATTCTAGTATTTTGGTTTGTATGACTCCATTCGGAGTTGGTTAATGGAGCCACAATTTTTTTTTAAAGGATACATTCAAGACTAAAGTTGGCTCAGTGTTCTACTCTCTGCAGGATAATATAAGCATTTTTTTTTCTTCTTTGAGTTCCTTCTCTCTTCATTTATTCCCCCTTTGCTTTAATAGTGCTACTTTCCAAAATGTTTACAGATTTTTCAAAATAAGTTTCGTTCCCCCAAGTACAAACTCTGGGACTCAGCTGGACAGTTCGGGGATAATATCTCAGCCCATCACACAGAAAGCCCAAGCTTTATGAACAATCTCTGCCTTTACAGTCTTCTCTGAGCACAGGTTACAGGAGATCAGGCTTGCAGGTATGTGAAGCATTTTATTTCTTAGTCTGCTTGGGCTGCCATAACAAACTGCCACAGACTGTGCAGCTAAAACAAGAATTTATTTTCTCAAAGTTCTGGAGACTGGGCAGTCTAAGATCAAGGTGCCAGCCTGTTTTGTTTCTGCTAAGAGCTCTCTACCGGCTTGTTGATGCTGCCTTCTCTCTGTGTCCTCACACGATGGAGAAAGAGAGAGAAGGAGCTCTCTGGCTTCTTCTTATCAGGACTCAAATCCTATTGGATCAGGGCCCCACCTTTATGACATTATCTCACCTTAATTAGCTCCTTACTCTAAATACAGTCACGGTGGGTAGGACTTCAACATCTGGGTTTTGGGAGAACACAATTCAGTCCATAGCACCTCTGAAAAAAATTGTATTACAAAGTCAAAATAAGAAAAAAAAAACCTCACAGCGAGTGTCCATTTCTTTGCGTTAATTACCGAGTGGCAGAAATTAACTATGAGAAAGACTTAGCAAATTGTAACATCCAGCCCTGTTCCTTCTGCTACCTGGGAGGCTGACAATAATTTCTCTTGTGTTTTTAAAGTACTTTAGGAGAGCTCTTCTGCCACACTGAGTTTAACTTTGCGAGCTTGGCCCCTGACACCACCTGGGAACTATAGAGTAGACAAATGTGTTCCTTCCGTCCACAGTGCACACCTCTTCATGAAACAAGCAGCTGCCCTTGGATGTCCTCCATTTTTTTCTATCTTCTCTGGGAGCTGGGGTGTGCCGTGCTTCTTTCTCTCAGGCTACAATCCCCCCTTTCAACTGTCGCTACCCTTTTAGATGTTGGAGGCCATTCGATCCCTCTGCAGAGCACTATCCAGGAGCTGGCTACCTGCTGCTGCACATCCCTGCTCCTTGGCCTCCCAGCTCTATGCCACACATCCATTACCAGCCTCTTGCAGCACCTGGAAGCCTCTCCTATCTCTGCATGGTCCGCCCTGCAGGCAGAGCTGTGATAGGCTTGGGTTGTCCAGCCTAGTGTGATCTTCCATAACCATCACTACCGCATAGTGGCGGTAGCTGCAGTGGGTACAGGCAGCCCCACTGGAGTTCGGCAAACCCCCCATATTCTCCAGGCCTTCCATTTCCAGGGCAGAGACCTGCAGGGCGTTGACAAAATCTGAACCTCGAGATGTGGTTGGATGATGAGAGAGTCTGGCTGTTATCCACTCCTTTTCCAGGGCTTAAGGGAATTACCTATTAGAGATTTCCTTTTGGTGCCTGGAGTGGAGTTGTTCGCAGGGTGAATACCGTGGTCAGTTCTTTTTTAGTGTAATTGCGCCCCTGCCTTGGCAGGTTTAAAGCCTTGCCCAGAACATGACGGGATGCTTTGTGTCACTGTTAAATAGTTTTCTGAGAAGAACGCACAATGAAGGGACAGGAAGCATGAAAAAAGCAAATATGACACTTTACAGTCACACACATGGTTTTTATCTACACAATCAAATTAGTCTCATCTATTTTCTCCCATCTCTGTCTCTCTCAATCTCCCTCCTTTTTTTCTTCCTTTCCCTCTCCCTTTCTTCCTTCCTTCATTCTCTTCCTTCCATGGTCAAAGACTAATCACCAAGTGCTTACTTTACATACCATAATCTACTTGTTTTGCATCATTTTTACTAAGTTTTTACTAGAGGTTTACTCATACAAAAATTCAGGTGTTGAATCAAGAATTAAAATGCAATCAGTTCAAGAAACACCTTAAGTGGACATCCCCTAATTCAAAGTTCTGTTTCTTTTTCAAAGTGGTGTGTTAGATTTAGAACACGTCTTTGTTGCCAGGATACTGTTGAATGGGCTCAGGGCTGTCAGCTTGGGTGAAATCCCAGCTCCCCACTTGGAACTGTGTGACCATGAACAAGTTCCTTAGGTTCTCAGAGGCTATATTTCTTTACCTCTAAAACTGGTGATAGCCATGGTACTGTTCATTAAGCTACTATGAGGATATTAATCAACACATATAAAGCACTTACAGAAGGGCCTGATATCTCATGTTTAATAAATATTATTATATTAGTCTCAAGTTTTTATTGAATACCTATTATGTGTCTAGAGCTTTGCTAAGCAGATGAGGTGTGTGGAAACAAGCTAGTTATTGTTGACTGACCTGACTTCCCATTGAATTGACTGACCTGGGGGAGAGTTTCAGAGTGGAATGAAGAGGTATCCTGGCTATAAGGCATGTGATAGCAGTTTCTGAAACACCATTGTCATAATTAATGACTGTCACTTTGAGCATCTGGGATTTCTTTCAATTGCATTTAAGACTCCTTATGAAAACCTAGTAGAGAACACTGTGTGATAAGCTTTCCTTGTGAAGCAACATTTAAACATGTTTATAAAAAAATAATGGACTTTAACATATCCACACTTTCCCATTATTTTCCAGAGCAGCCTTGATCCCTTATGTCTTTCACATTACCACCAGGGAAGATGACTTCATCCAGCCTCCTCCAAGCTTAGCCCTTTCACATGGGTCTAGGTCAGTAGAAAAGCAATAAACGCCTATTGAATGGAGCTGTTCAGCTAACAAGCACATTTTCAAACAAATCAAGAAATAGTTTCTCTGGCCACTCCCCCAGGTAGATGGCTCACCTGCTCACTGCCATCCCTGGTAGAAACCCTCTTCTGGAAGAACTCCCACATCCCCTTTGGTGACCTGGGCAGGCGGCAGGAAGTCCAGTCCAGACAGCTTCCAGGCCCCATCTGGGTCTGCTCAGGAACTGGCACATCAGCCACCTCCTCACTGATTTACATGCAATATGTATCAATAATAATGACAATGATAATAATAGTAATAACAAAAACTTTTATGGAGAGCTTACTTGCTGTCAGTTACTGTGCCAGATGCTTTGTATGGATTAGCTTGGTTGCCATAACAACTCTGACATCCCTGTCGGAAGATGACAAAACCAAAACTCAGAGAAATCAAGTAATTTGTCCCCATTTGACAAATGAGAGCTTCGGAGATGAGCCCCAGCTAGTGCTATTCCCAAGTCTAGGCCCAAGCTCTCCAAGGCTCAGCATCAGCAAGTCACTGTGGGATCTCAGACCATTTTGGTGTCACTTTTGGGGCACGCTGTTCCATGCCGGGAGAGGTCAGTCACAGTGGCCAATCAGCTGTGCCTACAGGCCATGGTTTGTGCACAGACACAAAGATATCTCACAACCAAAGGCACAGGTCATGGTCCCTGTAGGAAATGACTAACAGGGATCCTTTGCTTCTGAGGCGACCTCGAATCTACAACTAGTTAGCACCAGCTCCGCTGGCGTGCTGTCTACATAATGTGAACCATGGTGTTTGGCAATGGCTCTTAAATCTGGCACATTCCACACTCCTCCTGGACCCACGAGATAACATAACCAAATGTTTTTCTGATGCTGCAAGAAATGAGTGTTTTCCAGGTAGGAGGAAATGCAAACATCATTGCTACAGGGGGCTCACTTCATCCAATCCCAAGGGCAAAATGGCTCCCTCCCTCCTGACCCTTCGAAAGGTTAAATGTGAGCAAGGGCCCAGATAAATGGTCACAATGCAAACAAAGTCATGTAAATAAATGCATCGCTGATCTATTCAGGCTGGGGATGCCAAATATGCCATCTGCACCATTTCTCCTGATGAGTCAAATTTTTTCCTGCATGTCCCAAGCAATGAGAAGATGACCGTGTTTATGCAGACTGAGACATGCATCGTTTGACACTCTTGGAATCTTTTTTTTTTATTTCAAACCCACAGAGAATCAGTGCCATTTGTGTTTTTTCCAGGTTTGGTTGAAGTTGGAAGGAAAAAAAAAGAAATCTCACTTTGATGTGATGGGGCAAATATCCTGGTGCCAGAGGGCACGGACAGTTTACTGTGGTTTTTAGGGGGTTCTGGTAATAGCAGCAAATTAAGCCCCCTTACCTTGACCACTCACTCACTTACCAAAAGCACTATTAGCATCTAATTCTTCTGGGAGCTGTGTGAGGTGTTACGGATGCCAAGATAAGTAAGATATGTGCTATGAGAATTTGCTTGGCATGATTTATGGATAATTTCTTGAAAAATAAAAGTTAAGAGTCAGCAATCAGGATCCCACGTGGAGCTTCTTAAAAATACAAATGACCAGGATCTAGTCCTTCCATTACTAATAAGTCTGGGGTAGAGCTCAGGCGTCTTCATTGTTTTAAAAGCAAAACAAAAAGGGGTCAGCAAACATTTTCTGTAAAGAGCCAGATAGTAAATATTTTCAGTTTTTTCAGGTTCTTCTTCCATCGCAGCCTAAACGCGGCCACAGACAATATGAGAAGAGGGCGTGGCTGTGCTCCAGCTGAATTATGTTATTATACAAACAGGCAGCATGCTGGATTTAGCTTATGGGCTATAGTTTGCCATCTCCTGTTCTAGAAGATTCTTATGGGCAGGTAGGCATGAGATCTGCTTGTCTAGAAAAGATTGGGACTTCGGAGGGTGTGTGACAGGCACCATCATAGAGTTTTGCTGCTTTTCCTATCTACATCACAACAGAGAAAACTTTCAATGGAAGCTATGTATATTTACATTGAATCTGATCAAATACTTCTCAGAAATCATGGTTAAGTGCCATTCTCATTGGTGGGAGAGAATCTGACTAGATATACAGTCTAAACCAAGTATTTAATTTACTTTCATCTAAGGTTTTCTAAGATTAGGAAAAAATAAATACATATTTCTGTGGTTATTAAATGTATTACTGCATCTTATGGTCTGGTGTAGAAAAAAGAGACATATATATGTCTGAGAAAAAAAATTCTTAAATTCCAAAAGGAAGTCTAAGATCCTAATGTATGTATTATTATATTTGCTAGACTTAAAAAGACAAACCAATTTTTGGCTCTAAACTCTTTAATATTCTTTTCAGTGCTAAGATTTTGAAATACACTTAGTGCTTATTGAAGGGAAAACTCACTTCAACAAATATTTATAAATAACAACTTTGGGGTTAGTATTCCAACTTGCAAAACACAATCTTGTGGGGAAAACAACAATTAAAAAAAATACCTCTAGCATAAGTGATAATTACTATAGCAGGAGAGCACAGCTATAAGAGCAGTTAATTCTTTTTGAACAGGAATAAGATAGAGGAAGTGGAAGGAGGTAAAAGTGCCATGGAAGTTCAGAAAGAGCAATCGGGAGGAGGTGGCATTTGAGATGGGTACTGAAGGATGAGTAGGAGTTCTCCATGCAGTCAAAGGCTGAAGGACTAGGTATTCTCTGAGCAAGGACATTGTCAGGAAAAATACTGATGTTTAAGGAGTGACTATGACTGGAGTCCAGGGGTCCAGGGTTAGTGGAGAACAAGAAGATGTTGATTATACCAAAGCTTTAGCGTTTCTTTTACGAGGCTAGGGGAAACCACTTAAATTTAAAGCAAGTAACTAGACTAATCTTAGCTGAGTTTTAGAAAGATTATATGGGAATAAGAACAAGTGGGCCTTGAGCCTGTCAAAATGTTCCTAATTTGACCCCAAACAGGTGTGGTGCAATCTTCCCCCAAGAAGTTAAACAAAATTCCCAAATGCCAGGATCCCGGGAAAGCATATCCAGGAAGCAGGCTCTCACCCCCTTCCTCTAAGAGTAAGCAGGGTACTCACAGGGGCCCAGGACCCAGCTCTGTCTCCTGCCTCACCACAGCTGTGTCTGGGCACATGTGGAGACAAAATGTTGCAGAGCAAGGAAAACCAACCAACCAACCAAGAAAAACCTTTCTTCTGAGAAAGAGACTTTTAAACACAGAAGACACCTACTAGAAAGACAGAAGCCATGGTCTTCAATCTCCCTCCATTCAAACCTATTTCCATCCACCTCCACTACGTACACAGTTTGTGGATAAAGATGCAGTAGTCGCCAATGCTTGGGTCAGGCTTCCCTGTATGGAGAGCTTTGCTGTGTTTGGCATCCTCATTGACATAACATGCCCTCAGCTTTACGTATGAGGCAAACAGTTCACTGCCCTGTCGTACCGTAAAGAAATGCTTTCGTTCTCTTGGCAACCTGTCCTTTTGGAAGCTGACACACCCTATCCCTGCCGTCCACTGTCGCTCCTTTGGCGGACAGCTGCCCTCCACCTTTCCGAGGGTCTCGGGTGCCCTCTTGCACTTCCCTCACTCTCCATCTCAGACCAGTCCTGGGGCTTCAAGGAGCCCGAAAGAGGCTGCTGCTCCAGGCACAGCAGAGACTTTGCTGCTAGAAACAGGGCCCAGTTGAGCAAAGCTCCCGCCCACAGAAACCAGCACCACTACACGCGCAGGCTCCTAATGAGAGTCCTGCAAGAAGCACGCATGCCCAGTGGCTGCCTGCACCACAGAGCCCTCCTAAGGCCCAGCAGAGGTGGGAACCCGCTGCATGGTTTCTACCGCTTTATCGTGGAAACACCGACAACGATTCTGTGGCTTCCCTTTCTGGAAACCAGAAATCATACAAGGGGAGGCATAAAATGCTCCTGGGCCACTTTCACACCATGAAGGAGACCCTTTTCACTCCTGATGGCCAGTAGTGCCAGACGGGGTATCAGCCAAAGGAAAGCAGCTGGTCCTGGGCCGGAGAGCAAGCTGCACGTCTAAGGAAGCAAAGACCACCATGAGCTTGTGCTCACTTGGCTTTATTTCTGGTTGTAAGGCAACCAATTACTCTGCTAGGATAAAACAGCGATGTTCTTCTGTTCTGCCTTCGCAATCATCTTTCTTCTGTTTCTATAATTGATTACAATCTCATTTAGCTATAAGCCGAACAGAGCCCTTAGTCCACTGTTCCCCAGTTCATTCTGCATCACATCATTTTATTTTAAATCTAGAACCGACATCTTTGTTTACATGTAAATAACTCAGTATTATTTATTCCTGCTTAAACACAAAAAGAGACCATTAAATTTTATATTGTTCAATATATACCACTTATGGCAAAAGAGCCTAGTAGCATTGATCTTTTTTCATTATTTAAACATAGTTTTTAATTCTTTTTCTCTCAAGGACTAGGTTTGGATAATTGAAGTTTGAAGAAAGGTTCAAAACTCTTTGGATATAAATTGGGGGGAGAAACAGAAATGTTAAGTACTAAGTTGCAGTCCACTAGTGTCCTTATCTTCAATAATGGAAATAGAATTCAGAGCACCATGCAAAAAGAGCATTCTTATATTTTTAAATTGCAAGTGTCCAATTATGTACAAGGGTCAAGGCAGGATTGATCTGAAGGAGCTCAATGTTAAAATCCTTTAAAAATCGGGACAAAAGATGCTGTATTATGAAGCTAAATGTTTAAAAATGAAAAGTATTATGCATGCCACACGGCCAAAGATCAGATTTTTATTAATGCAAGTTTTAAATGCTGATTAATCCTCTCGAGAGATCGTTTCCCAAAGTATTGGACTGTATTCAAGTCTTTTTCAAAACGGCACATCACTTCCATTATTCTGAATATTAATTGAACAACATTATAACTAAGGATACAAAGCAAGATTTAAGACATGATTACAGCTGTCAGTGCTTACATCTAAATAAGTCATTGGAAATTCATGCTTAGAAGAAAAAAAAATATGTTGTAAATTGGTCTTAGAACAGCGAAGCTCTCAGCCTTTTTCAAAAATGAATTTGATGCTTTTGGGCTGAAGAAAGCTTCAGCTATGACTTTGTCTTAATGTATTTATATGGCCAATTCTCCATCAGAAATCAGAGGTACGTTTCTGACTTGTAATTTGGGTCGATGTCAAGGACATTTTCTTTTGGGGGAGAAAAAGAGAAAGAACCAAAGAATATTAAATTAATAGATAGATCTTTCCCCATTTCCTTATTTTATATTTCTATTTCAGCCTCTTGTCAACACTAAAAAAGAAAATCAAAGAATTAGCTAAATTCAATTAAATAAAATATTACTGTGATTTCAAAACAATACATTAAGCTCAGAGTCTGAAATTGCAAGTAACTAATGACTTATTTTCAAAATAACCACCAACTTCTTTTATTTCCCAAATCCAGTTTAGGGCAGATAAAAATCCCTACTTTCTCACTGGAAGCAATGTAAAATACTCGCTTCTATTACGGCCTTGGGGAATTCTAGTTTTGTTTTGTTTCCTTAAATGGTTGCTGTGTATTTGAGTGACAGCTCTTTGTTCAAAAGGATGCAAAAGCCACTCTCCCATCTAATTCTAATGAGATAAATGGCATTATGAAGGGAATATTAAAAATTTACAGCCCTCTTTACTAAGTTTATTTGTCAGCTGAACATGCTGAATATTGCATAGCACACACACGCACAAAAGCATGCCATCCTGATGATGAAAAAGATATGAGGAAATAATGATGCAATGATAACAAGTCTGATGGAGTCTGCATCTCAGTTGTGGTTTGGCATGTCATTGAATCGATTTGCGCCAAACCAGCAAAATCACACAATATGTTAGAGTAAAGGGTCCACAGTTTAAGGGGAAAATCTAGAAGTGTTAACTATACACTGACTAATTACACAACCTTACTGTCCCAGAACGTGATTTCAGAACCATTGCTGACATATGGGAAAAGGGTAGAACAGCTGGTCATTAAGGTTTTCTCAAGACTATTTAGCAACACACTTGAATGTAATTAAAGTGAGACACTAAATACGGCACTTGTGGCACAATGTATTTTTAATTTTTATGGCATGTGCTAAAAGTAAATAGATGCAAAGCATTCAAGTTTCTCCACTCGGCATCCAACTTGTCAAAGATGCAGTGTCTGTCTGGCTGATTGTAAGCACGTCCTGGGGAAAGTCAGAGACATCCATCCAGGGTGTTTAAGGCTGCTTTAAAGGGACTGAATTTGGCAATACTCAGAGGGATGTCTAATTGGAACTCTCAGACAAAGCATGAGATGAATTCGTTCATTTATTTATTCATTCATTCATCAAACACGACCTGGAATTATTTTAGATAATAAAAACATTAGCCTTGCCCTTGGGTTGCACACAGCTCACTGTGCTTAAAACACAGGGTGAACGAGGTGAGGAAAGGATATTGTGGGAGTGCCAAGAGGGGACCTGGTCCACTCTGGAGATGTCAAACAAAGCCCCCAAACAGGAATCACCTTCAGAAGCCAGAGAGTGGGAAAGCCAGAGGTAAAGGACAGGCAGGAGAATCCAAGCAGAGGGAGCGGCTTATGCAAAGGCTTGGCAATAAAACAGAACATAGCAGTACAAATATAAAGGTTTACAGTGTGTTAAGTATTTACCATGCCTTGGCAGACAGTATCTCATTTAACTCTCACAGTAACCCTGTGTGGTAAGTACTATTATTATCTGTACTTTATAGATGAGGAAGTAAATAGGATAGTCCATGGCAAAGCAGTTAGTGGGTGAGTGAACCAGGATTTGAGCTCAGTTCTGTCTTGAGTCTCAAGCCGAACTTTTCTCCTATTGCATTCCCCAGTTGACATGTGTATAGCATGTCTATTTGGTTTGAAAGGAATTAGTGTATAAACTCAACAGTCCTTGTAGAAACCCTATGATTGACAGAATGATGAAAAGACAAGTTACAGACCAGAAAAACATATTTGACAAATCACATATCTGATAAAAGAATTGTATCCAGAATATACAGAGAACTCTCAAAACAATAGTCAAGAAAATAAAGTAAATGAGCAAAAGATTTGAACAGATACTTCAGCAAAGAAAAAAAAGGGCAAATAAACACATAAAAAATGCTCAATATCATTAGCCATTAGGGAAATGCAAATTAAAAGCACAAAAGAAAACTATCATTACATTCTGATTGGAGTGGTTAAAATAATAAAAATTATGACAATATCAAGTTGAGTAAGGATGTAGGGCAACTGGAATTGTCACATTTTGCTAGTGGGAATGTACAGTCACTCTGAAAAAGTTTGGCAGTTTTTAAAATAAAATTAAACATAATTTTATATATGTTTAATTATAAATAAACTCACCATATGACCCAGCCAATCCACTCCTCAGTATTGACCCTAGAGAAATTAAAACCTACGCGAATATTTGGAGCAGCATTATTCATAATCTTTGACAACTGGAAACCATCCAAATGTCTCTCAACAAATGAATTGACAAACAAATTGTCTTACGTTCGGACAATGAAACATTGCTCAGCATGGAAAGGAATGAATTAGTGATACACACACACTGCGGATGAATCTCAAAGGCATTATGTTGAGAAAAGAAGCCCGTCTCCAAAGGTTACACAATGAATGACATTCTGAAAAAGGACCCTTATAGGGATGGATGCCCTATGTGGGTCAGAGGGTGGAAGGGGATGGTTTGACTATAAAGGGTCAGTATGAGGGTATTTTTAGGGTGAGGAAACTGTTCTGTGTCCTGATTGCAGTGGTGGTGATATGAATACACACATTGTTAAGACCCAAAGAACTTCACACTATAATATAGAGTTAACTTAACTGCACATACATTAAAAAATAAATAAAAATCCTATGAGGTACACATTTTAGTTTGGGTTCTCCCAAAAGGAAACCCGGAGATAAGAAATTGGGGGCTAGGAATTTATTCAATATATGCAAAATTAATCCGGAAATGACAAGTGAGGAAATGGGGAAGGTGAGACAGAGAAGGAAGAAAGTAAAAACAGGGTGCATTATGCATGGGTTTCCATTGTGGACAGCTGCCACTGCATCCCGCTGATAATCTTCTGAGACATCATATGGAATAGGTCTCAGAATCACCCCACTGGTAGGCAACTTTCATTTGGTTGAACCTGAGGTTACCCCTAGGAGCATAAACTCTTAGGCTTCTAGGTTTTTTAAGTGCTTTTGAAAAGGAAGAGCTGAGACCCAGGTCCTTGAGATGGGAAGATGCCAACCTTCTATTATAGCTGCTAGTGAATTCAGGTGGGCCCGGGGACAAAGAAAGGCAACCAACAGCATCTGCTAATGACGTATTAGTAATGGATGTTCTACACATTTGGTTTTGCAATAAAGTGGGGGAAATTTGCCAAACAATTAGAATAAATATATGCAATGTTGATAATAAGAACTCTAGTCGTCAGGGAAAATACTTAACATTCTGCCAGGGAACCACACTAGACTTGCCAGACTCCTTCATATTCTATCATGTAAATCTTCCAACAGCCCTGTGAGATAAACATTAGTATTTCTATTCTACAAGAAAAAAAACTGAGGCTTATAAGCATGTAAATAAACTTTCCTAAAGATACACGTGTACCCCCAGCCACCACACACACAAACAACTAAAGAGTCATAAGGTGAACTTATAGAAGCCCATAGTTTACATCATGCTGGGTTAGTGACTTTTCTGATTCATATTGCTACATAGCATTACAGAAGGCATAGTAATTCTAGAAAATAGTGCATAGCATGGGGAATCGTGAATTGTGATTAAAAAGCCAGATCTAAGTCGTTTCAGGGTGAACCCGACTTGTGGGAATATTTGGGCTTCTCTTTCTGGCTGTCTATGAGCATTTTTTCATTGCTCATTAGAATCTCCAGTAGATAGTGGCTGAGAAAAAAAACAACGATATAAAACTCAAATCAATCCACTTTACCCCTTACACAAATGTCTAGAAAGTGCTGAAATTTTGGCTAATATGAAAATGAAAATTGGCCATGGGTAATAATTATTTTTGCTGCTGCTGTCTTCTCATTAGCATAAATGACCAAGCAAAGGCTCTGGCTGTGAGCATCGATCCGATAACTTCAGCCTCCTTAACACCATTGTGGAATTCTACCTTTCTTTTTCCTTACTGCTCCTTAATGGGAAGTCCTTCAACCCTGAAGATGGCTTTGCTGCAAAAGGACATGAACTTAAAGTTGTTTTCCATTGTAGGAAGAATAGGACTAGAGAGTCATCCACATTCCCTCACTCTCTCCCAATCTCTATTATCATCACAGTAGCTGGACACAGTTAGATGATACAGACTTTTGGCCAAAGAACAAAAGAAAGCTAACTGACCCACGTGGGCACTGAACCTCTGACCTCATTAGCATTGTTTTCTCACCACCTCCCGCTAACAGACAGCCCAATTATGAACACCAAATCAAAGAGGGAAGTCACCTCTTCACCTGGAGCCAAGTAAAGCCTACAACTGCTGGTTGTTAAGAAAAGAATGCTTTTTCAGTCAAATAACCACAGTACAGTATCAACATCCACAGGCGATTTCTAAGAATCTTTCCTCCTTGCATGGCTCAGTCTAACAAGAACTGCCAAGGTGAAGGGATTAAGAAGTACAAATTGGTTGTTGCAGAATAATCATGGGAATGTAAAGTACAGCATAGGGAATATAGTCCACAATATTCTAATAGCAATGTTTGGTGTCAGATGGGTACGAGATTTATTGGGATGATCACTTAGTAAGTTATATAATGTCTAATCACGGGGGTATACACCTGAAACTAATATTATATTGCATGTCAACTGTAATTGAAAAATAAAAAATAATTAAGAATTGCTGTCATTGTGGTTTCCAGTCTGAAAGGTGATGAAGGCTTTGGGAGCACCACCCTGGACAGATGTTCTGGCGTGTGCTAGAGAGTGTGTGTTCTCACAAAGGCTGTCGGGTCCGAGACAACTTGAATCTTCGGCAGTTATGATTCCCCACCTTTAGCCCCTTCATTAAAACCCTTCCACACTCTGAGCCCTGACACCTGAAGCTCTCTGCCTATGAATAGAACACTTCTTTTTTTTTTTTTTTTTTTTTTTTTTTTAATATAATTTTATTTTTTTAATGGGGTGACATCAATAAATCAGGATACATATATTCAAAGATAACAAGTCCAGGTTATCTTGTCGTTCAATTATGTTGCATACCCACCACCCAAAGTCAGATTGTCCTCTGTCACCTTCTATCTTGTTTTCTTTGTGCCCCTCCCCACCCCCTATCCCTCTCCCATTCCCCCCTACCCTCCGTAACCACCACACTCTTATAAATGTCTCTTAGTTTCACTATTATGTCCCACCTACGTATGGAATAATACAATTCCTGTTTTTTTCTGATTTACTTATTTCGCTTCGTATCATGTTATCAAGATCCCACCATTTTGCTGTAAATGTTCCGATGTCATCATTTCTTATGGCTGAGTAGTATTCCATAGTGTATATGTGCCACATCTTCTTTATCCAGTCATCTATTGATGGGCTTTTTGGTTGTTTCCATGTCCTGGCCACTGTGAACAATGCTGCAATAAACATGGGGCTGCATGTGTCTTTACGTATCAATGTTTCTGAGTTTTTGGGATATATACCCAGTAGAGGGATTGCTGGGTCATAAGGTAGTTCTATTTTCAGTTTTTTGAGGAACCACCATACTTTCTTCCATAATGGTTGTACTACTTTACATTCCCACCAACAGTGTATGAGGGTAGAACACTTCTTTTGAGTGTCCACTAAAGGACCTATGGCAGAGATATTCCCACAATGCATTTTACAATTGAAATGACTCTTGTTACTCTATGACAGTATAGAAATCTTTCAAAGTGGTTCTTAAACTATTAAGGACAACTTCCTTCTTTGAAAGGTAGCAAGTTTTTATGATTTGTGTCTCTGTGTGCGTGAGCATATCTGTGTATATTATGGTTTACAGATTTTTTTAAAGAAACATAGAATTGCATCTAATCAGTTGTATTCCTTTTTTAGAAAACTGAAGTTATATCAAGAAGCTCCTGGAATACAACAATGAGTCAGTCAGTCAAAGCATGATGCTAATAAAACCAAATAAGATGCCCCAACTCCCAGACCAGTTATAGGGCTTTTCTATAGCCACGGGCCACAACCTTGGGCAGGAACAGTCAGTGCACACATGGTGTGATTTACATAATGGGGAAAAGGAGAGTTAGAGCATGGACAGTTCTTCAGAGAAACGTATTTTCTACTGGAAAAAATAAGTCAGTTCTGATGCATTGGTTTAGCTTTATATTGTCCTCACATACTACCGGAAGCACTAATTAATGAATGAGAAGACACATGCCCAGAAGCTAGAGTTGGCCCATTCAAAGGTGAATCAGAGACTCCAAATTGTGACTATATTTCAGAATATATTTTACTCACTAGAAGACTTGTTGACCCTACTGAATTAGCTGCTAACCCTTTTTTTCCCTCAGATCTTACCTTTTCATCATGAGATAATAATGAGATGTCCCCCACCTCCTACTAAGAGCAAACATACAATTTACAGACATAGCAAAGCCTAGTTTATGAGTCAATTTCTACTCAACTTGATAGGCATTGCTAGTGTCCCAACATCCCATTCTCTAAGGCTAGTCTAAGGAGATTAAATAGGCCTGCCCTGTAATGTGTGCCCATGTGAGTAGTTTGGGTGAATGAAATGTGAGTAGAAGAATCCGAAACATTTAATGGCTTATATTCAACTCTCTAGACTTTGGAGCAACAAACCCAGAGGCAAACCTGAGCCTCCTGGGAAGATTTCATCCCCAGAATGGTGGCACATCATCAGTCTGGGACCCTGAGGAAACTTTATGTGGAGCAGAGCTGCTCTGACCCTATATACCACCACTGCTAGGTGGTAGAGTAGGCAGGAAATCAACCCTTGCTGTTTTAAGTTATGGAGAATTGGGGGTTGTTTCTTTCCACACTTGATCCTGACTATCTCACTAGAGATGAAAGTATTTCAGTGTCTGAACCTTTTAAAGAGTGGGGACCAGGTATCTGAAGTCTTGGCAAAATTCCTGCGAAGCTAAGTGCTTAATAAGGCACTCCCTATGAGCCTGGCCTTGACTATGTAACTGGGTTCATGCCTCAGTTTCTCCTCTGAGTAGGGCCGTGGCCTTACTCCAGCCTAGCACTCTCTAGCCCTCCATCACATCACTATCAATGTGGCATTAGGTATCTCCTGCCTCCACCTGTACTCTGCCATCATCTCCTGACACCTGGCTTGAGTTGAGACCCCTCTGAATCTCTCCTGGTTTGCCACACTGCCTGTCACACCTTCACTGTGCTCTCTTCCAGACCTCTGCTACAGGCATGCCCACTCCCTGCCTGTCCTCCCACTTCAGGTCTTGGTTGTCAGGTTGCCAGGGCACCTCACGCTGAACCCACTGAGCTTTGCTGAGCCTTGCTCTGATCACATCCCAGACATGGTTAAGTTACATACAGTGTGTCCGTAAAGTCATGGTGCACTTTTGACCGGTTACAGGAAAGCAACAAAAGATGATAGAAATGTGAAATCTGCACCAAGTAAAAAAAACCCCTCCCAGTTTCTGTAGGATGATGTGTCAGCATGTGCACATGCACAGATGATGACGTAACACCGTGTATACAGCAGAGCAGCCCACAACCATTCCAGTCAAGATGTGGATGGTACAGAGGAAAGTTCAGTGTGTTCTGTGGCTCTCTAAATTTGAATCTGTGACCAAAGTGCAACGTGAATATCGATGCATTTATAATAAAGCGCCACCACATAGGAATAACATTACTCAGTGGGATAAGCAGTTGAAGGAAACCGGCAGTTTGGTGGAGAAACCCCATTCTGGTAAGCCATCAGTCAGTGACGAGTCTGTAGAGGCTATACAGGATAGCTACCTAAGGAGCCCTAAAATATCTGTGCATAAGCCCACATTGAACTGCACTGAATAGGTATGAAACTGGGAGAGTTTTCCTTTTATTTGGTGCAGATTTCACATTTCTATCATCTTTTGTTGCTTTCCTGTGACCAGTCAAAAGTGCACCATGACTTTACGGATACACTGTATAAAAGCCCAGGGCACCCTGAGCAGGAGGAAGTTCAGAACAAATCCCGCTCTTGCACCAGAAAGGCAAGGGCCAGATTCCACAACAGGCCTGAAAGAAGTCAAATCCAACAGGAAGAATGGGGGGAATTAGGCAAAAGATTGATTTTAAGACACTTAAAATGTCTAAAAAAAAAGGGAGCTTTGCTGGGAAATCCAGTTGAGGTCAATAACAGTGGGAGGGTCCGAGGGTCCGACAGAACCGGGGAAGTGTGCAAAGCAGCATGAACGCTCAGAAGGACAGACCCAGGTCGCATTTCTGAGACAGGGAACATGACAGGATCCAGAGCTCAGACCTCGGGCCAATGTGGAACCTAAGTCTCAGAAATAAGTCCAAAGTCAACTATCCAGGCAGATTTGTAGCCCAAAGTCTGGGGGATTTGAATCAGAAAAAACTGCTGTCTCCTCCTACATTTCTCATAGGTAAGCTTAAGGTTTGTCCTGGAGTTTGGGAGAGAGATGTCCCCGTAAGTGGGGTTAAGGACACTTGACATGAGGCAAAGAAACTGAGAAGTGGGCCAGAGCGGATAGTATTCCTAACTAAGAGTAGCGCACTTTTAGCATGGGCAGACTGCTGGGCAAAGTGGGAACTAAACTTTTCAAATTGAAACAATTTGATGGGACAACTAATAATTTGTGGTCTTGCATAAATGTTATTTTTTTCAATGCGTAGAACCTTTCTGGAGTGGGGGATAAATGTGGGCTATATCCTCAAGCCCTCAGCATGTGTGTGGGTTCTGCTACCAGCTTGGATGGTTTGGGCTGAGGAGCAAGGAGAGAGCGGCTCCATCAGCCAGTGCTGACCGAGAACTAGCCACGGGCCTACAGAGAGTGTAGGAAGATTTGGACCCCTTTCTCAAGGAGCACGGGGGACTTACTGAGAGAAAATCTGCCCCAATTTGTGGTGAAGTTTGTTTGTTGACTCTAAGACATAAAAATTTAAGTTCTAGAATTCATAAACTTTTTATATGGTAGACATCATGTAATTCAGTTAAAAAGTGCAAATGGAAAAGCCAATCAGTCACTTAGCTAGTTCGTTCCAATTTGCAAATATCTGAATATTTTTAAGAAATGTTTTTAATCCAAATTTTGACACAAATTGGTAAAGTAGAAATCCCAGACTGTGGTAGCAGATGGTGGACCAAGGGACAAAAAGGCTCAGAGAGCTGGGCATGTTAGAGTGGCTTTACTAGGTGCTGCGGATGCTGGGGTGCACCGCCCTCATCCCTCTTTAGGCTCGAAGGGCTTATTTCCCAGCTGCTTGGAGTACCACCAGCTGACTGCTCTCAGCTGTCTGCTCTCTCAGAAACTGCCCTCAGTTAAACAGAGCTGCCGCTCCTGGGGCCATGCCCCCATCCCCGCCCCCAAGGGCAGTCTGCCTACAGCGACTGTTTGAGGCAGGAATGTAGGTGTTGGTCCACTAGCTCCAACTCAGGATGACTCAGAAGGGCTGGCCCGCCTCAGGGCCCTAGGAGGAGACAGCAGAGGCCTGTTTGGAAACTGCATCAGAGCCCAACTCCACCCTTTGTCTCCTGTCCCCCAGCTGTTGATCCCAAGAGCATGTCAAATAAACTTCACGTGCACTTCACTCTATCTCAGAGTCTGCTTCCTCAAGATCCTAGCTTCCAACACTAGGTTTGTGGAAAACAAATACTCAATGGAAGAATCCAGAGCATACTTCTCCATTTGTCCTAAATGATAGGTGGTGCATTAATGAGAGGGACACCAGTGTCATTGAGAAACTCATTAGTGGCTGTCCTCTGTTGACCAGAGGAGATGACAGGAATTGCTGGTAGAGACTGGGACCCCTGACAGCAGTGGGATGATGGAATGGCCATGGAATAAAAGGCAGGTAGTTGCATGTAACTGTCAGAAACTAAGTGTGTCCAATTATAATAAGGAGCATCCAGGTCAACAAGGTGACAAGGGACAAAGAGCTGTAAGATGATGAATAGTACATATGGTGTTCCTAGGGCACATGGTAGGAGCAGCCAACTGGGTACTCCTAGTTTATACAACCAAAGAAATCAAGGATAGACAATCAAGAAATTGAAGGTAGTCATCCCCCCCCATAAAAGTCATGATTTCTTGCCCCGTTTCTGGACTCGAGCCCATGGCCCAAAGGAGAGGCCAGGCCCCATAAGGAGGAACCCTGTAACATAACGGCAAAGGTTTATAATATTTATTTCCCCAATCCTTCCATAGAGGTATCTATGGCCACTGGTAACCATGCATTAGGAAAATAAGAATGCCCAGATATTGGAGGGCTGCCAGACACAAGGTCTGAGGTGATACCTGGAGGTCCGGAGCATCAACATGGCCCCTGTTAGAGTGGGAACTTATGAGGGCCAGGCAATAAATGGAGCCCTAGGTAGATCTGGTTCACAAAGGGTCAATGAATCTACTTGTGGTCATTTCCTTGATTCTTGATTGTATAATTGGAATGGACACCCTAGGAAGTTGGAAGAACCCCCATATAGGCTCCTTGGCCTATGAGGTAAAAGCAACTTTTGTGGAAAAGACCATTCAGGAGGCTCTAAAACTGTTATCACCCCAGGCCACAGAAGTAAATAAAAGATAATATGGCTTACTTATATGGGAATGGCAAAGAGTAAAGCCATTCCTAAAGCCTAGTGCATGCAAGGGTGGTGGTCTCTATCATACCATATTTTATGGCCCTTATAAACAACAACAAAAACAACAACAACAATAAAACCAGAGTGATCATGTTGGATTGTGAGAGCTCACACAAATTCAACCAAGTCGCAGCCCCAATTAGAACTGTGTAACCAGAGTAGTATCTAGAAAGAGAAGCGTAACATAGCTTCAGGTGCACAGTATAAGGCCATTGACCTAATGAATTAACTCTTTTCCTTCTTTATCAGAAAGGCAAATTAGAAGTAATTCAAATTGACTGACAACTGTATACATTTATAGTCTTGCCCCAAATCAAAATGAACTCCCTTATCTTTTGTCTCAATAGTCTGAGGAGATGAGAACCATCTGGGCAGTCTATAGAATATATATGTTTACTGTATCCACAGTATCTTGTCCATCTACCTGAATGAGCAGGAACTGGCAGGGATGAAATAAAATATTTGTTTCTGAAACCAAAAGAGCAAGAGAGAATATGTGTATATGTGTTTATGTTCCTTGCATGCTACTGGACCCACATGAGACAGCAAGTGATCATGCAGCCAGAACTACCCATCCTAAGGGTGTTATCAGACCCACCAAGTCATAGGTTGGTCAGGCATAAAAGCCAACAATTATTAGATGGAAGTAGAACATTCAAGATTAGGTATGAGCAGGGCCAGAAGGTACACACTGCAGAAGCAGGTAGCCCAGAAGCCTGTGTCACCCACCACTGTTGTCTCACATCTATAATCTCATGGGAGGTCCCTATGACCACCTGCTGGTCATGGGTAAAGGCCATACTGGCTTATGGATGGCTCAGTATATGGGTGCAAGCTGAAAAAGAACTCCTGCTGAACTACAGCCCCATTTGGTGGTGGCCTGCAGCAACGAGGGGAAATCCTTCCAATAGGCAGAACTTTAGGTTATCTATCGACTCATAAACTGCATGGAAAGAGATGTCAGCCAAGGTAAGAATATACCCAGACTGGTGAGTAGCAATGAATGGCTTGTCTGGACAGGGACATAGAATGAAGAAATTTGGAAGATCAGAAACAAGAAAATCTGAGAAGGAAGCATGCAAATGGACCTATAGGATGAATGGGTATGAAACATGAACATGTTTTTAGAGTATGTTAATGCCCTTCAGAGAGTAACCATCATGGAATCAATAACCAACTAAATAGCCAACTGAAACATAACAACCTCACCAGTCGATGCCAACCAGTTTCTGTCATTAGTCACTCTAGTCCTGGTGTGATGGGTTCATGAATGAGAGAGCCATTGTGACAGGGATGGAAGCCATGCATGGGCCCTTCCGTCTGGGTCCCATTCACCAAAGCCAACTGTCCAATGTCCAACTTGACAATCACAAAGACCAGTGCTGAGCCCCCTACATGGTACCATCCCTCAAGAAGACCAACCAGCCACATGGTGGTAAACTGACTAAACCGAATGCCTTTCACCCTGGATGGAGCAGCACTTCTTCTTGACTGAAATTAACACATATACTGCTGGCAAGGCTTTGGCTAGCTTGACTACAGATGTTTAATCTCCTGACATCCACTTACTATGTCACTTAATTATCTCCTTAATATTATGCTTAATATTAACTCTGACTGAAGGTGATCATAATACTCATAAATAAACCAAGGTTGGGGCACCAGCCTCCACTGTGAGTTATACAACATATCTTATATCAACAACCATTGATATAAGATGGTTGACAGGGAGAGTTCATAGGAATGGGGACCAGGAAGTGGAATAGGAGTAGCCCTGCTCACTACCTCTTCTGGTGGCCCACTTGAGGAAGGTTCCATGGGTCTAGAGGTCCTGGTTTCCAGAGGGGGGGTGCTTTGATTAAGGACACAGTGAGAATGCCATTTAACTTTAAGATATAACTGCTGCCTGGTATCTTCAGGACCTTCGTACCTGGAGACAAGCAGACAAGAAAAGGGGTGACTAAATGGCCCTGATTGTGAGAGAGGTAGAGTTTCTACAATGGGGACAAGAAGAAATATGTCTGACACTGAGTTGATCCACTGGAGAACTTTTTCCTACTCTACTGTCTAATTTTTATACAAAGAGACAAGGGCAGCCCTGTTTGGGTAGCTCTGTTGGTTAGAGGTTGTCCTGATATGCCAAGGTTGCAGGTTCAATCCCCAGTCAGGGTAAATGCAAGAATCAACCAATGAATGCATAAATAAATGGAACAACAAATCAATGTTTCTATCTTGCTTAAAAAAATCAATAAATAAAAAGAAAATTTTTAAAGAGATAAGGGCAGTAGTCATGGTCTGAAAAGGACATGGTGACAAGGACTCAGACCTCTCAGAAATGAGGGTCTGGGTTATTCCATCAGATAAGCCACCTAGACTTAGGTGCCAACTAAGGGCATAGGTGCTGATACTAAGGGGAGGTAAGAAATGGGTAGAGAGGATGGAGATCATGAGTATCATCTGTGACCTCCAAACTAACTATAGTCAGCAGTAGGAACTGTAGTTGGTCCCATTAATCCTCATTTTATCCCATAAAGGCCCATAAAGTATCCCATAGTATCCCATAAAGGCCATACAGAATCCTGGAGGAGCTAGTCCCAGATTGGGCACATTTACTCTCTAAGTTTATTACAAACACACGCAGTCATAGAGGACCAAAACACTGATCCCTCCAGTCATTGTGAGTTGGCTTCTCATGGTTCACAGCTGAGGTCTTCCCTGGGAATTGCCCTGAACTACAGGGGGCCGCCGCATGGAGGATACACCCCTTCACCAGGGGCGGCCCCCAGCTGCTGCCAGAGCTGCCTGTTGACTGGCTTCTGCTGAACTCCTCCTGCTCCCCACAACCAGGAAGTACAAAATTCCTGGCACACCTGTCTCAATTCAGGACGACTCTGAAGAGCCATCCTAACGCAAGCGCTCACTATGAAGTTAGCCAAGCCTCTGTTAATATCTGTACCACAATTCCACTCCCCCTCTGCCCAATCTTGCTTCCCTTGGTCCCTTAAAGGATGTTGTTTCTGAAAGTACTCAACAATAGACCATATACACACACATCGCTGTCTCAGAGCCTAACAATGTGTGAATCCTCTGGATTTTATTTAGATTCCCCTAAAAAATTCTCCATAGAGCTGTATAGTTTCTTTATCCTCTGGCCCCTAAATATACTGCTCATAAAAATTAGGGGATATTTCAAAATAAGTATGAAGCAATAAAAAAAAGAAGCATTTGATTTTTTTTTTATTAAACAAGTACATCAGAAAAGCAAAAGACAAGTCAAAGAAAGTTGTTCAATTATGCAAATGAGATACAAAACCAACTTTATCTCATTGGTGAAAATACACTATACAAAAGGCTGAAAGTACTGGAGTATCTGCATGGTCCCGGATCCCCTAATTTTTGTGAGCATCAAACCTTGTTCTAAAGAAGAATTCACCTAAAAGGGTGTCACCTGGGTAAGCAATTACCCTTGAACCAGAAGTGATGTGTCAATTTAGAGCTGGTTCTCACTCAGAGAGCCAATCTCCCTTCCTGAGATCAAGGTCTGTTTAGATATTGCCCAAGAAGTAAGAAAACATCTTCTTCCCTCTCGTCCTACTTGTCCTTGAAGGTATAACCCACATACTTTTGAACCTTCCCAGGGATTCTTCTTCCTACAATTCCTCCTGTCCCCCGCCCCTTGATGGCACGCACGCTTTCATCTCAGAAAGAAATGCTGGTTTTCTTCATCCCCTTTATTTGCTGCAAGGCAGTGTCACACAGTGTCTATCCAGATATTGAGATTCAAGGAGACTGTAGGGGACAGGCATCGTCTCTGGCAGGGAGCCAGGCTCACTGGGCTTGCGGTCTACCCGGGCTCCAGCATGGCTTTGGGCAGCCCACTTGACCTAAGCCTCGGAGGGGGTTGGCTTCTCAGTGTGGAGCTGCTGGTGGTATAGGGTGAGCTACCCTGACAATCCAAAGAGAAAAGAAACCCTGCAATTACCAAGAATTGCTGCTGTGACAGGTGCACCTCAGAGCAGGAAGTTTCTTAGTTCTTTGTGTGAGAGAAGTTTTCTCCCCTGTCTGAGTGGGAAACAAACTCAGGCTCTAAAGCAGTTACACTGGTTCCTCCAGGCTCACCGGCATCCCCTCCCAGAGCAGAGCAGGGGCCAGTCAAGATTTCCACCTCAAAAGCAATGTGGACTGTTTGTCCCCCCGGGTGGGGTGGCAGGCTGAGCAAGGCAGCAGAATGCTGCAGGGTCTTTTGTGTTGATCATCTCTTGTTTTTTTATGACAATTTTACATAATCTCTCCCAGCTACTGAACTCATGCTCACTGTGGCTTCTCCTCTTCTCCTTCATAATAGCAAACAGATTCTCCTGAGACCAGAAACATTTGTTTTCTCTTTCCACTGACTCCAACTACAGTGCATTTCCTCCGTATCATCACTATTGAGTCTGTACTTATTCCAGTCTACTAACTCCCACAGAGGTTGGGGATACTGAGGCTTAACTGCGTAAGTCACTGATTTGGGGATCTTCATTGTCATTAATAAACACGGGACATGGGAGTCCCAGGAGGTCCAGCTCCTCCAATTGATGAACATTTTGCGTTTCCAGTCTGGGAACAGAAAAGGAGGCTGTTGGCAAGGACCTTGCCATGACGATCAGAAGTTTCATTTAAATCCATCGTAGTTTGCGGGTTCTATTTATTCTCTTGTTGTGAATGGCTAATAACAAGCTAATATGACGAAGTGATGGAATGGCATCTGAAACCAGGGAGAAATGAAATTCTAATTAGGAACATACCACCTAGTCCCAAAGCTTCAGATCACCATATCTCAAGCCACCCTGATGTTTGGCTCTACAGGAAATTGAAGGGAATCAACCTAAAAGACAGCTGCTAAAAATATGCTCTCCCCAAATATTGCCGCTTAACCTCGCATACCAAAGCTATGTTTCACCTAATGGCCAGCAAACGCCAGCAACTGGTGGTGGCAGCATGGAGGACAAGGGGGGGGACCTTCAGAGTGCACCCTCAGTCTCAATTAGAAATCACACCAGCTCGCAGGATGGCTTTCATTTACAGGACTGAGCAAGCTGAAATGCACATGCAGAGGCCCTGAAGGGAGCAGCCCTGTCATGCAACAGCCATGTTCGTCATCGACCAGTCAAGACACAAAAAAATGACATCGAAGCCCTGGAGACACAGATAATAAGAAGACAGAGCTGCATACCACCACCGACGCCACAGAACTATTTACCCTGCAGGAGGCTCTGCACGTCTCTTCTGTACCTGAAGCGACCGCAGGCATTAGAAATCTGGTTGTTCTGGATATTAGGAAGTTGTGGTGTGGGCTGTTCCTTAGCTTTGAGTTGGTAATCCATTGTAGGAAGAAGGTGGCTTATGGTGTCCCTGCAGGGCTCCATGGGAGTCATTTACATACGCTCTTCAGAAGTGCCCCTCTCTCGCCAGCCCATGGGGATTTCACAGATGGCAGACAGGGTAGGCTTGCTGAACCCCAACATCTGGCCAAATGTTTCACATAACGAAGGAAAGTTAAATCCACTTTATTAGAGTAGGTTTCACACCACCCCAGGACCTCTACCCCCTCTGCTTCTGGAACAATTGTCTTAAAGTTCTAGGCAGATTTTTGAAAACATTCAAAACCCAAGAGTAGCTGTCTCAGTATGAAGAACTTACTAACAGAGATTTTTACATATTTGAAGCTAGTCAGTAAGAGATGAGATTTTGGGGGAGCATGAAAGGAAATTCAATGAATAGTAAAGGGGCAGAATAACTAGATACTTCAGAGTTCTATTTCGTTCACCATCCTGTTCCCTTGCAAAGACAAGACTTGACACATCACCTCTATTTATAGGAACTGGCTAAAAAATAAGGGAGAAGAAAGACTTCAATAAATGGTAAAGCTAATAGAGACCTAGGGACAGAACCTTCTCCCAAATGCACAGCTTGTCGCTCCATATACAGCATCTTGAAAAATCTTTACTGCCTTCAGAGATACAGCCCTTGGCACCGAGCACCATGCCTCCAAGTTTATAATGCGGACCTCCATATTTATGTTCCCCAGATGGTGGAATTCATAAATGCACCATGGGGCACCATTGAAATTAATAATTTAATTCATTTCCGTGATTGTGCAGTGGTGGCTAGTCGTTAAGGCACTGGCGGTTAGCGGTCTCTGGGCACCAGGATGATGGCTGACGACTAACCTCAGGGAGAGCAATTCCTCTGTCATCTGATTTCAAATGCAGTCAATCCCTTCGGAACGGGGAACAGCCAAAAGTTTCTGGAATGCAAATGAAGGCAGCCTCAACCTAGTTAGATGAGATGGCTTCCCTTTTGTGTGCTTTTCAAAAGTTGGGAATCAGTCCTCTAAGGAACACTGAAATGATTTGTGGTTGTCTAGCTTGGAGAAGGAACAGACAAGACGAGACCCGATCGCTGCCTCCAAATGCACAAATCTTTTCCCTCGCTGTCTGTGGACAATCTGCACCCAAATAATTGAGAGTTAACTGCACTTTTACTTTATATTCCCACTGGCCTGCTTAGCGAGAGTCTATACTGGCAGCTGGACTAAATGACTTTTAAAGTCCCTTCCAGAGATTCTCAGAGATTCCCTGAGTCAGTGGCGGGGCTGGGGGAACAGTGGAGTAGTAACTCTGTGTTTTCTCCGGGGAAGAACTTGCTTCTCCCAGCCTAATGATCTGGAAGCCTAAATGTGCAAGAGGGAGAATTATTGGGTACTGGCACACATCAGCGTGGCCAATGTGGATGCGCCCCTCGGAATTGGTAACCCAAGAGGCTGTAACTGCTTTAGATTTATAGAGTGCCTTTTTTTTTCTTCGAACCCGTTTCTCTAATTTCCTCATTATCTTCAATATTTTTATTAATCATACAAGTAAGTCCTGACTTAAAGATCCTCATTCAATAGTGGATAAAACTAGTACAGGAATTATACACTGCTCACAAAAATTAGGGAATATTTTATTGCTTCATACTCATTTTGAAATATCCTCTAGTTTTTGTGAGCAGTATGTAATAATGCACCAAAAGGAGGGAAAAGGTTCCGCTGCCGTGATGTGGGGCCGTTCTCCAGCTATTAGACTTCCCCTTCCGATGACTCTCTTTCTGTCCAACTCTCAGAGCCTAAATCAGGGGTAGTCAACCTTTTTATACCTACTGCCCACTTTTGTATCTCTGTTAGCAGTAAAATTTTCTAACTGCCCACCAGTTCCACATAATGGTGATTTTTAAAGTAGGGAAGTAACTTTACTTTATAAAATTTATAAAGCAGAGTTACAGCAAGTTAAAGCATATAATAATAATTACTTACCAAGTACTTTATGTCAGATTTTCACTAAGTTTGGCAGAATAAATCTTTATAAAACAATTTACTATAGTTAAATCTACCTTTTTATTTATACTTTGGTTGCTCCGCTACCACCCACCATGAAAGCTGGAATGCCCACTAGTGGGCGGTAGGGACCAGGTTAACTACAACTGGCCTAAATGAAGGAAAGAATCAGGGTGATCTTCCTTATCACTCCCACAAGCCCTCACCCTGCACAGGGGACACGCTCAGACTCCACCCACCACTGCGCCACAGAGGGGGAGGGGCAGCAGGGACACGGGGAGCCTACGATGAATGCCGGCATGCACTCCTGGCTCCGGGGAGCAAGGCTGAAACTCAGCAGCCCAGGGGAGATCAAACCACTCTTCTCTTTCACGTGACTCCCTGTCTCATGTGGATCAAGGAGCTCTCAGAGGGGAATCAGGAGATGGAAGCAAAAAGCAGTCCCCTCTTCCCTGTGGGGGTATGTTCTATAACCCTCAGTGGATGCCTGAAACCGTGGATTGTACCAAACCCTATATCTATGTGTTATGTTTTTTCCTATATATACATACCTATGATAAAGTTTATTTTAAAGATTAGACTCAGTAAAAAATTAACCATAATAATTAATAATAAAATGATAACCCTATATAGTAATAAAAGTTATGTGAATGTGATCTCTCTCTCTCTCTCTCTCTCTCTCTCTCTCTTTCTCTCTCTAGCAAACTAGCATGAATTTCTTTTTCCTTCTTCACAATTCCATGGATAGAAGATTCGTTCATACCATGGATCTTAGCAACCTCAGCTAAGGTCTGGGGGCTCTGAATCACAGAAAAACTGCTGGGCATGTTACAGTGGCTTTACTAGGTGTGTGGGCATGTTTACTTTCCTTATTAAATTAAGAACTTTCATCTTTCCACTTAAAGGAAGTACTTTATGGCTTCTGTCTGGCCTACCTGAATTGGCAGCATCACTGCCCTTGCCCTCTGGGACCATTACGAAGTAAAACAAGCACTGGGATTCTCAGGGGCTAACAGGCTAGTAGACTAACCGGCAGGTAGCATACAGTGTGAAGATGTTGGGCAGAGGGATGATTCATGTCCCAGGCAGGATGGAGTTGAACACATAAGATTTCATCATGCTATTTAGAATGAAATGTTTATTTCTAGAATTTTCCATCTAATATTTTTGGATCACAGTTGACCATGGATAATGGAAACTGCAAAGAGCGAAACTGCGGATAAGAGTTTTCTTTGTTCCAATCTAGTTTTAAGGAAAGCTTTTAAAAAGCTGTGGGTTTGGGAAAGTGGAAAAAAAATTCACCCTACTTTTATTGTATTTTAGGAACTACACAGTAAGTGTCCCTGATGAACTCAGTACCAGGTGACTGCAGGCACGATGCCGCCAGTAACTGTTCTGAGTGACTGCAGTGAACACGGCCTGCTAGATGCTCAGAGTTCCTCCTCAGACTCCTGAAGTGTCTCCCTCTCGCTTTCCTGCCAGCTTGTGCCTCTGCAGTACTGCTTCTCACACCCCACCGGTCCATTTGGACTGCAGGCTCTGAGAAAATGTGTCCCACTCACCTCCACTGCTGTCCCCTGACACCGCACAGGGATTCAACCACCAGGGTAGCTTTACCCAGAGGAGAAGCTCAGTAAATGTCATGGAATCATATTTATTTCAATAGCAGAAACAGTAAGCATCCCTAGAGGGGGAGGTAGAATTGGCTCTATTTTCTTTTTGGCCGTGAAAAGAATTGGTGAGAAGAGTCCAAACTCCGTAAGTCTAGTCCCAGTCCCTTACCTGTGAGAGTGAAAATGGGTGGCATTTTCCTCAGCAATGCGGAATCCCCTCCGCAATGCAGAATCCCCTCCGCAATGCAGCACAGAGGGCGTTGAGGGATGGGGACTCTGAGCCACTGCTGTTTCCTCTTCCCCCGATGCTCTCATGCCATTGTTATTATTGCTGCCATCAGGGACATTTCACAGGTCATTCTTTATTCTTAAAAATGCCTTCCAGTGACCTGGCAAAAGGATGTACAAGAAAGGCTCTTGGACTAAAAGTCAAGTGAGTTAGGTCCTAATCCCAGAACTCCCCTGAATTTGCTATGTGAACTTGGGCAAATCTCTAGCTGTCCTGGGCCTCAGCTCCTCTTTAAGGATACCAGAGTGGGCGGAGTGTGGATTTGGGATGTAAATATACTGCTCACAAAAATTAGGGAATATTTCAAAATGAATATGAAGTGATAAAATATCCCCTGATTTTTGTGAGCAGTGTAGATGTAGGTAGGTTGAAAGACCAGACCTTACTTCCCGTCTAAGTTATGTGAGCTCGGGCAAGTTACTTCACTCTCTAAGCCTCCAGTTCTTTATTTCCAACATGAAGATAACATGTTCTAATAAAGGGAGTTCACAGGAGCTTTAAATGAACTCGCTGTGGTGAGTCAAACATTTCGCCAGATACCAGGCACAAACTAGGCATCCAAATTTGTTGTTTGGTTTATTTTTCTACAAACTATAGACTGCATGCTTGCATTCCCCCCAAAATTCACATGTTAAAACCTAATGCCAAATGTGATGGCATTAGGAGGTGAGGGTCTTTGGGAGGAAATTAGGTCTTGAGGATGAAAAGTAGGTGTTCTTATAAAGGAGGCTCCAGTGAGTTCTCTTGCCGCTTCCCCCATGACAACACAACAAGAAGTCAGCAGTCTGCAGCCCAGAAGGCCCTAGCCAGAACCCCACCATGCTGACCCCTGAACTTGGACTTCCAGCCTTCAGAACTTTGAACATAATCTCTGCTGTTTTTAAGGCACCTGGTCTGTGGTTTTTGTTATAGCAGTCAAAACAGACTAAGACAATGGGGTTTCATCATCTCCTTATAAAGGTGTTTTGAGGATCAAATAAAACTATAGATGACAAAGACCCCTGCCGACTACAAAATACTGAGTATTGTAGTCCCAGGGGATAAAGAGAAGCTGAACTTAAACAACCGGAGGTTACAGTACTATGCTCCATCAGCCAAAGGAAATCAATGAGTGTTTTCACCATAGTTTTCAAACATTTTTTAAAGAAGAAAACCAACATGAATTGTTTCATTGTAACAAGCCATTTGGGGGATGGGGGAGACAAGGAAACTCCAAGTGTGATAAGCTAGAGAACGAAGACCAGAGGGGCAGTGATTGATAACTATTGTATACCCTGGCTCCTCAGCAAAGTGAGTTCAAATCCAAACTGAAAGTGTCAGAGCAAAAAGATCCGTCACATTCCCATTTCTGCCTGTCTTTAGTGCAGGGGTCGGGAACCTATGGCTTGCGAGCCAGATGTGGCTCTTTTGATGGCTGCATCTGGCTCGCTGACAAATCTTTAATTAAAAAATAATAACGTGAAAAATATAAAACACTCTCATGTGTTACAATCCATTTATTTTCTACCGCTCATGTTCATGGTTGCGGGTGGCTGGAGCCAATCACAGCTGTCTTCCAGGACAACACCAAATTTTTATTGGATAATGCATAACGTACACAGGTTGTTGTATGGCTCTCATGGAATTACATTTTAAAATATGTGGCGTTCATGGCTCTCTCAGCCAAAAAGGTTCCCGACCCCTGCTTTAGTGAGTCATGCCCGTCGGAGATGTGAAGATGAACAATGGCTGAATGTCTTTGTTACATCCTGCTGAGTGTGCTAGGAATATACCGTGGACCCCTCTGCTTCAGTAGGTCAACACTTTCCAACCCCTGGTTCAGGGGACACTTTTTCACACAGTGTTTATCGTGCTCTGGAGTCAAATATGCTTAGGAGAACCTTGACCCCTCTCTCAGACATACACAAGGCTTGCCTGCAGGATAACTCTTCTGGAAAGTCTTACAGACTTAAGTACATTTGTTTAACCCAGAATTTCCCAAATTAATTTCCCCTTTCCGTGGTCTACGAAGTCACACTTCCTAGCTGTTAGAACAATGTTCCATATAAACACAAATCCAAGAAAAGTTCTGTCTGCCCACATGGACCCTGTTCTGTCATCCCAGGGACACAGTCAATATGCCTCAGAGCACGGCTGATGGGAAACAAGAACTTCAGGGCCTCGGCTAGATACTGGTGTGTGTTCTCCCATCAGTGTGGTGGAACTGGGAGGCCACTTGGTGGAGCAGAGATCCTAAGTGCCCCTCCAATATAGCAAACATTCACCCCATGTGGCTGCTGTGGAGGGTCTTGGGCGAGGGCAGCCTCTGTAGCCTCCTACAATGCCAGGGTATATGTCACTCCCGACCTCAGACGTCAGGCTAGCCCACAGCAAAGGGGGTGGGTGGATAGATGGAGAAAACAGAGGCTCAGCCCTCATTCCGGAATGATGCAGCAAGTGCACCCCAAATCAGCACAAACCACTTGTTCTCCCTCCCCTGCCCAAAAACATTTCAGATCAAAACAGCAGCTAAGCATGCCGTTGAGAGAAACCTGGCATCTTCAAGGTGGTCATACAGTTTTCTAAATTCACTCTCTGAACGCGGTTTCAGATCAAAATGAGCAGCAAAAATCATGCAGGGTAACCAGGGTGCATCCTTTCTTCCTGTGTGTGAGCGCGCGCGCGCACACACACACACACACACACACACACACACACTTATTCTTCTGTTTATTTTCCTCCACTATTCAGAATCACTGGCATCATCCTTCCCTCCCAGTGATGATCTACTCCATTGTCTCCTTGCCACACAATTCAATTCAAGACAATTGTTTCTTATCCACTGTGTGCCAGGCACTGAGCTTAGAGTCATCCGTCCTCAGAGTCATCTTGGAGTGGAGTCATCTTGGATTCTGCACAGCAGCTAACACAGAATTTTGATCACAAAACCCCATCAATTCCTCTGAAATACCACCCAAATATCCCCAGACCTGCCTCCTGACTGCCCTCCCCTGGTTCTGGCCCTCATCGTTTCTCACTCAGAAAAAGGCAGCAGCCCCCCGTGGCCCCCGGCCTTCACTGTCACTCCATTTCCACACCAAGGCAGATGCAGATCGGGTCATGAACAATGGCTCCACGTTGCTAGAGAAAGCAGCCTCAACTGTAGACAGCCCACACGTCTGGCCCCTCACAACCTTTGCACTTCCACGTGTCCAGGACTGGTGCCTTCTCCCTTTCCCCTGTCACACCTCCCCCAGCAATAACTGTTTTTATTCGTTATATTGTATTCTCAGCATATAATACTAGGTCTGGCACAAAGCAGGTATTCAGCTCTTCTGTGTCAAATGACAGGTGGCATAGATGTATAGGCAAATTGATGAAAGAGTAACTGTATCGGTTTCCTATTTCTGCTGCAACAAACGACCACAAAGTTCATGGTTTCAAACAACCTCCAGTGACTATAGCCCAGAGTGGGTCGCAGAGCTGCGTTCCTCCTGGAGGTCTCAGGGAAGAACCTGTTTCCATGCCTCTTCCAGCTTCTAGAAGCCACCTGTGTTCCTTGGCTGGTGACCCCTTCCTCCATCTTCACAGCGTATCACTCCAAATGCTGCTTCCGTTGTCCCTTATCCTTAGTCTCTCTCTGTTCCTGACTTTGATATGCCTGTATCTCTCTTATAAGGATCTTTGTCATTATCTCATTTGGCTCACCTGGGCAATCCAAGACAATCTCCCCAACTCAAGATCCTTAATTCAGTCAAACATGCAGTGTTCCTTTACCATGTAAGGTAATTTTAGAGATTAGGATGCAGATGTCGGGGTAGGGGAGGATTATGCATTATTCACACTTTCCCAGTGAATCAATAGATTTTTTTTTTTTAATGAGCATTGTCACAGCAGTATAGGTTGCCAGGGGAAATAATAAAAAAAAAACTGAGTCTAAACTCTGCGTAGCAAAGTGAGGAAAGCTTCCCAGAGGGAATCGTGCCTGAGCTGAGTTTGGCGAATACAGAGGAGTTCTAACGGGACGAAGGGAGGCAGCCCTTGCCCTTCTGTGCGGAGGAAAGGGCGTAACCAGAAGCACAGAGGCGTGGGGCCAGGGCCAGCGGGTTCATGTGCCCGAGACACAAGGCTCAAGTGGCGGGGACAGTAGAAGGGAGAGCAGACTGGAGGGCGGGGTCTTAGGTGCCAAGCTAAGGAGTTTGGAGTGTAGTTGGAAGTATGTGCGGAATATTCAAGAAGCAAGCAGGGATATGACACAATTCCAATCTAACAACTCAATCTGGCCATGGCCCTGGCTCAGTGGATAGAGCATCGGCCCGGTGTATGAACGTCCTGGGTTCAATTCCCAATTAGGGCACACAAGAGAAGCGACATCTGCTTCTGCCCCCTCCTTTCCCCTCTTCTCTTCCTCTTCCCCTCTTGCAGCCACTGGCTCGGTTGGTCCCGTGTCAGCCTCAAGTGCTGAGGATAGCTCAGTTCTTTGGAGCATCGGCCACACACAGAGGTTGCCGGGTGGATCCCCATTGGGGTGCGTGTGGGAGTCTGTCTCACTATCTTCCCTCCTCTCACTTAAAAAACAAAAACGAAAACAAAAACAGCTCTATCTAACAGAACTTTATGTAATGATGGAAAGAAGTATTCTCCATCTGCTAGGTAACCACTGGCCACATGGGCTATTGAGTATTTAATATGTGGCTAGGGTGACTGAGGAACTGAATTTTAAATTTTACTTCATTTTAATTCATTTAAATGTAAATAACTATGCAGCTAATGGTTGCTATAGACAGCCCCATTCCGGAAAGATCATCCAGACAATGGATTGAAGGTGAGGTGGAGGTGTGGCTGACTACAGGCGGGAGCCCCAAAGGCAGCTGCCAGGATGAGAACCCAAACCCAGGTAGGAGTGACAGCCGCGGACGAGTGAGAGAGAAATGTCTGGTGTAGTGTTAGGGGGGTTTGCCTGATTGAACTTAGGCATGGTCAGCCTAGGATGACTCTCTGTTTCTCACTTGAGTGGCCAGATGGTGCCATTCAACAAGCAAGAGGAGCTGAGCTTAAAAGACAAGGTGATCATTTCAATTTGTTAACAGACTTAATTTTCAGGTACCTATTAAATGGAGACATTCTCCAATAAAAATGTCTGGAGCCCACAAGAGGGAGATCTGGGCTGCAGGTGCAGGTTTGGAAACTATCAGCGTGTGGTTGAGGGTGCCCATAGTTTTGCCCAGGAAGAGTAAATAGTATAGAAAAACAGGGCCAAACTCAGAACCCCACCCACAGGACCAGCATTGGAAGGACCAGGAAGGGCTGGGAAGGATACATTAAGGAGCTCCGAGGCAAACTAGGAGAGAGTGGGGGTCAAGGTCCCTGAGGGACAGAAGGGACTCAAGAAGGAAGTGATCAGTTTTCCTGAGGGAGGCCCAATATAGGAATGACGGAATGATTGCCATGTGATTTGAGGTGGGTGACTCAGCAAGACCATGGTGGCAGAGCGAGGACTGTGGGTAGAGCAGCGTGGAGGCCAGAGCCAGAAACCCCGAGGATGAAAGTTGGTGCACCATTGTAGACCCTAAGTGTCAACGCTTGTCTCGATGAGCTTGACCGAGAGAGAAAGCAGCAGACCAAAGGATGAAAGGGGACACAGAAGCAAAAGGCAGATGAGATTGGCACCATTGATATGCGGAAGGAAAAGAAGTTGGAGCTCGGGGAGGGGGTGTGGTGGGGGGGAGGCTGGCAGCTGTCCAAACCAAGCAGTCCATTGCTTCAGTTTTCCATATGATCAAAGCAAACAAACACACAGAGATACATAGATATATAGATACCATTTTTAAAATAGCATTCAAAAAAATAATTGTATGTGCACAAGTGTGTAGTCTCATGTAAAAGGTGAGCTGTTGTGTTGATTTTAAGCAACATGCCTTCCCTATCAGGCCGTGTTGGGTCCACACATTTAACTAAAGGGCATTTGGTATTTCTGTCAAAACCTCTGACATACCAGGTACTGACTGATGGAGTAAGTTCTCTGCCTCTCAGAGAATTCTCTGGCCTTTGGCTAAGCTGAGGCCAGATGACATCCTTTGCTCATGTAGAGCAAAGTCACAAAAGTTTAATATCATGCTTGTCTTCCCCTTCAGGCCCCCCCTGTTCCACCCCCCCACCCCCACACAAACCCTACTTTACACAAGCACCGGTGTCTTAGTCTGTTCTGACTAGAAAGAACCACGGACTGGGGGCTTAACAACAACAAATTTATTTCTCACAGTTCCGGAGACTGAGTCCAAGAGCAAGGCACTGGCAGATTTGGTGTCTGGTGAGAGCTGGCTTCCTGGTTCATAGGTGGCCACCTTCTCACGGTGTCCCCACATGGTAGAAGGGAGCTCACGGTAGCCTCCTTTACAAGGGCATTAATCCCCTTCCTGGTTCTGCCCACATGACTAAGTGCCTCCCAAAGGTCCCACCTCCAAACCATCATACTGGGCATTAGATTTAAACATATGAATTGAGGGGGGGGGGCACAAACATTCAGTCTGTAGCAATGGGAGAGCACAGTTCCAACTGGGGGTCATCTCCCACCTCACTCTGAGGCTTAGAGTTGTCTCTGAGAAGTGGCCTCAGGCAGAGTCAGGGGTCCCGAAAACAGTAAATGAGGAAGCAAGAGAAGGTTCTGGGAAAACGAGAAGATGAGCACAGACATCACTTGGGGAGGGAGTGAGTATACACGAGAAACTCACGCTAATTGGGGACACCTGCCATTTTGTTCCTTACTGTGAAATAGACTTGGGGCTTGGGGGTCTCAGGGACATGCAGGCAGGTTACGTAATACGGGGAGAGTGATGTGGGCCAGGGCTTGGCAAGTTCCCCGAGGATGAGGAGGAGGAGGAGAGAGAAAGGAGACAAGAGGGGGAGAGGAGGCGAGGGGGTAAAGAGAAGATGAGAGGAGGCTGCAGAAAAGGCTGATGCGACGGTGGCCTGCAGCTTCCTGACTTCTTCACGCGCCCCTCCATCATCAGCCTGCACTCCCCGTCGAACGCCGCGGCGGAGAACCTGTTCAGTGCTAACACAACTCCAGCGGAAGATTTCCTTCTCTTGACTGGCACTCAGAATGGTGGCAGCCTGGCCGTGTTTATTCATTAATGCTTCTAAGTCAACACTGAAGGAGAAGGCCGGGGACAAGCAAGCGGCACAGCCAACACTATTCCTGTGTCTCCAAGGAACAGAGGTCTTTTCAGACTGCCCGCATCTCTTTCTATCAGAAGCCACACAATAAAAAAGGGAAAAACAAAAAAACCCTTCCAACCGGAGGGGAAATTACAGATTAGTTATCATTTTCAGATAAGAAAAATGTGGCTCAGAGATGCTAAATAAATTGCCCACAGAAAAAAACGGGAGCCCAGGTCACCTAACACCTCTCTCTCTCTCTGTGTGTGTCATGCACACACACACAAAACCTCTGTTGCTAAAGTTAAATTAAAAATCTACTGCCTTATAGCCCATTTATATTTATTTTTTTAAGTATATCAAGAAACCAGGCCCTGTTCTCAAGTCTCATTGTCAAATACAGAAGACTTTTATCAACATGAATATAATAAGGGACCTAACTGAATAGTGAGAGTGGGTGGGAAAAGAGTTAGTTCAGGAAGATTCCATATAGCAGGGCGACTTTTCACTGGAAAGTATATGACCGTGGTTCTCAAACTTTTGTCCATTGAAATCACCTGGAGGGCTTGTTAAAGGACAGACTGTCGGGCCCCACAGCAGAGTTGCTGGTTCAGAAGTTATAAGCGGGGAGCCCAAGAATGTCCATTTCTAACCAGTTCCTGGATGCCCGTGACGCTGCTGGCCCAGGGACCACGCTTTGAGAAGCACTGGTGTACAGAATAGACCACTGACCAGGAGTAGGTGCTGTATGAGGTCCTCATGGGGCTTTAAACTGAACTTTTGGCATAAAGCAAGAAGGCTTTCTTTCTGTAGCAATATTATTTTATCAGTGAAAATAATATTGGAGACTCTTTAATACATGGAAAAACACTTATGTTACAATGTTGGATAAAAGAGAAATGATTTCAATGAGAAAAAAAGAATGGAAAAAAACTGAAATGTGCTAATTGGTTTCCCCATTACCTAAAGCAGAAACTATTTCATCCCTAGACATTATGTAGATAGTGGTTGGTGTGAGAATCGCTGCTTATACCTATATGTGTATCCTAACTCCCCATCCATTTGAAAACTATCCGTATACATCAGGGCTTGGGGTGGAAATTAACCCCTATTTATATGCATATGAGAGTCACGTGCACTCATTTCTTCCACAGATACTAATAAATGCCCACCAGATGCCAGGCACTGTGCCAGGCACTAGGGAAAAGACACATGTTCATTGCCTTCAGTCCAGTGAAAGAAACAGGAAGTGAGATAAGAGCTAATAGAAGCGTATGGAAAATTCTGTGGCTCCTTTGGTTTGACAGATAGAGTTAGAGCTCCATGGTAGACAATGTAAGTTTGGGTTTGTAGTATGTCCGTGGAGAACCATCCAGTAGAGGGCTGGAAATACGTGTCTGGAACTCATGAGGGAAACCTGGTTTGGAGATGTAGGTTGGGAGTTTCTATCTAATTACAGGTATAAATGATCCTCCATGCAAACAAGTCAAGTGTGAGGAAAGTAATATAAGGTAGAGAAGGAGTAGCTAATATAGGAGACTGAGAGGGTGACCCTGGACTAGTAGAAATGTCAATAAGACCGTGTAGCTGTTTAAAGATGTATTAATATAATACTTCTGTTGTAAACAATGATGATTCATTTTGCTTGAAATAAGATTTCTTTGGTAATTTAGTCAATATGCTCTGTAAAAAAGCGATGACAAGCTGAATTGCTCAAAAATATGTCTTATTCTTCCTGCTTAGAATCCAATCTTACTCAGTATTTTTGTATATATTTTGGTGTCTTTTAAAAAATTTTTTCCATTGATTTGAGGTGGGGTGGGAGGACTCATTGTTTCACGTAGTTGTTCTGTTTATTTGTGTACTTCTCACCCATACCCTGACCGAGTGTCAAACCCACTACCTCTGGCATGCTGGGCTGACACTTTATCTACTGAGCCACCAGGCCAGGGCCAATTCTGGTGTTCTTTTAAGTTAAAAAAATTGTCCTCATAAACAACTATAAAACCATAATTAATAATTTTTCTAATAGTTTTCTCCTTAAGACTATTAGCTTTCAGTCAATTATTCATATACATATATAACATTGGTCAGGTGCAGAAACAAGTCAATGTCCATCATGGTCTAGTGGAACAAGGAACTTGTAAGCTCACAAATGTGCACACACATATGATCTTCTCTCCTCCTCCTTATTACCTAACCTTTCCTCTCTCGGTTACCTTTAAGGTACAATTACAACACTGGGTTGTAATAGTGGGTTAGCTTACTGTTTCTGCACTCACTGAATTTATTGAGCAATAAACAAGACTTTTATGACCATAAAAAGTTGGCTTTCTAGTTACCTATGTATATAAAAATATGTGTATAAAAGTTTGTTTAAAATATACAGATGATGTTCTATTTTTGTTTTTTATATATGCATAAAATCTCATTTCAAGTCTTTATTCTGGTAATTGTGCACACTCTACATCAACGGTTCTCAATCTGTGGGTCGTAACCCCAGCGGGGGTCGAACGACCAAAACACAGGGGTCGCCTAAAGCCATCGGAAATACATATTTTATTTTAAAATGTATTGTATAATAAATATGTATTTTCCAATGGCTTTAGGCAACCCCTGTGTTTTGGTCGTTCGACCCCCGCCGGGGTCGCAACCCACAGGTTGAGAACCGCTGCTCTACATGTATAAAATCAAATATATATAATCACATATATAGATTTAAGATTTTCAGAGTTTGGGGGTAAAAGGTTTGACTATAAAGATACATGAAAGGAATTGTTGAGGGTAATGGAACTGCTCAGTGTCTTGGCTATGGTAGTGTTTATACAACTCTGCATGTGTCAAAATTATAGATCTCAACACCCCAAAGAGTGTATTTTACAATATGTTAATTTAAATTCTGATCTATAGCAGCATTTATGGTAATGTTATAAATGATAATAATATCATTCTCTGAATGACATTATTTAAAATAAATTCAGTAGAATATTAATCAGCAATAAAAAAGAATGAAATGTTGCCATTTATGACAACCTGGACAGACCAAGAGGATATCACGCTAAGTGAAATAAGGCAGACAGAGAAAGATAAATATTGTACCACTTCACTAACATGTGGAATCTAAAACACAAAACAAAACAAACAAACGAAACAGAGGAGAACCAGACTCATAGATACAGAGAGTAAGTTGATCGTTGCCAAAGGGGAGGGGGGGATAGGAATAAAACTATTTTTAAAGAGAAAAATAAAATAAAATGGTAGTGTCTGAAAACATTTACAAATAAAAATAAATAAAATAAAACAAATTCAACTTGTTATTTTATGCCCAACCATTTACACACATACACACACGCTTCTCTTTATAGAACTTCCACACAAAGTTATTTATTTGTCTGTAATCTTACTCCAGGGAAGTTCGGTTGACTTTCCCAAGATACAATGGAAGGTGACTGTTCAATCCTTTTTGCCGGCAGTGCCTCAAATTTCTACTTGTTCGTTACGAGAATTCTCCAGAGACAGATGTATTACAGCACTTTGAGAACCATATTCACACCCACTGCTGAAGAGCGAAAAGAGATAGCTCAAAGTTCAACCCTGTGAAACAATTTAGTGGCTAAATGTGTGGCTCAGGAACTAAATCCAAGCAGGTACTTGGGAAGAAGCAATTAGAAATGGTGACAAATGCCTCCCAGAGCGTGTGGGTATTAAAACGTGCACTCCAGTCTCCCACCTGTGCGTTTATGTGAACACACTAGACTTCAAGTACACATCTCTTTATACACTCTAGTACCCCATGGCCATTACTTGTGGGTGATGAAGGCTCGTGTTCACAGAACAGCATGCTGATGCATTTTTTCCTGCCATTGTATGTAACATGTTTTCTAATTCTTTTGCTCTATTCAGCATTTGACCCCAACGATGGGGGATTATGGTATTAACTATCCACCCAGCATACATTCTTTACAGACTCTCACTAAATACTGTAAGCCTGCTGCAGAGAGGAATAAAAGTGAAAGCACACCGTCTGGTCTTAAGCTGAGCACACAGAGGGTCGTGATCCAATTGGAAGGGAAGCTGAATTTTTAAAAAGAAAGAGGTTTGACCAAATTTTAATCCTTGTCATTTTCATTTCTCTTACCCTGTGGATTTGGGTGATTTTATTTACACTGTCAGCTTGAGCCTAGGGATTGGAAATCAGGCTTTTATGGAGATTATTAAAAGTACATACAGTACACTAAAGGTTGGGCTAACTGATGTACTCTGCTAAAAATATGAATGCAAATGCCCTGGTATTAGATGCACTGGCATGCATTTCATCCTCCTTAGAAGGTTATTCTTGGGAGCTGGACCCGCTGAAATGGTGGTGAGATACAGGCTGTCAGGATATTTCTAATAGGTAGCCAATGGCCAGGGATGGAGATGAATTAGCATTACTCAGATGAGAAGGTAGCTCTTTATAGCATTAATTCCAATGCAAAGTAATTCCACCATCCTTGTAAATGGGTTGTGGTGGGAGGGGAGGGGAGGGTTAAAGCTTCAAGGATTTATCGATGGGTTGGAGGGGTGACAGCAATGTCATCCAAGTCCTCCAGTCTGGGTTTTGTTGGGCCTGAACTTCTCAGATGCATCACTGGTGACTTTTAGTTAGGTAATGTCACATAGGCCTCGATTACAGAGAGCTCTACACCTCAGTCTTTCAGATCTAAATGGATACCAAGGAAGTAGTTTATCCGATCTCAAAATACCAGGAGCGTTTGTGCTTTGACAAGACAGGTTTAGGGTCTCAGAGGCACTGAAACGACTTGATGAAGTAGCTGTCTATGCAGGACCTGTGTCCTTGTAATTTATAACCTTACAATATTCTAAATAAGTTTTCGAGGGTATTAGGGAGTTGCATGGATCAAAGCTCTATGATGGACCACCAAGAGAAAATGGGGTATTTTAGGAACTTATCTCCAATTATGAGGGTTGATGGCATCTCCCTGCCTGTTGTGTGGCCTCCTTGGATGCCACTAATATACTGAGAGCCACTGCTATGCTGAAGCCTTGAAGTATGTTCCACACCTAGAAATGGGGAAGAAGGCAGATGGCGGGAAACAACTGACCACGTGCTAGTTCACTTGGAGCTCTCAGGTCCCAGTATCTGGAAATGATGTTTCAAGATTGAGGTTCATACTTCTTTGCTATGTTCTAGATGCCTACATATAAAAACACACTATTCTGCCATAGAAAACTGTGCTATCCAAAAAAAAAATGTGCTATCCAGGCTGTAGAGAGGGGACCACAGTGAGAGTCGGACCTTCAATGCCATCACTGTTTGAAACCTCAGTTCTGAGCCACTTGTTCCAGCTCACTTCCATTCTGCATCCTGACTTAAGCTTCACAGTCTTGGCTTCAGACCTGGTGGTTCATTTTCCCTCTAACAGCCTTACCCACTCACCTCCAAAGCCACCCACCCTCTGACTGAAATGTTCATTTCTACCTTCAACTCTGATCCTCATTCCTGCTCTGACAGGACTGCCTTCCTGCACTCCAGGTCCAGCCACCAGTCCAGCCTGCCACACGGACCTCTCTCTATCGATGTGCCCCATTGCCTGAGAGTGGCTACCCTTCCAGGTGTGCTGCAGGTATACCACGGCACCCGGGTAGGATCTCTTTGAGGACGCCAGTCAACTGCCACCAGAAAGCACTGAAATGTATTCTTTAGTGTGATGGCATGCACACCGCTATGACTTTGCCCATCTCACCCCAGCCCTCCTTTATTAACTTTTAAAAATATAAACATGTATGTTATATTATTTATATTTTTAAAATCACGTTTCACACATTTTACTTAGTGGATTTGCATAACCATTCCATATGTCAGAACGGATAAATACGAGTTCTCTCTTTAGTACGACAGTACTGGTGAGATAAAGACAAGTCAAATTACTCAGCCCATATTACAGAATTATAGAGCTTACCTCACCTGATCAGTGCTTAACTGGCTACCTATGTTCTCCTGGACTGAGGTCTTCTGGAGAGCAAAGGTCAAATCCATGTGGTCACTTTGCATGGAAATTACTAAACACTTTTGATGATAGGATGACAAAGTTGATAATGATGATGAGTGTGATAAATATGGTTTGTGATAAATATGGTTTTCATCTCCCACAGTAAAAATCAATTTCTTTTTCCCGATTTTCATATCTGTATGCTTTCACACTAATTGTTTCCTCTACTTACACTGCCTTCCACCTGCCTGATTTGCCTAGAAAGTCCTTCTTCACCCTTAGAACCTGATGTAGAGGTAATCTCCTCTGTGAGATCTACTTATCACTGCCACTGCCCACCTCCACACAGAATAACTATGTCACATGGCGATGGTGTTACACTTAGGATATACAGTTGCTGCCTTATCGCAGTTCACTTTTCACGGTCTCACTGTATCGTGGATTTTTAAATTGTATATATTTAATTTTTTATTGCTGATTTTTTGCTATATTACAGGATTTTGCGGCATATAGGCATTTTTATAAATTTATTATTTTAATTATTTTTGTGGTAAAATAAGCATTTTTCTAGCCTAAAAATTAAAAACAATATAAAATATTAACATATTAAAAAATATGAAATTGCAATAAGATACGTCAAATTATGTAGGTTTAAGAGTGTAGAAAGTGTTTAAGAGCATAGGAAGTGTTTATAAGAGTGTGGGAGAGGTTTATAAAGCCTTAAAATATATATAAATAATACAATAAATATAAGGTCGCTACTTTGCGGATTTTCGCTTATCGCAGGAGGTTCTGGAACCTAACCCCCAAGATAGATGAGGGACCACTGTAATTCTTGGTATCATTATTTGTATATATATATATTTCTCTCACCAGATTGTGGACAAGGTCAGAAACAATGTCTTATTTCTTTTTGCATTCCAATCTCTATCATGATGCCTGACAAAATATAGGTACTTAAACAGTTTTTTTTTTCTAACCAAATGTGGCAAAGACGATAGTGATAATGATGATTTCAGTCCTTTCAAGAGTAATAAAGAGCTTTTCCAGTGTTTAGAACTAGTTCCCAGTTTAGAATAATATATTGGTCAAGGTAATCAGTACAGGCTGTTATAAAATACATTTTCTGAATATAAATACTATAACGCAGAATGAGGTTATTACTCAGAAACATCTGGCATGGGCCGGGCTCTGTCCATCATGTAGCTCTTCCATCTCTTCAAAGTCCTTTGCATCCAGCTGTTCAGATAGGAGAAAAATGTAGAGAAGACATACCTGGTTTGATATACTTAGCCTCAAAGTAACAGTCATCACTTCTACTCATGTTCCATTGGCCAGAGCTCAGGGTGACATGCCCATCCAACGGCTGAGTGGCCTGGGAGATGTGACCTTCCCATGTGTCCAAGGAGAGGCAGAAATGGTGAACACTGAAAGCATTTTGCCATAGTTTGCCCCTCTGGACACCGAATATTCATCTTACTCTTCCTTGCACTCATGGAGCAAACCCACCTCACCCCAAGGAGGTCAGTGCAGGGTCCCATCCAGTCACCACCTCCATCCAGATCAATGTCCAGAACATCGGGGTGAGGCACCCTCTTCTCCATCAGTCATGTCATACCTCTAGGTGTGAGAGCTCATAGTTGTCTGCATCCAGCTTCCCTAACATCACAACCCATTTATAATGGGGGGAAAAGGACAGGAAAATAAGCTCATTTGCAAAGAAAGATAATGGAATACATGCAGCAGCATGGTCCCCACCATGCTGAAACACTTCCCGGTCAGCGGTCTGAAGCCCATGCCCCGGGCATGGTGGATGTGTGTGAAGTGGGCTGTAAGAAGGATTCTTTTCATTGCTCTTCTCTTTGGCCACATGTGAAGTGGGTTTGGGCGAACACTTTTCCTTCACAACAGTGCCGCTCTAAAAGCCTGACTTCTGCTCAGTCTAGAATGGTTGGAAAGTCAACCATTTTAGGCCTTGAACAAGCAAGGATTTTTCAAGTCCAAGCACCTAATTTCTCTGGCAATGTGATTCTTAAAAAACTTAGAAGGCATATGACATATTTGCTTCTAGGTAGGTCCACGTGCCAGTAACCACACCCCCAGTTATTTCCTGGGTATTGTTATCAAGTCCATCTTTCTTTTCTTTGCCTCTTCACCTGCTCGCCTTTCTCTCACACACAATTAACTAAATATACATTATACATTGAAGTTACCAAAAACAATAGGTTGGAAAGCCATGCCCAGATTTGATTTTTGCCTCAACTTCATCTAATTGAGAACTTTAACTAGATATTTGTCACAGAAAGCCTTTTCTGCTACCATGTTGTACTGAGTCTAAAATAAATTAATTTTTTTACTAATCCTACAGCTCAAATTGCTGAACTCTGTATTCTGTTCTGTTTCTACTCATCAACTCATGAATTCTTTCCTAATCGTTTCTTTCTTGTAATATACATATGTAGATTAGCCAAAAGCACTGCTAAAATCCTGTTTTCTAACAAGTTCCTCTAAAAATACAAACTGTGCATGTGACTACCTTCTAATTAATAGCAGGCAATAGTTATACCAAATGATTTGTTGTGTGAGTGTATATTTATATTGGTAGGAGTATTCTGAATGGTCAGTGCTCATGCTATACTAGGTATTGACCATTTTAATATCATCCCTAAATGGGCTCAGTAATATACACCTACTTATTTATTTGATTATTTGTTTATTTATTTAAGCTTACAACAGGCCTGTAATTTTTTCAAAGCATTGTAAAAAATACAAAGAAATTTAAGGCATAGACCTTTTTCTCACTTTAGTCTTGAGGCCAACTAGAAACGTGACAGGAACTCAGTGAATTCCTGTCAGCAGTGACCGGCAGAGTCCAAGAAGACTCGCAAGAAAGGTGACTCCATGGCTTTGGAAGATACCAGGTTATAAAGAATCAGAGGAAGGGAGATATTTCTGCATAAAATTTGGTAAAATAGAGGACACTGAGCAGGCCGGTCAGCCCGGAGAGGAGGGCAATCATCCGCAATGAACTTTATCGCCAGTGTTGCACATTCATTCTGAGTAAAGTGACATTTTATTTTATGAATTAAAAAGAGGAATCTTCCAGTCCCCAGGAAATCATTGTGTTTCCTGAGGGTAGCAATATGAAAAAAGTATCATTTTTGTATGATTTTGATGCTAGATGGTGTATTTGACTCATTTCCAACACAATCACCCCCATCTTTCCGCTCCCCTTCTCCTTAAACGCCCTCTTCTTCTACTTCTCCATATGTGGTCCTACAACAGAGACATGCCAAGTGTCTAGAACAGTGGCCTGGCACCAAAGAGAAGACTATAAAAATATTTGTTAAATGGATTCAATAAAGTTCTGAAAAAGTTCTGCTTGGTAAAATGGCAGCTTTGTGTAATCTTCAAATCAAGCAAGGTGGGTAGGTCACCTCCTAAAAAAGAGAGAGAGCCCAAGAAGACTGCCAATCAACTCTTACACTGAGCTTATATCCATCTATTAGGAAAGAAATTAGTAAATGCTTCTAAGGATGGGATAGAGTGACCATAAAAGCAGACAGCCCAGGAAAATCCCACTTTTGGAAGTTTCAGCACAGGCCTTGTCTACGTGCCGCTTTCCCAGGCTCAGCACAAACTGCTAACGTGGTTATATCTTTGATGGTCCCTTCAGCAAAGCGCCTTCCTTCCCCCGGTGCTGTCACTAAGCTTCACTTGAGTAGTTAAATAACAGCAGAGGACTTAGGTGGGGTCATCTCCAAACTGTACCTAACCTATACCACTTTTTAACTTAAAGTGATATAATCCCTATTTTCCATGAAGTCATGATTCCTTATGGTTTTCATCATCAAATCAGTGTTTCTCAGTCTTTAAGTGATGGACAAATACCAGCTGGAAAAAAGAAGTCATCACTCAACATCTGTCATCAAATTAGTAATTTTGTTGAGTGCTTAATAAAATGATAATCTTGAAAGATAAGCTTTGAAAATAAAAAGGAATTTCAAAAGCTCCTTTATATAAGCAAAGCAATACTCTGAGTGACAATATAGAATTTCACAGTGTAGAGAATTTAGAATCTGACTTAAAGGACATCTTCACCTGGAGAGAAAGATGAAAGTTGTCTTGAAACCTGGGAAGAGAAAGAAATGGAAAAAAAAAAACAAGGAAAAAGGAAACCAGCCAATTATGTGTGTCCCTGACCTCCCACCCTGCCCACACCAGGAATTCCCCAGAGCAGTGGGGCTTGTCCCTCACTTTCCTTTGAACATTCCAGAAGAAATTCAATACCAACCTTCCCCTCCCTCCAGAAGCCTGCACTTGTATTGGAACCTCAGCAATATGGCCCCATTGCCAGGTAGGTGCACCTGGCCCACGCAGCTGATTAGGGGCTCTGCGGTGCTACTTCTGGCTTCCCCAAGCCTGCACTTGGTGCACATGGAAGTCTCCATATTCACCTGTGGGAGGATACAAGATGCTGAGAGGTCAGAGGGCATACAGGGGTCTTGGAGATGAGTCAGGATAGCCATATACTGCAAGGACTCCTGGACAGGATTAAACACAGACCAAAGACCAGATGAAGGAACCACTCCTCTCTAGCCACCAGCCATGGTACCCAGGGAACAGACCAGAAACATCCTATAGCAAAGGCCAGCAAGGAACAGAGATAGCAAGTCAGCCCGAGGTCCCAAAGGCTTCCTCCCAAGCCCAGATGCTCTCTACCTGTCAGGTAGGAGGGGAAAGGAGAACCCTGGAAAAGTGGGCATTTACCCCCAGAGGCTGTTTATGGGGCCTCTTTTACTTGTCAACTTTAAGTCCCATTCAGTTCCCCTCTGCTTCCCTTTAAGAGAGACAGAAAGGGATCAGAATACAATGAGAAATCATATTGAAAATATAAAATGCTCTAGGCCTTTAACTCAACTGAGTGTAGTGCATGTGATTTTGAACCCCAGTCTGTATTCACGATGCAGTCACTTGTCAATGGTAGGATGAAGGTTGAATAGAAACATGTGCAATGTCATCTAAATCATATAACTCTGGAAGGCTTTACATCTATTATTAAATTAATTAAATACTAATTTAATTAATTAAAAATATTTATTATTAATAAATAAATATTTATTTAAAAAATAAATATTATTTTTAAATAATATTTTAAAAATATTATTAAAAATGTTTTTCATGTCCATAGGTTCAGTTGAGGGGATGAAACTCTAGTCAATACATTTTTATTAAGAAATGTTATTTTGATATATGAAAAGATGTTCATCTTCACTAGCTATTAGAGAAATGCAAATCAAAACTACAATGAGATACCACCTCACACCTGTTAGATTAGCTATTATCAACAAGACAAGTAATAATAAGTGTTGGGGAGGCTGTGGAGAAAAAGGAACCCTCATTCACTGTTGGTGGGAATGTAAAGTAGTACAACTACTATGGAAGAAAGTATGGTGGTTCCTCAAAAAATTAAGAATAGAACTACCATATGACCCAGGAATCCCTCTACTGGGTATATACTCCCTAAATTCAAAAACACTGGTACGTAAAGACACAGGCAGCCTCATGTTCATCGCAGCATTGTTCACAGTGGCCAAGACATGGATACAACCAAAAAGCCCTTCAATAGATGATTGGATAAAGAAGATGTGGCACATATACACTATGGAATACTACCCAGCCATAAGAAATGATGACATCGGATCATTTACAACAACATGGATGGAACTTGATAACATTATACTGAGTGAAATAAGTAAATCAGAAAAAACTAAGAACTGTATGATTCCATACACAGGTGGGACACAAAATTGAGACTCATGGACATGGATACGAGTGCAGTGGTTACCAGGAGGAGGGGAAGGGAAGAGAGAAGGTGGTGGGGGAGGGAAGGGGCATAAAGAAAACCAGATAAAAGGTGACTGAAGACAATTTGACTTTGAGTGATGGGTATGCAACATAATCAAAATGTCAGAATGATCTGGAGATGTTTTCTCTGAATCTATGTACTCTAATTGATCAATGTCGCCCCGTTAAAATTAACTGTCTAAATAAAATTTTTTTAAAATTTTAAAAATTAAATAAATAAAAAAAAGAAATGTTATTTCCTCGCCTGTAGAGGGACTACAGCGAACATAACACCGTACCCGTAGTTGTGCTGTGAGTCTACGTTTGGTGTTTAGAAGGGTAATGAGTCAGAAATTCACAGGCGTGAAACCATCTGCTGTGGGTGGTCAGGCACTGTGCATGTATGTCTCACACATCCCTCAAACCACCAAATAGGGCAGGCATCCGTCTCATGTTGCAGATGAGGAAACTGCAACTCAAATGAACAAATCCAAGTCTCCTTGTCCAAGGTCACCGAAATTAGACAGTGCCAGAGCTAGAATTAGAATGCAAGCACCTTGTTAGGACCCTTTCTGCCTCCCTGCATGGCCCGGGGTCTCTGCACCTCTGTCCAGCGTGTCACGCAGAGACCTACCTGATGGTCACACATCCAATGAGCATGTAGGCCTGATGCTTCCTGTTCTCCTAAAATAGATGCTAAAACGTTTCTTTAAAATGGCCAACTTCAGACTTTACAGGGGTGGGCAGAGAAGCAGGTTAATAATAATAATAGTAAAAATATAATATCAAGCATAACAAACAAATAAATAACACAAGAATTAACTGTGTGTTGCATACTTACAACTGCAAACTTACATTTGTCCACACCTGGATTTACCCTTAGTGAGTACCAGCAGCTTGGGCCATCTCCCCTCTTAAGACAGGATATGTGCTCTTTCTCATCCAGGTTCCCAGTTTTGATGCCAGATTGAAAGATTGATTTTTCTCTCTGGCTGCCACCTTTGCCTTCTCTCCAATTAGCACATTCATTCTTTGAAGAGAAGCCCAAGTTGCTTTTCTGGTTCCTCAGCTTCTCAGACTCCCGGTCTGAAGGGCCATTGTCTTGACAAATCAGGAGAGGGAAGCCTATTAGCTGGTGCCTTCGGGTTCCTACTTGTTCCCTTAGACACTGGACATTTCACAAGAAGCATGCATGAGCCAGAAGGTAAGGTGTCGTGGTCACTGGAACACAGACGCCTGCAGCCGCACCTGGGAGAGGATCCCAGTTTTCAAAAGACACTCAAAACAATGTTTTCTAACACGCAGACATCACCTCCTGTAAAGCATGCAGCACGTGGGAGGGCGATTATGGTGGGCTTTCTAAAAAGACTAAAAATGGCCCGTTTCTTAGGACATAAGGAAAAACAGGCATGGAGCCAGTGGAAACCAAGAAGTAAGCCAGAAAGAAATGGAAGCTTTTCTGCTTTTCCTTACTGGTTCCTTTGTACATGAAAAGCCAATTCCACCAGCATTCTGTCAGCCAGAGTTCTCTGTAAACAAGTACGCACTTCCAAGTTCTCAAATCAGTGAAAATGAATCGTCACCAAGTTGTTTTAAGGACTATAACCCTTCAATGCTTTTGTGAATTTTTAATACAAATTAAATAGTCTTCTTTTTTTTTTTTTAGCCATTGCATAATGACACTTATTGCATGAAAACTGGTCCTTTATATTTAGAATGTTCAGAACATTTAATTTAGCAGAATATTTGACTTAAGGGAGAATTCGGCACCAAATGGGCTAAGAATTGACGAGCTAGTGACATAAAAAGCCACATACTTCAAGAATTAGTAGGAAGAGGTTGGCTCCCAATCTGATAATTTATTAACTGTGTGACCTTCAGGTTTTTAAAACTCTCTGTACCTTATTTTGCTCATTTATAAATCGAGGATGATGATATCTAATGATGTGCCCGGTTATTCAGCTCAAATGAGACAGGCAGGTGCACACACCCAGCACATACTTGCGCATAAGAGACTCAACAAATGCACCTGAAATTATGATTATGATTATTATTGTCTCTTTTCCTGCTGCTACTACTAGCTATATAAGCCTATTTAATTTCAAACTGCATCTTTCTCATCCTGCCGGCCTCTACCCATCCTTGCCTTCTGGCCTTGCATAGCTCCCCTGGCATGCTGCAACTTTTCCTGGATTCTAGGATCAGCCCCGCCTTTTTGCGTACAAAAGTAAAGAGTTGTTTGGGAGTGTCCGAGGCTGTCCTGGGGTAGCACCCCCCCTTCCTCCTCTGCCTTCATCTTGGTCCTTCCCAACATTTCCTTTCTCTGGGCCAGACCTAGATAAGCTCATGGTTTCCTTCCTCCATGCTCTCTGGAGAGCTGAGTACGGCACACTTGAAAGCCTAAAAACTTGTCATTTCCACCTTGAACTAGTGGCTGACCTCGCCGGACAGCCTGGGAAATGAATTAGTGTCCTTAAGCAGAGCCAGATGATGAGAAGTGACCCAGCTCTCCCAAGCAACTCCCAAATCTGCCAAGTGGTAGTTAAAGTTCCCTTTTCCCAACCCCTTTAATTATGTTGAAAACTATGTCATATTGTTTTTGAAAAAGTTAATGAAATAGTAGGTAAAGGTGAACCAAGGAACATAATTTACTTGGATTTCCTTGCAAGCTTTTGATAAGGTCCCGCATAAAAGGCTATTAAGGAAAATAGATGACCAGAGGGCTATGGGCAAAAGTCTTTTTGGTGTATTAAAAATGGGCCAGGCTGTTTTAGACGGAAGACCACTGACGCTGGTTACTTCTTGGAGTGGAGAGAGGTTAATCACCAGCTGTCCCCATGTGAGTGTTTGGACTTGAAGTGTTTGATTGATTTATAAAAGAAAAGAAAGCAAAGTGGGTTTAAAGACACAAAACTATTATGACAGTGCAAGCATCCCAGAGCGTCTGATATGAATGAAGTCTCCTGGCCTATCGGTTAGGAGTCCAGTCCTTGAAGGGAAGAACTGGCTATACCCCGAAGATGGCACCTCCAAGGATGGGAATGAAGCTCTGAAAACTCCTCAGGGAAAGACAAGACTGTTTCTCATTTGGTGGCCCAAGGGCAGCCAGGCCTGAGGCTGGTGGGCAGGACATGACAACCTTGCAAGTGTCCTTCCCACCCTTCTAGCAGATGGTGGCTTAAGGCCATGAAAAATTAGAAATGAGTGGCATGGGTGGAAAGCATTTAAGCAACACGAAGACACCATTTTGCATGCTTTGCATTCCAAAATTGTAAAAGAATAATTTTATTGGTAAAGGAGAACCAAAGGAATGTAACGGGGACTAAGGCATTAAAAACATCTGGGTGATTCTTGTACTTGACCTGATGCAACAGAAAGTAAGCAGGAAATAGTAAGGAGCTGTTTACTGTCTATTGTACAGGCAATGGGAAGGGCTTCTTTTTTTTTTTTTTTTTTTCACTAAAGAAGATACACCTTGCTTTAAAGTGCCTATAATCTAATATGTTAGTCTTATAGTTATCTTTGCTGCCACCACACCCCACACCTAAATATTTTCATTGTAAAATAGTACAAAAGGAATTATACAAATATCTGGAGTCTGATGAGGTAAATCCCAACTCCTCCCCCAGCTTTTGCCCTCATTAACCTTTGTGACATTTCTGATTGAGTCTCAATGGCATTTCTTTAAGATCAAAAGTCCCAAGCACAAAAGTTACGCTGCAATGAGCGGCAAAGTTAATGCTAAGCAAGATTTGCCAAAACTGTTTCTTTAGCCTAGTCAAGAAGTAACTCGAGTTCATCCATAGGGTGCTACTTACACAGTAGGAATGCATTTATTTAAGAGAGAGACACAGAGAGAAAATGTGTGAGATAGTATATTATGCATAAAAATACTCCTCTGAAAGAGTTTATGAACAGATGCACACAGATATAGTCGACTTACTTTTGACAAAAGCAGAAAGGCAATTCGATAGAGAAGGTATAGTTCTTTCCAAATGGTAGTAGAGTAACTGGATGTCTATGTGCAAAAAACAAAAACAAAAAACCCTCAAAACATACTACATACAAGAATTAACTCAAAAGAAATCATAGACCTAAATGTTAAATATAATTGTAAAATTTCTAAAAGAAAATGTGGGAGAAAACCTTGGCAACATTGTTAGACACAGTGGGTTAGACACATGGGTTAGATACAAAGTTCTTGGATACAACAGCAAAAAGGCTACCTATAAAATAAATAAATTGAATACAATAAATAAAAATTCAAAGCCCCAGAACCTCAGTTATAAACAGGAATGGAAACAAAAAATCAAACCTCTCATTTTTTCAGCCAGCTTTAGAGACATAAAATCTTTTCTCCGGAACAGAAGAAGCAGAGTGAGCAACTAAATTGAAAAATGGCAGTTCCTTAGCTAACTTTGGTCCAAAATGGGTCAGGTAGAAATTAATGGCTCTCTCCTCTGCTTTCCTAGTAATTTCTGTGCTTTTATAGTACTTAACACATTCTATTGTCATTAATTGTCACAGACTCATCCCATCTCAGGCACAAATGTCCTTGCTGAGTTGAGAGTTCCTCAGGGCAGGGCCAAGTATTATTGTATCTGTGCATGTCCAGACCTAGCGGGGGGGGGGGGGGGGGGGGATGGGAATGTGTGGCCGATAAATGTTTGAAGAATAAAAGAAAGGAGGAAGAGGAAAGGAAGAAAGTAGGAGAAAGACATTGTGAGAGGAGAGGGAGGGAGGGAAGTTAGGGAGGGAGGAAAGGAAAAGAGGGAAGAGGGAGGAAGGGAGAGGGAGGGAGGGAGAGGGAGGGAGGGAGAAGGAGGGAGGGAGGGAGGGAGGGAGGGAGAGGGAGGGAGGGAGGGAGGGAGGGAGAGAGAAGGAGGGAGGGAGGGAGGGAAGGAGAAGGAGGAAGGGAGGGAGGGAAGGAGAAGGAGGAAGGGAGGGAGAAGGAGGGAGGGAGGAAGAATATGAATCCTGGATTCATTTTTTATTAGTGTCTTAGCTCTCAAACCCTTCTTCATCTTGATACCTTTACTCTTAATGAGACACAAAGCCAACCCAACATCCCACTATAGCAAGTGGATGGATGTAGGGATAGAAGTGCTTAGGATGGAAAGGAAGAAGGAAGAAAGGAAAGAAGGAAGAAAGGAAGGATGGAAAGGAAGAAGGAAGGAAGGAAGGAAGGAAGGAAGGAAGGAAGGAAGGAAGGAAGGAAGGAAGGAAGGAAGGAAGGAAGGAAGGAAGGAGGGAAGGAAGGAAGGAAGGAAGGAAGGAAGGAAGGAAGGAAGGAAGGAAGGAAGGAAGGAAGGAAGGAAGGAAAGAAGGAAGAAAGGGGAGAGGAAGGAAGGGAGAAAGGGAGGAAGGGAGAAAGGAAGGAAAAAAGTGCCTAGAATAACGTGAATGAGGACAGCTGAGGTCTGCTGAGAGGCAGAGCAGTGTCAGGGTGGGAAGGGGCAGCCATGGGCCAGCCTGATCATCTGAGGCCCTGTTACCCAGGCTAGCCGACGGTCACCCAGCTAGGCCACTGTCCCTGAAATGGCTGCCACCCTTTGTTGCTGGTGCTGCAGCCCTGGAGATGTCAGGAGCCACTGTGTGGTGCAGGCAGGCGAAGCTGGCAGCCAAGGCAGGAAGAGGAGGCTGGAGCTGCTGGCTGGCGCGGCTGGGCTGGGTCCGCTCCCCTTGCTCCCGGCTCCAGGCCCGGGTGCCAGAGCCAGAGATGCCAGGTCAGGGTGGCGAGGAGCTGCTGGCATGGCCGGGCTCTCACATTCTCCTTTCCAATGGTCCGGCCGGCATTGCTGGGGAGGCGGGAGGGGCTGGGCAGCCAGCAGCCCAGAGTGAGAACTCGCCCTTGCCAGAGCCAGCTGCTGGCGGCCATCTGGGCAGGGGCAGTGCCAGTTCCCCAGATCTGCCTTCCCTTTGGAAGAGGGGCAGCAAACTCTGTGCTGAGGAGATAGCTTCTCCTTCCATCCCAAGGCTCTCAGTGAAAAACCCAACAAAACCAGCTTTGAAAAATGATGGAGGAGAAATGCCACACATTGGGCTGTTTCCAAAGGAATTTGCTTCTTTCGGGGCCTTTACGTCCAAGAAAAGTCTCGATTCACCCTCGATTGCCCTTGGTTCTCTCATTTCACTTAGTGGTAACTTTAAAAATGATATTTAATTGTTCGCACAAATTAAATGCTGGTATTTGTGTATCCTCTATATTTGTCACATGGGGGTGGGATCATCCACCATGAGCTGGAAATACTCTGAGAGCTGTGGTTTAGTCTTTTCAGTTCACTCTTTGCCATGACTACCCCAGCCCAGCACCTCACCTAGGCACTCAGTGGGTGCTTGCTGATGGATTCATTCATTTATTCATTCATTCATTCATTCATTCCTTAGGCACGTACTGAGCACATCAGCACGGACTGTCATTGCCGAAGAACTGAAGGAGATCCAGCTCCTGCTTTCAGAGTTCAGCCAGTGGAATGGAAGCATTCCCTTGGGTCCTCCCTGACGTCAGGTGTCACCGCGCATGTCGGCGTCGTGTGGAGCACGGCTCCAAGACCACATATTGTCTACTGTGCTACCACTCTGCTTCCAGGAGGCAGACGGGATGAGAGTTGACACCTGACGGAGCACAGAACCGCAGAGATCTTCTGCAAAACCAGAATGCAGGCGAGCAGTGTCCGAAGGTGAGCGTCAATATTGTTAACAACTGGCCACCACAGGCACTGACCAATCAGAACAGAAACCATCGGGAAAAGATGGTCGAAACACCCTTTTGCCTACTGGCTGAGATGAATCCTGGATTTATTTGTAATTATTGCCTTAGCCCTTATCTTTCTTTTTCATCTTGATACCTTTCCTCTTAGTGAAGCACGGGACCAAGCCAACACCCCAGCAGGTGGATGGACGCAGGGGCAGAAGTACCTGGTGTTTCATGAGGATCCCACCTTCCCAGAGATCGTCAAGGGGGCGGGGAGAGTAGATTCAATTTGGCTTCCTGATTGTGCTGGCGACTTGGTTCTGAAGCAACTCTAAGCGTGTCCATTACTCATGGGATAGCTGGAAGAGGCAGGCTGGACGTCAGGGGAGGTGTTGGGAGCGAGGTTCCCTCTCTGAAACGCAGGCTGAGCCTGCCTGGGGGCAGTCAGGCCCTGAGAAGAACCTGTTCACATGGTGCAAACTCTCGCAGAAACAATACCACCTGGCATTTTAAATGTTTCCTAAGTTATTTTACAAAAACGAAATGCATATAAATGCAGCGAGTACAAGACTGGAGCTTACAGTGAACACCACTGTTGAATACGTTTGAATGTGAATGACCACACTTGATCTTCACCTGAGTCCTTGAGTAGTCAGGACAGTTCCCCTGTGGTAGCCCAGCAAAGGTGACCAGGCTGATCCGGCTGGCCCAGTAAGTGGCAGGGCTAGAATGAAAGCAGGGTCACCTGGTTTCTAAGTCAGTGCCCTTGCTATGAGCCAGATTACTAGCTGAGACTATGAACTCCAGCATCCTATTCACGATGTTGAAAATACATGTCAAGGGTATGCCCACTTGACAGAGGACATTGAGCTCAGAAGCTGCCTTGATGGATACATAGATGAACACCGGTTAAGAGCACGAGCTTTGGCTCCTGGCGCTCTGCCTGGCTGCCCACATGCTGTTGGGCAAATCAACTGTCTCGCTGGGCCTCTGCTTTCTCATCCACGGGAATGAAACAGCACCTTGCTCACGAGGTTGCTGTAAGAATACTGGTAAGCAGCAGACCCTTACCACGGGGTCCAGCCTAGAGTAGGTGCTCAAAAAAGGCACAATATTCTTTGTGATTTTTGTTATTGATTTCTGAGAAGGTGACGTCTGCTTTCAGGCCAGAGAGCGCTCCCTGGAGCTGTTCCTCACTACCAGGAGCTCCTGCTCTCCGTTAACTGTCTCCTGCAGGCAGTGGGAGGAAGCTTTCATTCACGCCTGGGTGTTTTCAGTGCGGGATCTCTCCGTGTTCTTCCCAGGAACGTGTGCTTGTCTGTTTATGCAGCACTGAATCTTTTCCGACATTTTTCTAATACTTGAGAAATATGAATTCATTTCATCCACACTACAGCTCCGTTAGGCAAGTGCTATTATTTCCCCCATTTTACAGACAAAAAAACTGAGGCACGAGAGGTCACATCGTACACTTAGGAAATTTTGGCAGAGCCAAGATTCAAACCAGGTGGTCCAGCGACTCCAGAGCCTGTGCATTGACCCACTACACAGGGTGGCTCTTGTATCTTCACAACGAATATATATTTTAAATCAAAGAACTGTTTGGACTTGGTTTACAGGCAGGGTAGCTTTCTGAGCCTATGAAGTCTCTCTCCCCTACCCTCTTACCAAAAGTGTGGGCAGTGCTGGAGTCTCTTCCTAGAGGTTCCCTGAGCCCTGAGATTTGATGAACCAAAGCCACTGAAATTGACTGGCCTACCTTACAGTCCTCAGCCATCCATTCCTCCCCAAACATCAATTTCTAAGTGTTTACCAAAGCACAGCTCCATGGCAGGCACTGGGCTGAGATACTACTAACAAAGTGTCCCCTGCCCTCAGGGGGCCTACAGTTGAGGAAGACAAGACAGTAGCTGATATACACATGGAAATGCCAATGGATGATGGCATTCGATAGAATCTACAGTGATCAGAGAATGCTGTGACCTTTGTGTGAGCACAATTTGAAGGAATTTGATCCAGTCATACTGCAAAAGCACACGTGGAAGGAATATGAGGAGAACGTATGACATCACAAAAAGGGCAGGCAGAGTGGAAACAGTTTTGTTCACAAACTTCAAAGCTCCGGACCCAGGGCACATCTCCTATTTTGAAGGAGAAACTTTCAGGACAAACAAAATCTTACTTCAAGACTAGCTGTCCCGAGATGTGACATGGGGGTGAAAGCGTACGTGGTTTTAAGAAGGGTTCTTATAGAGATAAGGGTGCTAGAGTTACTAGGGCATGCTAAAGGGAAGCCTATAGAGCCCGAGTTGCATTGTAACCAAGACAATACTGTGCTTTTGAATAGAAGTGGTGGTTCTACGTATGCTGTTGCCTGGGGTCTCACCAGGGTCCAGACAATCGACAAGGCCGACATTCTTTGGTCCACTTTGTGTAATGGGAAGTGGAAACTTAGAGATGGTATTTACTTGTCCAGGACTTGCAGGCTCGGGGTCCTCTCCATTCCAAACCAAGAGGGAACTTAACTGTCTGGAACATAAAGATATCTGAGCACAGCACGCTCAGATTTTGCCATTTTCATCTGAACCACCAGGATCCAAGATGACCTTGAAGAGCAGCTCTTCTGGACCAGATGAAGCCCAGCCATTCAGAGGACAAAACACCCTAGCTGCGAGCCCTCGGTCTCTGCCATTTAGCCCAGGCTCCTGTGCATAACAGGTTCATGTGAAGACCTCACAAGAAGACTATGCTGTTGACTTTTTCTTTTTTTTTTTTCTTTTTTTTTTTTTTTTTACAAAAATAAAACAGCGTATGAATTTTATCTCTTTATCTCCTCAGTCCAGAGGGAAAAAAAGGGACACAATCTGTTCTCCCAGTGGGACATCCACCTGATTAGATGTCATAAAACAGAGTAGTCCTTTAGTTAATAATGGCTGGAATACCTCCGACCCACAGTTACTGGAAAGAAAGAAAGAAAAAAAAACACACCTAACTACAGATAAACTCCCTAGGGTTTCAGATCCGTTTTGCAATAAGCTGTGTTATGAAGGAAACCTGGCCCCAAAAGATAGTTTGAATGCAAAATAAAGATAGTTCACATGCTTTGAAGCAGATACAGGGCTCCTGTGGAAGCATCAGAACCATATTTTTGGAGGATCATTATATTTCCTGCTTCAGACTTTATTTGGGTCCCACCGTTCTTTTGTACAACTCCTATATTTAGTCATCACAGGAGCCATGTCCTGCCAGGCAGGGGCCTCAGCAGGGCAGGTCTGAGCAGAAGGGCCGAGGGTCAGAGGCCTGGACAGGCAGGAGAGCTGAGCAGACCGGAGGCAGGCAAGCTTCAAGGGCCAGGTGGCCCACAGGGCCAGACAGGTCAGAAGTAGGGCTTGGGGGGTCTCCGGTCAAAGATCAGGGGAGCACCATAGATTTAGCAAACAGGGCTCCAGGGTCTAGGAGATAGTGAATGACCAGGAAGGGGCTGGAACATGGACAAAGCAGAGGTGAACAAGAACTGCTTAGTTCTTTCATACACCCTGCCACAAAAGAGTGAGCAGGGACTTAAATACAAGGGTCTGAAAACCTTGAAGACATCATGCTAAGTAAAATGAACCAGTTACAGAAGGAAAAATACTGATTTGATTGATGATTCTATTTATGTGAGGTATCTAAAATAGTCAAATTCATAGAATCAAAGAGTGGGTAGGTGGTCACTGGTGGGGAGGGGGAAATGAAAGTTACTAACCAACAGGAGCAAAGTTTCAGTGAAGATGAATAAGCTCTAGAAATCTGTGGTGTAACATGGTCCCCGTAGTTAACAATACAGTACTGTACACTTTACAATTTAAGAGAGTAGATCTCATGTCAAGTGTTCTTGTGTTCTTACCACAAATACCAAAAAATGCATGGGTTTGGGCCAAAGAGGTGTATGATGAGTCTGACTCACGTTTGGTGGGACATTCCTACAATCAGAGGTCTTTGAAGAAGGAAACACAACACCTGTGGGCACTAAAAAATGTTATAAGAGAACACTTTAATCATTTAGTATTCATCCATGCCCCCTCTAATCCCATGAGATATCAGTATCTGTGAAGAGACAGGGAAACAGAAAGCACAGGGTCGCCTGAGTGAGAATTAGCCAGGGGGAGATGGGCAGTACTTTATTGGCACAGATTTCAAACTAAGTCTTTATCCGGTTGATGAGCCCCATCTTCTAGGTTGATCCCCAACTTCCTTAGGTATTGGGTAAAATGACATCCTGAAATTCCTCTTTGACTCTCAGTCACTTCCCACTACTACATACTTGTTTGGCATTTTTATTTTGTGCATTTCAAGCAAGTAACACAAAGAAGTCAAGAGGAAAGGCCATAGCACAGAGGAAGAAGCCATATAAAAATTCCAACATCTGGATTTGACCCCATCATTGAGTGGACTTTCTTTATTTCCAAGTAGAAAAGACCTGCCTTTTTTTCTCTGTAGAGTCCTTTATTCCTTCTGCCCTTTATGCAATCAATATATCTCCACCTTTGTCTCCCAGTGTCTTCCTCTTCCTGATATTTGTGAAGTCAGTGGAGTCCTCTGGAGAAATGGGGCAGAGTACAGCCTCAGAAGCAGGTCCTAAACAATCAGGGTCCCATATAGAAAAGCCTGGGCGGAACCATATTATCAATGGCTGGGATAGGAGGTAGAATCCAAGAGTGGTTCATATTCTGGGGAATGGATCTTGGAAGTACCCTCTTGAATTGACCCAACTGTTTATGGAGGAAGACACAAAAAGAATTAGAGAAAAAGACTCTGTCAACTAACTAGGGTAAAAAGAGAGATACACTAGAAGTAGAAGGAAGTGAATGACTGATCTGATGCCCAACCCCTGGACAGCAGTACACACAGTGGCACAGGGCCCAGTTAGTCACAGCATCTTACTCATTACAGTAGTGAGGTACAGGGAACAAGGCTCCATCATTTATTTGTCCATGTATTCTTGTGCCTTCTAAATTTCAAGTGTTGGGCTACATCATGGTAATATACTTAAGAGCCAGGAGACTGTCTACTGGTTGGCATGCATTTATTGAGAACCTACTTTGTACAAAGTTGTGGAGGAGGCATGGGGAGAGAAGGAAGCTAAGAGAGAACACAAAATAAATGGAAGTCATCTGATTGGTTGAAGAGACAAAACAAATTCTGGTGAAATAGCTTAATGGAACAACTTGGAGAAACCCTTACTTTTCTAAGCAGTGCATTTTCCCATAGAAAGAGATTCCACTTCAAAAAATAATAATAATAATGCTGGTTTCCCTGGGTATTACAATTAACAGATACCTTTGACTAAGAACTCCAGAAGAGAGTTAAATTTCTCTGGAAAGGAAATGATATATTCAGTGGCTACTTTAGGCAAAGGTTCATAGAGAAGAAGAGGGAGACCCAGAAGCCCATGACTAAAGAGGAGCTTTGGTAAGAGAAAGACAAATCTTGGTGTTTTTTATTGCTGAGTGTCATATCATGCAGCTTTCTCCTTCATCTTCCCACAAAGGTGTGGTCAGTTGTACACGACACAGCAATGTTTAGTGGGAGAGATTGGTTTTGAAGGGATGTGACAAAGCCTGGACTCTCACTTCCAAATGGTCCTAAGCGAAGGCATAGGGTTCCCATACAAGAAACACTATATATGAGTTACACAGAGGACACATTTTTAGCAACGCATAAGCAAGTTTAGATGTGGATACATGTGCTCAGGAAGTTCAGAGTTAGGGAAGTAATCTGAGGATGGGTGGATAATTGGGACAATTAGGACAGTCCTAAAAGAAGAAAATTTTGAACTAAATGTCTGTTGGGCTATAGATTCAGGTCACAGAAAAACAACAATACTTGTATGACTTCACAGAGACCCCAAAATATACATATTGCGGTTCTCAACCTGTGGGTAGCGACCCCGGAGGGGGTCGAATGACCAAAACACAGGAGTCACCTAAAGCCATCAAAAAATTTTCCGATGGCTTTAGGTGACCCCTGTGTTTTGGTTGTTCAAATATGTATTTTCTGATGGCTTTAGGCGACCCCTGTGTTTTGGTCGTTCGACCCCTGCCAGGGTTGCGACCCACAGGTTGAGAACCGCTGACATATTGTTTCCTGAACTCAGCTCAAGATAGAGACAAGCACATGGGCAGACATAAATGTGCATTCAACTCTGCCAACACCCACCATAGAGGAAAACACCAGCATGTACCGGATCATACATCCATTATGCACGACCATACCTTTCAGTCTATGCAAAAGTGCCCACTGCTTTCACTGAGATGGTTGTACAAAAAAGTGGTTCATTAGTATTAAAACTGCATCACTGCCGAAGTGCAGAAAAGTCAAATTTATAACATGTTGGACATTTTTAGTGGAAAATGCAAATATATAACAGAGAAGGTTGGGCACATGTCCCTTGAAACCATTATCTCACAAAGCTCAACACAGGTCTATGTCTTTCACAGAAAAAAGGTTATTCAATCTAAATCAACATCCAAGATCATTTTATATCAAAGTCACAATGCAGGCTTTAAAGGATACCATGGTCAACTCAGAAAATAAGAACTACACATAGCCCATGAAATATATATATTAAAATCAGCTTCACTAGAAATTAAAGAAATGCAAATTAAAATGATACAATACCATTTTTTTTGCTCTAATTGCAAAATTTACAAAGAATAAAAAAAGTTGAGCATTGGTTCAGATGGGAGTGTGAAGAAATGGGCTCTCTTCCACAGCACTTGGGATTGCAATTTGGTATAAAACCCTCACAGGAGACCACGTCTACCAAAAGCCTGATACACGTGCATGCCCCTTTGAGCTGTAATTCCACTCTTAATACTATATATCTTAACGGAATACCCAGGGAAGTGCATGAGGAGGTGTATGCAAAGATTTTTCATCATACTCGTCTTTAGAATTATGAAAAATTAGAAACTACTTCAATGTCTACAAGAAAATTATTAAATAAAGTATGATATCTTTTTCCTGAAATACTAGCTCACTACCACAGTAATCATGTAAGGTCGTTTTATGACATGGAGGAATGTCATAATACACAGCAAGATGCTGTAAATGAGAAAAGTAGATTCCATACAATATATCATATGATCCTTTCTTGTAATAACAAAACTAGTTAATGTTCTTGGCGGTTAAACCAGAATAAAAGCTATATAACAACAGTGGAGCTTTTGGCTATTAAATGATATCTAGAAAAATACCTGGCACAACATAGGCTCTTAATAAATATTTGTTGATTAGATGAGTTTGTGCTTACTATGTACCAGGTACTGTTATAAGCACAGGTAGAATATTTCATTCTCACAAGAGCACTGTACTCTAAGTCTTTTTGTGACCTCTACTGAGGCACGAGGAGGCACAGAGAGGGTAAGAACTGTGACTGAGGTCACTCAGCTAGCAGTAGGTGGTAGAACCAGGATTCTGACTCAAATGCTTTCTTGTACGTACATGTAGAGAAAAGTCTGCAAGGACACACACCAACACAGCAACAGCAGCAATGTGGTAAATTCTGGGTGGTAGAATTACTCAAGATACTGTTTCTCCTTCTTGCTTGTCAGGGTTTTTTAATTTCTCTATAACACAGATGTAAAAGTCAATTCTGCAGCTCCCTAATTTCCCACATGTTCTTTCCTGTGTTCTTTAACCTAGGAGGATTCTAGGCACTTCCTTGGAGTTGCTGTTTGCCTGGACAGACACCCAGTGACCATCTCTATGTGGACACCATTATTTGAGTGCTGTGGTCCAACAGACATTTCTTGAGTTCTGCGCCAGGTACTGAGTGGGCATAATGGATCTAAATTGAATAAGATACAGTTTCTGAATTCATGAAATTCACATGTTGTTGGGGGGACAGATAGACTGAAAATGCACAAAGAATTATAGAGCTACAAGAAGGAATTCAGGATGTTATAGGAGACAAAGAAAGGGCATCTAATTTCTGTAACAGCTTGGACTTCCCTCCGGCCTGGAGCTCACTTCCCTCGTTATATTAATTGTGTGCTTTCTCATCCATTTGTCCAACAGTCTATGAACTCCTGGAGGATTGGCGCTTGTTCACACTTGTGTCCCAGCACCTGGCACACAGTAGGCTGTTTTAATAAGCAGCTTTGTCTGAATGGCTCTCTGTATACGGAGATGGTTCTTTTGGCAACTTCTTCAGTTTGGCTCATCGAGGACCAAAGGAGAGGCTACACCTGGAAGAGTACCCTAGAGAGCTCTCTGGCTCAGACAAAGCAAGCCAGGTGAGCAGACAAGAAGAGAAAGGATTCCTGAGGCTGAGTAAACACAAGTAGAAGACCGAGGTAGAAACAGCTGATCTGTTCCAGTCAAAACAGATGTGGCCACAGCAGAGATGAGTCATGTAGGGCCTTTTAGTCACACTATGTTCAGATTTTATCTTGCAAGCTATGAGGATTCCAAAAAAGAAATGCGGTCAGGTTTGGATACAGAAAGATCACTCTGGAAGGTGGAAGAAAAGGGACAAGTCGGAAGTAAGGAGGCCAGTTAAACACAAAGCAACGAGGACATAATGAGAACCTGGATGAGAGAAAAGGCTTCAGGGGTGGAGAGAAAAAGACACCCCAAATTATAATATTTCCCTCCAGGTCAGCTTGACCTCATCCTCACTCACACATGCACATGGGGAACAGATAAAAACTGACACAATTTCTGAAAAAGGCAAAGACAAACTTGAGGACCCAGCCATCCTGCCTGCTCAGCAGCACTGATCCCCCAAGGGTTCACACCCCACTAGCACCTCAAGCACGTCCCTCCCATAGGCAGGGACGAAGACACCCAGGCAGCCAGAGAAATGCTCAGAAGCAGCAGCAGAGGGGCGGGGGGGAGGGCATTACAGAGCCCAGCATCTGTGTCTAGCAGCTGCCAAGCCTCCTCCATGTGTTCATGCAGCTGTCGCATGATTGCAGCGGAAGATGAAACAGAAGGGCAAAAAGAACGTTCCACAACAGGCTCTGAGTGCCAGGTAGGGAGGTGGGCTCTAGGGCAATTGTGGCCGATCCACTGGGTGATTCCAGGAGCTGCTGCTTACCTTGGAGAATTGCCACACAGAGTCCTTAGGTCGCCAGACCTTTCCTGGGGCTGTGCATAGCGGGATACCCATCACCTCTCCCTGAGCCAGGTGACCCAGGAAGGTTGAGGCCAGACTTCCCTCACCAGCTTCTGTAGTTTGATGTCAAGTCCCCAGTCTCCACCTCTCTGAAGGTGCAGTAGGACACTCCATATTCAAATTTGTGAATTAAAGCTCAGTATGGTAGGAGAATTAAGTTTATGCCCCCCTTACCACCAAATAATCACAGAATGACCCAGAGGATCATCATTCATCCAAAACAGGGGATTACTAGTGTGACACCCACCTGTGTATCATGTTGATTATCCACTCATTCATCCATTAGTTCATAGACTTATTACATACTTGCCACATGCATGACAATAGGCTTTGTGGCAGCTAGAAGAGACAAAGCCTAAAATGTTGGCCATGCTATGCACTTGCAAAGAAGGTCACCCATTATGATTTTACAGCCAGAGCTAATATATATAGTCATCTGCATGGTACAGACATTCACAGCTATTGACTATTCTGATTAGCCAGTTTCTTTCTGAACCGTTCGTTAAATACAGCCTTATGAAAACCATCCCTGCCCACAGCCGTGCTGCGAGGCCAGATCTACATTCTCAAAGTATTACCTCCTAGTGAATGGCACAGCCAGGGTTAGAACCCTTGAGGGGCTTATGACATAATTAGAAGAAGAAGGTATCAGAGAGAGATGAAATAGTTCTACAGTGACATGTAAGTAAGTGACTGATTGTGCGGGCCAGAGAGCAGACACAATAGATGGGTAAAATTTTTAAAAATAAAGGAAAAGTCACCTGGCACTCAAGGAAAACGTGATAAAGGAACTCATTTTGTGGTGGTGGGAAGGGGGTGTGATGGCTGAGACAGGCCTTGAAGAAATGTAGGATTTGAATGTGTATTGGCCTGTCGAGGACCAGGGTGTTGGTGGTCAGGATTGGAGACAGTATCCCTGGGTTCAAAGCTCATCTTTCCATGCATAAAATAAGGATGATAACAATGGTGTCCACTCAGGTTGTTCTGGGTATTAAGGGGTAACTAGGTAGAGTACCTGACATAGAGTATGCCTGCTATCTGCAGACACTGCCAGCATAGGCACTACAGCTTCTCCAGCATCGTATTCCCACACCTCACTTGCCTGTAGTATTTGCTCACTTGATGGTTATTAAATAGAATCATTTGACGAAAGGCTATGATGATATTTTCTTAACTCAAAGTTGAAAACAAGTTTGAGAAGTCCAAGGGAAGCTGGAGCCGGATACATTAGATTGGAGGCAGTAATAAAAACGTAATACCAAACTGTTGGAAGTGAAGTCTCAGGAAAACAAGTTTCCAGAGCTCCCATCAGCTGATTCACGTCCCAACCCCACCGAACATCCCTTTCTGCTTTTCCAAGCAAACAACTTCTGCTTTCCAACAGCTTCACCCCAAACCTGCCCATAAAGACTCTTAGTCGGCCTTCAGTAACCACCTCCCTTTCCCTCTGACAGATGCAAATCCCAGGCACATGGCTGCACAAATAAAGGCGGGATATTTTTCAACCTCCCTTGCAGCTAGGTATGATCTTATGAGAAAAGCTTAGAAGCCACGTAGGCGACTTTGAGTCATGTCCTTAAATGGAGCAATGTGCTCCTTTTCCCTTCTTTCCCTCCCTCCTGCTGTTTTCAGTGTGAATGTGGTGGAGACACCCGAGTCAAGCAGATGCGGACCTCTGAAAAACCTCAAATTGCAAAGAGCCACCTGGACCATGGAGCACCTCCTTCCAGACTGTTCCATGAGAAAGGCATTCGCATTTTGTTTAAGTCACTGTTTTTCTGAGTTTGCCACAAGCAGCTGAACTCATAGCAAATACAGTGTGTCCGTAAAGTCACGGTGCACTTTTGAACGATCACAGGAAAGCAACAAAAGACGATAGAAATCTAAAATCTGCACCAAATAAAAGGAAAACTCTCCCAGTTTCATACCTATTCAGTGCAGTTTGATGTGGGCTCACACACAGATATTTTCGGGCTCCTTAGGTAGCTATCCCGTATAGCCTCTACAGACCCATCACTGACTGATGGCCTGCCAGAACGGGGTTTCTCCATCAAACTGCCGGTTTCCTTCAACTGCTTATCCCACTGAGTAATGTTATTCCCACGTGGTGGTGCTTCATTATAAATGCACCGATATTCATGTTGTACTTTGGTCACGGATTCAAATTTAGCGAGCCACAGAACACACTGAACTTTCCTCTGTACCGTCCACATCTCGACTGGCATGGCCATGGGCTGCTCCGCTGTATACACGGTGTTATGTCATTGTCTGCACATGCGCACATGCTGCCACATCATCCTACAGAAACTGGGTTTTCCTTTTATTTGGTGCAGATTTCACATTTCTATCATCTTTTCTTGCTTTCCTGTGATCGTTCAAAAGTGCACCATGACTTTACGGACACACTGTATTACTAATTGAACTTGAAATCCAGCCACTTTTCTCTTCTCCAGCCTGCATTCCTGTCCCCTAGAAAGCTAGCAATTAAGTGTGGTAGGACTTCAAAGTTCCTAGGTAGCCCTCTCTCCCCTGCCTCCAACCATTCTCTACCACAGTCCTGAGGAGTCCTGATCCTTCGCAAAGAAAAAGCGAAGGTTTCAATCCCTGTTAAAATATGAATACCTCTAGGAGAGGTAAAACCTCATGTTACTATCAGTTTTTAATACCCATGAAAGCCAAAACTGAGACAGTTCTACTAAGAAGAGAAAAAACGATTTAGAATGAAATGTGGCACCACTGAAAACCTAGAAACCTCACAAATTTAACATTGACCTTAGGGTCCATTTAAATACTTGCATAGATACCCCCCACGCTCCTGTGAATACTTCCTGTCTTAATGCCCCAATCACACTGAGTTGAGGGGGGTGTCTCACAATCTTTGGTCATATTAAGGAGGGTGGGCTTTTCAGGCAGGGTCCTTACCCTCTGGGGAAGAATCACCAGCATTATCAGGTGAGTCCCACCTGTGTCCCTCCACGGGGAGGGAGCAGGATGGGTGTTCTTCCTTCACTATCCCAGGTCTCAGGCTCTAATGGATGATATTGCCCTTCACCCCTCGTCCTTGACAAGAAGACACTCTCATGTCTCTAGCAGTCACTTCTCTTTCCATTTTGGGATCTGGTGAGTTTTACAGTCTGCAGTTGACTCAGCATGCCCCACAATGAAGCAACCTGTATCTTCTGTCAATCTCCATAGCTTTGGGGAACGTTTTAAATGGCATTTGGTGATTAAAAGCAAGATGCAATCACCCTATGATAAAGAAACCAATGATCAAGGCACCCGTAATAGCTTTTATATTACTGTTAAGTCACAACACTCTCCCTAGACTTTTTATTCATGCAAATGAGGTACAAATCAAATAAAAGCAAACTGTCAGCAGATTGGTTTAAATACCAGATTTCTTTTTTCCCTCCCCTTATAAATAAAGAGCAAACAAGGACAGAAAAGAAGCAAGATGGTGCCTTTAGTGTTTGTTTTAACAGTTTTGTTTATTTCTTGTCCTGTCCTCCTCCTGCAGTAAGTCGGAAAGTCCTAAGATAAGTGTTTTTCATTCATATCCCTGAGCTGTAGGTATTTGGAGATGAGAAAAAATGTACTTTTTTGTTTTCCCTTTTCATTTGGAGGCCTCCTGTCAAGGTGCCCAGAATACTGGAGCAGATGGAGGAGGCACATGGAGCCGTGCTGGGAGACCACGTTTCCAGGAACGCTGCTTGTGTCAACCCACCTCCCAACAACCAGAACTGCTCCGGGAGCCGACATGCCATCCTCTGCACCCTGCACCCACTGCCAGCAGGACCTCGGACACGTGGCTGTTCCTGATATTTATTTATCTGGCACCTGCTTCTAGAGATCCCCTATTTTTTACCTTGAGACCAACAAGGCCCTTTCACCATCAAGCTGGGGCATGGTCACAGGGTTAGAAAGACTCCTGAGATAGCTGTCACCCTTGCAGCCAAGAGAATGGGATCACTCGAGGGGCCAGACACTACAGGTAGCCCCAGAAGACAGCTGTTCAAGAAGAGCACTTATGGGTGTCTGCAAGCCCCTTGAACCAAGATGTAAGGACTTGGTGGGACTTCCTGAGACCCTATTGATTCTCTTGTGGTGTTGGAGACCGCTGCCTTACAATGGACACTGTGATTAGTATTACTCAGTGATGCCTCCAGACTAAAAGAATGTGAGGAAATGGCCCATATAGTGACAGTCAGCAGTCCCCACACTGGCCACAGCACACCGTCCTGCCTCTGGGTCGTTACCTTGATCAGCCCTCACAACCGATGGGAGAGGGGTATGATTACACAATAGTCAATCCTGCTGGGGTGTCTGGAGGGAGCCAATGGATAGCATCCCTCTTCCCTTGAGATCTGAGCAAATGGATAAATAAAATAAAGGCATGAAAGGTAGAAGCTAAAACAAATTCTGTATCACAAAGGCCCAATGGAAGGACACGGCTTCATGTGAGAAGCCCAGAATTCAGCAGAATTGCCTCCTGGACACAGGCATGTTGATGAAGATGGTCTGGTCAGTGTAGATGGGGAGAGAACTCTTGCTTCTTCCAGGCAGGTGAATAGCTCCCAGGAAGGAAAGGGGGAGGGGTGAGTCAAGTGTGTCCAGCTTATTTTCCTAAATGTATCAATCAGATAAGTCCCTCCCCTGGAACAGGAGATAGAGAAGGTCCAGAATCCAGAACTTCTACTTGGAAGGAAACATCAGGAGTGAGGAAAGAGCTGTCCCTCCCCAGTTTCGTTGTAGAGGTCAGGAAACTGACAGAGTGAGTAAGAGATTTTGTTTATGATACCCAATCAGTAAAAGGCAATGTCAAGTCTTTAGACTGCCAAGCCCAAGGCTACCATTTCAGCTATGGAGACCGACTCTCAGGTGCAAGAGGACATTATCATCACTGCGGTCACGGGCCATTTTCCACCCTTCACCAGGTGCCATGCCCTCGCTTAGTATGTCTTCTCGGGTTTCACTAAAGACTGCCAGTATTCTCCTTCTCTAATATGATGTTTAAAGCTGATGGATCACTGCCCAGTATCCCCACAGAAGACCCATGTCAGAGAAAATGACCCCAAATTCTTTGCAGCTCAACTTACATGAGGTATGTTTTGGAGGACATTGCCGATGGTTTCCAAACCAACCCATCCTTGTTTGTCTTCACCTCTTCATACGTAGCAAGCAATACCACCTTCAGCTGACATTGGAGAAGAGAGTTCAGAACAAAATTCTGTTACTTTTATTAAAGCTATATATTATTGAGAACATTGTCCATTTTGTTACATAGTTCCCTGAGAATACACACACACACACACACACACACACGCCTTTTCTTTTAACCCTAAGAGTTCTGGGAGGTTTCCTAATTAGGATAAGCCTTGCTTAAAGTCAATAGTTAATGTAAATTTTATTATATCATTTTAATAAATTGTGTTTCCCTTTTTGAATTGGCCATCAGGAAACTCAAAACCAAACTTGTGGTTCAGTGCCAACTGACCAGTATAAATGTGAATATGTCTCTGCAAATTCTCCTTCTTTGGAATTCTCCCTCTTACCACCCCCAACCCTATTTATAGTCTTAAGACAACAATATTTGTTTTCTGTTTTATGATAGACTAGGTTTTCATGCAAGAATTCATAAATTCCATAAATAAAACATATCCTCTATTTTCTTCACTAAACTTACAATAAACTGATTATTAAATTTTATAAAAATTGTCAATAAATACATATTAGCCAGGCTTTTACATTTTAGAATCAGAGCATAAAATTTAATTTTATACACATTTCCAAATATTTAACCCATTCTCATCTGCCATCTAAAATCAAATGTAAACAATTAAAATAGATTTTCTTTTTAAGGTTGCTGACTCATACATGATCAATTACATTCTATTTTCAACACAGTGATTTATTTAAAGTCTTTTTTTTTCTCACAAAGCTAATTCATATGGTTAAGAGAAGCATTCAAAGAATAAAACATTTGACCCAAGTTAATTCTGCTTTATTTCTGTAAATATATTCTAGATTTAAAATCATTAAATGCTTTATTTTGTCACTTTGTACGCCATGTAAAAAATATTGGCAGTTAATAAACTTTGATTAAAAAAAAAAAAAAAGACCCTCATGAAAATACATCTTCCAAAAGCTCTCTGTTGGCATCTGCAGTTAAATTTAATCTCCTTAATATCCCATTGCCTTTGAGATTAGAAGGCTCTTTTTTTTTTTTTTAGTTCTTGTTTTGGTTCATGTTTTCTCCCAGAATTATCAACTGTTGCTGTCATTCTTGTCGAAGTAGGTTATCTCATTGTTGGTTCATATAAGCCAAGCTTATTTCTTGCAAAATATTTTTTAATAATCCAAAGCTCAACCACTAGAGCAGTTGTTATCAGTTTGGCCTTTAATATCAGAAGTAAAAGGGACAGAAAATGAGATCATTTTCTTTTCTATGTCTTCTTCCCTATTCTACTCTTTTATTTACAGAGGGTGAAGAGAAACTAAGTAGATTGGAGGTGGGGATATATATTTTTTTAATGTCAGATATATGCTAACATTTATTTGAAATAAAACTAGTCATTGAGTTCTTATATTCATCTAGAGTGTCACACAGTTGATGTTAATTACTTATTTCTTCATCCATTCACTCACCATACTTATTCTGTACCTACACTGTACAGACATTGGCCTGTGAGCAACCAGGGGAAGAGCAAGGCCAGATTGTGGAGGAAAAGAGAGAGCTAGAAGCCAAAACGCTTGTCCCTTAGGAAGCCAACAGGCTACTTTAGGAAACACGGTACACCCAAGGCCCAGCATAGAGTCAGGGCCACATCAATGTGGGTTGTATTAACCTGAACCCACACTTCAATCTCAGGTCTCTAATTCAGCAACATATCCGCATGTCCACTAGAATACAGATCAGCCGGAGAACCTATGGGCTGAGACCACATGCATTACTCAGAAAGCAAGACCTTTAGAACCTGAGAAGTTAGAGTCATCCGTTTTATTTCAGTAAATTTTTCCCCTGTAGTCACTCCTGTTTTTCCCCTTACATGGAGAAGCACTATAAGAATGTAAGTTCTGGAGCTAGACCATCCAGATTTTTTTAACTGAAATATAAGTTACACATAATAAAAGGTAAAATCTTAAGATTTTGACCATTCAGTCCAATGAGTTTTAGCAATTGTACACAGCTCTGTAACCATCACTTACCTGAGATACACACTATTTCCATCACCCCAGAAAGTTTCTCTGTGTGCCTGACCAGGCAATCACTTTATGATTTCTATTACAATAGATTAATTTTGTCAGTTCTAAAACATCATGTAAATGGAATCACGGAGCACATACTTTTCAATGTATACCTTCTTTCACTCAAATAGTGTTTTCTGAGACATTATTGCATTTGCAGTGGCTTGTTCCTCTGTATTGCTGAATAGAACTCCACTACGTGAATAGACAACCATTTATCCATTCTCTTATCAGTGGAAATTTGGCTGTTTCCCATGTTTAGCTATTGTGACTAAGATTAATATCATTATTTTTGTACAAGTCATTTTTGTGCATGCGTGTTTTCATTTTTCCTGAATATATACCCTGAATTTAGCATTTCTGGGTCATAGAGTAGATATATGTTCAATGTTTTTTAAGAAACTACCAAATAGTCCTTCAAAGTGGTTGGGTTGTTTTGTTCTCCAACCAACAAATACATAAAGGGATCCAAGATGGCAATGGAGTAGGTGGAAACTACACACACCTCCTCCCAGTGCCAAACTAGATTTGCAGCTAAATTATAGAGCAATCAACCTGAATGACCAACTGAAGGACAGCTGAACAGGAGTCTATGGATTTATAGCGGAAGCCACACAGAGACTGGTAAGAAGGGCAGAGGTGTGGAGGGGGTTGGCCCCTGCACTCAGGTGCGGCAGCTGAGAAGCCGGAGAGATAGCTGGGTTACAAAAGTTCCTCCTGGGGAACGTGGGGTCTCAACTTCATGTTGGGATCCCACACCAGAGCACCAGGGTCAGGAAAAGGAGCCTGCATAGCATCTGGCAGCAAAAATCAGCAAGGCCTCTGTCCACTGGAAAGAGGAAGGAGTCTGCTAGAATCCACAGGTGCTTTCCTAAAGGGTCTAGGCAAAGGAGCTTGCTCTGGGGCACTCAGCCAGGATTTTGGTAGAGGAAAGGTGACTCAGGCATATGGAAGCCATAAAGAAAAGGTTTGGATGGTGTGGTTCTGGAGACTCTCTCTCTCTGGAGGGTCAGTTACCAAGATTCTGATCCTGAATCAACATCCTACAGCACCTTCAAGCACCATCTTTTAGGGTTGGGCTCTCCTATTCTCACAGCAGCAGCTGGGGGAGTGTACTAACCCAAACCTTAAAACACTGGAGACACCATCTGGCCAAACTCTAGTCTGACAGAAAGGACTGTTATTTGTACCCAACAGGGAACTGAGATACATGGGCTCTTTTACTGAAGAAACTACAGACAGACTCTCAGAGGGTCATTAAGCTGTGTGGTTGTGGAATGGGGGCCAATCTTTTCCCCCTACTGTGGGTTAAGCAGCCATCATCCCCAATGCAAGACATTTGTCAGGGTCTCTGGCGGCTTGGCTGCAGAACTAAAGGGAGGCATGCAGCTTACTCCCTTCCCAAAGGCCAGTGTCACCCCCAATGAGGGCAGCCTTGATCTGCTCCTCCAAGTCCCGCCAGCCCTGACCTGCTGGATTCAGTTCCCAAGGGGTGAGAACAAGACAGCTCCGCTCAAAGCTGGGACATTTGGAATTCATCCCCTCCAGAGTCTACAGTCAGGGGTTCAAGCAGACATGACTACAGAGTGAAGGGGAGCAGTGCAGCTCACTCCCTCCTGCAGCCCAGCTGGTGTCGCCTCCAATGGAAGGACTTTTTTTTATCTCTTTGCCCAGTTCCCAGGGACCTTTTCTTGCCAAGCTTGTCCTGCCGTAGAGACAGCTGGCTGCACCCACCCTGAGCCTGTGGTGCACTGATCCTGTGGAGCTAGCGTTGGAGAATCCAGCAGAGACTGAGTGTTATGGCTCTGGAATAGGGGACACATTCTCCCCACTGAGTACCTGGACCTGTTACCCCCAAGTAGAAGACCCACAAGTTATATCCTTCCGATCTGGTCACCCCCACCCTACCAAGCTTAGCACGTGGAAGAGTCAGAAGGTAGGGTCAGATTAGGCTCACTCTACAGCCTTTCTTCATAAGACTCCGGAGGGAGTCCAGGCAACATTGGGGTGGGAGGTGGAACAACTGACCAGTAGACGCCTACCTCAGGGAGCCTTGGACTTTTATTGATCTTTCCCCAGCTCACAGCTTCAGAAATCCAATCCTGGTACACAGCATGGCTCCTCCTACACACATCCAGGCCCAGTATGCATGACCACAAACACTGAATAGCGTGGTATCTCCTGATGGATAGCCCAAGGCAGACAGGTGCATCTGACATTGACCTGCACAAAAGCCCTGGTCAAGGCAGCCCAAAACTAATACAACTAGTTATGAATTTTAAATCACACCAGAGCTTGACCCAACTAGCCACACAAATGGCACAGCCAAAGGGGGACTCTGTCAGACACCAGCTGGGAACTTGGCCTCAGGCGGGGCAGCCCCTGAACAATGAGTCATACACAGTGACCAAGATTTATCCTTACAGTCATCCAGCCTGAGAGTTAACTCTACCCATGAACAAGCCAACAGTATTCAAGAATCAACTACAATGGAGAGGGCACATCACCCACATAAAAATTATTTCTGAAGCACCTACCTCTCAGGTGATGTAGAAAACTGAGCAACTGAGAATAGATTTACCTAATACACAAAGACAAACACAAAAAAAGCAAAGAAAATGGGGAGATAAAGAAATATACCCCAAATTTATTTTTAAAAAAATCCACAAGAGAAATCCCCAGAAAAAGAACTAAATGATATAGAAGCAATTAAAATACCAGATGCAGACTTTAAAACATTGTTTATAAGGATGCTCAAGGACCTTAGGGTAAGAATGGATGATTCAATGAGAACATAAACAAAGAGGTAGTAAGCATTTAAAAGGACATAGAAACCATTAAAAGAAACCAGACAGAAATGAAGGCTACACTAGAAGGAATCAACAGCAGGTTAGATGAAGAAGAGAATTGAATTAGTGATTTAGAGGACAAGATAACAGTGAGCACTCAAGCAGAACAGCAAAAAGGAAAAAAGAATTTAAAACAATAAGGATAGTCTAAGGGACCTCTGGGACAACATTATGCAGAATAAAATCCTCTTCACAAAGTATCAGAAAAAGAAGAAAGGGAGCAAGGGATAGAGAACCTGTTTGAAGAAATAATGGCTAAAAACTTCCTTAACCTGGTGAAGAAAAAAGTGACACAAGTTTAGGAAGCACAAAGAGTCATTATCAAGATGAACCCAAAGAGGCCCACAACAAGACACAGCATAATTAAAATGGCAAAAGTTAAAGACAAAGAGAGACTCTTAAAAGCAGCAAGGAAGAGGCAGTTAATTACTTACAAGGGAGCTCCCATAAAGCTGTTAACTAATTTCTCAACAGAAACACTTCAGGCCAGAAGAGATTGGCATGAAATAGTAAAAGTAATGAAAAACAAAGAACTACAACCAAGACTATCCTATACAGCAAGGATATCATTTAAAATTAAAGGCAAAAATAAAAATCTTCTTAGACAAAAAATAAAACAAAAGGAGTTTATTACCACCAAACCAGTATCACAAGGAATGTTAAAGAGCCTACTTTAGGAAGTAGGAAAAACAGAGAGAGAGAGAGTGAGAGAGAGCAAGAAAGAAACATACATAAAGAACAAAATGGCAAAAAATATGTACCTATCAATAATAACTATAAATGGATTAAAGGCTCCAATCAAAAGATATAGGGTAGCTCAATGGATAGGAAACACAGCACATTTCTATGCTAGCTACAGGACACCAACTTCAGAGCAAAAGATACACACAGAATTTAAATGAAAGGATAGAGAAAAAATATTCTATGCAAATGGAAATGAAAAAAAAAGCTAGGCAGCAATACTTATATCAGACAAAATAGACTTCAAAAAAAAGATATAAGTAGAGACAAAAAAGATCATGATGTGATACTAAAGAGATTGGTCTAACAAGAGGATATAACCATTGTAAACACACAAGCACCTAACATAAGAGCACTAAATATATAGAGAGAAAATCTTGGTGGATATTAAGGGAGATATCAACAGCAATACAGTCACAGTAGGGGATTTTAATAACCCACTGACTTCAACGGATAGATCTTCCAGAAAAAAAAAAATCAACCAGGCAACAAAGACATGAAATGACACACTGGATTAGATGGATTTAATGGGTGTTTACAGAATATTATAGCCAAAAACAGCAGAATATACAATCTTCTCAAATGCACATTTAACATTCTTAAACATAGGCCACATCTTAAAAGACAAAATAAGTCTTAATACATTCAAGACGATTGAAACCGTATCAAGAATCTTCTCTGACCACAATGGTATAAAACTAAAAATCAACTACATTAAAAAAACTAAAAAGCATTCAAATATTGTACATGGAGGATAAATAGGATGTAATTAAACAATGAATGGGCTAACAATGAGATATTGAAAGAAACCAAGTTACTTGGAAACAAATGAAAACGAACATACAACAACCAAAAATCTATGGGACACAGAGAAATCAGTCCTGAGAAGGAAGTTCACAAGCTTACCTCAAGATGCAAGAAAAATATCAAAGAAAACACTCTAATCCTACACCTAAAAGAACTAGAAAATGAACAACAAAAAAGCCTTAAGTAGAAGAAAAGCAATAATAAAGATTAGTGCAGGCCCTGGCCGGTTGGCTCAGCAGTAGAGTGTTGGCCTGGCGTGCAGGGGGCCCGGGTTCGATTCCCAGCCAGGGCACATAGGAGAAGCGCCCATTTGCTTCTCCACCCTCCCCTCCTTCCTCTCTGTCTCTCTCTTCCCCTCCTGCAGCCAAGGCTCCATTGGAGCAAAGATGGCCCGGGCGCTGGGGATGGCTCCTTGGCCTCTGCCCCAGGTGCTAGAGTGGCTCTGGTCGCGGCAGAGAGACGCCCCGGAGGGGCAGAGCATCGCCCTCTGGTGGGCAGAGCGTCGCCCCTGGTGGGCGTGCCAGGTGGATCCCGGTCGGGCGCATGCAGGAGTCTGTCTGACTGTCTCTTCCCGTTTCCAGCTTCAGAAAAATACAAACAAAATAAATAAATAAATAAATAAATAAATAAATAAATAAATAAAGATTAGTGCAGAAAAAAAATGAGAGACTAAAAAACCAATACAAAAGATGAATTTAACCAAGAGTTGGTTCTTTGAAAAGATAAACAAGATTGACAAATCTTTACCAGACTCACCAAGAAAGAGAGAATAACCAAATAAAATCAGAAATAAAAGAAGAGAAGTAACAACTGACATCACATAAGTACAAAGGATTTTAAGAAAATACTATGTTGACTGTATGCCAAAAAACTGGACAACCTGGGCAAATGGATAAATTAATAAAAACATACAATCTTCCAAAGCTGAATCAGGAAGACTCAGAAAACCTGAATAGACATATTATAACTAATAAAATTGAAACAGTAATAAAAATAAATATAGAAATAAATATATAAATAAACCTCCCAGCAAACAAAAGTCATGGACTGATGGCTTCACAGGAGAATTTTACCAAACTTTCAAAGAAGAACTAACACCCATCCTTCTCAAACTATTCCAAATAATACAAGAGGAGGAAAGACTCTCAAGTTCTTTTTATGAGGACAGAATTATCCTAATTCCAGAGCCAAATAAAAACACTACAAAGAAAGAGAATTATAAACCAACATCCCTGATGAACGTATATGCTAAAACCTCAACAAAAAATTATTAAACTGGATCCAGCAATACATTAAAAAGATTGTACAACACGATCAAGTAGGATTTATTCTGGGGATGTAAGGGTGGTACAATATTTGCAAACCAATGAACATGATTCATCACATAAACAAAATGAAAGATAAAAGTCATATGATCATATCAATACAAACAAAAAAAGCATTTGATAAAATCCCGCACCCATTTAGATAAAAACTTTCAGCTAAGTGGATCATTCCTCAATGTAATAAAGGCCATATATGACAAACCCACAGCCAACATCATACTCAATGGGCAAAAACTCTTGTTCCTTAAGATCAGGAACAAGACAGGGATGTCCACTTTCCCCATTCTTCTTCAACATACTACTGGAAGTTCCAGTTACAGCAATCAGAAAAGAAGAAGAAATAATAGGCATCCAAATTGGAAAGGAGGAAGTGAAATTGTCCTTATTTGCAGATGACATGATATTGTACATAGAAAACTCTAAGGTCTCCACCAATAAATTCAATTAAAAAAAAAGAAATATCATGTCACTCCACTGGAATGGCTACTCTCAAAACAAAACAAAAAAAATAGGTAGAAAATAGCAAGTGTTAAGTGTTGAAAATGTAGAGAAATTGGAACCCCTGTGCACTATTGGTGGGAATGTAAAATGATGCTGCTGCAATGGAAAACAGTGTGGAGATTCCTCAGAAAATTAAAAACAGAACTATCACATGATCCAGCATTTCAACCACTCAGTATATACCCAAAAGAACCTAAAGCAAGGTCTCTAAGAAATACTCGTGTGCCCATGCTCATACCAGCACTAGTCACCATAGCCAAGAAGTGGAAGCAACCTAAATGTACAGACTAATGAATGGATAGACAGAATATGATACACACACAGGGGAATATTATTCAGCCTTAAAAGGGAAAAAAATGGTATATGCTACAACATGGGTGAACCTAGAGGGTATTAGGCTAAGTGAAATAAGCCAGTCACAAGACAATTATTGTGTGAATTCATGGATAGCTGGTATCTAAAATAACCAAATTGACTGAAACAGAAAACAGAATGGTAGTTACCATAGAGGGGGAGAAGGGAGTTATTTAACATGTACTGACTTTCAGATTTGCACAATAAAAAAGTTTTGGAGAGCTGTTTCACAACAGCATGAACATACATAACATTGTGAAAATACGCACTTATAAATGGTTAAAATAGTAGATTTTTATTATGCGTTCTTTACCCCATTTTTTTTAAGAAGACTCTCTGTGTCTCTGTCAAAAAAGAAGAAAGAAGGAAAGAAGAAGAAGAAGAAGAAGAAGAAGAAGAAGAGGAGGAGGAGGAGGAGGAGGAGGAGGGGGAGGAGAAAAAGGAAAGGAACTGATTTTCCTCTAGAGCCTCCAGAAGGAATGTGGCCCTTGACTTTGGCCCAGGAAAACTGATGTGAGACTTCTGGCCTCCAGAACTGTGGGAAAATTAATTTCTGTTGTTTTAAACTTCCAAGTTTGTGGTGACTTCTTATGGCAGCCCCAGGAAACTAATATAGTGAATAAATGATTAACTCTTAAAAAAATACATCAAAGTCCTGGTGGCTCCATATGATCACATGTGGTACTGGGTTTTCAGATTGGGCCATTCTCATGTGTGTGAAATAGTAGCTCACTATGGTTTTAATTTGCATTTCCTTGATGACTAATGACTTCTCATCTGCTTCTTGCTGTTGGTACATGATCTTGTGTGACGTGTCTATTCAAGATTTTTGCCTAATTGTTTTTGGTTTGTCTTCTAATTGCTGGCTTGTAAGAGTTCTTTTTATATTATGGATATGAAATCTTTGTGACATATCTATCTTGCAAGTATTTTTTTCTGTGGCTTGAATATTCATTTTCTTAATGATGGAGCAGACCTCACTCGGTCTCTTCTCCCAGTTAAATTCTCTGGGGGAGGATTTAGAAGTACAGTCCTTTTGATATTATTCATCATCAGCCTTTGCTCTTTATCATACAAAGAAAGGCATTGCTCTAATTCTCTCCCTATCCACTTTCTATTTCTCTGCTTATTGTCCTTGCTGAATTTGATATGCCCCTAAAATCATCTTCATATCCCTAGTCTAAATGAGTTGCTTCATTCTCTGAACACACATAGCATTTGAATTGTCTATTTCTTTCTCTGTGGTTTACATGCCTTCAATTCAGACTTCTCTTGAGCTCCAGACCAACATAACTAACCAAACATACTCAGCATGTCTACTTGGACATTCCCCTCAAGCTATGCAGCTTCCAAATGCAATTCTTTATTCTCCCCTTTACAAAGATCTTCTCTCTTTGGGCATTCCGTCATGGTAAGTGGCCCCATCACAGACCGAGTTCTTAATCCAGACACTTGGGTAATCGTCGACTCCCATAGCCAGTCTCTCAGCCAAGGCCACCGCCCTCGCCACCCTCCCTGCTTCACCCCAAAGACCTTGCATCTACCCTCTTGTCTCCATCCTACTGCTACCTCCCAGCCCAATGACCGCCACTTCTTTTCTCGATACCCCTTTTGGCTCTGTCATTTTTCTCCTCACTACCATGTACTATGCAATCTTTCAGGTGGCTTAGAGAATGTGCTAAGATGTCTCTTCTCAGATCTTTGCATATGAAATTACCTTTGCCTAAAATGCTCTCCTTTCGGGCATCTAAAAGAACTCCACCCCACGCACCCTGATTCTCTCTGTCACAACATCCTCTTTATACCTTCCCTAGGACCTATCCCAGACTGTGGTCACATTTCCCTTGTTACTCTCTCCCACTAAGCTGTAAGTTCCAAGAGGGGGCCCCATGTTTTTCTCATTCACCTGTATATCTCCAGGACCCAGCAGAGTGCCTGGCACACACAAGGCACATACAGGAATTATTGAATGAAAGAATGTTTCTCTTACCAGTCCAAATCTAAAATAATGTCTATTTTCTATTCACTCCCAAAGCATTGCTTCCCTTTTGTGGGTGTTTTAAATGCTTTCTTGGATGGATGGCATTGACTTCTTTCAGCGTCTTTCACAAAAGTGTCACCTTTTCCATATCAGCTTTTCTGCTTTTGCTCCCTATATCTTGCAATCTGTTCAAGCCTTGCCCATCCAAGCTTCATAGCTCGGCCCCAAATCGTTTGTTTCTCTTACAGATCTATCTGCTGCATGGATAGAGCTGCATCTACGAGATAGCAAATAATTAGCCAAGGCAATTTTAGGCAGATTCAGTCAAATTGGTGAAGAATACCAGTTGCTTAACAGAGCTGATGAGTAAGTACCATGAGATAACAGAGCAGGTAGACACAGTGTCCGGACACAAACCCTTCCTGCTTCCTGTACTTTCCTCTGCCTGGTCTCACTCTCTCCTCTCATGACGGCGTTTAGGTCTGATCCCCTCAGCCAAGGGGCAGATGGAGAAGTTGTTTGCAATTGAGATGAGAATATTTTATCAGACTTCCTACAAATGGGGTCCACTGAATTTTAATCTGCCAGCAAAGCACTGACAAAAAAGAAGAAAAAGTCTCAACAGGACATCCTGTAAGGTCGCCTCAGGAATTAGTGTGTTTTGGGTCAACATTCAGTCGATAGATGATAAACTTCCAAGGGCAACTGAGAGATCCCCAAAGCAGACACTTCCCTGGTCCCTCCAGCCTCCCAGCGAAGGCTACATGGCAGAAGGAACCCGGGTCAGGAGCCAGGAAGTCTGTATTCCAGACCTGGTTCTGGCCCTGGCTCCTTGGGTCACTGCCTGTTGGCGATGTGACTCTTCTGTCTCTCAGTTGCTCCACCTGTACAATGGAAAGAATATATTCTATTTTGCCCAACTGGGGTGTGAGAATGCTTGAGAATTAACATGCCATACAGATCGATGAGTCAAAGTTGTTTGTAAAATGAATTATGTTCTCTTCTTTTTTTTTTTTTCATACAAGTCCACAATGGGCTCTCTATAATGGCAAGAGCTGCTAATGTGTACCAAACAGTTACTACGTGCTGGATATGTACAAAGCAAATTTATATGCACAAAATGCACGGTGCACGAATGATCTCCTTTAACTCTTATTACACTTTGGGAAAGGATGCTTTTTAAAAGGGGAACAAAAATATAAAAATGCGTGTATCTTATCAATAGATAGATTTTAGTACTGCCTCAGAAAATATCTGTACAAGCAAATTGAAACAGAGAACGAGGCAACCATCCCAACACTGCATTGCTACCACCTCTGAGGTACTCATCCCCACCTCCCTCACATGCAGATACAGTATGTGCACCAAACACGTACACAAATAATAGTAATAGTTCAGATTGATTGTGCAGTGACTACGTGCTGGGAACCGTGGCAAGAGTTTTACATGCGTTATTTCAATTACTCTTCAAATCAGCTGTTGTAGGAACTACAATTTTTAGCCCCAGTGATAATTCTGAGACCTGAAGAGCAGCTTGCCCAAGATCAGAGGCCAGAGCTGGAGCTAGAACAGGAGCCAAAGCTTTCTGAAATCCAGAACTTCCTTTCCCATCCAGCACTCCATACTACCTCGCAATGCATTTTTCCTCATCTCAATCTTTCTAAACTGAGCTTTATAACTGATGCACAGATTAATATGGTTGCAGAGAGGTTTTTGATACTCAAAAATCAAATAGTTGTTATTAAGACAATGGTGCCTGAGAACACAGGAAAGAGCATGCGGTCATATGCACAACAGAGTACAAAGGCACAGAGCTAGAAGGCAAGAATCTTGGCTGAGACTCAGAGAGGCTAAGAAAATGAGGGGAGTAAGCTAAATAACATTGAAATTTCATGCACGTATGAACTGTAGTACAAGTGTGCGGAGAGGGTCAAGTCCCGGCCGACGGCCCGCCCACGCCCCAGCAGCGCAGGGGGAATGAAGGGGCGGGCCCACGCAGCACCTCGGCCCCAAGCATGCTGCACATTTCTCTCGATCACAGGCCCTTTCAGCAGCTCTCCGAAAACACAGGCTGCTTCCAAGGTGCCTGTTCCAGCATCACTTCTGTTTACCCCACCATCAGGATGGTGTCATTTAGCCAGAGCCATCATTCATAGTCACACCAAATGGCCCATGGAAGAAAAGTTGGTTACACTCGAAGAACAGATGACAAGTGACAGGCTCTGCTCCTGATTTTTCACAATAACAGAGGAGACCAGCAACTGCTGTGGTGGTCCAACCCCCGAACAAACTATTCCTTTCCAAGCCGACTCAGTCTGCCGATATCCGCTCCTCTGTGGGGATTAGAGAGCATCCTCAGTAAAGCTGTGCATTCCCGTCTCTCCTGGAAAATTATATCAGGAGAGCCACACAAATAAAAATAAATCACTTAAGTTCCCTGCGTGCCCAGTGCAACCAAAGTAAGCAAGCTGGTAAGGGTGGCGGTGAGAATGAGCCAAAGAACAAGGGAGAAGAAAGGACTCCGGAAGTTCTCAACCCAAAGCAGCAACTGAGGACAATGAAACTGACTTTGCCAATCCCCAGGCAGGTCCATTCTACTCGGCTTTATTTTGGCTAAGGAGAAGCAAGATGAGACTTCCCCAGTGAACGAGTGGACATTTGCCTGCTGCCTATAGGCTAATCAGAAGTCACTGAAACCAGGAAGTGTGGGAGTTTTTCCAGCCTGCTCTGTGGAAGTCATTCAGTTCTAATTAAAAATTTTTACTAAAAAGGCCCAGTCCAGTTTTAGCACTGCTATTTGTGTGGTTGTGATCTACAAAAAGTGGGCGTATTGTATGATTCAACCTAATACTTTGTGGATTCACTCTCCTAGGTGTTGAAAATAGAGAGATAAGACACAGTCTGACCTCAAGGGGCTGCCCAAAGAGAGCCGCATAAAGAACTGGCTGCACGTTATTTCCAATGGCCCACCTAGGAAAGCAGCCCAAGTGCCCGTCAATCAGTGAGTGGGTAGAAGAGCTGCGGTACATTGACATGATGGAATACTACCTGGCCGTAAAAGAGAATGAACTCTGTTCATCTGTGATGATATATATACTGGACCTAGAGGGTATGATGCGAAGTGAAATAAGTCAGACAGAGAAAAACAACTACCATACGATTTCACTTACATGTGGAATCTGATGACAAAATGCACAAACAAACTAGAAACAGACTCATAGACACAGGAAACATACTGACAGTTGTCAGAGGGGTTGGGAGGTTGGCAGGGAAAGGTGAAAGGACTAAGAAGTGCAAACTGGTAGTCACAGAACAGTCACAGGGATGTGGATGACAGCAGAGGGAATGTTGGCAATAATACGGTGATAACTGTGTATGGGGCCAGGTGGGGACTTGAAGCAGCGAGGGGACCACTCTGTAAAGGACATGATTTTCTAACCACTTCGCTGTACATCTGAAACTAATACAGAATAATGCTGAAGGTAAACTATATATAATTTAGAAACAAAACTGTCTGCTGACTGGGGAAGTTTGGTGTTATGAGAAAGACCTACAGAGGAAAGTGGGGAGGGGGTAGAAAGGCAGAGTTGAAGTAGGAGCTCGATCCTCTAACTAACAAGAGTCCAGACCCAGCGGACTGAGCACGAAGCCCCCTTCCTTCTTGCCATCTCAGCGTCAGAGGATCCCAGCAATCCCAGACTCTCAAAGCAAGTGTAAGTAAGAGCAGGGTGAGTTCTGAACCTGCCAACCTTGACTGGGTCCCTTTAGCATTTGTTATTTTTATGGGTCCCTGAACGCTTCCCTTGAATATTAATTTTCCTCAATTCTTTAAGTATATATTAGTTATTACATATTTTTGATTAATATTTGATGGCCGCTTAGGCTGCCAAGAGCGCCCATAAATTTCCCAAGTGAATATCTGGTGCTAGGTAAGTACAGGAGACCCCTTGTGTGAAGCGAAGACATCAATCATTTTAAGTCCCTGACTCCACACCTTAATGCCCCAAGATATATTGCTAGGAAGCCCATAACAAGTCATTAAAAATGAATGTCTTGTGGCAGTTTTCATGTCTGCAGAATTCAGCAGCCGAGGGAGGGGAACCTGAGATACGGCAGAGCCTGGGGAGCTCACCGACATCTCTTTGAGCATTTTTAAAAAACTCCCTACTTCTCGTGCCTGGACCAGCTTTATAATTTGTGAGGCCCAGTGCAAAATGAAAATGCAGGGCCCCTTGTTCAAAAATTATTAAGCATTTTGAGGCAGCAAAACACAGGGCATTTCTAAGTGTGGGGCCCCTGTGACTACGACATAGGTCACACACCGTGAAGCTAGCCCTTCCTCTCTCTCTCTCTGTCCCCAGCACTCTCTTCTCTCTCTGTCTAGAATTTAGCCTCTATTCTCAAGTCCTTTAAAAACAACATCAATAATTTTTTGAGATACACAAGGGCACTCTAGTTTCATTAACTTTTATTTTCATTAACTCATGAGATCAAAGAGGAGTCTTTTCATTAACCTTAGAAGTACAATTATTACCTTAATTTTACAAATGAGGAGATTGACATTTGTGATAGTTAATCTTTTGTGTTAACTTCCTCTTTTGGTGTCATTGGGCTGTAGGGTGCCCAGATAGTTGGATAAATCTTTTGCTGGGTTTGTTGCTGAAGGTGTTTCTGGATGAGCTGACATTTGAATGAGTAGAGTGAGTAAAGCACGTTGTCTACCCTAATGTGGGTGGGCCTCATCTAATCAGTGGAAGTCCTGAACAGAACAAAAAGGCTGCCCCCATTCCTGCCTGACTGCCTTCAAGCTAGTACATTAGATTTTTTTCTGCCTTTAGACTCAAACTAAAATATCAATTCTTTCTGGGTCTTCAGCCTGCCAACTTCAAATCTTTGAACTTGTGAGCCAATTCTAATCCATAGATATATAAATATAATTCATAGAGATAGATAGATAGATAGATAGATAGATAGATAGATAGACAGATGATAGATAGATAGATAGATAGATAGATAGATAGATAGATAGATAGATAGATATGGCCTATTGGTATAGCCTATTGGTTCTGTTTCTGTGAAGAATGTTGACTAACACCAAGCCCATATAAGTGAAGTAATTTGCCCAGTGTCTCAGAGCTGGTAAGTGGCTGTGTTGCAATATGAATACAATAGATGTATACCCAGAAATGACTCAAGTGGTGTTGAATAAACGTGTGAACTTGGCCTGGTTGGGAAGATAAGACTAACTCCACGAAGCAGGGCAGAAACCCATAAACAGCTTTCATTCTGTTCAGGACAGAACAAGTTGAGCAGCAGTTCAATGAAGAGAGGATGCCACCATGAGCTCAGGCTGAGCTCCCAGATAAAAAGATACGGGAGTCCTGGGCTCCGGCCCCAAGACAGCTTCTACCGAGACAGCCATGCTAGTGGAACAAGTTCCTGCTCCCCAGGCCCTCAGATCCTCATCTGGGAAGAGAGTGATCTGGACTTAACACCCTTAGGGAGGTCCCTTCCTGCCTGAATATTGAGATTTCCGTGGTTCAATTCTATGAGCTTCTGGGAGAAAATTGTCTAAGATGCAAGGTACATTTTCTCTCTTCTGGTTTCTTAAGATATTTGTTTTCTGTTCACTATAACATACCTTACTGTACTAGAAAAATGGTTGCAGACCATGCCCTCCAATTACACAGAGATATGTACAGGGCGAGAAAAGAGATTTTGCCTCCAAAACGCCAGTGATACCTGGGGGACCTACTGCCTCAGCTTAAGTTCATACGCACTTACCTAAACCTTCAGTCTGATCTTATTAGACATCAATGTTCTGAAAGCGGGTACCGGATGGCAAAAGAAACTTCAAAGAACCTGTATCAGAAACCAGAAGTCAATTCTTATCCGTGTTCTCAACCCACAGGAGAATGATTGCAAGTCTGAATGAGAAAGGCATAGAAGGTAATCAACATTTGTTGAGCCCCCCAATTTGTGCCAATCCCTGAGGATAGCATTTGATGTATACCATCTCATTTAGTCCTGATGACAACCTTTTAGGCAGGAAGTACCATCCCCACTTTGCAGATACCAGGAGGAGGGTCAGAGAGGTGCGGTGACTTGCTCCTAGCTTCCCAGCTTTCGAGCAGGAGCAGAGCCGGAAGTCGCTCCCAGCCCTTCCCACTGCTGCACACTCTCCGGAAATGACCTGGGCTAAGATCCCCAAAGGAAAGAGTGTTTGAAATTGACTTAGGTACCTTGACGTGTCCTAAAGCCACTGGTTTATTTTATCAAATATATTAGTATTTATTCACTGCTTACCAATATTTGGGTCAAGTCAGAAGATTGAAGGTGAATAAATTCACTTCCCATAAAGGGGGTTGATAATGAATATGATTCCACTTTTATTTATCCTGTAAGGTCCTGGGTCTCATTGCTTATCAAAGATTCCCAGGGCTACACAAGGGTCTGTTTTCTTGTCCCCCTGATACAAGGCCAATCTACCTCCTAATGAACCCAAAGAGCATCAACATCCTCTTTTATTGAAATCTCCAGCACAGAAAATGTCACCTGCATGGACTAAATCATCCTGTGTTCCACCAATCCTACCACAGATAAACTGCAGTATAACTTCACTCTGCCCTGCTGTGTTCTATGGCTCTGTTCCCCCCAGTCCTGACCTAGCAGTGAACATGACCTTAGGACTTTGGAAATGTAGCACAATACACAGCCTCTCAGGCAACAGCAGTGACTGAGAATTTCTTCTCCTCTGTCACAAACACCCTCACCACCTCCCTAAACCTCTGCATCCTTCCAGCCCCTTTAACTTTCTCATTTATTTCCCTATAGTTAGTCTTGTGGTAATTATTTAGACCAACGATTTTAAAACAGGGGCAATTGTACCCCCCAGGGAACGTTTGCAATGGCTCGAGACAGTTTTAGTTGTCACAGCTGTGGGGGTGTTACTGGCATCTAGTGGGTAGAGGCCAGGAATGCTGCTAACCACCCTACAGTGTGTAGGACAGCCCCCAACAACAAAGAACTCTCCAGTCCAAATGTCAATAGTGCCACAGTTGATAAATCCTGATTTAGACCCAGGATGGCAAGTTTCTGCCACGAGTGCTCTTCCTCCCCACTCCCCTCGTGTCCTTCGCTGTCACATCTGCTTGATCAGGACATTCATTCCCCCTGAGCCTAGTTCTGAACCCAGAAACCTCTCAACACAGGGCTCCAGGCAGCCACCAGTGTGTGATAGGTGCTGAAATGCAAAATAAGCTCAAGCGGCCAGCCTTAAATGAGGCACATTGTGGGTTGGCCATTTTTACCCATTTATGTTGTAGCCTTTTTAAAGCAAGGATCATGTTTTTTTATACTCCAGAGTCCCCAAGAGCTCCAAGATGAAGAAAGAAAATGATAGCAAGAGAAAGAGAAAGGGAGGGAAGTAAAGAAAATGAAAGAGAAAAGAAGGGAAGAAAAAGAAATGTATATTGAAGAAAAGAATGGAAAGTGGAAGAAATAAAGTTCTCCAACTTTATGATATCCACTGAGATGATATCTCCAACATGCCTGAAGCTTACTCTGCATATTCTTAAGGTAACTCTTCAACATGCAAGGAGCCAACATGGTGAATTTCCCTGCAGCCAAGAGGCTGACCCCTGTCATGAGAACCTAGTCCCTATGTCCCTCTGGTCATTGCAGCTGACCCAGGCTCCCTGTAAGAACCCCCCTGTCTTAGTACAGGGCTATCTTGCCAAGTGATGAGGAAGAGCTATCACTTGCTTGTCACTTTTCCCAAAGACCACACAAAGTACCCTAAAGAACTGGGTTCAAGTTCTTCCCAAATGTTTGTCATCCTCATCTTGGTGTGGACTGCAGATGCAGGCAAGGGCACTCATCCCACTTAAGGCTATAATCAATGGCCAACAACGATGACATTGAGCCAAAGCAAAATCCTAAACAGTGCTTACTGTTGATGGAGTCTTGATGGATACTTTTTCAGTGTTTTTATAGCTTAGATCTTCAGAAGAGATTTGGCAGGCCCTTAGTATTCATGGGTTTATGGCATTAAAATGGCTCAACCATATGTCTGTCTTGAACTCTTCCCTAATAAATGTGGAATTGTAGGCAAAAATTCTCACTCCTCAGAAAATAATAAGACTTGCTATTGAGTAATCAAAGTGATCAATTTCTTGGAAAGAGTCTTTGAAGGCACATATAGTTTTTGGCACTGTGTATCTTGGAATTTTTTTCACCTCCACAGCATTGCCAACTAAAAACCAAGCACGGTTTGTGTTTCAGATATTTCCACGTGTCTCCACCAGCTGAACTCACCGTCTAAGGTACAAAGTGTTTGCTCAGTGTGGCTTCCTGTGCTCAGCCCCAACACTGCCCAGACTCATAACCGCCTTCCACTGATTAAAACAAAATTTTTTTCTTGAACATATCCCTGTTCTCAGAATCCATCTGTTAAGTCTTTTCATCAATGGCATATTTGGGACCTCACGCCATGCAAAATTCCACAAAGGAAGCTTCTTTGTCCATTGTAAAACGAAGTGATCTCTCTCTTCTCCCCTCTCTCGGCAAAAGAGAGCTGTTTGGATGAGGCCCCAATCCCTGGAGGGAGGACATGGAGGAGGCAGGAGGAGATCGTCCCATTCCATGGATTCTTACTTAGTTCTTACTGCCCTTCCTACGAGGTAGACCAGAATAACACAAGTCACTTAGCCTCAGTGATCAACTGTGCAACAGCGTGCAGATACTTCATAAAAGTCTAAAAGGATTTAGCTGAAAGGGGACCACATGTAAATTCAGCATGTGTAGAGTCATGACATTCTCTGAGAAAATTCCAGAAAAGAGGTCATAGGGCCACCATGCCCCCTTTTTCAGTGACTTCTGAGCCGCTGTGCAGCGTACCCCTTTAATTTCTAGGCAACCAGGCCGAGCAGGACCTGTATGGGCAATGGCTCTGTGAAAGCAAAGGAATCTGTTGTCACCTTTGCCTCCTGTAGCGAAGAAATTGGTTCTCATGTTTTCCCCAGCTCAGTAGCGCAGGGCTTTGCTAATCTTGCTGAACACTTCAGTTTTTAGATGGTATATCAATGAGGCATTCAAACAGAGCAGTTTATACACAAAAATTCTGTCTGCTTTGGAAAAGATTATCCTTTTATAAACACTCTGCAGAAAACATAAAAGCAAATAGGGGACAGCACATAGAACAGGAAAGATGTTAGCAGGGAGATTAATGCTGAATGGGTCGAAATGAATGGCGCTTACTAAAACGAGGTCCAGATACTTTGGCTGCAGTGAGACATAAATAATGGGAATGACACATCGTTTATTTGGGATAATGAGTTGATCCAAAGTAGAGGCCTAGGACAAGAGATTAAAGATTAAATATCCATCTCCTGATGAATATCAGTAGCCAACTTTAACCTTTTCCTTCCAAAAGTACAATTTTACTTCAATAATTCTACATGCTTATGCTACAATATAGAAACAGGATCTTTAGAAAACGACAAATATCCCTCGAATCATTTTCTTCCCCTGGAGGAAAACTTTGCCCCACATTTCAAGATAGGGAGTGCAATTTTCTTTCCAGGCTAGAAGCCTCTGGGTACCGCGTTAAGGAGAGATTCTCCCCTTGAGACTCTGCATTTGATAAACCTTGCTTAGGGGACTCTATTCACAGCTCCTTGTTTATTCACTTAACAAAGTTTTTCAAAAGGAAAGTGAGACTGGCACAACCCACTACAAATTTCGCAGAGCTCGTGAGCCCCATAGAGTGGCAGAATGAGAAAAGCCTTAAAAATCATCTCATCCAAACTCCCCATGCCACAGGTGAGGGAACTGACACATCCGTGGCCAGGGTGTCCCTGTGCAGTCCCATGACTACTTAGAAGTGGGGCTGGGACTATATCAAAGCCTTCTGGCTTAGAGCCCCTACTCTAACTGCACCTTGCTGCCTCTTTATTCCGTCAAGTTGAACATAATGGTCAAAGCAGCTTGCTGGAAGAGCCAGCACCCCACATGCTCAATTAGAGCTCAGAATTCATGAAAAACTTAGACTGTTGGAAGCTCTGAATAAACAATGGTTGGAAACAAACAAAAAAAATAAGTGAGACAGAGGAGTTGGAGCAGTAGGCGGAAATACAGACAAGGAGGGTGCAAAGGGAGCAGACAGCAATCACAGATGCTGGCGATGCCAGCCCCCAATCCCTGGGCACAATTTTGGAATGGTCCATAAGTGGCCCTTCCCTATAAAGGGGCAGGAAGACACCAGGCAAGAAGAAATCGTGTCGTTTGCCCATTTCTTGGAGCTAAGTAGCTGCCTACTGTTCACAAACCGAGACCAGGAGGGTGGTTTTGTTTCTGGTAGATACCAGTGGAGTGGGGAGAACAACAAATTCAAATGCAGCATTAAAAGAAAAAAAAAAAAGGAAAAAGAAAACCCAGGCCACCAACCAGACAGGAGCTGGAGGCCATCACAGGTTAACCCCACAGCTGCTCACCTGCAGAGAGCAAGGTCAGGATTTGGCTGGTGTCCCATGCGATATCAGGTTGGTGGTTTCAGTCTATGCTCCAGGGAACATTTGTCTTGGTGCCAAACCAACATGCATGCACGGTTGGCAGGCTGTGCTCCGGAGGCCAGCGATGAGGAGCAGTGGAAGTGTATCCATTTTCACTTTGCAAGTATTTGCATGCCAACGGCTTGGCCTTTGCTGCTCTTTACAGAAAGAGGGGAATTTATGCTTGAGAGAGAGAGACTTTTACCCCACATGCAGGTAGTGCAGCCAAGTGATTCCAATCCGCTCACCTCTTTCCTTGGGTGAGTGCTCTGAAGTTCATCATTCTGTCCGAGGGAGTCCAGGGAGAAACAATCAAACCACCTCTTAGATAATAAAGGTGTTAATGGGGCCTCTGCACCAGATCTTCGCAGGAAGGAATTTTTCATGTGACTCAGATTTCCGCTTAGATGGAGTAATCAGGAGAAAAGGCAAGATATTCACAGGACTTCTTGTATAAAGAAAAATATGTTAAACAGAAATCTTTAAGGAAGTTTTGAAAGAAAGGCCATGATAAACTCAAATCTTTTTTGGAGCACTGAGCACACTCAACACTGAGAACCCAGGAAAGAATAACACCACCCAGCCTCCCTAAATTGAAAGAGTGCCCAGAGGAATGTCACTAGAAAACAGACACACTATTAATGGTTTTAACAAGTGATATGAAATATCTGGTGCATTTAATTGTGGAAAGAGGGAAGCTATAAGAAGGAAGGTGTGAGAAAGACTTCCCAAAAGAAGTATAAGGTTTTCACTAAATTTTTTCATGATGTCCAGCCCCAGTTGAGGGGATTGTCACAATGAGGAGTAAGCTACTGATAAAAATGAGGATCTTGATAGGCCAAATTCTTATTTTTCTTAATATACATTTAATGAAAAAAATCAACATTTCCATAGATAAGTGAGAAAAAAAATCCCCTTTTATTGCTAAAATACGTTGTGAGTTCTAGAAGGCCGAGCTTATAACACATTTCTCCAATTCTGGGCCTCCTTATAAGGTTGGTTTATAGTTCAGACTAAAGTTAAATTTCTGCACCTAATATGGTGGCAGATGCATAGTAAATGATTGATAAAAAACTTCTTAAGGCCCTGGCCAGTTGGCTCAGCGGTAGAGCGTCGCCTGGCGTGCAGGGGACCCGGGTTCGATTCCCGGCCAGGGCACATAGGAGAAGCGCCCATTTGCTTCCCCACCCCCCCTCCTTCCTCTCTGTCTCTCTCTTCCCCTCCCGCAGCCAAGGCTCCATTGGAGCAAAGATGGCCCGGGCGCTGGGGATGGCTCCTTGGCCTCTGCCCCAGGTGCTAGAGTGGCTCTGGTCGTGGCAGAGCGATGCCCAGGAGGGGCAGAGCGACGCCCTAGAAGGGCAGAGCATCGCCCCCTGGTGGGCAGAGCCTCGCCCCTGGTGGGCGTGCCGGATGGATCCCAGTCGGGCGCATGCAGGAGTCTGTCTGACTGTCTCTCCCCGTTTCCAGCTTCAGAAAAATACAATAAAACAAAAAACAAACAAACAAAAAAAACTTCTTAAAAGACATACTGAATGAGTGACATTCATAGTATGCAGAACTCAACCCCAGATAAGCCAATTATCAGGGTCTATCTTCTGACAGGGACAATGGCAAGAACCATGAAGAACATTTAAGCTACAAATAAAAGGGCCACAGTCTTAATGGTGTTCCAGGCTCCCAGGGAGAACTAGAATAAGGAGGGAGGCTATGCTCAAGGGATATGCACGTGCACACTCAACTCTTGATTTGAGCAGCCAACCACAGTTCCACACTAAATGTGCTATGTCCTGGGGATTCTGACAGTCAGCTTTCATTAGTATTGGCTCAAGAACCAGACAGGGAAAAGAAAACAAAACAACCTTAAGATCTGCAGCAAGGCATAACTGGAAAAAAATGGAGGCTTGGACAAATGTTCAAATTACACAAGATACATCTACCCCTTCATCGGCATGAAAGATAAGACACTGATTGAAATCTATCAATTTGCAGGTATTTCACTGTGCTTCCACTATCCATCTGTTCCTAAATCAGGGACAACCTATTCTGTAATATTTGTGTAGCATCTATTTTAAAAGAATCACTCGAACAAATGTAGAAAAGCAAGTACAACCCACTGCACTGTTGCTTCCTGACTGTGCACCTGCCATAGTAAATAGAGCCCAAAGGCAAGAGTGAATGGGTGTTGGACCCATTTCAGGGTTAGGACCCAAAATGGTTCTCTCATCAGAATCCCCAGGCTGCTCATTCACTTTGTGAAGCAGCAATGGCCACAGAAATGCAACTTTAAAAATCTAGGAATTTGCTTAATATCCATTCAGCAAAAAAGTAGAACAAAAAGACCCATGAAATGATTAGCTAAGAGAAGGGTTGGAGAAATAGAAATACTCAGGGGGGATGTCAGTTAGGTCCTTTGGTTACAAGGAACAAATTCCCCCACTCGTGCCAGGAAAGAGGTGCTTTTCATTTCGGTTTGGTTTTATTCCTCCAATTTGATCTCAAGAACCAGCAGAGAAGGACAACCCTCCTTGTTGTCCAATTTGTGTACAGTATTTTGTCTCAACATTAGTAAAAACCTAGTTCTCTTCTTACAAAAGAGGCAAAACAAGACAGGCTAATTCAGCAGCAAACTGAATATGTAACTTCTCAATACACTTTTCTTCAAAAAATATCTCCAATGTTACTTTTGTACACCTTTTTTTTTTTTATGAAATATGTTTAACTATCAGACTCTCAATAGTTTATGAGATTTCAGTGTTTTAAATTTTTTTCTATAATGTTAATTATAGAAATATGGCAATAAATTATTTATATAAAAATGTTGGTAATCAGAGTTACCAACACCAATATATTTTCACGAGAAGAAATTTTCCAGAGCAAACTTTATTGGTTCTGAGTATTTCTGGTTTTTAACGGTTTCACTATAACATACCTAAGTGTCACTTGCTTTGTGTTTATCTCACTTGAAATTTGCTAAGACTCTTGAATCTATGGGTTGATATCTTTCATCAGTTTTGTTTTTGTTTTTGTTTTTGTTTTTTGTATTTTTTCTGAAGCTGGAAATGGGGAGAGACAGTCAGACAGACTCCCGCATGCGCCCGACCGGGATCCACCCAGCACGCCCACCAGGGGCAATGCTCTGCCCACCAGGGGGCGATGCTCTGCCCCTCCGGGGCGTCGCTCTGCCGCGACCAGAGCCACTCTAGCACCTGGGGCAGCGGCCAAGGAGCCATCCCCAGCGCCTGGGCCATCTTTGCTCCAATGGAGCCTTGGCTGCGGGAGGGGAAAGAGAGACAGAGAGGAAGGAGGGGAGAATAGAGAAGCAAATGGGGGCTTCTCCTATGTGCCCTGGCCGGGAATCGAACCCGGGTCCCCCGCACGCCAGGCCGACGCACTACCGCTGAGCCAACCGGCCAGGGCCTTTCATCAGTTTTTATAAAGTACTTGACAATTATTTTTCAGATACTGCTCCTTCTCATTGTCTTTCTCCTATCCTTCTGAGACTCCAGTTAATACATATCTTAGACCGTTCGACTGTCTTCTAGCTATCTCTTTTGTTCTGTCCAGTTATTTTTATTTTCTTCCTGTAGTTTCACTACTTTATTTGGACTTATTTTTGACTATACTGATCCTGTCTTCTGCTACATACAATATGCTATTAAATTGAACCAATGAATTCTTATTATCAGATATAATTTTTTTAGGTTATAGAATATTTAATTCCTTTACCTAGATTCAAATTTTCAGGTGATCCTGTCCATCTTTTTATCCCTTTTGTACATCTTTGCCTCCACTTTATATCATATATTATAATAGTTATTTTAAAGCCTTTGAACTATCTCAAGCATCAGACTCATCTATGGGATACATCTATTACTTACTTTTTCTCTTGGTTATTAGTCATGTTTTTCTGCTTCACACACTTCACAATATTTTATTGTATTATTGTATAATGAACAGCATGTGTAACAGGTCTTAGTGATTGAAGTCTTTGTTATTTCCCCCAGGGACTGGCACTTTCTTCTAAAAAACAGACAGGGAGAAGGACTGATTATCTCAATCCAATGAGGAATCGAACTGAAATGGGGCTAGATTGCAACTTGAGTTAGAAACAGCCCACTTCTGTTCTCAGATATCTCCAGAACAGTTGTGTGTTTGCAGTAGACCCATAGAGATGGTTTTCCAGGTGCTCTGAGGCAGTGAGATCCTTCCCAGTCCAGCCTCTTAGCCGCTGAAGCCACCCCAGCCCTCAGCAAATGCTTCTTGGGAAAACCTGGTTAAGACATCTGGAGCTCTTCCAGATCATAGCTTGTCAGCTTCCCCTGCCCACTTGTCTTTGCCTAGTTAAGTCCCTTTGCCTAAACTAAGCCTGACTGGCCCTTGCCTTATGATCACATTTATAATTATTTCCAGGAAAGAAAATGGCCAGTAATCTCAGCTGAGCTAGGAAGAGAACTCCCCTCTGGAATTTTGATTTATCTAATATACTGCTCACAAAAATTAGGGGATTTCTCAAAATAAATATGAAGCTATAAACTACCCCCTAATTTTTGTGAGCAGTGTATTTTTTGTTTCCTAGTTCTCCAGTGTCTTTAAACACACACATTTTTGCAAATTAATCTCATGTCTTCTAGTTATTACAGAAGAAGTTAGTGGCTTCCCACAATATACAACTAAGTTCCCCCTAGTCTAAATTAATTCTACAAATAATTTTCTACATAGAATAGGCAAGCTTTTCCAAATATTTCTACATTTTATATTTTACTGACATGATTTTTATTTAGCTCAGATTTTTCATGCAATTTTTCAAAAAAAATTGATTTGTTGATCAGTATTTTTGACCATATGAAATTACATCGTTCATAGCATCTGCCATCGTGCGTTTTCATCTGTGACCATAGTTTCTACCAAGTTTAATTTTACCCATTCAAAATCTGCAGGCTTATACTTAATTGAGAAGATTTCTTTCTTCAGTCAAGTTTAGTCTCTCCTACATTTTATCAAATATAATTTTAGAAACTGTATTTTCTACTTTGTTTTGATTATTTTTACCAGGAATGTCCATCATAAATTCAATAAAAGACTGATGATATGTGCTTAAGTCTTATTTAATTTCTAAAAAAAAAAAAATTGTGCAACTCTTCTCAGAGAATTTTTTAACATCCTGAATTTGTCTATCGCATTTCGAACAAATTTCTTCTACATGTTTCTAATCTATATAGAAATAGTGCCCAGTGTTGGCAGTGCAAAGAGTGGTCAGCTTGTATTGAACAGCAAGACCAGCATGCTTTGTGTTATGATTAGAACACAAAGACCCTGGGAACTGGAACAGCTCTAAGGGTCAGAGTTGAAGTCATCTCAACTTGCTTTGTCCTTGCTTCCCTCTATGACTCTGCTCTTACCTCCACTCTACAAAAAGCTTCCTGTGATCAATCATGATTACTCCACACCCTCATAACCTCAGATCTCCCAGACTCCACTAAGGCTGTCCTTTCTCTGTATCATGACCTTTCTGCTTTAATCCCCTCACCTTTTTTGATATGATGTCTGGGCTCAAATTCCTGAGTGAAGAAATGTGATTAGTCAGTCCAATGTGTCCTGAAGGCTCCAAGGACCCAGGTTTCAGAAATGTTGCTTAACAATGTCTCTAACCCATGGTTTCTCAGCATTGATCTGCAGACCACCTTCAGGTCTAAAATTCACCTTTCTCCAGTCCACAGCCTTATGTCTTTCCCCTGAGTTATACTTCCCTCAGCCATTGGGGGAACAGGCAAGAGGCTGACAGGCTCCCAGAAGCCTTTCCCTACCCTGTGCTACAAAAAACAAACAAACAAAAAACCAAAAAAACAACAACAAAAAAAAAACACATCCTGGTGTAGCTGATGTCGGATCAGTCTGAGTTCAAAATCCAGCTGTACCACCAGCAAATTCATCCAGAGTGAGTTCCTAAACTCTCAGTCTTAGTTTCCTTGTCTATTAAATGAGAGAGTTATATCTGCCATACCGAAAAAATGGCATAATATATATATATATATATATATATATATATATATATATATATATATATATATATATATATATATATATATATAAAAGGCTTTGCACAGAAAAAGACAAGTTCCTTTTCATCTGAGGACAAGTCCATGGTGTCACCTTCACACACACAGAGGAGAGCACAGTGATAGTATGGGGCCGGAACCAAGCAAAACCCATGAGGTGAACCCAGGAAATAAATGAATGGATTTGCCAGCAAAAGACACTGTTATTTTTCCTCCCTGCCAAGCCTGATTTTCCCAGCGATACCGCATTTCTTTGGATAACTGGGCAACCACTCCATCCAGATATAGTCTCTCAGGCAGGCAACATGTTTACAGTCAAAATGCTCGCTTCCACTTCAAGTTTCCAATCCCCTGCTGCTACTTTCTGCAAACTTAATTAATTAGTTGCAGCTAACATTTGTTCAACCTCACGCGGCAATGGGAGACTGGAGGAAACGGGCTTTCAAAATTAAAAACATTTCAAAATATTGTCTTCTCCCAAGAAAACATTTCTTCTTCTTTTTTTTTAATTCACACTCCATTTGGATAACTTCAAGGATTTAAAAGAAAACAAACAAGGGAGTTCCAATGAATGTGGATTGTCTTTAACTGTTTCACCGCCTAGGATCTATGCTGCCATGCATTATCCGAAGCCTTGGCCTCCCCTTAAGAGCTGTGCAAGGGGTCCTCTACCCATCTCCCTTGTGTGGCTTAGTGACTACATTCGATCTTGGTGTGAAAATGCTTGCCATACATTCCATCCGTCAGCAGGTTAAGATGTGCCTAAACCCTAAGTGATAATGTCTTAGAAAATTAAAAGTTCAAGTGCCATATGGAAGGCAAACAGGTACAATACATTTTTATTTTTCTTATTGATTTGATTGTTTCACTACAGACACATAAGTACATTGGTTAGGAAATAGCCCTGTAAACAAATGTCACCTTATCCTCACAGATTGATCCAAGGGTTCCCAATTGGGGCATTCTGATGGGCTGGCCTAACAGCTACACGTTGAGCATGTGCAGTCCTTGGAGGGAGGCTCCTCCAATGACCAACGAGTATGAGATGGTGTCTCTATTGCTGCTCTTCCAATACCTGCCATAATTTCTGTAAAGCATTTCCTGTGGAAAAGGATAAAAAATATGGGCTCTGTCTATAGTGCACAATCTGTGAGACACTCTACACAAGGCTATGCAGATGTAAATTGCTGTTGTTGCTGATGTTGTTATGAATAACACAGTAGAAAGTGTCTGGAGTTTAGTGACCTGCTTCTTAATCACAGCTCTGCACATAAACTGATCAGGTCATTCACTTCCTTGGGATACAAGAGAGCAGGTCAGGGTGGTGAACAGCAACATAGTAAGAACAGCGACAAGTGAAAGACACAATTTTGGGGGATGCTTCTACAGGCTTTGTGAGACTCTTTTAGAATTGGTATGGTTGTGTGGAGTTATCACCAATTTCTTTTTCATTGTATTTTCATATGTGCTGATAATAATTATTAGATTCAAAAATGTCACACAGTTTGAGGATCATTGCTTTGATCACAGAAGTAGAAGGGAACAAAAGGGGAAACTTAAGAACACATAAACTAAACCTTTAATCACTAAGTCAGCACCATTAACTTCTAGAAATGTGAGGGTATGAATGTTTTCAGAGATTCATGTCAGCCCTTGCCAGAAAACTAAGCAAAGCTACTATAACAATAGAAAAAACTTGGTTTAATTTTGTATAAATATTACCAATAGTTATTTAGGTAAAAGTATCTCTGCTTATATGTGACTATAATAGACATGGTAATTAAAATATTATATCAGATTATTTTATTATAATATTTATTTGCTTTCACTCAGTTTGAACAATGTCTTGCATGTGTGTGTATATCTCTGTGTGCTCAAATAGAGACTGATAATAGCAAATCTGTCTTTCTCTCTATATATATAATATATTCATGCTTTATATATTACTGTTCAAAGAGAGATAAAGATATAGAAATATAGCATAACCTCTGTCTTCATATATATCTATTATATATATGTATGTGTATATACTATCTGAATAAGAATGTATAGAAAACACCATATATATAAAGAGGAGAGAGCTCAAAGCACAGACAATTAGTTGCCTATGAGTTATTAATAGCCCTTCTCCTTACTAAAATAACCAGATTTGTAGGGGATGGCAGTAGGTCCAACTAAGAGACAATATTAGCAGCATCACTTACAAGTAGGCATGGTTAATATATATATAACTGCTGGCCAATGAAAAGTAAGCAGAACTGATGGGGTGGAGCTTCAAAGGAAGCATCTTAGAAGCAGGGCTGATCAGGTTGGCACGTCCCTTGTCTTCCCCTTCTCTCTGGTTCACTGATGCTATCCTTAAAAAGGATCAAACAGTATGGAGATTCCTCAAAAAAATAGAAATGGAACTGCCCTTTGACCCAGCCATCCCACTTATAAGAATATATCCCAACGACACCATATCAACGACTGAAAAAAAGAAATGTGCCTCCATGTTTATGGCAGCATTGTTCACAATGGCGAAGATCTAGAAACAGCCCAAGTGTCCATCAGTGGACGAGTGGATTAAGAAGCTGTGGTACATATATACTATGGAATACTATGGGGCTAAGAAAAAGAAGGAAATATTACCTTTTGCAACAATATGGAGGGACCTGGAAACTATTATGTTGAGTGAAATAAGCCAGGCAGAGAAAGGAAAATATCATATGACCTCACTCATTTGAGGAATCCAAGGAATAATGAGAACTGAGGAACAGAATTGAGACAGAGGAGGGATCAAAGGGACCAGAGGAAAAGAGGACAGAGGGAAAGGGGATGATAGGATGGGATAAACCTGAAGGGAAGGGGGGAGGGTGCTCTCAGGAGGGGGCAAGGGAGATGTAGAGAGGAATAGGGGGGAGGGAGGAGGCATTCAGGGTGACCCTAGAATCTATGTAAACACAATTAATTAAATAATAAATAAATAAATAAATAAAAGGATCAACCAGCTTGTGAGTCTAAAGGGACAAATTCATGCTAAGGATGACTAAGTAGAAAGGTACAGGAAGGCTGGGTCTGTGCTCTTATCAAGGTTTGCCAAATCCCCTTTGGATTACTTGCCTCCATAGTTCTATTCAAACTCCTAATTTATTTTTTTAGCCATTCCTTTTAATTCAGTTTGTGTTCAATGCAAATCAATTCCATAACATGAGAAGTTACTATGAATCAAAGCATTAATACACAAACACAGACAATCCAAAATAGATGTACACCATTCATTCTCTTTTATTGGTTCACACACAGAGAAGCTTGTGATCTGTTAGTGTTCCTTGGTAGGTTTCTAAAGGAACAAAAATGACTTTGGTTATCAAGACTACTGGTGGCCACACTAGACAGTAGAACATCTAAGCCACCGTTTGGAATCTTCTATTCTTAGCAGTCAAATATAATTGCTAGCTGATGTAAGAGGAATAATGGTCCTTACTTTCAAGGCATTTATAGTTTTGCTGACAAAACAAGATAGGCATTTATGTTTGACCTGATTAAACAACATAGACTTGGGTATGGATTGAGAGCTTTACAAACAATGCAAGCTGTAAATGCTACAAGAGTTCCAAAAAGAGAAAGAAGAGTGCGCACTGGAGTTTTTGAAAAACATCTCAATGCGGAAAGGATATGGGTGGGCCCTAATGCACAAGGACATGTTGATACTTAGAGATTTAGGGAATAGGTTTCAAGCAAGGAGAATAGAAAAAGCCCTAACCAGGTAGCTCAGATGATTAGAGCATTGTCCCTACATACCCAGGTATGATCCCTGGTCGGGGCACACACAAGAATCAACCAGTGAATGCATAAATAAGTGGAATAACAAATCAGTGTTCCTCTCGCTCTCTCTCCTTCCCTCCCTCTCTCTAAAAATCAATAAATGGACGGAATTCAGACGCAAAGATAGGAGAAGGAAGAGTAGAAAGAGGGGGAGGGGGAGGAGCAGCAGCACAGTTTGCTTACTGACTGTATCAGGATGGGTGCAGGATGTGGGGCAGGTGAACATAAATTTGAATAAGGAGAATGGGGCTAGGTGACAGCAGCCTTGAAAAGTCAGGTTGTGGAATTTGGATTTGTAGGTGGTGTGTAGCTGTTAATCATCATTTCTTTGTGTCTTTTCCTGGTTTCCTGGTTACTCTTTAGCCCCGTTTCCAGCTCTCTGTAAGACAATTCTACCAGACATCCCAGAATATACCATCCCAGGTATAACCCAATTAAAATTATAACTCATTGTTTCTCTTCATTAAGATATCAGTGGTATTATCAGTCATTCAGCTTTCTACTAAAGAAATTTTGGAGTGATCTCTGACTTATTTCCCTCTCCCAACTCCTATATCCAATGCCACCTAATCCCATCCTTCCTTCCTTCAAAATGTCCCTTGGATTCACTTATCTCTATCCATTTCCACTATCACCATCTGGGGTTCTCTTTAAACCCTGTCTCCTGCAAGAACCCCCTAATAAATCTCCCTCCTGACAGTTTCTTCCTGCTGTAGTCATTCTGTAAATCACTGCAAGAAAAGATCTTCCAAATTACCATTTAAATCACATTACCCTGCCCCCATCCCACACATTCAGGAGCCTCTGTATTCCTCTTCTGAGCTGATAGATCTTTCACATTATTGCCATCAAACCCATCTACCTTATTTCCCACCACACAGGAACTATACAACCAGTGCTTTTGTCATCTGGTCCTCTCCATGGACCTACCTCCTTCTATACTCACTCCTAGTTCCCACTCACTCAGAATGTCCATCATTGTCCTTGTTTGTCTAACTACTATTTATTCTTAATATTCAGTGCTTTCCTCTTCCTCAAAGAGACATCAATTACCCCTTTTCTGAGCTTGGTTGTCTAACTACTATTTATTCTTAATATTCAGTGCTTTCTTCTTCCTCAAAGAGACATCAATTACCCTTTTTCTGAGCTCCCACCCCACTGACAGTTATATTACACAATGTACAGTCATCCCTTGCCATACTGCGGTTCACTTTTCATGGTCTCACTGTACCGTGAATTTTTACATTGCATATATCTAATTTTGTATCGTAAATTTTTCACTGTATAGTGGGATTTGCGGTATATAGGTATTTTTATACATTTATTATTTTAATTATTTTTCCACAAAACAAGTGTGGGAAAGGTTAATTAATAACAATGTGAGAAAGGTTTATAAGAGTATGGGGAGGGTTTATAAAGCCTTAAAATATATATAAATAATAAAATAAATATAAGGTCACTACTGCACAAATTTTCGCCTATTGCGGGGGGTTCTGGCACCTAACCGCCGTGATAGATGAGGGGCTACTGTATTAGTTCTCATTGTTCATGTGTTTCAAGCCTGTCAGACAGGTAGATTGTAAGAGTGTAAGATCTCTGGAAAGCTGAACCATTTGCCATCAGCTCTTAGGGTGGAGGGACCCCTATGCTTCAGTCTCTGCCAGAGCAAATCCAATTATATACCATTAAACAGAGTAGGTATTCAACAAATATCTATTCAATTAATAATTTATGAAACTTTCTGATACTGTGTTAGGCCAATTAAAACAAAAGCTTGTTAATTATCTGACAACAATGAACTGACTGAGGTTTAAAAGTAATGACACCATGAATGTACTTTAGGAAGACGACTCATTTCCATTCTTTGTATCCAAAAGGCTGACTTTTCTAGGAGTTTTGGGTTCACTAAAACCAATATAGTTTACATTAATTATAAAAACTAAAAAAAGTTTCATTGTTGTATAGAATTTCTTATGGTTTAATGACCACTGATTATAGTTTGTTTAAACCCCATTCATGGGCAAATTTACCTTGAATTGCTGGACAATTATCTATACTGTGTTCAAAAGGCAGTAATTATTTCTAGCTAAAAATTGAGAGGTATAGAACTGAACCAGCTGTGCCCAGACAAAATACCTAATAAATTCTGAACATCCATATTGTCCTTTTTCATTTATCAGATCCACTTGATATTTTTGTAGTTTTCTCTTTTGATTCAAAGGAAATGATTCCATTAAGCAGACAAGCACCTTGACTTATTTAAAGGTGAATCTAAGCAAGAAGAATTATAACCTTAAAGAGACAACTCGCCTGACCAGGCGGTGGCGCAGTGGATAGAGCATCAGACTGGGATGCGGAGGACCCAGGTTCGAGACCCCAAGGTCACCAGCTTGAGCATGGGCTTATCTGGTTTGAGCAAAGCTCACCAGCTTGGACCCAAGGTCACTGGCTCCAGCAAGGGGCTACTTGGTCTGCTGAAGGCCCACAGTCAAGGCACATGTGAGAAAGCAATCAATGAACAACTAAGGAGTCGCAACAAAAAACTGATGATTGATGCTTCTCATCTCTTTCCATTCCTGTCTGTCTATCCCTGTCTATCCCTCTCTCTGACTCTTGCTCTGTCTCTGTAAGAAATAAATAAATAAATAAAGTACTCTTTAAAAAAAAAAACAACTCATTATCTTCTAATAATCATTAATACCTTTGCTAATTTCTCAAAAACAGAAAAACTAACATCCAATCAATAAATATATCTATCCTTGAAAATATATTTTACTAAAACAACTACATTGCTTAGTTTTAACAGGTCACATGGTACATCAGAAAAACTCTAGATAATGTGTTTTTAAAATTTTCCTTTTATCTTGACATCACTAAATGATTGGGAGTATTCACCATTAAGTTCTTTAATGACAATATCCTTTCTCTTACAAATGGCTTTGAAGTCGTCTACCGCCTATTGCAAGTATTTGGATAGTTCCCCAGCAAGGGTGGGCAGGAAGCCAACACAAGCCACCAGGTGCCAATATTACACCTGACAAATTAGCCACACGACTGGAAAAGGGTGGGTTCATCCTCCTGTTAGAGGTTCATTTCCTCTCATTTTCTCATGAACAGGAAGTCATTGGAATGGGGAAAAAAGATTTCCTTAAAGACCCATATGACAAAAGGTCTGAACTTATTAACTCTTCGTTAACAAATAACTTGGAAGCAAGTTCAAACTAATCACAAGACTTTATTTACATTGATTTGTTTAGCCCCACTGATGACCTCGGTTCCAGGATGCTGTGATTTAGCTAACACTCAGGGTGCTCATGGTACAGGTAGGAATGTCCTTGGCTGTCATATGGAATCACTACACCCGGCAGAGGAGGCAGATCTACCTCAGTCCTTACATAAAACTCAAAAACTAGAATACTAAAAGGGTCTTGACAAGATCCAACCAAAGACATGGATGAGGGCCAGTACCCTATATAGTTCACCCAATTCAACAAGATTGATTTGAAAAATTCAGTCATAGTTGACTGAGATTCCATAAAATTCTGTACCTTATTCATATAATAGTTCTATTATATCCCCTGAACTAATGACTTGTAACTGTCTTCTAAAGATCAGTTATTTTGCTTGATAAGGATCACATAAAGAATAATAAAAGGAATGTTTTCCAGTGTAAAAGTAATTCAAGAAATAAAAATTTGTATTTATACTCATCTCAGTGCCATCTTAAGAAATAAGTACCATACAAGAAAATGTCATGTATTTGTGATGCATACATAATCATTAAAATATCATATACATATTCTTGTTTAAAAGTAATACCAAAATGACATACTGTACAATGTTCTATAGCTTGCTTCTTTCATCTAACAACATATCACTGACAGCTGTTTTTGACAGTCTATACAGTATATTCATTCATTTTTACTGATGTAGCCAATCAACTCCCTTCATTTTTTGCCTGATAGGTACAAAATGGCAACTTATATTCTTTCCTTTTGTGTTTCTTTTACCACTAACAAGGTTGAGCATATTTTTCAAATGTTTGTTAGCCATCGAAATTTCTCCTGGGAATTGATTATTTTCTATCATTTGCTCACTTTTATGAGTTATTTATATTTTTCTCATTAACTTGTGGGCAGTCTTTGAATAGTGGCTAGTAACACCCTTTTTTTTCAGTAATGTATAATCGAAATAGTTTGTCCCAATCTGTCATTTCTCTTTTAACTTTGTTTACGATTTTTTTTATGAAGTCAACTCTGGCAGGTTTTTCTTAATGATCTCTGAATTTTCCATCTTGTTTACAAAGACCTTCTCACCCAAGACTATTTTTTTAAATGTTCACTTATAGTTCCTTCCAATGCATGTATAGATTTGATTTCTATGTTTAGAGCTTTATTCCATCTGGAATTTAGTTTTGTGTATGGTGTGAGTCCAGATGGAGAGCCAGTTGTCCCAATACCATTTACTGAACAGTCTATTTTTTGCCACTGATTTGAAATGCCTCCATAATATCTGTTAAATTCCTCTATATTCTTAGGTCTGTTTCTGGACTCAAATCTTTTTGGTTAGTTAATTTCTCTGTCACTACATTTGTGCATAAATTTCATCACTACAATTACGTATTTTGTAAGATGAATAGTTTGTTTTGATAATGACTCGGGTAAGTCCTCATGCATGTTAGTTTTTTGTTGGTTTGCTTTTCATGGCTATTGTCACATGCTGCCCTTCCAGGTGAACTTTAGAATAGGCTGGTCAAGTTCCATTGAAAATCTCACTGAAAATGGGATTGCATTTCAATTTATAGAAAAACTGAGTGAAATTTTACAGATTAAATGTATCTGATTTAAAGCACAATTAAAGTGTCATAAAATAAAATATTTTACAATATATTGGAAAGGCAAACCAGTATAATAAGTGGTATGTTTTGTCATTATTCTTGTTATAGCAAGACTTTCAGGGGATAAATGGAAACACTTCCTTTGGATTGGTTACCCATTCAACGGAAAAGTAACAATTCTAGGCTCGAAAAGTGCAGTGTAAATCATGAGCATACAGAGAAATATGTGGCATAGACCTTGTCTTTGGAAACTTATAACCGTTAACCAGATAAGACATAGATACAAACACAAAAAGACATATTGACATATGCATTTACATATTGAGATAAGGCAACTTATACTAAGAATCAGATGATTCTTATGTCAACATTAAGAATAACAAGAGTTCACCTGACCAGGTGGTGGCGCAGTGGATAGAGCGTAGGACTGGGATGCTGAGGACCCAGGTTCGAGACCCCGAGGTTGCCAGCTTGAGTGCGGGCTCATTTAGCTTGAGCAAAAAGCTCACCAGCTTGGACCCAAGGTCGCTGGCTCAAGCAAGGGGTTACTTGGTCTGCTGAAGGCCCACAGTCAAGGCACATATGAGAAAACAATCAATTAACAACTAAGGTGTCACAATGAAAAACTGATGATTGATGATTCTCATCTCTCTCCATTCCTTTCTGTCTGTCTGTCCCTATCTATCCCTCTCTCTGACTCTCTCTCTGTCCCTGTTAAAAACAAAAAAGAGTAACAAGAGTTCAAAGACAAGAGATTCACAGTAGGAGAGCTGAGAGGGTCTCTCTTATTTTACAGAGGAGAAGGTTAAAGCTGGTCAGGTTAAGTCTGGAGCTAAGCAGTAACAAAAATGAATCAGGTCTGCTGATTTCCATTCTGTCCCCTGCATCAAGCTCTCACTCCTTTCCACATTTATTGGTAGCCTAATTGAAAATAATCTTGAAATCTGTATTTGTGAAGCAAAAGAATGCTTTAGAAAACTCACATTTAAAACTATCAACACAACAAGTTTCCCGAAATCAGTTAAAAAGCAAAAGGCTGCATTTAAACAACTCTATCACAAGGATTTCTTTTGATCTCTCTGTCATCAAATAACAGATATTAATGACATTTTTCTTTCAACCAGTGGTCTTGACATTAGCACACATACCCTGTGTCTAGGTAATAAAATGGGAGGAACTTTTTTTTGTCCCTTTAGGCAGTTTATCCCTGTGTCACATTTTAAAGCCCTCAGGTAACAAATCCTAAGACCCATGGGAATCTTTACACCTGCAGGGAAGAGATTTCTAAAACTCAACATCAAATCCACTTTTGATTTTCCCTTGAGTTTGTTTCTGTCAGCATTAGGCAGGTAACACATTTCAGCTTTTAAGCCATGAAGTGATCTTTTTATAGAAAAAAAAATTGCATTCACAGTGTTAATCTTATATTTCCATGCGTATTGAGTTAAATGTTGTGAAACTATCAATTCTGTCAAAACCTAGCAAAGAGAAAACAGGACACCATGCAATCTTAATGTCTAAACTGACTAGTGATTATCAGAAATTAAATGTGCAGGAATTCCAAATCTTTTTTGATCTGAGATGTCTAGATAACTTTTGTTTTTCCATAATTGTATGAGGTTTCTACATAGTATTTAAGAATCAATTATATTGCAATTGATGTAATTAACTCTAATAATCCATTAAAAGTCAGTAGGAGGGCTATTCAAGTCAATAGAAATGAAGGAGTATATTATGAAGGTGTTATTAACCTATACAGAATTTTACCAGACATGTTCTTTTCTTACATAATAAATACACAGTGGTTAGGAAGGCTGTCATTATAATTTAATGTGAACAATAGTCCATCACTTCTTTTCCTATGCAACCCTTAACTAATTCCATGTACTGTGCACAAGTAAAATAAAACCTCTTCTAATCAGGGGACAGGCATATCAATCATCCATTAGTCTGTGATTAAAGGAGAGGTCCCTTCCCAGCTAAGTGGAAGAGAATTGGGTACTAGCAGAAGTTTCAGGCCCACCTTTTCTTTCAGTTGACAAATCTCAATGTCTGATGGCTGTCTGTACATTGCAACTAATCAAAGAACAAGCAGCCACCTAGAAAATTCTGTTTAGAATATTCTACAATAGCAACCACTCTATTGTCAGTGAAAACAAGGCTACATGTTCCCTTGAGCAGGAGATGAACTTTGAAGCATTCTGAACCTTTTCAATGAAGTGAGACAATCACTGTTCACCTTCACAGGGTCCCACATGTCCACACAGAAACAGCCAACCTCAACAGAGCTGGCCTGGGCACCGCTGGGACTCCAGGTCCCAGAGCAAGTCCTGGGTGCTCAGCTTGCTTCACAGCCCTTCTCCATTTCCAGGAAAATGGAGTCAGGAGAGCACATTCTCGATCACGTCTCACCAAACAAACCTACTCTCCTCTTCTGTAAGGACTCTCACCACTCACCAGGGTCCAGGTCTGCTTTTCCAATTTATAATGAACAAGTTGATCTTTAACATTTGAATGAAAGAACACTTCAGTATTAGGCTTAGTCCGTTTTCCTACTATAGAATGCATTAAGAATATAAACAGTGTTAGCTTCTCCAGGCCTCACATTCATTATCATAGTGACTGTCCAGAGCTACATGGACAGCAAGCCTTATCAGGAATAACACCTTCCACACAGAGCATAGCATCGGTATAAAGCTGCAGGGTGTGAGGGGGAAATAGCCCAGCCCCTCGAGTCACGAGACTCGTGCTGAGTACAGGCTCAGCCACAAATTGGCTATGGGATCCTCAGACTATCACGCCTCTGCCTTCTCATCTGTGATGTGAGTAGGAAAAGATTTCACGTCATAAGGCTATTATTAAATTAGCCCCATAATTTTAAGCATAAACTAGAGAAACGTGAAATAAGCCTTGTAAATGAGAAAACACTGCAAAATCTGAGACTGTGCTTGTTCAAAGTCACCAAAAGCTCCCAAAGCCAAGAAGAAAAGGGATAAAGCAATCACTTTCTAACGACGGTGCCCACGAGATTCATCGCAGGACTTATTTCAGAGTACGTGTGCCTGTTTCCCAGGTGGTTCGGCTTCAAGATTCGGCTGAGAAACAGCGGGATGAGGGGACAGCTGGAAATGGATTCCCATTCACTCATCAGATATTTCAAGCACAAGGAAGCCTTAGAGGATACAAATAATTACAAGATATGGTTCAATGTCGATCAGCCTTGGCTCTACATTTAGAAAGAAGACAAACATCCAGAAATAGATAAAACATAAGGCTGTGTGTGTGTCAGCGCAGTAAAGGGGGTCATCAGTAAGACCTCTTCTTCACATTTCTACCTGGAGCCCGATAAGCAGAAATCTGTATTCCCTAGAAGGAAATTCTGGTTCGCTCGGATGCCTGAAGGACTCTCTGTTAGTGCTCTGTGCTCCCTACCGCACAAAACTCCCTCCTAGGCCCTGAGAGTCCACGGGGGTCACGGAGTCTCAGTCCGGTTCAAGGAGAAGGTGTGGGTCCCATCCCCTCTCCTGAAAAGACAGAGCTCACCATGAAGTGGCGTCTCTTACTCATAGGGTTCATCTCATAGATGGAACAAAGACCCCTTTTCATTCTGGACAGCTCCTGTTTTATGTGGTGCAGGGAAAGACTGAACAAATCCACCAGAGGCATGGGCAGCCACAGTGACTAGAATACGAGACTTCCCCTCTGAAGGTTTCCCTTTGAATCCCCTCCCTAAGGCCAGTCCCAGAGAGAGAATTTGGACACAGCAAAGCAGTGGCTTCAAAGTCACAGTAACTTTCTATGTGCCTGGGAGGAGATGGAGAATGTCACCTTCCTTTTTTTCCTGAAACTCCCATTGTCGCTTTACAGGTTGCGAGAACACAGAGAAAAGAGACCTGGTCCAGGAGTCAGGGGACCTGGGTTGTCCTTCTGCCCCCGCCAGTAATGAGCTGGGCAACCATCTCTTCCTTTGGCCCCATCCTTTTCCAAAGAGAAAAACTCATGAGACTGACATCTACTTTAGCTAATTAACCTGAGGGGTGCATGAAAAAAAAACTTCTTTGAAAAAATAAAAAGCATCATCATGAGATAGAAGAAATTAATCTGAAAGCCCTAAAGTAAAAATTTCAACCACTGATTTCCCCAATTGGATTGTGGATGCTGTTCCCCAATCCACTCCAGTTCCCTCTGCTGCTTGGCTTTGAAGGTGCAGGCCGGTCCTCTGATAAATCACTAACTACCATTGATTCCTTTGCAGAAAAAGACTTGCAAGACTAGGTTGTCCCATTGAATTCTCGCGGACACGCGCAGGTATGCTTTGGAGCCCTCCAGGCCTCGCGGAAGCTTGAAATGCTCCTACCCTGCCTGTGCTCTCCACCCCCAGCCTCAGCCCGACCGCACAGACCCAGAGGGACCCAAGGACCTCTGAGCCCCACCGCATTCATGTGACACCTTTGTTCAGTGCTACATTCACTTGAGAGGGGAAAAAAATACCTCAACCGGGAAATACATCTTTTACTGCTATTTCATCCTCCCCTCACGTGGCGCTGGAATATGGCTTTAAAGAACATTCTTGTGGCCTTTCCAGTTCTTTTCCTTTAGGTCTGCAAACAGGAGTAGCCCATCCAAGGGGAAACTACTCCCCAGCAGAGCAGTTCTTCAAAGGGGACTTCTTCGGTCAGGAAAAGGGAATGTCTGATATTGTGGCTGAATAAACAGACTCATCAAGCCCAGTGCCAGATGGGAAAACCAGGCCCTCGGAGCGGCCGGCCCGCCAGCCGTGCACCTCACGTGTGCTCTCGCTCCCGCTCTGCTGGCTTTGTCCCTCTGCCTCCCTTTACTTTTTCTCCCAGACTGTCATCTCCTCTACCAAATGTAGAACTCTTGTTTGTATTAGTATTAACTGACTGATCTAAGAGGTCTCTGCAGAATTCAAAGCTCAGTTTTGAATCACAAACTGTTCTATTATCTTGAAGTATCTTGAGTATGAAGTTCATTTTATAGATGGACATTTGCATATCCCCACAGTTGCCTACAACTTTCCTCAGAGAGTGGCCCTGGGTGGGCAGCTGTCCTAAAACTATCCTAAAACTTGATGGATCCTCCAAAGGTCATTATTTTCAGGAAAAATAAAATGTACAGAATCCAACAGGTAATTGTTTACTCTGGACTTTGAAAGAGTCCAGATCCTACCAACCCCGCTTACGACTCAGTTCTGTGTCTCACAGTCTAAAGTAGAAGTATTTCCAAATATCTAAGCTAAGTTTATACTATAATTAGTTTTTCCACCTGAGTAGCAGGTCATACGTGAAATTCCAAACTATAGGTCAGAGCGGGGCTTAGGCTTAGAAAATTGGGCTTTATCTTTTCCATACTGGAATTTTTTTCTTTTTAAACAATTATACCAGTAAATGTTATGGTCATTGAGGTAATCTGGCTACTAACTAGTTTTAGTTATTTCTTGTATATCTGTACATACTCACATGGACAGAGACAGTTCTCTGTGAATTTCCCACAACACATTACCAATCCTATCCGGATCTTTCTCAACCCTCCAAAAATCAGACAGAGGACCTCACTCTGATCACTTTGTTCTTACTGTTCTAACCTTTTCTTAAATATCTCTGAGAAATATTTTGTAAACTTTATAAACTTCAAGTTCCAACAAGAGCAAAGAGTCAGAGAATGGTTAAGAAATTATCTGGTCAGTAAGGGTCTCTGAGACCCAAAGCATTGTCAATTTTCCCCCCAATAAAAAATCCTTAACCTCAACTACTCAACCACATCCTACTTTCTTGTCAACATTTATGCAGATGAGGTTATTTTCTAAAAGACTGGTTAAATCCCACACTACATACATGTCAGTAATTACCGTAGAATAATCACAAGAACAACCCAATTGTCCTTGATGTCATTAATCACCAACAGAAGTCCAGACTCACCATGAATTAGTAAATTTATTTTTGTATTTGCCTAAAGTTGTATTTTGTCTATCTTGGAGGAAGGAGAAAAAAATTCGAATTCAGCCATTCAGACACTGCCTGACAAACAATACCTGGATATTTAGGACCATCACATCAACCAACAGATTTTTTTTCTAAAATGATTTTTGTGTAGGCACCACCATCAATTGCCTATCAAGCTAAGAATGATAAGAGTCAGTGATTATTTTGAACCAGTAGGAGTCCCTCCTCTCCTTTTGACATTCAGAGATAAGGTTGACAATTATGCAATCATCAGTGCAAACATCCCCTCAGACACGCTGAAGGGACAAGGTGGGAGACGTTCATTTCAGTTACCTTTGCCCAGGCTTTATTTGTTCTGCAGATAATAAACTTTGGACTTCTTTACCCAACCAGTCATCTTGCACGAACAGTAAACTCCCTCAAAACTTTCTGTTCCCAGAGGACCCTTGAGAAAACAACATGAAAAAAAAAGCATGATTAAAATCTACTTTCTTCGGTCAACATCCTAAAATTGAGCAATTTCTCGACATCTTAAAAGGGACTGTCCTGGTGTCAGGTTGAGAGTTAGTAAACTCCCTATTGATCAAATAACTGAAACCAGTTATAACTAGAGGCAGAATTCTGAGATTGCAAACATTTGTTTTGTAACTGTTTTCTGTTCCTCCACGTAGCATAGCGGATCCCTCATTCACATTCATTCTTTGAAAGCAGTGGTTTCTAAACTTTTCGGTCATGCATTTCTCTCAACAACAAACACTGAAGGTGTATTCAATCTGTGTTTTTTTTTTTCTTATAAATTACATGTGTATTAGTGTGTTGCGTGAGTCAAAAATATATACCGTCTCAAATTCTTTATTTAAGATGAAATAAAAAAATAAAAAGGTTTAATATGTTCTGTCTGCATTGGATCATTTTGGATTGTCCATAGGGTGTGGCTACCTTACTTCTGAACCCACTGCTGTAAGAATGCAGTAACCTATATCTTCTTTCAAACTCAGTCACCGCCTTGTGCGAACTGAAATCTGTTTCCAAGAAAAGATCTGCTATCAGCCATTATCATCTTTGGTGAATAAGGATTCATCATTACACTAATGCTTCCAGAAGGATTTGCATTTGCAGGACATAAGGAATGATGAGAAGAAAGTTTTATTTCATGTGAATGTCATATCAGGAATGTCAAAGCAATTCCTACTGGGAGGATAGGAAACATTTTCCTGGTGGCCCTGAAATCAGATAAAGGGGATGTCCCTTATCTGATGAATACACAAGGGTAACACTAAACTTTGTATGTAGAAAAAGCCTTAGGGACAGCCAGTTGGTTAGCAGAGGGGAGAGTGAGAGTGAGGATGATTGCATGTTGGCTAGGAGATGTTTCCTGAGGCCAACCCCAAGTTCCTCCTTAAGTTATATGTTCATGTTGGGGTCAGAGCAAGGGAATATTTAGATATGACAGAAGAAGAATGAAAGTCCTCTGCAAAAACAATGCTTCTGGCTCTCACAACCAGTAAAAACAAACCTTGATGAACTCCCACACGCTGACAGGGAAATTCAGAAGTTTGTAGGTAGCCTCAAGTTGAGTAAGACTTCTATAATTCAAGAAAAAAAAATCAAGTTTGCCTCAAATAATCACATGTACTTGCATATAGCACACAGACCTAATGTTTGTCATGAATTTAGGAAATTTCCCAGATGAGCAATCATCTAGGTTATTTTCAACTTTGGGAATATGAAGTAGAGATGCTTTAAACATCTAAATAATACATGAGGCACATGCATTGAACTCATTCACCAGGTAACTATAAAATAGTCTACTTGATTTTAACCTATAAAAACAAAGGAAAATGGAGCATGAGACGTCAATCAGCTATTGAAAGATGTCTCCAGTATGTGTATGTATACATAAACTATACATACATATGTATATATACACGTATGTATGTTTGCATCTACAAAAAGCTCCTGCCATTGTGCAGTTTGCCATCTAGTTGGGCAAATCAGGTACCCATGGAAAGTTATGAAGTGATAAATCTAGCAGCAGGCACAAAAGAATGTAACGCAAAACACATCAATAAGTATGTGCTGGGCAAATGATGAGCAGGATATAATTAAAGTCTATTATGAATATCCAGAGAAAGTAGGGACAGGCATTTCAGGTAGATAGTAAATGGCATGACCAATGGAAAGAAGCTGAATTTGGCAAATCATAAGTGGAGCACACAAGAGTCACTAGTGTGAGAAAAGTACCCATGCTGATGAAGTATGAGCTATGAAGTTAAAGTTAATGGATCTCTAGAGGAGACCTGTTATATGACAACTGAGTCAAAACTTAGTTTTGCTTGAAACATTCTCGGTAATGTCCTCTCCTGCTCTGGTAGATAGCACAGATACGTAGACATAATGTAAGAATGCACAGTAGCTTCATGGCAGAGAACTGATGAGTATACACAGGAATATTGCTAGCCCTTGGACCTTTTCAGGTTTTGACCTTTGTTCCTGACACGTCAAAGGTATTTCTTGTGTCACAAGGATCCCCTTCCCTGAGTCCCCCTAGCTGTTACCGCTGAATGGATATAAACTATGCCAGAAATGATAAGACCTGTGAAGTGCTGAACAGCAACAGTTCTTCTGTCAGCATTCATTCCTGTTCTGAAATCTCCTTTTACTTAACAAACTGAGCTTACCTTCCTTTCATGACACAAGGGAGAAGAAAACTGAAGCCAGCAATAAAAAACTTCTCTCCAGAAGAGAATTCTTAGGAGGGAAACGGGAAGAGAGCACCTGTCCAGTGTACCCTGTGTTGTCTGAGTTGCCTTCTTGCTTTGTCATTGCCACAGTGGCTCCATCTGCACTGGACTAGAACTGCTCAAAAGAGGACGTCCATCAGGAGCAAAATCTTACATTTCAGCTTCTCTTGTATTCCCGACTATGAGTTTGAAAGCTAGTTTCAGCCTTCCTGCACAGCAGAAACTCAACGTGTTAACCCACAGATGAATACCGGCTATGCTCAGACCATGTTGTAAGGAATGCGTGGATAAATAAGCTTGCCAAGCTGATCGTCAAGATATGGACCTGAGAGCCACAAAACAACTAGACCACAAATTATTGGAATAGCTGTTTGTCAGTTTCACAACTAAATATACTTAATATTGAGATTTACTGTTTAACACTTGATTGTATAAACTGTCATGTCAAACTAACTAGTTAATTAAGCTAGATTTCAATCTCTTCAAGGGCAGAGGCTGTGCCTATTTTGTCCAATACTTTTCCCCAGCATCTAGCACAGTGTGTGGTGCATTGTAGGTACTTGTGGTAGGTTGTCATTAAGGTGACCACCATCAGTTCTTTCTTTCCTTGAAAGCAGAAGCCACTCCACTTTTGTGAAGTGAAATCTATTTCTGACTCCTGGAATCTAGGATGGCTGGTGACTTCTCTGACAAACAGATGACAGAAGTCATTTACATGACTTCTAGGCTAGGTCTTAAGCAGTTTGGCAACTCCTACCTGAATGTTTGAGAACACTTGTGCTGGAAGAAGTTGAGCTAGTCACAATGTCAGAAGGCTGATTACCAAGAGAACAAGTTCTGAGGCCACTCAAGCTAACTACACAGAGAGAGAGATTCCTGACTACCCCAATGACAGATACATGAATGAAGAAACCTTCAGATGATCCAGCCTCAGCTACCATCTGACTGCAATCATATGAGGAACTCTAAGTAAAAAAATGCCCAGCTGAGCCCATCAACTTCAAGAACCAAGAGTGATAATAAATTGTTGCAATAAGTCACTAGGTTCTGGGTAGTTTATTATACAGCAATAGATAACTGGAAAAGAGTTCTATGTTTATTGAATAGGTAAATAAAATTGATAAAAGAAGCCACTTATAATAAAGGGTTCCCAAATAAACCCAATGAAATCCATTAAATAAATTATTAAGGTGATGTCAACAATGGTAAATATTATCAGAAAATTGGACAACTCTGTGGATAATTAAGGCCAAGAGGAAATCTGCTACAGAGGAAAGAAAGTAATGTTTTTGAGAGTGGAATTTTCCAGATTCACTAACCATCTTGACTGTATTCATTAGATGATTGCTCAATGCCCTACTTCCCTTTATACAAAGTACACTCATGATTTTGTTTCAGCCATGTGTCTAGGTGCAAAGTAGGAGAAAATATATTAACCTACAAGGAACATGAGTAACCAAGAGAATTAGACTGTGTGGAGTCTGATTTTTCTATGAAGACTCTTAACTCTTCTCTCTATTCTCTTAATTTGGTAAAAAGGATTTTGGTCCAGGTACACTGTGTAAAACAACTAAATATAGCCAGAGATCAGGGTGGGTGGGAATGGAAAAGTGAGGCTAAATGCTGGGCACCAGCACCTGTTACATCACCACATCCCCCATAATTGTGCTATTATGCACACAGCACTCTTCAGCTGGATACAGTCATCACATTATAATAATAAAAAGATTCATTAGTGGCATGATCCATAGCTTTCATTTCTTTGATGGCTGTAAAAAAGTCTGAGTCATTCTACCATTATTTTCACCATAGACACAATAGTCTTATCCTTTTTGGTGAGGAAACTAAATATCAAGAGGATGTCTTTAATCTTCCACAGGGTTTTAACTTAGTGCCTTTTCAGATAAAATCACAGCAGGTTCTGGTCCTCCCTTTCCTGAGCACACTTTCCTTATGGCTGAAAAGGTCCTTCCTAACATCCAAGCCCACCTTGGCCTCCTTTTCACTGAGGATACTCCAAAAGCTGCCCCAGTGTGAACTCATAAATCCCACCTTCCCAAAGAGATCCTACCTCTGCCACAGCATAAAGGTAGGATTCAAAACCAAATGAACACAATATAGAAACACTTTGATTAACTCTACAAAGTCAACCTGAGAATGCTGTTTAAAAATATATATATATCATCAACAGACTCCATGAAGCCAATAAACTAGACTACTGTCAAATCCTCCTCCCTGTGGCTATGCAGAGAGGCCCCAGAGCTCCAGCCTACAATCACTTGTTGAGCAAACGTCTCCTCCTGGCCACTCTGAGCAGGCTAGAAAGGAAAATGGCTTAAGCTGGGCAGAATCTAGGGCAGTCATCAGGGAGAATTATCTGATTCTATGAACAGGCGTCCTTGAAATCTGACTTAAACACATGGGGCAACTCTCTTATTTGCTATTGATTCTGTTGTCATTACATTCAAATCCATTCAGAACAATTAATTATCTGGTATGATCTGGCCCTGGGAATAGAGAATTTAATAAGATTTGCTCTGGAAAAGCTTCAAGAGAAAATGGGTTATAGAGGAATGACCACCTAAATTTCCTATGGGAAGGACAAGGAGGACTTGTGCCAGACATTTTTTGTTGAAACTCAGAAAGTACTAGTCTTTGTCGTAAGCTCCCTCCTATACCACAGATCTGACCTCCTGGAAACTACATTTCCCAAGCTCCCTTGCTAGTAGAGTTCTTGGTATAATCTGCCATTAAGAGGCACCATTGTTGGAAGGCAGATGGAGAAAACCATTTTTCTCTATCTGTAGTGACAAGCGTGTGTGTGGGCAGTGGCAGACAGCAGACATGGGGTGAGATGTCTGCTTCTGTGCACCCTCTGGAGAATCACCATCTTCAGTGCTGCAGCAGCTGAGATCCTCAGTGGCAATGTGGCTTCCCAGCAATTCCTGCACTTCACATTTCCTGAAAGTTAGCAACAAGGTCCTTGACCTTTCCTCCCTGGCTCTCCCAGTGATTCTACAAACTTCTAACTCCTAACACTGACTTCCTTCATCTGTAGAAATATTTCTAGTACATGAGCCAGAGTGGAATAGGTACATTTCAGTAATTAACAAGACCCAACTCTGAGTAGCATAACAAAACACAGATTATTTCTTGTTCAAGAGGCAGGCTGAATGGCTTCAATCTTGTAGCTACACTACCTGAATACATGTCAGCCTCATCCAGGATCCCTGTGGAAGAGGAGAGAACACAGAGGAAGCACATGCACTCCTAATTCCCTGAGCCAAAGGTGGCACGTATTTCTTACTTCCATTAAAGAGTTGATCCTGTGGCCCTAGTTAAATTTCAAAGGAGAGGGGACTATGGTCTTCCCCAAATGCTTTGGTGAAGACATTGCCTTATATTTGCTACAAGAAACTTCTATTTTTCTGACTAAACTAGACTGTTATATTTGGTGCCAGATGTGGTGTCCTACAACCAAAATCCTAGACTATGTGGCATCAACTTTGTAGTCAAGCTGCTGGAAGCAGATATAGTAAGCTGGATGGCAGGGGTTCCATATCAGGCAGTGGAAAAACACTGGACAAAACTGTTGCCTTTAGTAAGTTGAAAGTCAGGCCACATGACTCTTAGGCTTGTAGGTGAAAAATAACATGTGTTGGTTATTGTTGGCTGCTTTTCACAACACAGTAGGAGAAAAAGAATATCAGGAAATAATTAGCTGATTCTTAAGGAAAGATGAAAAGAAAAAGCGCTTGCTCCTAGAGCACCCTTCTGGTATCAATTTCTATATTAGTCACCTAAGTAATGCTTGCTGCTTTAACAAGCAATCCCAAAATGCTCAGTGGCTTAACGTTTACTTCTCACTCACAAAATGTTTAATGCGGATATTCTTGTTTGGGCAGCTGTCCTGGGCTCCACTCCAAGTCATCTAGGGACTCAGATTCCATCCACATAATGTCTCTATATCTTTTAGATATGGGTGACATCAAGGTTGTCCAGCTAGAAGATGAAGAGAGAGGGCCAGGTGGGGGGAGAAGGGGAAGAGGAGTGGGGAGAATAGGGAAACTACCCACAATCTTAACTGAGAACAGAAGTGATACACATCTCTTCAATTTAGCTCATATTCCACTGGTAAGAATTAGTCACATGGTCCCACATCACTGCAAGGGAGTGTCTGGCTGAGCAATTGCTTCCCCAAAACAGCCTTTCATTGTGGAAGGAGAGGATCAATCTTCACTGGCTGGCTAGCCATCTCTCTCGCAGTACTACAAAGTTGGGGGGGGGGTGTTTGTTTTGGTGGATTTCTTGCTATTATACTCTTTCCCCCACTTTAATAATAAAGCTTCCTCTAATTCTTTCCAACTTCTCTTCCTTTTCCTTTTGACATGCACTTTCTCTCTTTTGTCTCTTGTTCCATCTTAACTTTCCTCTCTCACTTCGCTGTTAATGATCATTAATCGTAGCATTCCACTCTAAGCCAGTTCTAAGCATGAAGTTTTGAGGAAGAGATGGGGCTGTCATCTTGTCAGAATTGAAAAAGAGGTCATTTCTGTGCCTTTTCCTTCCAAATCAAATGTCATCTGATTCTTACTTTATAAATAATAAGTGGTGCAAGGGGGTGGGGGGTAAAAATAAATCTCAGAGGGCAAACAAAATATTTGCAAGATTGTGGATGCTTTCTACATGTCCTTGTCCCATGTTCTTCCATTTTTTCAGGTTTTCTACTGGCTTTAGGGTAAAACCTTCAAGTGTTTAGGGTTTTTTTTTTCTATTTATTCACTTATTAATAGAGGCCGGTCACGTATTAATAGAGACCAGTCATCACTGCTGGGTGAGGCGGGGAAAAGCGATTTAGACAATTTTCAACTGTCCGATACCAGATTCATAGGGCTCAGGGGTTTTCTTTCACACACAGATGCCACTTCTGCCTGTTTTCACTTTGAAGGAAGAAATAACTCTGCAGTTTTGAAAATGTGAAACTAGAACATTCTATAATGTGCACATACCTCCTCCCTCCATGAGAAGCAACCAGCACAAGTAACTATTTCTTCCCCAGAACCTTCTTCACTCTATGCTTTATTTGGGGGGCTTAGAACAGAAGGATAGGCCTTGGTCCCTATCCTAATAGTTCCTGTCCTTTGGAATAATTTCCATTGTCTTGAGTTGGGGCTGGTCTACTCAGAAATATGAGTTTTCTAACTTTAAATGAAATCCATGTTGAACGAGAGTCAGCACTCACTTTTGTGACATTATTTGTCAGAGTCCCAGAAAAGTCACAGCCTCACAGCACCTTTCTAGTTCTGTGTTTGCCCCATTTTCTGGTGGGGGAGTTGACATGAAGCCATAGCCCTGGAGCTTTGACAAGCCTCTAAAGACACTTTTAAATATAAGAACAAAGAGAGCCATACATAACATGTTTTATATACCATATTTCCCCATATATAAAATGTACCCTTTTTCAAAAAAATTTGGGGTTTAAAAACTGGGTGTGTCTTATACAGTGGTTGTAGATTTTTTTTTACTTGCATTTCCCGCTTTTTCACAAAGATAAGGAGTTGTATGAATTTTATGATGAATAAAACTTGAGTTCAATAACTATATGTAATACATTTTTTTCAAATTTCAGGACCCCAAATTAAGGTGCATCTTATACATGGGAAAATACGGTAGTTGCCGGCCATTGTGCAAACATTGTCTCATTCAATCCTCTCAAAAATGTTATGAGGCAGGTACTGTTATTATTATCCCTATTTTATAGACAAAGAAACTGAGAGCCCTGGCTGGTTGGCTCAGTTCATAGAGCACAGGCCTAGTGTATAGATGTCACAGGTTCGATTCCCAGTCAGGGTACACATGAAAAACAACCATCTGCTTCTCCTCCCCATCCTCTTCCCCTTCTCTCTCTCTTCCCCTCCCACAACCAGTGGCTCTATTGGTTTGAGTGTGGACCTGGGTGCTAAGGACAGCTTGGTTGGTCTGAGCCTGTCAGTCTCAGGTGCTAATAATAGTTCTGTTGATTCAAGCATCAAGCCTAGATGGGGGTTGCCAGATAGATCCTGGTCAGGGCACATGCAGGAGTCTGTCTCACTATCTCCCTTCTTCTTACTTAAAGAAAGAGAGAGAGAAAGAAAAGGAGGAAGGAAGGAAGGAAGGAAGGAAGGAAGGAAGGAAGGAAGGAAGGAAGGGAACTAAGGCTCGGAAAAATTAAGTCACTCGTTGAGGAGATAAGAGATATAACTATTGACTGTTACCTTAAGAATATGAACTTGACTCTATTTGACTGCAAAGCCTATAGTTTAATCACTCGATCACCAATCTATTTCCATAAAAACTACCCAAAGAGTTAGCATAACGATGTTGGGAGTAAGACAGGGTCAATCAGCAAAAAAATAAGAAAAGCATGCAAATTCCCACGAAAATTAATCATACCAACAATAATTACCAACATTTTTTGAGCACTTACTGTATGTCAGGCACTGTTCTAAACCTTTTACATGGATTTAGAATCATCACAACAACGACCCTAAGAGCTAAGTATTATTTATTATCATCCTTCAACACCCCACCCCTGAAACTGAAGAGGAATTCAGGAGCTGAGTTTCAGGATCACACAACCAGCAACCAGCAGAATGTAGAGGAGCTGAACTAACAGCAAAACAAACTCACTGGTCCTCCCGGGGATGAGAACGAGCAAACTCAGAGGTGAATTAAGGTCGGTTGAGGCCCTGGGCGTAGAAGAAAAAATTGGGCCCCTTAAAAAAAAAGAGAGAGAGGCCCTGGCCGGTTGGCTCAGTGGTAGAGCGTCGGCCTGGCATGCGGAAGTCCCGGGTTCGATTTCCGGCCAGGGCACACAGGAGAAGCGCCCATCTGCGTCTCCTCCTCTTCCCCTCTCCTTCCTCTCTGTCTCTCTCTTCCCCTCCCGCAGCCAAGGCTCCATTAGAGCAAAGATGGCCCGGGCACTGGGGATGGCTCCTTGGCCTCTGCCCCAGGCGCTAGAGTGGCTCTGGTCGCGGCAGAGCGACGCCCCAGAGGGGCAGAGCATCGCCCCCTGGTGGGCAGAGCGTCGCCCCCTGGTGGGCGTGCCGGGTGGATCCCGGTCGGGCGCATGCGGGAGTCTGTCTGACTGTCTCTCCCCGTTTCTAGCTTCAGAAAAATACAAAAAAAAAAAAAAGAAAGAAAGAGAGAGAGAGAGAGAGAGAGAGAGAGACAGGGAAAATAAAAATACATGTTAACCATATTTTTAAATAAATAAAAATATTATGTACTATTAATGTTAAAATTGCACATATGAATCCAAACTTGGTGTCATTAGAAAAAAGTGTAAAGTTGAGGTTTTGCAGGGCTGTTCAGAAGTCGGGGCCCAGGGCTTGCACCCAGTATGCCCGCCGTTAAATCCGCCTCTGGGCAAATTGCAAAGATAACATTGGAAAGTTCTTCAGCACAGCTTACCTTCTGCGATTTGCTCACAGTCAGAACCGCCCTTAGGTACTGAGACTGGAAAGGCCTGGCCCAAGCTCTCCCCTCAGTCTGCACGCAGGAAGTTTTGGATGATGCCTGTGTATCCGCAGAACAGTCCCCCCTTCCTCCCTCACCAGACCAGGAGGGTTCCAGTGCCAAGGAGCTCTTCTGTCCTATTGAAAGCAAAGAATGGTTGCCTCTGAGATAAGTACAAAGAGCAAGCAAATTTAGTCAGTTTATGCAAAACACAAAATGGCATCTGCCATCTGGAAAAATACACCAAAGCCGTGAGCCGTCAAGCTCCTTTCAAGACTTTGGCATGTAAAATCCACATTTTTTTTCTTTAAGTCTGAAAGGTCCATGTGAACTCCCAGTTCCATTAAATGCAACTCCTCCCTCATTCCTGTTGCTGGCCCTCAACTCTCATGTCACATACAGTCTGCCAGTTGAAAAAAAAATGTACATATAATAAATATATATATTTCCTCCCCTTCTGGGAAAAGCAGAGGTGTCTGAGAATATGGACTTGACAACAGGAGCCTTTCTTAAAAAAAGATAATTTTTTAAATCCTTTTTGACTTTTAAAATGGTTTAAACAAATATACTTGCCCTTGTATTGGGTATATTCGAGGTGGGCAAAAGTAGGTGTACAGTTGCAAGTATACGAAACACGGAGTTTATTCTTGTATTATTATCTATTAGTTATCGTATTATTTTTCATATGAATAACTGTACACCTATTTTTGTCCAGCCTGTATATCTGGCACCTCGTTTGTCATTGACACTGCAGAAGCCCCAAAATTGTGAACCGATGTGCCTGCTGTGCTTAGGGTCACAAACTCCGGACGGTACCTCCATGTGCACACACAGCAAGGCGTTCTGGAGGAATGAGAATGAGGGGCTGGCCAGGCTTTGCCTCGGTGCCTGGTAAGCAGGCACCCAGGCAGAAATGTGTCCAGCAAACAGAAGTGGAAAGAAGACATTTGCAATGCTGATGGAAGAGACACCGTTGCATTGACAGGATTTGAGACCTGACTGACGAGGTGTAAGGAGGAGGCCGGTCAAACCGAAAAAGACTGAGAAGGGACCGAATCACTGCTGAGGATGAAGTTATCACTGGGCTTGGGGTCAAGGAGGCTGGCACATGGTCCGAAACAGTGAGCAAGACAAGAACACTGGACTAATGCACGTGTAACGGTAACTAGAAGGAAATAAGTGAGTGATTACCACGGGCAAGTTACCTCACATGCATCAGGTCACTGTCACAACTCTAGGAGGGAGATACTTTACAAATGACAAAGCTGGGGTCCAGAGAAGTTAGGTGACACAGCTGGTGGCAATGTCTAGATTTAAAGACAGGTGGTCTGATTTCAGAGTCTATCCCTCATGTTGTACTGCCATAAGCACAGCCTACACTAGAAAGATATATACCATGAGACTACCCATTTTCCTCCGGTGCTAGAATAACAGGTGACTTTTATTTAATGTATTGCTCTATATCTCCATAGTCTGTATTTTCTAATTAAAACATTTCAAAGTTTACTGCGAAAACAAGCTAAAATTTGCTTAACAAAGGAGAGAAGCTGAAATGTGGTTTTCTCAGAAGCAGAAGGCCATTTGAGCTCAAAAGCTGGGGTGAGGGACTCAAGTGACCACCAGGATTGGTCCTGATGCAGTTCACATCAGAGTCCTATGACTGATTGGGCTATATTTTTTATCTGCAACCAATCAACTCTTCCCAGGTCAACCCACTTGCAAGGCTGAGGGTGATCTTCAAAGTTGCACATTTAAGGGACAGGGTGACAGTCAAGGGAACAGTTCCCATCTGCAGGCTGATCTGATCAGAGCACCAGCTTCTCCACTTTTTTTCTTAGCACAATCTATCCACATGTGTTTGAGCCCTGGCTGACTTGTTTAGTCATTCCCCCACCTCCGTTCAGAAGCGCATAGTGATGATAATTTTCAGTTGCAGTAAAATGAATAATCTTTGGACCATTTCTTATCCCTTTGATTCAGAAGACATCCTGAAGTTTCTCAGGAATTAAAACCAGACCTCAATTAAAATGTGCTACTTATCAGCCGTGTGACTGAAGGATTATTTATGTAACTTTTGTGGTCCTCAGTTTCCTCATCTGTAAAATGCAAGATGCTAGTTAGAAGGACTGGACTGGAACAATAAAACAGTGACAACATTGGTTGATACAATATGTGAGTTCCAACAGAAAAGCCATTCCTGGCACTTCTGGGAAGCTAAGATTTTGCTACAAAAAAGATGTGACAATGGCCTCCAATATATTATTGAAATGACAGTTTCCAACTCCAGGGGCTGAGGAGCTTGTTGCAATCACAGAACCCCCTTTAGGCCACTCTTTTGAGTGTCACTTACACCAGTTTGGAAGTAATCTGCTTGCTCGCCCTTCCAGCAAAGGATGTCACAATCAGCTAATGGAAAGTGACAAGAAGGGATATAATGAATGAGAGGGAGTTAAAGTTTGGGATTAAAAAAAAAAAGGAGAGCCTTGTTCTTTTGGGGAATGCACAATGCTAAGCATACCGTGTTAAATCGTGCGTGTCAAATAATGGACTAATTAAGAATCTTCATCCATTTTTTTTCACATCTCATTTTTTGTTGTCCCTTCAAAGATGTTATTTTCAAATTAGCTCTTAGCTCTTCAAGTAAGTACCAAGGAGGAAGAAAAAGGGGAACCTTGTCTATCAGAGAAGCACAAGATAAACGCAAAGGAAAATACCCAAGGAACAGAGACGGGAGCTTTGTGGGAAATATCAGGAAGTTTCATCATCTTAGCAGCAACTTCTTGAATAATGGGATTTAATAACATAATAAACTCTGATCCAGGAGAACTCTGCTTCAACCCCACTAATTGTTTGAGCCAGTGAAATGAAGGCAAACTTCACCGTGCCAGCACGCTGCCAATGCCACTGAACACTGCAGGGGACAGACAATGGTTCCCAGCTGCCTAACTCCTCTCGCCCAGAAGGCACACGGTCCCTGTCTTCCAAACACCAGGCTGACTCTCCAACTTTCAATGACAATCCTAGCTCTAGGACTTTAAAGTCACAGCAATGTAATTTTTGCAATCAACAAACTATTGTATTAAGCAGAGAACAGAGGGGTAACGAGATACAAAGCCTCCGATTAGGTTATAAAGAATCATAACCAATATGCTTTTGTGCTAATGACAAAAAGTACAGAAACCTATAATAAACCTAATTGAGCACATGATCGTAAGCACTGTTTTTCTACCTACACAGTTGTGCTATATTAAGGTAGACTCCAAACAGAGAAACAAGGGGTGATTTTTTCACTGTTATTGGAAAAAGTGGGGTTTTTTTCTTTTTAACTTGGATCACTTTACAAATGTCAAAAAGTGGGAAGGTAACATTTAAGAAAAAGTGATTTGCTCTGTCATTGCTCACTGATTACCTCTAAACATAAAAGTGAAAAAAGGAACTGAAGCAATTGTCTGGGAAATTCAGGTCTCTCCCCAAAGATTAGAGGTCTCTAATAAAACATATTGTTTTTGGCTGAATTATTGAGATAATAAACTTCATTTCTATTTTATTTTATTAGTGTGGACCTTTCCGCTGATGAAAAAAAAACCTTTTATAATCATTTGAAAGGGTTTTTCTGACAATTAAATGCTTAATTCTTTTTTTTGTACATAAACTTTAATGCACTTCAAAATCACAAGCTCTAATACTCTACAGCACATTGTTGCAAAGCGGCTATTTAAGTTAGTAAACCAAAAGTAAAAAGATGTTAAGAATAAGTATGACCTTCCCCTTCTCAAAAAGGTCCATGAAATCTTGGTTACATTTGGGAACAGAAGGGGGGGGGTAAAATACCTTTGTAAACCGATAGTCTAAAAACAGGAAAATTAGTATTGTGCCACCGCTCTGAGCAGCTAATAAAGAGAACATGGTTAAAAGAGATTAAGGTTCAAATTAAGGTCAGAAAAGAGACTGATTGAGGAAAAGTGCCATGTTCCGTTGCATGGCAGTTTAAGTGAGACGGTTTCCCCTTGAATCAGTCCTAGGTTGAAAAATTACACTGTTGGGGTTAATAAAGAGGCCGGGCATTTGTTTGGACTGAGACTTCAATTAAAATGTTATTTGGGGCAGCCAGAGCTAATGTCTTGCTTAGAGGTAAACTGAACTGTCTTTTAGGAGGATGGGGGAAAAAAAAAGAAAAAGAGAAAAGACCACCTAACCTGTCAAAGACCCTGAATAACTGGCAGAAAGAATTGTGTTTGCTGGACCTGTGCCCAGCTCAGCAGTGAGCATTCTTAAGGGTTTTGTGACATCATCCGAGGCAGCTGAGGTTTTCTGAATTTTTTATTGTGGCTCTGGGTGAGGAATCTAGTGTTCAGCTGAGTCTCTTTGAGACAAAGAAAAAAATCTGGTTGGTGAAATATGCCAAGGTTGTGTGTGCGTGTGTGTGTGTGTGTGTGTGTGTGTGTGTGTGTGTGTGTAATGCCATAAATGGGGTGGGACTAAGAATTCTGAGTCTTACTCTCATGGCTTTACCCCAGAGACAAAAACTGATGAATGCAGTGCATTGAATCATTCAGTCCATATGAATTTGCCCCCTGTAAACAAAAACCACAAAAGTTTGCTTTCCTTGCACTTGCCTAAATGGAAATCCCCCCTGAATAAGCTCCTCCCCTTTTACATTCAATCCTACAGTCCATGAAGATTCATTCAACATGTTCACTAGGCCAGCATACATTAGTCAATAAAGCAAACATCTCCCGGCCTTTGTGAAGCTCATAGTCAATGAGGGAAAAGATAGATAAATATATAATTACAAATTGGTAAGATGGAAGGAAACAGTGTGGAGATAGGGATGTATTCCATTTTTCTCCAATTTTTCCGAACCAATCCTGAGAGTAGTGACTACTAGAAGACCTCATTATTATGCATGGGTTGGTTGAGAAAGCTGGTTAATGGCAGACAGAAAATATGTGGTTTTCCATTGGGGCGTTTGGGATCTGGTAGTGGTGATAGAGTGATGCTCAGAGAGAGGGGGTGGGACAACCAAATAGGGTGGATTAGAGCCAGAATGAACTTGGAGTCTAGACTTTGATTGGTGTTTCTCGTCCAAAGAGGGGTATAAACCAAGCCATGAAGTCCTATAGCAGTGCAGAAGGAGAGGCCCTGGGGAAGGGAATAGGGCTGTGTCATGGGAGAAGAAGGGCCCGGACAGCACAATCACCATATTCCCCATGTATAAGACGCACCCTTTTCCAAAATTTTTGGGGCCTAAAAACTGGGTGTGTCTTATACAGTGGTTGTGGCATTTCAAATGCCATAGATGGAATTGAGGACGAGGCAATATATGAAGACTATAATTCGTCATCAGACACAGATGAAGACAAGCTAATGGATGGGAGTTTTGACAGTGATGAGGAGTTGTATAAATTTTATGATGAATAAAACTTCAGTTCAATAACTTTATGTAATACATTTTTTTTTTCAAATTTCGGACCCCAAAATAAAGGTGCATCTTATACACAGGGATATACGGTAAAAGGGTCCAGAGATGAGGAAGAGAGCCACTGCTTTGCTCTTGTCCATCACAATGTCCAATTTTTGTTAAACCAAGCCTGGATCTCAATTCAAACTGACCCCTAAAGTCCAGTTCTCTCACTGAAACTAAAGAAGGAACTTATGAAAAAACATGGATTCCCCTCTCCTTTTTTTTTTCTCCCTCTCCTCTTATTCTACCAAAATTAAAACAAAATAAAGCCAATGGGAGATGTTTATGCTTCAAAATATCCTTTAAGAAAATAAGGCTCAGACTTAAGCTACACAAAGGCATGGACTTCCCCCTGAAAAATGGGAAAGATGGCAGTTTGAAAACAAAATACCAATAATGAGATCACTGCAGCAAGAAGAAGTAACAAAACATCATGAGTGTTACGTCTGTCCAAGTTGCGGCGAAATCTGCCAGGTCCAGATTGCTTTCATTAGTCATTTAGAGCACATAGATCACAGAGAAAATTATCCTCCTCTTCACTGAGAAATAGCTGATCATTGGTATAAATAGAAACTGGTTAGAACACCAGTTCTTCAAAGCACAACTATTTCATTCACCAACCAGTTGCTAGTTTGCCCTGGGCAATTAAGGAGAAAGTATGCACTGCTACCACGCGCAAGGTGTGACCATAATCAACTTTAACAGGGAATTAGGCTTGATGTGAATTCAGTTGGGTGTGGGGTGAACACACAGATTTCATTGTCCCAGGTGCAGTCAGGGAACTCGGAGAGAAATAAGCATAACTATACAACGTCATTAGCCCTCTTTACTACCCTTTGGGTCTACTTGAACCAATATGATTCTCATTCAGCCAATATTCGTCAGGGTCTTTCTACATAGAGTCCGGCACTATGCTGGGCATTGGGAATTCTACCCTCAACAAAAAAACCACGAGCCTTTCTCTCTTATTATCCTCACCTTATCTTCAGTCTTCTCTGTCCTCTTGACCTCTTTCCAGAACAGTTATCATGATTGACATTACATCATGCCTGTGTTTGTTTCTTGTTCACTGCCTCACTTACGACAAGACAGGTGCCATGGGCAAGGACTGTGACCATCTCACTGTGTGGTATGCCTCACATCAAGGCCACGTTAAGGGTTCAAAGAATATGTGTTCAATGAATATGGCGTATTTTTAAATAACTTATTCATTTCAATACTGGTAAGCAGAATAAAAGAAAACTACAGGCCCTGGTGGTTATCTCAGTGGGTTAAGAGCATTATCTAGAAACAACAGGGTTGCAGGTTTGATCCCGGTCAGAGAACACACAGGAAGCAGCCAATGAGTGCATGGCTGAGTGGGACAACAAGTGAATGCTTCCCTCCCCTCCCCTCTCTCTCCCTTCCTCTCTCTGTGTCTCTAAAAATCAATAAAAATTAAGTCTTGGCTGGAAAACTTGGTTAGTTGGAGCATCGTATAGGAGTACAGAGATTGCTGGTTTGAAGAAAACTATAGGCATTATGAGCATATATTATGGGGGTTTCTATCTTGGAAAATGAGGGAGGTCTTTCTTGAGCAAAAGACATTTAAGTTGGACCCTCAATAAAGAGAAGGGTTTGACCCTGGCCGGTTGGCTCAGGGGTAGAGTGTTGGCCCGGCAAGTAGATATCCCGGGTTCGATTCCTGGTCAGGACACACAGGAGAATAGAAGGATCTGTCTAAAGAAGGGGTGGGGAGACCTTTCAAAAAGGCCACATGTGCATAAAGATGTTTGTGGTGTTGAAATCACAGGAGGAAAAGGCCAGTGACGTGGAGACATGGGGAGAATTTCAAGAGATGAGGCAGGTGCTGTGGACAGCAGCCAGATTGTGCAAAATCTTGTATTGCACATTCAGGATTTTAGACTTTATCCTAAAAGCAATATGAAGAGTGTTAAGCAGTGACCTGATCACAATGACCAAATCATGAATCTCTCTAATAAATACAATGGGAGCATTTTAATCTGAGCATTCTGACATCCACTAGGCATAAGGAACAGCTGCACTATTTCAAAGAAGAGGGAAGCATGGAAGACTTAGCTGTATTTATTGAGAATATAGCCAAGGCACCTCATCATACGAGGCAACATGGGGAGGGTAGGAACAGCAAAGAGATGGGAGTCTTGGTCCCTGAAGAGAATAAAAAGAATATAACCTAGCCACAGAAAAGACTAAGCACACCCATGGAAAGTTCGGGGGAACTCAGAGAGCGTAAATGAACTGGTTGCTTGTCTCCTTCCTGCGTTGAGGCCATCGCCGCCATATAAAGCCCTTCTCGGTCTCTCAGGACAAAGTTTGGCTGGCCTTTCCTCCACCACCAGGCCTCCCCTGGGGCTCCGAGTCCAGCGGTAAGTGACCATTGGCTGGCCCTTCCTCCACCACCAGGCCTCCCCCGGGGCTCCGAGTCCAGCGGTAAGTGACCATTGGCTGGCCCTTCCTCCACCACCAGGCCTCCCCCGGGGCTCCGAGCTCCAGCGGTAAGTGACCACCGTACACCGCAGGCTCCCTGAGCACAGAGGGGGGGTCTCCTCCAGGACCTGCACGGGCTGCCTGTCATGCAATCCCTCTGTACCTTCATGGAGTCTCCTGACAAACTGCTGCTCTGCCCAGGACCCAGGACTAGGATGTGACGTGACACGGGGAAGTTTAATGTTAGGAGCAAGGAGTGTGCTAAAATGTCACCCTTATTATCCTTTTCTAACCAACACTCTCTGAGTGCCTGTTTGGTGCCAGGCACAGTGTTGAGGACTTTTTGTATATTCTCACGTAATCTTTGCAACTGTCATCTAAGGCAGATATTGCTAAAATCTCCGATTTGCAGACAAGGAGACTAAGGCTCAGAGAAGTACGGTGACTTAAGATTTTCTTCCTTAGGCAATAGGGACATGAATGCACTTCCATTCTTCTCCTAGACCCAGAGTCTGATTCCTTACTTGCCTGTGCTCACCTCTTCCCTTGATACTCGAAACTGCCACAAAGATGGGCCTCGGGGTTGCTAAAGTATTATGTGCCAACATTTAATGTTCATAACTAGCCTACCTAATGTCTTCCCAGCCACACAGTGAGTGCCTCTGGAAGGTCTTATTTATCTTGGTATCACCAACATTGAGCACAGTGTCTGGCACATGACAGGGGTATAAACTAATGGAAGAATAAGCCCAAGGCAATTGAAGATAAACTCTAACTGCCCTTTGAGAAAACGTGGTATACGCAAATTCAAACAGATGTGATAGAGAAATTGGAGAACCATCATTTACGTAACAAGAATTCTCCACTCCCTGTCCTTACCTTCATCTCCACTTACCACAATGTTCCTTTACACAGTGGTTTCTCTAATGCATTGAAAATCTGGTTCAATTTCAAAATGTGAGATACTGATATTGTCCCATTGCATAAAGGGAGAAAGGGAATCATGAGGATGTTTATTTGACTGCACATGAGTCATGGGTCCACACGCAAGCTGAGAGGACAGGCAGTTAAGAAGCAGACAGAAAAGGGAATTACTGCTGCCTGATTCTCCCTTGGAAGCTTCGAAAAGCTATACCTCAATTAAAAAGGTAGAAAGATGAGAGAGATCATGCTTTTTACACTTGGAATATGTCCCATAAAAATATATAACACAGAAGTACAAAAGCTGAAATATGCCAAACCAGCCCCAATTCAGAAGTTGGAATCTCTCTGATGGGATTAATATACTAGAAACAACATGTTTATTGGTTCATAAAAGACATGTCACCTAACAATTCATACTATGGGGTCTGAGGGCAATAACTCACCCATTGTGAAGTCGATGTTGAAATCAATATCCCTAGGGGAGAAAAATATTGCTCATTGATGGAGATTGATTTTTCTTTTTCTTAAGAAATTCTCAAGGGCTAAACATTTTTTTCCTAGTGAATATAACTAAATATGCCAAAGTCAAGGTTTCCTAGCCTGAGTATGATACTCAAAAAATTATTAGTATAATTACAAATGCTTATAAATTTCAGTTCTATTTTTTTAAATCTTATTTTAAATATCTAAGCAACAGAACCACAAACAATTTGGTGCATGTCCTTTGTTTTACTTAACAATGCTCTTATAAGTGAGATACTTTTTAATGTTTTAAAACAATAAAAAATCAGCATAAAAACTAAAAATACTGGATCCAAAATGTATTTATTGACAATTTTAATAACAACTAATATTTAAAAAGATTTCTCACTGTTTCTTCCTTACTTTTCCCACTTCTATTATACCCCCAAACAAAACAATTATAGCAACATTGAATCTAGCCATTTACCAGCTGCCTGCAAAAAAGCAAGATGTTTTAATGGACAAAGAGAAAAGAAGGCTGAATTTAATTGGTTTTATATTTAACATGTTGCTTCAGGCTAGTGAATCTTTCAGACCTATTTACAAGGCTACAGTAGATTATATTGTGTAACTCATAGATTGTCTTCTTGGGCCAACTCTGTGACGGAAGGAAAGCTTGCCTTCTACCTTTTTGAAACTCAAAAGTTGCATAAGAAAGGACAGATGGATGATTTGGGGACAAAAGAAATGTCACTCAATTAATGTTTGTTGAAAAGGGTGTCACAGATCATTGGCGGAATTTCCTGTCATTGGCAACTCCACCAAACAGCCAAAGATTAATTGAGTACCCAGACTACTGAGTTCTATGCAGAGAGGAGAGTAACATGTTAGTGATCACAGAGGCTAAGCTGTGAAACCAACAGACGTGTAACTGGATGAGCCATCTTCAACATGGCGGAATAATACCACGGAAGCCCCAGTAGCAAAACATAAGGTTTTTAGTGTTTTTTTGCTCTGTGATGCAGATGTATTCATATCAAGCCACACTCTCATACCCCATTCCTCTCATATCTAAAAGAACACATTTTTCAAGTGGCTAGAACAGATAAAAAGAGGAACAAAGTTCACTGATTGGCATATGGTCCTGACCTACAATTTGACCCTAGAAAAAACTCAAACCACACTTTATATATCTGATTTTTCTCAGCTAGTAGTATAACTACAAGCATACAGTAGCACACTGATCTTAATCTTGTACAGAACAACAGCAAAGCAAAGCAAAACAAGACAAAAATATTTAAATTTTTAAAAAAGTAAGACCTATTTAAGTTCCCCTTCCTAAAAATTTGCTTTTATAGAATGTAAAAAGAATATGGTCCAAAATCAAATATTTAGTCTTTTAAGTTTTTACTTATTTAAAATTCAAAAATCGTGTCTGCACTTTTGGTAGGGCTATGTGATTCCTTGCCACTTAGCAAAGCATTTCTGGTTTTCCTCACACATTGAAGAGGAGGTAACACTGAGAAGCGAGGAACAGGAATGTCTGCCAAGGTGAGCAAGGCGGGGGGAGGGGGGGGGTATGGTCCTCTAGGAAGAATAAGGTCACAATCAGAACACATCAGGGGATTTGATTCAAATTGACCTCAAACCAGAAGGGATCTTCAAGCTGTTCTATACACAATAGGGGGAGAGAGAGAGAGAGAGAGAGAGAGAGAGAGAGAGAGAGAGAAAGAGAGATTGATTTCTAGAAGTTATCCAAAGGAGTTAACCTAAGAAAAGATTTCAGTGGGAGCCACAGGAAAAACTTGACCCCTTTTATGGTGACCCGTGAGTGGGATCTATAGCAGGCTAAAGAGAGGTCTCTATCAAACGGGGCCACGGAACCCTCCCACAAAAGCAGGGTTCTTGAAGGTGTCAGCAGGATTTGGTTGACTGAGCCATTAATGGAGCTTCGGTTAATTATTGACTGATTAGGGGTTTACCTTATCTTCCCATCAGGAGCTGGCTCAAGACTTAACGGTAAGCAATTTAGAGCCAGGGTGAACCTACCCACATGCCTTTTTCTTCTTCTCCTTTGGGTCACTTTAGCTTGTCCTTCCCCATAATTCAGGCTTGGGTCAGCATGGCTAGTCCTTACAGTACTGGGGAGTCCTCCAAAGTTCTGGCAAGGAAAGGGGCCACATTTATGGCAAGCAGTGGGTGTGTCTGTCTTGAGCCGGCCTGTCTCAAGGAGTACTGTCCTTTGCAGAAGCTTTGCTTATTGGTCCAGGTTTTCCGATGAAATCCCGGGGTGGGTTGGGGGGGGGGGAGCAATGACTTTTTGTCTCTTGCAAGTGTGCATAAAGCCTAAGGGTAAGAATCAACCCCCCACTCCGCCAGGCGACCTCTGCTGAAGGCCTCTTGGCAAAGCCAGGCCTGAGCACAGGCAGCTCAGGGCCCCGCTGCCCCAGATAAGAGGTGGCCCGTGTTAATGTACAGGCTTCCTCTGCACCTCAGCGGGGCCTTCCTTTTCCAAACAGTCTCCCTTTAATGTTGGCGAGTGTTGTTTTTCCATTGACTCAACATCTCGCCTCTGGTGGTGAGCCAGTGGGGAAAGTTGGAGCGGGGGAGGGAGGACGGTGGGAGGGAGCCGTGCCAAAGCAGGGGAGAGAGAGGGACACTCCGCCACATTCCCAAACAAGCTGGACACCTGCTTTGGAAAGACAGGGAGCAAACCTAAAACTCTTTGCTTCCTCTCAATTTAGATCAGCTTTTGTTTGCTGCATGGCTCTGATCCCTGACCCTGGGCCGCCTTCCCAACACACTGCCCCCTTCACCGGGAGCAAATCCCACGTGAAAGGCCACCACTGTGAGGGATTCAGAACTTTCCTCCATGAAGGAAAGAAAGAATAAGAGTTGGAGGGAATTAAAGAGGGAACAGAACTTCGAGGAAAGAGATGAAAGAGAAAATGGGAGGAAAGCAAAGGAGAAGGAAATTAGGAAAACAAGACGCAAGTGACACAAGGACTAGACACATGGGGACAAAAGGCAAAAAAGAGATTAGAAGATAAATTTTTTTTAAAATATAAAGAAAAGAAAAGAGGGAAGGGGAAAGGAGAAGGGCTGTACATAAAAAGAAATCTGAAATAAGAGCTTTTCTCCCAGAAGCTTGGTTTTTCAAGCCACCAGATGGACCGTGGGTTGGGGAGGGAAAACTGCCCCCTCCCCAGGTTCTCTGGGCAAGGCAAGGTCAAGGGGCACCTTCACAACCAAATCTTGATTAGAGCCAGCTAAATGTTTTGACTTGAAGGAGACACAAAGGATTAAAAAGCAAAACAGAGCAGCATGGGCGAGAAAGAAGCAGGAACAGAAAGAAAATTAAAAAAAAAAAAAACTCATGGGAGACACGGAATGATAGAAAACACTTCTGAATCAGCTAGTCATCTACTAACAAGCTGCAAAGATTTCCAATGACAAGTTGTCACATTAGTTTAGTGAAACTGAAGCAGTCCTTATCCCCTTTCCTGTGCTTAATCTCTCCCTGCGTGCCACAAGAACATGCTACCACGTTTAATAGGATTAGTTCCCTTCGCTTTCTCCCCCCACCCCTTTTAGTTTTTACAATTCTATTTTCAGCAGTACAGGGATCCTTGAATTCATGAACTTCCTGCAGTGTACAGCAAAACCTGGCCTGTGTGGTTTTTACCCTTTAAAGACTTTATCTGAATCTGAAAAATATGGTAATTTGACTATTTTGTACCCCCCCCTCCCCCAATGAATTTCATTCCCCTTCCCCGGAAGTCTCATTGCTTGACAGAACCAGGGCTGGGAAAAAGTTGACAAAGCCCAATTCCTACAGAGCTTATGAGCCCTCGCAGAAATTGTTCTGGTTCTGACCCTAGGCAAACCTGGGTCCCAATTTCAACTGCTACTTACTGGCTTTGTGGCCTCAAGCAAACTGTCAAATCTTCCCCAACCTCAATTTACTCATCCATACAATGGGGATAATTCTTATCAGGGCTGTTGGGAGAACTAAACTTACACTTTATTTCTCCACTTTTAAGATTCACTTTTTTCCTCCTATTTTATTATGTTCCTGAAATCAGTGTGTCTTGTGATGCATTGTGCATTTCAGGTCATCGCAGTTGTTTTGGTTTTTCTTTTCTCTCCCAAAGTCCATATTTAAATTAACAATGTGTCTTAACATCTATGGCATTATGGAATTAAGAAAATGGAAGTGCCAGGAATAAAGCATCTGGCATAGTTCTGACATAGAAAATGCTCAGTGATGCTAGAATGATCTGATCTATCATGGTTTATAAAGGGGATGAAAGTTTTGCACCCGTGAAGCTGCCTTTTGGGATATTGATTTGAAGCTGGTTATTAAGAAACAAAAGACTCAAAAAGAACCTTTGAACACCCCCCCCCCCTCCCTTTCCTGCTCAAGACATTCAGACAGAAAAACTTGCTTCAGGAAGGAAATCTTAGGTTGTTCCCTTAGCCTAGTTTGAATTAAGTGTGGCAAGTAAGAGAGTTTCAGGCAGGGGCCTGTTACCTAGGTACCTCAGCACCCCATTGTCTCTGAGTCACGTACCAAGAATTTGCCTGCTACATATGTGTGTTCTGCGTGCTTTTCCGCAACTACCTGCAAATCCCCATTTTCACTTCTGCAACCTTCTCTCCTTTGTCAAAAATGTCATATATACTCCGTTGTTGCTTCAATCTGAAATTTTCATACTTTTGTGAATTCCCATACACCTGCTTTAAAATTTTGATTTTCTCCAGTTAATCTTCTGTCTGTTAATTTGATTACAAACCCAGCTAGAAGGGCTTAGAAGGTGGGGGGGGCGCTATTTTTTAGCCCCCACATTTATCACTGCCTGTTGGCCTCCTCCCCCATTCTCCCTGAAAGACCCGCTTTGGAATACTGAGACAAGAAGAGGTGTTGACACTTCTGCTCCTCATCCAGATTCTTCTAGACTAGTGCTCCTTGAAACCTGACTAAACCAAACACAGATAATAACTGTCCACCAGGGTTGGCTAAGAACCAAAATCTGCTCTCTCAACAGGGTCACCAACTGCCATGCTTAGCAGTGTCTTGCAAACAACAATTATCTGTTGAATTGAATTATTTCATCTTCCTTGAGACCACTTTAGGTCATGGACTGCCTCCTGCTCTGTTCCCCCTGCCCTGCAGGAGATAAAGGGGTGAATTCACCTTATCAGGGAGGTGAAAGGACTTCAGGAGTGAGAGAGCAACACTGGCCCAGGGTGGGGATGAAGGGGACAAGGAGGAGGCTTGCACCTGCACCGCCTTGCTGGGCCAGGGGAGGCGCTGCAGGCAGAGGCCGCCTGTGCAGGGAAGCAAGGGACCCTCCGCAGTCAGTCAGAGATGGGGGGCAGTGGGGGACCGCGGAGCCCTGAAGGCACTGATGGCTCACCTAGTCAAACATGTAGCCCCCACACCCGCCTCCCAGGAGAGACTTTGATATCCTGCCTGCCAGGCTGCAGCCTCGAGGTGGGGTCCCAGGCTTTCCTGCTAACTGAGGATTAGCGAATCGAGGCGAGGCTGTAAAGGCAGAAGGGAGGCAAGACCGAGCCCTTCTATTGGGGTCTGAACAAGGGCCGAATTCAGCCTGCCTCCTCTGTGCTTTCCTCCCTCCTGCCCTGCACCCCTCACATCCCACTGCCTCTCCTGGCCCACACCAAGGCCACTGGTGCTCCCTGCCCATCCCCACTCCCCTGCCATGCTCCCTGCTCACCCCTCACTCTCCACCTATGTCTGCTTCTTTACTGCCTCCAGCTATAGGACATCCCCACCACCCTATTCGCTCTGTGCTGAAACTCACCCACCCCATCCTCCCATCTATACTCTGGTTTCACCTACTCCCAGCACACACACACACACACACACACACACACACACACACTCCCTCCCATCCTGTTTTCCTTCCCCCACACCTACTAGCTCCTCCTACCTTCGGAGCTGGGGGTGGACTCCATACTGTCCCCTACCCATCACTCTTCCCCTCTCAACCTCTACCCTCCTCCACTCCCCTCCAAGTGTAGGCAAGAGCCTTCTTTCATTACCAGTAAAAAACCAGAAGTCATTACCTGTCTTCCTACAGCTCGACCCCTGATGAGTGTTTCTTTGTAGCTATCTTGAGGTCTTTTGTTTTATTACCTAGAGTCACAGACATCCCACCCTCCCCTGCCAGCCCCAAGCCCGCTCTACAGCTAGTAGCCAGAGAGCAAGAACTCCCACACCTGCCTAAAGAAGATACCCACAGACTCTCAGAGGACAGGCCTGATGGCTGGGCTTTCCCTCACTCAGGGAGCAGAGTGTCTGCTCCCAACCCCTGGGTTCATTCACCAGGGACTGGGCCCATAGAGGCTCCAAACTGCAAGCTCTTCCACACTCCTCCCCACCGATACACCCTGATCACTTATCTCAGGCCTTCTGAGGGTACCCGCAAACACCTTCGTTGAGATGTTTAATGAGCCACTCAGCCATGTCCAGTTTTAAAACTGTCAGCCTTCTTGATCTGTTCATGGCTGGTTCAGCCCATTCCATTCCTCTGGCTCTCTTCTCTCACACACTCCACAGCCAGGGATGGCACCTTCCCACCTAGCTCTCTCCTTCTCACAGCTGTCTTGGGCTGGGCAATCTCTTAATTACCTTGGGGTATGCATCTAGTCATTGGGTTGCATATGTAGATTGGGGAGGTGTTCATTCAGACATGTAAAAACAAACATTATGATAAATGACATCTTTTTTTTTTTTCTTTTTTAGTTTTACCTAGAAAGGTTGGCTTTCTTTTCCTTCTTGTTGTTGGCTCGAATAAAATGTTTTGTCCTATGGGTTTTCATTGGTTTTGATGGGCAGCTACTATAAGAAAGGTTTTCATCTATAAAGCAGGGAAGGTGAAAGAACAAAAAAAAAAAAAAGAGCAGATTGGTAAATGCCTCTGGGCCTGGTGGACATTTCTAACTCCAAGAGCACAGGGCCTGGTTTTCAAACATGCGCCAGTTCTAACTTATTTTTTTGTGACCTAAAAAGTGGAAAGGTAAACAGGGAAAGCACCCAGAGTAGCAACTATGCATGAGCTAAAATGTCCAAACGCATACATTCAGAATGACAATTCAGTTAGCTTCACCAAAATATCAGTGGCGGAGTGGTCCGAATAGAAGTACAGGTCAGCTGTGTGTAGAGCACACATTTGTAGACAAAACAGGTTCCATGTATCGAGCTGAAGAACTTTGCTCATGTAAAACTCAACAATTAGGTGAGCTGGATATTATACCCACTTAACAGATGTAAAGAACTGAGGCTCAGATAGATTAACTAACACACCCAAGGTCACAGAATCAGTAACTTGCTGAGCAGTAATTGGAAAAACCACTATGACCCGGATTGTCAGTCCTTCGGCTGATTGCCTAGCTGGGGTGGGCCCAGAAATCTTTATTATTTTAAAGCTCCCTCGGTGATCCTTGAGGATTAGCCAGGTCTTGGGAACCTTGCCTCACATCAAACCATCCAGCCATCCCTGTCACCAGTCTGCCTCTGAGCAGCCTTCTCCACGTTGGAGAAAACATTTAAAACATATTTAAATAGCAATTTTGAAAAACTATGCAGCATATGGATTTTCCTTTTGATCTCAAAATGATGACAAACAGACACTTAAATACTTCATAAAAGAAATATTACCAGAAAAATTATAGAAATCTGGCTTTCAACTTTGTCTTGTTCTAATTTAAACAAAATGCAACTTTTCAGAGTCACTCTCCTTCTCCCATGCCCTCCCACCCCCCCTCCCGCCCAAATAAATCCAAACTGGAAACTTCCTTCTCTTTTCCCTCTGTGCCCGGTCTACGCCTGTTTATTTATAACCCGCTGGTCATCCTGAATAAAAGCCTCGAAATATGGACCGCAGGGATAACTTAAGTCCTACGCCTAGAGTCCCTGAAAATCTAGAGAACACCTCCGGCGAATTCGTACTCTTGACTTGAAAGACCAGAGAAAGGAAAGCTGGGAATAACGGCCAAATATTCTTAGACTAATTGACAAAAGAAAAGGGGTGGGCAGGGAGGAGATCTCCATCCCTTAGAAGGTCCCCGCCCCTCTTTAGGTCCCCGGAGAGCCCCCAGTCTCAGGTTGAAAGCATCAACCCGCTGTGGGCGCCACCGCCCCTCAGCAACAGGCGGGCCGCCGGGGAGGGGAGGCCGCGCGCGGGCCCCGCCGCATCCACTGTTCCCCAGCTCCGCACGGTGCCGGGAGCAGGTGGCTGCCCCCCGCGCCGGGCGTGCGCCGAGCCCAGGCCGGCCGAGCAGGGCTGCTGCGCCTGCGGTGGCCCAGGAGGAGGCAGGGAACGCGGGCTGCGGAACGGGGAACCGGGACCCCAGGGCCGCACCGGCAGAGGGGCGTGCCCACCGCCCCGAGCGCAGCGCCACCTTCGCAGCACCGCGCGCTCCTCTCTCCGCGTCCAGAGGCCGCGACACCTAGCGCGGGGCGGCGGCGTGGAAGGGAGGGTTGGGAGGGAGGAAGAGACGGGGAGGAAGCCGCAAGCAAGGCAGCCCCGCTCTGCCGAGGGCCAGGAGAGAAGACTCCCAGCCTTCCCTCCTACCCCGAAACTTTTCCAGTGCACGCGGGCGTGTTCCTCACGGGTTTCGGCGGCTCCGAGTCGCCATCGGGGAGGAGGCTCGGCCAACAAACACGTCCCCCAGCACACAGGCGGAGGTACACAGGCACACCGGGAGGGACTGGGCCTCTCGGGAGGAGGCTGAGGGTATGGTGGCAGCAGACGGCCTCCCAACCGAAAGGGACTCCTCGCGCGCGAGAACCAGTGCTTAAAAACCTGCAAAGCTTGGAAATGTAGCGGTGCCCCAGGCTGTGCGTAACTTTGCCCACTGCGCCCCCGCGTGCAAAGGCGTCCCCGCGCACTCACGCCCTCACCCACCCCACTGTCGGCTGCGGCCCGAGCCTGCCTTTGTATTTCTGTGACCGGGAAAGATGTGCCAATTTGAGCCAAAGAGGGAGGGGTGTAAATTGCGTAAATTCCACTACCTGGCACCCCCAGTTACCGAGGGAGAAGGTCCCGTTCTCCCCGAAAGCGTTCCCTCCTCTTCCCTCGGCCCTTCGGTCTCCAGCTTCATCACTACCGTGGACTGAAGAAAGAGCACAACTATCTCGATGTGCATTTTGTTGTTTTTCTGAGATCAGAACCTTTCCAAATCCTACCCCTCAAAGAGCCAAGTGGGGTTGGAGAAAGGCAAGTTATTTCGGGGGGCAACAGCACCCCTCGCAAGGCGCGCGCGCGGCCTGGCGGGCGCTTAGCCGGGATCCGCGCGGCCGGGCGGAGTGGCTGGATTATGTAAGTAACAGCCCTCCATGTGCTCACCACCATCTGTTAATATCTTGATATTGGAAAGTTCGGTGCCTGAGGCAAAGCCAGTGTTGGCGGCACGGAGCTCCCAGCCTTCTCTTTTCTACTGCAGAACAGGGAACATACCTCCCTTTGATTGTTTTTGCCCACTTCCATAAAATCAAGTAGTCGTTTGCCCCTTCAGTCTCTGACAACCAACCCCTTCATTCCCGGGGGCAGTGTTTGTGGGGGGAAAGAGTGATCTGCTTCGAGGTCACTTCATAGGAATGAATCCTTTTGGTGAATTGATATTTTTCTGACAATTGTAGGTTCTTTTAGGCTCCTTGTGGGTAGGGGCTGTATTATTATTATTTTTTTAATTACTTTTCCTGTCAGCACCTGACCCCAAATTCTTGTAAGGGTTATATTTCAACTTCTATGGAGTGATTCGCCTCTGTTTACTTTGAAAGATGTTGGTTAAACAAACAGCACTCGGGAGGCTTCTAAGCAGTGGGGTTCCCAGGAGAGAAACGCGGCAGCTGCTATTGCTACTGATCTTGTGGCATTTCACTACGCCCCCCCCCCCCATTCAGGCATTCAGAACAAATTCAGGTTGGGCTCGGCGTCACACTGGGCACAGGGGCAGAGGAGGGAGGGAGGGTGGGAAAGGGAGGGAGGAGGGAGAGAGAGAGAGAGAGAGAGAATATGGAGGTCAGTCAGTCTGCCTCTAGACAGCCTGAAGCAGGCCGGCCTGCACCCTGGAACTGGTTTTCCTTTCTTTCTCTTCCCCTCTTCAGGGTGGTGGCGGCGGCGCACAGCCAATGGCCGGTGGTGTTCGGTGTGTGTTCGGGCAGGATCTCCAGCATCCTTCTCCTGAAATCCACGCCCACGTTCATCTCTCAACTGGATCTGGTTGAAATCCCCAGAATTGGTCGTTTAGGATTTGATGACAATTGTTTGCAAGGTTTTAGATTACTTATACTCAGTCTTCCCTCCAATCCCCACCTAAAGGCTTTCAGAAAGAACAGGACAGGACGGGGGAAATACGCCAAGGAAATACCAAGGCGAAGTGTGTTTAACCCAGAACCAGATGCACAAGTGATTACTGCAAGTTTGACTAAGAACACACAGATCATGCTTCAGATAAATAAGCAACCGCAGCCTGCACGGATGGGGCTTGTTGAAGACCGTTCAGAATCTGGGTTAACTTTTAAGTTATTGGGGTTGTATTGGTAGTGTGGCGGAGGAAGGGATCGACCCCTAGGTTTGGCCGCTGGTTTCGGAGATGGAGTTGATATCTAGGCGACTTGTCGTCTCCGGGCTAACTGATGGTTTCTTTCCTATCAGAAAAACAAACCGGGAGTCGACCGAAATAGAGGGCTCCGGCCTCACGCCTTGCTCCAAGGCGGCGCAAAACCCGGGAGAGCGCCGCAGCCCTGGCAGGAAAGGTTGGCCAAGAGCCTGGCTTGTAGTCTCCCTGACAGAAGGGGACAGGACAGGGCCCCTTGCACGCAGCTCACGGAGCTGGGCTGCGGACCGAGCTCGCTCGCCCAGCGTCTCGCGCGCTCCTATTTCAACCATCAGCTCCTGCGTCCTCAAGCGGGCTGCGAACTGCCGCCGCGGAGCGTGGCGAGCCGCGAGCTTCAGCCGCCGAGACTGGGGGTGAAGGCGCTTCCTTGTTTGCTAAGCAGGTTACCTCGACTTCGACTCGGGGAGTGATAAAGGACGTGCTGGGGCTCGGAGGGAACCTTGCCCGTCGTCAGTTCCCGAGAGTTGTGTGTGCAAAACGTGCATCCGAGCGCTAGGTGCAATTGACAAACTTGTGGGCTACATACAATTCAAGCCATTCCTTCCAGGGTCTGAATCTTTCTCTCTCTGTTTTCTTTTTCCCTTCGTCTCCTCCTCCTCTTTCTCTGCCCTCCTCCCTTTTAAATACCAAACTGAGCAGATGGCTTTAAGGGGTGGAGGGCATATATCCTTTGCTCTTACCAGTTTATGTGTTGGCTGGCTCTAACATATATACACACTGGGATACTTCAAGAAAATAATAGGTCAAAAAAGAAGAAAGGCAATATCCTTAATCCAAATTTCCCTGCTTAACAGACCCGCTTACCTCGAAAGGACTCAACCAATAGAAACATTATTTCATACTGCGTCTAATGAGCACGTTGATAGATTACTTCTGTTCCCAGCCTAAATTGTCACATCTAGATTAGAACATTTGATACGATGGCCGATCCCTAGAAGTGTGAGCGGTGTGTTTGTGCGAGTCAGTGTTGTTTCAGGAATGGGGTGCAGGGAGTATCTGAGGGCTACGAAAGGGAAGAAAGGAAGGCTGAAGACGCTCAAGCAGGTCTCTTTTCTTATCCTGGATACCTAACCTGGCCCGCCTGATGTTTCTTCTTTTCAATGTTTGAATCCTGTGCCAAAAGTTTCCTACAGGATATGGAATTGGATCTATTGCTATTATATAAAAAGAAGACATCCATACACTTTGATGAATTTGAGGTTGAAATGGTAAATGTCCTAGGAATTGTGTGTGTGTGTGTGCGCGCGCGCGCGTGTGTTTGTGTTTGCAGAAGTTGGTGGCAGTGTTCGGCCCGCGTACTTGTAACACACCTGATAAACACCCTGTTGTCACGATGCAACCTGATTCAACCTTTGATCTGATTAAATTTGAGGGACACATGGAAAATACTTGTTCCCATCCTACCTGAGAAAATGGGTGTCTAATCGACTAGGTAGGAATGTTTCTGCTTTGCAGCCCTTGCAAATCTTAGCTTTTATAGGTCCTTTAAGTCCTAAACCCAGTTGCTTTATTAAAAGCCATTTACTACGTAGGGAGAAGAGACGTCCTAGCTGCGGGGCTGGAGGCTCCCTCCTTAGCTTTTGTAACTTGCAAACCGCAAAGAGCTCTTTAATAGCTCCATTATCTAAAGAAATCTTGCTGGTTATTTTTCATCCAAGATATGTCAGACCATACTGAATTTTCTATATAGCTTTATGTTGAAGCTCGAAATTTAAGAATTTGAAATTTCTTACCTAATAAATTTTAAAGTTTGTCACCCAGGCGTCGTAACTGTGTAAATCCTGTTTGAAACTTAGCTCTTTGGTTATTCTGGGGTGAGTGAGTGAGGGGTAACTGCTAGGTACTGTTTGGTAACATTTTCTTTAAGGCTGCTGTATCTACCGGCCAAATAACGTTGATAGAGGTAACTAAGGGCTAAGATTCTCCTTCCTAATAATTTTGACGGGAGGTTGGCTGGGATTCAGCCAGTGCTGGTCTCCTAATACCAGATGCAGCGGAGTCGGTGTGGGAAACCTCTGGCATCTATATATTATTTAATCCCAAACCTACCTGTATTTTAGTGTTCACCTCCCCCTTAGAAGCCTGCAAGAGTAACATGTATTCTTGATACCACCTATGATCCTTTTAAAGGTGGAATGATTTAAGGACCCCCCCCACTCCCTCCTCTGATACCACCCTACCCCTAAAAAATACACTTTTTCTCCAATATACTTTTCCGTGCCTTCCTTCACCGAAGTCCGAGGAGCACTCACTCGCTCGGCCACTGGGGGATCTGGGAAATGAAGGGGGGTGGGGGGTGGAGGGGAGAAGACCTGCGTCCTGGCAGAGCGAGTGTGAGCCGAGCGCCTCTCGCGCCGTCGCCCGCTTTGCATAGTGCCCGCAGATGGCTCGCTCCGGCCCCGGCGCGGCGATCCAGCGGCCCCGAAGCAGTGGCAGGGTGGGGGTGGGGTGGGGGCCGGAGAAGGAGGCGGGGGAGGAGGAGCGCGGGGCCCCTCTCCACTCCTCTTTTCCCAGCCCCTCACCCCCACCCCTTTTATATATTTTTTTTCCTCCTAAGTTCTCTTGCCTCGCTATCCCCCCTTGAATCCGAAGGCGCCTCGCGATTGGGTGTTGGGACCGGGTACGTCAGTTAGACTGTGACGTGCAGTCTTCCTGTTTCCTTCAGCTGTGTCTTAAAGTAAATCTTGTTGTGGAGCGCAGCCCTCAGCTGAGGGAGCGCTCTGAAATAATACACCATTGCAGCCGGGAAAGCGGAGCGGCGCAAAAGAGCTCCGCCGGTCCGCCTGCTGCCGCGCCGCTCCGCGCCTCTCCTCCGCGCCTCTCTTCATCTCATCTGCTCTGCTCTGCTCTTCTCCTCTCTTTCCTTCTCTCCTTCTCTCTTCTCTCCTCTCCCCTCTCCACCCTCTTCTTTCTCTCTCTCTCTCTCCACTCTCCCCGATCGCTGGCTCGCTGTCGCACAGACTCACCGTCCCTGGTCCAATTATCATATTCATCACCCGCAAGATATCGCCGAGTGCGAGCGCGCGCGTTATCCTCTCTGTCGGCAGGGGAAAAAAAAAAAAAAAACAGGCTCGGTCCCCCCGCTCTCTGCACCGCGTAAGTATCTTCTGTCCCCTCGCCAGTCCCCTCCCCTTTTCCAGAATCACTTGTACTGGCTTGTTCTTCAATGGGGGGAAGAAAAGAGACTCCCAGGACTTACACTAGTGTAAACATTTTTTTTTTCCAGGACAAAATGGTGTTCTTTAAATGAATCATAATCAAATAGCCTCTACACAGTTTCTGAGCAGGAGCCTCAGTGGGACTCAGCGCTCCCCTCCTCCCAGTTCCTAAGAGTAAGTGATCCGCTCGGCTTTTATTTCTTTCTCTTTCCTGCTGGTGGCTGGGGGGTGGTGTTGGCGGCGGGGGCAGGCTGGTATTGCTGGACTTGTCGCTGATCTTGTCACCTTTTGTGTACTGTGTCTGGGCTGCGCGGGGGCGTTTGCTTCCTTTGCTTTTTCTCAGGCCCTCTCTTCTCAGGAGAGAGGACCGCGCGGGGGACGGGGTCGCTTTTTGTTCGTCTGGGGTCCCCGCTTTCCGCCGAGCCTCATCCTTCCCATCTCCCCCCGGTGAAAAGTCCTGGGCTCGTCCCCACGTCCCTTCTCTTTGTCTAGTTTATTATAGCTGCCTTTCTTCCAGGCTATTCCAATTTGCTTGTCATTTGCATACCTTTCACTTCTCCTTTTTAACCCCAGCGGAGGGCCCGAGCGGAGGGAGGAGGAGAGCGGGAAGAGGGGGGCGCTCTGTTACTTTCCTCTCTGAACGCTGTCGAAGCCGAAATGTTGAAAGCGGGGTTGGAGCGGTGGAAAGATGGTCCTGGGAAACGAACGCGGCTCCCCTCTCCTGAGCTCCAGGGAACCCGGGGTAGGTCCAGCAGAGTGGGATGTGGAGTCTCCGCGAGCCCGCGGGGGTCGTGGGGCGGAGGGATTGGTTCTCCGGCGTGGCCGGAGGAAGGTAAGATCGTGGTCCGGGTGGGGGGTGTTCTTGAGCAGCGGACTTGTGAGGCCGAGACTCTCGCAGTCATCGCCGGCAGGCTTTGGGGTTGGACTGCTAAGATCTTGTCTTGACTGGGTGGTACCTCTACAGTTTTGCCCCAGGGTGGAAGAGTGGGGGGGGGGGAGGAAAGGAGAAGCGAGCGTAATTGTTACTGGGAAAGAAGAGTGAGGAGGACGGGAAGAGCTGCTATCCTTCTGAACAGACAAGGAAGGGGGTCCAAGGTGGGGTGGCGTGGGGGCGGCGGCATTAAAGGGGAGACATCACCTAAAGTCCAGTTTAGCAAGTTGTTGGTTACTCTGTTGTGCCAGCCAGTTACTCCCCCTGTTAAAACTGAACGCTGCTGGAGAGTGTGGATTTGGGGTGGGGGGAGCAGGGAGAGAAGGGGGGAGTAGCTTTCCAGAGACTGGACGTCTCCAGCCACCTCACGAGTCTTTGGAAGTTGGGTCCTCCAGGCCGGCAGAGAAAAGAACCAGGAGGAGGCGCTGGGCGGTAGTCTTAAATAGCCCAAGGAGGCAGGTCAGAGTGTGAAACTACTGCTGTTCTTGGCAACCCAGAACCCTGCTCCGCCTAGGGGGAAGCTGGGAACTCACCTGCTAGTTTTAATTTTTCCAAGAAGGTCTGTGTCGTCTCCTTGAGCTTATAAAAACAGAGCAAGTACAGGATGGCCTTCTCTCAAAGTCAAGGCTAGAAGTTTCTTCTCTTGTGTGCTCTCTCTCTCTCTCTCCCCTCCCATCTATACCCTCCCTTACAAAAAAAAAAAAAAAAATCATTTCCTTTCCTGTACTAGGTAGACAGAAGTCTATTAGCAGAATGCGCATGAGCAGGGCCTGACAGGTGTGTTGTGTCAAGAAAGACAGGTGCAAATTTCCTCTGTGTCTGTGTGTGTCTGTACAGTTCCAGACCACAATGCATGCCCCAGGGTTGTAGAGATTTATGAATTTATGGCTGCCCTGGTTAATAGGATTGTCCAGGCTAATGGGAATGGGCTGTTGTTATGTTTTGAACCCTGCCACGTGAGTTGTTTGGTTGGGGGTAGGGGACAAGTTGGTGTGTGTTTGTTTTTCTTAAGGATGTTGGCAGGCTGCTGCTGAGACTGTGTCTCAGCCTCCTGTCTGCCAAGCGGCTGAAAGTACCCCCACTTCAGGCAGCAGGTGGAGAGAGATTGACTTTCTCTTTGCTTCCGTCCAGTTTCTGTCTATCTCCCAGGTCTGTGAAGGGAAGGGGGGTGAGAGCTGTCTTTTGTGTGTGTGTGTGTGTGTGTGTGTGTGTGTGTGTGTGTGTGTGTGTGTGTGTGTGTTTTGGACAGCCGTAGGTGGTGTGGGTAACTGCCAAGAATACCAAAGTCAGTTTGAAAGTGTTACTGTTGTTAAAGCTTATCTTTCTAGCATGCTTTCTCTCTGCCCAGAAAGAATAGGTATGTGCATAAACCCTTTCAAGTCATATGTTAAATATTCTCATAAAGTAGAATGAGCCTGTCATTGTACCAGACATGTGCCAGATGTCCTAGTTATTACTTTGACGAGGAAGGAAAATCTCAAGTACGTGAGAGGTAACTGCTTTTCTATTTGATGCAAGATGCGGGCAGTCAGTTTTATGAAGACTTTCTTGTAAGAAGTTCGGAGTATTTTCAAAATGAAATGGGCTGTGTGTGGTAAGGAAGCAAAAGGAGAGTATTTGAGTTAAACTGTCATGCAACATAACATGGCTATGTTTATATAATGGTAAAATACATGAAAGTAGGGGCTGTGGCTTAATGTGTGAGGGAAGATGTTTAGAATTCAATATAAGCACTGTATCTGGATTCTTAACCCTTGATCTTTAAATTTTTATTTATTTATTTATTTTTACATAGGCTATTTCTTGAGTTGCACAGAATTAGGTTGGATGGTGAATTGTTTTTGTTGGTTGGTTTTGTTGCTTGGGTGATGATCATTGTTTCATGAAAATGAGATAATATGTGTCATTTATTTTTAGACTTAAATATCAAAGTTTCCGTCCAATACTTTCCTTGGATGCTTTTGAAGTTCTTTCTTAATTAAAATGTCATTTATGGATATGTGTTTTTTTAAATAAGGGTTATCTGTGCTTGGCACTTATTGATATTTTTATGTGTCCATTATACCGAATTCTATTTAGTTTAATCACGACCTTGTGGGGGGAAAAATCATGCATACATAACATGCATCTTTGTTCCCACTTTATTCATATCCTAGTATTGGGCCTCTACAAGTGGCACTTGCAATCCTAAAACATAAGCTAGCTGCCAGGCTTGATGTTTATTTGTTTAAAGTGAAAATAGGCCATTTTTCTCTGAATTTCTTTTATCATTCCAGAAATCATCTTGCATTTGCAACTGCTACTAAGAGAAATTTTTTAGGTGCAGGATTAACAAAAGAAATGATAAAATATTACTGATTTCATAATATGAATGTGGATTGTGTGTGATATGTTATTATAAGATTCTGATTAAGTACCTGTATAAATTGGAAAGGACATATAAATAAGAAATTTCTCAAACCTTATTGCCTAGTGTATTCTAAAGCTTCAGAAAACATTTAGAGTATTTCAAATTTAAACGAACAGAAAAAAAATGTGTTTTTCCTTGAGATTATTTCTCTGATTTATTAATGTGGTGATTATTACTCTTTAAATAAGTAGAAATGTCTATTTTCAGCTTTTCTTAGAAAATGTTTTGTGTTCATTTCACTGGTGAAAAATGTATGGAATTTTTGATAGGAGAGAGGAATTTTAAATTAAATGATTATGATTTGAGAACTCTATTAGGATAGGTAATTTTTTAAATCTGATATGATTTTGACAATACAATCTTAATTCATTGAAATATGAATTTACATCAAGTTCTTCAAAATAAACGTCAAAGGTTTTCTTAATCTGACAGTAGGCTTAAAAAGTTGCAAATTAGCAAAAATGAACTCTTGAATATAGTGAAGGGGACATCTTAATGATTTGGGGCTGGGCGGTGGGGGTGAAGTTACTTCAATAAAATCATCAGATTTTTCCCTTTGAATTACTGATTTCCAGACTGATTTATTAATGATACCCCATTTGAAATTTCATAACCAGGTTGATCCAGGTAGATGAGAGTCTCACTCGAAGGCTGTTTTCTAAAAGAAGTAAAGTGTAAAGCTTGAGCAATTTCTTCAAAATAATTTGATCAACAAAGACAGATAATCTAAATAATCCAAACAGAAAACCATGCCAATCTAACTTTTCCCCTGTCTCATACTAGATTTGTCTGAACTATCTGGATAATTACTGTAATGAAACACTTCTTTGTCCAGAATCTGGACTCCAGATAGATGCATAAAAGTTGCACTACCCTCCCCAAAATAAGTTCTTTATTAAAGTAAGAGCATTTACTTCACTCTGAGTGTTCCCTCAAAATTCGTCACTGGAATTTTTTTTCTACTAACATTAAGTCATCAGTTTCCTTAGGATTATATTAAAGGGAATATCAGATCATTCCAATTTCAATGAAGAATCTTTTGGGAGTAGTTAGAAATTGACTTTATTATACCTGGATGTTTATTCTCATGTTTTTCTAGGATGAATCTGCTATGTTAAGATATCTATTGCATAGAAATTATTAAGGCATTTATGCAGTTATATGCCAACAAAAAATAGTTAATAGTAAGAAATATTCTCTGTAGATTTTTATTTTAATTAAAGAAGAGTTTATAGGGGTAGAATATGTATATATGATCAATAATACATTTGGGTTCAAATTCAGCATCAGTATTTTTCTGCATATTTGCTGATATTTGTGTTCACCTCTGCTGAGCAAGAGGTTTCCTATTGCCTGGCTAAACTCAAAATTAATGTTAAAATTAAAATACGGGAAGATAATGATGCTGGGGGGAAATAGAGGCAACAGGAAAAGAGGAAGACCAAACATGAGATGGATTAACTCCATAAAAGAAGCCATAGGCATGAGTCTTCAGTTGCTGAGCAGAGTTGTTGAGGACAGGACATTGCAAGCATCATTCATTCATAGGGTCACCAGGTGTCGGAGTTGACTCAACCACACATAACACACACAAGAATCAATAATAATTGTAGCTGAAACATTCTGGCTTAGTACATATGTTGAGAAATAGAGGACTTCTGGAAATCTTAGTGGACAGGACAGTATCAGTGGTAAATTCCTTCTATAGCATTCTCTAAATTCTAAATAGGGAAATCATGGAAAAGTGTTTTCAAGTGATTGAATTTTTAATCATTTAACAGTCTGTTTTCTTATTTGTTAAATGTATTAACATACATATCTTGTTTATGAAACATTATGCTAGTAAAATAATGTGTCAACCATTTATGATTATTTAATTTTGCCTGTAGCCTCCATGCGTTATAAGGCCAATATGAACTAGTACCTTTATTTTTATGTTTAGGTCTAAGCTATATGGAGGGGATATATCTCTTCTTGCCTATTAATACAATGCCTAGTCTTGCTGGATTATATAATTTTTTCCCATTTGTTTCATCCTATTTATTATGTCTCAGCTGGACATCTTACAACAAGACCTAAAAGTAATTAAATTCTCTTAGCCCACAACAGAAACAGATCATTGTTTAATCTAAAAACGCTAACTGGTTGAAAGAGAATTGCAAAAAACCAGAGTAATTTGGTGAATCTGGAGGCAGTTACAGGATATTTTGTTCTTGAAAGACCCAACGAGCATGTTTAACACTCTTCTCCATGGAAGATGAGAGCATCATTTCTCTCCACCCTGGGAAGAGCATAGCCCTCCTCTTGGCTCAGGCATGAGGCAGGGATGCAGCTGTTGATACCTAGGCTAGAGGAGAGGAAGTGCAGTTGACGCAGAGGTAAATGGCAGCTGGGAAGGAAGGATGCCTGGGGATGACCTTGTGCTCATCTTTTACACAGCATGTCATTTCTGAGCCTCTGGTGCAGAAGTGCTCTTCCCATAGCAAGGATGGGTAGGAGGAAAACCCAGTGTGGGTGTGAAGGTGAACAGGGGGACAGAAAAACATTGCAGAAAGTTTGTCCAGTGTCTCCACTGGAGACCCCTGTGCTTTTGAGGCGATATTACAGAGAAAAGGATTTGTACACACAAAGTAAATAGGCAAACATTTTAAATAATGACAATGAACTCTATTTTTGGAATGCTGATATGCATGCAGAAAAAGACCTCTCCTTCAATATGCACATCTTCCTGAGCTTTGAAATAATTCAAAGCTTTTTTTCTTGTTTGTCTCAGTCTTTCCTTTTTATTTCTCTCACCTGACAGCTATACCTGGTTGATCAGATTTAATATGTGAGTGAAAGACTTGTCATTGCATTTCTGTATTCCTGAAACCATTTAATTTAATATGTGAGGGGTCGCAATTATTCCAAATTTGATTCTCAACCCTATATTGAAGTTATTGAAGACTGTTTCCATTCTAAATTCAGGAAATTTCATTCTGAGGCATAGAAAAAGTATTTTATTCTCAAGCATACAAAAATATATAAAGAGGCAGCATACTGCTTTCATGATACTCTAAAACAGGCTCTTTTAAAATGTTTTATTTTTTTCTATAGAAGCCAAGAGCAAGGACTGCATGATGAAATCTTTCTCACTTAAAAAGAAAAAGAAAAAAAAAACACTGCTATCTAAGCAGTGAGCATTTTCTTGATTTTCACAGGTTATTTCATGCTGAAATTATGCCTATTTGCATGGATAGTCATTCTTTAAAACTAGCCACAGATGCAGTCCTAGGGAGCACGTAGATGTTTTTACAGGTGAACCGAAAGAGATGGGAGCTGTTCCAAACACTCTGCACGCTGCCTTTGGCAATAGACCCTGTTATTGTGAAGATGTGCTCTGTTAAGCAAACGTGAAGTTTAATATTGGATAAACCTTGAGTGAAAAAAAAAATATTCTCCTTTTCTTCATAAAATGTTCAATGTGAGCAAAAAAAGATGTGACATCTTATATTTATGCCAAATTTGGGGTCAGCATCACCAGCCAATAATAAGTCACAAAATATGTCAAGTGCCTTTTAATAAAATGCAAGGAAGGATGTTGTCTTTTTATACTGTGATCTCAAGAAACAATGGAGGTTCATAGGCAAGGAAGGTGTTTCCCTTTCTCATATATATTTGAGTGGTATTATTTTCTTCGTTATACGTCTTTTTTGTTTTCTTTTTCTTTAAATCTAGTATATGAAATAAGATTCATAAGTGGTATGTGTTAAGGTATTTCTTCAAGCATGGGAGGTATTGTTCTGGCAGATTTTAGCAGAAGAAAACTAGTCCTGAAGATGTATTTATCCCTGCCTAACTCAATTTATTGATTTCTAAAGCATAATGTTCTTTTGCAGTGAGTTCAACTTTATAATAATGTAAGTCATCAAAAGGACACCAGTCAGATTTTTAAATATTCTAATATTTACATTAAAAAAAACCCAGATACCATCTTCCAAAGTGATTTTACTAATAAAAATGCATATCTCTGCTCCATAAGCAGACTTGCAATATGAGTATTTTTGTGTTTATTTCTATGTTAAATTGATCATTTATGTTGGAAAAGATGCTGATGGGGGTATTCTCCTTTCCATTTCACATATGACAAAAATATTTTTAAAATCCTTAATAAATTATGTGTTTTAAATATTTGCATTTTTTAGAGTTCTTTCCCTTTCATGGCCTTTAAAACCACAACACTTTTAAGGCAGAGGTGGAATCTCACCTCCAAATTTCACACAGCCTCAAAATTGAACCTTATTTCTTAAGTATAACCCACTTTCATCTTCTTTTGTAATGTGAATCTCAATGCCCAAAATTTAATCAATTGGTTGTCAGAGGCTCTGTACTTATAATCTACTATTTCTTCTGAAGATAAACAGTATCATTTTAGGCATTTGTGAAAGAGAATCATATTACTGGTGCTTAAGCAGTTTTTGCTTTTTTTTTTTTTTTAATCTTAATCCATCTTAAACCAGTGGAGCAGAAATATTTAAAAATGTTTCATTTCAAGCAGAGTGCATAATAAATTGCAATAATTGTAATGTGCCATAAATCCCAGAGCCTATGCATTTTGCATTTGATTCAGGATTGAGGTCAGGAAATTTGGAGAAATTTAAAGAAAATGATTCATCAGTCCTTTTGTTCTGTTGGCCAGGGTCCCGGGATTCTTGAGCTGTGCCCAGCTGACGAGCTTTTGAAGATGGCACAATAACTGTCCAGTGATGCCTGACCATGACAGCACAGCCCTCTTAAGCCGGCAAACCAAGAGGAGAAGAGTTGACATTGGAGTGAAAAGGACGGTAGGGACAGCATCTGCATTTTTTGCTAAGGCAAGAGCGACGTTTTTTAGTGCCATGAATCCCCAAGGTTCCGAGCAGGATGTTGAGTATTCCGTGGTGCAGCATGCAGATGGGGAAAAGTCAAATGTACTCCGCAAGCTGCTGAAGAGGGCGAACTCGTATGAAGATGCCATGATGCCTTTTCCAGGAGCAACCATAATTTCCCAGCTGTTGAAAAATAACATGAACAAAAATGGTGGCACGGAGCCCAGTTTCCAAGCCAGCGGTCTCTCCAGTACGGGCTCCGAAGTACATCAGGAGGATATATGCAGCAACTCTTCAAGAGACAGCCCCCCAGAGTGTCTTTCCCCTTTTGGCAGGCCTACTATGAGCCAGTTTGATATGGATCGCTTATGTGACGAGCACCTGAGAGCAAAGCGCGCCCGGGTTGAGAATATAATTCGGGGGATGAGCCATTCCCCCAGTGTGGCATTAAGGGGCAATGAAAACGAGAGAGAGATGGCCCCTCAGTCTGTGAGCCCTCGAGAAAGTTACAGAGAAAACAAACGCAAGCAAAAGCTGCCCCAGCAGCAGCAGCAGAGTTTCCAGCAGCTGGTTTCAGCCCGAAAAGAACAGAAGCGAGAGGAGCGCCGACAGCTGAAACAGCAGCTGGAGGACATGCAGAAACAGCTGCGCCAGCTGCAGGAAAAGTTCTACCAAATCTATGACAGCACTGATTCTGAAAATGATGAAGATGGTAACCTGTCTGAAGACAGCATGCGCTCGGAGCTTCTCGAAGCCAGGGCCCAGGACTCTGTAGGGAGGTCAGATAACGAGATGTGCGAGCTAGACCCAGGACAGTTCATTGACCGAGCCCGAGCCCTGATCAGGGAGCAGGAGATGGCTGAAAACAAGCCGAAACGAGAAGGCAACAACAAAGAGAGAGACCACGGGCCAAACTCCTTACAACCAGAAGGCAAACATTTGGCCGAGACCTTGAAACAAGAACTGAACTCTGCCATGTCGCAAGTTGTGGACACTGTGGTCAAAGTCTTTTCGGCCAAACCCTCCCGCCAGCTTCCTCAGGTCTTCCCCCCGCTCCAGATCCCCCAGGCCAGATTTGCAGTCAATGGGGAAAACCACAATTTCCACACCGCCAACCAGCGCCTGCAGTGCTTTGGCGACGTCATCATTCCGAACCCCCTGGACACCTTTGGCAACGTGCCGATGCCCAGCTCCACAGACCAGACAGAAGCACTGCCCCTGGTTGTCCGCAAAAACTCATCTGACCAGTCTGCCTCCGGCCCCCCTGCCGGCGGCCACCACCAGCCCCTGCACCAGTCGCCTCTCTCTGCCACCGCAGGCTTCACCACGTCCACCTTCCGCCACCCCTTCCCCCTTCCCTTGATGGCCTACCCATTTCAGAGTCCATTAGGTGCTCCCTCGGGCTCCTTCTCGGGAAAAGACAGGGCGTCTCCCGAATCCTTAGACTTAACTAGGGAGACTACGAGTCTGAGGACCAAGATGTCATCCCACCACCTGAGCCACCACCCTTGTTCACCAGCACACCCACCCAGCACGGCGGAAGGGCTCTCCTTGTCGCTCATCAAGTCTGAGTGCGGTGACCTTCAAGACATGTCCGAAATCTCACCTTATTCGGGAAGTGCAATATCCTTTTATTTTCCCCTCAAGGAAAACCGAACAAAACAGGCTTCCCAAAGGGTCAGGTTTACGCCCTACGTAGAACAGTGTAGATTAGCATCTTCTTAAGAATGCAGCCTTCACTATTACTCAAAGTAACCAGCTTTTATCCACAGGCCTGTGGCACTTCTTAAGACACAAAACCTTCTCGCTCAACCAACATCCTTGCAACCTTCACGGGCTGTAAATTGCCCCAAAGAGCTGGTATGAGATATATGCTGTCCAGCAGTGGCTTTTTCTGCTGTATTATCTTTTTCTTTTTTTAAGTAGAATCAGAAATGGGGAAAGAATATCTTATTGTGATACAGAATTCTATCAGATATTTTTTCAGAGAAGTTAAGTTTTGTAATGGAGTGAGGAGTCAGTTTCCGATCCCTATGATGCTGTGAGAAGAAGTCTCCCTTTAGGCCATGTTCAGGGCTCCTGGGCCATTTAAAGAAGGCCTGATTCGTCTACGGCCATACCATCCTGAATGCGCCCTATCTCGTCTGATCTCGGAAGCTAAGCAGGGTCGGGCCTGGTTAGTACTTGGATAGGAGAAGGCCTGATTCAGCCTGATGAAGACCACTGTGCTGGTGGAAGGAAGATGGATGTGGGTGGGGAGTTACAGTCTCTCTTTAATCTTGAAGTGAGATGCAGTTTTTTTTTTAAAGGAAATACACAGGTACTGATTTATTCAGACAGCATCAGCCTCCTCTCTCTCTCTCTCTCTCTCTCTCTCTCTCTCTCACCCAAGGTCTGCTCTTCGGAGCTGGTGCAGCTGCCTTCCATGCGTGATTAACCTCTGTTCAGCCATACACAGAAATCTTTTGTCCTAACATACACAAAGCAAATTATTTTGGAAAGCAAGAGAGCACAATTAAATATAAAACTCAGCTGTATTCGACTTAAAAATGGCTCTTTTTATGACTCTTTTATATTTTGAACCTGACTTTGATATAGAGATGCCAGTTAGACCTGTCCTGAACTACAGCTATTTTTAACTGATGATTTTTTTTTTTTTCTCTGTAAATTGGTCCTTGCAGTAAATTCTAAAACGTCTTATGTTCATGAGTTTTCTGAGGTAGTAGACTAATAGCATTTGGGGGCAAGTAAGAGGCATGTTTCTTTCATCATAAATTGCCAGATGGATATAAAATTTAGTAATTAAGTTGGCTATTGCTAAATTGAGGATTTTAAGCAATCGTCTGGATGACTAGAAACTGACATTTTAGTATCTGAACCCACTCCAGAGGCTGCCACATAAGTGCAAAGTCCCTGCTCTGGTGATAGTATGCTTTCTTAGGTAGTGAAGGTCGTCCTTCCACCCACATCTTAGGACACCGGAGATTTCTGATAAGGTGAATGGGAGCCACTAGGATGGGACACACCTGGACAAGTAAACACAGTCTCTTGCCATGGTGAGGAAGAAGAAAATCATGTCCTGAGAGAAAGATGTAGAACAACTAGCTATATAAATGGAAACTGAGTCTTGGTTTGGTTGCAGATTTAACTTCTACCTTTCAAAGGCCTAAAATTGAAGCCACTGGTCATGAATCAAAGGTGTGCCAAACACCATGCCTTCCTCGTATGAGCAGGCAATAAACATTGGTCAGAATGATTGGAATATAGTTGTTGGAGATGAGAAAGGCTCAGTGGCTTGAATGTGTTTTTTACCCTTTGCAGGAAGAGCATCTTCTGAGGTTCATACCAGCTACTGTCCAAAGCTAGACCCCCTATCTCCTCAGCAACCCTTTATTCTGAAGCCAATAGTAGTGATGGTGGGTTCCATCCCTTTCTCTCTCCCCCCCTAACACACACACACACACACACACACACACACACTCACACACACACACACACACACACACTCACACACACACACACACACACACACACACACACGAAAGGGACTTGCCTGTTTTGGTGAATATTTGAGGCCAGATTTCAAAGTCTTTTAAGTCCATACTCAACTCTTTAACTCAAGATGCCAATTTATGGGGTTTTTTTTATTAGACTTTTCATTGTAAGCAGATAATTGACTCTTTTTTTTTTTTTCAAGTACATTGGGTTTTCTAGGAAAAAGATCTTTTCGATTGTTTTAAGTGTTGACCAGGCTTATTGTCTCACCCTCTCTAAATCCCCTGAGGAATTTTAAGGATTTGAATGGAAAGAAGTTCTTTTTATTTCTACTTGTATCAAAGGCTTTGAAGAGAATGTAGTTGCCTCTTCTTCAGATGAATAATTTCTTCTTCTCTCTTCTACCAATATAAGTTTCTGTTGAACAGCGATGGTTTTAGAAACACCTGTGTCGTAGGAAATGTCAGTTGCTTATACTTGGAGGTATTTCTTTCCTGTTGCTAAATAATTTGGGCCTCTGGTTGCAATTAATGATTACATTTTCCACCTTCTAGTCTTGGAGCCTCTGTTTCTTTCTCTGTCTCCTCTACCACATCACACTTTAAACCAGTCATCTCGTTGATATATTACTTCTTAGGAAAAAGGTAGGCATGCAACTTTTTCTATAATCTACATAATTCTAAAACCAGTGAGGAGTTGAATGTTTGTTGAGAAACTGGACCCATTTTTCCCCTCCACCATCCTTGTGTAGCCACGAGTTCTTCCCTTGATTTAGCTGAAGGTGTTGAGGCACAATTCTCGAGCATTTAGTTTAAAGAAAGCCCTGGGAATCACGGTGAGTGGTGTCTTACTCTAGTTTTAGGTATATAAACCCATATTTGAACCTTTTCTACTCCTAGAAAAGATCAGTAGAAATGGGATGACTCGGTACCATTACAATTACTGTTACGTTTTTATCTTTAGTTCATGGCTTTCCAAGTTGGAATGAATAATTTAACCCTTAAGGAACATTTCTTCCCTATTCCAAAGGGCATCCTCTGCTTCTCCGAACAAAGTAGCCCAGACAAGAACTACTGAGCTCACCAGCTTATCAGATAAATCTGTTTAAGTTCAGCACAAGCATATATGGTCTACATAACAGAACACACTACTTTGTTGTCCCTCTAAAATAGAAAGGAAATAGTGAATGGGTGCATATTAAACTGAATGGCAGTGCACCTGTTCTCACATCTTGGATATAAAAAAATGTGTTCAGTATCCTTGCAAATGAATCTATTTAATCAAATATTAAGTTTTATTCAAATTCCAAAAGAAACAGCCAGCCAATTGTCTTTCTTCATGATGTTCCTTGTCTTTCATCTTCTTTGCATCTCAAGGAAAACAGCCCTGTGGAGGCCTCAAGCATTTGCATGCACCCAATTAAAGCAGAGAGTAGGATTATAAACCGCTAAAACCTGCAGGTGAAGAAATTGAGCCTGACTCTGAGGCGGCCAGCTTTCCTTACTCAACTCATAGGGAGAATGTTAACAATACTTGAAGAAGTTTAGAAAGGAACATTTTTGGTAATTTGAAACTAAAACCCAACTGGAAAGCGTGGCTTAGAAATGAATTTCTAAAATGTGAAATAATCCAGAAAAGTTGATTTACATTTTTAGAGGCTTTATGGGGGCCCAGAGTTGTATTAGCTATAAGGAGAAACATATATATTAAAGACTAAGGATTCTAGGTTCCTACCATTAAAGTAAATTTTAAAAAAATCCATTCCCGGTTATATAAAATTTCTTAGTCGAGCAACAACTTTTACTTGCTTTATCACTTTCAGGCATGGTGACAGTTTAGATCTTTTCTCCCCATTGAAGGTTTCCCTGGGGGGCAAGCCTCGTAGCATCATTGCAAATCAGAGCAGAATTCTTAGGGTTGCAAAGTGGTTTAGAAAATGTAAGTAAGCATTCCCAATCCGACCGGTTGGAAATGCAGCTTGTGAAATCTCTTAGCCACAATTCAGAGTTCAGTTGGAAAAAAAGAGAATTGTCTTCCTCCTGCCTTCACAATCCATTATTCTCCCATTTGCCTTTTCACTGCCTCTGCTGCTCCTTCCGCTGCTGCGTGTAGGTAAGGTTATATTGTGCTTGGTAAACAGACAACACTCAGAGTCCCAGGTTGTTTGAACACCGCTTTAGGTTCAGCTGTAGCACTCTCCTTCTCTGATCTTTTATATTCCCCGAGCAGATGTCTTTCATTAATTTATGGATTTATCATCTTTTCTTTTTTTCCCTTTTTTCTTTCTTTCTTTCTTTTTTTTTTTTTTTACACCTGGCAGCTGTCTCAAGTTTCAGCAGTTATTGTCTATTTTGCATTACACATAGAATTGAATGTCATCTGTCTTCACAAAGCTATGGCTAAGAGAATTGAGGCAAAGCCACATGAGCTGCCTGGACAGATCTTGTTTGCGTTCCATCCCCCCTCACCCCGCCCCCCTTTACCTCCTTAATATTTATTTGTGCTCATTTTCTTTCCTGGCCTTGAATGGAGCTTAGCTCGTGTTCAGTACAGCTGTATGTTTGCTGAATCTATTCCATCATGAGTCATTGTGCGTGTGTAAGTATCCTGGAAACAGCTAGTGCTTTCTTGGAAGAACAGTTGCTTTTCAGCACAAGCACTTAAAAGGGAAATTAACCAATTGGTCAGTTCAGATTTATTTTGAGGAGGCAAAAAAGAAAAAAAAAAAAAGAAAAAAAGGATTAGCTAACTGTTGGCTTTTCAATGTTTCATTAGCCATTTTTAATAGTTTATTAGAAACATATATTTTTATGGGAATTTTATCTCAATTACACGGTGAGCGAGAGATAAAGATTTATCCTGTGTTCCATTTCAACTGATCGATTCCAAGTATTACCAACAGGAAACGTTTCAAAGCAAAAACAGACTTGAGAAATCAAATCAGAGTAATTGTTTCTTGTGAAGTAAAAAACCTCGACCTCCCTGTCCAAACAAGATAGATAGTTTGCTTTGTCTTTTAAATAAAAAGAACTGAACCATCTTAGCAAAATTTACACGTATGGAAAAGCTTCGGGAAGTTTCGGTGGCTCTTTAACTGTCTCGAGAACCACAAGCCCAACGGTTTGTTTTGCATGAGACCAAATTTTAAAAGATTGGAGATTCCCCCACCCCACCCCATGCACAGTTAAACGTTTGAGGTGGTTGTAATGTACTCATCTGAAAAAGAAAGAAAAAATGATTAGAGCTGAGATCTGACAATGTTTGTTGAAGTTTGGGCCTGCCTAAAACTCTTATCGTGAGGCAATAGGAGACAGCTTGCAACTATTATTTCACTTATCCATTTGGACAGATGGTCCTGAAGGGTGCTCTGCTCCCTTAGTCTTCTCTATCTGTCTAATGGAGGTTACTGGAGGGCCTTTCAGCCCTCTCCTTGGCACAAAAAGTATGTCAGTCATAAATTACCGTCTTTGTAATCATTAAGGATCTCAAACAAAAACACAAGTTCGCTTAAGCTGCTTTGGCTTACAGATATGAAATCAAAATTTCTTGCTTCAGTGTTTATTTTCAGTGGAGGGGGGGGCGGAGAGTGCTCTATTTAACTCTTCTGTTTACAAACCAAGGTGATCTTTCACAAATCTGCATGATATTAAAGGGAATGCTAATCACCTTCTCAGCCCTAACACGTGGTTCAACACCCTGTTATGAGTAGTCCAGAGCTTATGGATAGGGATTTGACGATTCTTCTGCAGTAACTTTGGACTGCCCTCTGTTCTTAAAGATTGGCCGCGCTGTACTTGATGGAGGGCATTTGGAAACCTTTCCCCTTCTGAAATGTCTGTGTTTATTTGACCTTCTTTTTTATAAGGTGTGAAATTTTTGTCGGGTAGTAAAGTACGCACATACACGCACGCATACACATACACACACACATACACACGTGCACATTTTCTTTTTTTTTTTCCCCAGACTCTCTTTTAAGAGAAAAATCCTTAGAGAAGCTTCTAGGAAGGACCCTTAATTGACCTTGTGGGGGACCACATTGATTTTCTCCACGTGCACCTTCATTTCTGATAAATTATAAAGCCATTAATTTGCTGAGGAAATGGCAGGGCCAGGCTGCAGCACAGATGTGACCAGAGCCATCCCAGCTCCGAGTCTGCTGAGGAGTGCCAAGAGTCTGGGAGGGAATCAGGAAGCCGGGATTGTTATGGTTAGCCTCCCGTTCTCTCGGGAACTGTTTTAGTTGCTGCTGTTTACAGATCTAAAAGGTAATGATGTTTCCAGATAAATAGGCCTTCTTATTTGGGGTAAGTGGCCATTTATTGATCTGCTAACCCACAGTTATTGATTTGTTAGCCCCAACCACAGCGCGACTCTCCAAGGAGTTAACTAGAAATCCGGGAGAGGCCAATTGTATTTGGTTTTGGATCGTTGCTTTGACAAAAGCGACAGCCCCTCCCGTTCTCTCTGTGCCAAAACTACCCCCCCCCAAAAAAAAATTTAGCTATTATTTAAAAGAAAACAATTAAAAGAATATAACAATAAGAGAGGAAGAAAGTGAGTCAAGATGCTCCATCACATTAGCACTAAAAGGTAAGATGCGAAGCTTGCCTAACGGTGTTTGAAAGAATGCATTTTGTGTTTTCACGTACATTAGTATCATAATTTAATGTAAACTGCAGAGTGTGAAGAGAAGAATAAACAGAACTGTAATTGTGAAGAAGAAAAAACTCTCATGATAAGAGTTGTGTAGCACGTGTTGGGTGCATTTGTCTCCTTAGCAACAAGTGAACGTATAAATAGCATAAGGACCTCAGACAGGGGCCCTGTTTTGCCAGCCTCATCACAAAGTAGCCCAGATTCTGCAACTGAATTGTGCGTCTTCGCCATGACATTTGGCAATTGCTGACAGGCAGTGGGCATTTTGAGCAAGCAGCAGCAAGTCAGGAATGGGTTCCAGGGCCCGTGCTGGTTACCTTCCAGCATTCCCATGGCTGCTTGGTGGTGGGGAGGTGGTTGGTGTTTGTGTTTAAAGACATGTTTTCCTTAACCAATTGCATCCTACATGCAGGAAGGATTGTCACCCAATCACTTGAAAAAAGCAAAGCTCATGTTCTTTTATACCCGTTATCCCAGCTCCAATATGCTGAAGACCTACTTCTCCGATGTAAAGGTAGGGACATTTTGTGTTCCTAATTTTCCCTCCCAGTTTCTGTGCATGTCATTGTGATTTGAGCTCTTGGGAGTGAATGGAGATGAGTTGCAGAATCAGCTCGTTGATACACCTGTGTTGCAGTCATTTAGCGCACCTGTCCGTCTGTCTAAAGCTGAGCCGGGCAAAGCCCCGGCTCCCCGCTGCATATTAAGACCACCGGACTGGTATTAATAAGTCACATGGTTTCCATGGTAGTTGGGGAAACTTAGCCTCTGTCTTTATATGTATTAGTAACTTCTTGGAAGAAATTTTAGCTGGTACTGAATGGATGTGCTTCAGGGGGTGTTTTTGTCCCTCCCTTCAGCCACAGTAAACTGTTTCTGTTTTTATTTCTGTTAGTTTCCCCATATTTGTGCTTCTGAAAGCAAACTCTAGTACCTCTTTACCCCCCTGCTGGAAAGGAGCGTACATTGAAATTCTCTATGCAGTAGCTGCTTAAAAACAAAAGTGATGATTGTCTCTTATTTACAACTTAATTTGTTGTTGATGTAGAGTACACTGAGCATAAGGAGAATGAATAAAGTGACAGATTCAGGACACATTATTCAAATGAGGATATGAAAGCTGTCGGCCCTACAGCTGCAGCCTCCCTCATTCTACAGAACATGGGGACCTCCTGGTTCTGTGTGTGTGTATGTCTGTCTGTGTGTGTATGTGTGTGGGGGGGCTTTAAGTAATTGTTTGCATCAACTTGATGTTGTGTTAATCATCTGTAACTTTTTAAAACATAGATTGGGTTTTGATGATGATAATGACACGCATGGTATCATTATCCAAGGATCTTGCTAAACATTACATTAGCTGAGATTAGTTTATTAGGGTTGGGTGCTTTCTCCCCCACTCTCCCCTCCCCATTCCCATATGTACAAGCTCTTATTTCTGCCATCAAGAGGATTCACGAGCAGCCAAAACGTGCTCATTCCTCCGCACTCGCCTCCATTCACAGTGTTTTGTGCCCGACGCTCACGCTGGTTCATCGGCCCCCTTTTGCAGGCCAACTCATTTTCAGTTTCCTTCACTGATGTTTTATTTGGCCTTATAAGAAAAGTTCTGTTTTCCCTCCTGTTTGCTTTGAATTGTGTATCAACTTCAGCCTTTTATCTTTCTCCTTCCCTGGCTAAGCTCCTTAAGTGGAAGGCATGTTTTCTCCTCATTCGGTGCCAACAAACTGGGCTGGATGGGAAGGCAGAGGAAAGCACCGGGTACGTGGCTGGTTAGGAACTGGTCAGCATAAACATGGCTGAGTAACACCGTAGCCTTCGTGGGGGACCATCTAAAACAGACAGAGTGACAAAAATAAAGCGAGTTTGTCAACTGGTTGAGGACCAGACAGCTTCTAGAGCCTAGTGGAACTCGGTAAAGTTTTTCCAAAGAACCCTCCCAACATTCTAGTTCCAGGAAGAGAGGGGCAAAGTATCGCTGTGCACACATGCGAGTGTGTGTGTGTGCATGTCCACGTGACCTCCTCCACTCCTCTTATTGCAATGATTTGCAGTGCTGTGATATAATGATGATACCTTATATTATTTATATAGCACCTTTCATCCAGAAGGAGGCCAAAGAGCTTTACAAACTGCATACATAGGGATCACTCACCTACCATTGAAATGCAGCCACCTGGAGGGTGGAAAGCAGCGGCCATCCTGAGCCAGCAACACTACCCAACAGGAGATGTAAATATTAGAGACGTTCATGTTTTTGTATGTGTGTGCGTGTGGCAGGGGAAGGGCAAGGGTGGGGGCGATTGTCGATCTTAGCTGTTGTAGTGCCGTGCAATGTAAATGCACAAGAAGCTGTTCCCATCCCTCTAGAACACATCCAGCTTTTCAAAAGCAATCGCTTACTCTGTATAAATAACAATTGAATACTGAGTCAATATTTTATTTTTAAAAGCACTAATATCCGGATCATGGATTCCTATCCATACTCTACCCAGACTGGGAGAAAAGGCTGTTAAAATTTACGTGAGCCTTCCACTCTAATGGAAGGAAACAGGGCATATTGTGGAAAGCAGAAAATCACTGAAGGTCATTTCTATATATTTTTTTGGAATGAATCATACATTTTTCACTTTACTAATTATGTTGTTTCTTTAGATAGCAATAAATGAATTTGTATTCCCTGAGCTTACTCTAAAGATAACAGAAAGGCATGAATAGAAGAGGAAAGACAGTTCAGACAAGGTGTTCCAGAAACTTTCTAGAAAACGATGACAGAGCATTTTTGAGTTTCTTTAATATTTAGGAAAATACAGAATTCAAATGTTGATAATGTATATACTCATACACATGTATATGATGTTATACTATGTATATAGTAGGTATATGTACATGTGTATATATATATACACACATATATCTACATCTAGATATAGATATATAAATGTGGGTATTTATTTGCAAGGCTGAAATAACTAAATGTTTCTTTCTATAAGAATAGACAATCCAAAATCTTGTATCGATCTGGATTTAAGAAACCACTACAAAATTGAGATGTCTCTA